>NC_051274.1:16148739-17428739 GCF_015220745.1 Sebastes umbrosus
AATGTAGTAAACATTCTTATACATACATACTAGGCAGTTGGAACGCACTACATACTCAATTTAATGTCATACTTAGTATGAATAGTATGTTAGTATACGATTTCAAACAGAGCACATAACTGTGTTCATATATTTGTGTGAATGTCTGTGTGCATACATGTATGTAAAGTATTCTGCTAAAGTGTGTAGCTCTACTCTGTTTGTCTCGGTGGGAGGAAAAGAACTGGCTGCCCACACAGCAGCTCAAGTGAACATCTGTCACAGCTTGTTGCTAAATTGTTTGTGAAATCATTCCTACCTTGTTTATGCATCTGTTTGGAGGGATGGTTTAGGGAAGGACACAGTGAAGCATCTTTGGTTAATTTAAATGTGTGTGGAGGGTGTTTGAGTGAGAGTGTACTCTATGACCCACTGTGTAACAAGCTCAGAATAGATAATTTGCCCTTTTTGCTTTAAAGCTCTAACACAAGCATTGCAACAGTATCACTGGTGAAAAACTACTGCAGGAGGTTTGGGATGGGCAAAACCCATTTGTATGCTCACATTCTTGCTTAGTATTAACATGGACGGACACTAATCCATTGTCTGTTTACATGCCTGTCCGAAAAGAATTTAGGATTTGTTAAAGTTCATCAACCCAAAGACCTGCCCTGTACTGTATTGATACAGTACTTAGTACCTGACCACTCAGGCAAGTAGAACTGGCTTAGCTTTGTGTCCACTGGTTTGACAAAATCCAATAAATGCCTTATTTTTGCATTTTGGGTGCGTGTGACATTCAAAATGGACAGCTGAACGTGACCTTGTCCCTTTCTCTGCTGGAGTGAGATCGGGTTGTACTGTAGTATCAGCTGCAGGCGTAGAGCTCCAACAATTTGACATTTTCCCTCTATTGAGAGGTCATAGTGTCTGAGATGCTCTGACGCCGGGAACATTTTATTCAGCTCTGGACAAAAACATTATATGAATAATAGGGGGTGGGAATCATGATACTTAAGTCACGATACGATCTTATTGCCATTTTTAAACATTTTGAGATAAGCTGAATATTGAGATAAGACACATTGCGATATATTGCCATCAGTTTTCATTCACATATCTTGAGGTCAGAGGTCAAGGGACCCCTTTGAAAATGGCCATGCCATTTTTTTCTCGCCAAAAGTTTGCGTAACTTTGGAGCGTTATTTTGCGTTCTTCCCGACAAGCTGAAATGACAGTTAGGTGCCAATGGATTCCTTGTTAAGTTTCATATGATACCAGTATCTTCACTCCAGCTGTAAGACTGAGCCTGCTACAACCTCTGAAAGACAGAAGAGTGTCCTGTTAAGAGGTTAATAGTTAATAGTATATGATAAAAGGTTCTTCTGTCTGTCTGTCTGTCTGTCTGTCTGTCTCCATCTCCCCTGTTTCAGTGCCGCTGCTGCACTACTGTACACCCACACACCTCTACACACAACAAACGGCGATATCCGTCTGAGAATAACTACTAATAATTAATGTTGAACATGAATAATGTTGTGGGATTATTCCTCATTTCATGGGCTATTTTGGGAATTATACATTATTATTACATACTTTTATTTATATATATATATAAAAAAAACTAAAAAACAAAGCATTCGAATAGTGATTTGGAGGTCGAATACCATGGCAACGGTCGAAGCCTCGAAGCATTCGGCTCAACCCTAATAGATAGAGAATTGTGTTGTTGTTTTTAACCCACTTCTCTCATTTAATCAATCAATTAGCATTTAGGGTCTCTGCAGTTCCACATGCCTTACCATATGATTCCATCACTGGGGCTACATCAGCGAGACTCATCAAGCCACAGAGTGTCTCAGTACTGGCTGGTGCATTTGCATGCCACTCATGCTCTCTGACTGCGTAGTTCAAACAATAGAGAAAATGATTAAACCCTCCTTGAAATTAACTGCATGAATTGTTTAGAATTGATAATGTCATCAATAATAAAGCCTGCGCTTGATCCAAAATAAGGAACTTTTAATACATCTTTTTAAAAAGTTAAAAAGTGGACCCTGCTTTCTGTATACAATGCTTTTTTTTTTTATTCACCCACATTGATTAATATTTCAGCTGCCCACAGCAGGTGCTGTTTTGATCTGCCCACCTGGTTAAATGGTTCACACATCTAGGGTGAGGAGCGCAGGGAGGAGGGAGCAATAAACTCCACCAGCTCTGTATGAGTGGATGCGCTGCACTACATAAGTTATGGCTAATTGCATCAAATACATCAAGGATTCCAATAACTCTGGTGGCCTCAGAAGTATTCAATTTTTGATTCATGACACATAGATATTTAATAATACACCACTGTCCCCACATAACAGCTGTATAGATATTTACAACAACAACACAGTCAAAAGCCTTCTGTCGAGTTGCTTGAGAGGAAAAAAGAGACAAGAGGAAACAGATGATGCAGACTGTTCCCTGTTGACTGAGGCGTTTCTGAGAAACTGATAATCTTTTTAGTTGCGAGGAGAGGATCAAAAGGATGAAAAATGCCGAGAGGGCATTGCTATCTATCCATCTATTTATCTCTCTTTCTTCCCCGTCGCTGGATCTGTCTCTGCATATCCCCCCATGTCCTGCCTTATTCTTTCTGGCCATTCATCATATTCCTGTGTCCAAGCGCATTCTGATCACTTTCCTGCTCTTTTGTCTTCCCGTCTTGCTCCTTTTTCTACTTTTCTTCACCATCTCCTGTCTCATCTAACAGGCCTCTGGGTTTGTTTGTCTATCAGTTAGAATTTCATTATTACCGATCTTTCATCCCTCTCTCCTCTCACCTGCCCTTCCTACTTGGCCTGGATGGATACAGCATTGCCATGGCTATAATCCTGCTACATCAGAGCGGTTTAGATGTGGCGACTCCTGCAGTCTCTGTGGCGACTCCTCCAGTTTCTGTGGCGACTCCTCCAGTCTCTGCGGCAGGGACCCTGACAGCCAAGTCTTGGGCTGCGGTCGAAAAGTCAAAAAACTTGCGTCGTAATGTCTTTTCCTAACCACTTTTCCTTGACCTCGATGGAAAAACGTCATGAGATCAAGAAAAGATGTGAAGGAGAATTCAGAAGGATTTAGGAAAAGACAACCGTGGCGTTAAGAGAATCCGTCTGTACTTACACTATAGAATCCGTGATCATGATGCGATGGCGGCAGATGTTAGTGACGCGGGTCTGCCGTGGTCCGAAGATGGACTACAAAATGCGCTGCCTCCCCCCCCGTGCGTTCTTGAATATCTCTTTCAGTGACAGACTGCTTCACCCGCGGTGTGTGAAAGAGAGATAACTGCAGGTCCTTCTGCTACTGTAACACTTTACATCAACATATACTAAAGGATTATCTGACCTAACGTGGACAACCGCTGAAAAATATCACTTCATTACCGAGGTTGGAATTGAAATAAAAAAGGAATAGCCTATAGGCTACCACAAAGTGTATATGATAAAGTTATTTTTTGAGTTATGGAGTAGAACCATTAAATATATATTTCTTCCTACTCCTTTTTTGGATGTAATATTTATTTATGTTGATAGTTTGCTATATGTTTACTGTTCATTGTATTTGTTGTACTCGAAATATACATAAATACAAATAAAGTGAAATAATATGGTAATCACTGCCCATTCATATTTATCAACATGATCCCAATTAGTATATGACTGTATGAAAATAACATGCAAGATAAGCATATCGTTTGTTATTCTGAACGGCCGAATGGTGCGTTGCTTTAAAAGTGGCGGCCGCAAAGGAATTGTGGGACTGCATTATCTCCTTTCCTTTGGTAAAGGATGGTCCAGTGTATCCTATGCTAAAGGAGATAATAAAGGAAGCATTGAAGTACCTTTCCTTAGCAATTTAGAGACTTTGAACAGCTCTTATTATGGCTGCCACTTACATACATCCGGGTCATTTTACTCCGTTAGGAACCTCCCTAAGCAACAACTATATAAAAAGTATAACTATAAAAATACTTTTCAACCGCAGCCTTGGATTTTCCTGGAGCGCCAGAAAGAGAGAAGCCAGTCATGGACACATACCTGTCAATGTAGCCAGAAAGTGAAATTCATTTCATCCAGAGAGGCTAATTGCCATTCAGAGAGAAAATGTGAAGACCAGTGAAACCACTAAAGGACACAAAGATTAGAATCAATACATACAGTAGATAGAGGACGTGTTTGTGTGTGAGAAAGAGCACGAGATAGACAGTGAGTGAGTGACATTGGCATAAGAAGCATGTTTGATGTTTCTGTCACAACACTCAAGCTACGGTATTTCCTCAAGAGCTCATTTCCCGGCTTCATGTCAGCCTTTTTGCTAGAGCTCTCAGCGGTGTGTCATACTGAAAGAGTTGGAGCAGAGAAAGACACAGGAGAGGATGACAGAGAAAAAAGAGAGTGGTCATTAATACTTAGGGAATTGATCTACTCGGGTCTCCATGGGTTTGCCTGTCTGCCAGTGATTGTAGTGTGCTCATTATCCATCTCTGCTCCAGGTAATTACTGGCTTGTTTTGATCGGAAAGCTTTTAATTAGTTGCTCATTAGCATTGTTTAATTAAACTCACCCCATGCCTTTTATAACGCAGGAGTGTTCTTTCCCTTTTTCATTAGGTGTTGTTGGATGGGGTTACAGTGGGATTGAAGGGATAATGGGCGGACGGGACTGTATGTTTATGCATTATTAGCATTTAGTAAAGTCACTAATAGAGCTGCAACGATTAATCGATTAGTCGTCAACTATTAAATAAATCGCCAACTACTTTGATAATCAGTTTGAGTCATTTTTTAAAGAAAGAAAAAGTCAAAATTCTCTGATTCCAGCTTCTTAAATGTGAATATTTTCTGGTTTCTTTACTCCTCTATGACAGTAAACTGAATATCTTTGAGTTGTGGAAAAAACAAGACATTTTAGGACGTCATTTTAGGCTTTGGGAAACACTTACGGACATATTTCACCATTTTCTGGCATTTAATTAGATGAAAATGAAATGAAAATAATCATTAGTTGTAGCCCTAGTCACTAGTATTAGACATTTTTGAATATATTGCATTGTATTCATTATATTCAAATATGTCCGCCCTTGTAACCCAACTTTTTATGTGTCAGAGAACTATGCTCTTTCTTTTTTAAGGTGTACATGTGAGGAAAAAGAGGAGGGTCGAAGTTGTGAGAGAAATCACATGCAACTTTCCCCTCTGCCAAAAGTGTCTCACACTGAGGAGGTGAGGTGGCGGTAAGGGGGTTTAGAGACAGACAGAGTAAGATAAAGTGGGAGGAAGTCGCCGAAAATGTCGGAGCCCAATGTGAAAGGCTATTTGAGAGGCTTTTGAATAGCTGGGCTGCACAGTTGAGTAGCCGGACAAGACACAGACAGGACGGCGAGAAGAATGCCAAACGCAAACTAAGACTGATTCTCTGCTTTTTTTTCGTCCATCCTTCCCTTTCTTCTTTTTCCACTTGTCTGTCGCTGTGTCTCTTGTCTATTTCTGAGCTCTCACTCTATTCTTGCTCTTAATATTCCTCCATGTCGCCGTGCATCTTTCATGCTGCCTTCCTCATGAATCCTCTCCTACATATTCAATTCTTTATCTGAGCTTATTTTCACTCTTTCTGTCCCTGTCTGTCTTTTTTGCTTCCCTCTCCCACCGCGCAATAGCTGACACAGTATTCTTCCAGCTGAGCAGTTTACAGAGGGAGGGGTATGTGTGTGTGTGTGTGTGTGTGTGTGTGTGTCTGTGTGTGTGTGTGCATCTACATGTGCAAAAGTGTATGTATTTGGGCCTACATATGTGTGTCTGTTTGCACATTGGGCGAGCAGTGACCGAACAGTTGTAGTTTTGTTTTCTTAGCACGTCCTGGCGGAGTGTGACAGTGAACAAAGTGTCAGTGTGTGAGGGTGGAATGAAAGCCAGCACCGAGTGTCATAGCGTGCCCCAGATCTGACACTCTGGAGCCCATGGCTGTGGACAGTGGCTAGCTTTCTGCATGATGTGGACGAAACCAAACTCTGGAGATGTAGGCCTCATGAGGAGCGAAAAGGAAGCCAGTAGGGATGTGAGGGACAGTAGATGGTCAGGGTAGACTGTCTGGGCATCACATGGCAGACTAACAGAGAGACACAGAACTCCCCTCCCCTTCCTGAGTGTCATCATTGCTGATTGACCCTGCAGAAATAAAAAAAATATGATTCTTTAGGGGTGTAACGATTCATCTACTACATCTATGTATCGATTTATATTCCTACAATCCAACTACATCGATAGGTACTCGGCAAGTTGTCCAATTCATCTAAAATCAATTTGCTTGGTCAATAGTTTATTGTATCGATACTAAGAATTTGCACCTTGTATTTAAGCACGACAAACATTATATGGCTGTATTACTTTCGCACTTTTAATAATAAAGAAATGTTAAATGTTACTCCGGTTCACGCTCCCCGTGTATGACGTCATCAGCATGCGCCAGCAGCGCCAATCTCAGAAAGACGGCAACAAAACGAAGGATGGCTGATGGCGAGGAAGAGCCAGAAGAGCGAGGGATTTTCAAGCCGCTTTTGGGGTCCAGTGTGGAAACATTGTGTTTTTTTGCAAAAAGGGAGATGTCCTTGATAAATCGCCCGCCGTTTGCAGAATATGCAAAGGCCAGATAAAATACAACCGCAACACAACCAACCTTTCCACGCACCTACTGAGACGCCATGCACTTTATTTTTTTGTTAAATATTATTCCTCTACCGTACAGAAGCAGGTGGTTTAACCACTGTTCATTCGACCTGTAGAGAAGTTGGCGGCATTTTATTTTTTGTGAAATATTATTGCTCTTTCTTTTGCTTTGAAAATGAGAACAGAAGCAGAAGGTTAAACCAATGTTCATTTAACTTGAATAGAAGTTGGTTTATTTTTTGTTAAATAATGCACCGCCTTGTATCTTGAGAACTGAATCAGCAGGTCCTGAAGTTGCATTTCTTATTATTTTCAAATAAAAGGCGTATGTATTTGTGATTAATCAATGTGTTTACTTGTTTATATCAATAATTGATATTTCCCTGATTCCCTTACAAGAACAACTTTGAGGAATCCTGACCTGCACTTTCCAGTATCCAACTATTTATTTCACAGTCACACTGATTGAATTTTTGGCAAAACAAAGTTACTGTTTTGATTTCAAGTCATTAAATCGTATCGTATCGCTCTAGATGAGCCAAATATCGTCCTTTAATCTTATCGGAACCATGGAAAGTGATACGTATCGTATCGTTGTAAAAACGTATCGTTACACCCCTATTATTCTTAGTTTATGATTGAAATATCTTTGACTTCTTTGTTACCAGGCGGTTTCTATTTTATCCATCACACACACAAAGCAAACAAATGCATAGACTTGTAAAATACAATTCAAAAAAGTATCATTTTAAATGTATATGATTAATATTGTTTGTTGATAAGGAATATTTGTTTTGTAGGATTTGCCATCTGTATTTGAAGCCTATACTGTACAACAGATGGTATGTGTTCAGCACAGCTATTTGTTTTGACTTTCTTTAGCTTTAACAAAGAAAAGAATGTTTTTATTTTCATCCTCTTATCTCTTCCTGTCACGAGAAATCAGCTTTTTATGACCGCTGCCGTCGCCAAAGCAGCAGCAGCAAACAAACAGCCAGAGCGTGCTGTTCTCAGCTTTAGGGCTGTGCATTTATACTAGGGTAGTAATATATTGAATTATCTTGTATTATGTCTCCACTCTTTAGCTTTGAGATTGCCATGATGATCCCCCCTGCAGCAGCTGCCTTTCTCCCCTCATTCCTCTCCTTATAGTGCATTTATATACATTAAGCTGCCATCTCCTCAGAGGTGAATTAAATCTCTGCGCAATTCCACCACTCATTGCTCTCCACCGCTCTATCCTCCTGCAGCTCAATTCCCAGCGGTGGTTAGCACTTCCGCAGCAGAGTTTGTCTCTGTAGGGGAAAAGAAGCAGAGAGCCGTCAGCATTGTGAGCGCTCCCAGAAAGCTGAGGGGGTGCGCTTTTTTTTTTTGCACTGAGACTCTGGTGTGGTGATTTGGACAGCCACATCTAGGAACTGAAAGAACCATCGAGCCATTAGGGAGTATATGGGGAAGTTGCAGAAATGAGCCTACTAGGCATTGTGGGTAAAAGAAGCGGGCTGCACTTAAGTATACTCATAGGGCAGAGAGGAAAATAGCAGCTTGTCTCATGTGTACACTTAAGCATATTCATACCTATGTGCACATACATGCTTCCACACACATATTCACAAAAACACAGGCAGAGTGAGGATGCCCTGCTCATCTGCTGGCTCACCGAGTTTAATGGAGAGCCAAAACACGCTGCCTCTTACAAATCCAGCAGAAAGAGAAAGAGAGAGAGAAAGAGAGACGGAGGAATGAGTCTGCAGGGGGGGAGACGGAGGAGGTGGTGGACAAAAAAAAAAAAATCAATGTTTTTACTCCTATGTTTGAAAAGGGGAAGTGCATGGTGAGCACAGAGTGGCCGACCTTCAGGTGCCCTGGCGCCTTGCTTTCATGTGCAGAGCAGATTACCAAGTGATTTTCAGTGGGAAAAATGAACTCACTGGTGCATTGCGCTAATTTCATTTAACATTTAAAGAAATGAGAAGAACAGGTCCCAGAGAGTTGCCACGGGCGAGGTGGTAAAGAGGGGGATAGGGAGGGGGGGGGGGGGACATTGTGCAGTCAGCAGTTTGCGTTGAATGGAGAGAGAATGAGAGATAAGCCGGGAGCCATCAATTCATTACTCCACATATTACTCACTTTCAACTATCCCTTTACATCTCTTGAACTCTAGTCCGTCAGTTCTTCCTTGGTCTCTCCCTAGTTGAACATGATCCGGAGGAGTGTTGCTAATCACTAGGGGTGGGGAAAAAAATCGATTCACTTATGTATCTCGATTACATTTTTTTTTTTCGATTTTGAAATAACTTTTTTTTAATGCCAGAATCAATATATTTGCTTCATTTGAGTCTATGCGGAGATAGATTGAAGTTACCGCTTTTATTGTTGTAGTCAGAGTAACGTGATGTCATATCCGTTCCGTATCCGTCACCAAAAGAAAACGTAACCGCCCGCAGCGAGCCGAATCAACAAAGCAGAAAACGGCGGAAGGTCTTAGAGAAGTTAGCGGAACTATACGCGTGTGACTACATCCAGTTTTCCAAAAAAGGTGTTAACAACAGGAACTGTTTATACAAAATACATAAAGGGGAATAAGATTGAAGGAATATATTCACCATAAGTATAAAACATTACATGTCCCTTATAAATTAAATAAGAAATACCACAAATTTGTGAGGGAAATGTATTAATAAATAATGCCTGACAATGACGGATATATTTAACTTCAGGACATCTCTGACTACATATAGATGCTGAGAATCCAACATTCTTACTGTATTAATTTAGATATTTTTTCAAAGTAAAAGTCCCTAGAAGGGTGGATTTTTCCCCATGGTCTAGTGTTAAAAAAAGTTAACAAAAATCACAAAAATCATATTATTGAATTGCAATACTTAAAAATCACAATACATATCGAATGGGCACCCAAGTACTATTCAAACTGAATGGTTGTTTCCTGCTGTTCATCAACGTGGCAGACGACACGTGTATGTTTGAGGTCAAAGGGCGAGAGTCCAGCGTCACGGAGCAGGTTCAGGGGTTTTCTTGCACCATCAGCACAGCTGCGTCGGCTTCGACAGAGATGCTTCTCAGCGATTTCTGCAACACAAAGAGTTAAGAAGGCTGCGCTCTTGACTTCTACTAATCCTATTACTTGAGAGTGCTGCTCTTAGAGGGCTCCAACCTCACTTTTATTGGAAATCCTTTGCCGTTATAAAGCCTTTTAGCCTTTGGCTGGGCTATTGCTCTCATAAATCTAGTTCCTGGCCTTTGGGCAATTCCCTCATGTTTGTATTATTGCAATGTTACTTATAGACATTTGTATACCGACAGAATCCAGCTCTCTTATAGTTGTCATAACGCTCGTATCATTCACCTACAAGCTTTCAGCAGAGGTCAGCCTTTTTATGTGTTTACTTTATCAGTCGCCTTACAGTTCTACAGTTCCATTAATGCCGTTCAGACCGAAACAAGTAAAAGTCAGACAGAGAGAAAGCTGGGAAACAACCAGGGCTGGCTGTAATGCTTCTAATTTCCTCCTTAGCTGATCTCTAAATGTTTGTGCTTTGTCACTGCCACTACACCACAGAATAAATTTACTCTTTCACCTCCCTGTGCCTCCTCCCTCTCGCTCTCTAATTCATCTCATTTCCGCCTCGCGGTCGGTTCAATCCCCACCTCCTTTCAGCGCTGGCTCCTCCAGCGTCGGGCTAGCGCTGCTGGCTGCTCCGTATTCTGGGGCCGTTGTGTCTCCGGTGGAGAGTGATTGTGCTGGTGGCAGGGAGGTCAATTGGAAGAAATTGCGTTGCAGCCACCGTGGAGCTGAGGCGAGAGGGAACAAACTGGATATTAGCCCAATCCATGTAGGCTGGCGTGTTTACACCATCCACCCCCCCCCCACCGCCACCACCCTCAACACACACATGCACACTCACACAGTCCTTCACTTCGCTCAGCGGGCTGACTGGAGGAGTGGAACCACACCGGGGTGCTATTAAACATTATAATGCATTCGTGCTAATCCAAATTTACATGTGTGGATACATTTGCAGCACTCTCTCTGTGACAAAAAAGAAAAAATACAGATGGTATTATTAAAAGGAATTTCTGCACTTTCTGCCTCGTGACTTTCCAGCAAGTCCCTACAGCCTTGTTAGCCAGGCCAGTAGACTAAAGCCACCCAGCTCAAGGTTCCTGTGTGTCGGCGCTTAGCTCAGGATTAAAGTGTGTAAATTTCAGCTTCTGGGGACAAAACTCTTGTTGCCTGCTCACTTTGTTCTCTCCCTTGGTGGAAAAAAAATATGTTTTTCAAAGGGTGTTTGTCGGCACTGGTGTTTTTCTGTGTCTCCCATCTGATGCTGCCGGATGGGTTAAAGGAAGGAATGCTTTTCAAGTTACCAGATATACAGTAAACAGTTAGCCAGCATAAGATTTTACCGTAGGTATAGATATTTAATGTCTATACTTGTTTAGGTTCATGTTTACATGCAAGGGTGCATTATGGCATAGTTTTTACGTTAATATTAGTACCCCTAATACAAAAGCAGGTTTGACTCCTCCAGTATGAGGCGACATTAATATCAGCATGAGGAAGGTCTGATTGTAGAACATACAGTATACCACAATCAGACCTTAAAGTAAATATATTTAAAGCAGCAGTAGGTAGAATTGGAGCAAATATGATTTAGAAAAAAAAAAGTTATTTTTATAAAACGGTCACTATATCCTAACAGCAGTGCATGAGACAGAGCCGAGCTGGAGTCTGTCGTCTCTGAGCAGCTGTCGATCACTCGCAAACTCCGATCAAACGGTCAAACTAGGCAGCGCTGATCAAATATGAATCAATATTCTGTTACTGTAATGCCTATTTTTCATCTCAAATGTTTTCAAAAACATCTTGTAGCGTACTTTTAAGCTGTAAAATGAGAAAGTTTGTGATCCAGCAGCCATGTTGAGATCTGTTTAGGAAACACCAAGCATCGCCCACCAGCCGGAGCAAACTTTAAAGCCTGTAAACAGAGCCATGAGGAAGTGCAGAAGTCTAGTTTTCTCTCAGATCACTTGAATTACAATATGCTGAAAGGTTATTATGGTATTTTTTCCAAATGATGCCAAAAACTTTCTGCCTACTGCAGGTTTAAGTACATTGTAGACAAATATATTATTTCATCAGGACACCAAACTAACTTTATACATTTATCATTTTGGAACTGACAGCAGCACCAGTCACAGCTCTCAAGGGCCTTGCTGACATGCTGACATATTCGTAGTCATATTTGTTCATTAATGTATGTCAGTTATCTAAATGCTAGGGTTGGCAGCAGATATTTCTGAGGCAAATATCTTAAAAATTGGTCTATAAAACCTAAACTATCTGAACTAGGGGTACTTTTTTTTGTTTTGTGATTTACATAGGTGAGCCGATCCATGAATCCAAACGCCCGTGCTGCATTTCACAGGTTTGCCAACTTTTGAGATTCCAGTAGTAAATAAACTTTCTTCCTGTTCCTCCAAAACCTTCTTGAATGTTTGCCTGCCAAAAGTAAAAATCCACACTTGCCAAACACACCAGTTTAGCAATGTGCTCACCGTTACTCCGTTCTGTATTCTGGGTCAACCAGCAGGGTGTGGATAAAAAAAAACTTCTCAAGTCTACCTTTGCCAGTTTAACAGAGTTGTGCATTTTCAATTCACATGAACTTTTGCAATGTTTGGTAGATTTGCCGAAGGTACCGTGTGTACCATTGACACAGTTTGTAGCACAAATCCCAGACAGCCTCAGCGAAAGAAAAGGAAGACGTGCCGCCACCCATCTGATCTGATAGTGCTATCTGTAAGCTTCATACACATACTAATGGAGGTTGGCACTGGCAATTTCCGGTTGAGACCTTTTGTTGTTGTGATGAGTAATTAACAATGGCCTACAAAGATGTAGTGTGAATATTTAATAGCGACAAAGCGGGGGAGTGAGTAGACAGTGTTAAAACTACGACTCATGTATAATTCATAGTCGCTGACAGTGATTGGACTATCTCGCTTCTCTCTCTTTCTCCCCCCGCCCCCCTCCCTCTTACCCGCGTCTCCCTCTTCCCTCCATATCCCAGGGTGCACCGGGCTCCCCTTGTATAGAGGAGAATCCAATGTGGAGTGGCACTTCATATCTTGTTAGGCGATTTATTCGTGGTAATGAAGGGTTTTAATGTACTGTACAGGACAGAGCTCCCGCTTTGGGTTGTAACATACTCAGCAGTGATCTGTGGGATGGATTATTTGAGCACTGGCTTTAATTTAGATTCAATTACAGGGCTGGTGTTGTAAGGATGGGATGTGACCTCTAATGTCTTCATGCTGTCTCTGTCTGAGCCTTTACAGCCCGACACGACAGAGCAACACTGGTTCAAGCTGTACAACTGTTAGGCTGGATATCAGGGCCAGACAGCCTGCTTTTCCTCTCACAATTTCCCAGGTATTCATGAACACCCCTTACACCCCTCTCTCTCTCTCTCTCTCTCTCTCAATCTCTCTCTCTCTCTAACCCCTCCTTTTTTCCATTACTTGGTCTGACTTGCTGTTTGCTGTGGCTCTCTTATCTCCTTGCCCTCGCCATCTCAGTCTCTCTCAGTCCAGGCTTGCCAATACAGTCCCTCATTTGTACAACTCTTCACCTTTTCGAACACACTTCTCCCCACAGGTTTTTGAGCACACTCGTTGATACAATCACACTTACAAACACACACGTGCACACGGAAACATACACACATACACACACACACACACACATTCATACCCACACACGTGTTTTTAGATGATGTCTCTTCCCCATTCATCCTCCCACTCTTCGCTCTAGAGAATAACACATTTCTTCTGTAAAGCAGCAGCCTATCAGGGGGCAGCATCACCCAGGTCCAGAGAGCAGGTTTCACCCGATTGGTTTCCACCCGGCTGCTCACACATATACCATATACAGCATATGCAGCATGCGGAGCAAGATGGATGGAGTGATTATAAAAGAACACATGGTTTGACGTTTATTAGTTGCTTTTGAGTTCCGATTTTTTTCTCATTTCCGAGCAGCACTGGACTTTTGGTTCTTTTTTTTTTTTTTTTTTTACAACTGAAATTGATTGCCTTGTTACTCAGCATCTTTCTCTCACTCACACACATATTCCCTCTCTTTCTCTCTCTTTCTCTTTTTTGTCTCCAGCCAGTTGGAGGGAGTAAATAACTATTGATTGGGGCCAACTGAAGCTTCTTAGCTAAGATGCGATGATGCTAACTGCTCCCTTTGTCTCGTGTCCCTGTTGTTGGTGTGTAGCACTCGCTTTGTTTGTGCATGTCGGACCTTACAGGAAGTTCAGTTTGAGTTTGTTTGGTAATATTGATAACGGTGGCTGGTGTAGCATGTTCATACACCTATCTTATATATTATTTATCTCAGTACATCTTCTCCCTGTGCACAGGACAATGAAATATTTCCATTTCCAAAATAAACTGGCTAAAGTTCGAAAAATAAGATATAAGATATGTCTTTACTTCAAGATTTTGGCATTGCCTCCACATAGGAGCAGTTTTTTGGCTGGACCGCAGAGGGCCAGCCCTACAAATAGAAAAGCTTGAAGGCTAAAAGCCTCGCTTAAAATGTTTTCAGAAGTAGGCTTTGGCGAATTGTTTAAATGGAATAACAGAGATTTCGGGAGCATTTCGTTTGAAATGGCGAGCAGAAAACCAGGGACCACTCAGATCAGATCAGACCTGGTGGACATGTACCTTTGGATTTAACATTATAGACATGACTACTGACTATTTGTGTAACAATTTAGCCACAAATTCCCAGTCTGACCAGACACGGTCCAGTGATATACTCTGTTTTGAAAGAGTTTTTTTTTTTTAACATCCAAAAATGTAGGTTTACTAAACTGCTCTCCATCAGAAACAAGTGGTTATGCATTTTAGTGCGCACGGAAAAAAACATTTTTTCTCCAAAACAACGACTCAGTTTTGATCTTTTCTAGAGATCTTGACCTTAAACTGACTTCTCCTCACAGAGAGAGAACAAAAAAAAGAACGGGATGCATCGGTTTCACTCGCATCCAGTAAGATGATTCCTTATTACGACAACATGCAGATGTCTGTGCAGACGCTTTATGGTGAGTGTGCTTAATGTGCTCATTAAATCAGCGACAGCGGCACATGTGTTTCTGCTCATTCTGCCCACATGAGGCAGAGCCGTAATTCAATCTGCAGCCTCCCTGGTTAGCCGCATGTGCTAATGCCTGCACCAGGCCTTGATGCAGCCTGACACTGCCACGCTGGAGATACAATCTGTATGGAAGCTGCGGTTGCCAGAATGGCTCTATGAGATTGTGAAGTATTGGACTGGGGAGTGTGTGTGTGTTGTTGGTGTGGGGTTTTAATGGAGGTTAGGGACTGGGCCACATTTGGCCTATTTAGCGCGCTGGGGAAATTTTGGTAGCCAGAGAGATATCAGATTTATTAGAGATTTCATTTTTAATCAGGCAGTCCAGTGAGGTAAGAGAGCTAAAATAACAGTCGTTAATAGAGACACACACTGTCCACCAGGATCTGGATGTCCTACAGCAGGGACATTAAAAAAATATATTTTTTTCCTACAACTTTTTTTTATTTCTCCAGTCAAGACAAATTAACCTAGGGCTGGCAAATGCAAATGGCTGATGTCTTTATGCCCAGCTTGAAAGGGTGAGTCATCCTTGTTATGGTGTCATCCCTGTCACCTTTGCTTTGGCACGGACACAAGACAAATCTGTGTGTGCGTGACCTGGCACTGGCCTCAGAGACACACCAGTGATTGAGACAAGGAGACAATGGGATCAGCACAACTCATTTGCAGGCTCCTGTTAGAGGAGAAGGCAGCATTAGAAATCGCTTTGCATCATTAGAAAATTGTGTCACAATTGAGTCACACACACTGACTCTTCGGGCAAAGGAGTAATAGCTGTGGTTCAACATTTCAAATACCCTCTCCCTCCCATCCTTTTTCCTTCCCACCCTCTGCTCAGCAGATTCACCATAACACTGTAAACCAGACTGTTGGAGCCAGGAATAAATGGAAGTGACACCCCATGTATCCTTCTGTGTGACCTCAGGCCAAATCCCCTATAGAGTATAACAGCACCTCCACTGCTCTGTTGCACGTCACAGCAGGGAAACAACTGTACTTGAAAAGCTTTCTCTATCCTCTCTGTTGTTTAAAGGTGCAATGTGTGATGTGTAATGCTCGGCCTCATGCTCCAAACAAATAGGGGGCAGCATTTCACCTCTCCTACTAGGTCCATCCAATCTAAATGTATAGTCATATAGCCTACTACAACTACTAACTAACAGCAGGGCAAGAATACCAAACATTCAACCAAACTGCCGATGCAACTGCATTGGGCGATGGTAAATTCTAACGGTATCGTGATGTATTCAAATGTAATCTCGTAAAATGTAGTCTTTGGCGAGAAACTTGAATTAATCTAGTTGTATGAAGGAGATGTTTTCATGGCAATATAAAATAAATAATAGAGAGGGAATTATGACCTGTTTAACTTCCTGACAAAAACCAGGATGCAAACCGTAATAAAGGAGTGAATGTTTAAGTACATGGGATTTATTGTTTTACTTTTGTTTTTTACCTTGGTATCGAATTGGTATCGAGAATCATGGAATCTCACTGGTATTGGTATCAACTACAAAAATGTTGCTATCGTGACATCCCTAGTGTAGGCCTGGAACTGGCAAAATGCTTAAAATGTATTATTGCGGTGCCAAAAGGCGCAGTACATTTTTTTGGGTGCATCTAAATGATGTGCTGGTGCACCAGTGCAACCAATATAAAAATTTAGTCTGGAACCCTGCTATGTTGTGTGTAATCTGCCACTAACTGTGGCTGAACTGTGGCTGTACGGTCCGTGTACGTTTTGTTAGTATGTTTATTGGATTAATTTCAAAGTGGCAGAAACGATAAAAAGACTTAAAGACTATTTATTTATTTTGTCTGCCAGGAGACTACTTCGCTGGGAGGAGAACAGGCGGCAGCTCCAGGAGACGGACCTTCAGTTAACGGCTGTAGCAACTCAAATTCAGCCAGCGCAAACCCCGACACCAGGGGTCTGACCTCGGGGTGCTGCCCTGACTCCCTGCCAGATCAGCAAACTTTCTGTTGCTGCCGTTAAAATTTGAACTGCTACAGCTCCGTCAACTGAAGTTCCGCCTCCCGGAGTTGCCGCCGCCCATACAGGCAAATTAGTCTCCTGGAGGTGGGGAGGACGAAACAAAAATACGAGTTGTTTTCTCATTTCTGCCCCTTTTGGATCTTTGTCCTCTCATGAGGGCAGACTAGACGCTACAGTGACTCACAATCACTTCTCGAGGTGGAAAACGAGACAGGACAGGCCGGTGCTAGCTGGTTAGCATGCTCATTTCAGTAGATATCTCTGCAACACAATACATAGACGTCTTTGACACAAGGTCAACACTGTTACTTCTTCAAATTCTGTTGATAATGGGTTTTTTTTTATGTTTTTAAACTAAAATTCTGACCATATCTTAGACATTGCACCTTTTAAAAGACCACAGAAAAACATATAATTGTGATTCAAATTCAAAGTTAGTGACAATAATCTATTGTGTAGGAAGGTGATAGGGTGTAGTTATGTTTGTTGCTATATGCTCTGACTGTTATATCTTTAATCAAAAGGTTTCTCACTAAGATTCCCCCATTATGATAAAACAATAATACCAAGATATTTGGTTTGGTGTCTGATGAAATTTAGTGAAAATATGCATATAATTTTGGAAGTTTAACATTGGTGCTACAGTGGAGTATGAGAACAGTGTTTTTATGGATTTTCACCTAAAAATAATCATAATTGTAATAATCATAATTAAATTTATTGAAAAAAAATATTATATATATATTATATATATATATATATATACACAAATATTAATCTGAAAAATAATCAAGTGTGACCTCATTTTCAGGCCGATTTTTGTATCATAAATCTTTTTTTATTTAATTTTTTTAAATAAAATGTATTAAGTAAAGGCCAATTCCTGTATTTTTCTTTACAGATAGAAACTGTAAATGATAAGACATGTTTGTTTTCTTGAGAAAGCCCAGAATGATTATATAGTGTAGATTGATTGTGAGGGTTGATTTCATCACATTCGAAAGAAAGGGAGAAGCAGACGTATAGGCATGATGATGTGTGTAAACAAACCTGTGAATTGGTCCAATTTCCTTCTCCTACTCTGTAAATGACTATCTGGTTTTGCTCATGTGTGCTTGTAATGTATGCCTGCGTGGCGTGTGCGTGTACTACGTGCATCTGTGCACATAGAGAGTAGGAGTAATAGAGGTTTGAGGATGGATTGCTGTCGAGTGCAAGTGCAAGCAGATCTGCAGGGTTCAGCTGCCCAGCGTATGGCTGAGTGATGCTCTCCGCCTGGCCGCCACTGCACTTCCAGTACACAAACACCGGCATATTTCACAAACAAGCGTTGGCTGGCGTGCGTAGTCTCAGCGCCACCTCAGATCAACAATATTAATGCACTCCAAATATTAGTTTTCTCCCTCATTACCAAGCTGGGTGCTCTACGCCTGAACCCGCAGCAGTCCTTGAGGATGGAGACAGCAGGATGTGTGTGTTTGTGTGCGTATCAAGCCAATTACACTGTAATGCCTCTGGTTTCTTTTTTTGCTTGAAGAGAATATTTTTTTGCGTCTGTGTGCTCGCCGTTATTTGTTCTTATAGACACAAATATCCGTATATTGCTGCTGACGAATTCATATCACCGCGCTGGATTGTGTTGCACTTGTTTGTGCAGCAGAATATGAATGTATTTAGACAAGAGCCATGCCAGTCTCACTAAAGAGTTGCTTCTCGCTAAGCCTAAGTGGGAGAATAGTAAATAGTGAACGAGAGGAGAGCTCGCATCGTGAAATCCCCATCTGCTGTAAAGTGGGGCGCTGACACTTTCAATCTGTTCGGCTTCGTGTTCGTCCCTCCCTCTTCAGCTCTCTCTCTCTCTCTCTCTCCCCGCTCCATTATTGCTCTCATCCTTGATCTTCCCTCTGTGTCTGCTTTTGTTTCTCATGGGCAAAGCCTCCTTGGTCTGCTTTATACAGTAATCACAGATCTATCTCAGTGACAAGGCCTTGGCTGGAGTCCCGCAGCATATGTACTAGCTGTTGAAAGCAACCTAATGTAAAGAATACATTCTTTGCGTTTCATAGTCACGGCCAGCATAATGCCTCCCTGGTGACAGTCACCTAACACGGCGAGTAAACATTTGTTTTTTGACCATGCATTCACCCCATTGTAATTACATTGTGGGCTTTCAGCTTTCCTGGAGAGACCATGGGAAATGTTTCCCAACATGTTGGCCCCAACATGACCACTTTCTTCCGGTGCACAGGGACAAGCGGTGGGATTGTTTTCTGTCCCTTTTAAATGTGTCTTTAGCCTCTTCCCATGGTTAGAAGCACTGGGAAAGTTGTGGGTACAAACCACTTGAAGTATTCTCATTTCAGTATACATGAGATGTGGTTTTGGCTCCAGCTATTTTTAGGAATAAAGCATTTAAAGTAAGAGTGGATATTGCGATATGTCTTTACAGCAAGTGCTTTAACTGTGGGAACATCACCGCGCTTTGTCTCTCTTTGTGAGGAATTACTTCCCTTTGTCTCCTGTGTAGAGAGAGCAGTAGGCGAATTCATTCAATTATCAGCCTTTTCAAGCTCACTTAGGTCAGAAAACAGTTACATTAGATCCAATCAGTGTGAGCTAGCAGGTGGATTTCTACCCGATTTGCTGGTCTAAATGTGATTTTCTACACATACATAGATGAATAAAACCCTTTGTGGAGATGTATTTCCTTTTCCGATTTAACCTAAAGAACTTGTTTATCCTGAAAATTAAGCATGGGAGAGAAATATCAGCAGGTCAATACTACCTGCAATTTATAAAGAAAATTGTCATTCAATTGAATTTTTGTATTAAAATATACACTATTTTGGGTTGCTCACCTGGTAGAGTGGCCTTTTGCTGCATGTCATCCCCTCTCTCTCCCCCTTTCATCACTATCACTGTCACCATCCAATAAAGGCAAAAAGCCAAACACCTTTTAAAAAAGAAAATACAATATTTCTCAGACCTTAACATGATTTAATTTATGTTGTGACTCCATAACAAGCTGCTGCTGCATCAGCTGTACTTCTCAGTGAAGTTCATAGGTCTTCAATGTAGTGAGTCCCTGTGAACCACATGTGGTTATTTGAGTGAGTCTCCAATACATTTTTTGTCAAATTGGAGTATTAAACTCCTGTTTGATGTTATATGGTTATAATTATGGTTATATTTGTGTTTTATGTTGAAAATGTATCTGAAAATTAAACAAATAAAATCCCAAATCTGAAAACTTAATTTACAAAACATTATACAAATCAAATGTGATATAATAAGAAAATGAATTGAGTCAGAAATTATGAAATGAATTCGGCGTCTCTGATTATCAGGGAAAAAAAAGTCAATGGACACGTCCATAGTGAGATTACAGCATCCTTTCGGATTTTAATGTGTCAGAGATGCAGGCCGCGTACCTAGCAACATCACTGGGCTACTTATCCAGCTGTGTTCAACGCACGCACACACGTACATGCACGCACGCACAAAAACACATACACACCCACACACACTCACACACTCACACACACACACACACACACACACAATTCTTGTTAGTTAAGGGCTTTCTGTGAAACTGGAGTGAGGGATGAGGTTGCTGGATAGAAAGAATGAGAAACTGAGGGACTGCAAGTGAAATGGGTGCTAAAAGGGTCACAGTGGCCGGTCTGCAATATATAACCACTTATTCATTTTTATCTCCTAGTGTATATGCTGTAAAGGTGTGTGTGTGTTTGTGTGTGTGGGTGTGTGTGTGTGTGTGTGTGTGTGTGTGCACCTGCTGCTTTTATCAGGGCAGAGGCAGGTACTTATCCCCATTGGAACAGAACTTTTGCAGGTGCATATGCACATGTACGCTTGTTCTCATTTGATGTGTTTATGTCTGTTCATTTGTGCATGTGTGAATGCGTGTGATTGCTTTAAACTATTTTGTTATTTTTAGGGCTGTCAAAGTTGACGGGATAACGTGTGAACGCAAATTTGTTTTAACGCATTAACGCAATCAATCTTTCGGAGGTTGTAGCGGGCTAAGTTTTAAAGCTAGAGTGCTGATACTGACATCATATGAAACTAGAAAAAACTAAAGAATCCACTGGTACCAACCATGTCATAATAGCCAAGGAGGCTAAATAACGCTCCAAAGATATGTGGATCAAAATGGGTTCTATGGGTACCCACGAGTCTCCCTTTTACAGACATGCCCACTTTATGATAATCCCAGTCAAATCAGCACACTGACAAACTGACAGCTGTTGTTGCTTGAGTTTGCCATATTATGGTTTGAGCATATTTTCATGCTAAATGCAGTACCTGAGGGTTTCAGGACAATATTTGTCATTGTTTTGCGTTGTTAATTGATTTCCAATAATATATATATATATATGTGTATTAAGCAACCATATTTACCCACTCCCATGTTGATAAGAGTATTAAATACTCGACAAATCTCCCTTTAAGGTACATTTTGAACAGGTAGAATTTGTGCGATTAAGTTGCGATAAATCACGATTAATCATGGACAATCATGTGGTTAATCATGATTAAATGTTTTAATTGATTGACAGCCCTAATTATTTTTTTATACAGCAGATCAAACCCAAAGTGCAGGAGTGATGACTTAATCCTCTCTGTGAGATGGAGGGCTTGGGTTGGAGTGGTTAGGTGAGTGAGTAGGTCAAGGCTTTGCTGGCTTCATGCCTTTCATTACTCTGACTTAAGGTGTATTGCAAATGAGAGATGGAAGCCTAAGGCACGATCAAGGGGGCCTTGGAAACACCAAATCTATTGGCTTCAACACTCTACACTATACTGCTGTATTGCTCAGGTGCATGGTGTAAGCACACAGACACACAAACACCTTTTTCCTGTGTCGGACATCCTGAGGGAGAGCCAATTCCCCCGGAGACTGTGGCAATAAATGAGGTCGGGATGGCGGTGGAATGGGAGGGGATGGAGGGAAAAAAAGGCGTAGGGAGCAAACAGGAGACACTAATGAAGTATGAAGGGCTGAGCATGGCCACATGGTTCCTGCCAAGCACCAGCAGCCCCCACTTCCCTGAGCTCCACCTGCCCCAGGGACACAGAGAGGGAGGTGGGTCACTCTAGAGAGAAAGCACTGTAACGCTCACGCTGAATTAAAAAGAGCAAAAAACTATTTCAACAATTACTCTTCATCTTTTGAGCATTTTATTATAATTACACCGCTTTTTTTTTTTGCATTCCATTTCTTATTCCTTCTCTCTTCTCCGCGTCTCGCCCCCTTTGTACCTGGCACTTTGTAGAGCTACGTAAAAATGTCATTGCAAAAATGTCAGAGCTATTACTGTATCACTCGCACAGCCTGCTCTCAACCGCGCTCTTTTCCTGTTACTTAAACATACCTGTCTTCATAAGTGCCCACACACTCGTGCATACACTCAAGTCCACTCGTGTGTGTGTGGAACGACCACAATGCCGTCTTGTCTTTCAAGCACCATTGTTTCACGAAGAGTCCTGCCTCCTCCACCCTGCCTGCCCTCTTCTTTAACCCCCTTTCCGCTCTATTAATGTATGCTCACCACTTAAGCAGGAAGTGAGCTTATTGAGCTGACAGCACATCATCTGTGGCTGCATCGTCCTCTATCCTTGTATCATTCAGAAATTAATCAGGCCCACCATCTATTAAGGACATACCAGCGAGAGGCGAGGAAGCTTTCCAGAAGAGGCTTGAGAAAGAAAATACAATCTTATGTTGAAGTGGACATGGACAGTGAATATCCGCTCCTCATACAGCAGCTGATTGAGTGGAGCTAACCAGCACAGTCCAAATAACAGCATTGACTTAGTTGTTGGCAGGAAAGGACTGAAAAAATAATAGTGCTAACTGTGCACTCTCACTGTTTTGACATTTATCTGTGCAAATACAAACTCTCTGGCAGCTGATCCAGCTGTGCATTGTCATCAGTCACTGACAAAATTTCAGAGAAAGCTTGAGTGGAAAAGTGTCTCTCATTTCACAAAAATATGTTTCTTCGAGTCCTCCCTACTTACATCTCGTCTGTGAAAACGGAGGAGGTGGAGGAAATACTGTAGATGAGAAAACAAACATGGAAGTATTCGCTATTTGTTTGTCAGCTGGACAATAAGTGGTGTCCATTAAGGAGAGAGCCACGGGGGTTTGCGTTTAAAGAGGAACTATTATGCTCATTTTCAGGTGCATACTTGTATTTTGGGTTTTTCTACTAGGGCTGCCGATTATGGCCAAAATTATGATCCAGATTATTTTAATCAATATTGAGATCAGGATTATTTATCATGATTATTCATTGATTTTAGGGACAAAATATTTTTATTACACAAATCTTTGCATCAATACAAGACTGGTCCTTATTCAAAGTGCATCTCCTAGAAGCAAAATATAAATAAAATTGTATCAAAACTTTTTACACAAAATATTACTTTTCTATTCTGGACTGCAGCCGCAACAGAATAAATTGTTAGTTTAGGAAGTATTTGATTTGATATACAGCAGAGTTTTCCGAGAACGGAGCATGCATTTTAAACATCAATATCACAGTTGATCATGTTCCTTTTAATTGTGGGAAGCCAAAATCTTAATCATGGATTAATATCCGATTAATTGTACAGCCTTGTTTCTACTATAACATGTTTACATAATTTAATGTTAAAAAAACGCTTTATTGTTATCATAGCAGCTGTGCTGCAGCACCTCTTTCCAACCTCTGTCTGAAACGCTCTATTTGAGCTCCTGCTCCGCCCTCCTCTTGAAAAGCCCAGTCTGCTCTGATTGGTCAGCTGGCCCACTCTGTTGTGATTGGTCAACCGAACCAAACTCTTCGGACTCCGCTCCAGCTCCGCTCTAATAAGCTTAGTTTGAGGGCATACCAAAGTAGTTGCTCGGCAGATGTTATGCAAATTTGTGACTTGGTGACATCACCATGTTACAGGAGAAAAGGCAGGACTTCAATCAATGCGTTTCAGGCAGTTCAGGAGCAGTGTTTCTCCCTTTGGTGTGGACTTTGGGCTTTGTAACTTTGCAGACCTTTTACATGCACAAAAAAACTATACAACACACTAAAGGAAAGGGGAAAAGCACAAAAGCATAATAGGTCCCCTTTAAGATTTTCATTGTTGGTAGTGCCAGGTGTGTGAGTGTATTTGTGTGTGCACTTTAGCGTGCATGTGTTTCATCTTGTTTTGCACTACAGTATACCTGTGAGTGCATATTCTTAATATGCATCAGTGAATCCACATCTGTTGTCATGGCTTTGTTGTGACATGCCCTGAACATGTCAGAAGTGCGGTCCTCGCCTGTCACTGGTCTGTCAGCTGTAGGTGACTGTCATGATCTTGATGTGTCCCTTTTTTGACCCATGACTGTCTCATTTGAAAAAACAAAATCCAATTTCACTGCTATTTATATTTCACTGCACACTATGATCTTCAAATACAGAACTCCAAAACGTCTCCAGATGCTTTATTAAAACTAAATAAATGTATTTATGCGGGATTAAAGGTGGGTATGAAACATACATTGCACTTATCAAAACCTTAATGTATTTTGTATTGGTTTACACTGCCAGCCATTGCATTTTTGTGGAAGTGTATATGGTGTGCGTTCTACGCTTGACAGTGATGGTGGTTTGGAGCTTTAAGAAAAGAAGCCTGCAGCTTCTGTTTGGCTTCATGCCAGTCAGCGGGACAAATAAACCTCTAATGGGGACAAACATCCCGCTGAGGATATGATACTAACATCAAACAGCCCACCACACTTTGAATTGAATCCAGGTTTTTCCTAAACTGGTCGACAAAGCTGATGACAGAAGTGAAAAATTGAATTTGCTTACAGTGCTGACTGCGATGGGTGATCAACTGTGAAGCCAAACTTCCTCTTCTTTTTCAAAGATTCAAAATATCATGGTATCCCAGTAGCAAAAAGTCACAATCCTGGTATTGTGACACGTGATCAGTCCATCATGTCCACATTAAAGCTGCAGTGGGTAGAATTGGAGCAAATATGATTAAAAAAAGTAATTTTTATAAAACGGTCACTATATCCGGACAGTAGTGCATGAGACAGGTAATCTGAAAAAAAATCCAGCTGCCGTCTCTGAGCAGCTGTCAATCACTTGTGAACTCCGATCAGACAGTCAAACTAGGCAGCGCTGATCAAATATGAATCAATATTCTGTCACTGTAATGCCTATTTCTCTCAAATGTTTTCAGAATCATCTTGTAGTGTACTGTTTAGCTGTAAAATTAGAAAGTTTGTGACCCAGCAGCCATGTTGAGATCTGCTGAGGAAACACCAAGCATCGCCCACCAGTCGGAGCACAGCCAATAGGAACGCTCTCACTCTCTCCGAAATGACCTGTGATTGACCAAAGTCTCCCGTCTCGGGCAAACATTTTTAAAGCCTGAAAACAGAGCCAAGAGGAGGTACAGGAGTCTATTTATCACTCAGAACACTTGAATAACAATATGCTGAAAGGTTATTATGGCATTTTTGCCCAATGATGCCAAAAACTTGTAGTCTACTGCAGGTTTAAAGGGACATAATTTGTTCCAAAAGTTGATCCTTGGCCCAGCACCAAACTGAGCAGTTCTGGAGAGATCGCTTAGGCAAGCATAAAATGACACTTTTATGCCATCCAGGCAGATGCAACCACCCCCCGTGTGAGGACTGCACACACGTGCTGTGCTGTGTTTGTGTGCGACTAATGAAACACGGTCAAATAAATAGGCTAGTAGTAAAAGGTGGAACAACTGTTTCCCTTGCAGTTTCAGCGCTAACTTGTAATAAGTGCTCTCTGGCCTGTTTTTCCTTATCCTCCTCATTAAAATTCCCTTAATCTGCATTCTCTCTCCTTCTTTGCTCCCCCTCCCCCCCTTCCCCCTCGTTCTTTTCTGTGTGTATATGTATATCTGTATGTATATGTGTGTGTGTGCTTGTACATGTGCCTGTGTATGCCAGCTCAGGACTAGGCCCAGGGAGAGATAATGAAATAATAACTCTTATCAAACCACTGCAGACTGAGTGGAGCTCTCTCTTTTGCTCTTTCTCTCTTCTCTCTGCCTGCTTGTCTTTGCCGCTCCTCTCTCTGCCTCAGCACTCGTCTCTCAGGCTGATTCCCTGACTGATTCCTCCTGCCACTCAGATGCTGCTGCCAGTACTCATGATGCTGCTGCTGAGGCATACAGTGGCTAATCCAGCTGTGGTGTACCAGCAATCGCAGCTGATTCTCATGTTGCATATGTAGATATATAGAGAGACAGTTAAAGTTACACCAGAGCTCAATTTGGCGATTTTAATGCCAGGATTAGGGGTCTTTAGACTGTGGAAGATGAAAGTCTACCAAACAGTGGCCTCCGCCTCATTATGGATCCAGAGCTGCCCCTCATCCTAGCCATAAATTATTCACAACATGGCCCAAATGAATAATATTCTTTTTTAACTCTCTGTGCATCCCTTTATCTCTCCATCCCTCCATCCCTCCAACCTGTCTTACCCACTGTGGTGAGCGTGTAGGAAGTTGACTGCGGTGAGAATCCTGTGCCAGAACCTTAAATACAGGAGAATTTGGTGTCAGCCCACTAATGAACAGTGAGTGTTTTATTACCAGAGCTTTAATAGGCTTCCTCTGGTTGCTGCACATCTCTTTTGTGCTTTCACACTGGTTTGATTATTGGCTGGCACAATCTAGATGCGCCCCTCACCCCTCACTTTTGCCCTTATTTTTTCTCTTTTTTGCACATACTTTAAAGGTAGCTAATAACTAGCTGAGAAACTAAGAATACACTAGATTTTAAAAATGATCCAACTGAAAAACCCAGCCTAGTGTTGCCAACTCTTTTTCATTGAAAGTAGCAGCAGTAGCTCCAAAAGTCACTAAATCTAGCGATAAAGTCGTTAAGTCGGCAACACTGACAGCCCGTCGATTCAGGCCTCCCTCCAAAGCCACTCCCCCCAAATTATCATAATGAACGTAAACAACGAACATGACTACGGTTAGTAGCCGCAGCTGTCAAGCTAGCAGCTTGTGGAAGACTTCGGTGGTGCAGGCATGCAGGAAGGCCGTCCAATCATTACATTCGGGCCGAATGAGATGATTGGTCGGACTTATTACGGTCCTGAGACAGCCACAGATACTAAATTTATTTTCTTTTTTTGTCAGAGCATTTGATTTATTGATTGCTGTCGGAATGTAATAAGAATTTTAACAAATATAACAATGTATTTGAACAACACTACCAACTCTACCTTTTTAAAGGTGCTAAATTAGATAACCAGAGCATTAATATACCAAAGCATAGCCAACAACTATTTGCTATGTAAAGATATAGAGAAGTAATGTCTACCTGAGCAGAGAATGAAGTCACTCTCCCTTTGTGTGAATTGTAATCAGAGCTTTTCATTGCTTTTTTGACATATCCGGACCGGCCGTGCATGCCTTTTAATGCATGTGAGCGTGCCCAACTAGCTAGCTCACGGCTGCCGCTCCGCACTGCTCTCAAACAGCGATTACGGAAGCGTAGCGTGCACCGTGCGGTTCCCCCTCAGGTTAGCTCCGTCAGTGCTTTCGCTGTCGTTTGCACTGTTTAGTGCTGTTTGCACTGTTAGCTGTCAGCCGCAGCTTGCCATTGCCATGTTGAGAGCCGTTGAGAGGAAATAGATCATCCCAATCCTGTATTTAGCACCTTTAAGTTCGTCCTCTGTCTCTCTTCCTCTCCCATCTCTCCGTCTCCCCCCTCTTTCCTTTTCCCCCATTTTTCCACAGTCTATTGTCTCTCCTCGCTCATTCACTGCCCATTTCCCACCTCTCTCTATCTCTGTCTGTCGGCAGTGGCCTAACCATTTAAAAAGAACATTAAAAAGAGATGGAAGGGATAAGGTGAGAGAGGAGAAAGAGAGAGAGAGAGATGTATAGAGAGAGAGAGAGAGAGAGAGAGAGAGAGAGTGAGAGAGACGAAAGAGCGAAGGTGAAGGAGAAGGAGGAGAAGGCAGAGGTGTGAGGCAGAGAGCAGCCGAGGCCTAAGTGATGCTGACAGGGACACATTTGCTCCAGAGCTGTGGAATTGTGTTGTGTGAAATTGAAACGGCGGAGCATCAGGAGCAGTTATTTGCAATAAATTTCAACTGCTTCAACACTTTGAAGGTGCCCCCCCCCCCCGCCATCCCCATCATTCCTTCTCCCTTGTATTTTTCAGTTACCTCTAGCTATATTCTCTCTTTCTCTCATTCCCTTTGTTTCTCTTTCTGTCTTCAACCCTCTCTGTCTCGGTCTTTCTTTTCCCGCTTTTCTCCTCCTTCCTTGTCTATTTCCTTTCATCAGCTGTCTTTGCTCCGCTGGTATCCCTTAGGCCCGCTGAGCGTCGTGTCCAAGCTTGACCGTTGACGCCCGGGCTTGGCTTCTCCACCACAGGCCTCTCCTCCTCCTCATCTCCCCCCTTAGCATCACACTAAGCAGCAGTGACAGGCCCCGAGGCTGTCAGCCAGTCAAAGAGCAGAATTAATTTGTTTAATTTCATACCTTTTCACTTAGCCACCCACCCAGTCGAGGCTGGGGGTGTCAACGCATCCAATAAATTTTGCATGCATGGTATTTTTTGGAGGCTGTGGGTTCGGAGGAGGACGAGGGAAACATTAGCACCTTTCATATGGTCTACTTCATGTATTTATATCAGGATGTAATGGAGTGTTTCTAATAATAAAAGGCAATTTCTAAAATGATTTTCGCCAGCTGATTATACAAGTCCATTTGAGCTCTAGAGGCCTTGTGATAACATTTCCTGTGTAACAGGAAATGGGAAGTTACCTCATCTGTGCTTGTCAGATTTTTAAGGAGCTCACAGATGCTGTGATTAAAATATTAATTATTCTGATTCTAATGGCGTGTCCCCCCCACCCTTCAACCATTGTCCACACACGTACACACATTAATACACTTCGACGCACATGTAACTAAAAATAAAGGAAGAAGAAACAGATATGCAATTCCAATCAATCCTGCGCACTAAGAATGGCCTGAACACCACTCCAGAGAGCCATTCTGAAAGCAATATCCAATCTAGCCGGTGAATTTATGCACTACTTCCAGCAGCAGACAGTGCAGCTACAGTTGCCCATTGGGCATAATGACGCATTTAAATAAGATGTAATAAATGAGATCTATATTTACTCGGGGGACCACGTCTCACTTGGCCGTGGCGAAGGGATGGTTTTCACCAATGACACACTTTCCTTCCTCGGGGCCTCGGTGCCGAGGCATAGCGCTGAAGTGTGCATTTCACGCAATGATTCCCCCTGATTCAAGTGCCTGGCTCGCTGTGGGCATGTTTGACTGGCAGGGAAATAGGGGTTGTGGGGGTTGTTTACCTCCAGTAAAGGAGAATTATAGGAATGTTTCATTTACCCTTGGAGTGTTCCACAACACTTTGATTTAAAGGGATAGTTTGGGTGTTTAGAAGTGGGGTTGCATGAGGTACTTATCCATAGTGAGTGCATTACCTACAGCAGATGGCGGTTGGCACGCCCCCAGCTTGGAGAAGCAGACGGGAGTTACTGACACAGGAGCAAAGCAATGTACTGCTGTGGACGGGTCCGGCAACAAAACATATTTTAGCCACCTAAAAGAAAGGCTCCCCTAAAAAAATCAATATCAGTTTAAGTGTACGCTATATTTAGAATATTTTCACCGTTTTACATTGCCGTGAAACAGCCCTTTCTGACGGGAAGCCATTGTATCCATCTATGCTCTCGCCAAAGCCACCAGACTCCATTGAAAAAAAACTGTAATTTGATGTGCTACTGTGCGTCTTTGGTTAGTTCAGATTTATGAAAGTCACACAGTAGCTAACGATAACGGCTTCAGTTCCCCGTCAGAATCACAAACAGTATAGCTGTCTCACGGCACGGTAAACTGGCGAAAATATTCTAAATATAGCATACTGTCATCTGCTATAGGTAATACACTGACTACGGATAAGTACTTCATACAACCCCACTTCAAAACATCCAAACTATCCTTTTAAATTCTAGCCGATGCAACCCAAAAACGAAAACTCTTTTTTTCAGGCTTGGGGACGAGTCAAGGATTTAGATCTCGATTGAAACATCACATTTTTAGGACATTATATGCATGACAGTTGAGCAAGAATAATAAAAAAAAAGACCTGCACCACCTGCAAGGCTGTCATAGTTACGCATATCCAAAAATACAGTTATGAGTTATCCCACACAGCTATGCGGCAGGTGCACTAGTCACGTCAAGGGTTTACAGGACTGTCAAGACTAAAGTACGCCTTTTGTGGCAGCTAAAATCAATTTTCACAACAGACATTTTAAACACAAACAAAAAAAATGGATTTAATCGAATGATTTCCCTCAGCCATACTTTGACTCAAATACAGCTGGGAGCTGCCTAGTCCTAAAATCTTCACAGTCGGCTACTGACTAGCAACACTAGAGCAGATAGAGGTTTGTGTTTTGTGGATTGAGTGTCATTCACTTAATCTGGTGTTTATCATGCTTAATGATATCACATCACAAAGTGCTTCTTGTGATCAGGCAGAGAATAGTTAATTTGATAAATCGGCTTCAGTCACTCTGATAACATTCAAGTAGCAATTATGTTGATGTTTGAGATTGTATTATTATATTATATTTTTGGGATCAGCTGTAAAGTAATAGTCTTATGCAGTGTCCTCTTACACCCTTCATGTGTATACTAGTTTCAGTTGTATTTGTAAAAGCACACAGGAGTGTGTTTGTCCGTCCTAGAGTTTAGACTTAATTACACCATGTTATGAGCCCTGGGAGCCCTCCATTGACTCTGTGACTCATACGGACTCCTAAAGGGAATGTTAACATGCAATATAAACTACAATCCTTTCCATTAATTATACCAGACCACAGAATCACTTGTATCAGCAGGCATTAAAGTTGTGTTAATCCACGCTTCTGTATTTGTATTAATATTGATGTGTTCATAAAAAAGAGCCGGGCTCTGATTAGTAAGACCTCCAGGCCTTTGATAGAGGGCTGTGGGGATTTCTGAAAAATGCATGAAACATAAAAGTAATATGAAAAGTTTATTAACTCTAAATATCCCAGTGCCAAGCGCACATGTGGTTACACAGTGCTAATTAAAAAACACTTTTACATCCCCGTGGAAAACACGGTTTTATTTTACAAGCTTTTGTTATTGTTTCTTTGTTTACCCGCGTATAACGGTACATGCGGCGTGACGGCGCATAGATGCCCTGCGACACCTCAATACATGCTCGGAATTTATTATTTCTGAAGTTATTTTTTTTTAATAAAGGTGAAGTAAACTTGAGTGGTCAATTTGCATTTTTTAAAAGCGTGCTCCCAGGAGTTCTGTCACTTTGTCCTGCGAGACGCTGGGGAGGAGGCAGAGGTGGCGCATCACTGACAGGCTAGCACTCGCAGTTCTCTAAAAGCACTGCACTCGCTCAATGCGGGGAGCTAATGTGTTTGACCCCTCTTTCCCAAAGGAAGTGCTTCGCTGCGCTTTGCAGATGAATGAATCAGCATGTTTATAAGAGCTCCTCATCAGTCACACCATTTTTCTTCCTTCCGTTCTTTTTAATCTTTGCTTTCTGTCTTCGTGGTGTCCTGACACAGTGATACTAAACAGTCATTAGCTGAACTCAATATATTGTCAGGGGGATTTAAGTTGAAGTGATATCATGCTTTTGATTCTAAAATAAGAAATGGAGGCTGCACATAGCAGTGGTAAAATAAGAACCACAGTAAGTCCCTATTGGTCTCCAATCACTGTTCAGTAAACCATCTGGCCTTTCAGATTTACTCAGTCTCACTTCCTAACCTCTTTTAAAGGCAGACATGAACTGTTTGTCACTTTTTCATCACCTCTTTCTTTTGTCTCTTTTGCACCAGGCACTGGAGGCAGATGTTTTAATATTCCTCCCGTATGGATCGCTCCTAAGATTTCCACAAAGGCCCAGTTTATTCTTAGCATCTGCTCACATAGTGACAATAAGAGTTCATGAAATGTTAACTCTTTAGGCTCTCTCACTACACCACCCCCTGATCTCGCTGTCTCTCTCTCTCTCTCTCTCTCTCTCTCTCTCTCTCTCCTTTTTCCAAGACGCTCTCCATCTCTATTGTGATACTTTCTGTTTGTCTCATTTTCATACATATTCGCTGCTCTTATCCATTCCCTCCCTTGGCGCTACAGTTGCTCTTTTCTCTCTGCAGGGAATGACTTTATGATACAGCCACTGGCATCTACATTTTCATGTGTGTGTGTGGATATGTGTGAAATATTTGTGTGCTACTGCTTCTTTGTTGTGTTTGTTTGAGCTTGTGTGTGTTTTTGGAATGGCATGTAGAAAAATGATTTCACCTTACAATAAGGAGGTCCAGGGGTCGAATTCCCGTGCTGGTCTTTTTATGTGTGAGGGTTTCAAGCTTTTCCCTTTGGTTGTGTCAGTTTCTTCCTTTTACAGTGCAAAAACATTCAGCTTAAAGGGAAAAGGATTTGCTGGTTGCGGTTTGTAAACACAAAATTCAAAATTGGCCCCTCCTCTCCGGCTCTACGACACCAGAAGCTCGCGCCACCCCTGACTTTGCTCGCCAGTGGGTGAAAGTCATGAAGTCAGGAAAAATCCTAAAAGATGACCTATTGTGCTCATTTCCAGGTGCATACTTGTATTTTGGGTTTCTATTACGACCATGTTTACATCCTTTAATGTTCAAAAAAATGCTTTATTTTTCTCACAGCGGCTGTGCTGCAGCACCTCTTTTTCACCCTACTCTCTGAAACGCTCTGTTTGAGCTCCTGCCCTGTTGCAGAGACATCCGAATCTGTGTATATGATAGCTGATAAGAACAAGAAAAGTGGAATAACAAGAAATTGCATTACATGAGTGCCAAAATATATGCGAAGCGATTCAGAAACATTGTCGACATTGCGTTGTTTGTCACCAAATAGGACCAACAAGTTTGTCTTTCAGCTGTAAAATGTCCCGCTCAGTAGAAAAAAAGAATATATTGATGGGTAGCAGGGCTGTGTATTCATATGTATCAGGATGCAGGGGGAACAATTCTTTGTGATAATGTAAGCAAGGCGATTTTTCAATCCGAATTTAGGAAAACTGTCATGGTATAAAGACACACCACCATATGTTGTATAAAGTAAAAATAGTCACTATGTGAAATTGTTACTATGGGGACTAACTTCATCACACATGAATACAATTGGATTCATTGGATCCATAAGAGTCTCAGCTTTACAGTGATACCCAATTTATGCAATTCCAAGACTGTTTTAGGGACCCCAGTATGCAAAAAAAATCAATTACACCATTTTAGAATAAAGAGGGACTCATGGGTACCCATAGAACCCATTTTCATTCCCATAGGTCAAGGGACCCCTTTGAAAATGGCCATGCCAGTTTGGCATTATTTAGCCTCCTTTGTGACATGCAACTATGACATTGAACCAATGGACTCCTCATGTTTCCTAGTTTCATATGATACCTTCACCTTAACTGTGCCCACTACAACCTCCGAAAGACTGAATAGCGGCCGGGTCCACCAGCGGGCCGTCGGATTTTTAAGAGGTTAATAAAAAATCGATACAGCGTTTTGGAGAAACTATACAGTATCGCAAAATATAATATCCCGATACTCATGTTTATCAATATTTTCTTCCACCTCTAATGGATAGTACTGTATCTATTGGGTATTCAACTCTGTTGGTATTTCATCGTTGTGCGTCTCCATAGTAACTTTATATGCGAACAGAGGCTGAAAAACTCAGACCGTTTTGAAGCATGCAGACAAGGTCAGTAGTAAAATGGCCAGCTCATGTGTCTGAGAGGAAAGGGACACAGGTGTATTTGTGCAAGCAGAATTCTCTCAGAGTTGCCTCTTCATCATTATTCTCTGTCTGTGCGTGTTTTTACGAAGTACACATAAAAAAACAAAACACAACAGGCCAGACTGTGCCCTGAACCTTGTGCAATCCAGAGGTTTTGACTTCTTTGTCGCCCCTCCTGTCACCAGAGCAATGAGCGATGAGGGTCAGTGCTCGGGTTAAATGACCAGGCACAGAACTCATCGTCCAAGCAGCTAGTCACACAGTAAGGGTTGCTGTGGAAAGAAGCATGCCCCACGTTATATACAACCCCTCACACACACACACTTTAACATATATTCACATTCACAGGTGGAAATATAGAAAACAGTATCACACACTCAACCAGAGAAAGATAGATACGTACATTCACATACACACTGAGACACATTCAGGCCAGGTAAGTGAGTCTATCCCCCCGTGGCAGTGGCTGAGAGGCTGCTCAGCGATCAGTGAAATGGAGTGTTGCTCAGCTCCGTCTTGAGCTTTATTCTCTGGTCTCTCTCTCCCACCGAGACAGAGCCACGTCCACCACCAACACCACATACTGTAGATCCTAAGTCATATAAGTCCAGTCCGTTCAGATAACGCTGTAGTGACTTTTGGGGCTGTAGCACTTGGTATTGTTATATTGGCTGGCAAGTGTCACTTTTATCCGTCCACCCCCGCATGTATTCTCAGATACTTGATTATCTGCATCTGTAGATATACAGTAGGCTAGTGTATTCATTGTTGTTGCCCAGTGAAAACCTTGTATTTGTTCTAATCATCTTGTATCTATGTTCTTCATCTGTCTCTCTGTTGGTTGGTTGGTCCGCCACTTTTGTCCAGAATTAAGTATCTCAACAGCTGTCGAATGGATTGCTATGAAATCTGTTGCAGACATTCATGTCTCCCTCCTGACGAATTGTAATAATTTTAGTGATCCTTTCCTTGAGTGCTTCCTCCAGCGCCATAATCAGGTGCTGGCAAGTACTTTGGTTTAAATGCCAGACATTCCCATGAGCCTCAGCTGTGCATTGTTAGCTGGCTCGACAAAGCCTAAAGCCCCTAAAGTCTTTGTCAACCTGCAGGCTTTCTTCCTCAGGTTCTGTGCACTTTTCCATAAAAAGGGTCGTTCGGTGCGTCATTCGACTCTACTACGGCACAAAACGGACTGATTGTGTGCCACCGATCTCTACCTGTGAAGAATATAAAAAATTATTACAGCAAAAAGCAACTCAGTTGTTGAATAAAAAAGAGAGGAATACCGGCACAAAAAAATACTTTTCTATATATTCATAAGTTAGTATATTTGTTTTACCACTCGGTGTACTCTCTCCCGATTATTTCTAACGTGACAACTACATATTCTATAGCAGAATATCATCAGTGATTAATACCGATAGACTAATGCATTTTCCTATTTGTATTCTAGTAGCTGTAATACCAGTAGTAGAAAACAGACTTCAGCAAATCAGAACCATAATATCCAAGTGGTAACGTTATGTTATAGTTTGAAGGTATTTCATATGCAAATAAACTTCATACTATTAATAATATAGTGAACTGAACTTCCTTCCTGCATTAATAACGTTACAACTCAGCGTATTCTCTCAGCTGATTTCAATACAACACTCAGAACTTAAAATGGTCCGTAGCAGGTTAGGTGTGCAGCATAAGTTACCATGGCGATCTACAGTAGCTAGGTTAAAAGAGAGCCACCTTCATCGTGACATTGAAAACTCTGGCTTTAGGCTCAACATACCTCGCTAACCGTGGCACACTCCTCAGCTAAGCTGTATTTTAGCAATGTCATTGTGAGCATGTTAGCATGCTGATGTTTGCATTTAGTTTTGTTGGATGAAGTTGAGTGTTTACAAGCTTCTATGTGAGTTGAGAAAATTATCCAACCTCAGTTTCTTTTAGGACGCACTAAAAAGGTCAAACAGCATTTTTTAATCAAGCTTTAAAGGAGGTCCTTACAGTAACATCTGGAGATGCAAAGTTTTCACCTGTAAATAGCGCATGCCTGCATGTGCCTGCATGCATGTGTTTTTATCCTGTCAGTGTGTGTGTGTGTGTCCTGTGTGTGCTGGTGTCCGCATGTGTATCAGTTTGGTCTGTAGCAGAGGGCGGTGTCAGTTCTAATCTGGGACAAAGCAGGGATGGAAAGGTCAACTCTGCAGTGAAACACAGACAGAGACACACAGAGACACACGCACACACACGATAGAGACAGAGACAAGCACACATATAGACACATTGAAAAGCAAGCACACAAAAGAAGATATTTATGGGAAACATGACTCGTGTGAAAAGGTCAAGATTCACACTGGGGATTTGCAGGTGTATGCCACCTACCTGTGTGTATATGGAGTGTGTGTGTGTTAGCAGACACAAGAGTGGAAGGGATGAGAGTGCCTCTATGTGGGAACCTTGTGATATCCCTCATGGGAGGCAAAAAGACAATGTAACAGTGAAGCGAGGAGCGAGAGGGAAGCAGAGACGAGAGAGAATGGAAAAGGAAGAGAGCCAAGAGAGTTGAGTGTGAATTTCCTTAAAGTGCTCCATTTGGTGAGTCATTATTTTCACTAAAGCCGCAAAGAGCATTTTGTTCCCCAACGGAGTCGCTCCCATACCCGCTCCATCCTGCCTGTTCTTCTCCATTCCTTTCTTCCAGAATGCCAGCCAGTGTCTATCATTTGTTTGATTTTTCAGATGACTTTTTCCGCACTTGGAGCTCAGGGAATGTCTATGATCTTTTAAGATTTACCTCAAACTTTTCAGTGTATCCTTCATAAATAATACATCGTAAAAAAAAAAAAAAGGGCCAAATTAACATCCCAGTGTTGTACGTTGTCTGCTGTCCCTCTTTGCTTATATTTATTTTTCTCAGCGAAGACTGCTGATCCAAGCTGATGGGTTATGTCTGTGAATTCATAGAGCTGTATTGCTTACTCATGCATATCTGTCGTGGCGGTGATTGTGTCCTCTCTGTGGGATCTGGCTGCAGCCATACAATCAGCTCAGTGTGATAAAGAGGAACACAGAGAGAACAAACCTCGCTGTCACTACAAATAAACATCTGTGGGGGCGCCTTAAGGCCAGCAGAGGCTTTCTCTTACACATAAACACACTCGATTGCGCGGATCCAGAGACACACACGCGCACACACACACACACACACACTGACACAATCCGCCTCCTCCCACTGATTCAGTTGCTCAGAAGGTTACTATCCTCTCCTGCGTATTATTTTCGATCTGCGGAAACAAACGCCTTCGCTCCCTCTGGATTTCGAGATAAGCAGATTGGTTTGTCTTTCGGAAGAAGACAAAAGGAGCTCAGTCCACACAAAGGTTTATAAAATGGCACCACGGCGGTGGTAGAGAAGAGACCAAGCTCACAGGAGCCTCCAAAGCTTACCTCTAATGCCAGAAAATGTCACTTCCCATATCAACAATAAGAAATATGCAAATTCCTACCCAGGTACTTTAGCCAGGGTTTTACATCTGGGTCTCCTGCTGGCATGGGGCTCACCATGTGACTGCTTCACTGGCTGAATAATTTTTTTTTTTATTGTTTGCTGCTTTATTCATATTCAAAATCCCAGCACTGTCACCTCCAATTTTTCCATTTAAGAACAAGACATCAGTTTCTCTCCGCTTTGGTTGTCGGATGGCAAACATTTCATTTCTGGTTTAACTTCAGCTGCGTTTTGCTCGTCTGCCTCGCTCCCCCTCTGCCTCTCTTCATCTCCGAGAACAAGGCGAAGTTCAGCAGACTGCGCGGCTCCACCGAGCGCTTGAAATGCTAATCAGAATTGATCTGGATGGGGATATTAAAAAACCGGGGTGATTGCTGTCACAGTGCTCAGTGTGGGGCTGATTCAGGGCATCATAAATATTAATGGTGGATGCCCATCAGAGCTGGCATGTCACTGACAGTCCCATGATTACCTGCCGAGTGTCGTGCACGGCAACCTGTACAAGTGATTGGCTCAGATGCACGAGCGCGCACGCGGAACACACACGCGAAGCATCGGTGCGAGCGAGGAGCCTAATTGAAAACACAAACAGCGGTGGTGATGTGTGTAGTGACAGGGTTGATTAGACTGAACACTCTTACCTGGTTGAGCTTTATTAGGAGATCTAATGGAAGATGTCCGGTCTCTCATTGACACAGCTGGAGACACTAGAGGCAGGTGTGTGTGTTTGAAAAATAGTAATATGCAGATCAGTCTCAATAACCACTAATGGAAATATAATGAATAGGGCTGTCAATCGATTAAAATAGTTACTCACGATTTATCGCAAATGAATCACACATTTTTTATCTGTTCAAAATGTACCTTAAATTGTCAAGTATCTAATACGTATAGATGGATGGATGGGTTATTCTAGTTTCACATGATGCCAGTACATTCACTCTAGCGTTAATACTGAGCCCGCTACAACCTAAAAATCAATGCATTTTTGATTGCTTGAGAACTGAGAACCATCAGTGATGATTTGTCACGTTTATATAGAGAGATAATGAATTATAAATTAAATACACAAATAAATGAATTATGGATAGCGTTACTTATAATACTCTGCATCTATAAAGTCTGTTTTTGTTTACTTCTCCACAGTAGGCGCGAGAAGCATCCTAATCGTTGGTTCAACACAGACAAAATATTTCTCTTTCAAGTAGCTTTTGAACACGTTATCTCTGTCAGTCTGTCTCACTTTTTCTCAAATACAAACGCACACACACTTGTTCTTATCAGCATGACGACACAATAGTTTCTCCTGAACTCCAAACCGGAGCAAGTACCATCTTCTAAAATGACCCCTGGACACAAACCGGCTCCCTCCTCCCCCTTTCCGCCTTTTGAAGGGTGCCATCGGCTAAGCAAGGCACGTCTGTATTGATGCACATAGTTGGCAGTCTGCAGACGAGATCCACAGAACATCGAGGGCCGTGGAGAAAAATCAATGGTTCCCATCTCTGCCTGCTCCTAACTGATTTGAGGGCAGGGGATGGATGCTGTTTATTACTTCATTATTGGCGCTGTCCAAATTATTCATTGAGGTGCAGCAGCATCATAATCCACTGCCTCCTCAGGTCAGGTCTTATTGTCCATAGTTCACGTTACCATTAACTGTACACTGTTCACACTCTGACAGTGTCTTTTGGCTTACTTTTGCCATCAATAAATAAGCTCTTTCCCCCCCCTCGCATCATAGCCAAGCCCAAGTGATGGAAGTTTCACCTCCCTAAAGCAGGAATAAAACATTTTGATTCTGTCGGTTGATGGAGGAAAAACAACTTTTGAGATCTAACATTTTGAATTGATCCTATGATTCAAGGCCACGACTTGAGAGAAGTTGTATATACAAATAATTTGACATGCTGTTCACTCTGATAACTTTTTGTTTCAAGATCTGTCAGCACTTATGTTCAGAGGCGGAGAGGGCGCGTTCATTCCGACGCAGTAATTCAATCAGTGATGCTGATAGTTGTAAACAAGCCACCGTCGATATTGTCTACAATCTCCCACCTGATAATGCTGCGAGTGGCTGCGATGTCACCTGCAGTAGAGGGAGGATGTATGGGCCTCCCTGCCTTCCCCCTCCAGCTGTCAGCCATGGCCCGCTCTAACGAGGAGAGGCAAGGCTAATTGAATCCTAAACACTTCCCCCGTCTTTCATTTCCACCGCCCCTGAATCCCCCACCGAACTCAGGCTTCTAGGACAGCACGACATTATGCTTTAGACTTTATCGCTGTTTTTTTGGGTCTCTCAGTTTATTCGTTTTTCCCCGCTCGTCCGTACCTCTCCTCTCTCCTCCTCCTCTCATCACTTTTATCTCTAGTGTTTCCGTCTCTCTCATGGCCCAGGGCTTAATTGCTGTTATCCTATTACTGTTTTAATGGTCCGTTAGCACTGAATTTGGTTGATGAAAATGTATGAGCATAACCGTTAGTGCGTTTTTCTCTCAAAAGCTGAGACCGACATAAACAGATGTCAGCACAACTATCACTCCGTGCTGTTTTTTCCTTGCTTTTTCTTCTTTTTTTGTACATTTACAGGAAAGTAGCGGTCTGCTCCAAAAGCTGTCGGGGTTGCGATCTCAATCTTGGCACAGCTCGCCGCGGTTTGTTGGGCCTAAAGGCCAAAGCGCTTACTGAAGTAAAATAATTTTCAATAAAATAAAGTACATTAATGAATAAAACAACCGCCAGTAATTGCATGCCAGCTCCCTCTCAGTGTGAGCCGAGATTAAACTCTTTGTGCTTTTTTGCAGCCTTTATTTCAAAACAGGACTTTAACCCCTTCGGTAGCAGACAAATACGAGCTGCTTGAAAGAAACCTCTATGAATATCAATCACACTCGGGAGTCGGAGTGAGTCGAAGCCAGCTCCTCCTCAGGCTCTGTGATACAATGGTCAAGGTGGGCCAGATTACGATTGATTAATGCGGCAAAGGTTTGATAATTTTTATGAAAAAATGAAATAAAATAAAATAAAATGGTGAGACCTTTAACTCTCAGTAACTTTTCCTCAGAGAAATGTCTGCATATTAGAGGACAGGAGGGCTCTCGTCTCGGCGGTCAACTTTTAAGTAATGACAGATGAGCCAAGGCGCCACTCTTTCCCCACTCACTGCGTCCTCTGATGTTAATGGCCTCTGATGCTCTGATAGACAGAAGAATGTCCAGAGATAAATCATTCAGAGGTCATCGGTGAAGCTGTCACTCATGCGTTCTGACGACTGCCTGTCTGGTTTTCCTCCAGTTCCCTGTCCCATTCTCTCACTGACTGTCCATTCTCTCTCTTTCTCTCTGTCTGTCTTTTCCAGTCTCTCTCCTCTTGTTTTGGGCCTTTCTCTGTTTGGTCACCCCCTCATGAACACCAAGTACACTTGACGTCAGGGCTGTGTATTAGCAAGAATCTGGTGATACGATACAAATCATGATACTATAGGGTAACAATTCGATATATTGCGATACTGTAAGCAAGGCAGTATATTGCTAATTTTAGGAAAACTGTCATAGTATAAAGAACAAACCACCATATGTATAAAATCTTGTATAAAAAACTGAAATGGCTACGCTGGGGACTAACATCCTCACACATTAATACAATTTGGCTCATTGGATCCACAAGAGTCTCAGCTTTGCAGTGATACCCAATTTATGTAGTTCCAAGACTGTTTAGGGACCCTAGTATGCAGAAATATTCAAACACATCATTTTTATAATCTGTGAAATTAACACATTTATACTGCATGCAAAAAACAGCATGTCTTTTTTTTGTCCAAAACTGCATTTGATGATCATAAAGTGGGCATGTCTGTAAAGGGGAGATTCGTGGGTACCCATAGAACCTATTTTCAGTCACATATATTGAGGTCAGAGGTCAAGGGACTGCTTTGAAAATGGCCGCGATAGTCCCATGACATGGTTGGTACCAATGGATTTCTTCCTTTTCTACTCTAGTTTTAAAAATGAGCCCGCTACAACTCCCGAAAAGGTGCCAGATTTTTAAGAGGTAAATAAAAATCAATACAGCCTCAATACAGCATTGCAAAACACAATATCACGATACTTGTGTATGGATATTTTCTTACACCCTTACTTGGCGTGAGCTGCTAAATCAGGCTGCAACAGGCTGCGACGTAATGGGAACATTTTGTTTTATTAAACACACTCTGTCCAGCGAGAAAACTATTCTTGTTTTGATATATAGCGATTAATTATTAACAAACAACCCTGTGCTTGTTGCAGGCTGATGAGTACAAGCGCACAAATTGGCACGTGCACATGCGCTCACATGCGACGCGTACATACATACACAAACGCATTGCAATTTCCCCATGACAAACACATCTTATAAAATAGATTTCTAGTAATTACTGCTGTCATTGCATATTCCCCCTTCTCTTTATTTTCTCCTGGCTGTTGTGGGTTTAAGTGGCTGTTCTGTGGAACAAGACAAGCAGTGCCCCATAATGAAGTGTTTAATATTTGATGCCATTGGATTTCACAGCTAATAAAAGCTGCGTGTGTGCCTCCATTAGCCCGCTGTCCACGCTTGAGAATAGTGCTGCATGGCTGCACAATGTAAATCACAATCTGTCCACGGCCAGCTAATGGGGCAACCCCAAAAATCTGTCATGATAGAAAGTAACAATACATGCACTATGCTGGAGTTTTACAATCACAGATTCTAAATTATTCACACCAGTACTTTGTGCTGTTTTTGGTGCGTGGCTGTTTGTGCCAGGGGACACGGAGATATTTTGTGGAGTGTTATCTGTTCAAGAATTATTTGAGAGGTGTGAGACCATTCCCAGTTACTTCTGTGTGTGTGTGTGTGCAAGTGTCTGTGTATTTAAGAGAGAGAAAGAAAGTGAGAGAGAGGGAGAAACAAGAAAAAAGTGAAATCACAGGGCTTGATCTCTTGCAGTATTGATGCTGCCAACGTTCAGCTGCCAATGCAACTTTCAGTGGAGAAAAGAAATGTAACAAAGCCGAGGCATACCTATATTTATAATTGAATATACGTGCATTCAAACTTGTGTGTATTTCATCTGTATTTATAAGTGTATTCCTAACAGAACCTCTTTTCTTTTACATGTCTGTCCTCCGCCTTGCTGACCTCTTGGAAAACAGGTAAGAATACAATAATTATGTAAAATGATTATCCTCCGCTCCCATCCTCCTTGGCTATCCCTCTCTTCTTCTTCTTCTTCTTCTTCTTCCTTCACTTTTTCTGTCGCCTACGTCATTAAGCTCCCCAGAGAAAGTAAGTGCCAACAAACCTCAATGCTAACAGCGGTGTAAAGTCGTGACAGCCATTGATTCTGGACAGTGGGGAGAACTGGATGAGGGAAATCGTAGTTTAGGTGGTACTAGATGGGCTGAGTCAAGCCGATTGCAAGGCTTTGTTGTGGCTTGTTTTGACAGGCCCCGTGCCTATGTGCATTGTTACCTGCAATGAAGAAATGAGGGATGGATGTAGTTTTGTGAAAACACACACCCAGTGTGTGAGCAGTAATCAATAGCTGCTTGAACGCTGAAAATCCTATTCCTTTCTTTATATCCCCCGATGATATTGTCAAAAATAACTCTGTGTGCGTCCAAATGTGTGTCGTCCTACAGTGTCAGTGCATGTGTGTGTGTGTGTCACAGTTAACGGCAGAGGGGCTTCTCGTGAAATGGCAGCAGCAGCCACACTGTTATGATCTAGAAGGTCTTTTATCGGTAGGAGCCGTACCTAGCCTCAGCTTGCATTAACTAACTATTTGGTATTCACCCATCGCGTTTCCATCGCTTTAATGTAGAGCTCCGACAAACCTCCTCACTTCAGGAAGATCTTAGCACCTGCTTCATAAGAGTCACGGAGCAATTCACTCAGCCAGTGCTTTCACATGGTTATAGCTGTTTTGGCACTATGACAGGTATTTTGGAGGATTCTTTATTTAGGATGCTGAAATGTCAGGCTGTTGTATTCTAATAATAGCAAAAACACTTTAAAGGACTAGTGTGTAACATTTTGGAGGATCTATTTGGCAGAAATGGAACATAATGTTCATAACTATGTTTGCCTTTATGTTTAATCACCTGAAACTACAAAAATTGTTGTGTTTTCATTAGCTTAGAATGAGCCCTTTATATCTACATAGAGGGCAGGTCCTCTTCACAGAGTCCGCCATGTTGCTCCACCATGTTTCTACAATAGCCGAGAATGGACAAACCAAAACTCTGGCTCTAGAGAGAGCCTTTTTTGTGTTTTTACGTTACCTGAAGGCCACCGTAGTTCTCCGACATACTTGTGAAACTGCGATAACGTGAGCCGCAGAGTGCAAAACCGTGGTACCGCCAGCCGCCGTCTGACTCCTAAAGTAGTGTTATTATGGTAAGGATGGCCTCTGAGCGAGGTAAACGGCGTTACCAGGGTTTTGCACTTGGTGGCTCACATTACCGCAGTCTTGGAAAGGGACGAGTGAGTGGAGGGGTACTCGGTTGCAATCACAACCACACTACTAGATGTCGCCAAATCCTACACACTGTACCTTTAAATCAAATCATCCTATCATCCAAAGAACCTCTGGAGTCGGACAAGAAGTGATATATGGTTATGCTCATGGTGTATTTTACTAACAAGTACTGATTGCATGTATCTAAATGTACACACGCTTTTTAATGAATATCCAATCCTAGAACCAAACACACACAAAACAAATGGTAGCAGGAAGCTTGTATTATGAGGCATAACTGGTGCACCAATCTCCATTTTTGTGAGGGAAAGAGAAATCTCAGTTTGCTGTCTCTAGTGCTGATGCAATTTAATATCAGCAGCAAATGTAATCCCGCTCACCGAGATGCATATTAGAGCAGGTGAAAGTGAAATGCCTAACCGATCCCACACATACTATCACAGCCTCGTGAGCACAGGCTGCATTTGAGGCGATACTGATCAGCTATGCAGAGGGTTTAATTTGAAGATACTAGCTATAAAGACTCCTATCCCCTGCTAAGGAAGTGGTTCTCCCCCTCCAATTATATGTAGATTACAGAGTTGGAACTCGCTGGCGTTAGAGCTATTATTTAGGGAGGAATAAAGGTTAGAAAGAGTCCCCGGAGCAACCACATTCAGCATAGTCATTAGCTGGGCGACCAGGGGCATTACAATGTACGTTTTATTTTCATTTTCCTGTTCTCACTCTTTTACATTCTCTCCATCTTTTGCATGAGGCAACACAGCTCGGTATGATCACTGTGGAAACCGCTGCTGAAGAGTCAGCAATGCAGTATTTTCAGCATCAATCTGTGCAGTTTTGGTGCCGAAAGTCAACTACGACCACCGCTTTTATTTAAAGAATGAATGATTGATATATTATAGAGCCAAAAAATGCAGTTGACATGTTTGATTTGGCATGTGTTACAACATGCTAGATGGCTGCTGTGATGCGGTGATTGTGACACGCCACGCCCCAAACTTAAATGTTCAGACTGATATCAGACTATCAGACTTATGTGCTGCCTAAGTAAAACATTACAGCTCAACTAAGAGAACTTTGAGTGAGTTAGTGGTGTGAAAAAAATAGAATGTCAACTGAGGTAAAGAAATTCTGCAAAACAAACGGAGCTCTGCTCAAACAGTCAACCCGAAAAAAAGCAATCAACCTGGTGAAAATATAGAAGGCATGTGGGCTATCGCTGAAATATTTAAAGACATCAGAGAATTCCAGATGGAAACTTCAGTAAACTTTGAAATGCTCAAGAAAGAGAACAATGAACCCGGCGAAGAGGTGGAGGAATTGAGAAAGAATAGATGCAGCAATATCAAGGCTCGCTGAAAATGAAGACCATGAAATGATTATCAGTATGCTGCTGATCCAAACTCCGTCAAGAGTCAATTGGAAGTAAAATATGGAGATCTTGAAGGCTGAGCCCACAGCAAGAATCTGAGAATCGACTGTCTGCCTGAAAATTGTGAGGGAAATAATGTGATTGAAGTTGTGGAGAGACTGATACGCGAGAAATTGGAAATAAGAAGTGAACTTAACAACGGGTCCATCGGGCATTTGGGTTGACGATCATCACATCTACATTAAAGTTACTACAAGGAGGTTTAACTGGTTATGAAACAGTCTTAATTTAATACTGAAGCCTCTATATGACCTATATAAGCAAACGAGACCATCATCGAGAAGACTGGCTATTTCTATATACAGTAGTTAAAGCTGCAGTGCGTAGAAATCTGGAAAACGCAAAATCCTGCATCCCCTCGAGCTGCTCTCTCCTCTCTCTCCTCTCTCCGCTCTCCCCTCTCTGTCCGAAGCCCCTCCCCCTACACTAGAACGGGCATATGCACGCGCTTCATACGTGCTCGCTACATCTGAGGAGGCTACCGCAGCAAGCTACACATCACCTTCTAACGACATCAACAGTTTGGACTGTCTTTTTGAAAGTCTGTCTTTCTTTTTTTGGGTTGTTTTGAGGTGTAGGCAGTTGCTGCCAATGCTGGAATAGCAAGCTTTCCAGTAGGTCGTTCCGCCATTGACCGAGGCTTTCACTATCTACAGAGACCAGACATGAACGCGCATCTCCTTTTGTGGAACAGCCAATAAGAACGCTCTCTCTGAAATGCCCTGTGATTGGTCAAAGTCTGCCGTCACGGGCAAGATTTTCTAAAGCCTGTAAACAGAGCCATGAGGAGGTGCAGAGGTGTAGTTTTCTCTCAGATCACTTGAATTACAATATGCTGGAAGGTTATTATGGAATTTTTGCCAAATTATGCCAAAATATTGTTGCCTACTGCCACTTTAATGCCTTTCATCAGGTCTGATTCCTTGCGAAATCAGACAAAACGATTTTGAAACATTTCACCAGAAACTCTTTCACCTCAGACTCCAGCGGGGCCTCCAGCAACGACCAGCCCGCCATGGACACACCCATACTCCGGGTTTGCTGCCGTCTTCGACCAGCAGTCTGAGATAGCAGAGCCAGTGGGCAACCTCCGGGTCTGAAACGTGAAGCCAATGCTAAAGTGCCTTAAACTTGCATTCTATCTAATAGCCAGCAGGGGGCGACTTCTCTGGTTGCAAAAAGAAGTCAGATTGTATAGAAGTCTATGAGAAAATGAGCCTACTTCTCTCTTGATTTATTACCTTGTCGCCAAAAACCAAGAGGACGACGAAACAAAATGCCGAACTTCAGGATTCAAAACGGCAGTCCACAAACCAATGGGTGATGTCACGATGACTACGTCCACCTCTTATATACAGTCTATGAGCGCCTCGCTGCTCCGCCTCGCTCCTCCGCCTCGCTCCTCCGCCTCGCTGTTCCGCCTCGCTCTTCCACCTCGCTGTTCCGCCTCGCTGTTCCGCCCCGCTGCTGGAGGCCCAGGCGGTATTGCTGGACCCGCTGGAGGGAAGGAAGGCATGGGAGAACCAGAACCAGGACTGCACGGGGCAGACTGTCAGACTCTGCTCCAGTAAAATGAGAGGTTTTCTAAAGGGACTCCAGTGTTCTGAAACACTACCGCTTTTGTCCACAGGGGCCGCCAAAATCAACATAAAATGAAGTGGAAGTTGAATTCTCGGGGGACTAATTTTAAATGTTGTTCAAGTATTATTCAATTTAAGAAAATGTATACGGACCAAATAGTTAATGGCATTAACTTGATGAGTAATATTTGCGTTTTGTCTTTTGTCTTTGGTTGTATTTGTGTTTTGCCGTGTGCATCGAGGCACACACATACAAAAGGTTGCTAAAAGCATTAGCAGACCATACTGTATGAGGTAGATTATGTTTTGATATTTTCCTCTCCCTGCTCCTTTTCCATTTGTGTTGGAAGTGTACAATGATGTGATTGAAGAAATAAATAATGAAGTGTATATTTTGAAACTGTGGATATTTGCTATAGTCACTTCTTGTAGATCAACAGTTTTAACTACAGCGATAAGGTCATTCTCATATTTATTTTATTTGCTTCTTTGTTTTATTGAAAACACTTCACATGTATTATAAGGCCATTGTGAGATATAAGGTATCATTTTTATGTATTTCCCAAATCTTCCTTCTCTTTTTTCCTACACCGCGACTGTCCTGTGCATGTCCTGCTGTCATGTTTCATATGTGACCAGAATGCCCCTCTCTCTTTGAGTCACCAATGTCCTTGTGTGTCCAAGAGAGATAACCGGCAGTCTCAAGGGTTTTGTTCAGGCCAACACTCAAAGTAAACAATGACAGGGCGTAACATCAGCTGTCTAACCGAGCTGTCGGCCAGTCACAAGTGAGGAAAGATAGTCATAGAACTGTGGGGTCAGTGAGGGTGACGCACGATCTCCTGTCAGACACATTGAGTATTAGTATTCTGAATTATGATCATGTGACTTTACAGAAGGCATGAAGGCTTGTCATTACGTGCTACACTACTCATCCGTCTGCTAGCGGTACAGTCACAGCAGATGTCCGGAAATCCAGCATATTTCTCACCAATGCTGTGACACAAGGACAACAGAGAGGCTGGATGGCAATATACTGTAGAGTGAAAGGATGTTTACAGTATAACCTCCGCCGCAGCTGACAAAGTGACGGCGTGTCCACAGAGTCCTTCTGTGATAGAAGATTCTTGTTGGTCAAACCTCAAGGCCACGAGCCTTTGCAAAGCAGGATTGAAAGGAAAAACTGAGCATCCCCTGCAAAAATCAATAAATCATACACAAGGTTGTCAGCTCTAGAAAGGCCTTTTAAAGAACAGTGTCATATTATTTGTGTCAGTTTTAGTATCTTTAGAAAGAAACATACACTTTCTCCCAAACCAAGATGCCATTTGGAAAAGGAATAGCCTACCTCCCATCAAGTGTAACCATCAGGGACCACAGCCCTGTCCAAACACATTACACACTCGCTCACACTCACTCACACAAGGTTATTGTTGCCTCAGACACCAGCAGCTTCATCATCAGGCCCAGACATATTTTACATCAACTGGTTTTCAGACTGATGAATGAGATACGTCATTCAACGGTAAACAGTATGATTTATGAAGGTGATTTCACGCTCTGCCTTCACTCACATCTCTTCTAACTGCCCTTTATTCTGCTCCAATATTTATATAGATTGGAGATGCATAAAATAGTTTTACAGCCGTGTGTACAGTTAGAAAGGTGACATATCTTCTCATCTTGGCACTTAAGTTTAATATTTAATACAAGTGCTTGGCTCCTGCATAACAAAGCAGGTAAGCGGGCAATAGAATATGTTAATTTGGAAATAGTTATTCAGCAAAACAGCTCCCTAGGTAGCACTGCCTAGAGAGACAGAGTGAGGAAAAAGGAGAAGGCGAGAAAGGAGGGGGCTCACTCTACATGCCAGAATAAGCATCGTGAAACATTTTCATTGCTCCGTTTCTACAAGTAGTATTTTCTCCCATTGTTTCCCGACTCGTCTGTACTCAAAATAACAGAAGAAGGATTCCTTGGTATGTAAGCTGCTATTGTGAGAGTCAGATATGAGAGTTGTGCGAGACATCCCAGAATAGCTTCTCACAAAGAATTACTCGCATCAGTGTGTGTGAGTATGAAGAGAAAGCAGGGGTGAAAGTGGCAGTAAGTGGAGACATATTAAGAGCTGCTATATCCGGGTTGTGAACGAAATCACAATTTTCAGTTATTTATTGGAGGAACTCGCTCCGGATTAGATTAGGGCTTTCCGGTGGCGCGGAAAATATACAAACCTTCCAACAGGCGTACGCCATATGTGTAGTATACGTGTGATTATGTGTGTGTTATACGTGTGTGTGTGTGTGTGTGTGTGTAGCCTCTGAAACATCAGTGTGATTATCTTCTTGGCAACACTTATCTGTGGTTTCCAGGAGATGATGACGAATGCCCTTCAGCAGTGCTGACACATCACTATATGAATATTATAGAATATAATATAAAAACATGTACAACACATGCACACACTCAATTGTACACTCACACACACACACACGCACACACGCACACACACACACACACACACACAAGGGACAGGAAAGAAGTAAGAGAATAGGAAGGAAGGAAAGAAGGACGACGTACCTAATGCTTTCTAATGGAAGTGTAAATCAGTATTTGCTCGGAGGGATGAGGAGGACCTAATAGTAATTAAGGAATTGCCAAGTTCTGTCGAGTTCAACTATTGAACTCAGATTAGTTGATAATGAGGAAATCAGTGACTGGGGAGGAAAAAGTGAGGTTCTAGAGAGAATGCCAGATTGTCAGCTACAATAGTCCGCTTTGATTGATCGCCACAGATCTGTCTAGACGTAGAATTAGTGAAAAGAGCGCAACAGAAAAAGGCATGTGTGTTTGTACCAGTTTTGCTTTTTTGTTGATGTTACAGGCATAAGCTGTGCGTCTGTGTTTGTATTCACCAAGACTCCCGGGTTGATTTACTGAGCTTACTGCAAATTACCTTCAGAGTCACAAACGTATGCGTAGCCGCATGTTTTCAATTTAGTGAGTGGAGTGTTTACGAACGCCGAAGATGCAAATGGGCACAGCCACGGGAGAGTTACTTTAAATGCACTATTGTTAATTAAGACCTGGTGCTGGACTATTTACAGACGAGAAAGTGGAGTTTTTCTGCTAGTGAGCTTTAAATATTGGTAGAAGACACAAACATATTTGGAACTGCAGTCATGCTCTTCTCTCTACTTTATTAAGCCCTGTTCAGACCTGGCATTAACATACGTCTTGGGTGATCCAATCACAAGTTTATAGCTCTAACCTGTCAGTTCACACTTAGGCACTAGAATGCATCTCCACATACTTCTTGTGATTGGCTGTCATTTTCTCGCTCTATATGCAAATAAACACGTAGCCTATCATTTTCGTTTACAAACCATGTATTGTTTTTAACTGGCAGGATACAGGAGTAGTAATATCCAACATATTTGTGAATTCAGGTAAATGATATGAACCTAAATCATAAGGTAATTGTCTACCAGGCCGTTGCACCGACACAGCGGCCTTCGCTAGGCAATGGCACCAGAGCTTCAGAGAGCCGGATGGGCAGGCACGTATCAGATCTGTGCAGAACACCGAAACAAAACACCGACACGCTATAAAGCTATAGAACTATATATTAAGCTTTTTTGTTGAGTTGCCTCTTGATGCGGTGTAGGCTATATGTCTAGAACTTCTTTCGTGAAAGGTCAGAACGGAATGAGTGACGTGGTTATGCACTACTGTTGACAATCTGGGAGTAATAAAGTGTTTGCCGTTATTTTATTACCTTCATAAATTATAGGCGCAACGTAACCCTCGGCTATACAAGCTGTTGTGGATCACCTCTCTCAGTGAGTAACACACACTGACACACACACATACGTCAGTTGAGTAGGCAGTCCTTCAATGTGGCCCAGGCTCGCATTTGCGTACACACTGCTAAAAGAATGCGGTATGCGGCCCAGACCACCTCTGAATGTGGTCTGAGCGATCGGATCTCATTGCGTCCTCAATGCATCTTGAGTGCGTTCACACCTGTGTATTTGGATCACTCAGGATGCTAGTTAATGCCAGGTGTGAACAGCGCCTTAGAAGGAAAGGTGTACGGGAGAAAACAGCTGTTATTTGATGCTGTTATCGTATCCAAAACTAATAACTTGAGTTTGAAATCTTGAGTTAGAAGTTAACCTGTCCAATTTTCTCTCCTCTCTGACTTTTACTCCTGAAATGTGTTATGTTTAGAGATACCAAAGGCTTGCTGACGCTCAAAGGCTTGGCTGATGTTGGGGATATTTTCAGTGTTTTCTTCAATCCTTTAAACAAAAACTGCAACAATCAGTCTTAATGTTTGGGATTGGACCTGTTGTAATCCACTAAATAAGAGGTAAAATACTAAATCAAGTGAAAGGCAATGAAGGAACTGTGGTGAGGTAAAAAACAAAAACATACTCGTAAAAAATATTATACAGTATAATATCAAACACAATCTAACACAAGTCAGATGATTGTTGCTGATCTTTGTGGTGCTGATCTCATGCATGCATGTGCCATGTGCATGGGTGTGTGTGTCGGAGCTAGTGTTGGTACCCTCTCCTTGTCTAAATGGTGGAAAGAAAACACAGGAGCTCAACATATAATTAGTCAGAAAAGCAAAGACAGCAGCTGTGAATAATTTAAGATGGCAGTTTATGCAAATGGTCCAAATCTGGGACATGGTGCAGAAGGTGTTAGCATTTTACTGCTGACGGGATGAAACAGTGCTGAGTAGTAGTATATGAGGTGTACACGGCCAAATCACTGCCAGCGTCACTCCATTAGTTTCACATTTGTTTTGGAGAGGAAGATGTATCTTTTCACGAGGATGTGGCACCTGTGTGCTTGGTGTTACTGCGACGCCTCGTGCTAATGATGCAGTTAAAAGGCAAAGAAAACACTTTCTCACCAACACCTGCATGGCCTGTGATCATCCCTCGCTTTTATGACCGATTATGACACATTTTAAATAAGATATATCTGTCACGGATCTTTATTTTAGCTTAGTTTTTGATAGGAACACTGAAGTGATGGCAGATAGACGGATCGCTGTTACCCAGGGTCACTCTACATCAGTCACCGCCGGGTCTCTTGATGGCTACAGTCTCTCTTCATGAAACAGAACAAAGCTGGAAGTCTTCTTAAAGCTGAGCACTCACCTCTGAGCACAGAAACATTCAAAGTAAAACTTGATCTAAGAGCTGAGCTGTTGATGCCATGGCAGCGTAGTGAAAGCACCTTCTCTTCTACCTTCAAGTGCCTCATGGGAGAAAAAAGTTAGACGTACTTTGCTCAGAGACGACTGCATTAGAGTTTGGAGTAGACTTTATTACCTCTCTAATTAGACTCCAATTATGGAATTTTAATATGGATTATTACATGCAGTACCCGACACACATCACCACCTACTGAATTCATTTGCTGGTGTTTAGCCATGCTCAGAGAGCTGACAGAATGGAATTCAAAATAGGAGTCAGTGAGAGGGGGGGAGGAGGAGTATGTGTGCACAAGATGAAGCATTTTCATGTGATATTCCAGCGTTATCGAGCTGCTGTCATTTAAATGTGGGGTTGACAGTTTCTGTAAGCAGAGACACGGCGTATTGGCTGGATATGCTCAATAATTATTGCCCTGTAGCGATCAAGAAGAGTGCTGAGCTTTAGCCTGCATAAAAGAGCCATTGTGGCCACGTCTGAGACGTTGACAACCTCATTGATTTGCATGAATCAAGCTTATATGCCTATGAAGCTCAGACATAGCAATGCACCCTTAATCTGCTCTATCTTTCTTTGTCTTTTTTTTCCCTCCCGTTCTCAGTGTTTTACTCCCTCCCTCGCTCCCTAGCTACGCTTTTTTGTCTCTTGTGCTGTGCTAGTGGTTTTCTCAGTTTGACATTCAAACAGTATCCATAAACTATGCATCCGCATCACTGCCTTGCCATTACCCAGGAACGCTATTCTGAATTCTAACATGTCAGCAGAACGAGGTTAAAAACATCAATACCCATAAATCCCTAATATTTGAATATGGATCCAAGTACAAAGGGACTGACCGCAGAAATAACAGCAGCAGGGCTAAACTGTAAGCCAAAGCAGAACCCCCCCCCCCGCACACCTCCCTAACTCAACACCGCGTGCTATTATGTGTGTGTTTCAAAGCATGCTGGAGCTGAGTTATAGGGTTTTCTTAAGGATAAATGGATTCCAAAGCAAGATCCTTCCTCAGCAAACTGCTGTAGAATTCACTGTTATAAGTATATTCAGCGATACGGAAATTCATTTCCACTGTCAAACGCGGGGATGTTTTCCCATGAAAAGGCATGCAAATGAGGGCAGGAGGTAAAGGCAAAAAGGGAGAGACCATTCAGGTGAAGACGAAAAAGGCAAGGATAGATAGATGATGAAGAGAGAGAGAGACAGAGAGAGAGAGAGGGAGAGAGAGTACACATTGTAACTCTCACTTGTAGGTACCTGCTCGCTCTCCCCTTTGTTTCTCACTCGGCCCTCTCTCTTTATGGCCACTTCACACTCACAACAGGGGGACTATTTGTTTCTCTGAGTGGATTTGCTTCTCTCATTGGGCATCTGAGAGAACGGAAACCAGAATGACAGAATGAGTACACACACTCGAGCACACGCTCTCCCAGAAAACACATTTACAGACAAGTAGCGACCAATAAACAGCAAGCGTGATTTACACAAGCAAACACAGGCAAGTCCAGCGCTGCCCTATTCAGCTTTAAACATTCTTGAGGAGATGAGAACAAGCATGACACATCCTGTAGTTTCTTAGCATGATGAAAGGAGTGCGCTCGAGAAAGACATGCAAAGAAATATGGAGAGGGAGCGGAGAGGTGATTCACTGAAGTAGAGATGTTCATTTAAATTTAAAAACCATCCACGTCTTCAAGAGGAAGTAAGTGATACTCGCATCCTTTTCCAGACGATGTTGTGGCTCAGATGTGAATAGAAATCGAGCTTTGTAGAAAATTGACTTTTTATTACACATACGGTGCAACATGAAAGCAGCAGACCTTCTTAATCACTAAGAACTAATTGTAAAATCACTTCCAATTGTAGAATTACTGTCCCTGAATTACTACCCATGGGGAGTGATGCAATTTAATTCAATCGTTATTAATTTGGTAACATATTTGGATGACAAATATACATGCTATTATAGATGACACATGTTCATGACACTGAGCCATTCTGCAACATTTGACGGCATTTTGCCTATAGTGGTGCTACAGCAACGTGAGACATTTGCCACACCTAGAACGATACCGATGTGAGCATCCACACTGATGTGCTGTAAACTGCGGTGCCAAGCATGTGCTGCACGCTCCAGCTGTGTCCGACGTGACGCCCTGACATTCGGATGGATTGGCTGTCAATGTTTCTATCGTTCATCAAATTGCTCTGAAAGAGATCCCAACGATATCGTTTGCCACTGTCGTTGTCGTTATATAGTTGTTTTGTGGTCTCTGCCATCCACTTGAGTTAGAACAATTTTTAAAACGATATATTTATTAGTGTTGTCACAATACTGGAATTTCAAACTCTGATACAATACCTTGAAAAATGTTGATATTCAATACCATTTTCGATAACACAGGGGAAAATTGAACATTGATGGCACAGAATTTGTGCAACTTGTAGAACTTAGACTGTTTATAAGAAATAGACACAGTCACCATAACTAGTCACCAGAATATGACTTTTAAAAGAACCATATTTATATGAGCTGTGGTTCAGAGGTAAAGGTCGTCAAAATATCCTTGAACAAGATACTTAACCCTAAATTAAGGCTGCGCCATCGGTGTGTGAATGAGTATTTGGATTAGATCCTGATGGGCAGGTTGGCACCTTGCATGGCAGCCTCTGTATCAGTGTATGTGAATGTAATGACATGTAGTTTAAAGCGTTTTTAGTGGTCAGAAGACTAGAAAGGCGAATTTACCATAATTTGTATCTGCTATTTTTAATGTATTTAGCTCATGGTCTCATGACTTTGGCTCTCAAGGACAGCTCAAGAAGTGCTTTTGATGAAAAGATTGACTGTTGTGGAGCTCCAGTCCTAATTTATTACAAATTTGAATTTACAACACTTCAGACACATAATTCGTAATGGCCACTGTAGCACTGTTGTACTGTAGGCATCTGCTATGGTCAGCTAGTTTGAGGCTGCTTTGAAGATTTATAGTTAAAGGATTTATGTAGAAATGCCTCTTCTCCCTGGGCAACTCAATGCACTAAAACTGCCCTGTAACTTTGTAGTAAACAAGCACAAATACGTCATACACACACACACACACACACACACACACACACACACACACACACACACACACACACACATACAGTTCATACAGTACATATGGTCACAAAATGGGTGGGATCAAAGATGTACCAAGCCTGTCCTTGGGCAGAGCTCTGCATGTTGACCCACTCTGCAGTCAGGCCTAGAGGAGCACAGCTCTGGTGCTCTGGCTGAGCGGGTAATGAGAAGCTAAGGATGATATGTGTGGCGTTATGTTGCCAGAGTTTGTTCAAGACAGATTAGGAAGGAGGAACTCTGAGAAGAATATCCCCGGCCCTCAAACTGCGTGATATACGCTAAAAAAGAGAGAGGCAAGAACAGAGCCCAGAGCGCTATAAAATAGACCCAGCATGTGCTCCTCTCTTTATCATGCTTCCAAAAGTATAGTTTCAATTCTCTCACTCAGCAGACTGTCATACCTGAGTGAGGAGATGTGGACATGAAAGGCCTAGTCAGAAAAACGATTGAATCGAGACACTCACCACATTTTGCTGTAGATGCATTGATTCTAAGCTTCCATCACAGGGTTTGATAAATATTAGAGCTCTCAATCGATTAGAATATTGAATCGCATATAAATCACACTTTTTTTTATCTGTTCAAAATAGAAAAAGGGAGATTTGTTGAATATTTAATACTCTTATCAACATGGGAGTGGGTAAATATGCTGCTTTATGCAAATATTGTCCAGAAACCCTCACAGGTACTGCATTTAGCATAAAAAAATATATGCTTAAATCATAACATGGCAAACTGCAGCCCAACGGGCAACAACAGCTGTCAGTGTGTCAGTGTGCTGACTTGATTATGACTTGCCCCAAACTGCATGTGACTATCATAAAGGCGGCATGTCTGTAAAGGGGAGACTCGTGGGTACCCATAGAACCCATTTTCATTCACATACCGTGAGGTTAGAGGTCAAGGGACCCCTTTGAAAATGACCATGCCAGTTTTTCCTTGCCAAAATGTAGCGCAAGTTTGGAGCATTATTTAACCTCCTTCTCGACAAGCTAGTATAACATAGTTTCATATGATGCAATGTATCTTCACTCTACATTTAAAACTGAGCCCGCAACAATATACCAAAAGGTTGATTGCGTTAATGCGTTATCGAACGCAAACAAATTATCTCGTTAACTTTGAAAGCCCTAATAAATATATTAAATATATATTAAATAAATATATATTTTTCTTTTTAATCATGTCAGTACTGAGCTGGGGCTGTGGCAGGCGCCTACTGAGTCATACAGGCATGGTTTGGCACACTGGAGCACCACAGAGGTGAGATGAACCAGTGAGGTGTAACTCATAGGCCGTAATTGTATTTTCTCACTAAATTGCCCAGAGGACGGGAACAGTGGCTGGTTGGGGATTAATTCAGTCTAAACTGATTTAAGCGCAGTGCATTTCAGCAGTTGATTAATCATCACCTATGAACTCTTGATTTTATGTATCCATTAGCTTTTAATATGATTGCCTTGTTTTAGAGACGTAACCTTTTCCAAGATTACATTACTTATCTGAGGCCACATGTTGTGGGAAAATGAGAAGGAGAGAGTGGATGTGAGCGGAGTTGTGGGGGCTTTGCTTTGCCGGTGCAGTCGAATAAAGGTGAAGCTACAGAATCTGACGCTGTTAATATAATGCTTTATGTGCAGTGAGGGTTGAATTTTAAGTAGTTTGCACTAGTCCGTGGTTCTCTTTGACACTTTTGAGGTATCTATCAGATGTTGTGCTGAGGTTGTTTGTGATGAAAGCGCAATTTTATATTCATCACCATTATGTGCGTTTGTGTTAGCGTCGGGGCTGGAAACGTAAACGAAAATCAAATATCAAGATATGTTTGACCAAATACCTTGATATCAATATTGCAATGATATTGTAGGGTTGACTATTGGTGCTTTTTGATAAGTAATCATCAGTAATGTGGATATAATGACAAAGTGGGTAAAGGCAAATAATAGAAGCGCTATAGAACACTCTTTAGAAAAGTACATCACTTTACTGTAATGCAGCCAATAAAACCAGGAAAAGACAACACTTATGCGATATTACGATATCCAAAATCTGAGACAATATCTAGTCTCATATCATGATATTGATATGATATCCGTTTATTGCCCAGCCCTAACTGGAACACACCCACACAGTCAGGGTAGTGAAAACTCAAAGGTTGGTTTTGAGTTGAAGCACTTTCTTCCTCTGAATAGTGTGCATCAGGCACCTCTTACTGGTTAAGTAACATCCCCAGCATGTTTCACAGATTAAACTAGACAGCATTCAGAGGGCATACAATTATACATAGAATATACTTAAAAGTTCATATACTGCATCTGGAGCTAGAGCTGCAACAAAAACACTTGAAACATGAACATCCAAGTTTGTGTGCTGAGGAATCGTGGGTTTTTCGCAGAAATACATGGAAATGCGGCACTAAAGATATAAGAAATGTATTATGTCCTAAACACGGGTTAACAGGGGTCAATTTAATCTCATTTCAAGCTGTTTCTTATTGTCCTTTTGAATTGTGAAGGTTTTTACTGTTTATATGAAAATATGTTAGGAACATAAAGGGGCTGTTTCTAAGGAAAGGTCGAGGAGTTGACTTTACATTATTTAACATAAGATGGATGTGCTCTATGATAATGTTCACATGGAAATCATATTACTTATTTTCACCAGAATGACCTACAGAAATTGTAAATGAGAAAACACCTTCCTCAAGATGATATAACGAAGGAAGAAAAGATAAAACCTATACCCTCTAGTGGTATATTTTCTTTTATATAACACCCTTGAACTCACAATGGCTGCTACCAATGAAATCTGGCCATTTCGAGCACTAGTTTGAGTGTATATGTGCCTTTATGTACAGGTACATGTTTGTGTGTGTGTTCATGTGTGTGTTTGCCATGCCCTCACTAAAAGGGACTGGCTGCATGCAGGTTTTTAATGAATAATTTACCAAAGAGGTTGAATTATTAAGGTAGAAATATGCTAGTTGGAGCCACCCTTAATTAGCTGACCCCTCAGTCCACTAATTTAGCCTCCATTAAGGGTTCACGGAACAACCTGAACTTTGACCTATACTTACACTCAGCAGCCTTCACAGTCCGCGCATTCTTGTCTTCTGCATCCTGTTCTCTGTCAGTCTGCAGATTAAACCTCTCTCTTCTACATCCTCTTCCATTTCGTTTTTATTTCCGGAGTGAAAAACAATATGAATGTTAACTATCACATCATAATGAAGCAGAATATAACTCTTTTTAATGGGCTGATAAGTGGCGGATAGATGTTGATTTCAGTTGGAAATCTTATGATCAGTACATTTGTTTTTTACATTTTTAAATGAGCAATTACGGTACAGCATTTATAGTGTGGACTTAATAACAAACATTTGCAACAGCAGTTGGTTTGTGATGGCAACAGACTAATCTAATCTTAATATCATCAGATACTAGTGGTGGGAGTAACGTATGAGTACAACAACATCAAAAAGGACAGTGAGAGAGACGGTGAACGGTTAAGTTGCAGACCGGCCAGCTTAACAATGAGCTGAAAATCGCTACAAAGCTCTGTAAAGCCGAAAGGAGCAGCAGATTTGGGTCATAATTCTCTCACTACGAGGACTTCTTTCACATTCTCACATTGTTTTCACGTTGTCATTTAATACCCCATTACTATGAAAATATCATGGCCACTTTAAGTTTAAAGACACTGAATGCCACAATTTATGAGAAATGCACCAATAAGTAAAGTGATAATCCACCCGAAATATACTTAAAGGGGAACAAAGCCCATTGTTAAAATTCATACATGTTATTCCTACGGTCTAAGATAGTCCAAAAAATATTAGTAAACATGAACAACCCTCTTCAAAATCCCCAAACCGAGTGCTAAAACTCAAACTTGTGATGTCATAGAGTATAAAGTCTGGCGCCGCTCCATACACAATGAATTAGGAGAGATGTTCTAGACGACACTGAGAGCACCCAAGGGAATGATCTGAGTATATGGGAACATTTACAAGTTAATTTGGGTATAAAAAAGAAAACAAACATTCTGTGAGTCCACAAAATCAATCTCCAATTCATTGTCTATGGAGCAGCTCCAGACTTTATACCTTATGACATCACAAGTTTGAGTTTTAGCACTCTACTTTTTGGATTTTGGAGAGAGTTTTTCATGTTTACTAATATTTTTGTGGACTATCTTAGACGATAGGAATAACATGTATGAATTTTGAAAATGGGCATAGTTCCCCTTTAAGTATCACCCCCACTGTAGACTTACTACTACTGTTAATGGCATGAATGGCTTTGATTGTAAGCGGTTACTGTACAAATGGATTCCAGCAACACAACCAAACTTCAAGACGCTGACACATAACTGACTGGGGCGGTAGGATCTGCTGTCTCTCAGGAGGAAGAGAAACTGTGTTAGCAGGATCCTATGTATAAAAAAAATATGCCATAGTAGATCACCTTCATATGCCTTGAGGACCCCATTGGCAAAGTGCTGAGCTCCACACACTAAACTGAACGACTGCTAAGCTAGCCAAGCCTCAACCAAACTTTCACTCTCTATGCTGCATTATAGAGACTTTTGTTAAATCCCAACAACAATAAGATATAGAGAATATAAAATGGTTTTACATCAAGATTTAAAGATCCCAGATTGTCTTATCTCTTTAATACCAAGATCAGCATCTATATAGGTGATCAAGCTTGAAAGTACACTATAGTGATGTACACCAACAAGCCCAATAGTGTTCTCTCATTTTGATTTTATAAGGGAGCATGTGGTTATGAATTATAAAGCATTTGTATACACATAAATAAGTTAGATGGCTAACCCTGGCCTTTAGTGAATCTAAAAAACGGCTGATCCTGAATGCCACCTGCTCTCAGTTGCTGTTGTCGAACAACATACAACAAACACGCTTATGAACTGCACTGTAAATCAAAAAATGTAAATGGCAGATGCCCATCCCGTGTTATAAAAGCAAAAAGTGATGTCTTAAAATGTTTTCAAGTATTCAACTTACAATAAGATAAAAACATATAAAGCAACAAACTCTTACATTTGAGAAGAGGTAGCTCGCAAATATTTATAGTTTTATTTGATATATCCATCAAGCCAAGATTGTCAGTCCTTTTCTGTCAAATGCCTTATCAATTTGTACATACTGTATATAAACCACAGCTTTACAGCAGCCAGGTCTCGTGAACCCATAGTGGGTTTTACACTGTGCGTGTCTACTTTTATCACTTATTGCCTCGGGATCTTTATGTACTTTTTCCCAGCCTCCTCCTCGAACTGAACTTGAAGAAAGCTTTCATAGTGTGGCATTTGTGGATAAGAGCTTCCACCCAGAAAGTAAATGTAACTCAAAAACATCCTCTGAATGAGATGAAAACACAAAGAAGGACTGTAGTCTAAGATTACTGTCTTTGGCAGCTGTTTGAGATGTGTCAGACGTTTGAGCAGCCCATAATCAAAAATAATGTTTTTCAATAATAGTTTTTGAAAATGCAAGTATTGCTCTTATTTATATAAAGGAGGTATTGATTCGGAACTTTTTTGAATGTTGAGCTTTGTCCAAAAACATTTCTGTTCTATTGGTTGCAACCATAGACTGTATATATAGATGGACGACGCGTCTCCACTCCCTCCAACTGTGCAAAAGTGAAGCCAAAATATCCCGTATCCTCTAGCGTGGAGGGGGCGGTATTTATGACTTTTACCGCAGCAAGCCACCAGGGGGCAATCAAGATGTCTGGCTTCAGTTTTGGGGAGCTGTCATGTCGGCCATCTTTATATACAGTCTGTGGTTGCAAACACGGACTGTACATAAAGTACTTTATAGGAACGTCTGTAAATAAAGATCTTTATATCCAGCAGCTACAGTATGTATAAGATACAGTCTATGGTTCATACAGTCACAGATCGTGTCGCTAGCTAGCTTAGCAACATGTCCACTGACTAAGGTTAGCCATCGCTGTTGGACCGTCGTTTGTGTGTTCATGTCCTGGAGTGGAAGTTAGCAGACACGCGCCAGTTTGACCATGAATGTATTTATAGAAATATTATGGTTAGCTGTTTTGCTCGCTGTTTTGTGGCCGTGCTCGCGATTGTGTCGGGTGGGTGTATTGGCGGGACGTTGATACCGCGGTTCTACCCCCCCCCCCCCCAATCACTACTGCACAGACTCTGGCCGCAAATGACGTCACCACTGCGAAATGGCAGCGCCCGTATCCGTGATATTTTGGCTTCACTTTCGTACAGTGGGGGGAAGTGGAGACGCATCGTCCATCTTTATATAAAGTCTATGGTTGCGACATAGACTTTGTCAAATGTAGGAGCAACATATATTTTGTACTCACCTTTTGCTGTTGACAGATACAGCATCTTGTCTGTCTTCAGTCAAGCAGTAATTACACTTGCAACCCCTTTTGCCCTCAGTTTGCATCTCCCACCTCGGCCCCCTGTGACACCTGACTTTCTTTATTGAGGGTAACTTACAAAAGGGTGGCGGCAGAATGACCTTCTGGGTGACATCTCCATGTTCTGTATGTGGAGGCATTTCTGCTAGTTGCTTCCTATATAAACCCACAGCTGCTGAGAGACAAAACATCTATTTCCTTTAACAATCTTGAGTTAGCATCCCATGGTGAGACAGACAAACATTCCCACCAGAGCTGTTGCCACAATTAGGTGTCATGTCATGGCCCTGTGTGGCTTGAAATGATTGTCCTGAAGCACAAAGACACACGACAGCTACTTGGTGCCCAGCTGTGTTGTGATGCTTCTTTGGGGCCTTCATCTCAGTCGCAGCTCAAATGTTTCAGTGGCTGGAGGAATCACGAGCCTCGGTTTGACATCACCCACTGCTGGTTGTCCAGCTGTTCTGTCTTCATCCCAGCTGTTGCTCAAGAAAAGAGACTCTTTGCAGAAGGGGCAGGTCAGCCCCCCTTTCTATATGCATTCTAACGACTCCTATTGGGGACTCATCCTTGCTGCCTCCTGTTAATCTGACGTTGACCAGTTGTTGTTTCATCCTCAATTGGAGGAACAGGCTTTGCCTGTGCTCTGTAGTCTCCCTATACAAAAGACAGACATTAATTGCAGGGTAATCGCCTCTTTGAGGACTAGTGGCATAGAGCAGAGGCAACACTGCTGTTTTTCACTTTCACTTTACAAGCCATGTTATTTGACATGACAATGATGCTTTACTGTGGTTCACACTACCCATAGGAGAAGAAATTACAAATCAGCGTGCTCATTAACCCAATTAACTGCAACTCATTTGAACTAATTTTGGAACCTGATTTAGGTTTAGTCTTAAGGTATGGTCGCGTTACGTTTCCATTCAACGTAATTCCCCCCGCACTCGCCCCCTGAAAAATAACATGGTAACACATAAATATTGATAAAGCAATCACAAACTATAAACCGTATATATGAAAGTGAAGCTGCAGTTGAGAGCAAGAGAGCAGGTGGTGTGCCTCCTCATCAAGTTAGCAATAAATGTGTTGCCCTTAGAGGGAACAAGAACATGCCGACCTACTGACCTGTTAGTCCTTCAGTGAGAATGGAGAGCCGGAATGAGGTTGCTTTCATAAAGAGACGAGTTAGTTGTGGATCTTATGTGTGTGCGCTTGTTGTCACTGTCTCAGGACTCTGGCTTGGGGACACACACTGACTTCAGGTCAAGAGGCAGTGCCTTGGTAGATGATGAGGAGCTGGAACCCATCTGGGAAAGTGGAAGACCAAGATAAAACACAGTCTGTATAGTATGCTGTGTTTCATGTGAGGCCTTGGAACCATGAACACTTGGAGGGAGTGCCATCTATAAGGACTCTGCCATATACTTACTCTGTCACATTTGTTCTCTGGTGACCATTTTGGTGAACTGTATGTATCTAGTACATGAAAATGAAACAGAAGTTTCAGTGCATAAACTATCAAATTCCTATCGAAATCAGCTTCTATCAAAATTGTGAACAGATGCCAGTATACTCACTTTTATGATGCATCGATACCGATACCGGATCGGATATCGGGCCGATACTGATTCAAATAGCTGGATCAGATATCAGATTATGATGCCAATCTGTTAAATTCAACTCTACATTTATATACTATATACATTATATACTGTAATTATAATTCCTGTTTAAGTTCTGACCAATTTGTTGCTGCGTTAAAAGGGTTTACACTTGAATTGTAATTCCTGGTTATCTTTGAAGATTTTCTTTTGTTTTACCAATTTACTGGTGTATGATTTATTATTTAAATAATACAGAACAATTACATTTATATCTATGTATTTATTTGTTACATTTTGTTTTACAAAGTTAGGAAAGCAATGTTTAAGTCAAGTTTGATGTTTCCTTACACACAAAAGAATGATCCCAGTCACTTCCACACAGTGAGCCATACAGTTTACTAATTAAACACTGGTATCGGATCGGTACTCGGTATCGCCCAGATATCGCTATCGGGAATAAAAAAAGTCAGATCGGTGCATCCCTACTCACTTTGACACCCTTTGTCTTGTTGTTTAATTATGTCAAATATGGTGAAAGTTCTGCAGTCTCATAATATGCCATTGAATGATTATATTTATTTACATCGGAAGTACCACAGCTTATATGGATAAAGCTTCTGAGGTTGTTTGTATCAGTATCATTAACAAAAATTATTGTTCTTGATTTACATTGCTGTGTTGTGTTCTGCATACTTATTTGTATTTTGTGTTGACTTCACTGGCTAGAATACTTTATTGTTTTGAACTGATCACTGCATCAGTTTTTTCTAATGGGGAATTTTGCATATTGCTGCAAAAAAAACAAAAAAAACCCATGTTTATCCATGTTTTACACACCATATTCAGTTTTAATCATGGTGGATAGAGGTAAAGGTGTAAAAAGGTCTTTTTTTTAAAAATAAAAAGATCTGAATGGCATGGCTGGTTGCACTGTGACAGGCCTCAGTTTCCTCGTTTATTGATTGGTACTTTTATCTGCTTCCATCATCTGTCTGAGGTTTCCATCAAATTGTACAGCTTCAATATCATACTCACTGTGTCACCTCAGGTTTCACAGTTTACAGTTAAACAAGCAAAAATCCATTTCAGTTCACATTTCACTTCAATTTACTTTCAACTCAACAAAAGACAGAATACTTTTTTCTCTATATACTGTGTATATATATATATATATATATATATATACAGTATAACAAAAGCAATGATGGGTAATGTCATTATCAGGGCAGTCAATCAATTAAAATATTTAATCACAACTGATCACATGATTGTCCATGATTAAATGCAATTAATCACATATTTCTTATCTGTTCAAAATGTACCTTTAAAGGGATATTTGTCAAGTATTTAATACTCTTCTAAACATGGGAGTGGATAAATATGGTTGTGTTATGCAAATGTATGTATATATTTTTGATTGGAAATCAATTAATAACACAAAACAGTGACAAATATTAACCAGAAACCCTCACAGGTACTGCATTTAGCATAGAAATCATCTTTTTTTTTACTACTTTAGGAATTCCATGCAGTTCATTCTTCTCAGTATGAATCCACACATTATTTTTAATGAGTGGGTGGGATAATGAGACAAGGACATGCAATTTGAATTCAGCAATGATTGATGTGTGCATAACTAGCTGATTGTTATGTTTCTTTCCTGATTAATCATTGTCTGAGTGTGCTGCAAACCTAACGGAAGTCAGAGTTTGGCCATTGCCATATGAGCTTTATTTGAATCTTTCCATTATTTTAAAATTAGCTCCCACTGATCCCATCCTCAGGTGTATAGAGGAGGCATGTCTCTATCGTGTGTATACACAGTGGCCCCCAACAAACTCCAGGGTGTTTCTGAGGATTAACTACAGATTGAGCTTTGCTTTGCTGGAAGCTAACAGAAGTATGTCTCGTTGTGTTACAATGCCTACTGAGCTCATTTCCATCTAGTTCCACATTCTGCAGTAGTTTGTGTGTCTGGGATGTATGTGCATGTCTGAGTGCGAGGTTGAGTGTATATTTGTTGCATTTCCACCCCTGTCACTCATTCTCCCGTGGTAGAATAAGAAGTGCAAAAGCCTAGACCAACTCTACAGTATCATAGTGTCAGATCCCTCGACTCCATCACTGTGGAGGAAAGTGGAACAAGCTCGCGAGCCTCCACAGCAAACCGAATAATTAATTTTCTATCAAAGGAGATCACACCATGAAGGGTTAAGAGAGGAGAGCTCTGGAGGGAGCGTGCGTTAATGTCGTTTATGACTTTACAAATTATGCATTATGGGCAAGAGCAGAGTGGAGGCTCAAAACATAATTGCATTGATTTCTCACTGATGGCTACAAATAATGACATTTCTCTTGATCCAGGGGAAGAACAGGATGGATTGCGAGGCCCGAGGGCAAGCACGCAGGCTCTTACATGCGCTTAGACTCTAGCTCCTGATGCCTTTTAAAAACATTATATCACACGGGCGTACACACAACATTTGCCTACACATTCAGGTCATCCCATCTCGCCCAGATGCAGAAAAATACACGCTGGCATGCATGCAGAGCACAGACAGACAAATCTACACGGACACACACACACACACAGATCTTTATTGCTTCATCTCCTCCCTAGCTCTTAGTTTCCCCTAGGGGGGGTTCGGTTTTAGATGAAATGTCAGTTTTAATGGAAATGGGATTGGAATAACAAAAAGCACGTTTTTCTCGAATTGCATTCCAGTGAAGGTGTTTCTGCTAGATGGCACAACTCCGGCATTTACTAGTGGCTCGTATGGTGTGTAGCATTAAAGTCCGCCCCAGGCAAAGGACATTGCTTTTATAGCTGTCATTTCAGAGTGGAGAGCAACGCTGGACTGTTTTCCTGAGGTGCTCTAAATTATGTAGAACTGGGGGGAGAGGTTAAAGTGTTGCAGGAATGGAACACACACATACACTAAAGGGTTGGCTTTGGTAGACCAATCCACTTGTGCAGGCCATCCTGTTTTTTAAAACACCACATGGTGCCTGTGAGATGACACCATTGGTTGTCTAAAGCAGTGAGTTAAAATGCTGTAGTGGCTCCGTATCTTTTTCTCGCATTGACAGCGAAGAACACTTGGAAGTGAAAGATCAAAGAATAGAGAGGACGACACCGGACAGGTGTGTCAGTCTTCATAGATACTATTGAGCAGGCTCTCATCTCTCACCCGTCTGAAACGTGATAAGGGCGGCGAGCTTCTTCTGTACGCCAGTTATCTCCGCACACACATCTCCGCTTTCTCTCTTTGGACGACTGCTGTATCTCAGCATCTTCAGAAACACCCCTTCTCATTGAGAGAGAGGATATCTCAGGGGCCGACCTTATCGTTTCATCACTCATCATCACAGCTTCAAAGACCCAATCACATTTTGAAGACACGAGGGGGAAGGAGATGGTTGTTGCATGCTTTTGTGTATTTGCACCAGTGGGGCTTCGACTCATTCAATCTCAATCAGCCTCTCTCTGTGATACTGCATCCTAAAATGTATCATTTCTTTGGCTGTCAAGGTTAACGCGATAATAACATGTTAACGCAAAATTGTTTTAACGGCACTAATTTCTTTAACGCATTAATATAATCGATTTTTTGGAGGTTGTAGCGGGAAGAGTTTTAAAGCTAGAGTGAAGATACTTGTATCATATGAAACTAGAGTCCTAAGGAATCATTTGGCACCAGTCTTGTCATACTAGCTTGTCGGGAAGGAGGTTAAATAACGCTCCAAACTTGTGTTAAATTTTTCCAAGGAAAAACTGTCATGGCCATTTTCAAAGGGGTCCCTTGACCTCTGACCTCAAGATATGTGAATAAAAATGGGTTCTATGGGTACCAATGAGTCTCCCCTTTACAGACATGCCCACTTTATGATAATCACATGCAGTTTTGGTCAAGTCATAGTCAAGTCGGCACACTGACACACTGACAGCTGTAGTTGCCTGTTGGGCTTGAGTTTGCCATGTTATGATTTGAGCATATTTCTTATGCTAAATGCATTACCTGTGAGGGTTTCTGGACAATATTTGTCATTGTTTTGTGTCGTTAATTGATTTCCAGTAATAAATATATACATACATTTGCATAAATCAGCATATTTGCCCACTCCCATGTTGATAAGTATTAAATACTTGACAAGTCTCCCTTTTTGGTAGATTTTGAACAGATAAAAAATGTACGATTCATTTGTGATTAATTGTGATTAATCATGGACAATCATGCGATTAGATAGTTTAATCGTTTGATATCCCTAATAATTTATCTCATTAATCTCAGATTTTTGATTTCCTTCCATGCTTGACCTTTCTTTCAACGTCCCTGTTCCCCTTCTTCCCTTTTCTTTCCTCATTGTCATGACCCCAAAGGACCTATTGTGCGTTTCTCCAAAGTGGCTTATGTGTGTGTGTGTGACCGTGCAACACCAACTCGCCTTTCTGTTTGTGCTCCATTAACTCCCCTTTCTAGTCTTTAGCTTTGTTTGGATTGGTGTCATGCCCCTAATCCCCACACCACATGAAAATGGCCCACCGCTCCTCCCCAGTTCCCCTCTGCTCTGCTCTGCTCTTTTCTTCTGTTTCTTTTAGCCCCATTGTCCCAATCTATCAATCTGTTTCCTTTTTTTTTTGGCCACCTTTATTTTTATTTCAGAGCTCATTCCACACTGTAAAAGATGTTGTTTGATTTAGAATTGAGTCTTTTTTTCTTTGAAAAAATAGGAAAATTACAAAGATATTTGTTCATAGTTTCTTTGTCAATTAGGGCCGCAACTAATGATTATTTTCATTGTTGATTAGTCTGTCGATTATTTTCTCCATTATTTGATTAGTTGTTTGGTCTATAAAATGTATGAAAATGTCGGTCAGTGTTTCCCAAAGCTCAAGATGACGTCCTCAAATGTTTTGTTTTGTTCTCAACTCAAAAATATTCAGTTAACTGTCATAGAGGAGTAAAGAAACCAGAATATATTCACATTTAAAAGGCTGCAATCACAGGATTGTTTTTTTCTTAAAAAAATACTCAAACCGATTAATCGATTATCAAAATAGTAGGTGATTAATTTAATATCGTTGCAGCTCTAGTGTCAATACAACCATTTATTTTTTATAATTATATGTCATATTTTTCTAGATTTGCCTCGGTATGTTTACACTTGTTTTGTAGGAAACAATCAGTGAAACTGAATTATCACAGCCCATTTGCCAGGAATGTTTCGCTCCTCTTAATTGAAGTAGGATTTACGACAGATTTAAAAATGTATGTGAGACTAAATGAGCCGTTAAGGTGGACATTTTTTGCAGTGCATTCCCTCTCTCTCTCTCTCTCTTCCTCTGTTCGTCTTTCTGCTCCACTAACCACTTTCACTCACGGCCCTGCTCCCTGCTCTCATCTGACAGTATCTGCTGAGGAGGGTGAAAGTTGGAGACGGGGACAGAGACCCTTCAATCCCTCTGTCTGTCCACTCTGCCCTCCTTATTCTGTTTTTTTCTCCCTTCTTTTTTTTGTCTCCACAGTTTGATATTATAGCACGGCTACCATTAGACATACAGTAGGTACAAACATGTCATACATCAAAATTATTGACAGGTAGTCAGTAGGCATGGGGAAAAAAAATCCATCCCCCTATTTTTTTTTACCATCTTGAAATAGATTTTTTAATGCCAGAATCGATTTATTTGCTTCATTTGAGTCTATGTTGAGGTAGAAGGAATTTACCACTTTTATTGTTGTAGTCTGAGTAACGTGACGCCATTTCTGTTCCGTATCCGTCACCGAAACAAACAGCAATGTTTCACACATTGCCAGGAAGAGCTAGACATCATGGCTAAAGCTGCATGCTAACTTTGTCATGGACAGGAAACGTTATCGTATCGTAACGTGTGGTCAAGCCAGCCGTCACTCGCATCTTCGTGGTCAAAATACAAATATGGAAATAACATTGATTGGATTATATTCACCAGAAGTATAAAACATGACTTGTCCCTTATTAATTAGAAAGAAAATACCACTAATTTGTGAGGGAAATGTCTTTATTCTTTGATTTTCAGGTTGCTGGAAAAAATTCAATAACTAATTCCTGACAATTACTGATATATTTCCCTTCAGGACATCTCAGACTACATACTTGCTGAAAATCAAACATTCTTACTGTATTAATTTAGATATTTTCCAAAGTAAAAGTCCCTAGAAGTGTATGATTTATATTTTTTTCCCATGGTCTAGTGTTAAAAAAGTTAACAAAAATTTCAATAAATCGTAATATCGAATCCCAATACTTAAAAATCGCAATACATATCAAATCGGCACCCAAGTTTCGTGATAGTATCGAATCGGGAGATAGGTGAATCGTCCCAGCCCTAGTAGTCAGCATTGTTAAGATGTAACATCCCTTACTCCTGTCTGACAACCTGGAGGTAAGGTACTTGGTGTGTTTACCTCTCTCTGCAGTGTATCCCCCCCTCTTTCTCCATCTCCGTCTCTTTCTTCACTTCTCTGCCTCTGTGTCTGTCTCTGCCTTTTTAACCAGATGTCTTTCTCTCTCACGACTTTCTTTCTTCATCCTTGTTGCTGAGAATACGCAGGAATCCCCCAGTTAGCGTTAGACGTCAGGTCGTCCCAGTGCTCTGTGTGCAGTACCAGGACAGACACAGCCCAAGGTGACTGTATGTAGAACACTCCTCAGGAGATGGGGAACACCTGCTCGGACAGAAAGACACACTCGCGCGCCCGCGCACGCACGTATGCATAAATGCATCAACACAAAATATCTTCCTGTCGTTTCCCCATCAAAAGACATAGCGAATCGTCATTGAAGGCAAAGTCTTTGGGTTCCTTTTAGTTTTTTATTCAGGCGTTTATACAAAAAGACAGGTCAGACATGATTAACCCCGTCCTTTCTTCTGTTGACCATATTTTGAGCTCTGATCTTTATCTTCATATACCTTGATAAGGTCAATATGGGCTATGATAACCAGTTTATGCAATATTGATTTGCTATTGAGCCTGATTGTTGCCAGACGGCGCCCAGCAGGTGGCCTTGAGGCATAATCAATTTATCAGCAACTTTAATCGACAAGGACCTTTGCAATAAAGACAGACAGTGTGTCCTCAGGTAATCCAATAGAGCCAGCCTCTGACACACGCTGACTTTCTCTGAGTGTGTGCGTGTGTACTAGCTGAGTCTGTCTGTTTTCCATTTTTTAAGTCTCCACGAGAAACAGTGAGTTAAACACACACACACACTTGCTTCATGCAAACGCCAGCATTGATGGTATTCAAGCAAGGACACCAATAATCCTTCTCTCTACTATCTCTATTTTTTCCCACTTTTCTGTCCTCTCTCTCTCCACCTCCACATTCACCCTCCATATCTTGTTGTGTAGGTGAAGATGAGTTATAGTGGTCACAGCGATGCCGCTGATAGATGAAGGTGAACTCAGCTCTGGCCTACAACAGGAGACTTTAGAGGACACAGAGGCTGCCATCCATCCTCATAGCCACCTACATACCTCTAAACCTTCACTGGAGAAATTTCTACAGCACAGTGTAGTTTTATGAAGTGCCTTTGTACTCAACCAGTACACTGGAGCATCCTGGAGCACCTTGAAATACATTGAGAATGTTTTGCAGTTGATATTTTCTTAAAAAATGTAAGTAATGTAATCTTTAAAGGTACAGTGTGTAGGAATTGGTGGCATCTGGTGGTTTGGTTGCAGATTGCAACCACCTGATTACCCCTCCGCTCACTCCTCCCTTTCCAAGACTTCGGTAACGTGAGCTGTAGGGTGCAAAACCGTGCAACACCTCGCTCAGAGGCCGTCCTTCCAATAATAACACTGCTTTAGGAGTAACGGAAGTCACATGGCGGCTGGCGGTATCACGGTTTTGCACTCTGCGGCTCACTTTGCCGCAGTTTCACAAGTGTGATGGAGAACTACGGTGGCCTTCAGGTAACATAAAAACACGAAAGTCTCTCTCTCTAGAGCCAGTGATTGGTTTGAACGTTCTTGGCTACTGTAGAAACATTGCGGAGTATTATTGCGTACTCCCTGAAGAGACCTGCTCTCTATGCAAGCCCCCAGGAAGTGCACCGGGCTTTGATGCAAATTTTTGTAATGGCGGTACTACAACTTCTGTGTTCGTCACGTGAAGCCATTGGGCCCAAAAAATACTTTTTCCCATAGATCTACATTGGGAAAGAGACGTCTGTAACTCAGCAGATTATTTTTTATGAGGTGAATCAACTTCCCAGTAAGAACACTTGAATAGCCGTTATTTAAATCATTAGGTCCTAAAAGTTGTAAAATGCACTAATAGCCGAATCAAGTTATTTTCCTTCCTCTGTTCATCTGAATGAGACCCAGATTGAGGGCTAGACTGAGGGCTGGGAGGCGGAGTTAAAAAAAAAACGCTGGATGATCCACCCAATAGATGCGGAGGATCCGGGTACTTTATCACTTGGCAGTCGAGCCATTTTGACTTCATGCGGCACTGAACAACTCTCATAGAAATGAATGGGAGCCTTCCTACAACGCTGTATCCAGTTCTCTTTATACATCCAATGTCCTTATGTAGATATGAAGGGCTAATTCTAAGCTAGATTCTTAGTTTCAGGTGATGATACACTAATGAAAACATAGTGATGAATATTATATTCAATTTCTGCTATTAGATACCCTGAGATGTTACACACTGTTCCTTTAAGTAGTATATAACCTTTGTGGTACATTTTTGAATTCATCTATAATTTGGTGTGTCAGACTGTCAAGGCAATGCATCGCTGTATTTCCCCTAAATGTGATTTAGAAACCACAGGTTTACTCTGCAGTGCACGCTATCTTAGGTATCACTCCCGTGCTCTGTGCATTGAAAAATATTCCTGCGTTTGCTATACACAACATGCTTTTACATTTCGCCTCTAAACGAGAGAGATTCCAGTCTATAGTCCCCCATTCAACTCCAGTCACCGGTTGCTCTAATCAACCCCCGCGACTCTTAACTCAACATATCCCAGCTTCAGTGTTTGGGCAGTTCATCTCGTCACGGTTTAAAGGACAGCCCTTCTGCCGGTATTATCAGTATCCTACTTCAGTGCCACACCTGCTCCTTTATCAGCCCCGTGATAGCAGGGACGGTGAGCAGCAGCGCCGCCGGGAGAGCCCAGAGTCCCACTTCCTTATCCTGCGCGCCCAGGTGTGGCCCTCTCCCACATCCGCTATCGGCAGGAAATTACACGCACCTTAAGCCCATTATCACTTCAAAAGGAACAGGCACAGGGAAGCGGAGTGGAGTCTACCCATTAGTGCCCTGCAGCATGCAGTTGCGCTATACCTGTTCCCACTGTCAAGAAATAATTAATAATGGCAAATTCATTAGGCTGGCAACAAATAGCATATAGGTCATGCAGGGGTCTGCTAGTGTAGGTGAAGAAAGGTGCCGCATATAAATGTCAATACGTCTTATAGCATTGAGGTGTAAATCTATTCCAGCAGAACAGGTGTATGAGAAAAAATCCTTTTTGGGATTTATTGCTTCCCTTGCAAAAGCTACGGATTAGAATTATTTATTGCTGTGCGTGTTGCATTTTTTTTTTTGACTCATGAGTAGACTCCATTTTCCTGTCATCTGCAGTTTTGATGGCACACCAGAAAGCCCGATGATTATACTCCTGCCTGTAACTAGATATTTTACCACTGGCTGACACGCACTGCAGTTCAGTATGCAAGATGCGTATCCATCAGTGCTAGAAGTGTTTACATGCAAATGAATAGATGTGTGGAAATGAGTAAACGGGTACAGGGGAAGAGGGAGTTTGAGGCTCAGGAGGAGAAAGTTATCACCGCTGTCAGCAGAGTTGATCTGCGTGTCATCATGGCTGCTACGTTAGTTTAGAATCCATCACTGCAGAGGAAATGTTCTGTCGCAGTCACTATGGAAACAGAAGCAGGAGGTACAGACAGTGCTGCCCCAAAGTAGACAGAGTGGCGGTGAGCACACGCATATAAAATTGAAATTTCTCCCAAGTTAAGAAAAGAAATAGAAAAAGAGATGGAAAGATATGCTTGGTTGGACAAGCAATGCGATGCTTGACTGAAATGATTAAATTGTAACTGGCTGCTGAAGTGTGTGTGTGCGCGCGCATATGTTTCTGTGTTCTATGTGTGTGTGTTTATATTCTGCGTGTCAGTGCCGAGGAGATGAAAGCGTCCTTGGGTGTCATAAAACATTAAGGTCTTGTACTTATCTGGCTCTCATCTCTCTCTGTGTCCCAGCTAAACTGACTTGCCCCCGGGAGCGCCCGATAATGCAACACACATGCTCAACCCGCTAAATATTTTCGGTGGGAAACTTGGCCCGGTGTCGGCATTAAGATCCACTCTGACAAAGGTGACACACTTGGCTTGTCACCATTAAGCAGTAAAAATTGAATTATAAACCTCATACGTGAAGGGAGGATATCAGGAGCAGATCAAACATATGGCTCTGGTTTCTGGTTAATAGCTGCAACAACAAACCCCCGGCTTCTATCTTCTTACAAGCCTCAACTCCACATCAATCACTGATCCAAGTTTGGATTTCATGTTTCTTGTTCTGAGAACTTTCCAGTACGCTGTGTAAAGGAAAAATCACATTTCCTGTAGCTACGTAAACAGAGCGGTCAGTCTTCTCCATCAGCTCCTCCCTCCTCCTGGATTGTTTAATGCCTATAAAGGCAGAGAGATGGTAATGGGATCACTGGTCTTGGCACCTTCTGCTCTCAGCTGACAGACTGTACTGTGCTGTGCCATAATTGCAATATTTTTTTCTGGTTGGTGAAGTTGGCTCTCACAAGATTAACTTACCAGTGTTTAGATATTACAAAAATATTTAATATAACTATAACTGTTTGTTGAGTTTTGTTTGGGTTTGTGGAAATTTAAACCTATTTCCCATCAGATTGTACAATGAGAAAAGAAACCAGTTTAGATGTCCTTCAAACAAGGCCATGGTTTTGTTTTGTGTTGGGAATAGCTGCTGGTTCTTGTCTGCCACCACACTTTAAATATCTCTCATGCCCCTTGAGGATTTCAATGTGGGATCTGATGTCATGTCTAACAAATGGTATCAAGTTTTGGTTCAAATACTGTATATGGTCAAGCATCAAATCAGAGGCTATAATCAAGAAACCAAATTCTTGGGTGAAAGGATGTGGTCATTTTATACAACCCTGTCTCCTACAAAATTACGTTCCCACGCAACTAAACTGCATTCTCAATTAGGTTTCGAGGGAAGTCAAGTCAAAGTTTATTATAGCCCAATATCACAAAGAATGCCTCAAAGGGCTGCATATATAATAAAAAACGCTATGTGCAACATTAGCAAAACACACAACAAATGTAAGTGATATAAACTTCATGCAAAAGCATTACAAACAGAAAAGTTAGACACACATTCTATACTATGAAAACAATAGCAACATGAGCAAATATACAAAAACGAACAGAGTTTTAAGTACATAACAGTAATTAGCATTTTAGGCGGACTAAGTGAGCTTGAAGGCTGGTGCACAAAGATGTTTTGAGTTTACTTTTGAATGATTGGACTGAGGTAGCCTCTTGAATTGGGGTAGGAAGACGATTACAGAGAAGGGGGCCTTGGTAAGAGAAGGCCCTACCACCTACTGATGTTTTATACATTTTTGGAATAATCAGGAGACCGGCATTTTGTGATTGTAAAAACCCTAGCAGGTATATGAGGAGTGACTAGGGTTGATAAGTAAGTTGGTGCAAGTCTGTGTAATATTTTATGAATTAAAAGTAGGATCTTGAAGTCTGATCTCGCATGTACAGGGAGCCAATGTGATGAAATACAGGGAACTGTGACCTACCCGCCCGTAGTAGACTTTCTCGCTCGATATACTCGTTATTATTCTATTTAACGTTCATTAATTGCCCGCTCGATAGACTACGTCACTTAATCTACGTGTCGATCATTGTACTATGTCACTCTTTGCAGCCTTCCCCAACTATTCGTGATACATTAAAAACAAATGAAATCCGCGACAAAATACGTTTCCCAAACCTAGTTAAAAATGCAGTTTAGTTTTATGGGAACATAGTTTTTAGGAGACAGGGCTGCTTTATATGATAATATAGGTACAAAGCAGAGAGGACAGACAACAAGTCTGGTTACAGAGAAGTGTGAGGAGACATACTGTCAACATGCGTTTACTTCTTTCAGTATGGATGTAGAGCTTCTAGCACAAGGACGAGACCACGTGTTGATTTTGTATTTGTTTTGCAAGGATACACAAACAAGTCAAACACTGTATTTCCCTGCTTTACTGACACAGGCACAAAGGCAAAACCTTGCATCTTGACACAACCACACTGAATGCTGACCTTTTTTTACATAACAAGGCATCTTTCAGCACAATACATAACAGAAGAACATAAAGAGATGTGCTCTCCTTGGATTCTGATGCTTTTCATTTGCAGTTGTTAAGTTGTTCTGCACTGACAGCTGCAAATGTGTTCAGTACTCATTGTGTGAATCCACAGGCACTGGGTATTATTAAGCTCTATATCAATACTCACCATTGTACAAATAAATAATTAATGTACCTCTTATTGATTGGCTGTAAGATGGTGGACCTGTTGAACCCCGCATCATATACATCCTCTTTCTTTAGGTGTTACGCATTCGTACAAGCCAAGCCGTATCAGTTATGGCTGTTTCCATTTGCAGTCACATTCATGCAGCACTCTAGCACCGAGTGTTAGTCCTCGTTCGTTTAATGGGACTGCCTCTCGTTTCCTCAATAAAGAGAGGCATCAGCATCTTTCAGCTGGTCTGCAGGGCTCATTTAAAGGGCCTAGGGCACACAATGCCTTATTTCTCCACAGGCTGTGCTTCCTGCTGATAATTATGCTACAGGCTTTGCACAACAATCCAACATGTTCTGCTCAACAGCGAGCCGCCTGTGGATTCACTCCAGCTGTAATCCGTGATTCTTGTGTCTTCAGGGGATTATACGGTGGTGTTTCGCTATCTGACTGCGGGAGTTGCTGGTGTCAAGGACGAGAGTAGATGAGATTAGCCACATCTACATCAGCATTATCCCCGATAGCCGAAATAGTCCATTGCACAGTTCCTTGAAAAAACTGGATCGACATTAGACGAAAGCGCAGTGTCTCTTTCACCATATCAGCTGGGTGTAATGTTTATAGTAGAGAGACAGGTAAATGGATTGAAGTAATATAGTATGCTGATGTCCCAGTGTGTTTATCTGGCAGTAGATACAGTCTATCGGGGGGGCTGATGAGATAATCTTGATCTGTTATCTCATGCAAATTTTCTGTGTAATTTATTGTTCCTGGCACACACTGTTTTGCACACCAAGGTGTCTTGGCAGAGAATCTCGATCATTGGGTGAATGTTTCTCGCTTTCTTTTCCAAACAGAATTTGAGCTTATGTTTATTGCCTTCACTTCACTGAAGGTTTATGGTTGGAGCCAAATACTGTACTGTATGTTGCAATGGGCTGTCCTTCTTACAAAATTCTGTCTTGAGTCTAGTATTTTACTTTGTGGCATCTTGACAGTAGTGCTTGAGACGAATAATCTGCCGGTGCTCCTAATGGCATCTGCAAGATTTCACAGACCGGACAACCAATCAGAGCCGAGCAGGAGCCTGTCGTCTCTGAGCAGCTGTCAATCACTCGCAAACTCCGATCAAATGGTCAAACTAGGCAACGCTGATCAAATATGAATCAATATTCTGTTACTGTAATGCTTATTTCTCGCCTCAAATGTTTTCAGAAACACCTTGTAGTGTACTGTTTAGCTGTAAAATGAGAAGGTTTGAGACCCGGCAGCCACGTTGAGATAAGTTGAAGAAATACCAAGCACTGCCCATCGGCCGGAGCACAGCCAATAGGAACGCTCTCTCTGAAATGACCTGTGATTGGCCAAAGTCTCCCGTCACAGGCTCGATTTTTTTAAAGCCTGAAAACACTTACACTTTCTCTGAGTTCTCTGTTTACTGTTGCCACAGATGGGTTTATATTGTAGTTAATGGAAAGTACGGTGCGTTCCATACAGGTGCTAAAGGGCGCCGTATGCGCTCGGTATCCAACGCTGACGGCCGTGACAAAGCATTGACATTTGACGCCCTGGGAATGAGAATGGGCTGTGTTAATAGTTAGATCTACAGTATAGCAGCTTGGTCTCGTAAAGTCGTTTGAGACCGGCTCTTTACTCCCCACGTAGATTTGTACCCAGGCAGTCACAGTTTTTCCCCAGAATGTCCCCAGACCCCTGCCCAGGGCCTTCGGTGGCAGATCTTTAATAAAGAGTGAGCCTCCTGGAGTGTTAGTTATGTTTGAGGGAGGAGAGATTGGAGGTTTGAGGGGGTTGTAACAAACAGTCGTCTCTCTCCTTGCTCTCTGTGGGAGCTAAGCAGTGTGATGGATTAGGCATGAGGAGTGTCCGCTGGTTTAATGGCAGGTCCAAGGCAGCCTGAGGAGATGGTTTTAATCATATTTGCCTCCTCATTACCCTCCCGTCTGCTGCCGTAGTGCTGCGCTGGGATACCAATGGCAGCCAACTGCACCTCCCCGCCCACATACAAGAACAACACACCTTCAAATATTATAATAGCTCCTTGTGAAGCGCCATTTCAGATAAGTAGAAAGTAGAAACGCTGTGTAAATGGTGCTGAATTATGTTTTAATAACTTTTAATAACTACACACGTGAGATCTCCGATGTGAAAATTGTACATTGTGAAACAGCCATGGCTCTTTATATTAACACCGATTTAAAAGAACATAAGGTGTTGAGTCACCAAGATGTCGTGAAAGAAAGTCATTACTTCTTACATTGCTTAAGGAACAATAGTTTTGTGATTCAGAATTAACGTTGGTGGCTTTTCCATAATAAGCAGAGGAGTGACCTTGACAACAGTGTATTGGGGATAGACAGCTGGTTCTTATCTCTGAGGAGACCTGCTGGAAGTCTGCTGCGCGACAGTGATGCCTATCATTCATTTAGCCATGACCTCATCCTCCTTCACAAACATCTCAACAAATGCGCTCTCACAGCAACTAAATCTTGGAGGAGAAAAAGGTTCTTCAGAATCTGCGCCTTTGTGAAAGTCTCATATTACAGAAAAGAGATGTCACTGTAAGAAAATATCTGTCTGTCTAATTATGTGTGTCTGTCTTCCTGTTATTCTTTCTCTTTCAGCCTTCAGCCTTCAGCTGGCTCATTTTTTATTTTTGGTCTTGGTCTCAAACAGCCCTAAATTGATTGTTGCGGCTCAAGACATGGATGATGTTTTGTTGTTGTGCTTCTGTGTTCAGGTTTGGGAGTGCGGGGAGTTAGGTTAAAGGTGCAATGTGTAAGATATGGCCTGAATTTTAGTTTAACACATAAACAAAAATTGACGTGGTGTCAAAGACATCTATGTAATGTGTTGCAGAGATATCTACTGAAATGAGCATGCTAACCAGCCAGCCCCGGCCAGTCCTGTCTTGTAATGCCACTCGAGAGGGGATTGTGAGTCACTGTAGCGCCCGGTCTGCCCTCATGAGAGTACGAAGAAGTAGAGATGCCCTGAGGGCTTGTCAATGAATGTACAAAATCTGTGTACGTGTTGTTAGTCTGGTTATTGGATGAAATCCAAAGTGGCAGAAATGAGAAAACAACTGCTATTTTCGTTTCGTCCTCCCCTAAATTCGAAACTACTTCGCTTGGTGGGGAGTTGGCGGCAGCTCCAGGAAACGGAGCTTCAGTTAGCAGTTAGCTGTAGCAACTCAAAATTCAGCCAACGGAAATCCCAGCACAGAGAGTCACAGTGGGCTGCCGCTGGGTCTAACCGGTAACGGCAACAGCAGAGAGTTTTCTGATCCGGTGGGGAGTCTGGTCAGTCCCCTGGGATCAGACCTTTGGCGCTGGGGTTTGTCCTTGACTGAATTTGAGTTGCTAGAGTCGCAAACTGAAGGTCTGTCTCCTGGAGCTGCAGCACACGCTCCTCCTGGCGTAGTAGTCTCCTGGTGGCGAGGAAGACGAAAAGAAAATATAAGTTGTTTTCTTGTTTCTGCCACTCTGGATGTAATACAATGAACAAAAAGACGGCTGATGAACTATATGCCAACGCCAAACGTGAAAATTAGAAGACAGCAGAGTTATTTTGACCGGCTCTCAGAGCGTATTCTTGCCCTGCTGTTATGTTAGTATTTGGCTTTTTTTTTTTTTATAACTGCTGATTGTAAATTTAGATTGTATAGACCCAGTAGTGGAGGTGAAATGCTGCCCCCTATTTGGTTGGAGCATGTGGCCAGGCATCACACATGGCATCTTTATGCAGCACCCAAGTAAAATAAATAATTCAATATTGAGGAAATTGGAGGATCTATCGTAGACGCTTTCTCTTCTGTCACATCTCTGTTGTCGATTTGGACTCACTCCTAAAGTTTCTTCAGCCTCTCTATTATTTTGTCTCTGTATTTTTAGGGAGTGCAACATCCTCTCAGGTCCCTCTGTCATTTTTTCTCTATTTTTTTTTTACTGAAACTTCTCCCTGCTTGTTGCCGTGAGCAGTGTGAGAGGGCTAATTGCATTTCCAGCAACCTTGTTAATGACAATGTTGTAATGGCTTTCAGCTATTATTGAATTGACTTTCAACATTGCCATTTTAGTTTACACAACTGCCATTTGCTTAAAAGCTTTGCCTCCGTACTTCTGGACAAGCTGGCATGGTTTTAAACGTGCATGTGATAACAGGGTTAATGCTGTGAATAAAATGAGTTTCCAGAAGACTCCATGGGGGCAGACTTTTCAAGTGTGTTTTGGCTTTGGTGCAGTGCACATTATTTTATGAAGTGTGCAGGTGTGACTGTTGTTTGCCAATAAATGTACTTGGGGGGGATGAAAACCTAAACGAAAGTACCAAAGGTCCATTAGAGGGGGTTTGTATTCATTTATTCGAAGCTCATGTTCGATTTACTTTATTTCTGAAGTGCAGTGACTTTTCCTGAATATAACTCAACTATGAACTGCAACAATTTTTTTTTTTTTTTTAATCTTTTGTAGGTAGTTTTTTAAAAGTACTTCAACATGCACATTGCACACTCTCATACCAAAACACAGACGGACATTCGATACACCTCTTTGGCTGAGTGTCTCTTTGTGCCGGTGTGTACCAGTTCAATGCAGTAAACCATGTAAAGGAGCGGGCAGCAAACTGAAGCAATAACTACTTTTATCACTCCGTGACTCTTTCTGAAAGATGCAGTTCATGTTCTCACCTCTCTCCTACGCTGTTCCTCATCCTGCTTCCTTCGCTTATTGATAGAAGAAAAGAACTCTTACTGTCGATACTTGCACAGTTCATATACAGTACATCTTTATTTGTTTCTTTTACCCCGTGGCCGGTGAGCTTCAGAAAAGATATGTTTCACTTTGAAATGTGCATAAAAGAGAGAAATATAAAGAAATGTTCAAAGATACCAATGCAGTCTTTTTTCTTTATATGGAAATGAGCATGTTAAAGGTGCGATCAATGACATTGATAGCATTCAGCCACTAGATGTTAGATTGTGCAGGCCCTTTCTATTGTGTTAACTTCACAACAAGTGGTTGCCAGTTTGTTGCACAACCTGCATATGTAATGGTTGATGAGGATGATGTATTTTATGGTGGTAGAGTAACAGCACGGTGCGCACACCCCCTCCCTCACTGCCGTAGTTTCAGCTGGGAGATCAGCTGTTCTAGTGGTGGAGCATCGTAAAACACACTTCAGTCAAACTTGACAGAAATTAAATAAAACTCACCAAAACCGTCTCGGTTAGTCTTTCCAACAATCACCAACTCTGGTTCACTCACTTTTAAATCCCCTGCACATCTTCGTTATGCATTATATAATGTCAAACTATAATGTCAGGGAACTGAAGCTGTTCTTTCAAACGTTTTGATAACATTCCCCCCTGTGGAGCAATAAATCATTTTTATTCATTCATTTACACGCAAATTAAATGTAACTTTCCTAAAATAATAATAATCTGTTATTTTTTTTCAGATGACATTAATTATATAACCAATAATGTTTTGAGAAGAAATATGTTAACTTTTTCCAATGATGGTTGTTTCTTATAGTTTATTAAGACGGGAGTCCTAGTATGTTAATTAGTTTGGTAGGATGAGGATTAAACTTTATCAAACCACTATTTTTAATTGACTTGACTGGGATGTAATGTTTCTAAATGTCTTTTGAATTTGTTGGATCTCATACTGTCAGCTGCCAGAGTTTTCAGATATAAAATACACACTGGTCTCTCCGCATCTCCCACCGCCTTCATTATTATTTATATCAGAATCAGAATCAGAATCAGAATCAGAATGGTGTTTATTGCCAGGTGTAAGAGGTATACACTAGGAATTTTCTTTGGTTTTGTTGCTGCAAGTCAAAACAGTATAATAACAAAAGAATAGATAAAACGTTAGAATAAAAATGTACAATTTACAAAAATAAGCTACAAACAAAAATAAACATGATATAAACAGAATATTTATATAAATGTAATTCATGGTGCTGTTAGATTGCTGCTTGACCGACCCGTTACAGGTGCGTGTGAGAGAGAAAACAGTTTTTAATTGCTGTGAAACTGTTTTTTTTTAAAGGCTGAACGACGAAAAAATATGGACTGAAGCAGAATATTTCTTTAGATAAAAACATGTGAAGACTTTTGGAAATAACACAATCTTTTTTTCAATACATTTTTGACTTTTGCACTGAGGACTGAGACAGTTACAGAGACGGATGTGCTGTGTTGCTTGCTCTGCGTGTGTTTGAGAGAGAGGAGGGAACAGAAGGTGGAAGGTAGGTTAATGTTTCTGTGTGTCATGCCCCCACACTTTGAGAACCACTGCATTTAGTTAAGCTTGAAAGGACTATGGCTGTTCACAGTTCTTGTTGGTTTTGTTTAAATATGCCGAATTGTAATGTTATGGGTTATTGTTGTTTGGACGATATATGTGCTAATGGCAGTTTTCACTTGTTGCCACGGTAAATATTCCCATATTCTGCAGCCTGATGGAGACGCCAGTGTCATTGCGGCCAGGCACGGCAGAGGCAGCCTCCTTATTGGCACTTGGGATTGGTTCCGGAGTGAAGCCGGGCGCTTACAGCCAAACTCAGCTAATTATCGTTTTTTTTAACTGGCAACATGATTGCTGACGACCCAGATATACCATGTGATACCAACATTGTTATACTATTGGCTCAGGAGCCTTGTTAGAAGTGGGAACCAAACGCCAGATAGCTTCCACAGATATAAACAAAACATTCATTTTGGACCCGTCAACATTTTTTTTTAAATGTTTAATTAACAATCATAATAATTTCTTTTTGGAAAAGCCATACTTTTATTTAGCGCCTTTCTAAAGGCTCTGTGGATGTATATGCCTACATACAAATGTTATCAATAAGACCCTTAAATGTTAGTTTATTAGTGTGCATTTTGGTTATATATCACATATCCATGTGTATGTGCATTTTTGTTCGGAAAAATAGTTGTGTGTTTTTGTGAGGGTTTTCTTTTTCTTATTGTGTTTGTGTGTGTGTGATTGACAGTGGTGCCTGTTGGGTGTGACAGAGTGTGCTGATCCCTCCTCTGGCCCTGCATCACCACATTTCTCCTCTATCCCACTTCACTCCCTTCATCTCCAAGTCTATTTATCTTACTCGTCATTCCACTGGGCAAATATGTCTTGGTTGTCTTAACTTCCTGTCTTTTTTGTTGTCCTCAAAGTGTTTTATCGCTATTAGCCACCCCGCCATCTCAGTCTAATCCTTCTCCCTCATTCCTTCATCATGGGACTACCAACAGTTCTCCCTTCAGAGGGACAGCAGAGAGAGAGAGAGAGCTGATAGTCCTCAAAGAACAGCTGTGATAGCATAGTTGTTCCCTCTACAACCTTGAAAACTGTTTTTTTTACCTGGGTGGATGGATGGAGAGAATAAGAGAGAGAAAGATTCGATGGTCAGAGCCAAAAAAGAAAACACCGGGAGCAGGAGGTCCACTAGCTTTCCAAGATATGTTCTTGTTGAGCTGTTGTCTGCTTGGCTCTTTCTTTCCAACTGTCTAACCCAATTTTTCCACACGCTGGGCGATTTAAGGCTTCATTCATAAGATGATGGGCCTCAGGTGTGTCCAGGTCTAAAGCCAGATTTCTTCTTCTGCATCAGGATGTTGCAGAGGAGCTACAGTCAGATCTGTGCATCTCCAAACAGAATACAAATATGCTACAAAGTATGCTTTTTTCACATTTGAAACATTCTTATTTTCACTCATATATCCAGCAAAATGCTCGTTCTATAGATCCCAGCTGTCATAAAAGAGAGCAGCTTTGCAACAGCCGGCTGGCTGAGGTGGACAACACACAGTAGAGTACAGCAAAGAAAGGTTCTTAGGATTGTCTCTAATTACATGCCAAGAGTCTCCCTTTCAGTAGCCAGACACATCTGTATTTTGTAATCTAGCTAGCAAAGCCATTTACAATTCAAACCTCCCCTTTGTTGCTCCATATCACAAAGTGAATGAAAGACTGTAACTACACATTTCTTTAGTAGGGGTGTCAGAATTCTCCAAATACACGATTGACTTTCGATTTTAAACATTCCATTGTTGATTATGGAGACTTGATTACGAAAGATAAACAGATCATTGGCTTTATGCCGCGTCAACTGTCATTTTCACTTTCACATTCTTCTTTAAAAAGAGAACTGAACTCCATTTTTATTTAGAAAGTGTTTCAAAAATTAAACTACGACAGTCTACAATATAAAAAGCTGCATCTTTTCATTATCAGTATCTGTGTGACCCACCTCAGTACATAATCATTACAAAAACAAAACAGAAATCTTTCCGCAGTGCATTACAAGTGTGCTGTAATCTACAAAAATATGGTTTTGTTGTCATTTACGGTCTCTTCTTCCTCTGTCTTGTGTGCTGAGAGACGGCACTCGGTAGTCCCGCTAACTTGTTGCTCTCGCTGCCAATATTAGCTGTTCTGATTCAACAACGTTGAGTTGAAAAAACCTTGCATGTAGGCTGAAATTCAACCGTGGTGTTGTTCTGTCAGGAGATGCAGTGACGTAACGGTAAACCAAGTAAGAGTAGAAAAGCTATGTTGAGTAAGGAAAAGTAACTAACTTACTAAATAAAGTCCGCTGGCCGCTAGGCTAAGTCATGCAGTGTAAAATGCCATAGGCATGCAGGAAGTGCCCTAAGTATTGTAGCGACAGCGAGCGACAGGGACGGCACACATTTCCCATCATGCCTGCCTAGTCCTGAGCACTTGACTGATTAGTTTAAGTTTGCTGTTTCATGTTCCAAAATGCAAATGTTACTTTTGTTAGTGTATAATGTAATGTGTCTGTTCAGAACATGGTGGCTTATGTTGGTTGATTTTTATTCTGGGTAATAGTTTTAACCTGAGTGAAGTGGCTGTTACATTTCTTGAGTACAGCTGTGTTTTCCTTCACACACATGCGATTGGGCGGGGCGGAGGCTAATTTCGATCGATTTCCGATTTAGGTTCAAAATTGTGACAATAAATACACAACATTGCCTTCAATGTTGCAGTGGGGATATGACAACGATGAATGAATTCCTACAACAGACGCCACTATGGCCGAACTACTGGGAAACCTTGAAGACACAATCTGGCTTTAAGAGAGCCAATAGGCTGCAGCACTCAGAGTGGATCGTATCTTCCTTCAGTCTCCTCATCCTCCTCAAGCCCGGGGAGCTGTCTTCAGCTCTGGATTAGACATTCAGGTAGCAGACACTGTCGCTCTTTTGCTGGCCCTGAGGCTGTTGTGTGGCTGTTTTTTTTTTTTCATGTTCTGCTACAGCGCGTCCACAAGTGGTTTATAGAAACTCTGTCACAATGCTAGCTGGAAGTATTAACTGCGCTTTGTATGTGTCACGTTTTGACAGACAACGGATTTTGGAAATGTCTCACTGGACTTCACACTGACAGACATTCTGTTGTTATCTACTATTTTTGGACTTGAAGGAAGCACGTCTAGACGTTTCCTTTTCGCTCTGCCTCTCATTGACTCTGCGTATAACAAAAAAACCCATCAAAAACACCAATGTTGCAGCATTGTGGGGGCAATGCTCTTACCCACGGGCTGAGAATTTATTACTGGTGGTCATTTCTATGAGGGAATGGGTGATGTTGGAACTTTATATACAATTCAACACATTTGATTTCTCTAGTCTGTAGGATTTCACATGAACCCACCTTGATTTTGTAACAATAAAGGTACTTTTTACTTATTTTTATTATTTTTTAATAATAAAATACAAACCTTCACAAGTGACATCTTGAGTTTAAATTCTCAGTTTGAATTCACCTGTCTTTGGTAATGCACAGTGCAAAACTTAAAAGTTAACTTGACCTGACTAGTCTGATAGACTTTTCCACTTCACTGAATTGCTTGTGAATTGCAGCCAATGGCTCGTGAATTACATGCAGCTCCAGAAAGCATAACTCAGTCTTATCACACACATGTAGGTGTGTGGTAGTGTGGCGTACACAGTTCCACAAGGTTGGCTTCACCCGCTGCATTCTCCAACATCCCGGAAAACCGAAGTAGACATAAATAAATATATAAATAAGTTGTTGTCTTTAAAGTGGAAAGACCTTGAGAGTAAGGACAAGCTACTTTTTAGCACACTGGAAATCATTTTTACATAAGGCAGTGGATTGGATTGAAATAAGTTTTCTTTCATTTACATTTCATTCGAGTTATTCAATTATTATCTGTGATTGTTGGAGCCTACCTAAAGGGCAGGTCCATTATTTATTTATTTTTTATGAGTTTTTTATATGATTCTGTAGCTTCACAGTGGTGTTGCTTATGTATTCAAATCTGAACATTCAAATTTTGGTCAAAATATATATGTTATAGTGTCAAAATGCTATTTCCCCATGCTATGTCCCACGTGACCTGACGTAGGTTTCTGCATGATCACGCTGCTACATGAGCAATATATATATATATTTTAAAAGCAGACAGGAGTACCAACACGGAAGCTAAGCAATGTACCGCCGTATGGACGCCATGATAGTTTGAATCCAAAAGTCACACAACAACACAAACAAACTACCTGATCAATGCAGCAGTAGACCAGCAACTCTGATGTTTTGTGATGTAAAATTACTGTTTTTTGTGAATGGAGTCTGGTCTGGTAGCTTTGAAGACAGCAATATAATGGCCTCAGTTCCCCGTTAGAGAGGGCTGTCTGATGGCAAGCTAAAGTGGGGAAAATATTCTAAGTATAGTGTACACTATATTAATTTTTTTTTTAGATGGCTAAAATATGTTTTTTCCCTGTCCACAGCCACTTTACCTCGCCTTCAGACAGCCCTTTCTGACGGGGAACTGAAACCATTATATTCCACTCTTCAAAACCACCAGACTCCATTCACAAAAACAATAATTTTACCTCACAAGCATATACATACAACTCCACTTCAAACAATTCAAACTAAACCTTTCATTTATTTCCAAACTTAGCACAGCTAACATTGAATCAGCTAGTGCTAGCATTCACATTATTCATAACCTTATTGATTTGCTTACTTTGATACGTCACTGCATTTTGCTAATGACTGAGTGAGCGTTTCCATTTTATAAAAAAAACGGAAAAGAGCGCAGATGGTCCCGTCTTTTAATATATTTTCCATATTGACAGCAGCCATAGGACATGTTTCTGTACTCTATGTGGTTAGCATTATATAAAGGACAAAGTTAAGTTGCTACAGAGAGAAAGAGATTGGCAGAAGCTAAATGCTATGTAGTGGCACCTACGTGTTATAAGTCTAATCTAATTCATGAAATAACAAAACTCTGTATGCCCATTTGAGATTTGCAAATTCAGTGTGTCCTAATGCCTAAGATAAAGGGCTGTTTTAACGGATGATTGCAGCATTTACGGTAATGTCAAATTGTCCCCGTCCATTTTACTTCAGTGCATTTGCTGTTTTTTATTATGCATCCATAATGGCTGTTCCTGGAAGTGTTTACATGTGTTCATAGTGCCTGTTATTCTGACAGTCAAACTAAAAGCATTGACCTTTACACCTCACTAGCATGTAGTTTATTTAGCCTTTTGTCATATGTTAACAATAACAAGAATAAGCCACTATTTATGCTTAACATTAGCGTTATATTTAATCCCAAAGTGTTTCCACACAAAGGATAAGCTCATGATTTGCTGCAGCTATACGCCGAGTGCTCTAACTGGATGAATAGGTTGCAGATGCACAGTCTAGCCCGAGGCCTATGTAATTCTCTGTCTCATGCTCAAACCTCGTCTTTATTATTGAGGTTATAGAGAAGTGCACCGAGGGTGAAAATAAGCACATTTGTTATGAATATTTGTTTGTGTGTATATGAAATTGTAAGCAATAAAACATATTTAAAAAAGGCGCCATTCCACCAAAACATTATTCCTAAAGCTATTTTGTGGTGAATGCTTCAGACAGAGATTATTGCTTTGGGTATTATTTTGTGGAATAATTTATTGTAACACGAGCTCCGAAAATGTAGATTACAAGATACTGAAATGATGTGCTACTGCGGTTTAACCCTCAGTTGTCTTTTGGTTTGAGACCGACTCCATACATCCGTCTCTTCTTTCATCCCTCTTCTCCAGCATACTCGTAAATGTACGTCTAACTAACTTAAGAGCATCTATTGCTGTAGTAGCATCCGGTTTGCCTTTCATCTATATACAATGACTTAAAGCATAATGTTTTTGTTGGAAAAAAAAAATCCTGATTAAAAAAGCAAGGTTATAAAAAGAAGAAGGCTACATCCTTTCAACATGTAGTTGTTGCTGCTTTGATGTTGAAGCTTTCTGTCAGAATGTTTGTGTGTGTAAAAGCTTTTGTACGAGTTTGTCTTTGTGTGTGTGTGTTTGTGCTGATTATGAAACTAATATTTTATTTCCTTCAGGATATTTAGCAGTGTTTTAAGAAAGTGGCACCTGCAAAATGTGTGCTTTTAAGTAGAGTGGACAGTCTTTATTACTGTTTTTCACTCAAACAATGTCTTTGATTGAGTCGATTCAAGCGTGTTGGCGTGAGGGTTTTATACCAACATCACATACTGTATAATGGGCACTTTTAACTATTGTCGTTTTCAATACTGTAATCAGACTTCCCTACTTCCCCTTCCGTCTGCCCCCTCTTTCATTTTCCTCACGTTGAAACCACGTATCCATTATTTTTTTGCTCTTAAGAATCCGGCACGTATGCCAGATGCCTGCCAAGACTGCGCCACATTTAGAGAGAAAACAATGGGAAGAGGTGATGAAGAGAAAGGCGCCAAATAAAGATAGGTCAAGGGTAGGGTAAGGAGAGAAAGAAGATAAAAATGGGGGGACAGGAAAGTTAAAAAAAGAGAGAAATCTCTTGTGGACAGCTGTGGGGGAGGTTAAAAAGGGAGAGTAGATGGGGAGGAGGACGGAGGGTGCCACTACTTCTCATCCACTGTCTGATATGTGGGTGGCAGTGATGACTGATGGAGAACCACTCAAACTGAAGGTCATATCCGAAGCCCTGCCATTTAGACTGCCACTGTCGCAGAGGAAAGGATAAATAAAGCTCAGATTGTCGTGTTTATTCACCCCGCTCTCTCTCTCTCTCTGTGGCTTCGTCGATGGAGGAGGGAGAGACAGACGGATGAGGCGGGAGGAGGAAAACGGAAGATAGGAATGTCAATAGATGATTCAGAGTTGTCTAAGTAGGATTTATCTTATCGTGCTTTTTTTTTTTTTTTTTTCAAAAGACATTCACATGCACTGACATCCTCAGATTAATATTCAATTTTAACAACAAAGACTTGATCCTTCTTGTTATTCCGTCTCCCATCGTATAATACAACACAATTGATGTTTCAAATCGCAGATTTTTTAAATGTATTCCTGTTTGTATTTCCTCCAGACATTCCTACAATAGGGATGGAAATGAAAGGATAGATTTTATTCAAATCCAGCTAAGTAGGATTTTGGTTATCAGTGTGATTATTTTTTTATTTTTTTTACAAAAGAGAACAGACAGCGGTAGCAATTACATAACCATTTGTCATCGAATCATGTACAGCCCAAATAGGGTGAAACAAATTCCTGGAGGAAAAATAAACTACAGACAGACAGCATGTTTCTGAGTTTGGTTTGCCCAGATTGTCACAAGGCTTAAGGACAGCAGTCCATCACCGCTCCAACGTCCCTGCAGTCTGGCGGGGACACAGAGTTATTCGTCTGGCGCTGGAACCAGAGCTGGAGCCGGACGTTCAGATGGGGCTGTTATCCCCCCAGGCAGGGCAGGATTCTCACGGCCAGATGACCTCGCTGCCCAGACTCTAATATCTGATCAAGAACCATCTGCTGAGGCTGCCAGAGCCCACACGCCCCCCCCATACCTCTCCAAGGGGAGCCCGATGGGAAATCAAGCTATATTAGCGGGCAGTTAGAACGATTCTGATCACCGTTTGAAAAGCAATGCAGCACAACAAAATCATCACAGAGATGACACTTTTGGTGCTATATTGATTTAGGACGAGGCCTGGTTCTGCTTAGCCATTCCTGCTCCCTCCCTCTGTGTCCCCCCTTTCTCACTTAGCCTCCATTGCGATCACATGATCTCCAACTCCTGTTGTTGTTTTTGGCATCATTGGGGCAAAAAATTCATAATAACCTTTCAGCATATTGTCATTAAAGTGGTCTGAGAGATAACTAGACTTTCTGCACCTCCTCATGGCTCTGTTTTCATGCTTTGAAAAATCTAACCCGTGACCGGAGACTTTGGCCAATCACAGCTCATTTCAGAGAGAGAGCGTTCCTATTGGCTGTTCATTCAACGGAGGCAGCTGTCAATCACTCGCTAACTCTGATCAAACGATCAAACTAGACAGCGCTGATCAAATATGAATCAATATTCTGTTACTGTAATGCCTATTTCTCTCCTCAAATATTTTCAGAAACATCTTGTAGTGTACTGTTTAGCTGTAAAATGAGAAAGTTTGCTCCAGCTGGTGGGCGGTGCTTGGTATTTTCCGTTCTATTATTATGATCTGGCAAAGTGTTTATGTTCTAGTGACAAAATGTGAGTGGACATGTATGAGAATAAGCGTTTAAAAACACCACAGGAAGTATATTGAAAGTGGCAAAAGTGCAGCTTACATTAAATTTTAATGGCCTGTGCGAACGGTTTCTGCTCCTACTGTGTGTCGTGCAGCACCATGCATTCGCCAGGCCTTGATAACGGTTGGTTAATGGGTAATGTGCCACACAAGAGTGATGCCGCACTTTCTGTTTTCATTTTGTTGCTGTAGTGCAGTAATTAATCCAGCTGAACCCTTTGTGCTCACAAAATAAATGCTTTCCATTTTCATTAATAGACAACTCATTAGTACATAATGAGCAAGAAGGCAGCGCTCCCCGCTCTCCCTGTGCAGGATACGTAGCAGATGAGCATGCGCTACACTCGGCTAATTAAAACCTAGGATTGTGTTCTGTCTTCTTGTTTTCTTCTGTGAAAAGAGCACAGGCACGTGCTTTTAAAACACTAGTTTAATGATTACAGTATGTAAGTGTTTACATGTCAGGGGAAAAGACGCAATACAACTACTAAGTCAGTACAGTATATTAATGTATGTCTCTGTAGCTAGTCCCACAACAACTTGATATCGCAAATTGCAAATGGTTAACAATTGCTTGTGGTTTCTATTTTTGAATTTAAACTATTTTGTGTAAACTTTCCCATCCAACACTGTTTAACCATTGATGGATGGGAACAGGCACAGATGTTTAAATATAATGATTAAAGTCAGTGACAAGCTGTCCGTCTCTGTCTGGATGATGGTCTTTGGCCGTCGCTGACTTTTCATCTGGACTGTAATTTGGAGCTTCCTGCCAAATGTGACATCACCCTGTATCCTGTTGTCACTGGTAGAATAACAGTGGTTCTGACTTTATTTTTTATTCTCTCTCAAGAGATGTGGAGACAAATTGTCCACTATGGACATTCAGGATGTTATATCCCCAGGAGTGGATGTTGGCCACTCAACAATGCCAGAGAATGTACCACAGTGCTGAGATTGCAACTCAATATCACGACAAATCGTGTAATAGACCTGCCTGTCCACTGGAGGATAACACGCCAGTGTCACGTTTTGTCTTGCTGAGGCTACTACAAGCGTACCAACAGGGGCAACAACATCACTCACTTAGGTTAAGGCAATAAAACCACTTAATTAGGTTTAGGAAAAATGTCATGGTTGGGCTTGAAATAAGTACAGAAACAACGTAACATCACTACCTGAAACAAACGTCACCTTAAAACATGTGACAAATGTCACTTACGTAACCAAAGATGCTTTAGAACAAAAATGACTCATTAGAAGCTCCGCCAATTGTTTGAAATGGTAAACACTTCCTGTCTCCTAAGTGGGTGCGGTCATGGCGTGTTCGCCTCTATACTCCCTCCTCCTTTGGAAGTGGTGTGAACGTCGTGTGGATGGATGAAAGCAGATATTCGCATGTTGTATTTATATTTTCTTTTGCTAATATTAGATATTTGCACGGCTATCCGCCATATTTAGCATTACGAAAAGTAGTTAGCTAGGCTGTTAGCGAACGTTAGTTGCCAGATCTCACGAGAGTGTGTTGCTGAGACAGATAAATGTCTCAAACTAAGTTAATTTTCTTCTCATTTGTTCGTCTGAAAAATGCAATTTTAGTGTCAGAATGTTCGGAAGAAATGTGGCTTGTGGAAAATGGGTCCAATATTTACTTTGGTGACTATGGGGCGAAAGAATCATTCATGATCTGTGTTCATGTTCACTTCTCCAATTGGAGTTAATGGTGGCGAAACCCATGTGATGCAGATACAGGAAATTGACTCTCGTACACCGTTTCCTCTCTGAACCAAACACCGGTCTCTTGGTTGAAAGTCCTGTGTTTGTTGGGCCCATCCACCTCCCCTCCTGCCCGCCATAAGCAGTGTTTCTCACGTCTTATTCATCGCCACTAGCTCTGAACGTAGCATATTCACGTGGATGCATTGACATTGCAGTCAGTACAGACTACATGGCTTAAAAATGACAAGCCTAAAGCAAGAACGGCAATTCTTATTGCGCTCCTTTGCCTTGCACATTATCGTGTCATTCACATCATCGCATGCATTATTATAGGAACATTTGGTTGAGGATGTTTTTTGTTTTTTTTAAACTTTGATATTAATTTTGCATTTTCAGCGAACAGTACAACATTTAACAAAAACAGTTGTCAGGGGCAGTTAAACATGTATATATTCTCCAACAACATATGCATCATGTTTCATGTTCCATGTAAATGATCCATTTTTCCCAGTTCTTGTCAAAGATATTGCTTTTTGGTTGAGGGTGTTTCAGCAGAAAACATGAATTCTGTCTATATGATACATGATTTCACATGATTTATTTACCATCACTTAGTCCTCTTAGAATCATTAACATTCGGGTCAACGGTCACAACTGACTAGTGTCACCATCCATCACATAGTAGCTGTTTAAGTTGGGAACTTTAACTGATGATCTGTCACTGTCTACCAGTGAGTGTGATTAAGAGACGAACAGCTACAGTGTTGGAATTCATCCTAATTACATTATAGAGATGATATATCAATAGCGGTTAATCATCTGCAGACAGCCACATTTGTTTCCTCCGCGGTCTGCACACTTTGCTGCACACTATGTTCTATAGGCGGCTCACATGCAGCTACATGTGTGAATATACTTACATGCACATATGCGATCATGCTCACACACAATAATTATATATTTATACATGCATACTTGCAGTTTACATTTGTCTTGATGAAGCGATGATTAGCTGTAAGGATTCCTCACTTCATGATGGGGATAAAATCGAACCCAATTTCTGGCTGTAATTAAAACTATTCCCGGAGCGGACTGCTGGAAGGCCACAACTTTAAGAGGTCAATAGCAGACAGGTTTCCAATAGCAGTCTAATTCAATCAGTCTAGTGATGTATAGTGTATGTTAAGGATCAGGGGGTGATTCCTTAACACTTACATACACGGAGCATACATCTGCAGTAGCAGAGAGCCAGCATGCATGTACGGCCTCACCTCTGGTCCTGGCTACTCATCATCTGTAATGGACCATCTGCAGTACAGGATGTCAGCGACTGCTGTAGGTCGATTTGAACTAATAACGCCTCTAAAACTGTGGTTTTAGTGTGATTTTTAGCACTAATTATAAAAATGCTTTTTACTGTGCTCGCATTATCTTCTGCGTGCTGTGTTTAATGACCCGAGAGCATCCGAGTAACTCTGAAATCCGACTGTATAAACTTTAGAAAAGCGGAGCGGCAATCAGAAAATGAACTGTGCTTCCCTTAATTACCAAACAGAGAATTTCGAAGATTTTCAGTATTTACAATACAATCTACCCCTTAGAAAGAGCGGCTCTACAGCATTTGTGTGTTGAAATGATCCAGCTGTCCTCACATCTGGAGAAGTGTAACACAGTGTTTGTAAGGTTGAAAGGCACGAGGAAGATGAGAGTAAGAAGATGGTAAAAGAGGTGCGGAGGGTTAAGAAAAGAGTACCTTCGGCTGATGCTGTTTTTCTCACTATCATCATTAACTAAAGTTTTATCCATCACACGACGTGTATGGCTTCAGTCTAGTCCTGTGCAGGTGTGCCGATCATTCATTTAGACATGCAGTAAGGGTGGAAAGAACCAGCTCATTGGTCACAAAAGAGAGGAAGCATTCTCAATCAAGTTGAAGCTTTCCTTGCATAAAATGTTCTACATTTTGATGCTCACAAGTGACAGATGGCACAAAATGTGCCAAACTGTGCAGAAAAGTGCTGACAGCAAACCGATGCTGACAATCATCTATGGTACAACGTGTTTGTCAACTTTTACAACACAGCACTTTCTGCAAGTTTGGCAACTTTTTTTGTCATTTGTTATGTGAGAGCATTAGAGTATAAAAATGCAACTTTGACTTCACAGAGAATCGTTTTTCTTTTCTCTCTAAGAAGCGTGTGGTTCTCCTAAAAATGACTGCAGACAAAGAAAGACTCCACTGCTGTAGAGTGACGTGAGATGATGATGTGACCGCTGTAATGGTTCCTTCAACCAGCCGGTGGTTACGACTGCTGCCTCCAATGTTTTCTTATACAAACTTCCTCCCGCTGGGATGGGCTGAAGTGGCGAGCAGAAAGAGGTTGGCTGGCACTTTGGTTTTGGTAGTGGTTCACATTTTCTGGCTTGCCACTTAGCATGTCCATGGCAACCACAAGAACCACACTGGGGAAAACAATGGCAGAGTTAATTTTAGTGTCTGAGTATCCTTAATTATGACACATCTTCAGCAGTGAACAAGATCTGAAGCAACTGAAGCTGGGTTCTTTGTATGGGCCAAGAAACAGAGTTCATGTTGTTAGCTGCGTGTCTGATTAGCTAGCTCTGTTACCAGTGCAATGTGAAAATGCAGGGCAGGAATATGGAAAATCAGCATGCAAATTTTCAGCATGACAACTATTCACACTGGTTCCGGTGCGAATTATCCGTCTTGCCATGTTCCATTTTCGTCAATGAGGCAAAATGAGTTTAGTGCCCGTAACGACTCCATACAACAAAAACCTATCCAGACAGAGAATGTCTAAGGGGCTAACGTTAACTACACACTACATCAACTAATCAGACCCCAAATGTAATGCTAACACTAGCTGTTGTGGCCAGCCCCATTCCGTTAGCAACATATAACATTAGCAAGTGCATATCAGCTACGTTACCATCTTTATTGTATCTTAGCTGCTGGGCGATCTCAAGCCATATATTGTCCTTTATTTGGTTGATGAGGTAGTAGTGTTTGACGTACATTATTGAGTGTTGAGAAGAGGACTGCCAGTTGTTATTCCGAAACACCAATAGTCTGAAAAATGTCCCATTAGACCGAAAAAAGCTAATTTGTCCGACAGTCCGTTACCCCAAAAACAAACAAATATTGTTCCAAGGCCCATTGCTCCGAAAATAGACACTCTCCGTGCAGCAAAGAGAAGCACATGGCTAATCATTATGCAGAATGACAGCGATCAGTTGGAACAAAGGATTACATTGGTTAAACATATATTTCCACAGACGGAAATTCGCTGAAATAGAGGTCCGTCCCAATATTTTTTCACCGCAAGAATGTTCCGCAGGGGTCATAAGAACCCACAAAATCATTTTTTATAAAATTCAATGAAAATTTTGTTGACAAAAATCCATGCTTGGTGTGAAACGCCTTTAAACCTTCCTGGTGACGCATTTCTGCAATCGATGTGCGCCACAGGGGCAGTGTTGAACCCTGTAATGTCTCGGTCAACATGTGGCAGAATCAGTAGTAACTGCCTGCTGTGTGCAAGCATTAATTCTTTCTTTTATTTATGATCCCGAGGTTTGGTTTTAACCCATTTTCTGTGGATGTCAGTCAGTGGCATTACAGGCCGGCATTCACTAATTCAAGCACAGACACTTCCCCATCTGCTCCTGTGGGAATACAGTAAATGAAAGCTGTCATTTAGTGCAATTTCATGTTGACAGTTTTTCATGTCTTGATGTTTTACTTCTTTTCTGTATATTTGCTTCCTACGTGTTGGATCAAACAAGTAGTCAAAGGGTAATTAGATGTAATGTTAATGAGAAATGAATGTCATCAACGTCAACATTAATATTCTGTAAGCATGCCTGATTAACCATAAAAGATGTGCTTTGGTCTATGTTTGCCTCTTGACTTGTTTTCCATTCAAACTATAGACATCATAGTACATTAAAGTCTAACAATAAGCGGTTACATGTTTACCGAATAATGAATTGTCTTGGTGTCAGTCTTCCTCTCCATCGCTCTTCTTCTTCTTCTTCTTTCATCATCTTAGACAGTGAGAGGCTAAATTTCAGAAGGTAAAATGTCTGAAAGGTAAAGCAAAACAGTTGGAAGATACTTTTTTTGTAAATGTGTATTCAAAATGTAGCTTTTAGTGTCCTTGGACATGATTTCGGGCAGTCTTAACTTTACTAGGCTTCCATACATATTTGGCTCTATTGACATACGGCCTACTTTACATAATGCTCAAACCCACAGGAGTACTGCTGTGGGAGCATGGACACATCAAAATACTGCTCACATATTCACTGCAAATTAGTCTCCAAATCCATATAAGCCACCGATAGCTGGGAAGAAATGCAGTAATCAATGACGGAGGTTTTCTTTACGTTCCTAAACAGCAGAGTTATTTATGTGTGCTGACACTAATCCACACGGTGTCTCTGCTCTGACCCAGCCGAGGAAAGAAGGGCTTTCTTCTGATTATTGATCATCACCAAACTGGTGTATGTGTGTTCATTATTTATTATTATCAAAACAGTGTTAATAGAGAGCATGGTACTACATTTTTCTTCTTATTTCTCCCCTACCCAATATCAGTGTGCACAGAGAGGAAGTGGCACGCGGTGTAGCACCCTGCTGTTTACTGAAGGTAACTGAGCGTGGGGGCAATTAATTAATCCATAACTGAGATTATGCTTTGCTATATTAAAATTAAATAACGGTTAAGACTCTGCAAGCTCTTTCCCAGAGAGCGCCATCTACTGTACTCATTGTGATGTATTCACTGCACTGTGTTTTACTCAAATTAAGTAAAACTGATGCTCAACAGTAGAGTTTAAAATAACTAGTTTAAATGTATGATTTCATTTCATCTGTGAGATGGAGGTTCATCCCACAAGGACGAGTGCAGACAGATATGGAATACAGAGCTGATGTCAGGGTAGATTTAGGACTGTTGTTGTTGTTGGTTTTGTTTTTGGACTTGATTATGGGAGATTGATTGATTCTAGTTGAGCAAAGACTTTGGATTTTGGGTATGTTTGACTGTCAACAGATGCTCTATACTTTTATATTTGAATATCCAGCTCAAAGACAATGTTAGTTTTGTTTAAGACAGTTACAGTTCAGGTCGATGGGGAGGGGGTCAAATAGACAAGTGAGGACAGGTGTAAAGAGTGAGTTAAGTTACAATTACGAGCTTAGGAGGTGTTTATGGAGATTATTATTTTGTAATAAACTGCACTTAAATTTTATTTTAAAGTTTAAGCTAAGCCATAGCACACCAATGTCCTTAACTCGGGTTCTCCTGGTTATACATCCTTTTTCTGTATTACTCACAGCATTTATTTTTGTATTTCATTCCATGTTGCTATGTGAATGTATAATTATGTACATTTATTGTCAATATGTGATTACCTTAGTGAATAGATGTAAATGTGTTATGCAATGTAAATGGTAAATGGATTTATATAGCGCCTTTCTAGTCCTCCGACCACTTAGAGCACTTTGTCAATGTCAACACAATATCTCAGTCGATTTTTTTCATGCGATGCCTCCTCCATAAAGGGGAAAAAGGTAAACCAATAAAACTTTGTTCACAAATAAAAGACAGTTATGGTTCTCCAAAGACCCGTATTTTATTTTGCATGAGTTAGTGTACCAATGTTAAATGATAAGAATATTAAATACTTGAAAGATCTCCCTTTAAGGTGCATTTTGAACAGATAAAATGTGCAATTCATTTGCAATTAATCATAAACAATCATACGATTATTAGTGATTCAATATTTTAATCGATTGACAGCCATAGTTGATTTGATCGACAGATTAAAGAATCACACACAAGCACCACTTTAAATCGTGTGTTTACTAGAGATTTGCTCATAAGTTTCTTGGAAATAAGTAATTCAGCATGAAAAAGCATAAAAAAAATGAATACTCAACTACATAAATCTTAGTCGACCAAGACCAAAACGACCGATTAGTTGACTAATCGACTAAGAGGGGGCAGCTTCCCCCCATGTATGTGATGTTTCATTATCTTATCGAATAAAAATCAGGTATGTTAATCACTACAGACAAAACAGGTAGTGAATGTCTCTCTCCTTTTCTCTCTTTTTGTCTGAGTTTTTCTAAAAATGTTCTTTATCTTTGGAAACCTGATCATCCACTCAGAGTAGTTTGCTTTCAAAACTTTAAAGACCGTCTACTTGCACTACTAGCACTTGCCAGAACACTTCTGTTTGACACACTGTAGTCTTTCTTTTACATAACAGCTGAGTAGGAGCAGGATATGGGCCAGTGATTGTGACATGTTGGGTAATATTTTATCGTCTATGCGGTTTTAACAGTGGTGAGAGTTTGTAAGCCTTTGGGGTGAGAAGGAAATGGACCAAGGATTTTCTTTTAGTGATAAGGTTGACTGCGCCGGGCTGTGAGAGTGCTTCACTAACTAATTATTTGAAGCCTCCTCTCAGATTAGGGTAGACATGCAGAGCTTATGGACAGTCGCATAGCAGACAATCAGACCATGTAATAACCAGAGGGCCAATATTTGCTCAAATCCACTGTAACACCTCGCAAAACAAAAGTGTGTAAAGCCCTAATGCTCAGTCCAATCCCACGCCACACTGCCTCGATAAACACCGAGGCCACCCCCACAATGGGCGCCATCTTTACTCTGGCAATTAGGCAGAGCTTTGGATTATCACTTCCTCAGCCCAGCACACCACAAATCCATCCGGATTCAATTATTCCCCTCCCATGTCTGTGGCCATTTGGGCTTTTTGGGCGCACGGCCAGTAGAGAAATGTTCTAAAGGATTTCAACTGCTGAAAGTACAAAGTCCCTTTGCTTTTTATTTATTCTTGCATCCCTGCAAGTTTGACAAGTCTATTAAATAAAAATGAAACCTTGGGAGCTTACAAACACTGTCCTGGTAAATATTTTATGAGAACAATAAGCTAAATTTAATGTATTTTTCTCTCTTTCACAAACACGCCTCCCTTTTTTTTTGTAAATGTTCAGTGTTGCAGTACATCCTTCCCTCCGAGCAGCTCGTGTTTTGATCCACGTCTTGTGGGCCAGGAGTGTCTCTAGTGGGCTCTGAGTAAGAACCTAAAATGCTTACTGAAAGGATTTGATTTGCTCTGTCTCGCTGCACCTCAAAGCTTTATTTTATTTTTTTCTGTCTTATTAGAAAGCTCACTCAGGGTAAATTGTGTAAGAGATCAAGGGTTTCCTGGTGTCTGGAGACTCTCATCTTTCTACTTGAGGCCTCTCTTCGATGTGTTTGCTCAGATGCTTTTTTTTTCCCTTTTCCACCTGGTCTGTCCTACTGTATGTGTCCCTGAGTGTGTTTGCATATTCAGGCACAACAAAGCGTGCATGAGTGTGGTAAAGTGGATATTCTTTGCAAGTCTGAGATGAGAGACTGCCCCCCTCCCCACTGTCTGTTTATCCTCTTGGGTGGCGCGCTTCCCTCCCAGCGAACCGCCGCCGCCGCGGCCGTCATCTCCTGCATTTTATGTGTCTGCTCTACAGCCGCCTGTCAGCTCCTAACACATCCCTCTGTGTGTCTCCTCTCTTTTATCTACAGATACCACAGTGTCATCACAAAAAGGTAAGACAGCACTCAATCAATCACCTGTGGACCCCCGTGCATTTTCACATGGGTGGCATGTGGGTGTGTTGCTCTCCGCGTGTCCGTGTGCATTCTCAATTTTTTTTTTTTGCTAATGACATGAAAAACATTTCATGGTGTTGTTGATGTCGATTTGAAATTGAGTCATTCCGCGTTTCCGCTACTGAACAATCTGTTTGATTACAAAGTCAATCACTCACACCCACTGACACCTCGACTAAATTATCCCGCTATCCCGCCATGATAGAGAGCCCACGGTCGGTGTTTTGCATTGCTTTCTGTTAAGACTAATCACAGTTCTGCTTAGACTCCTCCACACTTTCATGTGTATGTTAATGTGAGGTTGGGGGAGGTGATTGTTTTTGCATAGTGGCTCTTCAGGGAGAGACGGGGGAGACGTAGGAGGGGGAGATGTTTGTAGAAACGTACCTGTGGGCTGTTTTGATTTTGTTAGATGATGGGGGCCACACAGTCAAAGTGTCTAAACAGCTCCAGGGGTCTTGTTCTGAGTGGCAGCCTGCAGGCGTGTGCACCCAGCAGTCCCGGCCCTCTACTCTTCATAGTGGAGATGCATTAATGGCAGAGGGTGTGTCACACTCCGTGATTGCAAAGCAGAAAGCACACAATCACTCAGGAGAGCTCCCTGCTGATTTTGTTGAAACTTTCTTTGATTCCCCGCCGCGCTTATAAGAACTTAGGTGTTGTTTTGCGCGCGCTCTTACCAGAGCAGAACAGAAACGCAGGTGAAAATATTTCCATTGTCACCTGCATCTGATATAATGTGCACAACACATGTATATTTGAAAAACCTAAACAGCAGGAGTGCATCCTGGGGAACATTTTTCACTTTACAAAGCGTCAGATGCTTGTAGATACTGTACGGGAGGCATTGATATAGTGTGACAGGTTACACTTAGTGTGCCCTCACCCACACAGACACACACACACACACATACCGTTGTGTGTGATGACTATGAGGTGTACGCCGCTGTCAGATGGGCCTATAAAGGTAAGTGATGTGGCTTTCCTGAGCCTCACTCTCTGATAAATGTTGAAGGGGAGCAGAGGCTGGCGTGGCGTACATCATCCCTCCGCAGCCGCGCTCCCATACGTTTCTGAATGAGGGGGAGATAAATAAGGCCATGAGGCCCCTGACAGTGAATGAATGCTCACTTTTGTTAGCCCGCATGTGTCCATGTCTGCGTCTGACTTCTGTGTGTTTGTATGTCTTTCTTTTCTTGCCCCGTCCAACATGTCCAATTCGAATCCGTTTAGTCAGAAGCGTCAACAAAAACATTCACTGTCTCTCGGCCCCACGCGTTGAGAGTGCCATGGAGAAAAATTGCCCGCAGTATTCATTCATACACCGTGAGTTATAGATGGCTATACAGCTATGACAGCGCCATCGGTACCGAAGAGCCATGGGGCCTTGAGGCAAAGATAGTGTACATAAAGCATGTGTTTGTGTGTGTGCACATCTCTTCAAGACTGCCGTATAAGTGTATGTGTGTGTTTTTTTGTGTGTGCCTGAGCATGAAAAATGGAGAAAAGCAGGACATTTGTGCGCACTGGCAACATCAACTCCCCGCAGTCTCAATCTGTTAATATTCAACATGAGAGTCTCCCATCTGTTAAATGAGTACAATGCTACTGTACATGTGTTACACTGAAGGGCAGCACATATAGTATTTAGGTCTAGGTAGTGGTTGTATAACCTTTACTACTGTTCCTCACCAATATCATGATTAATACAGGACCTCATTATAACGTGACCTTATTCTTTTAGTTCTCTACTTCTGTGGATCATCCCCCCTATCCGCTCACCCCCCCACTACCATGACATCCTTTATCCAACACCTCTCCACCCCCTTACACACTCCTCCTCCCCTCTCCTCTGCCAAATGAAGTATATTTATGGCACCTGTGCTGGAAAAACAGTCTCCAGGAGACGTCCCTCTAATTTCATTTTCAAAATGCCAGCAATAAATTTATCAAATGGGCTGAATCGAATCGGAGTCGCACGCAGTGCCATCCGTCATGGGCTGTCCCTCAGGGGCCTGTGGGCGTACTTAAGCCAGCCAAAAACCTCTGCTGGCAGGAGGAAAAGACTGAGTGTTGAGAGTGTTGTGGGGGGTGGGGGGGTCCTGGTAGGAGAGAAACCAGATGAATGTACTAGTGAAATAACGCTGAGAACAAAGATGTGTGTGCATATCTTTATGTGCTTAGATGCATGAATTAGCTCGAGTGTGGATGCCTATGTGTGCACAGAGGTCAACGCTAATTCTTCAACACATTGGAGCCTCACGATGGAATCTCAGTTAAGCACTTTGGCTGTCAATGTGCCAGCGTAATAATTGATTAATTGCAACACAAGTTAATTGATTGTTTTGCTCGTTTTTTGCATTTGTAAATCCCTCTCGGTTCAAACACCACTTTGAGCTTCAACCCCTCCCCTGTCTCTGAAAACTCCAGGTTCACACGCTCTGTGCCCTCCCGTTCCTCTCCCATCACTCACTTCCTCATCCTCTGTACCTGACTTTGGCACCTTTCGCCTTGCTCTTTAAATGCCTTTGTCCCTGCTTTCCTTTTTTGTTTCACCCCTCTTCCCCTCTGCCTATCTTTTCTTCTCCTCTCAGCATTTATCACTATGTGCTGGTTAAGCCAGGCGTGAGTGAGGGTAAAGCAGCTTAGTACTAACAGGGCTAATGAAGTCAGGCCCCGTATTCCTCTGACGGGGATCAGTGGCGCTACTCTGTGAAGCCTGTCAGCGTTTAATGATTAGATGAAACATTCAGACACCCGCTCCGAGAAGACAGGCACACTGATATGTGGTAATAAGCAACTGTGGTCTCTCTTACGCAGATCCAAAAACATTTATGCATGTGCACGCACTCACTAAGCAGCCACATACAGTACACACACACACACACACACACACGCACACACACACTCGCGTGGGCACTCCTCCCACTTTGCAAAGGTGTTGATTTACGACTCAAACATGGCATCAAGGGTATACACCGCAAAGTGATTGGAAGAAAAGAAAACGAATGACAGAGATTCAGAGAACGAGCAATCTGGCTATTGATTCCTGTCATGTGCAGGAAGGTGGAGAAAAAAAGTAAGCTGCGAGCGAGAGATTTACCCCGCGCCTTGATGAGCAAATTGTAAACAACTCCACACGCTCTATTCAAGATGCACGCTGTGATCCATGATTTTTCGCTGCTTCTCAATTCTGCTAAAAAAGCATGACAGAAGATCAATCAAAAGGCCAACATCGCTAAACCTTTTTGAACATTTCAGGTTCATCTCTGCTTCTCAATCCTATTAGAGTATTAGAGTTATCCTTCTCTGGTGCACACGCATGGCAGCCTAATGTGTGGTTGTGCTGCAGTGTGTTGTTGGTATATCAGTAAGTGTGTCAGTGTCAAAGTGGGAAGGGGTTTGTGTGTTTGAATGCTAAAACTGAGGAATGGAGTGATAGAGGCGCTTTTTGCCCCATTAGCCACTGGGCTTGCCGTGGTAGTCGGTGTTACCGGTGTTACACGGTGGTCGGGCACACACCGATTACATTACGAACCCACCTCCCCCACTGTGGTTTTGCTTTTTTTTACAGAAATAAAACCCATTTAGTTAATTTTCGCTGTCATCGCCGTGTTATCAATACATAGTTGGACGACGGACGCTACAAACTGAAAGTGAAAGTGTCGGCTCCGTACGGAGTCTCAGCTCAGATTAGCAGGAGTCAGATTTCACACACGGAACGAGAGTTGACAGACGAGACGATGGCGAATAATTTGGTGTCAAAGCGTAAAAACAAAAGCGCCTATTTTGGCAATATTTCAGATTTAAACTCATTGCTATCAGGGAACCGTAACGTTGATGACGTGGATCTTGGCAGGAGAGGCCAGACACACAGCCATCTAACGTTAAAGATCAAAGTAAGCGCGCTACAGATATTGAGCGTCATCTTTTCTTGTAAAATGTCCAGCGTAATCGTTAACATTGGTGTTGTCACGAGTTTATTAACCGGTGGGAAAATGTCCTCACCGTCACATCCCTGTTAGCCACACGTGCTAATTTACCTGCCAGCTTAATACATAACATAACATAAGGAAACTACACAACTTCTCTCTCTCCACTCCCTTCCTCTCGAAATTTCCAGATCTCCCCCTCATTACGTTTTGTTCAATATCTTCCCTTCCACCACTAAATTGGAAACATATTCTGTCCTCACACCAGTAATTTCTCTCCTTCATGTGAAATTACCTGTTAAGCTCCAGCTGAGGAATCTTAAGACACAATAAATAAATATATGTGCATTTCTGTCTCTGTGCAGCTGCTGCTCCCAGGCTCTCGTGCATCTCATGGTTTGCTAAGCCTCCTTTAAAGTACTTCGGGAAACTGATTAAAATTATAGTTTTACAAGGATTGGACCTAAAGATTGCATGCGTCCTAATGATTGATGTAAATGTTGTAACTGTTCATTGTTAAGGAATATGGGGCGGCTGGGTCCTCCGGGCAAAACACTGAACCCGATGGGCAGGCCAGCACTTTGCAAAGCAGCTCTGTCGCCATCGGTGTGTATATGTGTGTGTGAACGGGTGAATGAGAGACCAATTGTTAATCGCTTTGTCCGTTAAGATAGACAAACACTATATAAGAGCAGTCTGTTCACCATTCACTATGATATTTTGTGCCTAAAGCTGCTGAGAAAGTCTATTAATAATTTACCTCCCATATTTCTCCCCTCCCCTTGTGAGGGTTTGGTAACTTACCAATTAGCTAAAGGCTACCTCTGACAGTACAGCACAGACTTACAAAAACACATTCAAATAAGAATTAAGGCTATCTTTAACCTATATACAGACATGCAGAGTGCAAAAACTAGGCTGCTGGTTTATTTCGGCACTCCAAAAGAGCACATCACTGTTTAACATAGCAATTAGAAATGCCCACAGCTTGATTCCCGAAATTGGTAACTGATAATCACAATGCAGTAATCCTCATATGATCTTCTCAGCTATTAACAGCCTCGCAAATCCAGCTCCAGAAAGCCTCTCTGACACCATTGTCACACCAGACTGGGATGAGTTTTGCAGCGTTGTTCAGAGACACAATAATAAACATCCAGTTGACTCCTAGCTAAGGCGTAAATAATGATGTGTGAGATACCTTGTGTGGTCTCATTAAAGAAGTAACGCAATTAAAACCTCATCACGCTCCCTTGATCCTGTCCTGACCACTTTTATTGTGTTAAGGAAGTTGTAGTCATTACTTGAAAATTGTCATCATAAAACCAACCTCTTAACCTCAGGCGTAGACATTTTTAATCTAATTTAGCTGGTTGTATTTGGTTAAATAAACAAGATTAAATGTGGCAGGAATAACCAAAACAAATCCCTTTGCCCTCACAATGTATAAAATGTAGTTGTGATAATTTTTGCAGCTCAATGATACATATTGACACATCTTTATAATAGTAGTAGCAAAAAGTAGTAGGTTGTACTAGCTATGGCTCTTCAGCTTCATGTTAATATTGTACCAAGTGCAGATTCACTATAACTATATGAGTTGTAATTTTAATAAGTACACCATTACACTCAATTTGTGGGAGCAGGGTGTCATATTTTATTACTTTATTCGTCAAAATAGTTGCTGCACCTCATGTATGCCAATTGTATATTTTTGTAGACTGTAAAATCCTCTTTTATTCATATATCCCTGGCTTGAATGAGCATAACAGATACGTAAGTTTGTCATTAATAATCTATCACTCCCTTTGCACCAAACAAATGCATTTATAAATACGTGGGATCTGTGATTTTTATTTGATTAAATATAATTTTCCCAAAGATGGCATTTGTTAACAATGACGCATTCTTTTTAGAGTGCAGAGAGAACTTTCTGTACCCACCATCTTGGCCTGGTTGACTGGAGTCACAGAAAGTATGTTCCTTATTCGTAACAATTGTTCAGTACATAGATTTTAAGCCAGGCTTGCAGCATGGCTCTAGGGATGGCAATGTTAGTTGGCGGGTGGGCAGACCACCACTTTGGTTCAGACTGTAATATCTTTAACAGCTATTGGATGGATTTGCACAGCTATTCTTGGTCTCCAAAGGATGAAGACTACTGACTTACAAGCAAGCAACACATCGTTTTGCTTGTTCGCTGACGCACGGAGCAGGTTAGGACATCTTTATATGGAAAAACTGAAACAATCTAATGTTCGCTTGTTTGCATTACATTTTGCATCACTAGCAGGTTGATATTATAGATTTTTTACCAAAAGGTCTCCAAAACTATTGGATGGATTGCCATGAAATTTGGTACAGATGTCCATGTTGCCCAGAGGTTGAAACCCAATGACTTTAATGATCCCCCGACTTTTAATCTAGCATCACGAGCAGTTTTCACTCAGTTAGTGAAATGGCTCTTTTTTGTTTAGAGTGAAATAACGTGACAACTGTTGGATAGATTGCCGAGAAAATTGGGCCTTCAGAACAATGGGTGTTTTGTTTTCGGAATAACTGGCTGTTGGACAAATGGGCCAATGGGGCATTTTTTGGACTATTGAGGTTTTGGAATAATGGGTCGCTAGAGCAATGGGCAGGCGCTAAATATCAATATTTTTATTAAAACACGCAGGCCGGAAAGAAACTAGTTAGCTACGCTGGCGTCTTTAGCACGGAGTTCGAGTGGCTGATCCAATCCCAGGACCTTGTGGGTTCAAGGAGAGTCCAACTCTAGTTCCCATAAACAACACCAGCTTTCAACCAGAAAAGGCAAATACAACCTGTCGTTTACTTTATCACAGTAACAAACTGGTACTACACACCTGTGTTAAACAATTTTGTGCATGCGGATGAGAGCAACAACCGCGTGCGTGTGTGTATTTTAGTAGTCCCACCTCGTTCACTGGCCAGGAGCTGCACATGTGGTTGCTCGGAGGCATTGTTAGCTGTTAGCAGCCGGTGGACGGCACACTCCTGCTTCGCTAAATAACAGAGATAACAGCTAACGCCAACGGAGGTTGCATTGAGTTACATTACGATGCGTTCTAGCTCTGTTCAGTAAAAACAGGTATTGGGCGAAGGTATATTATGATGTGTTCAAATTTAATCTTGTAGAATTTTTTTTTTAGCAAGAAACTTGAATAAATACAGTTGTTTGAAGGAGATGTTTGTCAATTTAGATTATAAAGATTTCAGTGAGGCATAGTTGAATCCTTTCTTTAAACATGTTAACCCCAGAACTGTTCTGCTTTCTAGTAGTTTGGCCTTCGTGATAGTATGATATCGTGAGTTTCTCTGTAATTCCCACCCCTGCTTGCTTTCAGCATAAATAGCCTTTTATATAAATTATATCACAGAGCTAGTTTAAATTGAATTGAAGTTTGCATTCCTGCTCAAAATTATGCTTTGGCTCTCCAAGGCTGCCCACACAAAGAAAACACTATCATTTTAAACTAATTGAATGCATTTGAACTACCATCAACTTACTCCCACTTGTTTCTTGGATGCAGTTAAATTGCCCAAAGCCCTGTGTGTGCTGCACTAACAGAAGCTGCTTTTGGGCTTCCTATGTAGCAGTAATGACTGAATGAGTATGTGTGAACATGCAAGGTTTGTTTTCAGCTGCATGTTGTTCTCTGGATCCCTGCGACGAGAACCATGATTACTTTGACCTTATTTGTTATTTTATATTTTTATTCAGCTGTGTGTACTCTACAGGAGAGAGGGTCGTTATAGACGTGATCTTGTCTACTGACTCCCTCAGGCCAACTAATAAGGTCCGTGATATATAGGATTTAAATGCCAACAGAAGACACTGTAGGTTCTTGGCGAACCCCCCGAACGAGCATAATTGAAATCTCTGTGACAAGATTGGTGAAAAAAGACATAGGTTGTGAATGGTGTCACCTCTGCGTGAAGCAGAAACTGGCTTTTTTTGCTGCAATGATGTGAAAGGCTCTTCGTTATTGCTCACAAGAGGCTGATAATGCGTTTTGTTTGCCAGGCTAAACCCTGCAACATGCCCAATTGTGTTAGCCAGTGATAAAGATGAAGACAAAACCACACAAAGAGAGCCTCAGCAGACCCACATATTAGACTCATTAAGGCTGTCTGGGCATTGAAACATTTCTCAGGCAAAGACAGAGAGCAGATAAAAGCAGAGACAAGTATAACAAAAAGGATGGAGATGGAAGTAAACTGATCACCACTCTTTCTTAGAGAATCCTGTTCTTAAGCCTCAACTGCCAATTAGATATGAGAGCAGCCTGTTCCCTTGACGGATGAACTTAATTTGATATTCTGTGGTCTGCTCAGCAGGGTGCAACACTGATTGCACTGGTGGATGGAGTTTTTCAGGCCATCCATACAGGCTGAGTGTAATTGACTGATAGAGAGATAGACCGCAGCTTATCATAACTCTCTTTGGTAGAGCGGTTCCATTTAAAAGGTGCATCAGCTCTGTATCTGATGGTGTGTGGCAGGTATCTGGAAGATTAGAGCGCGGTTGCGAGCCCAGAAATGCTTGTGCCGCAGCAGTACGGTGTCACCCAGGAACAGAGCCGCAGTAATCCCATGGAGCAAATAACTCTTTGTCATGATTCGACAACATGTTATTGTCAGAGGACTACCTGCTCCGAGTCACTTAGATGATTCATACATCTTTGTCTGTTTACTGACAAGACGCCACGGTTGGGCTCGAAGCCCTACGGGGCTGGCATTGCCAGGGAAGCGGGTGGCATATTGCGCCCAGCAGGACTGCTCCTGTGTGGGCCTGCTCGGCAGAGGGATTTGGCCAGCTTGGATTAGCTCAGCAGGGTGAAACAGAGGGATACCAACCGGGGGGGACTGACAGAGAGTGGAAGACAGAGTACATCAATCTCTGCTCAGTACACGGATACCTGAAAAACTTGAGAAAGAGCTGCTGAGAATCATGGTGAGACTTGTTCATACACCGGCGCACAATACACACCAGTGAAACATGAAACTACCTCCGCCGTTTGCCATAGCCACATTCATTGCAACAATTAGACACATTAGATTTCACAATAGCTTTTGAAATAGTTTAGTCCTTTTTTGCACTCTTTTAAATATTTCTTTCCACGTTCTCGCAGCGAGGACATGTGAATATTCATTCAGATGCCCATAATGAGATAAACACATCTCCTGACTCCACACTCGCACTAATTAAGCAGGCTTTTTCCTTCTACAGCGCTGTGCTCTCAAACCTCGTCCACTGCTCAAAAGCATGTCACCACAGTAATGGCAGATGGGTATTCTCATGCCAGAAATTAATAAGTAAGTTGAATAGTTGAAAACCCACAAACAGGAAAGAATGCAGAGCCAGTTGCCTCTGACAGACTGCTGAGGAAACGTGTCTTTATTCTTTGCTTAGGCTGGTTCATTTCTGTCCGAGGGATGGATCTAATCCAAGAGTTTTAACTTCAGATGCAACACCAAAGAGGGCCAAGAAAATGAATCGGGGTCTGGACAAATTGGCACCGCTCACACAAGCGCAGTGGGAAGAAAGTCTCAAATGTAGAAGTTGTGTCTTAACTTCAGCTCTCCTCCAGCATCCTTCACACTTCCTCGAATAACTATTGTAATTTTTACCATATACACAAGCACAGTGCATTCTGTTGAGTATATGTTTCCAACCCGATCTCACGGGAAGGCATATAAATAGTAAGGCTGTCCACAGCCAAAGAAATTCTTAGTTGACTAACCCTCGTACGGTTTTGTTGACTAATAGATTAGTTGATTTAATCCACAGATCTGTTAAACTGAGTTTCTCCACAAAGATTCACACAAAAGCACCACTTTATATCTTGTGTTTACCAGAGATGTGCTCATAAGTTTCTTGGAAATAAGTCATTCAGCATGAAAAAAGCATTCAAAATGACTAATCGACTAAATAAATCTTAGTCGACTAAGACCGAAGCGACGATTAGTCGGCTAATCGACTAAGAGGCCCTAATAAATAGCACGACATTACAAGGAAATTCCGTGTGTCATGACAACGCATTTTAGCCTTTTAACGTCTCATTTTTATGCCACACAACAAAACTATGGTAATGGCCATGGGTAGGTTTAGGCAACAAAACCACTTATTTGGGTTAAGGAAAAACAACATGGTTGATGAAAATAAGTATGTAAACTAAGTAAAATACGTACGAAAACAGCGTAACAGAAGTTCGGAAAACACGTCACAAACCTCGCTAAGGTAACTTCATAACAACTCAACAACACTTTGGGACAAGAACACCGGTCTCCAGGTTGAAAGTCCTGTGTTTGTTGGACCCATCTACCTCCCCTCCCACCCACCATAAGCAGTTGTTCTCGCTTCTTATTCTACATCACTAGCTCTGAGTGTGGCATATTTACGCGGATGCGTTTGCACTGTAGTCAGTACACACTACATGGCTTATAAATGACACGCCAAAAGCAAGAAAGGAAGTTCTAATTGCATGTGATATGACTTGCAAATTACTGTGTCATTTATACACCTTTTTGTGCAACCGGGCTGTCTTGATTTTTTACAGTACAAGCCAATAAAATGCTCCAGGGATGATGTATTTTTGTAGGCCAAACAGAAAGTTAGCATCGCCCTGGGTTCCCTCGACAAAGAGCCAATGGGATTTGTCCATTGAGTTTTGGATTATTGCAGAAAACAAGCTCCTTGGCAAACAAACATTTATGATACTTACACGTTTTCTTCAGGAAGATAATCTTCACAAAATTAACACCAGTTTTATTAGTTAGTTAGTTTTGAGAAGTAGACGAACTACACCACAGTAGCATTAGCGACAGTATACACAGAGAGCAAGAGAGATGAGCCAAAGAGGGGATGATAAAGTATCACATTGTGAGGTATATTTGCTGCTTCAGGTATTGAGGCCCCACATTCCCCTCTCTCAACATGGTAGAATTCCCAGGACTCCCTCCCTGCTTTGAAGTCAAACAAAGAAAAGCTCCGGAGGCGTTCTCCTTTGGAGACCATTGTAGGGGCAAGAGAAGGCAACCACACTGAATAAACAGACATCTTGTGACCAGAAGAAGGAGTTGACTTGCAGGTAGAATGACAGTAAAGGGTTAAAGATGTAGAAAGAGGAGAAAGAAGAATAATTCCTTAATTATAATGAATTAACAAAGGCATAAGGGTGAGAGGAGAGGATGATCACCAGGTCTCTTTGGGAATGTTGCTATGCTCCTCAGATGGGATCAGGAATTACTCTTTGGCAAATGATAACAAATATTTGCAAAATGATTAGTCAACTGTATAAGCCCAGATCAAGGATTAATAAAAAAAACAACATAAAAAGGTTTGTAAATTTATTCATTTGACATTATCCAAGCATGTCTTGTGGTTCCAGCGAGACAACTAAAGCCATTTGGTCACCGTCCCGTTGTGCTCGCAGGGCCCGTCCACTTAAGCTCAGCTTTTTGTGCCACTTTAAGTAACCATTTGACACTCAGCAGGAATCAGGATAACAAATTACTGTGCAAAGCTACGTAAGTTTCCAGTCAGCCTGTTTACCCCGGAGAGAGGCATGGCACCTAGGAAGCAAGATAGGCCCAGATGGATTATTCTGGGCTAATTCCGAGCACAAATCAGCTCGCAGCCATCAATAATTCATGTGGAAGTCTTTGAAAAGTAAACACTGCTTAGCCCATTAAGAATCCAGATTGGCACAATGCCATAATGGCACGAATACTGTACACAACTTAACTGCACATGCAGAAGGTCTGTCGCCACTACAGAAAAATAACGCTTGTGCTCTACTGTATATGGAAATGCAATGCTCATTAGAGGAAGTTGCATCTTTGCAGACCCATAAGCAGCACTACCTGGTGGAGCATTAGCATGGAATTGATGCTAAAGATGACAGTAGGGGGGAGGCAATTAGAGTGACAGCTGGTGCTGAGATGTGTTGAGTTTTGAGGATTGATCTTCTCTGTCAGCTTTGTTTCTTTGCACTTCAGATAGATCGCGCACTCGTTCAGTCAGTAAATGCGCGTAGCTTAAATGCTAAAGAAGATCACGCTCCCGCTGTATAGTTCCTCTTTTTTCCGATATCATTTGCAATTGACTTTCCATCCCGTTTACCCTCAGCCAATTTTGCCGTGTTTGTCTTTCATGTATTTTTTCAAGGTCTGTTTGTGCTGCGGGGAGTTGCCGGGTGTGCGGGATGTTTATGTTGCTTTTAGCAAATTCCCCGTCCTCAGCACCGTAATTCCCACCTGAGCAATACAAGATAGGGAGTGGTCTCTGTCTGTCTAATGCTCATTAGATAAAGAGGAGGTTCATGTGCTGTTCTTCTGCCAGTGGTATTACAGTCTGCCTGTGTATTTCTCTCTTTCTTGCTCTCTTTCTCTCATCTTGCAATGCTCTGGAGATGGTCTACTCAGTACAAACAGCATCTGTCCGGGAGAATAATAACATCTATAATCGTTCCCCAGAGAGACAACAGTGGAAAACATTTTCTTCTTTTAAACTTACTTACTCAAAATTTCTGATGGATGGATTTTTTCTCTAAAAGCATCAGTTATCAGTGATAACATTAGCTCTTGCATGATACTCTCTTTCTACATATTTTATTTTCCCTCCTGCCTACATCTTTTGAAGCATAGCTTATCAGTGCACCAGATGGGATTTCATGTGGAGTTGAACCCGAGAAATGCCATATTAAGCGCAAAACAGGAAGAGGCGCAATAATATGTTTTTAGCTTTAGAATGCGTGGTGCTCGTTCTTTTCCTTTAACCCCTCCTTGGTTGTGGTAAATAGTCCCTGAGCACTATACCCTCTAACAGGTAGAAATCAAAAAGCCAGCTCCTGGAGGGAGCAACTCGTCTTTTCAACATCACATGTGAGGGAAAAGTATATTCACACAGGATCAGGTTTTCATGGCAGGTTTTCAGGCGTATGGATTTATGTCTGAATGCAGAGAGGAGGGAGACAGAGAGAGTTGGCGGGCTTCCCGGTTGGATTAAATGCTTACTTTGTACATTTGTGTGTATGTGTGTGTGTGTATATAGTGAGCCAGTGTGTGCATACATACAGGTGAGCGTGCACATACTGTGTGAGTGAACATGGATGTGCGCACTCCGGCGTATGAGAGTTATCACTCCGGTTGCAGCTCACTCCATTAGTGGGTAGGGATTCCTGTGCTCTGCTCCGAACCAGAGGAGACCAATTAAAGCCATCAGGCGGTGTCGGGGGATCCAGGCTGCTCTGAGAGCCCGCGGAGCCGGAGAACAGAGGGTTTAGACTGGCTCCATCCTCCTCATTCAGCTCTGCTGGGCCTGGATTGTATCCTCAGGCAGTATAAGGGCATTCTGGGACAATTACAGGTATATACTAGTCTAAATGATACAGGGATGCTGATGAATTCATCGCTTATTTGCATCTGTGCTTTTCTTTGTTTTAGTTTTACCCTCTTGTAAAGCACACTGTATTGCACCTATTTGCAATGATGTGCTTTATACATAAAGATTATTATAATACAAATTATGATCATTGTCTGCAGAGTCACAAGAGGCTGGGTATGCCAGCAGAAGGTCAGGTCAGTCTATTACGGGGTTAACACATGTTAAGTTATCGCCCGTACTTATTCTTAAGGGCAGCTTAGAGTCTCCAATCCAGCGCCTTTGGGCTGCGGGAGGTTGTTGACATTTCCCACAGGCTTTATGGGTAATGCGTACCTGCTCTGCCTTTTTAAAATGGATTTCAGTTATTTTCCAAATGCGTACACATCCCTGCTAGGATTCCCGAGTTTTAATCCAACAGAGAATTAATTCAGATTGAAAATGCTCCCAGTGTTCATAAGAGTGAAATTACGTCCTACTTTGGTAACCCTCCTTTTTTGTATGACCTTATTTCATTAGACTGACTTCATGATTTAGAAAGTTTCCTATGCTATAAAGATGCTTGCTTGAATACTTTTAAAACAATCCCATCTCCCTAGTAGAAGCAGAGATTCCACTCAGTTTGAGGCCTTCCCAGTGGGTGTTATTATTGTGCGGTTTTCCTGCAGCCTTCCACACTAATGCTCCCCTCGTCAGCGATGCTCGACCATGCTTCGGGGCTTTGTTATAGCGCGGAGGCCAAATATGTCATACCCTGTTACAAAATAAGGCACCAAATATGAACTTCCTCTTCCCCCTTCTCCACCCCTCTCCCTCCTGCTTTCTCCCGCATGCCCTAGGGATCAGTACCGTGGAAATAGAGCCCGCTCCATAGTGTCTACTCAGTAGGTAATAACTCGCCGCTCAGGCTCAGATAAAGAGCTCCATTCATTAAAGTGGCTGCTCTCTTTCTCCACACAAGTGACACCTATCCCCCGGGAGAGCAGCGGTGAACTGCAGAGTTGACGCTACAGGCACAGCCTTCGCCAGCGCCTGATTGCCTCCCCCCCGAGCTATTTGGAGGGAGCCTAACCCCCTCTACGCACCAGCTCCCTGAGCCTCATTCTCCATCTGATCTCCGCTACTTTCAGTGGGAATCCCTAATCTTATTTTAACCTCATCCTTCATTCCCCTGCTCTTCCTCTTAATACACTAACTCATTGGCTCTATTATACCCCTCGCCTTCACCTGCACATCACCATCGGCTGCCCTAATCACACCTCCTCTCTTTTTCACCCTTTTGTCACTTTGGCGGTCCCCCTTCCCACTCTCAGTCGCTTTGACTTTCTCTTTCCCATGCTCATCTCCATCATTTCTCTTCCCTCTATCCATCCTTTGCCGTTTCTCTTCTCCCGTTCTGTCTCTTCGGCGTTGCGTGTGAGGTCCCTAAGCGCGGGAAGTCGCTGAATGCGTGTACCGGTCAGCAGTACTCATGGGTAATGTGTAGATCATTCATCCTCCGGACAGGTATGTAATGGAGGCGGGATGAAGGGGAGAAAGGGGGACAGTGGGAGACCTCTGGAGGTATGAGAATCAATTTCATCGGGAATCACCGGAGCAAAGAAGCAGAACCTTTTCTCTCTCTTTGAGCTCCTCTCTTTCTTCCCCCTCTCTTCTGTCTTCATTTCCTCCCTCCACTATCTCATTCCTCTCTGACTGCTCGTACTGATCAAGACTCTTTAGCATTGCACCAGCCAAGCAGCAGGATAAATCCCTACACAAATTAGAACACAGTAGCCATTCTCTTGGCTCGGGCAAGAACATTATAGTCCCATGTTCAGAACTGCAGAATAAAGGAAACACACTCTCTTTTCTCCCTTCCACCACATCTCCACGGGCACAGTAGTGCATCAGAGCAAACAAAAAAAAAGACTGAAAGAGAGAGAGGAAAAAAAATCCCACAGAGATTGCCCCTCTAGTGCTACTAAAGCTGGCCATGGCGATAGGCCTGCTGCACTCGTATTGGAGAGAGCCAGTGGAGAGAAACCACAGTAACATGCATGCTTTCAGTCACCTGTGAAATAGAGCTTTGGTTAAAACAGCCCCATATTCGTGCGCTCGGTACCTGCAGCGAAGGCGTGCATGCTAATGTCTTTAATGGCATGACCACCCAGCACAGGTTCCACTTCATAAACTGAAATGAATGACTATTGGCTGACTAACACACACCATTTGACCCGGCACACTAGAGGAAACGACGATGTGGGAGACGAGCAAAAATCGCTCATCAATCACCACCACGGATGGTCAGACGCTCTCATCTTGTAGTAGTAATGTTCCGTGAATTGATTATGGAATGATGAGGTGGAGTAAAATGCTGCGTCTCGCGCATTTATAGCAGACTGAACAGTTTTTTTTTTTATATTCATGATCGCCATAAAAAGGTTTGCACAGATGTTAATGCTTCTACACAATCCCTGCAATGGAGTGTCAATTCTCTTGTATTATCTGTTTGGAAAGGAGACAGTGATGAAGTGAGATAAAGAACGCGTGTGTGGGAATTAAGGAGAGAGAAAGATAAAGTGAGTGAAAGACACAGAGAGCCAAGAGAGGTTCTGCCGAGTGGGTTTTTCCACTCTACTAGTACAGAAATGATGCATAACTCCACAGCATGCCCTTTAATTGCTGCTATTAATATCAGTTAAAGTTTTAATACCTATTTATTAAAACTTAAACTTTTTTCTGAGACCCTAATGTGAATAGCATTATGAATCTCAAGGGCTGTGCTCTATAAAAAGGCTCAGGCATAAATTATTAATGCGCTACCACTTCATCTGCAAGATCTCACTCCTACAAGATTTGTTAAAAAGGAAATAGCCCAAAGGTCTAATATTAGGATGGATTTTCAACATTAAATACTCGACATGCGAGTTCCATATTTCTTGAATAATTCTTTATAAACTGTGCGCGTCACCTCCACATTGCTAGAAAGTTTTTAGCAGCGCCTACTCATCATTAGCTCGTGGAAACCTGACAGGAGACCTCTCCAAATTGGTCATGTATAAAAATGTAAACAGAGTGGGGAGGAAGACAGAGAGGGATCCTGATGTACACAGCAGCCTAATTTGTCTGTTTGTATCATTAAAATCCTTCCCTCTGTCAGATAATGTGTGATGTGAAAAAGCCAGAGCACTTATCTGCTGAAAAAGAAACGGCAAATATGAACCGGGAAACATTTTAGGAAGCCGCAGATCCAGTTATCCCCTGTTATTAGAGTTAATTATGGTTCAAAGATTAGAAACTTTCTGCTCTGACACTGAGTTATCTGTAGTTTAAAGTTTGAACTTTACAGAAAAGTTTTTAAGTACATTCAGCGGGCAACAGAAGCACCAGCAGTCTGAGATGCCTTCACATAGCCTGAGCAGGGAAGATAAAAGGAATAGATACAGGATACGCAGAACAGAGATCAGTGAGGCCGTTTGTGACAAAACAGTAGTGCGTATTGCATTAGCATGAGAAGGGAAGACGGATTATTGCGCTGGAATGACATCAGCCTGTGAACATATAGGAGAATAATACATGCCCAAGAACATATGGAAAGTAGAAACAATGAAAAATGTTGAAAGTGAATATTTTGCAGTTACAAAAAAGTCGGTATGTTGATGAAATGTTTAATATGAGTTATATCTTCTTACTTAATTAAAGGTGCTCTGTATGACATTCAGAGCATTAATATAGCCGGTTCCCCCCAATGTAAAGCACTGTTGCCATATTTTACACTGTTAACGCTGTTAGCACCGTTAGCTGTGAGCCGCCTGCTCAGCCGTCGCCATGTTGAGAGCTGTGCGGAGGCAATAGAAATGCTCCCAATCTCGCATTTAGCACCTTTAAAGGTACAGTGTGTAGGATTTGGCGGCATCTACTGGTGTCGTTGCAGACTGTGGTGTGGTTCCGCTCACTCCTTCCTTTCCAAGACTGCGGTAACGTGAGCCGCCGAGTGCAAAACTGTGGTAATGGTGTTCGCCTCGCTCAGAGACCATCCTTACCATAATAACACTACATAAGGAGCAACGAGGTCAGACGGCGGCTGGCGGTACCACAGTTTTTCATTCTGCGGCTCACATTACTAGAGTTTCACAAGCATGTCAGAGAACTACGGTGGCCTTCAGTAACAGTAAAAAGTGAAAAACGCAAAAGGCTCTCACTAGAGTCCGTGTTTGGTTTGTCCGTTCTGGGCTACTGTAGAAACATGGTGGAGCAACATGGCGGACTCCGTGAAGAGGACCCGCTCCCTATGTAGATATGAAGGGCTCATTCTAAGCTAATGAAAACCCATTTTTAGTTTCAGGTGATTATACACTAATGAAAACATAGTTATGAATATTATATTCCATTTCTGTTAATAGATCCCCCGAAATGTTACACATTGTTACTTTAAGGTGTTTATAAACATAGTTTGTAAATTGTCTGATAAAGATACAACTGTCATAAATCAGTTGGGTTTCAGGTTTCCATCAATAGGCCGTCCCCTCTCGCGGGTCCAACAGCACCACACATATAAAAGTTCAACTCGCAGGCATAACGGCACGCTGCTTCTTTTCCTCTTCTCTTTCTTGTATCCTCGGCCAAACCCCGGTATTCTATTTCATCACTTTTCCTCATAGTGGTCCCCTGCACCTCCATCTCCACCTCACGGTTTCAGCCAGAGAGTATGAAATGAAGCTTGTATAATTAAATATTAACAGCCTGCTGATGAGGGGATTGAGAGCGAGGGTGGGAAGAGGAGCACACCGCCGAATCCTCTGCCCTACTTCTTACTGTTAATGTCCACTGGGAATTATTCATGTATCAGCTAACCTGCACTGGCACCTCAGAAGGCACAGGGGTAGCAGAGAGCTGTGCCAGAGTGGCACTGAGTGAGCCAGGGTCAATCAACATTAATAGAAATCCTATTGGGGGAATAGAATTCCAGCGTGGAGGGAAGCTTTCATTATTAATTAGCCTGTCAGATGCTTTTCTTATCTGTTTGGATGAGAGTTTTCAAAAGGGAAGTGGCTGCAGTATAAAGTTTTAGCTATAGTGCAAATTGCAAAGTGAGTCGGTAATTGTCAACATGCCAGCGTCTCCATAGTGCGGAGAGAGTGCTGCATGTATTATTTGACTCAGAAGTGAACCAGCAATTAGCTCACAACACATCAACATGTCTTAATTATTCATGAAAAAAAGTCCTAACTTTCACCCAGAATTTGATGTTGGCAGTCATGAATAAAGCCAGATGACTTTTTATGAGGAAGCGCTAATTTTAATCCACTAGCTATTATCATATTTGTCTTCAGCTGACTCGCAGCTTAACATGCACTAATAGCAGAGGAAAAAATGTGTAAACCCTCCTAGGGGACAATACATGTTCCAGTTCTGGTGTTTGTCGAGGCATTAACATACACAAGTCCTCATAATCTCAACAATTAGACTTGATTAAACCCAGGGTTTATGCAGTATCTGAGCAGTGTGAGTGGATCGGCATAATGTGCTGCGCGCTCTTTTAGTTCCATTGTACATCATCTCTAATGTGTAACAAAAGATGAGATTTTAGAAATGGGTCCCTCATTATAATACGAAGCATTAAAAGACATGGCAAACTTGAGTCTTTGCTGAGTTACTGTTTGAGTGTTAGTGTTGCGTAGCGTGCTTAAGCTCTCTCTGGTACTCATTCCGGTCCAGTCAGACTATTAGAGAGCTCTCAGCTCACACCTCATAGAGCGAATCTTTGTTTGTGTGTGTGTGTCTGTCGGTGCATGGCTCTGTGCATGCGTGCATCGAAGGGTTGTCTTTAAAAGTGGACATGGGCAATGTTCCCTGCCACGGCCCCTTAATTTCTCTCTGTGAGACGTCCGTGTTCAGAGTGAACGCATCACACAGCTCAAGGAGGCCGTGAAGCAATTAGGGCTCTCTGCCGCCCTTTAAAAATGGAGGTCCCTGCAGCCCCAGGTGAGCTATGACTGGAGAAAAACACGCAGACTTCAACTATAGTCGCTCCTGGAATTCAAAGGGATGAACACCCACTAACCCCCCACTCCCTTCCCCTCCTGCTCGACTGAATCGCAGAACCCAGTGGAGGGAGTGGGAGGTGGGTAGTGGCTGTTTGTGTGGAGTGTGTGATCTTCCATCTAGAAGCAATCACCCAGTGAGGCTAATGCTCCCAGTGCTTTCTGCGTCTCCAGCTGTGCGAGCAGGTTAGCCAACCTACACACAACATCTATGGCATGACAAACTTGTTTTGGTTTCACTCTCGCTTTATTCCCTTAGCTTTCATGTGTTTCCTAACTCAGTGAAGCGGATGCTGGACTTTTGTTTTGCACGCTGAACCTGTATGTGTGTGTGCTGACTGTTAACATAACAAGACTTAAAGGACCAGTGTGTAAAATTTAGGGGGATCTATTGGCAGAAATGGAATATGATATTAATAAGTGTGTGTTTTTTTTAGCGTATAATCACCTGAAAATACGAATCGTTGTGTTTTCGTTACCTTAGAATGAGCTGTTCATATCTACATAGGGAGCGGGTTCAGTGTTAATTTCATTAACTAGAACTATGATGAAATATGTTTGTCAACAACCTTTTTCTCCATGTCTAAGAGGAGAGGATGATGATACGGCACTACTGTTGACGAAAAAAGACGAGACTAAAATGTAGTTTAAAAAAAAAAACGTTTCTTTATTTTCAGCACCTCTCATCGTCTCCTAATCTAATCGTCTTATTTTATAAGATTAAATCGTATGTAAAATAAATTTGGCTAAAAAGACAAAATTATTGGTTTTGGCTACAAAAGATTGACTGAAATGTTCAATATAATCTGATGACTAAAAAAGAAAAATTCACACAGGACTAAGACTTAAAAATAGCTAAAACAATTTTGACTAAAAAGTAATGACTTTTTGGAGACTAAAACTGGGCAAAAATGTTTTGAGTTGTCGTCAACTAAAACTAGACTAAAACTGTGAAGGATAAAAATGACTAAAATGTGACTAAATCTGATAAGCATTTTCATTTTAAGACTAAGACTAAATCTAAAATAGCTGCCAAAATGAACACTGAGCAGGTCCTCTTCACGAAGTCCGCCGTTATGTTTCCATAGTAGCCCCAAACAAACCAAAAGCTGGCTCGAGATAGGGCCATTCACGTTTTCATGTTTTACATATCGGTCACCATAGTTTTCCTACATGCTTGGCACAATTGAGAAGTTTCAGTTGATTGCAATCTGCAACCTCACCGCTAGATGTCACATACACACTGCACCTTTAAACCTAATCCGAAATCAAGCTATCAAAACTGACAGGGGACTCCATCTGTCACCTGCTGCCCCTCACTGATTACCATTTATCTATGCAGACAGACACACCTAGCATCCACACACACACACACACACACACACACCTCCTCAGGATGCACAGCAAGTAATTATCCCGCCCCGTGGTGTTTCTGAAGGACCACAAACTCGCCTCAAACTTGAAACTTAGAAATAGCTGATGAAGGTCCTCTGCACGACACTGCAGATTTGTCCCCCTTTGGAGTTTTAAATTCCGAATGTGTTCATTATTTGGCTTTTAAACGCCTCCCAGTAGCTCACAGGAGGTATTTGTTATCTATAGTCTGAGGAGCAAAGTTTAGCCGGAGAGAGAAAACACAGGGAGAGAGAGTGAATTAGCAGTGAAAGAGAAGAGTAGATGATTTCCCCTGCTACTACTCTGGCTTTAAAGAGTAAACATAATAATAGTGCTCACCTATTGGATTTCGGGGTCCCAGTCACACTCAGCATTACTATGGGATGCACGGCTCCAAAGATCTGCTTTGTTAACAAACTCCGCAGTGAGGAACCACTGCTGATGACACCATTACTTCTACCGCCACTACAGCTACCATGAATCATCAGCATTATCATTATTGGCATAGCCATTTTCAAAGTACATTAAGTGACTAAATGATGACAACAAAGATTAAATTAAGTGGAAAAAAATACAAAAATGAGATGGCAACTTAGCCAAAATAGTTATCATTAAAATAATACATGAAAGGCAGTTCAAGGATTATTAAGTAAGGATAATTATGTAAATGTTTGTTTTTAAAAATGGGCTTTAAAAGAGGATTCTGACGGAGGCTGAACTCATTAGGGAGGTCATTCCAAAAACAGAAACTCACTCATGGCGACGGCTCAATAATCCCTTGATTCAAACACATCAAGAAACGTCTTTGACAACTTTTTTGTTATCGCTGCGATAGATCTACTGTAGGTGTGTATGCTGATGCCAGTTACTTCGAGAGTGTTTTGTGTGGGTTTAGTAGCAATATCGCCTGTTTGGTGTTTTTGATAATGTAATTCTGCTAATGACAGTGGTAATTGCAGTGGGAGAGAGAGAGAGGACTGGCCTGTTTGTTGCTGAGCTTGTAAAAGAGTGGCTGAACATGCACCTGCCATCTCCAGAGATGCTCATTAAAGAGGAGAGATGCCAAGTCCCAACATCTCAGTTCCCCACACGGTGGAAACTGTACAGTGTACTTCCACACACACTCAAACACACACACACATCCTAATCAAAATTTTTTTCTTTCCTTTGGTAAGATTTTAATTCTCTGTCCACATTCCTCAGAAACAAAATGAAACATTTCTATCTGTATTCGCTCCCCAGCTGCAGCGCGAGTAAACGGTGTGAAATTACAACCTAACACCATCTCCTCCTCTCCAACTTAAAACCAGGCCAGCAGCTATAACGCCGACGTTAGACTACTGACTCACCTTACTATCATTAGCTATGTTCGGAAACTTCCCCAAATGTATACTGATTAAACAGGAGGAGATGAAAAAGAAGTATGTAAGTCTGATTTAGTCTGTCGCCCTGCCCTCGCAGGCAGCCATGTAGATTGATATTGGCAGATCAAAGCACACTGAGTGGATGGTGTGCAAAGAGTGAAATAAGATGTGCTCGCTCGGTGCGCACGTATTTGCCAACGGCTCCAACGAGATCACACCTCCAGTCGCAATTTGCATTAATTTGCACGTGGCGTGTTTAATTTGTGTTTAGTCCTAATGCCACATGAAAGAAACGGCATGTAAATAAGTATATCTTGTATGGAAACTCGCTTTAATCAACCCCATCTTACACTTAACTAGCGTCCCTGAGCATGTATGTGCATTGGTGTATAATGCTCGGAGATTATGTGTCTGCGCTCTCTTCCTGAGAGTTGAAAAGCCCACGTAGGCTGAGCATGTGAATAGAAAGAGGATTTTTGAACTTTAAACCATTTCATCTAATTGGTCTGCCAATTCTTCTGACTTCCCGCTGTGTCTCCGCTGTTCCGCCACAAGCCCTTTTTACTCTCGGTGAAATAAAGAGCGCTCTCGCCGAGTCTGTCACCTCCGTCTTTTACTGTCAATCATGTCTCTCGCTATTCTCTCCTCCCCCTTTTAACTCCCCTTATCTCTGCCTTTTAAAGCTCCTTGTCTCTATCACCCTTCCTCTCTGAATCATTTGTTCGATGCCTTTGATTTCCCCACTTGAAGTCAGGAAATGAAAGGTTAGGCGCTGTGATTGTTCGCTGCTCGGTTCCGGTGTGGCCCGCTTCAGGCCTGTCAAACGACCTCTTTAAAGGTTCGACAGGAAGAGCAGCAGACACGGATGAAAGAGCGGAGGATGACATTTGTCTCTCGCAAAAAGTCAAGCATTGTCATTTTTCCACATTTTTACTATTTTCTAAGTCATGCCCCGTCTCTTCATCTTCAAACAATGTAACAAATTATAAGTATGTATCTTGACTGAGTGCGTGTCTCAAACACTTTTCATCTATAAATGTAGTCGTCACTTTCTTCCCCACTCCTCAAAGGAAAGGAAAATACCCAGGGATCGTTTTCTACAACCATCTTCACTACTGATTTTCCTTCACATTGGGCTCTTTTTTTTTGCAAAGAACGGATTGATCCCAGTCACTTTGTGTCTTTGTGCTGCCTATGATCAAGACATCCTAAAAACTGAGAATAACACAGAAAGGAAGTAATGAGGCACAGATGTGGCAAACAGAGGTTAAGAATGTAAGGAATAAGAGAATAGGAAACAGCACACAAAGCTTTGTATTTCAAAAAGGTGTGTTGTATGCCTTTTTCATCCGTTTGTCTGTGGTGTGTGTGTGTGTGTGCGCGCATGTGTGTGTCTGTAATGGTGAGAAAGCAGCAGCGTGAAAGTGGGGAGTATTTCTTTTCGTAAGAGCAGTAACACAAATAGAGTGCAAAGGCCTGAAAATGGCCCAATATGAAATACTGAATATTACCAAATAGATAGATAGATGGATAAGGGTGTCGCAATATTGCAATACTGCGCTATTGACAAACCAACCGCAGGGGATGTCGACGAGCTGCCACAACCGTGATGTTCAATTTTTTTTTTCTTTTTTGAATTCTTTGCAATGACACTTTGCTACAAATGCCAGCAGCACACCGAGGCGCTGAGCGTCTATTCTGCGTTTTTTTTTTCTTGAGAGATGAAACATTTTCAACTTTGGTTAAAACTCACTTGTCACTTTTGTTAACCCAGCCTTCCCATCCCAATGGAGATCACACGGACCGGCGGGTCCGTACTTTCTTCCTACGTGCTTCAACCTTCCTTTAATCCAGAACAAGTACTCTACCTTGTGCCAATATTTTTACTCCTGCAGATTAGGGGTGTAAGAAAATATCAATACACACGAGTATCGCAATATTATGTGTTGTGAAACTGTATCATTTCTCAAAAACATTGTATTGATTTTTAATTTACCTCTTAAAAATCCGACGGTCCATCGGTTGGGCCCGGCCACTATTTTGTCTTTCGGAGGTTGTAGCGGGATCAGTTTAAAAGCTAGAGTGAATTTACTGGCATCATATGAAAGAAAACCTAAGGAATCCGCTGACCTCAAGATAAGTGAATGAAAATGGGTTCTATGTGTCCCCACGAGTCTCCCCTTTACAGACATGCCCACTTTATGATAATCACATGCAGTTTTTGGCATGCAGTATAAATGTGTTATTTTTGCCTATTCAAAAATGGTGTATTTCTGGTGTGTTCTTAATACTACGACAGTTTTCATAAAATTTAATTTAAAAAAATCGCAATATATCACCTTGCTTACAGTATCGCAATATATTGAATTGTCACCCCGGTATCATGAAACATGTTGTATCACCAGATTCTTGCCAATACACAGCCCTACTGTGGATATTCCGTATCATAGCAACCGAAAAAAAAAAAATCGCTGTGCCTCATTGCCCTTCTGTATTCTGTATTTAACAATAAACAAGTCTTTCTTTATTGTCATCTTTGTCTTTTAAAAAGCAACAAAATACCTTATCATAGACTAACAATCAAGCTTATTTTTAAAGCGCTAAAATCAGGATAAATTAAGTCATTTTCTAAAAAAATTGCAATAATATTGCATATCGCGCTGTTGAGCCAATCATTATCATGCAGTGGAAATTCCTTCACCGCGACAGCCCTAGGATAGATACATATAGATAGATGAGATGAGAACTTTACCCTGTTCCCATATCCGCCCCAGACTACCTCACCCTGAAAATGTCATATCTAATATTGACTCATTTTAGCATGAAACTTTAATAAGCAGGGTAAGGGAGGGGAACACTGTCCATAAAGGGTATATCTGGTCTCAGATTATTGGCCTTGTTCTGCTTCTTTAGACCCATTCACATTTATCTTTCACTTTCTCCCTCTCTTACATTCCCTTAATGTATGGCTGTGTAATATTTCATAGCTGCGCATGACTTTCTTCATCCCATGTTGCTTCACATTACGATTTCATCCCCTTGGTTGCCTTTCTTTTTATTCCATTCTCTTTTTTTCTGTGCTGCTACTCCCTCCACCCCCGCTCTCTTTCCCTTTGTTGTCTGTCCTCCTGCTGTCGTCTGATTGATGCCTTTGCCAGTGTGCTGCGTACTTCATTACTCTGATTTTACCATCTCTCAGGTGGGCTTTGCACTGGGGAGACTGTGAAGAACTAGAAACGTGTCAGTGGCGGTTGGGGGGCACGGTGCCCTACTGAGCAAATAAAATCACCCAAATAACATCACAAAATTGCCTCCTGTCGGTTGCAGTAGACGGGAAGAAAGGGGTTTGCACGGAGACCATTGTTGGAAGCGAGCAGAGACAAATATTCACATAGACCGCCGGGGCCAAAGGACGGATTCGCCGCTATGGCGGAAACATACATACCAATCCTCCTGGACACACAAATTACATCCTGACAGGATTTGCAGATGGCAGAGGTGATAACAGTATATTTGGGATTACTTTAGACTCAAATGCCTTTAACCCTTGCAGTATCTGTTGGAGAGTTTTATATGGAGCTCTGAGTCCCATGATAAAGAAAAAAACGCTCTCTGCAGACTTGTGTGCAGTGTAATTACAGAGTTAGTTGAGCTTCACTACTCTCTTATCTCTTCTATTGGGACAAGAGCCCCATGAATGGACCCCTCTGTTCCACATCCTCTCCAGCAAGCACCAAATCACTATCAGTAATAGATTTGCTCTCAGTCTCTCTCCCTCTTTATCTCTTTCTCAACCCGCCCTCCCTCCCTCCTCTCTCTCTCTCTACTTCGTTTTATCCAGCTGCTTTCAGTCATGGACTCTAACATTGCTTGGTTCATTTATCTGTTAAAGAAATTACTTTCAGGCTTTCACACATAGGTGGAAAAGTTACCGTACATGTTGGCCGTGCTCTAATAGAACGGACCGTTGCGTCAAGAGTCAGGGAGTGAAGTGTAATAATGTTTTTAGGCGAGACATTGTTTACTGCGACGGTGGTGCTAAGCTGCCTTGCTATCTAACCCTTAGCACTGAGGGGGGAAACATTCTCCAACATGTTTCACTCAAGTAGTGTAGTTTGTGAATAGCGAGTCTCTTCAGTCTGATCACTTCCAAACAATCTCTGTGATCAAGGAGCACTTAACAGCATAATTTTCTCATCCGCCGCGACTTGGTTCGCACGCTGTATGCAAAATGTTAAGAGCATTCGTGCCGGCAATGTGACTGCTTTTATTCATACCTCTAGAAAATGTCACAGAAATACAAGTAAACAGAATACTTGAGCACCTTTTACAGAAAACTCAAACATAAACATAATGCCCACATATGAAGCTGTCAATGTATTTTCTGATTACAGTGAGCGTCGGAAAAAGGACTCGCGTATTGCTCTCCCCTCTCAAGTGTGTGCGCGCCTCACTGCGAGGTCTGTTTGTGCATTCAATGGGAACTAAAACACAAATGGACTGTGAATTTTGTGTTTACAAAAAGCCCTCACTGCTGTTTTGCCTCTTCTCTTTCTGCTGAGGACAGCAATGGGTGTCAAAACATAGTGGAGTTTGACATCCTGACGCCGCTTGAATTTCAGGCCAGAGGCTGTCAGTTCACGAGAGGGAGAGGGAGGCCCGGCGCCTCGTTTGAAGGCCTGTCTGTTTGACATGGCTTTCCCTCGCCATCTGACTGCATTATCTGTATTCCCATGCAAAGCCGGTAGAACTCTGTCATTCAGAGCGTACACAGCGACTGCGTTTGTATGCTTGTGTTTTCTCCGGTATGTGTGTGTGTGTTTCCGCAATTGCACACCTAAAAAAAGGAATCGGGGAGACCTATGAAGTGTTAAGACAGCGGTTTTATTCAGTGAGGAATCATAATGAAGTAGCGCTCCTCGGCGAGATTTCCATCTCAAAAAGAAAATAGTGCTTCTCCGTTTGAGGAGAAAGCTACGGGTGGAGAGGGGGAAGCGATGCTGGACTTGTCTTTTTCTGACATTCTCCTGACATACCTGGAATATCTATAATGGATGTCTTCTTGCTGCACTGACAGTGTGAAGAGGGAATAGGTCAACTACAATGTCTGACATTCTCTGAGCCTTAATTAGGAGTCACCTGGTCAAACAACATTTGAGTACCTGGGAATCACATACCGTGTTTGCACATAAACACACTGTCAGAGCCCGACCCAGTGAAACATACTAACTTGACTCCACTGACAGCTTCCTACATTCTGCTGCATATTAACTTTGACAATGTGCTAACAAATACAGTATCCACTGCAATACGTACATCACATGGTGGTGAAGATAGCAGCCATGCCAGCATAGTGTTGAGTTTCGCTGTCTGTTGTCACCAAATTGGCAAAACGCGATATTAGCGAGAGGGGTGTTATCTTCAAAACATCGCAGCCTCCTCCAACACACTGTATTGTTCCAAGCTGTTAACCCTGTTACAATTCGTGGGGATTTGCGTTCTTGCTTTTTCTTACATTTCTAACTTTTTTTTTTCCTCTTCCAAGCAATTAACATGTGAGTGAACATGCCGCCTCTGCGGATTCCTAATAGCCTGTCCTTGACTTACTGAAAAGATAGATGAAAAACGAAAGAAAAGAAAAGTGCACCGACTGTTTTGGAGAGCAGAAAACTGTTAATTGAAACCAGGAAGAAGGGAAAGAGGCGATGTGTACCGCACATCACAGTTCTCTCTAGAAGCACTGTCAAACAAATTGTCTGTCGGCTAATAATGTAATAACACAGCTGAACAAAGCATTGTCTTCAAAGACATGGCAGGAGTAGGATGAGGAGAAGAGAGTTGTGTTAGTTTAATTTTACCTCTTCCTCCAGACGTGACAGTTTTTATCAACAATGCTTCAGCACGGATAATAAAATCCTGTTCATAGGTTCTGCGCTCAATCGGCCTTCTGTCCAACTATTTGCTGAGCTGTGCAGCGCAGGAAATGACTGTTTCCCCCTGTCTAAACTGCTATGCCATAGAAAGAGAATTGTGCTTGCAGAGGCTTTATTTGAATTGCAGAAATTTAAATATCTATCATTCTCATGCTTTCAGCAATTGAATAAAAGAGGATCTGCCCCAGGAATATGTTTAAAGATTGATTCTGAAAGGCATAATCTAAAATTTAATATAATAACCGTTTTTTTCCCCCTAATTAAAATTTCTTTCTCTTACTCTAATTAAGGTAAAGCTTCCTTAAGTGAGCTTTTCTAAGCTAAGTGTTTTGTATGGATTATTTGACTTTTCAACTTTTTACTATAGATGTGTGGTGCAAACTTGTATAATACAGGAGAAAACAAAATACCTTCTCGAGGAAAAACAGATTGGTGTAAAAATTAAGATAATTTATACCACAAAACTGAAGAAATGATGGGAAATAAAGTATAAAGGAATAATGAGCATTATAGACACGTGCGTAATTGCCACGGGGGACCGGGGGACACGTCCCATGGAAGAGGAAATATCATTCATAGATACAGGTTCAAGCTCACTTTTCTGTGTTTAATTACACTCGGGGGATGGTGGAGGTGTGCTAAGGGTAGTGGCGTACCACAAAAGAAGAAGATATTCCATTAGTGTGTGTGTGTGTGTGTGTGTGTGTGTGTGTGTGTGTGTTTATATGTGCATGCACACATTCCAGTAAAAAGAGCCAACGTAGTGGAGGCAAAAGAGTCTGACAGAAAGTGGACTGATAAGATGCATATTTGAGACACTCGCATAACAATATTGTTGTCAACCGGTCGCGTGTTGTATTGAAAATCACCTAGGAGGTTATGTTTTCGGTTCGGTTTGTCTGTTTGTCAGCAGGATTACGGAAAAACCACTTGCGTTATTTTCAGGAAACATGGTGGAAGGGTGTAGCATGGGCCAAGAAAGAACCCACACCATTTTGAAGCGGATCCGAATCACGGAGCGGATTTCGTGAACATTTCGAGATAGGGCATGGCCCTAGCGGAGGTCAGCGCTCTCCGAGTGCCCTTTTAGTTTCAGAGTTTGTAGAACTTGTCCAGCAGCCAACCTCCTTATTGCTAGCTGTTGTCCTGAGGTCTCTGTCTCTCTTTGGGTTACTTGCTTCACTAAAGCGTTGGTGATCCTGGATAACCGGTACCATGAAGCAGGTTATCACAGGTCTCTGTGAGTTACGGGCAGAAGAGGTGGGTTGTTAACCGCTACGTTACAAGCCACATAATCAGAACCATGATTGAAGTAGACAGACTCTCCCTCTTTGTTACTCACTTCCTCACTCAATCACTCCACACCCGGTCACCCCCGAAGTCTGAGCAATGATTGTGCCCTTGGTAAGAGACAGATGACAAACTTGTGATGTTGAGTTGGGGATGTTGGGTGATGAAAAATATAATGTATTACTAGGAGATGAGAGAGTAATGTGAGAAAGATGCTTGCAATGATAAAAACAAAAAGAGAAAGCTGCACTTTACCAGATTACATATATATAATAAAACTCAGGAAAAAAGAAAAAGTCCATGTGCAAGGTTGTTTTCAGAGCTTCAGAGTTCCAGTATAAATTCAGAAGTTCAAGATTAATTGTGTCTATTGAGAATTACTTCACCCCTGCTATCACCTCATGCATACTATTTGCACCCCAGTGTTGAATTGATTACTCAAAACACATTTCTTATTACATTGTGAAAAATTGTTGAACACATTACATCCCTACTTTTACTTTCAAAATCAGCTTCAGAAACAACATTGCATTTGCATTAGTGTTGTGATCACATCCCGTTTGTCTTGTTGAATACATTTCTTTTGCGTATTTGCATAGAGAGCTGACACCATGACTACCACACATTTCGTGAAATCATATGCTTAATACAGCGGGGATCAAAAGGTTGCTTGTAAGCTGCAGCAGTGACGTGCAGTCTGTTCAAAACTAACTTGTCAGAAGACTGTTTATCATCGAACTTCCAAGGCTTTCAGACTCTTACAAATGGAGGTGATCCTTCTGCTGAGGAAGAGCAGAGGACGGCCTGAGGCAGAACATTCACCTTTGACATTGAGAATCTATTATCTTAAGTACTGCATGGTTTCTACTCTTAGCATACATCTCTTGCTCAACTAAAGGCAAGCAGCAGCAGAGATGCTCATTAGAGCCCATTCTGTTTTTTTCTGGAGTGAACTGGAAAAGCAATTGGTTTCTATAGGACTTCAAAGAACTTTGCTAAGAGACATAAATAGAGGAGTATATACTGTACCTGGAAAATTGCATATAATGTGTAGGCAGTGCTGGCTGTGTACTATATAACTGTCAGCTGCAATGTCTTTCTACCAGCATCCATATGCAGTGTCCTTACTATTCTCAGATTAGGATTTCCCATACTATATCTTCTTTAGGACAGTCCTCTTATTATTCCTCCCATGTTAGCAGTTAAACAGCACAGTGGCCGAGCTGTATCCCTTTCTGCTGGGATGGAGAACCACAAGTGCATTTGCTGTACCAAATTTAGAGCCGCACCAATCAATATTTTCATACTAGCAATCGCTCAAATGATTGTTTAAACTGAAAGGCGTTTTCCCTTTACCCTTCGGTTCCACTCAGCTCTACGGAGCATTTTAGCATCTTTCAGCTCATTGTTGGTTTTACAGGTCGCAACTTTAATGTTTTGGTTCACTCTCTCATCCATCCTGTTTTCGACCACAGCAGGCAGCAGTTCTCGGCAAAAAAGCTCTTACAAACCCACTGTGCTCTACCTCCCCAGAACCAAACAACAATGTTAATATCTAGTGAACCTGATATGTGAGCTCATGTAAAACCAGAGCTAAAAAACAGCATGGATATTGGACTTATATTTGTAGAGTGGCCAAATGAAATGCTAATGTTGCTCCGTGTCTGCTGTATGTGAAAATAGTCAACTAGCACCTTGTTCACAAAAACTTTATAAGATGATAACATGCCAATGCTGTGTTTGTAGCTTGCTCTGCTGCCCCAAAGTGGTAAAAAAAATCAATTATTACTGCCTTAACCACACATGTGATGACATGAAAAAGACCGGCTTCAAAGGGCAGTAATTGTTGAATAATCTTTTTGATGATCTTTGAGTGGGTTGCTCATTCACAGAAGAGGTATAACTAATGGCCATATTGATTGGTTTTAGATATTTTTCTACATAAAGAAAAATATCGGACAAAAAAAAATATATATCAGTAATTTAAAGGGAAAATGTGTCACCTTTTATGTGGATTTCCAATCATTGTTGATGGTAAATGTAGTCGATTGAAGCAATAAATTCCTCAGTGCGTGCTATGTTGACCTAAAAAGCGAGTTCACAACTGCAAAACTTGTTGTTCTTCCTGCATCCAGCAACATCATTGGATGTGACAGTGACATAGTTGGATGCAAGGAAGAACAACAGGCTGCTATTTCAGCTTGGATTCTTCCACCTCTGTGTAACCAGGAGGCTCTAGATGGCGCTCAAAAACAGAACTCCCTTGTTGTATTTGTTTGTTTTGTAAACTAGCTACATTTCCAAAAGCAAAAATGGCATCCCAGAATATGAGTGCAGAGGATGTTATAGATGAGCATACATTTTACAATGTTTGGGCTGACTCAGATATTCAGCCATATTTATTTGAGCCAGAGCATAAAAAAATGTAGCAGAGAGAGGCCAAGGCTGCAGCTGCTTTAGCTCACAGTCTGTGTATAAGAAGTGGACGTATTCACCATGACTTCACCGACTGGTTTGCGGACTACCATTTTGAAGCCTGGTATTTGGCATTTGGCCGTTTCCATCTTGGTTTTTGGCTGTTGCCATCTTGTTTTTTTGTGTGACACAAGAGGGTGAAGCTAAGTACAACCCAACGCTGAATAAGACATTTTTAGGCAACCAAAATGTTGCAATTAACTTTGATGAACTGTAAACACACAGTGATGGGGATTAAAGAGGTAAGACGAAAACACGGACAACATTGACACTGGACAACGCCGTGGTAGCAACCTGTCAATCACAAGGTAGCCACACCCTAAAGCATCCCCTGCTTTATGGTCTATTTGACTCTAAATTGGACCATAATTTACTACATGAACATCATGCTGTATTAAAGAAGATTTGAAACTAGCGATTGAGACCATAAACTCATGTTTACAATGTTTACTGAGGTAATAAATCAAGTGAGAAGTAGGGTCTTTTTCTCATAGACTTCTATACAATCAGACTTCTTTTTGGTACCAGAGGAGTCGCCCCCTGCTGGCTATTAGATAGAATGAAAGTTGAAGGCACTTCAGCATTGGCTTCGCTTTTATGAACTGGAGGTTGCCCACTGCATCGGCAGTTAGATACAATTAGCATGGCTCCACGAGCTGAAAAACTCAGCTTTCTCAGTCAATATAGCAAGCACCGAGGAATTTATCGCTTCAGTTGACTAAATTTACCATCTGATTGAACATCCACATAAAAGGTGGCAAATTTTTTCTTTCAATTTTAAAATGCCTTTCAACAGGAAACTGTGTCACAAATTGATGGATGGATGATGAGAAAGACAAGGAGGAAAGGAAATGAAAGGAGTGATGGGTAGATGAAGGAATGTAAACATACAAGGCAACTAGATGGACATACACAGATATACACATGGTGATGCACACACACATACTGCACCAAAATATACACACTTCCGATTTAATCCGCAGATTCAACATGTGTGTATTTGTCACTTCTGGCCAGCACATCATCCGCTCTAATCTCTCTGTAATTGCATTTTGGTACTAAGCACACAAACAGACGCACACACACACACAACTCATAGCACCTGCATCAGAGGAAATCCCGCTGCCCTAAGAGCCACGGGAACAGAAGTGTTTTGTGGATTACGGTGTCCGTGCTGTCTCTTAGAGTAATCTCAGCTCCAATGAAAGGATGGAGCTATAGAGGAGGTATATCCCTGATATCTGAGACATACAGCCAGACTGGACTTAACCACCACCGCCACCGCACACTGTACACTAAGAGAGCAATCCCTCGATAGATCCGAGCAGCCCTGGAGATCCTTCTGTTCACATCTATCTTCCCTCACACATACACACTCTCACACAAACGCTTGTCCATCACAGTAGTGTCATGTTTCTGGAAGTCAGCATTTATCAGGCCAGGGGCCAGGCATAAGAGTCCATAGAGGACTGTGCAGTGGCCTGTCAGCACAGTGGGATCAGTCGGTATTGATTTCAGCAGTACATGACCCAAACTGTACGTCTGCACCACTATCTTCTATTACCAGAGTCCTGGCAAGGCTACTGCAATAGAAATACATCAAGATAGCCCTTGGTGAAGCGAACTTGATGTTTTCTTTTTGCATCATGTTTGCAAGACTCTCGTCTGGGTTATACGTAGGTCTAGTGAACTGTGGGTTGGTTCGTAAACTGTTTTCAAAAGTTACAGTCTACACGAGCTATCTCACTTAAACTTTGCATGGCAATGGTGAAAGAATGGGATCACATTCATTCAAACTGATATTGTTAACATAGCAGTGTGTCTATCATGATGTCCAAACTAAGACTGCGGCGACCAATACATGTTTTAAATTGCTTGTTAAATAAAAATGTATAATGAGTAGAAAATCACAATATTCCTGTCAACCAGGAGAAGAAGAAGGCAATTTTTTTAAATAATTTATGTTGAACACAAAAGAATTACATTTTCTGAGTTTTGAAATGAAGGAAAGCAAGCAAACACACTTTTTTTTTAATAAAGCAAATAAAAAAGTTGCTCTATACGATATCCAGAACATTACTATAGCAGCAAACAGCTATTTGCTATGTAAAGATATAGAGGAGTATTGTCTAACTGAGCAGAGAATGAAGTCACTCTCCTCTGTGTATGTGGTAATTTGAGTTTTCTGAGCTGAGTTGACAAGGCCGGGCCGGCCGTGCATGCTTTTCATGCATGTGAGCGTGCCCCACCGGGTAGCTCACGGATGTTGCTTTGTACTGCGCTCAAACGCCGGTTACAGCTGATAACGCCATCCAAACCGATGGCGTTGTCGCGGCGCGGAAGCATAGCTCCCACCCTCTGGTCCCCTCCCCCCCGCCCAGGTTAACACTGTTGGCTCTGTCAGCATTGTTGCCGGTGTTTTCACTGTTATGCTACGCTACCAGCAACAAAAGCAACAAAACGGCCAGCGTTGCCAGCTACATTGTCGGCGAGTCGCCGTTGAAGTGTTGCTAAAGCGCCCGTTGACGTTGTTATGCCGTTAAATAGCACTGGGAACTGGCTAACGGCATTTTTTTTTTTTTAGATGGAACGGAACAGTGTGAAACAAAAACATATGATTGGTGACGCTTCACCGCGTCATTGGAGAGCTGAAAAAAGTTGAGACCAGCTCAACTTTATTTGTAGCTTGTCACGCCCGTCACGCAAGTGTCGGCTTGTAGGATGGAGGCGGTGTCGCTCGTAGGGTGAACACAGGATTAGCGCTGTTAGCACCGTTAACTACGTGCCGCCGGCTCAGCCGTCACCATGTTGAGAGCCATGCGGAGGCAATAGAAATGCTCCCAATTTAGCACCTTTAATGGTATTTTTACTTGAAGAATTAATTGATTCTCAACACTATCAGATTAGTTATCAGTATAGAGCATTTAGTCCGTTAAACAATTAGTTGACATGGAGAAAAGCACAAAACACCTAGGATCAGATGATGACTTTGATCCAAATATGAATCCAAATATCATAAATCTGTTGTTGATTTTTGCCCATCTGTGTGAACATGTCCAGTTCAATACTCAAACAGTTACTGTACCAAATGAGGAACATTTTAATCTGTAATGTGCGCATGCATGTGAGAGGGAGAGAGAGAAATGGGGAGAAGAGAAATCCTGCTGAGGCTGCGTTTGTCAGGTAAATGGTGACGATGACGGCAATAAAATTGAGATACTAATGGTCATGAAGGCAATAAAAGAGTGTGTGAAGTAGCCTTCCCAGCAGACTTGGAGGTTGAGGTGGTACTAAGACTAACTGCTTCAGAATGGTTATGGCTGTCATTACAACGCCTCTGCATCTCTAACAAGGATTATTGTACAGAAAAGGACGACCCAGGAGACTCTTAAATCAGCGTGTGTGTGTATGTGTGTGTGTGTGTACAGCAAGTATCTGTATCTAAGTGTGTTTTATGTCCCAGAATCAAAGACTATGAGCTCCTGTGTGTTTTATGTGTGCCTGTAGTGCTCTCTGTTTTTCGGTGAGCGCTCCCAGTAGTGTGTTTAAAACCGACAGTGCAGGGGAGAAAGCCTGGGAGCGATGTGTGCTAAAAGTACATGTCATTTTCAATAAAGGATGACAGAGTTCACAGGTCTACAACTGCATCCTGTTCCCTGTGCTACTGTAGGCAGCAGCAGCAGCCAGCATCATCATGTAGCACACAGAGTGCCTCTTCACAAACAGCAATGAAACATTACTCTATTCATGAAGCGGCGGTTTTGAATGCCGCTGATGTCAGGGACGATATTATAATGTGGTGCAAACTGTGCTCACTTCGCCAGATGTCTGTGGGGAGAATGTGAGCCGCTCTTTCAAATGTTTCGCCTTCACGCTCTCACATTTCAATTTGCATGTAATCTTAGTCTGAAAACATTCTGGGACTTCTGTGTGTTATTTGTAAGATATATTGTTTGCTGCACAGGAACAGAACACGCCAGTCCCTTCAGCTCGCCGTACAAACACATACTGACAGGTTTTGGAGAGACGAGTACAGACTGTGTTGGGAATAAAGACAGAACGAAGCTCAAACTGCTTCATATCCCTATCATTACCTCATCCCATTATGCATGTATTAGGCAGGAAATTCTGTTTTGTACTCTGAAAGAACATGTTGGCAGGATTTCCACGCAAGGAATGCAGAAAAATAAAAAGGAATAATAGCTGACGAAATATTCAGCCAGCTATATATATATATATAAATATATATATATAGAGGTGAAGAGCGAATGCCGGAGTCTTGGCCCTTTTCGACTTCCGACAACATTATTGCTCTGAGCTATTTGATCTCTGTCGGCTCTGTCTCCTCTCCAGCATGTGGATGCATTACTTAAATCTCTCTCTTTTAGCCAGAAATTCCAACTCACGGAGGCTAGTTCAAAGCACAGAGTGTGTTATAAGCCGACCATAAAACCTTTTAAAAGCAAAACAATTCTTCTTGCTTTTCTGTGTCTTTTTTGCTAGGCTAGATGAGCTCTCACAAATCAATCACAAGTCACAAATACTATTTCAGAGTGACATTTGTCAGTTTCAGAGCAGCGCCGAGCGTGCCAGACAGTTAATCTGGTGGGAAGAGCCGAGAGGACTTGTGAGGCAGCAGATAGCCACCTCTGGGCTGACAGAGCCTATCTCAGCTCTGTCTGTCTGCCCGTGTGTCATCTTTATCTCCCCCGTTCTGTGCGTTGTATAGCTTGTGTGTACTCTGTAAAAGCTCACATGTATATACACAGGCACACACTGACAGGAGGACTCACACTGATGGGAGCAAAATGTCTTCTTCTCCATTTATTTTGCACATGCAAACTCACACAGGCACCAGAAAATACCTGCTTACACACTTAAAATACACACAGTGGCTGCCAAGCTCATCAGAGTTCATATCGTCTGGAGATCTTTCCATTTTAGAAAACATGTAGCCAATTGAAAATGGACAGATTAAGGTCTTTGGCTGAATGCAAGCATGAGGCAGGAGCTGTGGTGTTTTTATCTGTGTTGGGTTGAGAGAGAGAGAGAGAGAGAGAGAGAGAGGAGCGTCTGTATCAGACTGTGATTCATTTCAGTTCCTGGGGCCTGGTCCTATCTGCTCCTGTTTACTGTGTGCCTCTCTGATAGCATCTGGACAGGAGGCAGACTTAATTGTTCTGGTGTAGCCTGTAATTCTTTCGGCTCCTGAGATCCGTTGCAAGGACAATTCAAGTATGAATGAGAGCGACATCTCTCCAATTAATCTCTATTCACATCGTAGAGAACAGACTGTTTCACTTAACGCCCATCTGCTTACCTATCTTTGAAGATAAAAAGCAGATAGTTGCTTTATCTCTTTCGAGCTGCTCTATGTCTTATTGAAGATGTAACACAGATAAGCAGATATCTGTTTCACATCTTTATATTTATTTGGCAGATTTATGTTTAATATGTACATATGTTATGTAGTTAGGATAATATACAACAAATATATATTCTAATCTCTTAATAAAAGTGGAAATGATAGCTAGTTAGAGATATGGCTAGAACAATTAGTTAGTTTATTGTTGGAAATCAATTAACAACACAAAATATTGTCCAGAAACCCTCACAGGTACTGCATTTAGCATAAGAAATATGCTCAAATTTTAACATGGCAAACTCATAACAGGCAACAACATTTGTCAGTGTGCTGACTTGACTATGACTTGCCCCAAACTGCATATGATTATCATAAAGTGGGCATGTCTGTAAAGGGGAGACTCATGGGTACCCATAGAACCCATTTCATTCACATATCTTGAGGTCAGAGGTCAAGGGACCCCTTTGAAAATGGCCATGCGAGTTATTCCTCGGGGGGTTTGGGGCGTTATTTATCCTCCTTTGCGACATAACAGTTTGTCATAGTGGGTACTAATGGATTCCTTAGGTTTTTTTTCACTCTAGCTTTAAAACCCAGCTCGCTACAACCAAAAAAATGCAAGTTGCGTTAATGTGTTAAAGAAATTAGTGGCATTAAAAACAAATTTGCGTTAACACATTATTATCGCGTTAACTTTGACAGATGTATTCATTATGAAAAAATTACAAAGGTTCCAGCTTGTGAAATGAGAAAATGCTGCATTTCTTTGTTTTATATAATTTGGTCAGAGAAAAACAAGCAATCGGAAGACTGCAAATTGGAATTTCCAATTAGCATTTTTTCTGACATTTTATAGGCTAAATGATTAATCAATTAATTGAAAAAAAGAATCTAGACAAAATAATCCTAGATGGATTTATAGTATCCCGTACATCCATCCATCCTTCCATGCATGCACACTGTACATACACAAACACACACACACACATACACACAGGCCAATGAGCTCACTTGACCCCCTGCCATGTTCTGATTTAAGAGTAAATGTGGCATCATGTTCCCCGTTGCGATAGTGATGGGTAGCACTGCGCTCGCTGCTGCGCACTCCTCGTCTCTCAGCTCCAGATTCAGGGTTTAACGGAGGTGGACTCGGGGGCAGCGATAGAGGGGAGTAGGGGAATCATAGGCTCCTCCATCATCTGGTTTACCTCTCAGCGCCTCTCCGCCGGCTTCACACTCTGAATAATGATGCACCACTCCCTCCCTCTGATTATACTCCCCACACAGTGACCTACTGACAGACCACACATCTCCACCTCCACTGCAGCACTCCACTTACTCCATGTTATTTTTTTTATTTCTCTCTGCCTCTTTCTTTCTTTCTTGCTTGTTTTTAGTGTCCATTTCAGAGTTGATCTTGATCAGAATGGAACACTTTCCATAATAGATAAAATAAAGCTGACTTGCCTTTCCGTTTAACAGGATCATCATGGGGCAAATAAGAGAATGCAAAAAATATTCCCTGTATTATCAACAGGAAATTCATCATGCACAGTCCTCACAGACACAGCTGGATATTGTGCCTTGTCCCTCTTTTCCCCAGCAGTGCAACCCAACCCCTTACACCCTCATCCCTTACCCTTGCCCCTGGCTGCAGTCCACTTTTACAAGCGGTGGCTTTTTTTGAGCCTTTGTCTGGGCTCATTCTTAATTTATCAGTCACTATTTGTATGAGGCAGAGGTAGGAGTTTGATTCTATTCCCGGCATGCAGCGGTGTCCAGCTGGTTTGTCAGTGACAGCTCTATTCTGAAATACCCTCAGAGGGAATCCAGAAGAGCCGGATTGTCTTCCTTCCCCGCGGCAGCCATAGCAAAATCCCACCCCGGTTCCACGAGGGCAATGGCTACTGACTAATAGGTAGTTCCTTCTGCTTGTAGCTACTTATTGTTCTGTGCACACTGTGTGTTTGTGGGAATAGGTGTATTTTCGCTCCAAGAGAAGAGCTCCGCTGGGACCATCTTCAAGTTTTGCCAGAAGTAATTGGTACTTAAAATTGGAGTGCTGCTAAGCAACATTAATTGGGAAAGAGTCTCTGTTGGCTCAGCCATGGCATTACATTTTATGTGGATGATAGCACTGATGTTGGCTTTAACTGTCACTGTCATTTCTTGTATGTTGCTTATTGATGTGTAGTCTGTTTTTCATTATGGCTTTGATGGTGTTGAATGACATTGCCAGTATTCTTTGCATGGTTTACACTATTTGTTGAGTGTTTGTTGAAAGAATTCCATAGGTTTAAGTTTTTTTCTCTTCCTTCAATGTGAAAATCAGCTTGCAGAATGAATTTAAACTTGACAATAGTTTGGTAATTCTTCACTGTAACCTTTAATATTGCTTTTATTGTTTATTAAAGGAACATCTTGTTACATTTCGGGCACTATTAGTAGAAATGGAATATAACATTCATAACTATGTTTTCATTAGTGTATAATCACCTGAAACTAATATTCGTCATGTATTTGTTAGCTTAGAATGAGCCCTTCATGTCCACATAAGGAGCGGGTCCTCTTCATGGAGTCCACCATGTTGCTCCGCCATGTTTCTACAGAAGCCCAAAACAGACAAACCAAACACTGGCTCTAGTGAGAGTCTTTTGTGTTTTTACGTTACCTGAATGTTCTCCGACATCCTTGTGAAACTGCGGTAACGTCAGCCGCAGAGTGCAAAACCGTGATACTACCAGCTGCCATCTGACTTAAGTAGTGACTCCTAAAGTAGTGTTATTATGGTAAGGATGGCGTCAGAGTGAGGCAAACGGCGTTACCACGGTTTTGCACTCAGCAGCTCACGTTACTGAAGTCTTGGAAAGGGAGGAGTGAGTGGAGGGGTCCTCAGTTGGTTGCAATCTGCAACCACACCACTAGATGTCACCAAATCCTACACACATACCTTTAAAGTCAACATTGCTTGACTTTGCATGTAAAATAACTTTGCAGGGATAAAAAGGAAAAACTAATAATCCTATTTTATACCCCGAGTTCCATCTCACTTGATCTTGAACTCATTGATTGATTGATCTAAAATCACCCATATTTCTGTTCCTGTTCTATATTGCAACATATCAATCCAATATCGACAGCATACTCACTACATCTTTCCACTGTGGGAGGATCATTTGAACCCTGTGTGCCAAATAGTTTTTCCAGCTTCATATAATCATCTTTCTTCCTTCACCTGGTGAGGCAGAGTGAAGGAAGGTTTGTGAGGGGCGACTGCACCATATACTAAATATAGTATACCCACAGGGCATCATAAAGAAGAGCCTCAGCCAAACAGAAGCACACCTACCGTTTTCTAACAGCAAATCACTAAATCTTTATTTGGTAATTGCGCCCGTCACTAATCCTGTTTTAGAGCCATATCAATTAGATTTTCTCACCTCATTTTCCCTCCAGCTCTTTCATAGAGTAGTCAAGGCCTATTGTCTCCTATCTCACACACAAGTAGCTTGGACTATAACAAGAAGTATCCATTTGGCTGATATCGATGTGGCCTTCTCTCCTCCCGTTCTCTTTCCACACAAGCTCAACATTTATGACAGCATAAACAAAAGTGCTGTTTTCACCTTCTGTTTTCACCTTCTGTCCGGCTGGGAAGCAGCTGAATGGACAGATCAATGATCGTATGAAAGCCGATTATGCAGTTTGTTTGTGTGTGTGTGTGTGTGCTCGTGCCTAAGTGTATGTGTGTTTCCGTCCACGTCTTTATACTTGTGTTTGTGTGGAATCTCGCCTTCTCAACTGTATCGACAGTTTGTTTTGCACCCAGTAATTATGGCACAAAGATACACTCATTATGTCTCTAAGTGTGCGCCACTGCTCAAACCCACTGTGAAGGGAAAAAAGCAGATTAAGCAAGCGGAATACACAAAAACAAATGAGCACACAAATTAGGCTTCTGCAGTTCTTTATTCTGTTATTCAATATTACCATTTTAATTGTGAAAACCCAATTCAATTTGACTGGGGACTTGGGTTTTCTAATGTAATTTGATTTATAATGGACTGTGGTGGGAAAGGGCTTTTCAACTTATATCGCTATTGTAGTAAGCTCCCTGAGAGGTTTGAAGCCACAGGCCAGCAATGAATGGTGCCCACGGTTGAAAATTAATACATTTAAAGAGTGGTGCATTATTTTTATTTTCTTCTTAATGAAAAGCCTCACTTTTTAGTTCAATGCACTGCAATAAAAGAACTTCAAAATGCAAGAGTTGGCAGAAAGGGGAAGAAAAACAATGAAAAGGAGTTGTGTGTGCGTGTCAAAGGGTTGTCTGTAGTGTTCAGGGCATTAATCACCCACAATCCTCCCTCACCTCTGACCCTGTCTTTTAATTGCATCCGCACCTCCTGTTCCACTCCTGCTGTTTTTCCTCACCTTCCTCCTCAGATGCCCCCCCCCCCCCCACATGACAAAAGTGTCCACTGGACCTAAAGGAGACGATATGGACCAAGTTGATGATTCTTTAGATGTATGTTGCCCTAGCGGTTTTTCTTCGTCTCCGGGTTTCTATTTATTCCACGCTCTCTTTTCCAAACAACATCACTGTTCAGCAAGTTAAATTGTCCTTCCCAGAGGTGATGTTCACATTTAGATTTAAACCTGCCTGCAATTCTTTACTAGTGAGTCCCTTGTCCGCTCCGATGGGAAATCGAGGGAAACAAATAGATAGACTTGTTTGATTACTTTCTATTCACCTCATTGTTATGCGCTTTGCCTTTCCCAATGTCCAGTCGATACTGATTTGCGAAGAATTAGTTTCATTGTTTGTTTCTCTGTAAACAGATAGATGACAAATTGAAGGAAAACACTGAATAACTGAGTGGAGAACGAAGCATAGTGAATGTAGATGCTTTCATACAGGGCGCCAGGGTGAATTGTATATTCTGATGAGTATGAAAATGATGTGAATCATGTGCTACGGCCTTCGCAGATACCAGAACACAACCGAACAATTCAATAGGAGGTGGTTTGACACCACTGGCCACCATTATGTACTTAATGAAAGAATATCCTTTGGACCAATGGTGCTCATACCTCTAGTAGAGTTCACAGACTTGTAGAATCAATGCCAAGGACCATGAAGCTGATCTGATACAACATGCACACACAAATTTACAAATGTTTCAAAGAGGCTGTTTCAAAAGACTTGAAAATAATGTCGTAGCTCTGTTTTAGTTTATTTAGTTTATTTTTGCACAACTTAGAGGACCAATATGTAATATATTTACTGGAATAAATCATAAAATGACCATGATACGTCATCAGAGATTAAAGAAACATGCTGAATTGAAATACTGGCCTCTCCGACAACAATGCTAGAGCCAGTATGTTCTCCTTTGAAATCTCCATTCCGGTCCAGAACGTCTCTTTTTGTTTTGGCCGGTGTGATCCCGTCCACTGCCCGTTTCAACAACCCGTTGCCACATATGAAACAAATTGGCACACAAACAGCCTTCTGCAGCCATGAAAGCAAGCACACACACTGGATCAACACAGATAACATAACATTAGATTCTACCCGACCTGAAAGGCCTCGGCACATCACTCTGTGGTCCGTGTGCAGCTGGTTTATCAAGGCAGCGAGTAGTTGAAACACACAGCCGGTGAAGTGATTCTGACTTATGCTGCTGGCCAGAGGCTTACGCGATCATGTCTGGAAGGTAACTTTCAAATTGTGAAAATTGACGCTAACTGCTATCAGTCACACCAGAGGAGCGGATGGACCACGACTCCAATGTTTTGAATTTGGACTGCTGTTACCCATTTTAAACGCTAGCTGTCAGTACTACATATTGTTCCTTTGAGAACACACAAACATAACAAAAATAACAAATAATATAGAGTGCAGGAAGAGGCAGAAAACCCATTGGGCTTATTGGTAGCCTCCATCTAAACAATATTAAAATTTCACAATGTCATAGAGAACACAAGTTACTTTTTTAAGGCAGCACTCTTTAAAAAATCTGCAGGAAAAAAAGACATAAATGGTGAAGGGTGACGAAATGAAAGAAGTTGTGGTTGGAGCAAGAGGCAACATGTATAATGAGTGAGGGTTTTGTGTAGAAAATCTCTCCGGGGGAATATGGATTATTTACAGAGAGATGTGGAGCGCTTGTATGCAGACTCAGCTCGACTGCCAGGGAGGCAGGTGCCAAACACTAGGGCAGAAAACTTGTTCTGGCAGAAGCAGACAGTGCCACCTCCTCCACATGTCCTTCTTTGACCGCAGCCAATACCGGAGTACGCAGCATCTGGGACCCAACCCACCAGACATAAACACTGTCTCACACTGTCAGACCTGATGCACCTGTGGGTGACAGTTGCCTTTGTGTCTTTTAACTGATGTATGCAGCAATAATGTCTTTTTTTTACTTTAGTTCAATAGATCTTTAAAAGAAATTGGTATATAAACATGAAACAAGAGCTGGCAGTTGATTGATCGAAGTGTGTGTTTCAGTTCCAATTATACTGTCAAGAGCCTGCAGGCAAGGGTCATGTGACCAAATGAAAGGAAGTGAATCACAGCATTAAGACAATGCAAAGTTGTATGTTAGAGGAGGGGAGGTTAGGCGTGCAGACATTGCCTGAGGCTGTCTGACCCCAGGATCGCATCGTTAGATCCAAACCAGTCAGAGAAAATGTAACGGAACTAATAATGACGGATCCTACTGACCTTGAGCCCTCAGCCTTGCGAGCGGGAGCAAGAGAGATGACTTAGCCTTGACTCGAATGGTCAGGCGTGGAGAATGTTTGAATATACAGCCAGCTTCCTAATGAGCAGCCTAATGAGGCACTGACAGGACTTTCGTCTCTTACTGTGCTGTTGTTGAGCCAGTGATCGGCCGTGACAGAGGGAGCAGACCCAATGACTCAGGGAGACGACTTGCCAAAATCTGATTTATTGAACGATAAACTTTCCTCCGTCTCGGCGTCGTTACTCATATTAGCAGCTCGCGTGATGCGAGATATGACTCAGTCATTGAATATGATGTATATTAGAATAGTTCAGACAGACGCATTGTGCTGTTGTCTCATGCAATGCAGGCTTTTCCATCCCCGCTGACACTGTTATTGTGCTCTGTTGTCACAGATCTAATTATCTGTTTTCAAAGCTTTTCACTTTATGATTTTTCTCCCCGCTTATCGTTTTTTCTGGTCCCCCCCCTCCTCCTCCCGATTGTGTGACTGTACCGTTAAGTGTTGTCTTTACTGGTTTGGTCGTAACTAAGCATCTGCCGTGTATCTGATGCACAGCATGGGCGTTCGCAGCCACAAATCAAGTTCCAGCAGGACTTAAAATAAATGAGGCTCAGTCCAACCCGTGGAGAACACATTTAGTACTTGCAGTGTGTTTATTTGTTTGTTTGTCTGATGTTAAACAGCAGTGATAATTAGTACCAATCGTTGCTTTTGATAGTTTCATTTGGTCAACTTTTCGCAGTTTGAATCGCAGCCTAATAAACCCAAAACGCAGGTTTATCCACTTTATTTTCTCCACAGCGGTCAAGGCCAGCTCACTGGGGCCCACATATTAAAACAGACTGTAAGAATTGCCTCGCACCTCGAGTACTTCTCATTACATGTTCTTGGAGGGGGAAACTTTTTCTCCTCGCCGTAATTGCTCTCAGCTTTGCCTAGCTGCGGTGTAGATGGAGAGAAGCGGTTGAGGTTTCTGACCACTGACACTCTTGACACAGTGTGAGAGCTCTCTTAGGCTGTTAGCTGTGTTTGTAGTCATCACACGGCTGTATCAAAATGCTCTTCCATCCTGTTTACGGCGGACGCCTGGAGATGTGAGACACGCACGCTCTCTGTACTGTTAGCTCGCAACCACGTAGCCTCTCTTCCATCATACTGTCCTGCCGTCTCCCTCCTCTTCCATGTGCCAAGAGATGGAGCTTTAGGCCAGGGCTGACAAAACGGCGTCATTATCTTAGCGTTAGCGTCTGCCCACGCTCTGCCTCTCATTCATTTCACAGCTAGCCTCCTAGCCCCAGAGGGAGAGATGGATGATGTGGGCGAGAAAGAGAGTCCAATCGAAAGAGAGGTCTCTCCGTCTCTGATTCTACCCTTTTCTTCCCCTCCTCTCTCCACACTAGTCCCCATCTACTGCTCCCTCATGGTTTACCAAAATGCATGATGCCATTATTAGGATTCCCGCTAGCACCGAAAGAAGCAGAGAGAGAAAAAGGATTTGGATGTTTGAAGAGAGAAAAGGTTAAGCTCACCTAGTAGCTAAGTCAAAAGAGATGCACGACTTTTTCAAACTAATGTAGTGCAGTAGCTATTTGCTGTGTTTCACACAGTCAGTGCCATCATGCACTTCACAGCTCAAGGTTCCTTCCATACAGAATGACGCAAATAGGTTCACAGACAGAGACTTCAAAAGCTGGAAGCACACTGTACTCGGTGTGCGTTCAAAAAAGTGGAAACGCTTGCCAAATGCGAGTGGACACACTCAGCGAGGCGAGTCTAGTGGAGTGATTGTCGCCGGAGTGTCACCGGAGTAAGCGTGGGCAGGAATGAGAAAGGACAGGGCACAGCAGGCGCAGCCCTTTAAATCCAGCGGTGAAGTCTGAATCATTTGCTCTTTAATGGCAATCATAACTCATTGTGCAGTTGTAATGCGTTTCACATTAACAGTGTGGGAGCTGGCTGGGGCTCATCTGTGCCTAATGCGCTATAGCTACAGGCTAAGAGCGCTCATCAAACACTGTTCAACTATCACTTCCTCCTCTTAAAGTCTTTTGTTTACTTTGTGCACTCCTCACGCCCACACCGCGACGAAACTTTCGAGAGGGCCCGAGACACCTCTCGCAGCGTATGGTTTTTCTGCTCCGAGTCTCTCGAGACCGCGGTTACCTATATTTAGCCATTAGAGGTTATATTTGCTCATTATTTTTTGTGAGAGCAGTGCAGTGAAGTCTCACTTGTCAGGGAGCAGAGCACCTTCTGATGCTAATGAGGTGATCTCGTGGCCATGTCTATAGGCCATATCCCAGGAAAGTGTCAGTCTGGGTGTAAACCTTTGTGCTTTCGCTCTACTGGAGGCATCTAGGAATAGAAGCAGCACAGGTGAGGCTTTGCAACCAGGCAGAGCAGCGAATGAGAGGCAATGTTTGTGTCAAAGGGGTGATAGATAATGATGGATATGCCTGGATAGCGATGCTAGCGTGCACAGATCGAGCCAAGACAATGACGCTATGCAAACACATTCAAGGTGTTTATTGTCATTTCGGTCACGCAAGTACAAACGTGTGAAATATTTCTTTTCTCGCTCCATTAAAGAAAAGCAATAAATAGCAAATATTAACAATAAATTGTAAATATGATACATATAGTATACAGTAGGTGTGTTTTTTTGCAAACACACAAAACAATGAATTTGTCCAATAAACACATAGTGACTGGTTGAAACCATAGAAATGAAATAGGAGAAGGGTCATTGAACTGTTTGCTGTGGTAATTTGACTAGTACAAAAGATAATGGCGAATGTTGTTGGTTGTTACGGTGACAACAGAACAAACGTGAGTTGGGCCGGCGAGTGTATGGTCGCAGCGCGCTGGGAAAAGAATGGACGCAGCTCCCGAAGACGGCTGGCTGGCTAGTTAGGTAGCTTGTCCATGAGTTGGTCCCTCTCCAAGGCGGTGGAGGGTCCGGTTAGACCCGGCGCTGCCGCTGGCCACCAGTTCATTGTTCAGCTCATTTTTCCGTAATCAGTGCAGCATCAAATCATGGCGGAACCACCAAAGAGCGTATATTGCCAAGAAGTGAAAGTCAATTGTTTGTTGCATTGCAAAATCAGCGCCCAGCAGCAAAGCTACGCTTGAGCCATTTTGGACTGAAAGTGACTACCGGACGCCAGTCAAACGTCCACATAAAAAGTGTCGTACAAAAGTAAAACAGAATGATTTCTATTCTATTGTCATATTCTACCAAATAAGTCTGTGTTGAACTATGAGATATAGATATAATAAGCGTTTTCAGTTCGAAATGGCGGCAGCGGCTGATGTTAAAAAAAAAAGTTTTGCCTCTTTGCTTATATACTCTTTGGAACCATCCCAAGAGCTAACTAGCTAGCTGTCCAGTAACTAGCTAGCTAGCTTACTAATTCCATGAATGATTCAACGCCACTCTGGTTACGGAAAATGCGCCGAACAAAGTTGTCACTCATCTGGTGATAGCTATGTGCTTTCCTCATCTGTGACAAGAGTGTGTGGATGAAGCATTTAGTATTTAAATTGTACTCATTTACTCTGGCTCTATATGCTTTGTAACGTTACTACTCTACTGCTTGTTTCCCACCTCAGTGAGTCTGCGACTTGACACAAGTCGATTTAGTTTATATGGAAGTTAGCCCGCTACGATAGTCGCTATGGCAACGTTAAACATAGAAATTGGCGCCCCTCTGACCATCCTGCTACAGAATGGGATGTCCATTCTACTCCTATTCTAATTCTATGGGTTACACCAAACCCAGAGCACTTGTGGCACAATTTAATTTGGTTTCTTCCACTTCACGACTTGAATGCATGTTTCATTTCAACTGGACAGTTTCCACGCTTTTAATTTAACAGAGATTGGATTTACTTGTGAGGACTACGTGGCATGCTATGACACACACACACACACACACACACACACAGTTGTCCTACCCTGACCATGTTTCACCCACACCGGCGCCATCACTCGGTTCAGTCCTCCCCCCCGGGGTTAAAGAACCACCCCTTCACTCTCTCCATGCTTGTTTGCCTGAAGCGTGCAAGGATTAGCTAAAGCGATTATCACAAGCTTTTGCAGTTTTGTGAAGATGAATCATGGTAATGCTACACTGCGAAGCGCCTCATGCATTTCTAAACCCCCTTCTACTTGGTTTGTGATTTTCCAAACTCATGAGGAGCCAGTTGGCTTCTCCTCACTAAGCCAGGTGCAGGTGAGTCAACTCCAGCCAAATTGGCACTTATCACGTGCGTGTGTGTGTGTGTGTGTGTGTGTGTGTGTGTTGTGTGTGTGTGTGCGTGTGTGCGTGTGTGTGTGTGTGTGTGCACATACTGTATACACACATGTTCGACCACACACACACATTCAAAACTCCAACTCAAAATCATGTACAGTACAGTATGCACGGATACGCATAGACGTACAGCAGCAAGTTTACACTATTCTCACACACAGTGCATAAATCACTTTGACAGTTCAAAGTATTTTATTCTTTCACATTCCAGACTTTTAATACAAAATTTGCAGCTTTGTATTAACATGTTTTGACTCTGTCACATATCCTTTGGGGACAACATGCCTTTGGCAATTTTTGACATTGCTACAATGCTGTACATCACTACAGCATGTTTGCCTAGGGGCTTTTTTGACTTCTAAGTACCACATGCCGTTTTACTGTTATGAGTGCAGTGTGTGCAAATGTCCAGACTAAATACAAAGTTCCAGTTTAGTTAACATTCAGCCGTCTATGTAGAACTTTATTCCGTTTCCTCTGGGTCCTGTTTTTCTACAGTAAAGTTATTTTTCCTCTTCCCATTTCCACCGCTCATAGTTCCAACTACACATTAGCACCTCTCCTGCAGATGGTGCGGTCTAATTGTGCAGGCTTTTTTTGCCGTTCTGCAGCCTCCCTCCCTCCATGCCATCTTCCAGGCTGAACAGATGATCACGGCCTCTGGTTTCTCTCCCCGGCCCAAAAGGCTCTGGAGGATGTTCTCATTAACAGGACTTGTCAGAGCAACCTGCTAGCACTGCTAATTTATTTCCCCCGTACACACAAAACATACCATAAGCAGACCACACACACACACACACACACACACATTAAACTCACACTGATGCACATGTGCTTATTTATGCGTATATCCCTCACAACCGCCGAGGCACACACTTGCCCTCCTCTCATAAAAGCCCACACACACACACCACACGGCCTCTCCAATAGCGCTCCAGGGCCTTCTCCTGCTAGATTGCACAACAATTAGCTGCAATGAAGGTTAGTGCCGCATCTGACAGTCTGACAAATGATACATGTGCATTTGTTTGTGAAGCATATGTGTTTGTTTGTGTGTATACTGGCGGATTTGTTTTGGGGGGGGGTAGAGGAGAGGGGTGGGCTGTTAGGCTGCTGTCTGTGTTCGTACCTCTGGGAGCCCTTCTCTGCCAGCCGCCTTCAGCCCCCAGCTTCTGTGATTCTCTCCACCATGCTGTGTGTATGTGTGTGTGCATGTGTTTGAGAGAAGCTTTTTCGGGTGTTTGCCAGTGTATAGGTGTTATACCTGACAGGCCCGTCATATCAGTGTGCACCTTATCAACAGTTGCAGCAAAGCGTTCCTGCATTTCACACTTTCACCCACAGGAGAGATATTTGGACCGTTCAACGCGTGTGTGTGGGTGTGTGTGTGTGTGTGTGTGTGTGCGCACACACAAACACATTCATGTGGACACACTAAAAACCACTCAGCCCCGTCATTCTTCGGGCTATGCCCTGTTATTGTCCATAAGCCCTAAGACACATTTAGCTGACAGTTTTAACACCCCTCTGTCACGTCTCTGTAAAGGCCGCTCATTCAGCTCAACAAGAAGGTTCAGGGCTGATGCATAATAGAAAAACATCATGTACTCACACACATAATGACACAGATGCCCTCAGGAAGATGTTGTTAGTAATCATGAGTGACTAATGTTTCTCCTTTAGCATGCTCGATGACACTGTATTCTAGCTCGCAGGTTTATACACACGCGTACGCAATGCTGTATGGACTCCCGGATGTACCCACGCACACGTCATTTGTTGAATCATATTATCTTACCACAATTAAAAGGTAGGAATTTATTCTGACTAAACTCTGATCATGTGTTGTAATAAAAGAAAACCTTCAAACAAAAAATTCTTGCTTTGAGGGTTCTACTCAAGCAGCAAAAAATAAGTCCAATAACAAAAAAAGGTTTTTGTCCGTTTTGCGTGGAAGAGATTTTGCAAATATCGTGACGTTTAAATACAAATTGTAATGTGTTAAGAAGTCTGTGCACCTTTCAGGGCTTTCTGCCAGAAAGGGTTTATTTTAACCCAAAACACCATACTTTTCTAAACCTAACCAAGTGGGTTTGTTAAGGAGATTTCTGGCAGCTGAAGGCAAACTTCTCCCATGTGACACTTACTTCTACGATCACTATTGATAATTGCTAAAGTGTTCTTACTCTCGTTTTCTTGGAGTCATGTCACTGATTCGGCCGTTTGTTGAACTTTCAGCTCAGTTCCTATCTCAGTGAAACTTCAGACCCACTAATTGCATGGTTCAGCCATCGTAGTCCACCATCAGCCCTGGATTTAGGGATCACAGCCTGATGGCTATCTTTCAAGGGAAAAAAAGAAGCGATATAACCTCTTACTCCTGAAAAACCATGTTCCTTACCCTCCATACAGATTGTGTAATTGCATGTATGTTTTTCCACGGTTTAAAGGCTAGAGGGAATTCTGTGGTTTATGCTCTGACCCCTACAATTGGAAAAACAGAACCTTTTCTTAAAGTTTTGATGGAGAGATGTTGATTAGATTTGAGAAATGCACCCTGTATTTCCTCCAGCAGTTGGGGAAAGCAATTTTGTGCTGTTTGCTTCCTTGGGGAGGCTTGAGAAAACAATATGAAAATGATTTCTTTTTCTTTACAACAAGCATATTTGATGCTTGCAGGCAAACACTGAAATAAAGGCAAAGTTGAAGCCTTTGTTTTTTTTTATGACCCGTACAAAGCTGCCTTTTTTTAACACTAGTGTATCTGCATTTTTCCTCATGTTTTCCAGTGTGACAGACAATATAAAGCGATGCAGCTGTTACTGTAGTGGATAGGGACTGGGTGGGGATTCGGAACTGTTCCAGAGGAGGTTGATCGATACAACGGATGGAGAGGAAAGCACGCGCACACACTAGGAGTGGGCGATATATTGAATGTACCCGCTTGTTCAATGTGGGATGTGGTAAATGACTATATCGCGAACATCGAGTACAAATATTGTCACTTAATATTTTTAAGCCGCCGGCATGAGACTTGCTTTGGCGTTTAGCTTCTCCTGCGGCTTTCTCCCTCTAAGAGACACACTCTCCTGGGCGAGTGTGTGTGCCGTATGAGCATGGATGTGTGTATGGGGCGTGTGTTTTTGTATCAGGAGGGAAGCAGGGAACAGGGAAAGAGCGGAAGAAGTGAAGCGCCAAAGCGAGTTTATATGTGTTTAGGTCAGAAAATGTGATGGAAGATGCCAGCCTCTACTTCAAAATAGACGGTCAAACTAGCCCCCACGTTTTTTTGAGGTACGTGTATATACTAGGCATTACGGAAAGAGCCTGTAAGAACTGTCTTCAAAATAAAAGCAACCCAGAACTGACTTCAGAATAAAAGTGATCTTCCGGTGAATGTGATTTGCAATTTCACATAAGTTCAATAAGTCAGTCTGTCAGTTAGTCTGTCAATAATGAATAAAAAATAAACTATGAATAAATATTAAATAATCAATCAAATTAATCTTTTTTTAAAATACCACCTGCAAACTGTATTTTGGAGAATAATTGAATTTAAATTGTGTTAATAATTTGTCAAACTTAATAAGAATACATTTCCAAAAACCAATCTGACTTCAATATGACAGTTCACCACCTCAGAGTGTTCAGATTAGTTTGCTAGAAAAATCACGCTGGTATTATTGTACGCATCAAAATATTAAATCAGGTTATTTTATTTTATTTTATTTTATTTTATTTTATTTTATTTTATTTTAGAGAAAATATGAAAATATATAGATATATAGTATTTTGTATCGCAATGTAGCCTAAAATTATCGAGATATTATTTATAAGCCATATTGCCCAGCCCTAACACACACACACACACACACACACACACACACGCACACACATAGATGACTTTGAGATCGCTGTCCTAGACAAGTGGCACCTTAATCTTGGTTGCTCTTGAGGGTGGACTGAACAGACAAAAGGGTGGCGTAAGGTTAGCAAGGTTAGAATGCATGAAAGCAAACCCAAATCCTGCAGAGCCTGACCTGATGCAAATCGCTGACGGCAGCAGTCCCTCTCAGAGTAAACTGTACACTACCAAAAGACGAGACGGCCATCAGCCCTCCCCGGTCTTTCTCCAGCCTACATCAACACCACCTCCGACATCCTCTCTCAAACCTCAAGAGCCATGAGCAGCCCTGCAGACGCCAGACCATGTTACACAAACACACACAATGCTGACCTCAGTCTGCTGCACAAGTCCTGGTTGGACAGTATCAGATCGCTTGCTGCAGGGCTTTAGGCATTGCAGCATAGTTGTACATACAGTAGAAATACAAAATCTGGGCCAGGGCTCAGATACATTGTATGTTTCAAATCGGTCATTGAATTTGTATCGATCCAGAAAAACTCACTGAACCGCAACCACCAGAGCGTTTTACAGTTTGTTTTTTTCCCCCTGTAACCACAGAAAGGCAGGGTAAAAGGCCAAACGACTGCTGTGGGGGAATGAGAGGAGCGTAGGGATATGGGCTGTGGTTTGCTCTGTAAATACCTTTTGAATGTGTAACTAAGTATGTATGTGTGTGTGCGCTCCAGAGCAACTAAACTTGCTGCACAGGCTACTGCTGTAAAGAAAGTTGGGGAAGTTTGGGCTTACTTTCCTACTGCTGTTATTTCCTCTTCTTTTTTTTCCCACAAAGGGGCTTTTCTCTTCCTGGGAGACGCTTTATTCCGCCTGATCCCTCTCTCTCTCTCACTGCCTTCTCTCCTAATCACCACTAAAGCCAGCCCTAATTGCCAAAAGACATGATTGTCTCTCCTTTTCTCATTCTCTCTCTTTCTTGCTGTCTCGCTCTCTCTCTGTCTGTCTTCCATTTTTTCTCACCACAAGTGCACAATGCAGACGAGGAGAAGTGGGAGATGAAGTTTTAATTATTAAAAATAATACATAACGAAGCAAATATGAATGGATTTGCTTTTGATTATGCTGAGGGCGTACGTAGCTACATCATGATAGCTACAGGAAATCCTGTACATTTTGAGACGGTCCATGTAAAACACTTATATAGTTGTCAGTCTCTGTGAGACTGATGTCTTTCATGTTGGTTCAATGCCAACGCCAGGCAATTAACAGGCATTTGTAGGCATTGTGCGTTCATATATGGTTTTGCCTTCTCTTTTTTTCTGAGCCATGCAAGCAGTAACACACTGTGATTGTTTGGATCAGCTCAGGCAACAGTTCAGGTCCCCTTGCTGGGAGAGATGGCTGAGAATTGATGAAGGCCAATCAGGCACTTCTGTGCATGTTTAGAGGAATACTAATCAGTCATTAGAGAGATGCTGATTAGTCAAAAACAATGTCTTTGTGGTCTTTGTGGTTGGCCCCTGTGAATATGTGTATGAATGTGCATGTGTCCTTGTGCATTATTGATTTGTGAGCTTAAACACTCTTGCAATACAGGCACAAATGCATTGCATATATTGAGGGCCCCTTAATGTATGCATTCTTTGCACAAGTCAGTCTGTAGACTACATTCAAGTTGCCACATACATGTATATCAACAATTACAGAGAAGCAGTCATTGGCAATGAAAATCTCAGGCACCCTCCAACAATGCCCATTTAAAGGTACAGTGTGTAGGATTTGGCGGCATCTAGTGGTGTGGTTGCAGATTGCAACCAATTTAGTACCTCTCTGCTCACTCCTTCCTTTCCAAGGCTGCGGTAAAGTGAGCCGCCAAGCGAAAAAATTGGGTAACGCTGTTCGCCTCGCTCATCCTTACCATAATAACACTACACTACTCCTTATTTCATGGGCTATTTGGGGATTGATACATTATTATTACATACTTTTATATAAAAAAAGTTGATTACCATGGCAACGGTAGAAGCGTCAAAGCATCCAAGTCAGCCCTAAAAATAATGCAAGTAAAAAATAGGAATCTAAGACATAGAATATTGCAATATAGCGATAAAATATAGCATATATAAAATATAAAATTAAATGTATTTGTGGTTGACAGTCATTGCAAAATGAATAAACTGTAAACAGGGATGTAGTAAATGTGCGGAATGAGAAGTAATACACATACAGAGAGGTAAACCGGTTGTAAAACAGTACGTAAAAGTATATAAAGGTAAAGTGACAATAGTGATGAGTTCAAAAGTATTATGACTTGCGGAATGAAGCCGTCTCTGAGCCTGACGGTGCGGGACCGGCTGCTACGGTACCGTCTGTCTTGTGGATGGGGTGGTTGGGGTGTCTGATAATCCTGTTGGCCTTCTTCCTGCACCGCTTGGGTGTAGAGGTCCTCCATGGATGGCAGCATCGCCCTGGGGATGTGCTGAGCCGTTTTCATAGTTGCCATACAGGTGGTGATGCAACCGGTCAGGAAACTCAATTGTGGTGGAAGTTGCAGAGTATCCTGGAGTCCATTTAGTGAATTTCAGAGTAAGTTCTTTCCCTCCTACTGTTGTGAAGATTAGGAAACCCCCCCACACTGTGTCTATCACCTTCCAGCAGCCTAGGAAATGTCATCCTTTTCAGCATAACTGCATCCCCAAACTGAGTACTGATGTTGATTCAGAGCAGAAAGTTTGGACAACCGACTCACAAATTTGAAAGTTGAACTCAAAGTAGGTGTACAGGCAAAAATAATTCAGCCTGTAACTAGCCAACAGTGCACGCCAAGCCTCCAGCAGCTCTGAGATCAGCCAGCCTGTTAGCACTAGTCGACCTCCTTCCAAGACTATTCAGCCACAGTTGCAGCAGCAGCCTCTTGATTAGCCGTCCAACAGCACCTCAGCTTTGAGAAGAGCCAATCGAGATGCTCGGCAGTGCATTAATTCATTTTACATACAATGTGCAGTGTGGATCTTTTAATTAGAATATTATTTTTTTTCTGTAAAGCTGGCTGGCAAGTAATAATACCACTTCCATACATATTAAAAGTGCATAACACTTCAAGCCCTTTTAAAAGAAAGAAATTTGACTTTGCACTGCAACTCATTAGATTTTTTAAAATCAAGTCAACTGGACTATATATATATATATATATATAAACAGCACCATGTTGTCCACACACAGCAACTTTTTAATTGGTGTTTAACCGTTGCTGACAGAGAAGGTTTAAAATAAGCACAGATGTTTTGAGGAGGCGTATGACCTCCACACTTGCAGGAGTGCCCACAGATTTACAAAGCAGACGCATGCATACTGCTATTAGTAGCTTTGTGTTTGCCTCAAGCCCTTCCTTGCGTCTGAGCCTCCTCTCATTCATTCCATTAAAATTTAATGTGCAACGACAGTAATAACAGATAGGATTTTCTAGAAAACCAGGAGAGGTGTTTTGGGGTATCTGCAGCCTAATATTTCATGCTGACATTTTGGATTTTCACCCAGAGAAAGCGGAGCAGTGAAGTAAAGTGTGCTGGTGTTCAACCAAACAAAACACAGAGTAAAGCTGCTTAATTTTACATAAGACACCACAGGCCATCCATATCCAGGACACACACACAACTCTACATTCACTTTATGGTGCACAGTCCGCTGCAGTAGAATGGTGTTGCTGTACAAGCAAGGCAGGGAAAGTTTAGAGGAACAGAAACTAGGAAACAACAAAGTTGTTACATAACCAAAGTTCAAAACAAGAAAATATTTAAGTGCCCAGAACGAAAGCATTATTTTTAAAAGCTAATGAATTTTTTTTTCCTCATTCCTATTCACAATGAAAAATTCAGCTCATGACTACGAATGATCTTTTTTTCCCTTGCAAATTCTCTATTTCCTCCAAACCAAACAACACCTTTCTCTCACCACTGAAATAGAACAGTGAAACAACAAACTTTGTGAAGCTGTGATTAACATTAGCCATCATGTTTTTGTCTGTTAAATACTCTCACCTCATCTTTTCAATATGTTGTGACTTTGTAGTTGTCAAACATTACAGCAGTTCATAATTCCCTGTGTGCATATGGACATAAAATACACTAAAAACATAAAACAGTGAGGTAATTGAACGCAAGCCGCTTTGAAAAGTTGAACTAATGTGATAGCTTTGCCTTGATGCATACTTGACTGATAAGTAGCTTTTAGTTTTGTCTCATACTATATATATTTGTGCTTTACACAACCTCTGTTTCTTTTCATAAATAAGGTAAATGGAACATAGGAATGCACTGACTTTTTCAGTCCCGATACCTGGGCTTTGGGTTTCTGCCAATACAGAGTAGCAATCCGATACCAGTGTTTAATTAATAAGCTGTATAACTCTCTGTGTGGAAGTGACTGGGATCATTCTTTTATGTGTAAGGCAAAATCAGGCCCGACTTAAACATTTATTTCCCAACTTTGTAGAACAAAATATAACAAATAAATACATAGATATAAATTTACAAAATTATGTATTATTAAAATAATAAATTGTACACCAGCTATTTGGTAAAAAAAAATCTTTAAAATGAACAGGAATTACAATTCAAGTGTAAACAGGTCAAGTCAATTTTAATTGTATAGCCCAAAATCACAAATTTGCCTCAAGGGGCTTTACAACCTGTATAGGATACGACACCCTCTGTCCTTTATAGTGCGACCCTCTCATCGGATAAGGAAAAACTCCCCCCAAGAAAAACCTTTTAACAGGGAGAATAGAAAAAATGGAAAAAACCTCAGCAACAGAGGACGGATCCCCTTTCCAGGATGGACAGACGTGCAATAGATATCGTGTGTACAGAGTAACAACATAATGAAAATACAACATAGACAATCCATGTGACAAAAATGAATACATAATGTGAACATATGTGAGAAGGTGGATCCAGGACGATTTCAAGCAGCTTCCCAACTTCGCCAAACATAGCCAGAGCAACACAACCTCCTCTCCACCATGGAACCTAGAGAGAGGACCACAACCTAAACCTTTTTAATGCAGCAGCAAATTGGTCAAAACTTAAACAGGAATTAAACTTTCAGTATATAATGTATATAGTATATAAACATAGACCTGATTTGAATAGATCGACCCCATTGTCACAATACCCGATCCAACTATTTGAGTCAGTATAGGCCTGATATTGGTATCGGTGCATCCCTAATGGAAAATACATATTTAGTTTGATGTATTGTCTCTGAACTCTTTTTCTGGATACAAAATACAAAATTTGAAACAGCTCTGTGTTCAGTCTTTCCTTTCAGTTGGTGTTTGTGTTTGTGTTTGTGTGTTTAATGCGAGCTGGTCACTGCCATCATGCGTTTGTAGGTTTCTGGAAAGGATGGAGGGATGAGCCGCTCCCCATGATTGGCTTCAATGAACCAGCTCCCTGATGGGACTCTAACATCGCTTTAAACACCCTTCCATCAGAAGTTTGTCTCCCTTCATAGTGGATCAGTGGTGAACAGTAGACCTGGCTCTGTTTAGTCAGCCGCTGAGGGCCCAGCCCACTGTAGAGCCCCGCTCTACTCTGATTAGACCGCTCGCTCCCCACGGTGCTTCTGATCGGCAGCCATACTCGTCTCTCACCATCCGTCTCTTCATCCCGCCCTGTTTCCATCCCTCTGAGCTCCATCGCTCTCCCTTTGTCGCTCTTTTGCTCTCTCTTCCTCTCCTCTTTCATTCCATCCATCTATCCATCTGTCCCTGTGTCTCGGGAGGCCGGCCCAATTAACCTGTTTAAACAGCCATCTGAGCATCCCATCCATTCCAATGTGGCTGTGTGAGAGGGAGCCAGTTCACTGAGCCAGGATCCCCAGCGCCAGGCCCCCATCCGCTCCGCTGCCCTCCCCATCTCCATCCCCCACCTCCACCTCCCACTCCTCCTCATCATCATCATCTTCATCCTCCTCTTTCTACTTCCTCCTCTCTTGTCCTCAATGGGCTTGATTGTAGCCGAGATCCGGACTGGTATAGTACGAGTGGTTTCCTTACTGTTTTGTAGGGCGCGGTGACATCTGACGCATTCAACGCGCCGTACTTTGAACAATTTAAACGGCTGCAGCCATAAACTCTGCTGCCTCTGGAGAGCTCCACTCTAGCGATCTGCCTATGAGCTTCTTCGCCTCTTCTCTTTCTCCTCTTTAATGGTCTTTCGCTCATTTCGCTGTCTCTCTGATTGCCACCTCCACACACTCTCTCCATCCTTTCATCAATCTCTCTCTCTGCCCTTCCCTTCCCTTCTCCCCACCCTCTCCTCTCACCTTCTCTCTGTCACTCCTCAGCTTTCTCTCTCTCTCTCTCTCTCTCTCTCTCCCACGACTGTATCCCTTTCTCACTTCCCTTTCAACACTTGTCACCTACTTCCTGTCACGTTGTCCAGAGAACACCACAAGAAGGTCACAACTCTTTTCAGCGTTGCTCTCCTCCTCGTCCTTGTCTTGTTGTAGGGAGAAGGGAACTTTAATTAGAAAAGTGGGGAAGATGCGGTTTGGGGGGTGTGATATCATCCAAGCAACACGCCATTTCACCGCCTTCCAAGCCATGGTGATAGAGAAATCACAGAATATATTCCATCCATGTGCGGTAGCAGCATTTGTAACATTTCTGTGGTGTGACTGCTCACATTGTCTAGACGGTGGAGAAGTGCCGGGCTGGCTGCTTGGCACACTGGGGCGTCTGTGTTATTTGCCAGATCAATGCACAACCTGGGCCCACTGCTTTAGACGACTTGTTAATGTGCAGCACTGTGCCGTTGGGCTCCATTGCTCTGTTGTTGGCCGATTTTATAATCTCTCTTATAGCAGTATCGACCCGACTGAGTGAAAGAGGAGCTATTGGAGGTTTGTGTGTGTGTGTGTGTGTGGTTGTGTGCGTGTGTGTGTGTTGATGGAGGGGTAAAATTGTCACTGTCTTTTTCTTTTTCTTTAATTGGTGCGAGAACATGACCCTCTGGGTACTCTTTACGCAGCCTGTCACTCCATTTGTGTGTGGGTATTGGTGCAGTTAGTTCAGCTTGTCATTGTTGAGACACGAAGGCAATCATAGAGAATGAATGCCTACATACACACACACAGGGACCGATTATACGCCTACAGCATACACTACAACTTACCTCATTTATTGGCTCATCAATTTTGGCTTTTACTGATTTTCACTGAGAGATTTTTTTTTTACCAATAAACAAATAGCGAGCAGCATATTAAATCACCACAAGAGAGATCGTGGCTTAAACCTGCAATAGGCAGAATGTTTTTGGCATCATTGGGCTGAAGTTCCATAATAACCTTTCAGTATATTGTAATTCAAGTGTTCTGAGAGAAAACTAGACTTCTGCACTTCATCATGGCTCTGTTTTCAGGCTTTAAAAAATCTAGCCTGTGACGGGAGACTTTGGCCAATCATTTTCAGAGAGTCATTTCACGCTCTCTCTCATTTCAGAGAGAGAGCGTTGCTATCGGCTGTTCATTCATCACAGGCAGCTGTCAATCAGTCGCAAACTCCGATGAAACGGTCAAACTAGGCAGCGCTGATCAAATATGAATCAACATGCTGTTACTGTAATCCCTATTTCTCGCCTCAAATGTTTTCAGAAACATCTTGTAGTGTACTGTTTAGCTGTGAAATGAGAAAGTTTGCTCCGGCTGGTCGGTGCTTGGTATTTCCTCAACTGATTTCAACATGGCTGCCGGGCCACAAACTTTCTCATTTTACAGCTAAACAGTAGGAGTTTGCGAGTGATTGACAGCTGCTCAGAGACAGCAGGCTCCAGCTTGGCTCTGATTGGTTGTTTTCCTCCGCTCTGTGAAATCTTGCAGATGCCATTAGGAGCACCGGAGGACACAGAGGCACATGATTTTTTTCCAGATTACCTGTATCATGCAATACTGTCAGGATACAGTGATGTTTTATAAAAATAACTTTTTTTAATCATATTTGCTCCAATTCTACCCACTGCTGCTTTAAGACAAACCTATTTTATGGTGAAAGGAAAAAATTAAGAAATAAAATGGGATTTATTTTTTATTGTATTATCTTTGACAAACAAGTTGAGATGTAAAAAGGCACCCTGGGCAGGTCACCAGTCCATCATGAGGCTGTCACTGTACCGTCTTTGTAGTTCATGTACAGAATGTTCCCTAGATTTCATTTCTTTTTAATATTCAAAATTAACACGATTATTTTTGAAAGATAAAAAAATGAAATAATTAACCCTTCTTTGGTAGTTAAGACCCCGGCGTACACATGCATTCTTTGACTGCTGTACCAGTGGATGCGTGCCTCGCCCAGAGAGAGAGAGAGAGAAGAGACAATAATTGGAGGACAGTGAGAGATGGGACAACAAACCACCTGCTGCTTGTGTTTTTTTTCCCCACTGTTTGCAGATATGAGGACTTACAAATACAATGAAGCATGCTTTGAGTTTGAGTTTGATTTTCTTATTGTTATTATAATCAGGCAGCCTTCCAAAACTCTATTTGCACAGAGACGTTTGCCAACTGGTGTGCTTGTTATCGTCGCCCCCACCTTCCAAATCTAATCTTTGAGAATCTGCAAAAATATCGGTAAAAGAAATGAGATGGGATAAGACAAAAAAGGAAAGAGAATGAGACAAACAGAAAACAGCAAGCAGGCTTTTTTAGTGGTTTGTTTGGAGTTGAAGTGTTCAGCTACACAAAGAGAGAAACAATTTGATAAACAGCAGAGGCTTTTCTGCCTTTTGGGTTGATGTAATCCATCTCCTATGTCCCGTCTCCTCCTGTCTAGACCAGGACACTTGTGCAGCACCTGCTGCACTCAGTGTTGAAGAGCTGTCCCCTCTGACTCAGCGCTGAGTGGCTGTCTGGACGTTTCGCCTTAGAGAGAAGGGTACTGACATGATCGCTGGCATATTTAGGGCCAGACAGAACAAAAAGCCGGTTTTACTCACAGTTTACTTTCTGTAATGGAAGGCAGTTGTTTCAGCTGTCGTAGAGACGTGGGAAGAGAGGAAGAGAAGATGCGGCAGTGAGTTACGGCCTTCAGCCCAGGGTTTCCTACGATACGCCGTCTAGACATTGTAATCCCTGAGAGGAAACACTGCGGGCGCCGTGAGGGATGAAGGAGATGAGGATGGGAGGCCACATGGGCTACACTCATCTGTGACTCATCTTCTCATCTTCACATGAACTGCGTGAGAGTCTCATAAGAGATCAAACACAAGAGTGCACTGGCAGAGAGCTCCATACTGAGCTGGTACAACACAGTACCATCTTCATGTGATAGAAAATTAATTTTATGTCCATACTGAAGATCTTCTTTCCTGTCTCGGCCTCCCTCTGATTACTTTTCTGTCTGTGTACCGTGTTGTTTTTCGAGTATCATATCTTCTACTTATTGTATTGTACGTAATGTTCGGTTTTGAAGGAAGAGTTTTTTGATATTTCAAGCTCGTTTGCTGCATATTAGCGAGAGTTTCTAATCAATATAGTTTGAGTGTAGTGCCAGGAAGCTCTGTTGATTGAGGCTTGAGTTTCATTCAGTTCCTGCTCAGACAAATTGCTATTTCAGATCATTTCATTTTCTGTTTGAAACTATTATTTCTGTGAATGCAGTCAGAGTTCTGTTTTCTCTGTTTCTGCACAGCATGGTGTGACTTTGTGTCCTTGTTACAAATAACCTACACAAAATGTTTACTTGGAATATGCACATATACTTTATAAAGAGACATACACATACTTTTTGTGAGGGCATTTTTTTATTATTGAGAGTCATATGCTGTACAAACTGAAAAGTATTTTGAGGTGATAAGTGTTTTTCGGTTCTATAAATACAATTGACTTGACCATATACAGTATACACTGTGCGGATACTTACAAATAAGCCTTGCTTTGTAAGTGCAGGGAGACAATTCCCCGCAGGGTTGTTATTAGCAGTGCCTGGTTAAGTGTGACATATAAATGCCAAATGGTGGGCTCTACTAATAACAACGGTTTTAAAGGTTTTTTTATCTTCTCATACAAACACAATGAGCCAATTGAGGAGGATAAAAATGGTTGCGGGCCATTAGATTTGAAAATGTATGAGAAAACTGGAATTCTGAATCAAGATACACTCTGTTCAAATCAATCCCTTTCAACTGCAGCGCCACGCAACAACAACAAACCTTTTACATAAATAGAAGCGGATATGACACCTATCTCAAGCAGGTTTTTAAGTTTCCTCAAGCACATTTACAATACATTTATACTGACATGAAAACCCATGCATGTGTGAAAGAAAGCTTTAGAAAATGAATAGCAGAGATGCAAAGTTTATGATTGGAAGAAAATGGGTGAAACATGCAATGAACATGGCCATTCCCTGGTCTACAATCTATTTTTACGACGAGATAGTGATGTGTCAAGTGCTGCTTAGAGTGTTTGTGGTTTTCATATATGTCTTCTGTTTATTTCATCTCAGTGTAAAAACAAAGTGTAGATAGAAGAGGATGGGACGGCAATCCGGTGAAGGCAGATGACCTCATGGCTGAGAGCTGAGTCGAGCTGCCAGAGATAACTGGAGAAAGACTAGAAATACAGCGATTTGGCCTTCATATTAAAAGCTAAAAGCATAGTATTTGTCAGTCAGGGGGAAAAAAGCATAGTACCGTTAAATTGCCACAACACTAGTGGAATCAATATTTCCTGACAGAAAAGTGCAGTTTATGTTTGCTTTATTTATGGATATAAATGCAGAAGAGGCTGACAGTTTGAATGTTGTGCTTCTGTAGGTTACTCCCTGCATATATCATTTAGTTTCCCTTCTGCTACAGTATGCATTTCTTTAAAAAGTAACCAGTTTTATTAGTCTTATGGCCAGGGCTTCTTCTCTGTAATTGTAGCAGTTAATTAAGACCAATAATAATTAAGACCATAGACTATAATTAACACCGAACGCTCAATAAGACAGTTTTAGGTGACCAAAAATGTTACAATTAACTTTCATGAACTGAAAACACACTTTGAAACGGTTAACGACCAAAACTCAGACAACACCCAGACCAGATAATGTTGTGGTAGTGCCCTGTCAATCACAAGGCAGCCACACCCTAAAGCATACCCTGCTTTATGGTCTATTTGACCTTAAATGGGACCATAATTTACTAAATGAACATCATGCTGTATTGAAGAAGACTTGGAACTAGCGATTGAGACCATAAACTCATGTTTACAATGTTTACTGAGGTAATAAATCAAGTGAGAAGTAGGGTCATTTTCTGCTGGCTATTAGAAATAATGCAAGTTTGAGGCACTTCAGCATTGACTTCACATTTCAGACCCAGAGGTAGCCACCTGATTAAGAGCAATGTTTCACCCCCTCTACAATAACAACACACCACATCATCACATGGCAGTTGTTTTTTTTCACATGTAGTTGGAGAGAACAATCCTCAAGAGTGATGTTTAACCTATAACTAATGGAGACTACTGGTGAGATTAACCAGTGGAAAAAACAGTCACAATGATACAATCTCTTAAGTAGTCAGTCTACCACTTCCTGTACTGAGGTGTGTGTACTGCAGGTGTACTGTATGTGTGTGAGCATCTCTATGACTGAGAGCAGCAGTTTCAACTGCTACATGACGAGACAATGCACACTTTAATGAATAGCATATTAAATCCTCTCAATTCTCTTGTCCACAGTGAAGTTCGATGACTGCATGGGGAATGAAGCTGTGGTGTTCCAGAGCAGCGACCCTATCTTCAGCGTGCGGACAGATGGGTCCATCTTTGCCCAGGGAGAGGGAGCCAGCCTGGACGAACCGGTCCAGTTTAAACTGACAGCAAGCGGTCTACACACACATGCCTGGGAGACCGTGGTCCAACTGGCCCTAATTGACCCACCATCACTTCAACAAACTGAAAATGAGGTGAGTTTTTACTCTCACTGAGCACAAGCACACACACGCAAATATCATGCTTCAAATTTCAATTATCATGCCAGTTGAGTTTCTTCTTCCTATACATTTTTTCTCCAGTGGTCTGGTGATAGCAGCAGCCAAGAATCAGGTCAAAACTCCTTGGGGTTTTAGAGAGAGAGTGAGAGAGAGAGAGACGAGAGCAAAAACAAGTAGTGGTGGCACATGGCTGAAAGTGATAGAATCACAGTGCCACAAGGGGAGAGTATGATTCTCCTCAGCCATAAGCTGTTATTGGAAAACATCCTGTGCCTTGGATACCCCGGGGGTCCTTGACTCTTCCTCCTCTATTTAAAAGCTGTCAGAGGTCAGGCGAGGACTGAGAAGCCTGAGCTCCACCGTCCCCATGACTACAGAACCACAAGGCCAGATCTGATAGTCAATATCAGCACAAGTGTTGATCAGATTAGGTAATGACAACACACGGATTAAAGGCCTGTGTTCACTAACACAATGCAATTCTAGACATCTCACGCTGGAGGTGGGCCAGTAAGTTCCTGACAAGATCAAATCAGATGTATCACTTACAAGACATAATGACTGACCACTAAGTCTTGGTTTTTGGCGGGAACCAGCTGTGACTTACCAGCCATAGAAACACTCTATAATGCTCAAAGCAGCTTTAAATCTATATATTCCTAATAATAATGGATTAAATGACAATAATGTGAAATAAAGTGCTTTAATGACTCACAGAATTACAGTATCACCCGACTCAGCTGCTCCCCAGGTGTGAAAGCCAACTGGTGGACTGCTAGTTTAAGGGAGTAACGTTTGCCGTCAGGGAGCAGTTGTGAAAGTGCAGGCTTTTTTCAATGCCGCCGGTCTCCTCCGAAATCTGTAAATGCCCGCAGCATGCGCCATAAAGCAGGACGGCAGGCGAGAGGGTCCTTAAAATATGGACAATAGTAGGCGATGGGGTTAGGCGATGGTGATGGCCGGGGTTTGTTATTTTATGAACTAATTTAATGGTCCGCCTCCAAAGAACGAGAGCCGGTCAGATGCTCAGCGGGCAGAGAGAGAGAGAAAGATAGCGGGGGGATACAACATGTGGATCCGGCATATTTTCACATCTAACTCTGTGAAATAAGGGGTTTATTTCGACCAAATCAGAGTTGGTGATTGTTGGAAAGACTAACAACGACAGTTTTGGTGAGTTTTATTTATGCCAAGTTTGAATGAAGTGTTTCACGATGCTCCGCCGCTAGAACAGCTGCCCAGCACCAGCAACCAGACACAGGTAGCAACTTGCTGGTGAACATAGTGGAGCATTCAACAACTAAAGAGCCAAATATTCTTCTCAGGAGTCAGTGAAGTACAAAACACAGCATAAAGGAGAGTAAATATTGGACTTCCATTCATCACGTGGCCAAGCACACAACTCCAAACGTCTGCTTGTGTTTCCCCGTATATATCTGGATGTGTAAATGGGCCCCTGTCATTGCAGAAATTAACACCTTTTCATCCAGTGTTACCAGTTAGTGTATCATTGGAGAAAATCTATGCTCTCATGACTTTAATGGGATATTTATACTATTTATAACATGGCTATATGGAAATAAATAGTGTTTTGAAGTAAAGCTCCCAGTTAACAGTCAATATGTAAACAATAAACATGACCAAAACATGGAGACTGCATGAGTATATCTTTGTAATTGTATTTTGTATTAATTTTCATCAAAGTTATAGTTGCAGTTGTAGTCCATGAGTAGTAGAATACATTCTGTTGCATCTTTGGGATCTTGGTTTTAATGGGGATATTGACATTGAAATTAAGATTTTATACTAGGCGAGGATGCAAATCTTATTTTCATATTCCTTAGCTCCTTACCTTTCAAAGGAGACCACATACTGTGTATGCATATACATCTTATGGTTGAGGAGCTAGTCCTGATTAATTTTGGGTAGTTATTTTAGGTGTTTTTTTTTTTTTTCAAGGAATAGGGCTAGGGTACAGGGGGTTAAACTTTTATTCACTTTACCTACTTATTCCAGTTCATGGTTGTGGGTAGCTGCATACACTTGATACACAAGGCCAGAAGGCAGCAAACCTCCTCATAAGACATCACTTTATTCTAATGCTAAGCCCGATACACAGACAAACACTCTCACACACACAAGTCAGATATGTAAACAGAGATTTTAAAAACATTTTAGATGGATTTCAGAGACTATTTTGAGCTACACTGCTATTGCTTTGAGTCTTGAGTTAATCATAGCCCATAATATAATGCACTTTATATGTGTCTGTAAGCAAATGATGAAAATGAAATCAATGCAAAACCCTCTCTGATGCCAGCAAGGTTAGTGTGAATGATTTAACATGTCTGCATTTTTCAAATAGTTTAACTTTATTTGAGTATTTAAATTTTGAGAGCTGGCACTTCAAAAACAATTTAAACCCAGAAGCTTTCAGCTGGAATTTCTTTGTAGTGTGCATGGGCAGAAAAAAAAAAGAAGAGATGGCACAAAGTCAGTAATAGAATCATAGAGAGAATTAGGGAGGCGGAGTGGGACGTTGGCCAACAGAGGATCTATCAGTGCTAGTGGGTGTAAGGATGAGTGTGTTGTTCTGGCTCAGAATAGGTTGGCCTTCATTCTCACACTTTTGTGGCTTAGGCTACTTCAAGTGATTCACTGGTCAGTATGGTGTGACTGAGCTTCAGCGTTAAACAACAGTGTGCTAAAGGTCAAGTGACTGGCTATTCTACTTCAATTTCCAGCAAGTCGACTAATGGGAAGATCCTGAGGAGTCATGAACAGACAGACGAACAGTTCGAGAGCTAGACAGGGCCAGAGGTCAGAAATACGCTACACATCAGTACAAACATGTATGCGGCGCGAGCGGGAGCAGAAAGCATGGCACTGAAACAAAATGTGATGTTTCATTATGGAAATGGCGCTTTGTGGTGTGCTCTGTTGAATAATAACTTCCAGATGTCTGGGTAGCCAGGGGCTGGCTGATATCAAAGCGTGCAGGGTTTTGGGGAGGCAGTGGCATGGAGGGGAAGAGCTGGGACCACCGCCAGCTGGCGAAGGCACCAGTGCTGGGGGGCCGCATCCATTTCACACTCAGTGACTCCTGTTCACATAGCGTCAGTGTGCGTAAGCGTGTGTGTCGGGGTATGTGTGCGAGAATGTTATTTGTTTGCTTTTTTTTTTTTTAAAGATTATGTCAGATCAAGTGTGAATTATGCAAATGTTGCGTAAAATTTGAATCGCTGTGTATGGTCCATGTGTGGTTGTGTCTTTGTTTGGGGCGTAAAGTGTCTTATGATTGGAGCTGATTGTTTTTTTCTGAGCTATGTGCAGGGTTTTCATGCCAGAGTGTACGCCGTCCTGTGTGCTGGATCGAGGGAAGAAACACATCCTTAAAATCTCTGTGAAGCAGTCCTTAAAACGTCTGATAGCTTCTTTAAATGTATACCTGTTTTCATTCCAAAAAATATTTTTTTCACTCACTTGATAGCTCTATTTCTCAGTTTAGATGGAACAAAAAAAAATCCCCAGAATTCAAAAAACTTTTTATTTTACTTCTGGGCTGCAAAAATTCAAACTATATTGCACTGGTGTTGAATTAACAATCAACCCCCGCCATGGCTGCAGATTGAGGACGCCTCGTGCGTTTTTTCCTTTCTAATGTCTCTCTTGTCCCTCCCCCTGGCATTATTCTCATAGACATACTCGAATAATATTATAGTTAAAAACTGCATCAAGATCTGGACTCAACTTAAACGTCACTTTGGATTCCAGACGATACCTCTTCCATCCTCTGCACGCTCCAATCCCCTGTTCCCTCCCTCTATTACTGTTTGCAACCTGGGAAGACCATGGGATTGTCTCTGTAAAGCATCTTTACACTAATGGAACATTAGCATCCTTTGATCAGTTGACTCGTGTATTCAATTTGCCGAGGTCCCACATCTACAGATATTTACAAATCTGAGACTTTATTCGTATGCACTTCCCCAGTTTTCCCTGCTATCCCTCCTTCCACCTGGTTCACAGCATTTTTATGCCTCCGCGCCAGCGATAGACTTGGAGGGAATTTCTTCAAATTTGGTACAAATGTCCGCTTGGACTCGAGGATGACCTGATTAGAATGTGGTGGTCAAAGGTCAATTTCAGTGTGACCTCACAAGACACGTTTTTGGACATAACTCAATAATTCATATCATATGCTAATTATGACGATCTAATATGATAAAATGATTACATTTTGGACAGATGGATGAAAACTGCAACTTGACTGGTTCACTGAGGCATACAACCGCGAGTAATTCTAGTTAATATTAATCCTTACCTCAAGGGTACCATTTCAAAGCTGTACAACAGTCCCTTCACATGCCAACCTTCAGCCTCTGACAATCTACGCACTATTTGGTCCGAGGATCTCAATATAGAGAGAGAGAGACTGATGTCTGTTTTGAAACATGTCCACACATCATCTATTTGTTCTTCTTTGCAGGGGTTTTAAAGTCGAAGTAGTTCACAGAGTCCACTGATCTGAAAGCAAACTACCTCGCATCTATCCGGGCAATGATCCAAATTGTGATAAATGTCACCTAGGACCAGCTAATCTCACCCACATGTTTTTGACTTGTTCTGCCCTATCTCTATTCTGTCTTTGACTCACTCTCAGCCGTGACATCTGCTACCACCCACCCCTCACCTTCAGGTGGCCTGTTTTGTTTCCTACCCACTGACCATTCACTGCCATCTTATTTTGTTGAGCTTTTCTCACATTGCTAGTGAGGCGTGTTATTCTGATGCACTGAAAGAGTCCTCATCCCCCCTTTCATACCCTTTGGATAAGGGATGACCTATCTTTTGTGAAATTAGAGAAAATTAAAAACTCCATTCGTGGCTCTAAAATTGTCTAAATTGGTTACCCTTCTTAGATTATGTTAGGTCCCTCAAGCTCAATGTTTTCCCCATTGTCTGAGCGACCCCCTGTACTGCACCAACATCCTGCACCTCCTGGTCGAATCCTGACTTCCCCATGTTAGTAGCACACAGTATGAATGTTATAGTCTCCAAAGTGTTTTGTATATTGGATGTTTCTTTATGTTTTTGTTTTTTTAATGGTTTGCTCTATTCATTTCTTTATTATATTTTATTTATTTTCTTGTGGTTGTATCCTTGATACTACCCTCTTGTCTTAGTATCATCACTACCTCTGCCAATGTCCCATTGCACAGAATGTTTTCTTTTATCTCACCAATGCTCTCATACATGCAGAGGTTTATGTATGTATAACTCCTGATAGTTTGCTGCTTCTCCTTATCCTTCAACTTTCATAATAGCTTGAATAAATGTGCTGACATCTCCGCTTAACCTGTTTTTTTAATCAATTTCATCACCTTCCTGTACTTTCTCCCTTTCTGTGTGAGTATGAATAAGAAGGAGTGAATCAGAGCTGCAGGGTTTTGATCAGAATTACACCTTGGCTAGAGAAAAGCCCGCTTAAGCCTTTTGCAGCAGTGATGGGCACAGCCCTTTCTCTAACTCTCTGTCTCTTTCTCTGTTTTTTTTTATTCTCTCTATCTTTTTCTTTCTACATCTATCCTCGGGGAACTCACTAGTACCTGTTAGCACGTGTAGATAAAAGGATCTGGAGCATGACTTATTTAGGCAAGGGGAGGGGAGGGGGGCCACATCTGCTTTTGACTACCCTTCTCCTCATCCCCCTCATTCCATCCCAAACATGTTTCGCCCCACCTCTGCCTCCCCACACTGCACTGGTGGGATGTGGGGCAATGATCCCCTGCAGTCAACCCCACAAAGCCTCCCTCTCTCTGAAGAAAAAGAATACATTTGTCCAGATCCAGCTCACATCTGTCTCATCCCGCTCTGCTGACAAACCCTGTTTGTGCACACAGGCATGTTGCGCTTGGCAGACGTTGGTCTGGTCTCCTGAATATGGACCGAATGCAAAGGATCATGTGCATGTTTCAGTGAACTTGTCACACAGTACAGCGAACATGCAATATGGTAACATGTGTGTTTGGATGGCTATAGTCTGTCTCTTATACGGACTGCCAACACAGTACAAGAGGAGGAGGCTAGAGTAGTGGTGCTTTTTGGGCCGTGAGCATGAGAGCAAGCTGCTCAGGCTTGTGAGTGTGATCAAGTTTTCGTCTGTTTCAGGGGTTTTAACTCCCTTAAGCCACTTTCATACTGCACAAAAAACCCACTAACATCCCAAATGGAACAGTGACTAGCTGGTTGAACATAGAAGTGCATTTAGCAACTAAAGGGCCAGATATTTCCCTCAGGTGTTGGTGGAGACCAAAGCAGAGCTAAAAGGGGATTGAATGCTGCATTCATGAAGTGCGCATAGACATGACAGAATGCATGCTCTGGTTGCTTCATGTATACTCAACGTGTAAATAGTAGGGCTGTCAATCGCTTAAAAGATTTAATTGCGATTAATCGCAAATTAATGACACATTTTTTTATGTTCATAAGGAGATTTGTCAAGTATTTAATGCTCTTATCAACAAGGGAGTGGGTAAATATGCTTGCTTTGTGCAAACGTATGTATATATTTATTATTGGAAATTAATTAAAAACACAAAACAATTATAAATATTGTCCAGAAACCCTCACAGGTACTGCATTTAGCATAAAAAATATGCTCAAATCATAACATGGCAAACTGCAGCCCAACAGGCAACAACAGCTGTCAGCGTGTCAGTATGCTGACTTGACTATGACTTGCCCAAAATTGCATGTGATTATCATAAAGTGGGCATGTCTTTAAAGGGGAGACTCGGGGGTACCCATAGAACCCATTTCCATTCACATATCTTGAGGTCAGAGGTCAAGGGACCCCTTTGAAGGTGACCATTATTCCTCACCAAAATTTAGGGTGAGTTTCGAGCGTTATTTAGCCTCCTTCACGACAAGCTAGTATGACATGGCTGGTACCGATGGATTCTTTAGGTTTTTTAGTTTCATATGAAACCTGTATATTCACTCTAGCCTCAAAACTGATGCAAGTTGCGTTAATGTGTTAAAGAAATTAGTGGCGTTAAAACAAATTCGCGTTACAAATGACAAATGCGTGATAGCCCTTGTTAATAGATAACTTATCACCTTAAAAGGTAATAATATATCATTGTTGTTCACAGCTTGTTTTTGCTGCGCCCAAGAGGCTAAAAAAATTATAATATTTCAAATTACAAAAACATTTGAGAGTCAAAATTTTGTAGGCATGAAGGCCACTACACACCGGCAGGGTTTTTTTTTTGTGCAGTTAATTCGCATGTCAATATATTTTATTATTTAAGTGTTGTTTTTGTCATGAATACTTTCACAAAGAACGTGAATATTACGCAGTGAAAAGGTGTGCTTTCTTTTTGCTTTTTTTCAGAACAAAGTCAACAAATCAATTTTCTGTTTTTGTGGAACTGGTTTAGTTGCGCCTATATTTATGAAACAACACGGAGACTCCGCAGTCCGAAGCAAGACGGGAAACTCTATAACTCCTTTCAAGCATGACAAAGGCAGCGCAGACCAGATCCACTTCTTCCATTCTTACCATTCACAATTAAAGCCCTAGACTTACAGTATAATATTCGCAGGCAAGTATTCGTTTATTCGTCATGCCCCTAGTGTGTAAAGGCTTTTAGAATCAAGATTTTTCCACCTGTAATGCCCAGATAGAGCAGCAAATCCTGTCTTTCTTTCAGCTTAATACCTCGTTCCTTTACCTGTGTAACCACCTCTCCTTCTGTACTGTTGCTGAGAGTGCCCTGGATTGCATAGTACATGATGTCTGAAATGTAGCGCCTGGTTGATGAAACTAAACATGACACCTTAGCCCATATCCCTCCCCACCCCACACCCCTACCCACCCACACAAACACGTACGCACCATATGCCAGGTTGCTTGACACATTTCCTTTAAAGCAGCCTTAAAAGCTTTTCTCCTGGGCGTCCATCTAATGAAGTCAGCCTTGAAAGCATTGTTTCTGCTGGCAGATACAAGCCAAACCTCTGAGGGACGTTGACCAGGCGAGAACAAACAGAGAGAGATAAAGAGAAAACACTTTTTATAGACTGCATTGTACAGGACCCCGAAACTTTCAATATGTGCCAGAAGCCATTTGCCATCTTCCAACACTGTAGCCTGCTCCTGTGTTGTATTTTATTTTTATTCTCAAATGTCAACTGCTGGGGGAGGAACTGTAAGGCTACATATTGCACAGAAGTAATATAAAAATGAAAAAAAATGGAAGAGGTATTAAAAACACCACCCTCTTATTATGTAAATGTATGGTGATTGAACCTCTTTCTCTTATGCTCCCGAATTCATGAGACCAGATTTTTCTTACACTCTTGACATGAACACCCTCCCACCCACATACACACACACACACACACATACGGTATATTCCTCACTCTCTGCCTGCACTGTTTTCTTTACTGTAATGAAAATGAACAGTTTTCTCTATCATCTCTGGAGAGTGGTTTCCAATTGTTTATTTTTTTCCCCCGTACCCCGTCTTGCATCACCACCTATTCTCTTTCTGTAACACAGTACTGTTGGTGTGCACAGTTACATCAGGGCTGCTAGAGTCTTCAGTTTGGGCGCTACCCTTATCCAGCATTTCATTAAAAAAAAACAAGTAGTTTACTCGCAGTTAAATTTAACTATAAATCATTTCCCGGCTTTAACGTAAGACCCACAACTAGACGCATAATGAAATACATGGGCTACACACTCCCTTGGCCAACAAGGAAAGAAGCCTTAAGGCTAAACAGATGTCTCGCCTAATCACTATATTTGTGATTACTAAAGTTTTACTGGCAAAGATGAAAATAAAAAGATGCAAACAGCAGACCCAGCAGGCTCGACTGCATCTCATTTCTTCATAGCCTTACCCATAAATTAATATCTATTAATATCTTTACCTGTTAGACACTTTTTTTTACCTGCGGGGATCCCATTAGGTGCACATTTTATTTAAAGCTGGTTTGATGCCCTTTTTAACTGTTTTTACATTGTATTCTCATATTTCATATGCAGTTTCATACACTCTTAATGTGTCTAAATGTTTGAGTTTTGCTTTTACAGTCCTGTGTTCACAGCATAGACTGTACATAAGAACGTAGTCACTGTAAGTTAGCCATTTTGGCCAGCATGAACCAGAAGTGACACAAGTGGGTGGAGCTAAGCACAACTGAACGCTGAATACGATATTTTTAGGCGACCAAAAAGGTTATAATTAACTTTCATGAACTGAAAACACACTGTGAAAGGGTTAAAGTTGTAAGACCGAAACACAGACAACTCTCAGACTGGACAGCTCCATGGTAGCGACCTGTCAATCACAAGGTAGCCACGCCCTAAACCATACCCTGCTTTATGGTCTATTTGACTCTAAATGGGACCATAATTTACTAAATGAACATCATGCTGTATTGAAGAAGACTTGAAACTAGTGTTTGAGACCATAAACTCATGTTTACAATGTTTACTGAGGTAATAAATCAAGTGAGAAGTAGACTCATTTTCTCATAGACTTCTATACAATCAGACTTTTTTTTGCAACCAGAGGAGTCGCCCTCTGCTGGCTACTAGAAAGAATGCAAGTTTAAGGCACTTCCGTGTTGGCTTCACTTCACAGAGCCAGAGGTATAGCCCACTGGTTCACAGAGCAACCATGCGCAACAGCTGCTATCATCGGACCACCCTTTATAAATAAAGGTTGAATGAATGACATTTGTTGGGGCATGGTGTTAGGAGTCTTTGGTAGGTGAAGCTCCTGTGCTGCTGTTTTACCTGCTGGTGCACCATCGGCCTGACGCAGCTCAGTGTTCGAGGAATCACCATTATTGAGACAAGCTGTCAAGACCCGCTGACTGGGAGGAGAGACTGAGAAAAACAATAACACTGCAAGAGAAGGGCAGGGGGGGAGCACAGGAGCAAGGGATAGCTCAGGGGAACGTGATTGAGACAGAGAGCGCAACTGAGGCAGAGCTTCAGCGATGATGTTCTTGACTGCATTCTTGACATGTGTGCGTTGGCTTGTAACCCTGAGATATGTTGGTAAATTTACTGTAGAACAACTCTCCAGATTGCCAATTTAATCTGACCTTTAGATCACTTATATACAGCTCGCTTACTAGGGCCCCTGAGACACCAAGCATGTGGTGGTTAAGCCTTGAGATAGTGGAGCCTGTGTACAGTAACCTTGACATAGACACACTGATATGTGTAATGTACTTGCATTTCGAAGCAAATTGATTATCTACGCTCCGGTGCCTTAACTAGCCCTGTGGTGCACAATTAAAGGTCTCTTACTGTATTTTCAATGACTTGTGATTGCTTCTATCCACTCTGGAAGCATTTGTGAGGGAGCAGAATCTCTGCAGTTCACCTTCATGTGTTTTGCAGCATTTCCACATGAGGGCATTAATTTAGATGGGTGATATGTCTTATAGCTTCAGCATTTGATGTAGATCTTCTGACTCACGGGTGAGTTAATGCTCATGAGGATATTGGAAATGGGCTCCTTTCAAGTTCCTTATTTGAGCATCCTTCAAAAAGACAGGTTTGTGGTGGTCATTTCTCTCTGCCTGCAGGGAGCCTGTGAGGGAAATGTATGATGGGAGAATACTGTATGAGTTAATAGGCTTTTTATACCCGGTGTTGACAAAGTGAATAGTTTATGGTCTCTTCCACATATATGCACACGCACTTACAAACCCTCAGGACAGGATTCATAGAGACTTAATATGTGTGTGCTGATGCATGAATGAAATGAACTAAGATGTTTAACAGACATCATTTAATACATTGTTTGTGTTGCTTATATGAAACACTACAGATATTGTATTTTATGCTTTTGGAAATATCACAGTTAACAACTTACATGAGCAAACAGTCAAAGTGGTAAATAGGAAAGGAATTGTGTAGATTAGTAAAACAGATGATATGTTTATGTCTGGTTTGCTAAGAGAGCATGTAAGCTTGTAATTTCCATTTAGTTTATGTTTTCTCACTGTAATGAATTCCCTAATTGCCGTGTAGCTTCAACTAATATGGTAAAATAATTAAAACATCAATTATATGCCTTTTGTTCAGCTCTCGGGCCAATTTTGAAAATCTCCTATTCTTCTATTCAGCGTCATTGCACACAATAAATAGTCTATTTAATACATACATTCATTTAAAGTCTGCTTTTGTTACAGCATCCTTTTTTTTTTTTTCTTTTTCTGTCTTCCTTTTTTGTTGTTATTATTTCAGGCTTTTTTTTTTATGGGGATTTATTAGGAGTTTATCATCCGACTTTATGAGAGCCAAAACGTGGATAAAGAGAAAGAAGTCAACTAAATCCAAACACATAGTACAAGATGCAATATCTTCTTTTTTTTCCTTAAGAATATGATGGGTTATTGAAAAACATCTGCTGGTTATCTGCTCGTGCTCAAAATTCAGAGCAAGTTTGATGCATCATGATGTGGCATTTGACAAATTAAATTTGCAGTTGTTCGTCAAAGAATTCAGCCATGTGATGATTCCAGTGGATTTTCCTTTATGAAGGTGTCACAAAGGCCCAGCATCGTATTTCTAAAACTTTAAAGTGTTCACACTTGATGTACCTGCCACATTTTGCTCTGATAGTATACTATACACTGCTGTACATCCAGAGTGTCTGAGGAGTATTAGAGCATGGAGGTGTGAGAATGATCCTTGTTCTGTTTGCCAAGCTTCATAATCGCCAATTAGAAGAAGAAGGACTAACTGCTAGCGAACAAGTGATTTATTGAGTCAGTGATTGAGCCATCGAGTGAGCGAGTGAATGAACGCATGAAAGTGTGAATTAGTGTGTGAGTGGATCCATAGTACTTTGTTTCCATAGCAACATCACACATTCTCTTTAGTTATAGTGATGACAGAATTACTGTGGGTTACAGACACAAATAATAGATGCACACGTAGCACCACAGTGTCAAAAGGAAGACTCTCAGGATGGAGACTATTGTTATAACACTATTACTTGTACTTAGAGCAATACTTTTGGACAACAACCTGTGCCATCTGAAATGATGATGGTTGAGGTTTTTCTATGTTGTCAAAACCACCTGATTCAACTGTTATCAGGCTATTAAATAAGCGTTATCAGTCGCTATAAGCACCATACATGTGTATCATTAGGGGCCTACTACGTTGTCAAAGTGAAACTTAAAAGCAACACGTTCTAACATGTTGTAAAACTGAATGAAACGTCATGTTTTGAACACAAACAGAAAGGCTTCTTCTTTTCCAACCTGCCACTAAGGCAACCATAGAAACCACACCATGGAAAATGAGGCAGGAGCCAATTTTACTGGTATCTGAGTTCCCTGAATTATGCACCTCTACACCAGCAGTGAACAAACAACACAAAAGACAGTCTTGAGCATCCTTATCCTGTGTTTATGATAGTAGTTAGTTAAACCTACCATCTGGAACAACTTATTCACTAACACAGTGGCAAAGGAATTCGCAGGATTTAAAGGTCCCATATCATGCTAATTTTCAGGTTCATACTTGTATTTTGTGTTTTTACTAGAACATGTTTTCATGCTGTAATGTTAAAAAAAAACTTTATTTTAGAATGTTTACGTTTAAAATTGTGTCTACATATTGTATATTTGTGATATCACAAATGGGCAGAAATCCTAACAGCTTGTTTCAAATGCAGAGTTTCTGAATACGGGCTGTGTGTATTTCCCTGTGGATTGACTGTTTCGATACTTTCACAGTATTTATATAGGACTTAAGCCTGCTTTATAATAAAAAAACATGAAAATCGCACTTTTTTATAATATGGGACCTTTAACAGGTTACAACGATTTTAAACATATCTGTTTAACCTGATTAACAATACTGAAATGTTTTTCTTGTTTGTCCCGTGAGTTTTTTCTTTGAGACAGAAACGACTCGGGCATCACATCAGTTACTGTTATCATTAACAGCACATCCAGCCTCCTAAATAAAGCCTTGTGTTTGTCTTAAAGGTCACAGAGGAAGAGGGGAAAGTCGCTGAGAGAAAAGAGAGGAAGGAGGCGTCCCAAGCACCACCTCCTGTCATCATGTTCTCAGGGTCCGGCCTGAACAGCTCCAAGGGTCTACGGCGGCAGAAGAGGGACTGGGTGATCCCACCAATCAACGTGGCGGAAAATTCTCGAGGCCCGTTCCCTCAGATGCTCGTCAGCGTAAGTGACAGATTTGATGTGCCGCGTCACTGATTTGTTCTGAGTTTACAGCTGGGATTTCTTGAGGGCGCTTTGCGGCTGATTGGGGGTGTGTGATGGACGGTGATAAAGAACACAAATACGTTAGCTGGGTTTGTTCTCCACATCCTCACAGATGATTATGTGGTGTAATTATAGCCACAAAATCTTAATGTATTTAAAGAGCCCTCACTGCCCTGAGAGGTTTTCCCCTCAGACGTAGGGCAGGCTCCAAAGCAGCTAAACTCTCCCACAGTGTGAGGTCCATTGGGTTCACAGTGAAACGAATGATTATTTCCCCTCCTTTCTTTTCCTTTATCAGGCCATTTCAGAAAGGTTGCCCGAAGTTCAGTACTATTTTTACAGCTCCTTTATAACAATACAATTTGTCACAGAATCTTTACTGAAGCCTTAACTCTGGCTCCCCTGTGAGATATAAGGAGAAAGTATGAAAAGCTGTTATTCCCCGGCCCCAAAGAGCAGGACAGTAGTTCATCCCCTCTGCCCCAGTAAGGACATGAGGGTTTAAACTTAGATGTATCAGAGGTAACGACACGAACAATAAACTGCATCCACGTCTTAAGAAGCAGGAATATAGAAATAGTAACACTTCAGCTGTTGGTGCCTAATCATTATTCAGTAAACCTGTCCTCATTTAGCATTCCAGATTTGAATGTGGCAACAACAACAGACTCCCATCACTGCAAATTAGATTCATGCAAAAACTGCTAGTTTTGATAAGTGCAAAATATAAACACAACATGGCGAGGGTTGGAGGTCGAGCCTGTACACGCCTGTCTGAGAGAAAGAGAAACATGAATAAATAAATGTTTGTGTAAATGTGTTGTTGTGCGAAAAGGCTCGAGCTGCCGAGTGCTTAAAATTCAGAGATTCTGTCACAACAGAACGCGCAGTTTGTCTCTCTCATAGCAAAGCTCTAGACTCTGAGCTCGCGGTGCGCGCTGTAATTCATCAAAAAGCATCATTCCAGGAGACCGCTGCTTCATTCCCGGCACCCCCTCTCCTTCTGTCTTTATCTGGGATATCTACAGTAGCCATCAGCTTCTCCTCACTGTTTACAAAACTCTCACAGTTTATCTCTTTTGGGTCTTAAATTGTGCAAAAGAGGCATTTCTTTCCCTTTGTTTCTGCTCTTTGTTTTTCTACCAGGTTTTATCCAATCCCCAGGGAAAAGCCTGGGGAGCTGCTTGAAGGAAACTTTTTTTTTTTTTCACAGCGAAACAAAAATATCAAGTCAAAGAGGGGAGAGTTTTGTAAGTCTTTGTTTTGGAGTTGGAGTGTGTCCCATCGGCCTGGCACAGTGTGGCCCTCTCATCTCCGCCCGCCGCGCCCCTTCAGTAGTGCTGCACCAGTCATAAACTGGTCAGACAATTCTGCTATTTGTTTCCGTGAGCTGGTCCGAACCAGAGAGAGACAGAGGGGGGGGGGACGGGGAAGGGAGAAAGAGAGAGAGAGGGTATCAAAGGAACATTTGGAAGTATAGTGTGCAGCCAAACACAATCCACTTTGTGCAGTAAATAAGTCCGTCAGGGGCTGGTGGATTGCTGAGAGTGGAGCGTTCAGAGCCGAGGAGAAGTGATGCGTGTTGATGCCTCCGCTGGGCTCTCGGGCTCCCGTCTCTCTCATTAATGATGACTGGAGGGCAGGCAGGGCCATACTGAGAACTAGAGATTTTAACAAGGAGACGGCTCTGGGGTGTGGATGGCATGGGAATGATTTTGCCATACTGATTGTTTATGCGTTTAGTCCACTTTTGTAACCTCTTTAGTCCTCTCTTGAGAATTTAGGCTTGTTTGCATCTCTTTCTATTTCTCTCAGTCAAAACTCACTCAAATAATCCAAGCAAAAATCGTTTTTTTTCCCTCTGACATTTAATGTGTTAATCACAATTTTCTTGTTTAATTTGGAATATGTTGCAACAGATCTTGCGGTCTTTCTGTCTCCTCTCCTGTCTCTCTCCGACTGTGCCATTACTCAGTGCTCTGTGTGCTGTGGCTGTGTGATGCCTCCCCTAATGGCCTGTGAAGTCAGTCCCTTTCCTAATGGGCTGTTCTGTCATCCAGCGCAGCACTGAGTGACATGCAGGCAGCGGCCTTCCCCACCATCCCGCCGCTTTTCTCCCTGCCCTGACCAAGTTGCCGTCAGTTGGACAGGCGGGGTGACAGCAGCCCTCACCTGTATCTCCGCAGGTCTGCAGCACTGTCACTTTGATCAGGCCGGCACAGGATCGGGCAGATGTCAGGACAGAGGCCCTTCTGACTGGCCTCTGAGCTCACAGCCTGACATGGCTCGAGGGAAATGTTGACTGCTTATAGGTAAAGTCTTGGCAGAACTGTACTCCCGCTGCTCTCTAAAGCCAAGATGGTGTCAGAGCTCAACGAGATGTTATTGACTGCTTTTTATTAATAGCAGCGCTGAAATAATTGCTTCACCCTTCCACTGTACATCAAGTAGTGCTCACATGCTGTAACTCTGTGGCATAATATTAGACCTTATCACCCTCTCTCGTGTCACAGAGTTGTACTGAATGTAGCCGGGTATTAGCATCACAGATTTCCCCTCGTTTTTGTCCCCCCAGATGATGGACAGCCGTGCTGTGCTTCCTTACAGCCAGAGGTGGGTAGAGTAGCCAAAAACTGTATAACCTGACCTGCCAGATGGTTTGTTACACAGAACCATCTGAGAAGCTGTCGTTGAAAGCTGCTTAGTAAAGGGCAGGCACTTTCAAAAAATACGTGGCAGGCGAGTGGATGAGCCATCTGTCAATCAAACTGTTGCCAAAGCCAATCAGGAGAAGAGCGAAAACATTGCCTTCAGTGCCGTTCTTCAGGAGCCGCCATTGTTGTTTAGAATGAACAGTCGCCTCTCTGTGTCGCATCACACACACCTAAACCACGCCCATAGCTGCCAGTAGCTCCTCACTGGATGCTGATTGGTCCGTGCTCTGGCCTGCCGGACACAAAACGCATTACTTGAAGCCTGATAAGATGGATTTTTTTGTGATATGCGATCCCGCAATTCTCGCGTGATCTCGTGACATCGCGATAATCCAGCTGCTGTGCATGATAAAAAAGCTGTACTCAAGTAGAAGTAAAAGTAGTCATCAAAAAACCTATTTGAGTGTCAAAAGTGTCCACCCAAAAAAAAGGACTTGAGTAGCGAGTAACTTCATAAATCAAAGAAAAAGGAGAAAATACAGGCCCTCTTTTTTTATTCATGAGGATATGGCTGACCTCATTTCCACCACAGATAGTCTTCCTCAGATGAAGGTAAAGAAATGAACATACACCTGTATTTATGGTCAGTTTATGATAAAATGCTGTGCCATCTATCTGCTAGAGATACACACGGTCAACATGACTAGTTAAATGGTTAATGGCTGCGGTATGATAACAGAGGGCCAGCAGACCTGTCATCAGCAGACCGCCAATGTGCATAAATGGATTAAACGGTGAATTAATAAAAGTAACCCGATGAATGTATCCAAATTTAACGGAGTAAAAGGAATAAGTAGTAGCAGGAGTAAAGTAATAAAAAAAAAAAATTCTCTAAAGATCTACTCAAGTAAAAGTAAAAAGTCTGCTTACAATAGATCGGTATGAGTGGTGCATAACTTTAAAAAAAAAAAAGACAAACTGAAAGTCTTTCAAAGAGAGCCTTGTTGAGGAAACAGAAACACAAGGCCGTGCTAGAGAAAACAAAGAGAGGGAAATATCCAGAAAGACTAAAACAAAGCGAGAGGGGGGAGTAATTTTTCACAATAAACGGGTGTTCTTTGTCGTTCTCTTTCTTCTGCGGCCAAACAGCCATCAATAGCATGTAAGGGACATTGATTTTTCACAGAGGCTTTTTGAAACCTTCCATTGATCCACACACTTCTCCTACGGCAAAGAGGCATCGATTTCTTCTGCTCGGGTAAATAAAGACTCAACGTAACACCCCCACACCACCACCACCCAACTCCCTTAACCCTCTATTAGAACAGCCGTCAGCAGAAAAATGGACAAAACCCCGATGAAACAACAATTTAGCCAAGGAGCAAGACGGGGTATAAATAAACAGTTGTCCAGTAAAATGCCTTTTTTATTGGACTGTTTGCTGACACTAGTTTGTGAGATAATAACGGGCGGAGTGAGAGACCGACGTTGTTTTGGCCAGTCAGAGTTGTTAGTGCAGGTGAGGAAATGGTACCACATTGAAAAGAGACGATTTTAAACACTGTATCTGACTATTAACACAGATAACACTTTAAATTTATAAGCATTACAATTTTAAAGAATTAGTTTGAAGTTTTGTGAAATATGCTTATCCGGTTAATCGCCCAGAGTTGGATGAGAAAATTGATGCCCCGTCATATCTGTCCATTAATATGAAGCTACAGCCAAAGACGACTAGCATTAGGAGTAAATACAGAAGTTTAGATACAGCGTAACTAACTAACTGACTTGTGCCGCGCCTCATAAGCCGCATGAACATAAAAACTTTGTGGGGAGTACGGACAGCATGGACAAGGGGAGTTGAGAACGAGGGTGCTGTAATTAATCAATAAAATGTTCATGTTTTTTTTTGTAATAATTGGTGAACTGTTCGTCATAACTTTTTCATTTTTATTTGTGAACAAATATAATTAATGAAACATTATTTAAACGTTTTCTGAATCTGCTCTATTTTTAGAATATGATTTTACAGGGCAAACATTTCCAGAAGAATTAAATGTTTAGACGAATGCTTTGATATGTGTAAATAATAAAATAATAATTTAATTGGTTATAATAATGGTCCAAAATTATTTAAAATGGAATAGTTTTAAATCAAAACTATAAGAGGACCCCCAAACCCAATATCTCCTAGGATCTTTTATTCACTGTTGAAATTCAGAATGTGTCTCTTTATCCTGCTGGATAATATGTATGAGCATCTTGACTGGGACACTGCTCCTAAAACCTGAATGACACCCTACTATAGGGGCTACAAATAGCACAGGAAAGCACTTTAACTATTAACACTATGGGTAAATATACAAACACACCTCCTTAACCCTATGATGTTCCAGTTGGAATATAATTGGAGTAGTATGGGTCTACTATAGGAGATGCATCGCCCATGTACAATAATATAGCACTAAATTAACAACTGATTATGACTGACACAGTATAACACGCTTAAAGAAATAATGAATAAATAGGAATAAGTTGCAAGAGATTGCTGATACCGGCCGATACACACGCCAACATGTGAATAAGAGGAGTACTGGCACTTGTTTCCACTTCGAGCACTGTATTGGACAGATATGACAGTGGTATTGATCTTTTCAACCAGCTCTCCACAAGACAGTGAACGAGCATATTTATAATGTCAAACAATTCTGTTAAGACTAACAAGCAGAAAATGTGACTTAGTCACAGCATTGCTAGTTATAGCTTTCCTTTACTGGCTGAGGTGTATCTAGACATCTTTTCTCACCATCTCTTTTCTTCTTCTTGTTCACCCATTGCATCACTTTTGTCCTCGTTCTCAGTATTTTCTCTTCTTTTATAATAGTCATTTTATTCATATAACACTTTTTAAAACCGTTACAAAAGCACACAAAATAAAACCTATAGAAATGAATTGTCAGCAGCCGCTTAACACTAACCACAGATTCAGCAGATATGATGAAATGGGGAAGGTTGTTCCAAAGTTTATGATCTTCTTTTCAACCTCTCTTCTTTTCTAAGAAACCTGTTGTCAATTCACTTCTAAAGCTCCTCTGCTCTGGGTAATATCTTAATGTTTCTCTAACAGACAGAGAGAGAAAGGACATTTATTTTGAGAGCTGGAATAAGAGATGCAAAAATGTCTTATTGGATATTATTTCCTTGGAAGAAAATTCTTCTTTTATGTCTGTCTTCGTTGTCTGCCGGCTGTCCTTGAGACAGAGAAGCCAGATATTCCGATTAAGTGTGGCTGCATCCGTCAGTAATCACAGGACATTATATTGACAGCAATACCATAGAGAGAAACAGCAGCTGCAAGAGCAATAAGCCAAATAAATGGGTACTTGTCTTAAGCCCTTTATTGACTGTATGAAGAGAAAGAGGTTTGTTTGATATCCTGCAATGTTATCGACAAGTCGTTTATCCCAGTAATTTATTGTCGGCATTTATAGCTTTAGAAAATATGTCTAATAAAAAGCAGCCTGAATGTTAAACAGTACGCAAAATGCCGACATTTGTATCTGATTTGATGTGTGTTGCGGTGCATCTGGTTGTGTTTACTGTACCCGCTGCAACACCTGTGCTCCAGTTTCTACTTCTCTCTCCGCGGAGCGTGTTGAGAAAAGCATTTTCTGAACAGAATGAAAGAACCCCCCCCCCCTCCCGAGGTGTCTGCGTACGTTTACCAGTGATTAATGACAGCTCCGCTTCACTGACAGACACGGCAACAACAAAAACACCAGAGAGACAGACAAAAAAGAAACAAAAACTGAAAGGAAAGGAGGAACAAAAAGCAACATACTGTACAAGTGAGCTGGAGCTGATTGCATTGGAGGAGGGGACAAAGACGGGTGGGTTTGATAGAGAACACGAGAAAAAGAAAGGAACGAGAAAGGGAATGTAGGGCTAGACCAGGATTAGAGGCGCGTCTGTGTTTGTGTTTAGGTCTGATAGACTTCCCGGAGAACTGCTGTTCGCGGCCTCGTCCCTCGAGTCACCCACCACCCGGCCAACACCAGCACTACACCGCTCCAGTCTGCCCACTTCATCCTTTTCTACTCCTTCCTACTGAGACGTATACGCTCACAAGCACACATACCCAATCACAAATAAACATACCCGTGCATACACAAGCAGAGAGAAACGACTTGTCCTACACAGTCAGCAAACAAAGGATCAGTAAAGCGCATGTGCCACGTTGTTGCCTTTGTATATGCTCATTGTTTGGGGGTTTTGTTTGGTCGCATTTCTGCTTTATCCCTGAACAAAGAGAAGAAAAAGCTAAGCCAGAAAAACAGGATTCGATCTTGTTTTTTTTTTTTTTTTAGTCCACCAGAGAAAACCGCAGGATGGTGAAACGCAGGGATGCGAGTATTTAAGGATCACAGTCCGATCCAGAGCTCGGTCACTAGGAAACCGCATTGCCGCCCATATGGAACGCTTTACTAATGTTGAACGGCGCAGAACTCATTTTCTGGGCTTAATAAATTCAGGCTGTGAAAACACTGAAATGTGTGGTCACACTAAGTCTATCAAACACATGAACCATACAGGATGTGCACTGCTGTATATGTATTCAAGCATATTTTGTTCGGGGCTATGTTTCGTCTTTTATTCTTTCGATGTTCTTGTGCACCGCTAAGGTCCTTTTACTTGGCATGCGAACAACTTCAACACACACACGTTCACTTCACACACTACATAAACTCAATCAGGCCGGGGAAGAAAAGAAAGAAACAATAAACTTCTTTCAGATATGGGCGGACCTCTTGCAGAGTTTAAAGAGGGAGGAAAAAAGGAAAGCGAGACCTTGGTCCACTCTGGGGGAAGAGCGCAAACAGTTGGGTCAGCATCTCATTTGCTCTTTGTTTTACTCAGTAACACATCTTGGCTAGTTTAAACTCTTGGCTTTTTTGTTTGATTTCCCCTCCTGAAGAATTCACACGAGGTATTTCCTTTCTTAACCCCAGCTGCGAGTTTTCTTCCAGCACAAACTACCCCCTGTTTGGAGACTTTGCAAATCATTTGGCTAAATGTGCAGTTTGATACTTACTGAACCCTTTTTTTTTAAGACATGCTAGCAGCACGGCTCTATGGGTGGTCGGTAGATCCATTATTTTGGTCCGGACTAAAATATCTCAACAACTATCGGATGGATTGCCATGAAATTTAATACAGTCATTCATGGTCCCCAGAGAATGAAGCCTACTGACTTTGCTGATCCCAGTGGGCAACTCCAAGTCTGAAAAGTGAAGCTAATGGGGATGTGCCTTAAACTTGCATTCTTTCTAATAGCCAGCAGGGGGCGTCTCCTCTGGTTGCAAAAAGAAGTCTGATTGTATAGAAGTCTATGAGAAAATGAGCCTACTTCTCACTTGATTTATTACCTCAGTAAACATTGTAAACACAAGTTTCTGGTCTCAATTGCTAGTTTCAAGTCTTCTTCAATACAGAATGATGTTCATTTAGTAAATTATGGTCCCATTTAAAGTAAAATAGGCCATAAGTCAGGTTATGCTTTAGGACGTGGATACCTTGTGATTGACAGGTCTTGTCCGCGTTTTTGTTTTATAACTAACCCGTTCACAGTGTGTTTTCAGTTCATGGAAGTTAATTATAACCTTTTTGGTCGTCTAAAAATATGTCATTCAGCATTCAGTTGTAGTTAGCTCCACTTCTGGTTTCAAATAACCAAGACAGCCAAAAACCAAGATGGCAACAGCTCAAGGCTTCAAAACGGCAGTCCACAAATCAATGTGACGTCACGGTGACTACGTCCACTTCTTATATACAGTCTATGGCTGATCCCCTGACTTTTGCTCTAGCGCCACCAGCAGCAGTTGACATTTTGGGATTTTAGTTAAATGTATCTATAACTATTGGCTGGATTACCATGAATTTTGATCTGGACTTTGACAAGACCCTCACGATGGATTATAATAACTTTGGTGATCCCTTAACCTTTGCTGTTGCACCACCGTCAGATCAAAATTTAAATCTTTTTAGTACTTTGTTTTATGACTGAATAGACCATTTCACAGTTGTAAACGTAAACATTCCAAATGTGTCCCATTTCCTGTTGCAGTGTATGTGAATGGTTGCATCTGAAATTCCATATATCATGCTATTTAGTAGCTAAAACAGTATGTGAGAATTTTTAGCTTGTCCAAAACCTTTGTATGAAACCAATAGTACGTGAATTGCATACTATTTCTGGTGAAATATTACAGTATGCCAATACGGCAGCATAAATATCCCATAATGCAACGTGGTAGTGACGACAACATTCATAACAGGCGTTGACAGCTAGCTCCGTAACATCAATAACAAACTTAATTTACTTAAGTTTAAGAATAACATTTCACTTTGCTAGGTGTAATATAGTTTTTAAAATTTGTTCAGACTTTGATTCTCACAAATCATCGTTTTGTTTACATGAGGTTGGCACGGGTTACCATGGTTACGCGTCTCAAATGTTACTGTTACTGTCTAGAAGCCACAAAGGCTAACAGTTTAGCAAGCTTGCAAGCGGGTACCATAATGCAGTAAATGCAAAGGCACAATGACAGAGGATAAAGATGAGGCCGTTGGGAATATCAACATATTCCTCAGACATATTATAAAATTACAATGATAAACAATATACGACTAAAATTACAATATATTAACTTATTATGCACCGAAAAATCAACTTCCATGTCCTTCGCCATTTCTGATAACATCAACAAACACGTCAGAAGTCGTAAACTCTGAGCTTTCGAAAACTTCCACTTACAAGGTCATTATTACCACAAGAGGGCGGCGTTCATATGGACTCTTCTTGTGAACCCGGTAAACACGACCCCTTTTGAAGTCACCAATAGACCCAGACTGTTGCCTAGCAATGCAATTCCGGTCTATACTTGCAAAACTAATGATATTCTATTCATGGTAACTCACTAAACTGAGATGTGCTGCATTGTGCTCAAAGCATAATCTCAGATAATACCTGTTCTATTCATGCACAAGTACATCATCCTTGGCACACTAGCGTAAAATAGATGTATTCAGATATGACCTTTATTAGTAAAAAAAAAAAAAAAAAAAGAGAGTAAGAGAAAAGTCTGTTCTTGTGACAGCTAGGGTGAATCTAGATAGCCGGTCCTGAGTTATGATGGCAGGAGTAAAACAGCAGAAGAAGTTGAGAGTGCTTTACATTGTTACTCTTGCTAATGGAGTCTTTGTAATGGAGGAACATGCTCACCACTGTCTTTTTTGACAAGTCCTATCATTAATGAAACATTTGAACATAAAAGCAATTTGACCATGTTCTGAATAGCGTGAGACTCGGGTCTCTAAGAGAAGAGGTGAGCACCTTAGTATCTCACGCAAGGAGATGGTCGAGGGCAATCATGAAATAGGAAGGGGATAGATTTATGGATTCTTCATCAGCTCAACATCTGTGTGCTTAGTTCTGATTCTTGTTTCCCCTCAAAGATCCACCATTCTCCTAAGAGCCAGACCCCCCCCCCAGTCTTGTCTTGGCGTATAACAAATACCTTATGAACTTCATTTCCTTTCCTCTAATGAAATTAGTGAGATCAATGTAATTACATTTATCACCCTCAGGAAATGGAGTCTCCTGCAATCTCCTGGTATTGACGAGAAATGTAACAAATTGTTACAACATTCATATATTTGTCAAGCGCATTTGCCCTTTGTTTCCTCTTGTGTTCAGGGAAGTGAGACCGAAATGTAATTTTCACTCTTTAATATCTCATTATTTTGAAATTAGTGGTGTGAAGTGAAGAAACATGTTCATCAGGCATTCTCAGCTACGGTTTATTTTTTAAAGATTTCCAGCCGTGGCCTTGTTGCGCACAACCAGCCCAGAGCTGCTACTACTAAGGCTTTACAGTAACAAAACAAACAACAACAAAAAAAACTGCCTCAGCCACCCACTCACTCATACAGGCACAGACCGCACAGATGCACACACACACACACACACACACACACACTGAGATAAGCGCGCACACATGTTCGCAAATCCTCCCCCAACACATTCCTCTCTGATATGACATCAGGCAGCACCAGGCGGGCTCCCTCCTGGGTTCGGTTGGTGTTAAATTAAACAGTAAATCATCTCACTAAAAGACACAAGAGTTATGTGTGAGTCAAGGGCAACAGTTCTGGGCTCTTTAATAGGAGATGAGGAGGACTTTATGAAGGAGATAAATAACAGCTTAACAAACAGCTTCTGTCTGGTCCCCTGGAGGTTGGCCTCGGCGACCCTGTGGATCAGTAGGATGAAGGAGAGCCAAGAATCTCTTTTCCTCTCAAGACATGAAAAAATAATGTGCAGTGAAATTGGAGGAAAGATATTCGGAGGGAGACTCAGGGAGGCGGGGACCAGTGATGAAGCAGGGGGGACTGAGGGTGGCAGTGATTGCTGGAGATATGTGAAGGTCGGTCAAATAGGAAGGACATGTCGACAGACGGGTTGGCAGTCAGACAGACAGACAGACACAGAATGAGCGTAGAGTAGAAAAGTAGATACAGAGGAAAGGATGCAGACAGAGAAGAAGAAAGAGATGCAGGCATGGCGGTTGTCCCATCAGGTAATACTTTCCTCCCACCTCTGCTCAGTGATGTTTGCCCGAGAGACAGACCTAACAGATTAAAATGTGATTCAACACAAAGCAACAGCATTTAGAGCAAATGAAAGAAAAAGAGTAATTGCGAGGGGGAAAAGTCCTTGGGCGTGGAATTGAATTGAAGGCGCTTTTGGATGCAAGTCATGTGATGTAAAATTCTAATCTCACTTAATGTGCTTGTATTTCCCATTTCCTCCTCTTTGGCTCTTTCTTTCCTGGAGGTAAAATCAAAATCGAGGCCTGCGCCAGAATAATCTGATCCTATTTACTTTGTCATTTAAAATGAAAGGCCTCAGTCAGAATCTTTTCATGCAAGTATAATGGATACTGTCATGGGGTGATCGTGTTTTTGTGTGCTGGTAAAACCCCCTAACCATACAGACACAGACACGAAGGAGCACAGACAACCACACATTAAGATCTGGTACAAGCAAGCGTACATCACCACGGTGCGTGTGTGTAATAAAACTCCTCACTGTGCAATGAAATGCTTTACAGCATCTTTAGATGAAACAGCTCCAGTTTAAGTTGCTGGTATTTTATAACTTTCAGGTTTCTCATTGCTTCTCGCTTGCGAGCATCTCCGGCCAATACTCCCCGACGCTGCTTTACACATTTTTATTTGCTCTCCATTTTCAAGGGAGAAAAGAACATTTCCTCCTAACGCTCTATAAAAGCGTTAACATCCCACATTGTTCATAAAACCAGAGTGATACATCGCTCTTTGCACAGCGCCTGGCATTGCGGTGTACAGGGGGACAGGGTTATGGTTCATCTGAGGCCGTGCAAAATGCTTCTTTATATAAGGTGATTTGTTCCGGTTGCTATGTAGTCGTTGTCATCGCTTTAAAAGAGGAGTCGACGTCAAAGCCAAGCGGGTGGGGCGGCTGGTGCAGATTTTCGGCAGTGTTTTCACGATGACTTCCGGGAATAGAGAGAGGTTCACAGAGACTGACCTCGGCTGGCTCCGATCCATTTTCTGATCTGTATCAATCGGGGAATGACAGGCCAGCTGCTTTTTGAAAAAGCAAAAAGCCACGTGCGAGCCAGCCATCTGTGTGTCATCCTTATGATGCGCGTGCTCGAGTGAAAAATACGCAGGTGTGAGTCCACAGACACGGATGCATGGCTCCACAAACATACACGCACACCTCCTCACTCTTCCAAGGTCCATTTGTCAACATGACAGCTGGACTCTCGCTGAGGTGGAGTTTGCCAAGCAGAATCCCTCGCTTGGTTAGTGGGAGCCAGAACATCCTGGGAAACATTCTGACACACACTTAGAGGCTGCAGTGCAGCCATGTGTGTGTGTGTGTGTGTTTACACATGAGTTTGTCTTTGTGTTTGCGTGCATGTACACGTGAATGTGCAACTTTTCAAAACGCCCAGCAGCAGCATGGCGAGGTCCAGCCCCTCTTCAATTTCTGCCTGTGCTTGGCAGGCGCTGGCTTGGCAGGGAGCAGCCCATTTTGTCAGGCTTCCAGTCAAACATCAGACGCGCACGCTGCTCCCGCCTCTACCTGAACACCTTTTCCTCCTTTGCTTCTCCACTCACATCTGGGTCCTTAGACATCTGTTTACCTCATGATACCTCGAAGTGTTTGCCCCCGTTGGCTGGGAGGAACGCACTGTATGCTTTACTTTCCAAAAAGCCCTTCAGCTGTGTCCACTGGAAATATGTCCATGCAATGATGTCACTGACTAGATTGAAAAAGACAATGTGATTCTTTTTCCAGCAGCATGGGATCCCACAAAGGTCACATGTCTGGTCTAGGGAGAACAACTCTATCCTCTGCCTCACAATTATAGATCTATCTTGCCAAACGGATGTCCTGTCAAACAAGTCCTGGCAACTTCTCTAAACTTCCTGTTTCCAGGTTTCCAGCCAAAAGGGCTCATGCTCTGCCACAGAGTTTTGCTGATGCAGTCAATTCGCAGCCACTTTAATTTTTGCCCCCCCTCCCCCTTATTCGCGCTCTCCTCGCTCTTTCTTCCCTCTATTTTCCCTCTAGTCTGCATTTCTCCCCTTCACTGCTGCCTGATGGATTTAGAAAGTGAGAAGAAGGAAGGGGATGGGGGAGAAGAGGGAGAAAGTGGTGTTTGAAAGGTGGACAACACAAAAGTGTGTGTGTGTGTGTGTGTGTGTGTGTGTGTGTGTGTGTGTATTGGGGTTGTGGGGGAGTAAATGGCTGGGGGAAAGTGCAATAGCAGCAGATTTCATGCCACTGTCACCCCCTCGCCCTCCTACAAGTCTCCAACACTCTTTCCTCTAATTACCCAGATTGGGTTTCCTAGGGATGAAGGGACGAGGGAGGAAAAGGGAGTAACAGGGGGTCCTTGATATTGTCCTTGTCAAAGCCTAGGGGAGCGACTAGAGAAGTCATTCATGCATCCATCACACTCCCGATTTCACAATTTAATCAATCCCTTAATGAAAGAGAGTGACGGAGAGAGAGAGAGAGAGAGAGAGAGAGAGAGAGAGAGGGGTAATAGTGAGATGGTAGCCCTCACACTCTAACCCGGCAAAGCCAAAGCTAAGGGGTGCGGCAGCTCTTTGTCTGCCACTACAATGCCTGCCTTATTTTCATTCTCCCTGCCTGGAAGAGGGGAGTGAGGAGGGCGAGTCATTCCATTGTTACCTCCAGGGAGAATAGCACCTCTAATTTGCCATAAGCCTGCACTATTAAAGACCCGACTCCTTTCACACTGCAATAATTGGAAAAAGTCATTCACTGCTTAACTTCCATTACATGTTATTTTCACTAATGCAGAGGAAGGTCTTTTTAATAATCTCACCTCCGTCAGTTCTAGCTATCATTCAAAATGACACAAAAGTACACTATCTCTCCATTTCGTTCTGTCACACACTCACACGGACCACTAAGGCGGATGAATCTGAAAATGCATCTATTTGGCCTATCTGTCGCCTCTGTGAATCTGAAAATGACATTCTCATATTTTAGTGCAGACGGGAAAAACTGAGCTTTTCAAAAGCAATGACATAAGCCTGTCCACACCTAACCGGGAGCTGTGTGGCGGTAGAGTTAAAAACGTTCTGTTGCCTCTAACTAACTCTGTGATCATTCCTTTTAAATTGTCAATATAGTCGATCGCACAATACAGGTGTTGTAAATCATGAGTTTGGCTATATTGAAACACAATAGAGGTAATTGAGGAGAGCAGAAGAGCTCTCAACTGATATTTAACCAGCAGAGCAACCTACATGTCGATGTTTAGCAGGAATAATGTTTACCATGTTCACCAACTTAGTTTAGAATGTTAGCAGATCGCATTTGCTAATTAGCAACAAACACAAAATATGACAAATCTAGATTCTTACCTGACGATGGCATTAGATTAAAAATTAGGGATCACTAAAGTAATTTCCATAGACTGTATATAAGAAGTGGACGTAGTCACTGTGACCTCACCCATTGGTTTGTTGACTGCCGTTTAAAGCCTCAAGTTCGGCGTTTTGGCCGTTGCCATCTTGGTTTTTGGCCGGCGTCATCTGGGTTTTTTGCAAACCGGAAGTGACACGAGAGAGTGGAACTGAGTTCAACCAAACTCTGAATAAGACATTTTTAGGTGGCCAAAAAAGTTATAATTAACTTTCATGACCTGAAAACACACTGTGAAAGGGTTAAATTTGATAGAGACCAGAAACTTGTGTTTACAATGTTTACTGAGGTAATAAATCAAGTGAGAAGTAGGGTCATTTTCTCATAGACTTCTATACACTCACACTTCTTTTTGCAACCAGAGGAGTCGCCTCCTGCTGGCTATTAGAAAGAATGCAAGTTAAAGGAACTGGCACTGATTATTACAGTTCATCATGAGGGGGCCGTGAATGGTTGTACCAAATATCATAGTAATTAATCCATTTCACTCAAAACCACAAATGTCAACCTCCTGGTGGCACTAGAAGGAATAGTCGGGGGATCTGTCCTCTGGGAACCATGAATGCAGGTACAAAACTTCATGGTAAACCATCCAATATCTTGGAGATATTTCAATCTGGACCAAAGTGGTGGACCGACAACCGACAGACCGACATTGCCACACCACTAGCGTAAAACATTACGCTGGATGTACATCGTTCTCACAGATTTAACAGGACTCTCTCTCTCTCAAACATATAGCCACAGGTACGTCTGTAAGATGTTATGCAGTTTCTGTTTTATGTTTAAGTTAGTACGTGCATTTTTCGAAAATCCAAACTTCAGACTGAGATACTCAACATCAATCCTGTGCTACCTTTTGAAGAGATACAATGCTCAACATCAAAGCCTGAGCAAAAGTCTGTGTTTAAAAAAGGCCACAGGAAAGCTTTTAATGCAGACACTTTGCTGACTCGCAGCAAAACACACAAGGTGTCTTTTTTTTTTTTATCCCTGTGCATTCACCAGAGTGCATTTGGCAGATGGAGTGTGCGTGTGATACGCAATGCCACCTCAAAACCTTTCTCTTGTAGAGGCTCTTTTTCTTAAGAGTTAACCAGTTTGTTTGTGACCTGTTGGCCATTACCTGTATTTCTCGCCTGCCTGTTAGGCTTTACTGTACTGTTGAAGGAACAAATCTCTCTGATTGTCCCTGCCTGCATTTGTGTTTGGAGTCGCTATCCCTGTTTGTTGGGCTTTAGAGCCGTGAAAGGCCTGGCTTTCAGCTCTTTAGGGGTTTGCTGTTACTTTGCTGTCTGCAAGTGACTGTTTCTGCTGTCCTACCGCTCACTGAACCAGTGTCATTCTCTGTACCAGCAGCGCACTACAGCGCACCTAATTGGCACTCTCATGACAGGCCTGTGTGTTTGTGTTTGTGTGTGTGTGTGTTTCTTTTTATGTATGTGTATGACATGCATAAGCCAGACAGTGATACTTTGTACTTTGAAGATTTTCTGGAACTACCAACTCAAAGCAGCGTGTTGCTCCATTTCATGGCACTGCTTTTTGTGTGGTTTGTTTTCTTACAGTTTTGCATTTGTCACAATAATAATATCTACATTTATAAGAATGCTGAATATACTTTATATGGTCACAATGAATATCTTTTGCGGTGTGTTATTTCTTTTTATTACATGGCTTTGTTGAATACTCAATTCTGATTGGTCAATCACTGCGTTCTAGTTTGTTATTTCTTTATAGCAGCTATTTTTGTGAAATAAACCCCTTCAGGGCGATTGCAAGACCCTGTGGACCCTGACGCGAAGCCCCTGTTGCCCGGTTTATTTCACAAAAATGAGCAGCTCGCCATACATTATCCCTTACTTGTTTATTTCCAACCTTACAGTAAAAATGACTCCTCATTCATCTAAAAACTGTAGATGTCTTCTATTATCAAACAGAAGCAGACTGCCAATCGTTTGAAGCTGTCTGGAAGATATAAAGCACAAAAGCTGCAAGGTGATTCAAGTTGAAAGGAAACCTTCCTTTAAATGTGTTTGAAATTGAAGGTTTTGTTTAGCCAAATGCAGGAAATGTCTGTCTCACAGTATTTTTATAGACGAGTCTTACCGAGGTTCTTTTTTCTCCCGTTCTCTGGCAAGAACAGTAACATGCGGTCAGTTTGTTTCCATGTTGCAACCACTGTCAGTCACATCTGATATATGTGCTGTCTTATGTCATGTGTTTCAGTAAAATGAGCTAAGTAAAAACATCACTCCAAATATCAACATTTCCCATTTTCCTCTTTTTTTGTAGAGGAAAATGTGACAATAAAAAAACCTCAATGGGCCCTATTGCAAGTTTCAGACTGACGCAGTTGTCTTTTTTTACACCCAGTGCCCACGTTGTGTAAGTAGCAAATGTACTTACGCCCATCTGTGAGCCCATGGGCATGTTGGTCTTAAAATGAGGTGTGGTCAGGCGCATTGCTATCTCCAGCGATTGCGCCACAAAAACCTGGTTGATGTCAAGTCAATGGCACAGTATTTTCCTGCTATTTAAAGGGCACATTACTCAGTAAGATGAGACTACATAAGCAGGTTCACAACACGCATACACTCTGCTTGTTACACACAGAGGGACATGCAGCAGCGCTGTCCTCCTCAGTTAAATAGGTTATTGGTGCATTTTCTCATTTGCAGTGAAATGGAGTCGTTGATGGGACAGAGGGTTGGGAGACTGCCGAGGCAGAAGGTCCACTGCTCCCGTATGTGGTCTGATCATGTGCAAAGTGAGAACAGAAAACCACTCGCTTCTTCAATTTTCCATTTAAATAGCAATGCACCAAGGCTTTTAAAAGGAATGCGAGATGACACTGATCGGTTTGATTCCTATTAGGCCAAAAACACACCTATGATTAACTAATTAAGAGACTAAATACAACCCATTTGCGCCTTACTTTGCGCCCAGATCATGCGCTATTTAACTAGCAAAAGTGCAGTTGGTACACCCCCTAAATGCACTTACGCCATGCACTTAAGACCATGCGCTATAGATCGTTCAAATAGGGCCCATCATCTGAACAAACGTCCTGAATACACAAGGATCATAAGTACAGTCCCAAGATAGTTGTATCATTTCTATGGTAATTGCTTTTCACCCACAACGCCCCAAGAATATTACAGCAGTGCATATGGTAATTGAACTTCCATGTACATGCTAAACTGCAGATTACCTTCAATCATACCTGTACTTCAAAAACGTCCACGTATGGAGAAGATCAATTATAATCTGTGCTGACCTGGTGTACAATGGCTGTACCAATACATGCACCGGATCACTAAAGAAAAAGAACAGAAAACATCTGGTCAGCTCTTTTATTTATGCATCTGTCAGGTAGCCTGCAGATTGAATAAGAGGTACTGTTAATCAGATGTAGAATATAGAAAACTAGCATAGAGCAAAGCAGTTATGTAGTGTTGAATTGTGGTCCATATAAAAACACAGAATACACATCATGTATGAAATACTTTCCTCATGCACTGATTTTGACACGGAGCTAATTGCTTCATGACCACTGTTTTGTCAGTGAGATGGACTGCTTTTTAACATGATTGATGGATGGACGGGTGGGTTTTAAATGAAAGGGGTCACTCGTTTTGTGAGATCATCAATCTGGCTGGCATATATTCGCCTCCTCATCCATCATTAATATAATAATCTCTCCTTTCGAATTCCCTTGCTTGGTATAGGTAATACCATCTCCTTTAGTGTTTCTGTTGAAACAGTGCCAGGGTTTGTTCTAAATCTTCTTCTTTTTATGTCTTTTTATGCGACAGCCGTGGCTCGAGGCATTTTGTTTTCAGGTTTTTGTCGATCCGTCCCACTCTCGCGATATCTGAGGAATGCCTGGAAGGGAATTTCTTAAAATTTGGCACAAACATCCACTTGGACTCAAGGATGAACTGATTACACTTTGGTGGTCAAAGGTCAAGGTCACTGTGACCTCACAAAACACGTTTTTGGCCATAACTCAAGAAGGAATACGCTAATTATGACAAAACTTTCAACAAATTAGGATAAAATGGTGAAGTGATGACATTTTATATCCAAAAGGTCAAAGGTCAAGTTCACTGTGACACCATAATGTTCTGCAAAAACACTTTTCTGGCCATAACTCAGGAACAGAAGGAGAGATTGTGACCATATTTCACAATTGGTCGGATACTGAATTGGCGACGCTAAGCTTGGGTGCCCACCTTGAAACTGTTGTGATCGTATTGATCATCTGTGCTGCTGGGTTGAAGATGTGTGTGAAGCATACATGTTTTAGAATTGGTAGCTCCTTTGCAGCAACATCCATATTTGAATCATTGTCTACTATCATGGCTTCAACTTTGTGATCTATCAGAATCAGCTTTACTGGCCAAGCATATGAACGTATAAAAGGAATTTGACTAGTTTTTTTTGTACCTCTCAGTGAACTTAAACACTACAGCAGAATAAGAACAACAAAGTTTAACAAAGTCAAGTCAAATCAGTTTTAATTTTATATCCCTATGTCGCAAATCAAAAATGGGTGCTTCACAATCTGTACAGCAAACGACAACCTCTACCCTTCGATCTTCGAGTCGGATGAGGAACAACTCCCGTGCTTTGATGTTGTCCTTCATCCTTCTCTCTGCAACGAGCCAATGTGCCACAGCTCATTGTAGAGAGTATGAGAAGGGTTATCCAAGATGGCTTTGATTTTGTCCCTCGCTCTCCTCACTGCCATTGCCTCACCGAGCTGGCCTTCCACCATCCAGCACACCAATGTGAAGAACAGAGCACTGGCTACTACAGACTAATAGGAGATCTGCAGGAGCCTGTCGCACACTCTGAAGGATCTGAGTCTCCTCAGGAAGAAAAGTCTGCTCTGTCCCTTCCTGAAGAGGGCTTCAGTGTTGTGAGTCCAGTCCAGTTTTGTATTGATTTGGACCCCAAGGTACAAGTCCATCTTCTTCACTTCCTCTCTCTGGATAACAACCAGGATATTGGGCTTCCTGTTTCTCTGGTAGTCCACCACAAGCTCATTGGTTTTGCTGATAATGAGCTTGTTGTTGCACCATGTGACGTAGCGCTCTATCAGTTCTCTGTACTTCTCTGTAAAAATAGTCTAAGTGACGACAGCATGTTTCTCACTGGAAATTATTCAATGGAATCATACATGTCAATATAGTGATAACTTCCATTTGGCCAAAAATACACTCAACACCTTTTATTAAATGCCTTCTTCACTACATATATTAGAGTCTGGACAGATAACTGCAACTTGACTGGTTAGCAGAGGCATACAACGGTGAGGCGGTAATTTTTTCCGGTATCATCACTTTCACAGCACCTCCATCTGGTGAGGACGGAACTGCAAACACAATGAGTATACTGGCATAGACGGTGTCTGTGAAAACAGCAAATTCTATTTCGAATAGAGTATACTGAAGCTCTAAGCCTCTCTGTGTTCCTCCCCTTTGTTTACATATAGCGCCTTCTCTTCTAATCTGCCATGGTGAGAGTTGCGTGGGCTGAAAGGCAAACAAGTGCAATGGTAATATGCTCAGGAACGCTCTGGTATCACACAAAGCAGAGAGACCCATCATTTGAACTTGAAACACCTTAAAAAATAGAGCCAGCCGAGACGAGCCAGGATAACTTGAGTAGGTTATGTTTAGGGGCAGAGCCGGTAGACATATGGTTTTAGATTTTTACAGGTGCTCTATACGATATCCGGAACATCAATTTAGCAGCAAAACACTATTTGCTCTGTAAAGATACAATATAGATGAGTAATGTCTACCTGAGCAGAGAATGAAGTCGCTCTCCTTCTGTGTGTGTTGTAATCAGAGCTTCTTTGTGTTTTGTTGACATAGCCGGGTCAGCCCCGCATTCTTTAAGTGCATGTTCGTGCATGTGAGCGTGCCCCACTGACTAGCTCAAGGCCACTGCTCTGCACTGCTCTCAAATGGCAGTTGCAGCTGATAACGCCACATCCCTACCGACGGCACCATCGCAGAAGCGTAGCACCCAACCTCCGGTTTCCATTGTTTTCACTGTTAGCGCTGTTAGCACCATTAGCTGTCGCCATGTTGAGAGCCGTGCGGAGGCAATAGAAATGCTCCCAATCTCGCATATAGCACCTTTAAAAGGATACTTTTTTATTTACTCTCCAAAAATGAGAAAATATAAAGCAAAAGAAAATACATTGTGCCTTAAAAAAGGTCATGCTCATTTACAGCAGACATAAAGCAACATTAGCATTTAGCGTTTTTGGTCTCCTGGTGGAAATACAGTATCTGTCTCTTTAGCTGCTAAATGCTCCACTATGTTCACCAGCTAGTTGTTAAATGTGTCTGTCGTTTGATGCTGCCCTGGGCAGGTAATGGGTTTAGAGCTTTTTACTTTAAACAGCTGCCTGCTGTGGCCAAAAACGACCTCAGTTGAGTAATACAGGTGAACATAAACCTAAGTTGCGGTCTGAAAACCAAAACAATGAGCTGAAACTTGCTATAAAGCTTCGTGGAGCTGAGGGAAACTGCAAAGGTACTAATAATAATATAATGATAATTCTCTGTGTTTTTGTTGACTCTCTTAGGATGTTCATTCATCTGTGATCATTTTTGATGCTGTACTGTAGTTTATGCTGGTGTTTCATTGGATAGCCGTATATTTAAAGGTGTTTACATGTGTATGGTTATTGGGGTGGATTTAATATTAGAAGCATCAACTTCTAATGGACTGCATTACACTCTACGTGGGTTTTGATTTCTGGTCACTCAATATAAGTACAGTCAGTAGTTGCAATTTGGATTCATTTCATCGTGATATGATTAAAACATGTGGCCGTGTATATCTCCAGCATGCAGTGCAGTCACAAGTCTAAGCAGTAGCAGTTTGACACATTTTAAAATGTTAGTTAACATGCATTTTTAAGTGAGGATTAATTCCTCTGCACCCCAGTAACTGTCGTGGTAGAACGGCGCTTCTGTGTTATTCATTCCCCTCTCTTCATCTCCTCTTCTCTGTTTTCCCCGAAGACCCGGTGCCATGATAATTTCTCATTTGATTCAGTTTTGCCTGGCAGAAGGGAGCTAAGCTCACTGATAAGATCTCCTTAAGAAGCAGACAAGTTGTCAGTAATGAAGGGAATTGCTTTGATCCGTCGACAAATAGGTCATTTAGACAGTGTCTGGTTTCTGATGCCGGATGATACAGTCATGGCTCTCTCTCTCTCTCTCTCTCTCTCTCGCTCTCTCTCCCACTCTCACTATCAATCTCCCTTAGCTCAACGCTTCTCCTCTACTAGCTCTCTCTCTCTCTCTCTCTCTATAGACACACATTCACACACTAGCAAGACAATAGAAGAACAATTAGAAGGAACGAGAAACATAATGAAAGCAAAAACTGTTTTTTATTATTATTGGCGCTCTTGAAAATGAAATCCTCTGTTATTTATTACCCAATGGAGACGTTGGACATTTTATTGTGTGAGGAGCCAGATAGCAGTGTAGCAATGGAGACAAGAGAGTTCCCCTCTTTTCATTAAAGGAAATAAAAAGTACTAATGCAGTTATGTGAAGCTCTTGGTGCTCATCTCACGCTGGGCTTTTTTTTCCAACACATTCCCTCCCTTTCTGAAGCCGAAATGGCAGAATGATAGCGAGAGCTGCTCACTATTGAAATCCTGCCTGTCACAATATTCAGTGATGAAAGGAGGAGGCTGATAAGATGCAGCAACAGCTAGCCTACATCCTTTATTCGATCTGTTAATGCGTTCCCATGTGCGTGTGATGTATTACATTCGTTATTAATCCTGAGTTTGGTAGAAACAGATGAAGATAAGGAATTCTGGCGCCGTCCCTCACCAGTTTTGAACGTTGTGGGAGGGAGAGCTGATTGGCTGTGGAAACATGCAGCTGGATCTCTCCCACCCCACCACCACCTCAAGCAGGCCGACTTGGAAATGGGTGGGAAATCAAGGGGGCGGGGGAAACCCAAATGGAATTATGGAGAGCTATCACTTCCTAACTGGTGAGGATTTGTACGCCACTGCCAAGGCCAACGGATTGAAGTAATTTCATTTTCCATGCATGGCTTCTGTCCCCACGGAGACCTGAAGCGAAGAAAGAGAGAGAGAGAGAGTGATGAGAGAGAACAGCAGAGGGGAGAGATGAGAGAGAAGGCGTTTGGAGAGGAGAGGGGAGGGCCAAGGAATGTAGAGACAAGGAGAGGGGAGGAGAAAGAAAGGGGGATGAATGAGAGGGGGAGACAGTTTGGCAGCGGGATGTGTAATAATTGCTTGTATTTCCTAATGCGACAGGAGAGGTACTGTAGATGGAGTCAGTGTGCTGCAGTCTCTTTGCTTTGCCTAGCCTATAGAGGAGGGTAATGGCAGTACATTGAGAGTTCAACTGAGCTGCTGGCTGGATATTTGTTAGTTTGTTGGTGTTTAACGGGTAGAGTTTCTTTTGAAGTAATTGCAGCTGATGCCTGCAGCTCGTTAATTATCATAGCTGTCAGCAGTAATTCGCCGAGATATGTGCCGAGCATTCTGACGTTCTCCTCCCCCTATTCCCCAAAGAAAACACACATACAGACATGCACAAATAGCATTAGTGGGATGTTGTGACAGCTCCTCTTGCATTCATACAGGGAAGGCGTCTATATAACTGATCGCATTTGTTTGATTAGAAAGACGCACCTCAACCGGATCTCTCTAATGGGGAGTTGATGATGATGTCGAGGCTGATGAAGAGGAGGAGGAGGGAAAGTAGCGATAATAGCGGTGTCGGTAATGGTGACAGGTTTTTACTCCAGCAGCAGGAAGAGTCAGGATGACACCTGTCTAATACTGTATGTCCGTTCCTTGTCCTTGTTAGTTGCTCCAGCTATTTTCTCAGCAGGGCAGAATTCCTAGTGTGTCAAAAGTGTGGCTAAATTGGTTCCTCGAGTGGTGAAAGATGGAGACAACTTTGGACAGTCTTACTCTTCTGGTGCACTCAGGCTCTCCACTGAAATAGTCATTGATTAGAAGAAAAAAGGTTGGCCATTCGTCTGTGTTTGTGTGTGTGTGTGTGTACAGTGTGTGCCCCCGTATACTAGAGTAAGTGTATGATTGAGTCATTTTGATACACCGGCTGATGTTCACGGGTTGTCATGTAGTTAATGGACAGAGATGGGATGCTTGGACTCTATTTGGGCACTAAATTGAAAAACTCCTCCAAATGAGTCCCAATTATACAGCACTTCAGTCCAAATCACAGGCCCAGCAGTGCACTTAATGCACCTATTAGCTGTCTAGCTGGAAAGGAAAGCTGCACCAACGTAAGCAGGCCTATTTTCTTAAAGAACATTCTGCATCCCTTCTCCCACAGTTATTCAATAATTCTCTTCTCGTGTGCACCCCCTGGGTTTGAGACTATTATTTTCTTCTGGCCCAATTTTTTTTTGCCTCCTCAAAATTGTTGTTTATTGTTATGTTGCCTGTTGTTGCTTCCCTAATTACACAACAATTACTACCTCACTTTCCTATCTAATTGTCATTTTTGTTCACAACCTGTCTGTATTCCCAGCTTGACTCCGGCGAATTTTAATAAATCACTACCTGACTGTCAGTTAACAGTAAATATATGTTGATTTCATTTCTCGCTCCCCGAAATATTGAATTTAAATTTCTCTTTGAAGCAGTCCAATTCTGCCAAACAGAATGCATAGCGCTCCCTGCGGCAGCACTAATGGAATCCTTGAGTATGTGTAGCGAGAAACGCCAAACTGTGATGAATGTGTGTGTGTGTGTGTGTGTGTGATTGTGTGTCTGTGTGCCTGTTTCCAGTGAATAATATGCAATATCAGATTTCTGAGGTTGTGTACTAAAGACAAAATTATTAAACTCTGGGGCTGTATATCACAAACTGGTCTTTGAATAATAAACACCCCACAGCACCAATAGGTGCAGGTCGGTCCTGGTTACTGTGTGTTTGAGTTTAGTTTCCTTGGTGCAAGAGAGGAATAAAGTCCCGGTGAAGCACAGTATGAGACTTCAATAAACACCTTAATGATTGATTGATTGATTGACTGATTGATTGATTGATTGATTGATTGATTGATTGATTGATTGACTGATTGTTCCTCTTTGTTTGTTATGATGCAGATCCGTTCAGACCAGGACAAGGACATCTCGATCCGATACAGCATCACCGGGGTGGGAGCAGATCAACCGCCCAATGAGGTGTTCAATATCGACCCCGTGATTGGAAAGATGTTCGTTACCAAACCTCTTGATCGAGAACATCGCTCTTCTTACCATGTGAGTGTGTATCTCTCTCTCCCACACACACACACACACACACACACACTCACACACAGACACATACACAACTAGAACAGCTTTGAAACGAAACCCAGACAATACTATACAGCCAATTAACCCTTTAACAAATACATGTACGTCTCTCAACATAAAGGGGTCTAAATCAGAATCAGTGTAGTTCTACATTATAAAAGGCCTATAAAATAATTGCAAGAAAAGAAAAACATGTATATGTATGTATGTTTGTATACATATATATATACTGTGTGTGTGTGTGTGTGTGTGTGTGTGTGTGTGTGAAGTTTGACCTACATACTGTATATATAAAAGCCCTATCTTGTAGTAGTAAAAATAAAATTTGCATGAGATAACAGACAATTGTTTCAGATTTGATTTATGCTTTCATTATTCTAACATATTTGCTAACCTAACAACTAATGAAAAAGAAACAAATCAGCTTTAAAAATCATTGAATTAAATCCATTCTACAAGCATTACATAAAGATATCACATTACATTAAGCACAAACACACTATAACACAGCAGTAAAAGCATTTCGTTGAAGAGTTGTGTGTGTGTTCTTGTACTTTGATCACCGTGAGGAACAATTAAATGTTTGATGCACAGTGATGATGGAAGGGTAGCTGTTTCCCCCTACGTTAAGCTAATCATCTCCTGCCACTAGCTTTATATTTATTGCACAGTCATGGGAGTGGTATCGATCCTTTCATCAAATTCTCAGAAAATGTTTAAATATTCATTTTCCTACTGACGGCAACTGACCTCCTACACCTTAGTAGGGGACTATAGCTGGAGAGCTACTGTAGAACAACATACCTGCCTCTTTCCAAAGTTCAAAAATACACCTTTAAAGCTGACTTATTAACGCACTGTATATTGTTTTGTTTTTTTATTAACCTGTACATAAACAGTCATGTAAAAACGTTCTTGGCCCAGTGCAGCATGCATGGCCATCTTTGTTCCGTCCGTGCTGTGTTGATCCAAAACCAAATTGGACAAGACACCTGTCTCGGCGCTACCTCATTAGAATCAAATTACGTACGACGCCTCTCCTCTCACCTTTGTGCTTTCCATGCTGGTCATGTCATAGGAATAACAAACAGTTGGGCAGAGTGCATTTAAAGTTTAGGAAAGTACTAACTTGTCGTATTGCTGCCTAAGCTAGTCTTTCCGCTGCCGTGGAAAGAGAGCTTCGAGGCTTTGATGTAGTGAGCAACCGCACTGAGTTCATCACTTTCTGTCTCTGGTTTCCTCTGTCTCTGTACCTGCCGCTATCCTTGTATTCATATGGGAAAGCTAGTCTTCACTTACAGTCCTGGCAAGCTGGCAAGCCCAACCTTTTAGTGGGAGCTGAGCAGATTTATACCCGAGAGAAACTCCAATCAATGAGGTGATTTGTTAAGAAAGGCAAAGGCTTGCTGAAGGCTGCTTAAGTTAAACTCCATGTTTGTTGTAGAGGGAAAGCGCTGGTCGGTGTGGAATACAAATTTCAGGGAGAAACCAGATGAGACAAGGTAAAGATGTGCGTGTAAACAGATGAAGAAAGGTGTTGCACTTCAATTAAAGGCCTCTCGCACTAGATGCTGAAAGCAATTAAACTGTGTTGTATAAAACATGAACTTCCTCAATCTGAGAACTTTCAAGACAGGCAAGATTTTATTTACTGAGCAAAGCTTCAACACACACAAAGTTAGAATTTGACTTTGTGCTCTCTCTTTTGTTTACTTCATATTTCATGCAAGGACAGAACAAAGTTACGGTCTAGTTCTTTTTATTTCAAAAGAATGAGCAGTCTGAAATTCAAAACCAGCCATGCAACGAGATGCATTCTTATGAGGGAAAAAAACCAAAAAAACCTTGGAGCTTCTGGGGTTTGCTGTTATCTGTATCAGGATGCTACCTCTTTGCCAAATGTCGAGCGCTGCCCGGTACGGTCTGTTTTCTCCACCTGCCTTTCAAGATAATAACTTTAATGTGGACCCAGCATTACATTTTGCCTTCTTTAAACATGGCGGTAATCTCTGACTTCTTGCTGTTATTGAATTAGGCTGTGTGGGTGCATGAGGGATGGAGGGATGAGGGTGGGTGGAGATAAGGGGCCTAGTCTGTTACAGCACGGCGAGATGCACGATGCGATGGCACCGTTCAGGATATTGGGTGCAGGACAGATCAGACAATGCAGTGGAAAAAGTAAAGTCAAATTAACCTCAGTGTGGCCCGAAGACGCGGTTTTGGTGGAGGTGCAGAGTGTAAGCAGACGGTGGAGAGGAGAGGACGGGCGGCGGTGGAGAGGATCTTCACCTCTCTGAGGAGAAGGAGCCTATGGAGAGTGCTGTTATTCTGTTTTCTGCCACAACAAGCCTGCAGGCTGTTTTACTTATCTGGCTCTCGTGCTCTTGCAGCGGCCATGTAGCGGTTTTTCCCATCAGGCATGCTGAGATATAAAGAGTACCTTTCCCTCGATTCTCCAAACACGACGAAAGAAAGAATCTGCTCGTGTTACAATTTCCCATCTTTCTTCTCTATCTGTTCCTAACATGTTCTCATTTTTCCCTCCAGCCGCTTCCAATTCTGTCACTTTTTCCCATTACCCTTCCCTCAGATGAATATCCCTAACATCAAATAAGGTGGAGGGGCCTGGAATTGATTGCTGACATTTTAACTGAATAAATATTTACCAGCCCATGTTGTTAGGAGCAGGATGTAGATAGTATCTGAATTCTGCCCCCCCCCCCCCACCCTTGTATGATATAAACTAAACATCCCCGGTGCTTTCAGCTGACAGGATATATCACTGAATAAGTCATGTTCAGGGATATAAACATTCCCAGGTAAGGTGAAGTGAATCAAAACAGCTTTAGAGGGAACCAAGGAGTTCATTTTGAAATGCCTTTTCAGTCTGTTAGTTTGACCTTCAAGTACGGAGTGAAAATACAAACCTCAAGTATTTAAACTTCCCTGATAATGCTGTCGCTCTCATTTTCATTCATTCAATTCTTTGTCTTTTCTCCTCCAGAGTTCATAAGAGAGAAAGCAGTCAAGACACATTTTACAGCATGTATTGATTCCAGTAATAACTCCATGTCCAAACTTTGTGAGAAATCCTAGTTGGCGATTCCATTGATCTGAGCACAGCTGAGATGAATTTGAGATGGGCTCGCTGTGTTTGTGGCTTCAGAGGGAAGCGGAGAGATTTCAGAACTCTGTTTCAAACAAAACCAGACAGAATGTTGGCCTGGGATCCAACGCCGTGATCCTGAAACAGACACCTTGCCTTTACATCAGAGCCAACTTCCAATAAAATAAGATGTATCTTGTTTTGGTTTCTGCTGAGATAAAAACTTCCGGGGACTAAGTGTAAAAGAGATAAGAAGTCTGGAGAAGGTACATGATCGCAAATGCAATTTCTCTGCAAGAAAAATATCCCAAATTTCACTTCTCACCCTTCCTCATATTGTTGTGTAGGTTTAGGGAATCTTTTTGAAACTGTTATACTGTATAATTCAATAATAAAGATTTGATCAGCCTTTGTATTCATGAGGTGAATGACAAATTCAGAAAACAGAGGTGTTTTTCTGTTTCTGTGAAAGTAGTCACCTTGAAGCATAAGAACATTTTCAGTTTGTTGGTGTTTTATTTATGCTGTTTCTCCCTTTCTTTTGTCCACTCCTGAGTGGAGACGGTTAAAGTGAAAGGTTATATTCAAACATGCCAACAACTATTGAAATATGTTGTTTTAAGTATTTACATCTCTAACCATTAACCTACAAATTAAAATGCAACTAAATAAATAAAGCATGTAAAGACTGGTGGTGTAACGATACATCAATCTGGATCGAATCATATTTTAGTTGTTTTTCTTGGGTTTATATAAATGTATCTGAATGTGTTAAATGGACATATGATATGTGAGGGATAATGTACAGCGAGCCGGTCATTATTGTGAAATAAACCCCTTCAGGACGACGCTATGCGTTGGGGTGCTGCACTGCCCTGTCAGGGTTTATTTCACAACAATGACCCACTAGCTGTACATTATCCCACTTAATACACGGCTACTTACTTAAGAAATCAATAATTTGACACAAAAACGGTCCGCCAGAGTCCGACATCAGACCTGGGCCCATAGCAACGGTATGTTATACATAGCAACGGTCTGCTATAAAGAAATAACAGACCGTAGAACGCCGTGATTGACCAATCAGAATCGAGTATTCAACAAAGCTGTATAATAATGTCTCATATCGATTGCAGGCCCCTGTATTGAATCAAATTGAAATTGTATCGTGACAGACTTTGTGATATCAGCAAATATTCTATCATTGTCCAAAGAATCAATATAATATTGTATTGTGATGAAACTCGTGATTCCACCCCTAGTAAAGACTTTAAACTGAACTATACTAGACTAAAGAAATCTGAAATAACCTCACTAGAAATCAATACTGGAACAGTGATGACTTTGACTGATGTTCAGCTGTAGTGTCTTTCATTAGAATAATAAAATGTCACACCTTTCACCTGTTCATGATCCCTTTTCCACAAATGCATTCAGAGGAGGCCGAAGCATTTATTCCTCCTTGTATGCAGACACATAAAACAAACTAAAACGGCAAAAGTGGTAGAGACAAAAATAGGATTTTGAAAGACAAGAAAGCCCCGTCCTCGGTGGAAATTGCACCCTTGATGTAAATAAATGTTGTTAGATGGATAGGCCCTTGTTCATTCCATGAGAAATCCATCAAACACCAAATGTTTACCCTAAATAATTTTCTCCATAAAACCAATATTCTACATCGCAGACTCATCGTACATTATTTATCAGCTCATTACTTCCTGCTCCCGTAATGGTTCTAATCTAACCTCATTTCTTGTGTTTTTGTGTCTCCCAGCTGCGAGCACATGCTGTGGACATGAACGGGAACCAGGTTGAGAACCCCATCGACCTGTACATCTTCGTCATCGACATGAACGATAACAGACCAGAGTTCAAAAACCAGGTCTACAATGGCTCCGTGGATGAAGGCTCTAAACCAGGTAACGAAGCATGGTTGGATAGATGGATGAAGCGGGAGTAGAGAGATTAAAGAAATATGTGAAGGGGTGACGTGTTTGGACATGGGTGGACGGAGGAAGAGCAACTAGTATATCAGGAGAGATTGGTGTCGTTAAAAGTCTGACTACACCACTGAATCTTTGTACGCTACGGAGAGTTTTCCATTCCCCTTGATTTAGCAGACAGACGGGGAATCTGTCTCCTACAGTGGCTTTTCATTGAGCTGGCTGCAGCAGCGGCCATAAACCAAAGAGGGTGCTCAGGCTGGAGAGGAGATTGAGGATTAAATGTACCACGCTGTAGCACCACTGGGTCATTTTATGTCTAACCTCAGAGCGGAAGAATCACGGAGATGAGCTCTCTGTGTGCATGCGTGTGCGTGTGAGCCTGATGAGCCAGAGTTTATTGCACTAGAGGTGATCTCAAGAGGTGTTCAGGTTCTCATTTCCTTTTTTCTTTTCTTTCTCGCCGCCGCCGCTGTCCCCTCCCCCCTCCGCTTCACCCCACACAGCAGACAAGTCTCTGTGGCATGCATGACATTCAGCTGAACAATAATCATAAAAAAGGAGAGTTTTAGAGTTTAGAGCTCCAGTGGTTTCAATGGAAGGCCAATTACAGACTTGAATTAGTTTGCAAATTAAAGAGTCATTATGGGGACCTAATCCTGTCAGGCACAGCTTAGGACGCCCGTACAAAGGGTCCACATTAAACCCCCTAAGAGTGCAGCTTAATGAAATTACCCCAGCGATGTGTGACACGTTGTGATTCTTCATCTCCTTCTCTCTATCCCTCCATCTCTTGAAAAAAAAGAAAGCGATGGGTGGAGGACTGAGAGTCACTCCACTTGGAATCCAACCAAATATGGAGTCTGTCCTCTATTTCTCTCTTTTCCTCTCCCTCCCTCCCTCTCTTCCTGCCGGCTTTTTTTATTTTTTTCTCGTCTCGCTGAGAGGCCTTTAGAGTGCTCCCTGTGGCCGAGTCATTGACAAATGTTGCTTTGAAATGTAATGAAGTTTGAAATGGGAGCTGCGGTTACAATTATCCTCGGACAGGGGCTGTCACTGGCATGATATCACTATCTCTGGCAATTAGAATCGGCTACGAGAGAGAGAGAGAGAGAGAGGGAGAGCAGGAGGGAGAGAGAGAGATGGAGAGATTGGGTGACAAGCAGTGATCCCACAGAGTTATATGAGTGTGTGGAGGCAGCAAACAAGTGGTGCATTCATGGAAGGATAGTGGCTTATTCTCTCCAACAGAACTGAGTCTGCATAATACGTCTATGCTTACTTGTGCTTATTATTAGAACAGGTTTTAAACAATTCAATCAATGTAAGCAAGAGGTCTATTAGCTTGTTTTTATGTAGTAATTAGTATCAGAACAATGCGATTAGCAATATCGGTCATCAGAATCTGCTTGTAGGATGTTCAAGAGCCTTTTCTTTTGGTCAGTTGAACATTATATTTGCAGCCTGTTCAGTAAATGCTGAATATGATGTGATGTAATGTGGCCATAAAATGTGGTAACAATTTTATCTGTGCTTGAAGTTGTTGGAGTCTTTATTATTTACAGAACAGGTGTGCAACATTTCTCTGCAGACATAATTCTGTAAAGATCAATTCACATTACAGCAAGTGTTATCAAACTCTTATGGGACATCCAGGTGGTTTATTATCCATGTTTATGCACACGTGAAACAATATCAGTATGATTATTACCAATACTGCATCTGTCATTAACATGTGTTTGTAGGATGGGGGATTTAAGCAGAGTAGTGCACTGTGCACACATGAAACATTGAAACATACTGTAACAGTAGCAAAAGTAGAGGTGAGTCAGGAAGTCCGCAAACGGATTTAGTGATGTCAGGTACACAACAATGTCTTAAGCTAAACTAATCTAAGCTGAGTAATGCTGCAGCAGTAAAACTAAGTAAGGAGGTGTTTCGATGCTTATGAATTCATCTTTTCTTTTCTAAAAGGGGGATTCTGTTATTTCATGTTTTCAAAAGTCATCTAGTCTTGCTTGTTTCGGGCTGCTTGGACATATATGTTGACAAATATTATTTTCCTCATCAGGAACATATGTGATGCACGTGTCGGCGTTTGACGGTGACGACAACACCACGGCTAACGGGATGGTGCGCTACCGAATCCTGTCCCAGACGCCGCACAGCCCCATCCCCAACATGTTCACCATCAACAGTGAGACTGGAGATATTGTGACGGTGGCGCCCGGTCTCGATCGAGAGGTTGGTCTTTTCTATGCCAAAGCATTCACTAATTCACTAATGTTTTATAGAGATGAAATCATGCAAAATTAAGCAAAAACAAATAAGGATTGTATAATGCTTTTAGTCGTTAAAATCTGTGAACAATGGAGTTGTATGTGTCAACACAGTCTGAATGAATTATAGCTGGCCAGATGATGCACCTTTTATCCTTGTTTATGAAGCACAGCTCCTAACAGCACTGTTTACTCTGATGACACTCTGAGATGCGTCTTACAAATGTTGTCTAGCCCATTTGTCACCACACGCTCATTTATTTTTATTTTGTTTTACAGTAAATTGCCTTCTTTTGCGGTCACCTTGTTTATGGAGCTATAAAAGTTGTGACAAGATCCAAATGTGTTTATTCTCGCGACATGGATGTGTCAGTGACAACTCTGCAAAGAAATCTCTGAGACAGATCATCCTCCCAAACTGTCACAAGTGACAGACCTATTAACAACACATCATGCTGCAGTGGACTGCTCACGTTGTGCTGTGTGTGTGTGTGTGTGTGGTTGTGTGTGTGTGTTTGTGTTTGTGTGGTAAAGATAAAGTGGAAATATCTGAGATGGAATGCCCTTGACACCTGTCAGACAAACACAAAAGCCCATATAATCACATCTACACTCGATAAAACACAGGCAATTGAGGGGAAAAAAACGGAAAACTGGAGGGAGCAATAGAACAAAAGCAGAGCTGGGCAGACGGGGTATTACAATGAGTTGGGAGGAAGTGAGTGTGAATTTGGCAGTGAAATAGGGTGATGGAGACAGAGAAGCAGGATGACACATGAGGGTGCCAGAGGGAGGGAGAGAGAGAGGTATGAGTGGGACATGGAGTAAAAATGTCTCAGCTGAACTGCTGCTTATTTTTACGCTGTTTTTTTCTGTATTCTGCTAATCCAACCAGTCACCCCTAATGTAGGATTAAACTCCTATCCCCGCTATACACACACACACACACACACACACACACACACACACACAAGCATGTTTGTACAGCTATACTTGTGAAGACCCATACAGACATAAATCATCCCAAGCTCTTACATTTTTTTTACCATATTATTTACCCATTATTTACCACTGAGAGCCCTCACCCTGCTCGCAGTCATTGCATTATACCAACCCCGTCTCCCACAAAATGATGTTCCCATACAACTAAACTGCATTACCACAATACATTTGATTGAAACGTATTTTCTCCCGGATTACAGTTGGTGTTTTAAACAGTTTTAAAACTGCAATTAATGTTGTAAATGAAAACAATAACACAACAAAACTATTTAGTTAGGTTCAGGCAACAAAACTACTGGGTAAGGCTTAGTAAGAATACATCATGGTTTGGCTTAAAATTACTTAAAAATAAAACGAAAACGCAAGAAATGACTACGTTTCACACGGGATACGAACACCCGGTGTACCTTGGGGGAAAATCTGGTGTTTGTTGAATCCATCCACCACCCCTCCTGCCCCCCAGTAGTGGACTTCCCGTTATACCCGTTATCATTCAATAACATTTTCATTCACGGTCGCTCGATATACTACGTCACCTGCTCTGCGCGTCGTTCGTAGTACTACGTCACTTGTTGCGGCGGTCCGCAGACTTACAAAGGTATTTCTGATATAATACCTGTCCTGTTGCTGAAATGTGCTATACAAATAAAGCTGCCTTGCCTTGATATGTAAAAGACAAACTTAATCTGCAACAAAATACGTTACCTTCCAAATATAATTGAGAATGCAGTTTAGTTGTATGGGAATGTAATTTTTAGGAGCTGCGTGATACACATTCACACCTTGAATATGCCCAACCTCAATGTGATCTGTTGACCACTGAGAAGCTCCACTGCAGCAGATTTGGGTTAAAGCTTCAGTAGGCAGAATATTTTTGGCATCTGTGGGCAAAAATTCTATAATAACCTTTCAGCATATTGTAATTCAAGTGTTCTGAGAGAAAACTAGACTTCTGCACCTCCTCATGGCTCTGTTTTCAGGCTTTAAAAGATTTGACCAATCACAGGTCTTTTCAGAGAGAGAGAGGGTTCCTATTGGCTGTGCTCCAACTGGTGGGTGGTGCTTGGTATTTCCTCAACTGATCTCAACATGGCTGCCGGGTCACAAACCTTCTCATTTTACAGCTAAACAGTACACTACAAAATGTTTATGAAAACATTTGAGGTGAGAAATAGGCATTACAGAAACAGAATATTGATTCATATTTGATCAACGCTGCCTAGTTTGACCGTTTGATCGGAGTTCGCGAGTGATTGACAGCTGCTCAGAGACGGCAGACTCCAGCTCGGCTCTGATTGGTTGTTTTCCTCCAGTCTGTGAAATCTTGCAGATGCCTATAGGAGCACCGGAGGACACAGAGGCACATGATTTTTTTTCAGATTACCTGTCTCATGAACTACTGTCAGTATATAGATACATTTTATAAAACTAACTTTTTTTAATGATATTTGCTCCATTTCTACCCACTGCAGCTTTAAGGGCCTTATTCAAAGGTATATCACTGGTCACTTTTACCAGCCAAACATACTGTAGACCCCTTTAATACCTGGCATTAATACGTGATCTATATTGGGATATGTTATCTGGATAAGGAGAAATACATTTTACTGCGAGTAGTTTTGAAACACTTAGTTGATTCACTGACAAATATGTGAGGGTTATGCCTCTCTCTTTTACAGTATATCATTGTAAATTGAATATATTTGGGTATTGGACTGCTGAGAACAAAACAAGTAATTTGAAGATGTCACCTTGGCTTGTGATGGGAATTTGTTATGGCCTCTTCCTGTCCACTTGTCAAAGTGTCCTTGGGCAAGACGCTGGGCAGGCCGGCACCTTGCAAGGCAGCTCCGTCGCAAGCGGTGTGTGAGTGGGTAAATACGAGGCCATTTGTAAAGTGCTCTCCATTGAGGTAGAAAATCGCTGTAGATATGCAGACCATTCACCATTTACCTCGGCAAAGGAACAATAAGTTGAGCCCATAGAGTAGCGTTGATTTCCTTGACCTGGGACCTGCCGTGTTTGGTGGTAAATCCTCCAGCTCTGCCTACATAATCAGATATTATCTGATCACAATGAGGGCAGAATTGAGAGAACGAGAATGTTTTTTAATACTAGATGTAAATGCAAATGTCCAAGGTCACGTGACATTATCCAGACAACACATCCACATTGCATGGTGTAAATGGGGTTGGGAAAGTGGAAGAGTGGTTACAAGCTTGCTTCTCTGACCTTTAGGCCCTTTAACCATCACAACTACACTAAACACTCTTTCTGTAGCATACAAATACACACTTCTGTTTTCCTGCAACTTTTGTTTCCCTGTAGAGCAGATAAGAAGTCTCAAACCTTGCAGGAAAAAAAAGGAGCTGATGTATTGTACATAAACTTCACAAAAAGATGCTACACAGCACACTGCGGTGTTTCCCTGGTCCACTTTTAGTCAGCACTTTGGCCCTTTGAAACTTTGAAAGTTTCTGCATCTCCCTTTCCTTCTTGGGCTGGGGTGTTGGAGGCGTTAGGTGCTACAAAAAAAAACAAAAAAAACCAACAACACAGGCATCTATTTTTAGTAGTCCTCCTCCCTTGCGCCTTGGCTGCATCCCCCTGCTGTCTCTTATCCTCTCCTCTGTTCTTCACTTTTGAAATGTTTTCTTCCTTCCCTTTATAAACTCCCACACTGATTCTCTTCTAAAGGTTTCCACTGGTCTGCAGTGGACTTTTAAGAGCTTGTTGACAGTAACAGACCTCAGTCCTCCAGAGGAAGCTGGGGTATGCTGCGGTGTTGTTGCAATGCTGAGAGGTTCAGAGGAGCTCTACATAATTACTCCCTTGTCTAATTAGTGAGAGTGTTGTGTACACGCTGTACACTGGCTGATGGGACAGTCAAGCAGGCACCGCCTCTGAACAATATATGAAGAAAGAGAGGTGTGTGTGTGTGTGTGTGTGTGTGTGTGTGTGTGCGTGTGTGTGTGTGTGTGTGTGTGTGGGTGTTAATGAGGGTGTGTGTACAAGGTTGGAGTTCAGCATCTCGTCTAGCATCGAGATGAGAGGAACTGAGAGGACCTGTCTAATCCTCCTGATGTGGCGTCCTGGCCTAATTGGGATATTTACTCGGTAATTAGCAGGTGAGAGAGACACTGGGAATGTAATTGGGAATCTCAGTGACGAGACGCATTATACCCAGACAGTCAGCTCCCGGGCTCCATCCTTCCTGCAGCCCATTAACTGCACCGTGGGACAGAAGAGGAGACGGAGGATGCTGGCAAAGAGAGGGAGTGCACTCAAGTACAAAAATACAAATAAGAGAACCATATTTCAGCTTCCAGTGAAGTGACACTGTGTCATTTCAAAAGATGAAATGGCATTCATCATTCCCTGGTATTATTGCTGCATAGATAGTCTATTAATCTCTGTCAGTCGGATCACTGTCTTCACATCTGTCCATCAGTGACACCGAATGAGCGGCGTCTTTGATGACATACCCATGGGGAGCCTTCAGACGGTGTGAAGTCTGGATACGTTCCGCCGAGGAGGTTTCAACTCAGTCGAATGAAAGAACTTCACCCCTGTGATTCTGTGTTTCAAATGAGAGCACGGATGGCTACTATAGAACAGAAACACTCCTCTGGGAATCACACTGCGTGGTTGTTGCTGTAGACCGGAGGAAGACAAAGCTTTTTGCAGATGAATAACTGCACACACTGTTTTTTTTCTTCTCTTTCTGCCTTTTTACAGAAAGTGTCCCAGTATACCATCATCGTGCAGGCCACGGACATGGAGGGCAACCTGAACTTCGGCCTTTCCAACACAGCTACTGCCATCATCACTGTCACGGACATCAACGACAACCCTCCCATGCTGACCTCCAGAACTGTGAGTTGCTACAAATAAGGGGAAAGGAAGGAAGGGGGGGGGGGTTGGATTCAGAGAAGAGTGGGAAATGATTAGTATGTCGGAGAAAAAGAAATAGAAAAGGCTAGAGAGTGACAGGCTTTGAAGAAGAGAGGGAAGGAGAATGAAAAGGGGAGGGAATGAGGAAAGGAAAAAGGAAATGACTACAACACTGTTATGTCGTTACAAACGAAGATTTACACAAGGACAGTGAAGGAGGGCTATGAAGTGCAAAGGGTACTTACTCATTTCCTTGTAGAGGATGGCTGCACACACACACAGAGAAGGAAAAACTAATCCATATTATTGACTTTCATCAGCAAGAAAACTAGAGCCAGCAAATCGTTAATGATTGTTGTCGTCATAGTGATATTTAAAATGATGATTACATTACAGAAGGTCGTTATCGAGAGCGAGGTAAAAATTAAAAGTCCAAAGTAATGTACTGTATGTAATGTATCAGCGTGGTGCGATTCAGCAACATCATCACTAAATGATTAAGTGAAGCGGGAGATTTAGTGTTGTTAAAAAAAGTTTACTTCAATTTATTCCACTCTCTCTCTCTTAAGTTAATATTAACTCCGCTTGTTTCTCTCCGTGCTGCTAAATGTTTATTTAGATGTGCGGGTGGAACGGCTGAGGTGGCAGCAGTATTTCTCTCTGGCAGCTGGAAAAAAATTGCGGAGCCATTATTTGCATGTTTTTTTAATGAAATTCTCAAGAGTCACATTTTTATTCGATGTGGCAGAGCCGTGCATTTTGTTTAGAGAGGTAAAGATGGTCAAAAGTGGAGTCGACGTGTCTGCGTTTTCTTGTTATGATGAAAAATCTTTCATCGTAGGTGTCAGTTTGGCTTCAGGTGTCAGAATTATTCAGCATGTGTGCCTTTTCTATCAGCAGTGATGAGAGCACGGGCCTGTTGGGTAGATAAGGTGCTTAGCTCTGCAACTGCAGGGAGAGCGGCTGAGGGCGGTATCAGCACTACAGTGAGGCTCGGTCTCTTTGAGGTGGTAGCAGAGGAGCTAGCATTAGCATTTGCCCTGGGGGCTATTAAGACCCTTATGATGATGAGTTAGCACTGGCGGTAAGCATGTGTCAACCATACAGCTCATCAGAGAGCCGCTACATCACACACAGCAGGAGGTGTACAGGAGAGAGGGCAGAGGAAGAAAAAGGATACACACAAAGGAGATGGCGAGCAAAAAAGGGAACAAAGAGGGAAAATGAGTTGATGAGCGGACCACCGTGTAGACTCAAAGACAAAACGTGATGAGAGAATGATGGGGAGAGGAGAACGAATGAAGGATTATTTGGTCACAGGAGCTATTTCCTACAGCGGCAGTGATAAAGCGTAGACATACCCCGTTGTAAATCAAAGGCCTTCCCTGACTCGGCATCCCCCTCTGATTTAAGATTCCCTACTGATGGTGGCGTATTGATGATAGTGGCTAGTAATAGATTGATATTCGCTAACTGTATTCCACCATGTTTAAGTGCATTTCCATCATCGCCACAGAGGGAAGTTAATACCATCATGGAAATTGATGATAAACTTTAGTGGAGGTTTTGGAGCCGCGATGAGCAGAGCACTTTTACCCACTCCCTTCATAAATCACCCATTTTAGCGGTGGGATAACATAAAAGCCATTTTGTTGAGAATGCAGGCCATTATGCAAATATTTAGTGTTTGCAATAAACCCCATAGATCTTTCAACGTGTCCCAGAAATATAAAGTTTGGGGAATTTGTCTTTAATGTTGATGATTAATATTTCATCATGCCTATCAGAGGCTGCCCTATTTTTCAAGGCGGCAAAAGGGTGGTGTACGTGTACGGATGTGAAGGCTCTGGGTGCTTATTCAGGGCTGCATACATGCTTTGCATTATTTCTGTGATGTAGATAGATGAGATGAAATGAAAAATAGTTAATCACCTCTTTTGTTTGTTTACGCATACAGCATTGCCACGACAACTATCTCACATAGGGCTGTGTGTTGGCAAGAATCTGGCGATATGATACGTATCGCGATACGGGGTTGTGATACTGTAAGCAAGGAAGTATTGACAGAGTTAATCTTAACATGTCAACTATTAATTAAAAATCAATAGCGTTTTTGAGAATCGATACAGTATCACAAAACGTAATATCGTGATACTCGATACTTTCTCACACCCCTAATCTCACATGGTATGGAATGTATTTGTAGGGAGAGCTACGCTAATGCAATCACTGTGCAGGATTTACTGCACTGCTTCCTTTTGTCTCCTTCCTTTACCATCCTCACAAGGTTCCTATGATGAAGTTCCCTGTCACTTCGCCTCTCTCACTCCTCTCACCTCCCCTTGCCTCCTTTAGTCTTTCCCCGCTGCCAAAATAATGACAGAAGGGTGCGAGCATTGGCAAGAGATGTTGTGTCAAGTGCTGCGAGAAAGCCAACTGCACTCTGTGCCAATCACAATCAAAGAGCGTGTCCCTCCTTTCCTTTAGTCCAGCAGTTGAGGACAAGATACAGGATCATAGAATAGAAAAATCACCTGATCGGAGAAAAGCTCTGCTGAAAGACAGCAGTCATACAACAACTCACTGTTGAAACAAACCCCACCACAGTATACAGTTCAATACAATGCAGTATTCAGCTAATAAATCATTGAAGGAGTGAAAGAAAGAGAACAACCCCAAGGTTTTTCCAAGAGGGATTGAAATGCTCTCTGTTCAAAATCACAAATGTTGAATCACAATCCATTATTGACAACAACGCTACCAGACGTCAAAGCTCACCATCACAAAGATAAAAGCTGGATTCTTAAAGAAATAGAACAATTAAACTGAATATAATGGAGAATCTGGAGGACCTGCTGACTATTGGGAAAAAAAACAAAACACTTTAATTTCCCATTTGAAAGTTAAGTCTTAAATGCAACCTGAATACTCAGCGGAGAAATGCTATTGTCTCTTTGAAAATGTTAATGTCAACATTCCCACAACCTTTTTTGCTTTATTCTGGTATGTTGAGGGGCATTTAAAGGACCAGTGTAACAATTAGGGGGATCTATTTGGAATATAGTATTAATAACTATGTTTCTTTAGTCTATAATCACCTGAAAATAAGACTCATTGTGTTTTTGTTAGCTTAGAAGGAACCGTTTTTATCTACACACAGAGCGGGTCCTCTCTTTACAGAGCTGGCCGCCATGTTTCTACAGTAGCCCAGAATGGACAACCACTCCGTTAACTTTTCCTGCTTGGGCCGGAGTCGATAACGTAACATAATTGTGATTGGCCCCAGTGCAAATTTTTCTCTTGGGCCCTCACCTCAAACACCAGCGCACGCTTGTGCACACACACGCAACCATTCCAGACAATTGCAAAGCAGACAATTGCTATGCCACCATGGAGAGGCTCACCATTCCAACATACGAGACGTAACAATTACAGCACTGCTTAAGAACCATGTCCGCCTTAAAATCGCCTCAATGGATGAGGAGGGGCTGATTGGTGAAGTTGAAATGAGGAGTTATCTGATACGATACCTCCTCATCTCGCTACAAAAACCTTAATAAGGAGGCATCTGGCTGGAGGGAGATCGCCAGTGTTGAATGTGTGTTTTCTGTTTAAAAAGAGCAAACGAAGGAAGATAAGCGGTGACGTCTCCAGTCTGATCTCGAGCACACAGCTGATAGGTTGACTACGTGTTTTGTTTACATGACTAACAGAAGTGCATGTAACAGATTCAGTGTGGACAGTGTAGGAAGGGGATTTTTGGGTCCCTGACAGCTTCTGGGCCCCGGTGCGTCGCACCGGTTGCATCATCGATATTTACACCCCTGCACAGGAAACCTCTGTTGATTTTGCGGAGCTGCAGTATTTATTTCTGCACAAACTACAACTTCCACTGAACATTCACCTGATATTCTCAGAGCTAAGCTAACTCTCTCTTCTGCTCGACTAGCTCACTTGTTCGCTCACACACATTCGCTACCGCCGCTCTCTCTCTCTCGCTTCGCCACTCACTTCCCACAGACACACATACTATGCACTGACTCTTCTCCAAATGACCTACGCTACTCTTACAACAGCTCTTAGATAGGGCCATTCACGTTTTTGCGTCGGCCACCGTAGTTCTCCTACACGCTTGGCACACAGGAGAGGTTTCAATCTGCTAGATGTCGCTAAATCCTACACACTGTTTCTTCAATACTACAGCATATAAATCAGAGCTGCAGGATATAGAGTTTAAGCATATTCTGAACACTTCTCCATTGCAATCTAAAATCACAGATGATTTAACTTCAGTGATTGGAGGGTACTTACTGCGAAGTTCGATGGGACTGTCGACAGTTGACTTCCTTTACCTCCTAAAGTTTTTGTAAGTTTCACCACCAGGACTGATTTGCTAAGTGATTGCACTAATGCTATAGTTAAAGGGAATTAAAAAACTGCCGTGCCATTAAAGATTTCCTGCGGGGAAAAACAAGTACGACTTTTATTACTGGAGCTCTGGATGCCTGTAACTCCACCCGCCCTATAAAGAGCTAACGAGAGTAGAAATCTTAAACTGGGGTGTTGTTGATAATAAGAGCTGTGGTTGACCCTTCAAAGTCTTCCATCATGTCTGGTTAACTCTTGCCCTTACTTGTTACTGTTTGCTGAGAAAGAAGATGCTCAAGGGCCCTTAGGAGCTCAAGAGCCGTCTCTGAAGTTTTATTTTATTGAATTGGCATCGGGGAGTCCCTGAACCAAACCACAGTAATAAACCGTTCGAGCACGCACATACACACACCAACATACGAGACAGCCTGCCTACTTATCCAATGCAGGCAGTGCATCAGGACCACCCGGACTTGTCTGTTGTCTTAAGAATGTCATTGAGTCTCTGAACAGCTCTCCTGACGCAGCCCCCTAATCTGCCCGCTGCTGTCGGCTGTTTGCTGGGTGATGCGAGGGTTGCCAGGCAGGGTATTATGGTCTGTTGGAGTGTTTGGTCTGGGGCTTTGCTCTTTGATATCCTACACTCACATAAGCGGCTCAGTGGCTCTTCCACGCCTGTTACCCATGGTGACACGGTAACTATGATGCTACATGCCTGTTGCCTCCAGATGAGGTGAAGACGCGCCAACGTGCTCACCCTTCTGACCTCACGTAATTGGTTAAGAGTTGACTGGCTGTCCGTGTAGGTGGGGCTGCGGTCGAAATTGTGTTTTACAGCGTTGCTGTTGTTGGTTCGTCTTTGTGGGCTTTATCCCCTGAGCCTGTACAGCTTTGATCAATCCCCACCATAACAGACATATGACAGACAGCGGCTCACTCCTCATCAGGCTTATCAGGACAAAGCACATGTGTTTACACAGCACGGGGACAACTAAAAGCCACTCATATACACTCAAACAGCTGTTTTAACCCTCCCCACTGCTGGCTCCTTTCTGCTCACCCATTCTCTCCTCCTTTGTCACTCCGGCTTTCAAAGGAATGAAATATTATTGCTTGTCAAGGATGGGCGCTGGGAATGCAGGAAAAAAAGCAGAAAACACTGAAACTGGAACAACGCCCCTGTGTGCATGTGTTTGCTGGTGTGCATCTGTTTTTACTGCTTGCTTACCGCTCAGCTGTGGTAAAAAGCAAGATCATTAAACTTACTCTACCTGAAAACCTGAAAGGAAGGACTGGCTCTATAAAGAAAAAATGAAAATGAGAGATAGGCAATCTGTTTTTTTTCTTTTTTCTAGAAATTGCCACACTCAAACGGCTCAATGGATCCCAAAAGACCTTCAGCTAACAGTCTCTATAAAAACATTTTGAAGCAACAGATCACGAGGTAACATTTTACTCTACTTCCTGCAGTTTTCCGGTGAGGTCCCAGAGAACCGAGTGGATCTTGTGGTGGCCAATCTGACGGTGATAGATGCTGACCAACCGCACTCGCCTAACTGGAACGCCATCTACAGGATCATCAGCGGAGACCCGTCTGGGCACTTCACCATCCGCACTGACCCTGTCTCCAACGACGGCATGGTCACCGTGGTGAAGGTAAGACACCAGCCTATCAGAACATGCCCATCTTAGAAACAGTGTCATCTCTTTTTCTGTGCTGACTGTCAGATCCCCTCTGGATTTAAGCACAATAATAATAGACTACAGAGTTAAATGGGGACAGGCCAGGGGGTCTTTTGCCTTTCACATTCACCCTTATGTCCAAATGAGGGATTGGAGGCCGCTGCGCCCTTCAGAAACAGCTCATACACTCACACACAGACTTAAACACAATGGCTGGCGAGACCACTGTAGCAAATTAGGTATTGATTTCTCAATTACAAAGGCAACGGGTTTTATACACTCATAATGTTCTAGCTGCTGTGGTAAATGGCAGCAACAACAAAACCATGTCTTGTAACAACCTGCTGTGTTAGTGTTCAACCTCTCAGATGGAGGTTGTCTGGAGGGTTTTAACCCATTTTGAAAAGAAACATCGGAAATAGATAACAGAATAATAGTAGCTGTATGATACTCAGCTTATATTCTGTGTGTGTATGTAAAGTGTGTAGATGTATGTCCTGCTGAATGGCCTGCGGCATTTTCTGTGTTCATCCTTGAGTGGCTCGCTATAAATGTGCTTATCATGTTGCACGCGTTTTGAAGAAACTTGTTTATTTGCGTGACCCTGAGGACCCCCGGGTATTCTCCTTGCTCATCTGACTCCTGCAAATCCCATCTCACATCCTATAATAATGTTTAAAAAATAGCAATAACATCACCCTGTAATTCCCACAGCACCTTGAGCAATGAGCATTGGCATTTTGCTTCTCTTCATTATCTCTAGATGACTGCCTCTTATAATCCATTCCTCTCACTCCCTGATGTAAAATTCAGCAGGCAGCCGGGTAGCCGTGAGCTTCCATCGGGACCCATGGGAGGTTATCAGGAAATCATAAAATAAGAGACAGGACACCCCCTGGGAAGAAATGAGAAATAGACTGTCTCAACAAGTAAACAGAGGGGCTTCAACTTGCTCTGGGAAAAAGGGAGCCGGATTGGTTGACATCAGACTCAATATAGGTAAAATCAAGACGCCATAAGAAGGCGCTACCTATGTGTTCCTATTTTTACCAAGCTGCATCTGCTAGTACAGACACATCGAATCACACTGACACCCAGGTATGCGGCAATCTCCCACGAGGGACCCGGGCTCCTCTGTAAACAAGGGCTGAGGTCTTAACCAGAACATGTCACACATTTACACCGCTCTCCGGGGAGTTTATGAGACGCATTCTCATTTTCCCACACAGTAATAGAGCCAGTCGACAAACAAGCGCACGTAAAAATACACAAACAGAGCCGCTCGGTTCGAATGAGTCATTAAGATATGTAAATCACAGCTTATGATAAACACAGAAGTAGAGAAGAGGAGGAGGAGGAGAAGTGAGGCGAAGACAGATTTCCAAGGATTGAGAGACTCGCAGAGTGTGTAGATCACAGGGTGGGGGGGAGGTGGTGTTGGGGCAGGGGGGGTAGAGGTGAGAATACCAGAGGGTTGAGAAGTTGGAGTCCGACGGAACAAATTAAGTAAGAGGGAAAGAGAGGAACGAGTGAAGCGATACAGAGGAGATGTAAGATGTGATGGCTCATGGGCAAAAGATGGAAGCCGTGTTATTGACCTCTCACCCCTCTGGCTTCCCTCAGGGCGAGTGTGTCCAAGTGTGTATGCATGTTTTAGTTAGCCTACAGCTATACTCTAGACCCCCCTGTGCTCTGAATACCACTGGCAGTAGATCAAAGAGTCTTGAGCGTGGTGTGCTTGTAAATGGGTTCCCAGTGCACCAGTGGGGTCACACACGAATACACACCTACAGTATGAGATCCCATTTACCCATATCTACGTGTGTGTACACATACAAACTGTAACACACACACAAACACATCCACTCAAGTGCCCTTGTCAAACAGGCTGCCTGATTAAGAATGCTTTTTATATATATCAGAGCTCTGCTGCCACACTGTCCACTAATAACACTCAATGCAACATACAGATGTGCTCAGAATCATTAACGTCACCGTCAGACACCACAGACACGAGCCTTGCGGCGGTAATCATCAGCCGCCTATTTCGAAATGTGCCAGCAGGACCTACAAGCACCGTGTTTGTTCTCTTTTTTATTTCCTTGCTTGTTGTTGTTGTCATTTGAACCTGATGGTGTAGTCTTCATTAGGAGAGCACGGAACTGTCACTGTGGTTTAGGCTCAGCCGGTAAAAACCCCTGTGAGAGTACACATATACACGCACACACTCAAAAGGCAGAGCCATGACAGCACCCTATGAATAGACTAAGCCCTGTTGCCTCCTCTCAGGATGTGTGTATGAGTGTGTGTGTGTTGGTTAGTAGTTTAGAGAGAATATGGGTCCAATTCATCAGGGGAACACTTGACGTGGCATCTGTTCATTTATTATGTCCTTTATCATCAACAAGGTTCAACGCATCCACAAAAGAGAAATGTTGACAGGGGTTTTCACACTATCATCAGTATGCTTGAATGCTTGACATGGTTTGCTCATAAAAAGTAATGATACTACTAATTGTAGTAATGATCGTTGACCATACACAACGAGAAAAGGCTTTATTTCCTATCTTCTTTACCTGTAAATCAATAATGAAGAATGTAGTTTCAAGTAAAGAATGCATTCATTTTTATTTTATTTTACAATAATAAAGTTTCACATATTTTTCTCACTGAAAAAATCAGATAAAATTATATATGCAAGAGGACATGATAAATACAGTTCAGAACAAGGACAACGCTGCAATAAATACCAAATAAATATAGTTTATAATGTCCCATTTCTGTTCAGACTGTCACAGAGGTGGCTATTAACTTGTGTGATATTTTGTACTTGATTGTATTAAATGTGTTCATGTCTACCCACTGTATATTTTCATATAATTATGTGCAATCTTTTAATAAAATATGTGAGACAAGGGACATTCCATCAAACAAGCACAAATACAATTATTATAGAGTCAAATATGGCTATTAAGGGTCTTGGTGCAACATTACTGATGTACACAGTGCTTTATTTGATCCCTCATGCTAGATTTCAGTATTTGCAAACTATCTTTGCCTGTTTACCAAGAAAAAAGAATTGTATAATGTTTAAACTGCGTTCTCTTCTCACACGCTGTCATTATCTTCCTTCCTCCCTTCAGCCAGTAGACTTTGAGATGAACCGTGCCTTCATGCTGACGGTGGTGGTGTCCAACCAGGCCCACCTAGCCAGCGGCATCCAGTCCTCGCTCCAGTCCACAGCCGGCGTCACCATATCTGTCCAGGACGTCAACGAACCCCCTTACTTCCCCACGAACCCAAAACCCATCCGCTATGAGGAGGGTGTCCCCGCTGGCACCAGTCTGACGACCTTCTCAGCCGCCGATCCCGACCGACTACAGATGCAGCAGACAATCAGGTACGGAGTGACTACAAGAGATCGGACTACAAAATGGCAATCCTATTCTGACATTTTAACAGCATGCCGTTAGTTTAAATTCCTTCTGGTGCAAGATAATTTAGATCTTATTGGATACGTTTTATTACATATGGACAGTGCCTGGACCCAGAGAAGTGTTGCCCGATTGAAGTCTGGCTAGCTGCATTGCAAGTACAAGCCTGGCAGAAATCCCTCCGTATGCACTAACAGCAGGCTAAAAAGACTTTTGGATAGGTTCCATGTCGGTAGTTAGGGGTCAAAGTTCAACAAGGGGACTATATTTTGGCATCACCCATCTCTCAAAGTCTCACTGTGCGGAGTTTATGAGCCACCGCAGAACTCTTAGTGAGGAGGGTGAGGTTAATAGGGAGCAATAGCCTCTGGGGTAATCAGGAGCGTGTGCATTCTGTAGATTTCATGAGCACATACATGCAGGTGCACACACACACACACACACAAGCAGAGAGAGAGAGAACAGGATGGAGGGAGGGGGGAGAATAAAGAGAACAGCTGGCTCGAGTCCAAACGCCTGACACAGCATTATGTCCACCTGCAGTGTTCTTTCTCTGCGCTAAGCCTCTCTGGATTTTAAATGTAAACCAACCTTTAAATGACCAGCAGGCCTTTTCCTCAGTCCTGCTGTCGACTTGACATTAGCACTGACTGCATTATGGTCTTTCAAACTTAGAGGTAATCTATTAAGTACACTTTGCTCTGTATTGACGTTGCAAAGAGAAAGATTAGGTGTGTTTCCCCTCATGGTCACATGTAGAATGTCCTTATTAGGGCTATCAAATGCAAAATCGTTTTAACGCCACTTATTTCTTTAATGCTTAGATTAATGAATTAGTTTTAAAGCTAGAGTGAAGATACTGGCATAATATGAACCTAAACAAACTTAAGTAATCCATTTGTGCCAACCATGTCATACTTGCTTGTCGCGAAGGAACCTGAATAACGCTCCAAAGTTACGCTACATTTTGGCGAGGAAAAACTGGCATGGCCATTTTCAAAGGGGTCCCCTTGACCTCTGACCTCAAAATATGTGAATGAAAATGGATTCTTTGGGTACCCACGAGTCTCCCCTTTACAGACATGCACTTTATGATAATCACATGATGCTTGGGGCAAGTCATAGTCAAGTCAGCACACTGACACACTGACACACTGACAGCTGTTGTTGCCTGTTGGGCTTCAGTTTGCCATGTTATGATTTGAGCATATTTATTTTATGCTAAATGCAGTACCTGTGAGGGTTTCTGGACAATATTTGTTACTGTTTTGTGTTGTTAATTGATTTCCAGTAATAAATATATACATAAATTTGCATAAAGCAAGCATATTTCCCCACTCCCATGTTGATAAAAGTATTAAATACTTGACAAATCTCCCTTTAAGGTACATTTTGAACAGATAAAAAATGTGCGATTCATTTGCGATTCATTGCGATTCAATATTTTAATTGATTGACAGCCCTATTCCTTATAGATTATAGTGTATTGGTGTAATGTTAACCGGCATTGTGTAGTGCACTAATTGAGTTGATAATACGGCTGTGGCATTAATGCCACCTCCTTCCAACCCTCACACACAGCCCCTTCCTTCCCATTTTCTCTGGGGAAAAGATCTGAGCAAATTTCCCAGCTAATTTCGCAGCAAATGAGAGTAAATTGGGTGTACATTATAATTTAGGAAGACGCCAAAGTCACCAGCTGGTCTCTCTCTCTCTCTCTGCTTTCCCTCTGTATCTCTCTCTCATCTTCTCTCTCTGTTGAATTCACTTTGACCTCTTTGGTTTCCTCCCTGCTTTTCTATGACCCGTGCAAGACTGCAGTACTTTACATCTTGGAAATAAGTTAGCCTTTTGCAAGCACGCTGTGGTCTGTCATGGTCTCCTTAACACAGACCAAATCTCTCTCCTCTGTTCTCACCACGCGAGCAAGCAGGACTGTCGAGATGGCAAATCCTCCACCTCATTCATTTAGATCCATCTGGATAGGATCACTATCAATCCCCCTGCTTTACACCAGTCCTATAAAAGGTATCTACTCTAGACTGTTATGCAAGGACACTAATCACAGCTCATCTCTTGAATTCTCATTATTCTGAAGAAAAAGAAATTCAGGGGCTCATTCTTGCCAATCAGCTAAAGCCCTGTAAGTGTTTGCATCACCCTGTTTCACTTTCATTTTCAAACTTTTATCACACAGAACTGATCTCAGTGTGCATACCTCCAAAACCCCATCAATCAAATAGTTAGCTGACAAGTCTGTTTGCATCGGGGAGACATTTATATATGACAGCACAGTTTGCGTTACGTGTAATTTATGGCGTATGTCTTTGCATATGACAAAGAGCTGTATGTCTTTGTAAATGGATGGTGGGGATGCATAAAGAGAAGAGAGACAAGGAGAAGATTTAGAGGGAGTCGTAAAAGTCGAAAGTAAGGTGAAAAAAGACCTAAGGGATAGGAGGAGGGAGGCGGAGAGGAGCTGAGGATGCTGAGCTGACTCTGGGTCAAGGTTTGAACTTGAGAGGTGCTTATCAAAGGAGGGACAGACTGACAGTGTCCTGTTGGGATTGGGGAGGATGCGATGTGGACAGGAGCAGGGGCAGGTGGGGGGGAGAGTGAGGCATCATGCATCACCTGTCAGACACCCGACCAGTAAGGTCGAGACATGGGATTGGAGACACTGGCATAAATGATTACCCAAACCTCCTTGGCTAAGCTTGAGACATGCATTTTTCATCCTCAGGGTCAGGGGTTTGAAAAATAAATGTCATACCTCTCCCTGCTGTTCGCTAAGATCACTAACCTGCCAGGCCTAATCATACATCCAGCTCTACTCGCACACCAACCAAGTCCCAAATGAGAAAAACCTTCAGGTAGAGGAGAGCTCGGGAAAGCATTGGAAATGAGCCACAGGAAGGAATAATTAAACTTTCACACAAAATCTAACATTCAAACCACATTTTTGTTCCAAAAGAACACTAGAGTAAACACGAGCTGTTTACCTTTCCAAGAAAGACAAAAAATTGGCATAGCGCTTCATTAAAAAAGTTAGCGATAGGGACTGCCAGTTGCCCACAGTAACACTGTTGACAGTTGGGACTAGTAAACAAAAACACTGTGGGCTGTTTTCACAATCCTCATTCTAATGGCCAGAGTAGCCCTACAGTTTACTGAATGCTATCAGAAAAAGTGAAGTAAGTGAAAATGACTTGTTTAAAGCCAGCTGGATTCTGACCTCAACTTTCCTGGAGTTTACCTTTAAGAACAGAACTAATAATGCAGCGGATTGTTGCTGAGACTGTTCATTCAGGACTTCATTTGCTTCATATACGGTGTATTACATCTGCAATGAGGTCTGTTTAGGGGACTTAATTAAAGTGTGGTGGTGGACAGAGCCCTCTGCTTTGTGAACAAACCTTTGTGTCGTGTTTTTTATCATCAGAGAGCATATAGCTACACAGGAGAGAATAAGGTCTGGTGGTATTTCATAGGGAAAAAAATTCCTTTGCTCTCATACACCATTTTCTATACACAGTTAATCCAAATTACAAAAACATATTTTATCACGTTTTTATGGTATTATAGCCATGCAGGTAATTTTGGTTTTATTGGGCCAGGTTTTGAGACACAGTGGAGGTCAATGGAATTTAGTTTGTGCCATATCTAAAGGAATAGTTAGGCAGCTTCTTGCTGAAGGTTAGATGAGAAGATAGATACCACTCTCATGTCTGTATGCTAAATATAAATATAATAGCTGGAAGCAAGGGGAAACGACTAGCCTGGCTCTGTCAAGAGGTCAAAAAAAAAATCCACCAACACCTCTAAAGCTAATAAACATGTTATACGTCAGGGTGGTTTTTTTCTGTTGTTTTTTTTGTACACAAACTGAAGTGAAAGAACAGCAAGTTGTGGTTTTATGGGGGGTTATGTGGCGGGCTATTTCTTGGCCGAGACCAGTGTCTTGTCACTGTGAGGTTGCCAGGCAATTAGCAGACTCCAGGCTCCAGTTTTGTGGACTGATTAAACAAACACACAGATACAGAATGCTGTGTTAATTAATGAGCTTTAAAGGGACTGGTAGGCAGATTCTTCAAACTTTGGACAGAGCCATGCTAGCTTTTTACCACTGCTCACCATTTTAGTTTCAACATTTTTATTGATGCGAGTATAATGTAAAAAGGGCACCACAAGCGATATTGAAAAAAAAGGTACACCACACCAAGGGAATTTAAGGATGACAAAGAAAGAAGAAAAAAACACAATTATAACAAATAATAACAATAACAATGAAAGACGGGGATTTAAAAATAAATAAATAAATAAATAGGTAAATAGATCAATTAAATTATATAAATCTAAATTAAATAAAATTAATAGATAAAAAACATAATATATACAGTGTATATATATATATATATATATAAAATACAAAATAACATAAATAATAATTGAAAAATATATATTTTTAATTAAATAAAAAGAAAGCGTGTTTGACAAAGTGTCAAACTATTCATTTAATAAATTCTATAGCATGTTTTTTCCCAGAACAATGTTCCTGGTATTTGGGTGAAATGACCCTTTAATTTCCGTCTGCTCAGTAAAAAGTGCACCAGCTTGTTTGCCCTCCACTGGAAAGACAAAAGATTTTTTTTTCTCTCAGCTCAGACAGAGACAGTGAGTTTGGCATGATAAAGCCAATAGAGATGCAGTTGGACACAGAATAGCGGTAGGTATCAAGTCAGTCCTAATGAGGATATTAAAACCAGATCATACAGCCATGCTGCTACTTCCGAATGTCACCTCTCCCTGTCTTCCCCTCCTACCCATTCCTGATCATATTCCTCACTCTTTCATCCCACCCTCCCACTGTGATGGACTCGCTGTAGTCCTGGTGGTGATTTCACAGTCCGCCAGTTAGTGGCGGTGGGCTTGGCTAGCCTGTGTGAAACCATCTAGAGTGTGGGAATGTCATCTCTGTGATCCCCTTCCCCGCACTGCGCTACGCCTGGGATCATGCCCACTGCCTGCTGGTAAAATCCCACCTCCCTAACTGCAGGAGAGAGATTATACTCTCTGTCCACCCCCCCCTCCTTACCGCCACCCAACCCCTCAGGCTTTCACTCTCCTCCATGTAAGTAGAAATGTACATGCAGTATTTAATCGAACAGGAATAAACAAGTGGGCTGCACACATGGACAGTAAATACACTACAATTCAATAAATATAAAAGCAAGGTTAAGGTCAAGTCTATTTCAATTTAAATGGATTTAAAAGCTGGTTGTGTTCTGTCACATAACATGGCCTTATTGCCCAAGCTGACATCCAGTGAATGAAGTCGGATTGATGTGGAAACCTTGTTGCGTAAGGCCAAGATGTCCACGGACGATGTTTCGCACACCAACGCGAGATTGCAGCCAGGAGAGGTGGCAGTTGATGAACTGTGCATCGCAGAGGGAATGAGACGAGGATGAGAAGATACAGACGGGGATAAGAAAATGTATGAATACAAAAGCACGGCAAGATGAGGTGAGGCGGCATGGGCTGAGAGGGATCTGATAGAATTGAAAGTGTGGAACGAGCCGGAAGCGACAAACGCCCGAGAAACAAGAACAGTTAGATCAGAGTGAGATTGGGATTCAATCCTAGAGATGATCCCCTGTTCCATCCATGCCCTTTATCCCAGGGGATGTCGCCACCTGCTACCACATCCACTTTCCTGTTTGACGATCAGTACCAAGATCCTATCATTCTGTCTCCACCCTATGCACAGCCTTCCCATACACACACAGTGACATTTGCAAACATACAAGCATTAAAACATGCATGCACATCACCCTGCCAGGCAGTTTAGCCCTCCCCAGCACAAGCAAACACTTCCTAGAATATGTACATGCAACACACACACAGGCAGCTGCAGCGGTGCTTAACTAGGGAGGTAATTGACTTCAATGCCTGCTACACAGGAGTGAGAAATGAGGTGAAATTGACTGTAGGCTGCAGGCTCTGGAGGAGAAGTCAATGAAGAATTAAACTGTGTGAAGGTCAGGCTTTTGTGATTTTCTGAGTGTGTGTATGTGCAGACAATCTTTGAACGCACAGACGCAAGAGAAAATTTTCAATTGCTTGTAAACACGGAAGCGCCAGCGCTAACTTCTCCATCGATTTGTCCTTGTGTGTTTTTAGGTATTCAAAGCTGAACGACCCGGCGGACTGGTTGTCCATCAACAGAACCAATGGTCAGATCGTAACCACGGCGATGCTCGACCGAGAGTCTATCTATGTGAAAAACAACGTATATGAAGCCACATTCCTGGCAACAGACAATGGTAAGAGTTTCTCTGAATGCACATGTTTTTATCAGTGACTATTTTTTATCTAAACTAGAGTGATCAAGGTTGCTGCTTCCCTTTCTTTGGTCCTTCTTTGGATGTCCTCATTCCCACGTTTTCCTGCACAGTTCATTTTACAGCCCCAAAAACAGTTAATGCCAAAAAATGAAGTTCAAAATGTTTTATAAATTCAATTACTATTACTATGACATTACGAAGATAGGTGGATTTGCTAAAAGAAAAACACACATACACACACATCTTAAAAAGGAAACGTTACTTGACATTACAGTACGGTTACAGTACATTTGAGCCATTTCTGTTTTTGATTATGGAGATACTATCATTCTAACTTTTCTATTCTGATTCCATTTACTACTGATCATTGCTCTGTGGTAGTTAGGGCCAGGTATTGTTAAAAAAAAATTAAGATGCCATTACCAGTAGCCTTAAAGTGCTACTAATACCAATAGATTACTTCATCCAATTCCCATTATGTGACTGGAAGCTGTGTGCGTCCCACCGGCTAATCGGCCGCACTGCACAGCGCACATATAGTGGTTACCGCTGATAATGCCGTCCTCCGACCAACGGGTGCAGGACTGCAGTGTCGCAGAACCGTAACGGCCACAACCCCCCCGCCACGTTACGTGTTAGCTTTGTCAGCACTTGTTGCCGTTGTTTGCGCTGTATACATCGATAGCACCGTTAGCTGCTAGGCGTCGGCTCAGACATCTCCGTGTTCAGAGCCATGTGCAGGCAGGCAATCCCAGCTGTATGGGTTGCAACTGCTGCGGGAGTGAGCCAATCACACGTCGCAATACAGTAAATCGAAGAACGCTCGCGGCGATTGGCTGCGAGCAAAACAGTCGTCTTTTTCTAGATTTGGCCACAAAAAGTATCGATTGCAGGCATCATTTGACTGGAGAAGTTTTGATACTACTTGGTACTGGGTTGTTTCGGTCGATATCTTAAAGGCATAGAGTCCCTATACCCAGCCCTAGTGGTAGTTTTAGTATTTAACATTTAGGAATTATGACATTGGGTTACAAGACTCAATAGCATTCTGATTTGGTTAGACCATTGCCTGGTACGACAGTATAATATACATCTAAACATGTATGAAATAGCCTAAAAAGCACTATACTATACTATACTCCGTGCTTATGACCGGAAGGTCAACTGTTGAATGTTGAGAATTTGAATCATTGTTAGAAATGATCCGATATGTCGGTAAATACATGGAAAATGTTGCTTACTGTTTGATGAAAATGGAGACATTTGTGTAGCTTTAGAGGGATATAAGGACATGGAAGCTCTGCAGCATTCAAGTGCAGTGCAGCTGGGGTAGAGTTAGAGAAAATCCTGGATTCACACAACCTGGTCACACTCTTGATCCTCTCCTCTCATCCTTCTTATCTTCTGTCCATGACTGCCTCCTCCTTCCCTTTCTCACAACGTGGCATATATATTTGTTCTGCCTCAAAGTTGAAACTCGAGTTTAACCGAGCACAAACTCAATCACAGCAAACAAATAAGTTCTCCTTTTTCTCAAGTGGAAGTGAGTGCTTTTTCTCAACTAAAAAGGTTCCCCCCCCCCCTCTCCCCAAATTGCCTTATCAGTGACGTGCAGTGCACTGGTGTGTTTACCTTAAGTTGAGCTGGCTTTGAAACACTGGTGTATTTATAGGTGTGAGCATGTGTGAAGAATGATCTCATTTGAAACACATTGATGTGAGCAGCATATGTGTGTGTTTCCGTACTTTTTTCTTTCGGCGATGATTGACAATATCAGACACCATGACGTGTAACCTGCTGTGCTGATGGGAAGGAAGAGGCAGCGGGATTAGAGGTTGACTCGCTCCTGTTGTTTGAACTTCACAAACATCTAATTTCTTTCCCTGTCATTTCCTGGACTTCTTTTCATTTAAATATCTATATCCTTGAAGAAGACGTTTTTTCTCCACCTGACCTCTTCAATGTGCACAATTTAGAGCTGCATGTTTGGCTGATATTGAAGCGGTGGGAAGTCCAAAAGATGAGCAGTTAAAGTTATGTATGCATGTTTGTGTGTGTGTACATCAGTCTGACTATGTGGGTGTTGCTGGAGTGCCAGCTGTCATAACGTTAGAGGGATTATGGTAAGAAGTACTATGAGACAGTAAGAATAGTAGGGCGAGACATGGAGAGGTGGTGACAGCACGGCGAGGAGCACACTTGTATTTGTTACCATGTATTTATGTCGGCCCCCGACACAATCTGACTGCTTCAGACCCTCCTGACACACGTCTTCCTGTTTGAACACCTATGGTTTATGTGTTTATGTGCTCTTCAAAGAACATATGGAAGGCTCGCTACAAGTCTTTTCACCATGCCTCACATCTCTGAGCCACCATCAAAAAAAGGAGTTAATACAAATCCTTTTGAGGAATTTACACAAACATAATTATTTATTTAGCTGGTTAAAACCCACATAATTCTCCTATCAGCTGTGGCAAGCTGCTTCCACATGTCCCCCATACATGGCTGGGATTAACAAAGCTGCAGAATGGGAAAGCCTCCCTGTGTGTTTCTGAGTGTGTGTTTATGAACCACACGTTTATGGTTCAGTATGTATGTGTTAAATTTGCATTAAATACTGTACATTCAGTATGTATGCGTATAACGTGTGTCCACCATAAAATTGTTGGATAATGCTGAAATAGTGACAGTCAAATCTAAGGTTCCTCTAATGTATTTAAAGCTTTTAGAAGCTGTTTTTAAAGAGTATCATATATAAGTGTGTTAATATGGCTACCTAAAAGGGTGTGATTTTTAATTGATGTATTCATGACATAGACTATGATGTAATTCTAGTATAACTATAAAGTAATATGTTGTCAGAATGAGAAGAATGCAGTGATTTTACCAGATTGAGAACTACAACTAGTTTTATAGCCCTACTGAGGTAATAATGAATAAATAAGATAAAATATATATATTTTTTTCTAACCTGTTAATGTAATAATAATAGATTTTCTCATAACGACTCATTACATTGACAGCTTTGTTACATTTCTTCTTCAACATTTTAATTTTAATTATTACAGCTGACAGTTAATCACATCAATCATTCTTTGTGTTTCACAGTTTTTAAAACATAGTCTGCTAGATGGTACCAATGTGCAGCTGTTCCTTGCACATGTGCAGATAAAACAAAAGAGAATTAAAAATATGTTGATGCTTAGGGAGACACACATTAGTAATATAGCTGTGGTAAAGCAGCATGTTGTAGAATTGTGTGGTTACATACAGTTTTCCCCCCAACATGTTACCTTCTCTTTTGGTTGTTCACTTAATGGTTGTGTTTAGAAGGTAACCCTCAAATTGCAAAAATTTGCAAAAAGCTTGTGCGAGGCTCGCTGCTCGACAACCTATCCTTATCTTAACCATTCAAGGTCAATGCCTAACCTTAACCATTCAAGGTCAATGCCTAACCTTAACCATTTGAGGTCAATGCCTAACCTTAACTATTCAAGGTCAATGCCTAGCCTTAACCATTTGAGGTCAATGCCTAACCTTAACTATTCAAGGTCAATGCCTAACCTTAACCATTTGAGGTCAATGTCTAACCTTAACTATTCAAGGTCAATGCCTAACCTTAACCATTTGAGGTCAATGCCTAACCTTAACTATTCAAGGTCAATGCCTAACCTTAACCATTTGAGGTCAATGTCTAACCATAACTATTCAAGGTCAATGCCTAACCTTAACCATTCGAGGTCAATGCCTAACCTTAACCATTCAAGGTCAATGCCTAACCTTAAACATTCAAGGTCAGGAAAAAGTGTAGCTTTTTCGTGGTAAAGTGCTAACACTGTACATAATTTGTCTGTTATTCACTTTATGTGTGAATAGTCCAGTTCTGACATAACTATCAGGTGATATAAGTGGATTATGTGTGAAGTGTCTATTTGATTCACCTCTAGACTATTAAACCTTGAACCTGACTGGTCTTCTTAACACAGGCTTTAAAAATATGTAGACTACTTCTCAGTTATGTTTTTCTTAAACTCCAGCTCAAACTGTTGTGAAACTCAACTACAGCTCCAGTGCCACATCAATTAGCGATCACTTGATAAGTCTTCAATCAGTCGTAGTGATGTACAATATTAATCGTAGTATTACCAGTCAGACAGAACTCACACTGTCGACTGACTCACTTACAGCCTCCGTCTTTAGCTGTGGCTCACTCTTCTTGTGGCAAATGTCTTGCTCTGTTGCCATGTTTAATTGGCAGATCTGTCAGCTTTGCATAAATCTCTGTAAATTACATCGCCCTTATCTCATCCCAGGGATGGGCCCTGGGGTCGCATGATTCCATCCAATAGCTCAGCCAGTGGGGCGTGGCGGGGAAATGACTCGTAATTGGAGGCAGCTAAGGGTCGTCGCCCCCTGACACACACTCAATAAACACCTCTGAGCTTTACGCCTAAGCGCTCTTTTTTTTTTTTCCTTCAGATTTCTCCTTGCCACATTTTCATACTACACGTACACATTCATGCATTCTTCTCCCCACTCTACTATCTCGCTCTGATTCTTTAAAGTGTCTATTCTTTACTCCCAATTCTCTATAAATGCTGTTGCTGATGGTCTGTTGCTCTGTTCAATCAATGCAAAGGGCTTCAGGATTGTGTCTGCAGATGAGGTGTGTGTCTGTGTGCATCAGTGCATGTTATTACAGTCCAAGGCTGACAATATTGTGGTAAAGCAGCACCTGCGATGCCTGCCCATAGGAGCGTCCGACCAAATTTCTCCAGTTGCCTTAATAATTTCAACAAACTTACAACATGGACTGTGCAACATTGGTGTAAAGTCGGCAGTTCGTTAAAGAGAATATCACACCTTTAATATAGCTGCCTAATTAGCCACATATTTATGTACACATGTATGCAGCTATAATAAGACAATCCAGTGCTATAGCAACTGTGTGTTCAACAGATTCCTAATTTTTTTTTAATTAATAGTTTAATTTATAACTAAATGTGATCATATTGCCCTCTACAGTAAGTGAAACTGACTCACTTTAGGAATCTGTTGAAAATACATTTTTACACACATACGTATGTGGCTAATTACTTTTTTCCTAATGGTTTAACACAACGGGTCCACTAACTTCAAACTAACAAAAAACAAAAATCTGACAAATTTCTATCAAAGAATAATGGAGTTAATGAATGTGTTTTGTCTCAGTTAAATAAATAAAATACTAATAATTTTATGATAAGCTGCTATAGTCTGCAATGTGGGAAAGTCGCAACCATTTTCACACAGTAAATAATTTTCAATAGTGATTGATTATGTGTGACCACTGCTCATTCGCATTAGGCAGTATATTTTTGGCATCATTGGGCAATAACCTTCTCTTTTGTATGTATGTGAGCATGCAGTAGAGATACTGTATATACATAAGCACATAGGCATACAGTATGTGCATTTACAAGTACATAAACGTAGGTGATTATGTTCACCTTTCAGAAATACATTGTTAATATTGCAGGCAGACGTGCCTTTATCTACACAATCATAGATGGCTCTCCGAGTTTAGTGTAAATACACACAGACAAGGACTTGTTTGATTGTGTTACAGTCATCATTATTGTACCTAAGCCGCCTCTAGGCGATTGAATGTGCCGTGCCTGCATCTGGATCGACTCTGATGGCTTTGATTTGGCTCTGAGGCTAAAAGAGGAGCTGGAAAGCACAACTGTCAAAAGTATTTCTGTCAAGGGTAAAAAATCCTCCTCCGGTTCTACAGCATCCCTACCTCTAACCTCACCATTGTGAATAGACCGAGGTTCCTTTCACCTCTTTTCATTCCTTTTATCTCTCTTTTTTGTTCTCTTTCATTATACGTGCCTCCGCTCAGTCGGCCTTCAGCTCCTGTCCCTCTTCCCTCTCAATCGTCCCTTTCACTGCTCACATCTTCTCTTGTCATCCCGTCATGATACTATTTCCTCTTCTCTCTCTTTTCTGCTCCCAGGCTCTCCTGCAGCCAGCGGCACAGGCACGCTGCAGATCTATCTGATAGATATAAATGACAACCCCCCAGCGCTCATACCCAAGGAGTCTCAGATCTGTGAGCGGGTGAACAAGAACGTCCACGGTGTCAACATCACTGCAGCTGACGCCGACACAGACCCCAACGCCGGACCTTTTGTCTTCGAGCTGCCCAACTTTCCCACCAGCATCAAGCGCAACTGGACGATTTCTCGGATCAGTGGTGAGGAGGTGTTGGCGTAGAATGACGACACTAGAGAACATATGAAACTGAATATATGATCAGCGTATGGAATGTTACATGTCAAGCAAAACATAGTGTAGCATTCGTCCAACCCTTTTTATAAATCTTTATCAATTATTTGATATACTAACTCTGACCAAAATCTCATCAGATGCTTGATTATAAAGCTCCTTACATCTTTCTCACCCATGTGTGCTATACTGTATATTATACTAAACTACTTACAGTATATATGGAAGTAATACTTGGTAATTATTCAATATGATCAACTTTTAGTGGAATATTATGATGTAATGATCATATTTGACCATGTTTTTTTTATTTTCTATTTTTTTTTTACAAAATACTCTGATCTAAATTCATAATTTCAAACAAATTGCTATTTAAAACCAACAAAATTATTTTTTCTTTTAAATTAGTTAATCTTTGAATTACGTAATGCATAATAGTGGGATGCTGATCATTGTATTATACAAAATGTTTTTTTTACATACATTTTCAATAGTGTGTGTATATACTGTATATATATATTGATAATGAAAAAACATTCTAATTAATACTGTGATATTAATATCAATCATAATACCCTATGTGGAAGCAATGTTTAAGATTTTGGTCAGAAGTGATGATTAGTTACTGTCTATTTGGTAACTTGTCTGTTTCCTCTTCACTCTACAGGTGATTACGCCCGTCTAAGGCTGCAGTACCAGGTATATTTAGAGCCGGGGGTGTACGAGGTCCCTGTAATAGTGTCCGACTCGGGGAACCCTCCGTTGTCCAACAGGTCGGTCATCAAAGTGAAGGTGTGTCCCTGCGACGAACACGGAGACTGCACCACCCTCGGGGCTGTGGCGGCCGCCGGCTTGGGAACCGGAGCCATCATCTCCATCCTCATGTGCATCATCATTCTCCTCAGTGAGTATCAGCTGTTCATATCACATTCATACACTGACACCTCACTACTTACAGACATGTCACACACACACACACATATATATACACCAAGCAAAAAGTTAAAGCTGCCTGTGGATTGTCTTTGATTTGCCTTTCTGCCAAAAAAGTGCAGTTCAGGGCTCAGTCATTAAACATTCACCAGGCTGCAATACAACAACATGAACAATAGTTTGTATAATGGATTAATGCCTCGACTGCTGGAATCTCCTCCAGCATCTCTTGACAAGGAGGTTCCTGTCTTCTTTTCCTAGTAGGGTAAATATCTGCTGCTATCTGTCATGCCAGCGATTCATGCCGCTGGCTTACTTTGCTGCCGTGGGTTGCATTGCTCGTACATATAGACAAATCTTATAGATAAATTCACTTGCTGCTGTTGGGTTTTTCCTGCATATTTCAAAATGTTGGATGTTGTTTGTGAATGACTCATTCTTTTCATTGCTACTACTACCACTAATACAAGTTTTGGAAGCGATTCACATTTATTCTTTTATTTATTGTTATGTTTATTTGATCAAGTAGAGCCCACTGAGGTTTGAAATTTCTCTTTCAAGGAAGACAAACAACACACAGGGAAGAAAAGAAACGACTACAAAGCTACGAAAAATAATGTTAAATGAGGAGGACTTTTGAAATATGACTTTTACTGAAATGATTATCTTTTGATCTGCCACTGCTATAGTTACAGTTTGGTTAGGTCTAGGAATAAAAAGTACTTTGGTGAAGTTAGGGAAAGATTGTGGTGAGGGTTAAAACAAAAACAACACTGACTGCTGGGAGGAAAGGAGTTGTGAACAGAGTTCTCGTGTCAGACTCTGACATTGTTGAGCCTCTGACTTTTCCACTAGAACCACAAGCAAGGCAAAGTTTCCACCTACACGTATCCTGCAAAATATTTCAACATCTACTAAATATAGTGGCGCAAACTTGTGTACAAACATTCATAGTTCACAGATGATGCATCCTATGGATTTTGGTGACCCCCCCCTAACTTTTCCTCTAGCATCACCTTGAGGTTGATATTTGTGGTTTTAAAGGAACGGTGTGTAACATTTCAAGGGATCTAGTAGCAGAAATGGAATAAAATATTCATAACTATGTTTTCATTAGTGTCATTAGGCTCTAGAGAGAACCTTTCGCATTTTTACATTACCTGAAGGCCACTGTGGTTCTCCGACATGCTTGAAAAGGGAGGAGAGAGCGGAGGGGTATTCAGTTGATTGCAATCTGCAACCACACCACTAAATTATACACACTGGTTCTTTAAGTGAAATACCTCAACAGCTATTGGATGGATTGCCATCAAATTTAGTATGCACAAGCCGGAAGCCACAAGCATGTCCCCCTCAAGATGAATTGTAAAAATGTTGGTGATCCCATGATTTTTCTCTCTAGCACTATCATCAGGTCGAAATGTCTAAAAGGTTTATGACCAAATATCTGCAATATTTATGATATCTTTGTGTTTTGTGCTAATTAGCATGCTAAACTAAGATGGTGAACATGGTAAACATTATACCTGCTTGTCATTGTTAGCATGTTAGTATGCCGGCTTGAGCATTTAGCTCAACGCACCGCTGTGCCTACAGCAATTACAGCCTCACAGACTTATTATTAATGATTAAGGTAAAGTATTTCCTGATTGTCTGTTTTTGTTTTTTGAATCAGATTATTGCCGTGTCCCCTAAATCATGTTCACGTGTGTGTCGGTGCAGGCATGGTGCTGTTGTTTGTGGTGTGGATCAAGCGCAGAGAGAAGGAGAGGCACACCAAGCAGCTGCTCATCGACCCCGAAGACGATGTCAGAGACAACATCCTCAAATACGACGAAGAGGGAGGAGGAGAGGAGGACCAGGTGAGATCGTGAGAGACATACACCCGCACACACACACATGCTTCCTGTGTCGACCTCCCGTGCCAACTTACATCTGTATGCCCGTGTTGGTGTGTATAGGACTACGACCTGAGCCAGCTGCAGCAGCCCGACTCCTTGGAGCACATCATCAGCAAGCCGCCTGGTGTCCGCAGGGTGGACGAACGTCCCATCATCCCCGAGTCCCAGTACCCAATCAGACCTGTTGTGCCCCACCCTGGAGACATCGGGGACTTCATCCACGAGGTGAATTTACACTCGCACAGCGGACACACATTTCACATGCGCAAGAGCTCAGCCGTCATTAGATTGTTCCTCCCAGAGTGAGCCGGGCCTCTCACTTCCACTTTCCATCGATCTGACATTTAATGTGATTACTCATATCTGGATGCTGTTCAATATGTAAACGCCAGTATGGCGGTGATGGGAACAGCATAGAGTTTTGTTATATTTTACAGCTGCTCTCACGGCGCCAGCTTTATTCGCACACACACACAACTCCAGCGTTGGCACACCGATGCGAGAAAATGCTGATTGACAGACTCGTGACAACACGTTCACACTCGAGAGGTGTTGGCAGCTGTTCAGCTTTGATCCATCCAGCCTTGACTCTCCCTCTCTCTCTCTCTCTTTCTCTCTCTCTCTCCCTCTCTCTCCCCCGCTCACACATGTACTCACCTGATCTCGCTCCAGCAGTCTGGTAAAACACAAACACAGCAAACACATGGTGTTCCTGCCACGCACTGTACCCCCGGGGGTTGAGGCTTTTTAGGTTTCTATCCGTAGCATCTCTCTGTATTTCAGTGAAGTGGATGAAGTCCATTCTCTGCACCTGCCTAACCTTCAGGTCAATGGCCCTCATTTGTCATTCTAAGAAACATGTGGGGGTTTGCACGCCGGCAGAAAACATACAGATCTGTTTACATCTCATTAATGTAACAGGAACAAAATATTGAAGAATCAAATTCAGACCTGACCAATACATCCCGTTAGTTATGTATTTTAAATACATGAACACCTTACAGGTAATTCATTTTGAAGGTGTGTGAGATTGTTTCTGATGCTGTTTGTATGAGTTTGTGTGCGACTGGCTGTGTTTGGTTTTGTGTCTCGTCTCTGTTCCATTTCTTCTGCTGTTCTCAGGCCTCTCTTCCAAAAGAGATCCTGAGCTCAATGAGACTACCTGATTAAGTAACGGTTGTAATAATTTAGGCCTACTGAGCTTTACCATAGGAACTTGCCTCTATGAAGCCAGTAGTGGTTGAACTATTTATGCTGTTTTCTTATTTTATTTATTCAGTTATTCCAAATCTACCAAAGTAGCTTGTTGAATATTACATTTCAGAACTCAAGTATGGTGACAAACATTACAGTATACACTGTTATTAGAAAAGACTCAACTTTATTGTACAAGTACGGAGCAGAGTATGAGTACAGTACAACAATATTATGTCTTTCCAATCATTTTCCATGTACAATGCTATGTATCCTTAATTTGGCTGCATACAGTATATGTTTCTCAAACAGATGTGAGACTGAACATAGGGCTACGATAAAGATGGAATTGATAAATGCTAATAGCAGAAAGTTCAACTTAGTTATAGTAACTAGAAGTAGAATATTGAGATTATGCATACAAATACCAGCTTATGAAATATTATTTATTGTTTTAGATTAAACTACCGATCAGTATACAAAGTAGAAGTCAAATCTTGACCAGCTGCAGCAAAATGCTGCTAATAATTCAATTACAGAATACATACATAATATAACACTATGAAAGGGTCATCCAGTACAATGAGTACCAATTTACACATAAAGGTTTAACAGCTCATTATGTAAGGGATAATGTACAGCTAGCGGGTCATTGTTGTGAAAGAATCCCAGACAGGGCGATGCTGCACGAAGCGGAGGGGTTTCCAATCGCCCTGAAGGGGATCCTTTCACAACAATGACCCGCTAGCTGTACATTATCCCGCTTATTACACGGCTACTTACTGAAGAAATCAATATTCTGACACAAAAAAAGGTCCATCAGAGTCCGACATCTGTACTGCGCCCATCTGTTATACATAGCAGCGGTCTGTTATACAGAAATTACAGACCGCAGAACGCCATTGACCAATCAGAATCGAGTATTCAACACAGCCGTGTTATAAAACATTATAGTTGTATAAGGTCTTCTATGGCTCTGAGGAAATAACCCTGATGATGTCACAGGGTTTTTCTCAGCCTGGGGCTCGTAGGCTACACATTTATAACAAAAAGAAAGACGTAAGCATTTACCTACCTATAAGGAATGGATGCTTTTGGTTGCATCATGAGAAATATAGGACCCAGTATTTTTAGAATTAGTAATGAAAGCTATAGGGAGTCATAACTGAACATACACTTAGCTTCAAACAAACAATATACTGGCTTTCCCTCGATTTGAATCACTTCCTCATTCATAATACTCCGCCAACAAATTAGCCTACAGTATACTGTGAATGTCTATAAGAGCTTAACATGCATATTGTAGTTAGCGAAGGGTGAATTTGTTTTGGAAGGATGTGCCATCGGTTGCGTGTATGTGTGGGTGGGTGTGTGTGAATGAGCCTTTAGATCCTGATGAACCTTGTATGGTATCCTCTGCCATCAGTGTATGAATGTGTCTAAATGGGTGAATGTTTTAAAGCGGTTTGAGTATTCAGAAGACTAGAAAGGCACTATATATATGCAAGTCCATTTACCATTCACCTCTGCTTCAAAAAATTGACTGGTGTGTGCAATAGTGAATCGCTGGCGCTGACTTCCAACAACTTGTTGCTTTTCCATCAACCTGTCTTTTTTCATCACTGCATGTTGAGTACTGACCGCTAACTTCCTCCTCTTTGTCTGGTTTAGGGTTTGCGAGCAGCAGACAATGACCCCACAGCTCCTCCGTACGACTCCCTGCTGGTGTTCGACTACGAGGGCAGCGGCTCCACCGCCGGCTCCGTCAGCTCCCTCAACTCATCCAGCACGGGGGACCAGGACTATGACTACCTCAACGACTGGGGTCCCCGCTTCAAGAAGCTGGCCGACATGTACGGAGGAGGCGATGAAGACTAAATCTGTGTCAGTCAGTCCCACACACACAAACAAACACACCCCCTCGTCCCGTCAGCTGGCCTGCCATGCTCTGCCCCTCTAACACATGGGGCTATTCCACTCTTATTGAACACAAGTTAACAATGACATGTTCACACTGACCAACCAACCAATCAAATTACCCACCACAGAGGGCCGGTGTGTGAGTCAGTTTCGGGTGCTCTTCTCAACCGTCTCCTGCTCTAAGACTGAAATGGAAGCTCTGAATTGCAGGCTTCTCATAGTTTGTATTTTCAAACGCTTGTGCTATTTTTTTTTTTCATTTTAGTTTTTATGCTAGATGTAGGGTTTAGGTTTTAGTAGTCCGATTGTTTTCCCTTTTTAGTTTGTGTAGCTTTTTTTTGTCCCCATTCCCCTTTGATTCAAGCCGTTCCCTATTCCTGAGGGTTTTCACTTTTCCCTCGCTGTCAGCCCCCGCCCACCTCTCTGCAGAAGCTTTAGGTTGAGCTGCTTGCTTTGTCTGAGGGGAACAAAAGGGAAAAAAAAGAAGAACACAGATATGAAAGTCCTTCCTGCACGGAGGGCCCTGGTTTATTCTTTTCTTGAACTTGAATTACTTAGAACAGAAGCACTGTTGTTTAAAAAGTGCCTTCAGTGGTGCGTATTTTAGCAGACTCCCGCTAACTCAGGATTGGTTGCCATTTTCTGGGCTTACATGCCCCCATATGACCCCTGACCCTTTAACTCAGACCTTCCCTTGTCATTTCTATCGCCCTGCAGGGCTGTGGTAGCTGCAGGAGATGTCAGTGCCGGTTTCAGAGCAGCATTGACTGGCTTACGAGGGGACGCTTTATGTAGACGTACTGTACATAGGCCTACAGTGTGTCTGTAAGTTATGAACAAATCATTAACTTTTCAAGTCAGGCATATCTGTGCTCCTAGATCACAGCCAACTTGAATGTGATTACTGAAGAAATCACTAAAATACGTAATGGGACTGTCTTAGAGAAGAAATGCATCGCGTGTCTTTGTTTATCGTGGCTTCAATAGCAGCTGTGTTTGTTTTGAGCTCTCAGTATTTGCACAAATCTCGATAAGGCTTGTTACAGAATTTTGAAGATTGACAAGTCGTGTGTGTTACCTCTCTAATGTTATTGTATATGAAGTACGTATGAGGGTTATTTTAAGGAGACTTTGCCTTTTAAGATGATTTAAGGTTTGCATGTTTATCCCTTCACCCAAAGGTAATTAACATGGCACCATGTTATTGTGTGGTAAATGTGTCAAAGAAAACTATATAAACTGTACAAACATGAGGGAAAAGAAAATACTAGATGACTTCAAATAGCTCCGATAGCGTTACATATGGTTTACAAGCCCCTATTCTGAGATCCCTTTCTCTCTTTTTTTTTTGATTCACTGTTGTTTCTCAGCAAACTTTTAATATACAAAACTTCGGTGCTGGTCCCTGTCACAGAAACTGGGGGAATTGAGCCTCAGCCAGGGATTTAGCGCCTTCACAATCTGTCTCTCTTCAGGCAGCATTTCATTCATCTGAAATTTTCTCCTGAAATGTTTGGCTGCAAGTTCAAGAGGTTTTGAAAAGAAGTTAGAGGAAGGGAAAGTCTGTTATGAAGTTCTGCATATTATCAAAGCAGACTTGCAAAACTAAAGCTTCAGTAATAGCGCCTTTAAAAGACAGACATTTTTGAAAGACAGTTTTGTTGTGACTTAATGAAAAAGGCAGCACTACACATGGGCTTTTGTAATCACATTTCAGACCCCGAGACCTGCACATAGAGAACTGGACAAAAAAAAAGAGCTTTAGCCTTTTGTATTAAATGTGCAAAACATTTCAAAGAGGGATCAGGGAGATGCTGGTGAGTGATAGAAAGGTTTAATCATTCCTTGTCTTCTGAGTGCCCATTGAAACGCTCCTCGGTTGTAGCCAGTTTCAGCTTGATGTGGATTGACCAGAGGCCTGTACTACGAAGCGAGTTCAACATACCCAGGGTATCTTATTATCTGGTTTAACTATCCCTAACAAACGAGATCCCACTAAAAGGTCCTACGACGGTGGTTATCAACTCGGTAAATCAACACAGGGTTTCATAATCTGGCTGTGAGCGCGTTCACATAAACGGGGCGGTGTTTGCAGCATATGACCAATCACAAACATGGACAAGTCTAAAGCCTTGCGGACAGACAGGCAGAGCGGCACATTTTACAAAGAAAGAGTGAAATATATTAGACAAATACAACAAAATTAAACACATAATCCAGACTAAAAGTAACACATTTTAAGCTGCCAAATGCAGGAAAGACAGCTGGAAAAAGAAAAAAATGCCAATGTGTGAATGTGTAAATTAACAGATTTATTAATTTAACGGAATACTCAAAAGTCAGATATAGTCGTCAAGATGGGGCAGTGATATTATAAATAGCTTTCAAAAGTGTAATGGTTGAGTTAATTGCACTTCATTATCCCCTTTGGTAGAGTTTTGCCGTGAATGACTATTTCAACCTTCTTTCAGCTGCGTCCCTGACGGTGTGAAATGGACTTGAAAGCAAGTAAAACAATAAATATAAAAACATAATTCAAAACGGTAAGTGTCCACAGTATAAAGCCAGCTGTCCTTCCTGCATTTATCAGTTTAAACTGTGTTGTTTTTTGTCTGGATTATGACTTAAAGTTCTTCGTATTTGTGAAATATTATCATACGATCCGCACACCGAGCTCTGATTGGTCAGTAGGCGGTGATTTTATACTAGTTGATCTCTTATCTGCTCAGGAGCAGGTTAGCTGTTCAGCATAAGTTACCATGGCGATCTACCTCGGTAAGAAGTGAACCACCGTCGTAGGACGGAAAACCCAGGGTTAACCCTGAAGTTACCTCGCTAACCCCAAATCCTGCTTCATAGTACAGGCCTCTGGTTTATTAATTATGAACATGATGAATGCTTGGAGGGATCTTCCACCTCTCATTTTTCTCCAGCTGCTTTTCAAATGTTCCTCACCTGCTCTGTGGAGGACCACAAGAGTCACGTAAATAGTAATAGAGCATTTCATTGATTAATAACTAATTGTAAAATAAAAATAGGCATTAATAAATGTCTTTACAAATTAATTTATTAATCTAGGAATAAATGGACAAAATAACAAAGTATTTTATTATTGGACATTTTAATGGGCAATAAAAATAATTATGAAAATAATTTACAAATGAAATATTAATCCATCAATAAATAGTTCAAATTAAAAAAGGAATTTACAAAAACACCATAAAACAGTCAATAAGTAAATCATTTTAACATACATGAATGAATATATAAATAAATAATAGAATTTAAAATTCTATTTGAAAATGCAGTTTCAAAAGAGAAATAAATAAATCCCTTTTTAATTTGAACTATTTAGTGATGGATTAATATATTATTTGTAAATTCTTTTCAGAATTATTTTTATTGCCCATTAAAATGTCAAATAATGAAATACTTTGAAATAATATTATGTCCAAATATTCATAGATTAATGAATGAATTTGTAAACAACTTTATTAATACCTATTTTTATTGTACAATTAGTTATTAATCAATTAAATGCTCTATTACTATTAACATGACTCTTGTGGTCCTCCATACTGCTCATGGTTCATATAGAAGGCTAGCTGTAGATAACAAACAGTCTCTAGTTTTCATAAATGGTAATAATGTAACTATATTTTCAGAGTAATGGAAAATAATTAATTAATTAAGGAAGACATGAATGGAAAATATGACATGCTAATGAAAACATTCATCATGCCATAACAATGAAGGATGATAGTTTGATTAGACTATAAACAAGGGAAGGACGGTCATAGTATAACTAATAAGGTTAACAGGGTAGGAATTTTCTTGATTTAGATTAATACATACCTTGCAGTGTAGAAACTGACAGCGGCGATTTTCAGAATAGCTGTCAGCTCAGAGTGGAAACCGTTTCCACCACTTGCTGCTTGATAAGCGCTTATCTATCCGATTGCTCCTCAGCCTGCAAAATATCATCACAAAATAAACACAGCTGTTACTTTCTGCTATTTGTGATTATTTCTGACATATACATGTTGTATATACAGAACATTTTTATACATTTGGTAACATGATTTATCTGTTTCTGTGTGTGTCTTTGCATTTTCTTTCACTGCAGTTTTGTTTTGAATGAATACTTGGCATGGTATATTTCACCACAGAAAGCCATGTGCATTTAAGAGAATCTGTATGATTCTACTATGAGCTTACAGCCATACTTCGCTGTTCAAGTTTAGCTCCATCGTCGTGGTGAAAAGGTTCTACTTCAAACCAACTTGTACAGTCTATACTAGCACACACTCACTCCTCTAGGCCTTACTGTATATATGTGAGTGGTCTATATTATATGAGCCCTTTCAGCGTTGTTCTAATTCAGCTGCAGAGCTCCAACATTACCCAAGGCCATCCAGTATTCACAGAATAAAGACCTGCTCAATGAAATGATCATGCTTTCTAATCAGATGTTCAGACCGGGCTCAGGGCCAAACATAGCAGGAGGCCTACACACACACTTTACACAAGGTAACTGACCTTTATAACTGTGTCATACATGCATACATATGTGACACAATGCCATTATGATACTGAATGTTATCAATGGAGTCGGTCACACTTGACCCCCCATTTAAATGCAATTTGTGAGGGGAAATGAAGGAAGATTGATCATTACTTGTTACATACTTGGTCCACTTGTCTTATTGACGTTCTCTTGCTAAAGTGAGGGGAGAATTAGCAAACGATAGAATGAAGGAAGAACTATTGCACTGCTCTAGTCCACCACTGTCTTCTGGCTGTGTCAACAACGGCTCCTCTGCCTCGCTGACTGGTGTTAGTTAAAGGACATTTGGTCTCGCTCGGGACACTGCCTGACCATGGACACACGGGAGGCTCCAGCAGAAGCCAGACTTTTGCTCTGTTATGGCCAGAACTACAAAGACAGACAGGGAGCAGTGTTTCATACGAGTTCTCCCGATACTGCTCAAGTCCAAGTGTACATAATGTAGTATTTGCTTGAAGCTAAACAGACCAAGTTAGGCGAACTGTACCTGTACAATTGGAGCTTTTTGCATGTGTCTTTTTATAATGGACAGATGAGTTCTATTACAGTAACCATACAACATTTTAAAATGTGTCGCAGCCCGCATGACCGAGGTTGCAGTCCAGAAGGGATTCTGGTGTACCATACTCACATAGTTTCAAATGGAAGAGAAAAAAAGCTGAAAAAATTATTGCACAGTTATCAAGTCAAAATACTTTTTTTGTAAATTGTCAACAGCACAAATATTTTGTATTGTTGTTTGTACCATTTTGTAAGAAAATTAAGAAAAGAAAAAAAAAAAAAGGGAAAGAATCTGTTGTTTCGAGCGTGTGTTTATAGTGCCACTGCAATCTTGGTTTCCAAATACCGTACAGTAAATGCGCAGCCTTGCAGATCAACCTTGTAATATAGACGCTGAGCCGGAGACTCCCTGTCAGCACCATGTGTTATAAATAAAATTTCCCCTCCTTATAAGAACACTGCTTTCTGTCTTTTCTCTGTCACCCACTGATTTCTGCAAACTATGCCTTTCCTCACGCCCTGGTTATTTTCAAAGTGGCTTTTTTGAAGTGTCCATGACACACAGGCAACGTTGCACTAAGATACATTTCAATTTAGTGTTACATTAGTACATGTACATTACACGGTGGTGAGGCATCGCCCATTGATTAGTTGTGATAAATTATGGCAAGAACAAATTACTTCAAAACAAAATCAATAATACTTTCATCATACAGAATACCTAAAACATGTTCAGTGTGTCAGCTCTGCCTCTTCTGAATATCACCCTAATCCTACATATATATAGTAATTTTCATACAAATTGCATGTTAACTGCATTATACTGTGAGATAGGGGTGTGACGGTAAGGGAAAGAAAGAGCGGCACACATGCTGTGCAAACTTGCACGCCGGCATACATCTCATTAAGACGCCTTTATGAATTTGCATTGCATTGTGACAGTGTAAAGAAAAAGAATAAAGCTTTTTTTCTCACATGTAAGTGATTTTTCTAGTTCTGCATAAAAAAGGCAATAATCTCAGCCAGGAAACATTTTCATGATCTTGGAATCAAAACAATTTTAAATTATGATTTTCTTCTGTTTGTGCTGGTTTAATATGTGGATGATTGACTATCATATTCCAAATTAGTTTTAGTGCCAACCATGAACAAACATACGCTAAAATAATCAAAACAATTAAGGCTGTTCATTTGTCAGCTGTGCCTGTCAGAGTTTTCTTCCAAGGTAGAATAATGATCCCAGATGAAGCAGAGGAAATGCAGTGACTCAGTAGGAAAATACAAAGATGAGCACTTCCTGTTTTTTTATGGCTGACAATCGATATGTCTGTCAATATTTAATCATGATTAATCGCATGATTGTCCGTGATTAATCGCAAATTAAACACATTTTTTATCTGTTCAATACCTTAAAGCGTGATTTGTCAAGTATTTCATACTCTTATCAACATGGGAGTGGGCAAATGTATGTATATATTTATTTTTGGAAATCAATTAACAACACAAAAAAATTACAAATATTGTCCAGAAACCCCCACAGGTATTACATTTAACATAAAAAATATACTCAAATCATAACCTTTTTTTCGACATACTATACTATGACTCTTTTATCACTTTTTTTGATATACTATTCTATGACTTTTTTTCGACATACTATACTATGACTTTTTTTATCACTTTTTTTGACATACTATACTGTGATGTTTTTATCACTATATTTGACATACTATACTATCACTTTTTTTATCACTATTTTCGACATACTATACTGTGTCTTTTTTCAACATACTATAATATGAGGTTTTTATCACTTTTTTCGACATACTATATTATCACTTTTTTATCACTTTTTTTGACATACCATACTATGACTTTTTTCAACATACTATACTATGTCTTTTTTCGACATACTATAATATGAGGTTTTTATCACTTTTTCGACATACTATACTATCACTTTTTTTTATCTTTTTTTGACATACTATATGATGACGTTTGTGGACATACTATACTATGACGTTTTTATCACTTTTTTTGACATACTATACTATGATTTTTTTATCACATTTTCGACATACTATACATGACTTTTTTTATCACTTTTTTCTATACTATGACGTTTTTATAACTTTTTTTGACATACTATACTATGACTTTTTTCGACATACTATATGATGACGTTTGTCGACATACTATACTATGAGGTTTTTATCACTTTTTTCGACATACTATGAGGTTTTTATCACTTTTTTCGACATACTATAATATGACGTTTTTCTCACTTTTTTTCGACATACTATGACTTTTTTATCACTTTTTTTTACATACTATACTATGACGTTTTTATCACTTTTTTTTTACATACTATAATATGACGTTTTTATCACTTTTTTTCAACATACTATACTGTGACTTTTGTATCAATTTCTTTTTACATACTATACTATGACATATTTTACATGCTTTACAATGACTTTTTGATGACATTTTATGCTATGCTATACTATCACCGTTATATGAACTTTTTAATAAAAATATGTTGTGACCATGGGTGTGGGTGAGAATTGTTTGCCTGTCTACTCACAGATAACTTAAGACATCTGTCGCCTGCGAGAGGATTTGAGGAACATAGATGAAATTTTCATGCAGTTATCCATAATCGCCACTGCCCAGGCTAAGGACATCCCCAAATCCTCTGCCCCTACCCACCGGACTCCCTACACCACCCTGCCTTTGTCCGGGTCCATTCTCGCAGTGGGTAATTCGGCCCCATCTGATGCCCGACCAGCTATGAGAGAAGATGCATGGTTCCACCCCTGAGCCCCTGGACTTTGGTGAAGGGCGGAAAGCAGCGAGGCAAGCGCTCCCCTCGCTACTCTATGCCGGAGGCTCTCCAACTGCTCTCTCTGAGCAGGAATTCCCACTTCTGTGTGAGCAGTCCCAATTATCCATGCCATCGATTGCACCGCGACCAGCGTCCTCTCGGACCATTCTGGGGCAGTCTGCCCGTCACCCGAAGAAACACACCACTACTGCGGCCTGCTCCCGCCCGGTAGTCGAGCGTCAGTCGGTACCTCCATCTCGCTCCTCTGTCGGTGCACACCCAGGGACGTCCACCGAAGCAGTTGTTGAGGACAATCACAACAACTATACCCCTTTCTGCTTGCGGGGTCTTCCGTGGTCCACCATGTGCAGATCAACAGGTGCTGCACGGCGTGCCACCCGGTTGCTCTAATTAGACATATCAACTCCGGCCTAGAGCTACTACGTCATCACCTGTATTCCTCGACTGTTGTGGTTCATGTCAAGGCCTATTGAAAGAGGTTAGGACATGGGCGGACCCGGGTCTTGGGGTACAAAACATGTGCAGTGTAACTGAAGCTGCGGACATGCATTGCGTTCTCTTAATACATCCATGGTTGCGGTTGGCTCAATTTCGGCGAGTGCAGACCAGATTTTAATGCGCATGTGTTGTACCCCAAAGATATGAGGCGTTGATGACGCGTGACCCAGCCTCTTTTAATTGGCCTTGGTTCATGTGGGCTTCAACAACCTAAAGATGCAGCAATCCGAGGAAAATTAAAGAGGATTTTGTCTGAGTCATGGACAGTGTTTTGAACATTAGCAAAATGCATGATCTCAGGCCCACTGCCCTCATCCCGTTTAGTTTAGCCGACTAGTACCTGCACATCTGGTTTAACTACTGCTGTACCAAAAGCATCCCCTACCTATACAACTTCACCACCTTTTAACAGAAACGGATCTCTTTAAACATGATCACCACCACCTAATCTTGCAGGTCTCTTCTCTCATCTATATGAACATCAAGCTCACATTCCTGCAAAACCCTTCAGTCCCACACTGACATCCTCTATTGAAGTTGTAATTTAATCAAGTAAGAAAATCTCAGAGATTTACTAGCTGTTTTGTACACATCAAACCATCTCTGTCAGTCCCTGCCAATACCTCTCACACTCTGAAACTTGCAGTGCTTAATGTTAGATCTCAAGGTAAAAAGACTTTCATTGTTAATGTCATCATTACTGTACAATTTCTTGAATGTTATGTCTCAGATCATTGACCATGTTTGTCCTGCCAAAAGTACAGATATACGTGGACTACCAAAAGCACCTTGGAGAAACAGTGACAAAGGAAGGATGGCAAAAAGAATCTGCCGTTGACTTTCTCTGAACCAAGAAACAAAACTTGTTTGAACTTGGCCAAGGAAATGTTATGTTTTTAATAAGTTTTATTTGATTGGCATTGCTAGGAAACAGCAAATACTGCAGCAGGAAATAAATTTGGGCACATTTACAAAGTCTGACACTGTCAGATGAGCAGACCTATTACAGAAAATAAGGAAGCATCAAATAATGGAGTTACTTTCATCAAATAAATGCTTAAAATCAATGCTTTTCTTCAAAGCACTTTGGTTAAATTATTAAATTATTACAAATTCTTTAAACAGTAATTTCATTGGTGTAGGCGTAGCTAACTCTCAAAAATCTCAAATGTCAGAATTTTAAAATTTTAGTTTTCAAAACAGTCTTTTAGGCAATAATAATGTAATATTTACAACAAGAAAACATCAAACAAATAATGGCAATTAATTGTTCAATGTGACATGCATCTGTAGTTTATGGGCTAAAACCACCAGTATGATCACTGCACCTTGAAATGAATTATCACTACTGCATGTCAACAATAGCCTACAACTTCTGTATGGAATTTCAGCTCTGTCTGAAATCTTAATTTAGTGATGGCCACTATAAAACCAGAAGAAATCTAAAGGTAGAAAAGAAACTCAGTTAGCAATCAGCGCAGGCAGTCAAGACAGCATGGAGCAGGGTGAGATGACCCTACTTGTTCTCTTTTAGCACAGCAGGTCAATGAGCCAACAGCGGACTGCATCCCCTCCTCATTGATTGACCTGTCAGAGCACATCAATGCACATGCAGACAGAATAAGCCTTGCCGTTACACACTGCTCACACATGAACTCACAAATCTGTCTCCTCAAACTACAAGAAAACTGAGGGTATAGTGAAACCTGCTCCTGCCCTCCCGCCAGCCAGACTCCAGGGTTGAAAGAATAAGTCAAGATGGATTAATTCAGGTAACAGTCACATGATTAATAGACTTGCCCCATGCTGGATTTTGATCCTGTGTATTTATACATGTGGGTGGTATACAACTGATATCGAGGCGTGCTTATTTGACCAGCTTTACTCGCTAAGTTTTACAGATCACCACTTTCCCTGCATGCTATGGAAAAGAGGTTGAACTGTTTATAATATCAGACATATCTATATCTATCCAATCCAATTCACAGACATCCCGCCCCCTTCTGACACAAACTGATTATTTTACCAATCAGCTGTCAATTAAACGAGTTACGTTGCTGCCAAGTTTGGTTACATCAGTGACGCCGTAACATTAGGCGATGTTAGCAGGGTAAGCAAGCACACACCAGATTTGACAATGACCGCGGAAAATAGCCAGGCCAAGAAAAGGCAAAAAAACATACCATTTTCATGAGGAATGGGAAACAGAGTTTTTTTTCACAAATGTGAATGACAAGTTTGTGTGTCTCATTTGCGGTGTGAGCGTGTCAGTCGGTAGAAGGTGTAACGTCGAGCGCCACTTAACTAAAATCCACGGCAACTTTTCACGGGACTTTCCAGCTGGTAGCAGAATAGCTGAATGAATTGAACAAGGATCATTTTGGAGGAGTGGCTCTGGAGGGAGGCCTGAAGGGACGGGCTGTTATTGTTGCCGACTTGGCAACTTTCTCGCTAGATTTAGGGACTTTTGGAGCTAGTGCTGCTAGCTACTTTCATTGGAAAAGAGTTGGCAACACTGGGCTCGGTTTTTTGGTTGGATCATTTTTTAAATCTTGTGTACTTTTGCTAGTCTCCTAAGATTACCTTCCCTACATTTAAAGTAATAGTTCTACATTTGCAATATGCTTATTCACTTTCTTGCAATCAATACCACTTTTACATACAAGAGTGGTATCAATCTTCTCATCTAACTCTAGACAAGAAAGTGAATATTCCCCCAAAAGTTAAACTATTCCTTTAACTGACAAAAACTACAATGACAGAAGAACAGCTTCTCTCGCACTCGATGTGACACGACACACAAGCCTGGCTCCCATATATCATTAAACACACAAAGCATCATCGCAAATGAAATCTCCGTCTGGTTGGATTTTATTTTGGCTACAGTGCTCAAGCTCGGATCAGGCAGACCCAGACAAAACTAACACATAAACAGGCACAAATGGCGCTGTGACTTGCCAGGAGACGAGGTGATATCGTCATATAATGTGAGAGTGGGGGAGATTAAGTGCTGCATTTTCTCCCTTTGTGCACTTGACCGGAGCATCCCATGACGTTAATGCCACTGACATCACCAGTAACTGCATTTTGTAAAAGCTCATTACATGTCTGCTGAATGAATGGGTCGGCATTAACCGAACGCTAGACTCCATAAAAGCACCAATTCATCTTTCCATTTTAGTGAAAAGGCTGCGTTTTTGAAAAACTGCGCACCCAAAAGTAATCTGAATTCATTCATGTGTTCTTGTTTAGCAAATAGGCACAAAAAATATTGGAAAAACTAATTCACTCCTGAGAAGTGAATGTGTACTACTTTGTATTCTTTGAAATGTTTTTGACTTGATAAATACAACATGTACGCAGACAGAAATCCAATTTTCCCTGGAACATCGTAACAGTTGAAGATGAATCTAAGAGATGTATTTTGCAAAATATTAAAAAAAAATCCCCACAAACTGCTCTGACTCATCTATTTTACCTTTATCTATTTTACCTTTTCTCTTTTCTCTGTCTAACAAATGCTTTTGTCCCTGTGGATGACCCTTATAACATTTCATTTGAAATTATTTATTAATAAGATATTTGCCAGAAACCATAAATGCTTAAAGAACTATGCATCCAGAAAACAGAATTTGAAAGAAAAAAGTTGAGTTTGAACTAAGCAATGTCCCACCATAGTCACAATGATATATTAAACACAACAAGTTATACTAACGACATCATTAACTAAGTTAATTAATGCCTTAATTACTCTGTCAAAATACTTATCCTCATAAAACACATGGGTGGTACTTGGCTCTAAACCGATAAGTGAGCTATGTCACAGCTAGTGGTGATTTAAATAATGATGTCAGGCTACTCAGTATGTTTGAAGAAAAAAAGTTTTTTTTAAAAGAAAAACAAATCACATAGTCTAATTATAAATTTGTCTTCCAGAAATATTTTTTTTTTCTATCCAATAAAACAACTTGCAATCTTGCTACAAGATTCTAACAAATTATTTTTTTCTCATCTAGACAAACATTTACACAGTAAGATATTCTGAAATTTAGTTTACTTTTTTAAAGGAGAAATTGTGTTGTAATGATATCTGCAATGCTGAAAGAAGTAGATCCTTTAAAATTTAAAATCTTTAAGTGTGCCAGCCTTAAATAACTCATCTGCCTCATATTAGCTCCAGCTATGCATTTATCACAGAAAGAGGACTGTAGATTTAGTCCCCCAACACTTATGCACTGTAGGAAAGGATCACTTCATGGCCAGTATGGAGAGGAAAAACATTACCCAATAACCAATATTCATGCATCTAAATGAGTTTTAACGTATGGTATTTGAGATAAATGTAGTAATTTGCATTCCAATTATGGATATCCATGATTTAAGCACTGTATATTGTTCTTGAATTATTGTGCAACAAATATCCAGAGAGATACATACATGACATAAAACATTTCCTCAGTATAATGTTCATGCTCATTGCTTCAGTGCGTAGACATCTGCCACAGTTGCTAATTCCAAATGCTTACTTTCTCATGATGATGAACCAGACAAGATGACTGATGCTGTTACTCAAGAGAAATAAAGGACTACTTTACTTTATATCTCTTACTCAAGGCTTTCGTTAAGTAATTACATATCTGGGATAAACACAATAACAGAGAGAAAACATAAAGAAAACATCTGAATCAATAAACAACAAAAGTCATAATCCAGATATTAATTCTTCTACACTATCAGAGAAGGGGATTATGTCTGTGGGAAGCCTCGAAATCAGAGTTGACTATTGGCTATATCATACTGATGTTCCAGATGTTTCCCATTGGTTTAGATAATAAATTATTGTTTTATCTTAGATTAGAAATTGTACTTCAGATGTGAATAAGACATCAAACGCATCGGGGTGTGTACTTTTTCCTGATATTTGTGATCAAACGTTACCATATAGCCAGGTAAAGATAGGCCTATATCTTCCCCTGAGGGAGCTCTGTAGACACAGTCAGACCAGTCATCCATCTATCCATACCATTTCCTCATATTCTCCATCAGTGACTTTCATTTCCTCTATGATGGCCGGAGGATGTGAGGGACAGAGGAAGATGAGGTAAGGAGGGAATGGCCCAAGTCCGATTGGATATCTATCTAATGGCTGCTTTAGTGGACTGCTGGACCGCCTCTGGACCCAGACATAGCACACATAGAGTGAAATAGAGATGGCAGCGGCAGCCTGTGTTCTGAGTCCTCTCCAAGTAATGCATTTATACTCCGAATGATCCAAAGTGCGTCGCTCTGTGTAATAAGAATAAACAAATAGTCGCACCGCATTGGCTTTATTGTCTTACATCAATGTTGATTTATTCACAGCCGTGGTGGGCTATTGTATGCAGATTGCCTGATGCCCCCGCGGTGAACTCCTCATCTAATCCTTTCAGAGAGTAGCTGCACTGTAGGGGGGGGGGAGTGGGCTCTCAAGAGAAATGAGAGAGGGTTCAAACAGTCAAGAGAACCACAAAACCACGCAGGGAAACAATCGTGAAAGTTTACACCGGCCTTTCCGCCGGTCACATCAACACAAGACATTCGATTCATACAGAGCTTTTCTAAGGAACCACAGTGGCAGGTAGTGTTATGATATGATGAGAGTCATTTCAAAGAGGCATAAAGGCGTCTAAGAGCTGAGATTGGAAGCGATAATGTTTCCTCCCGGGGTCAGCGAGACCACACCCCGGAGAGAACAGCTGCAGCTGACCACATTATGGCTGGCGAGGGACAGACATAAAGGAGTGAAGCTCTGGGCCCATAGTACTGCCTGAAATCAGATTTAGATTCCATTCTTACAACCAAATCATATTATGCTCCACAGCTATTCACAGAGTAGCTATCTATCACTCACATGCGCACACACTCTGTCAACATGATCCGACCATCTGTCAGTACTTACCTACACAGAGCTTCAAGATACAGCTCTGATGGAGCTACTGCATTAGGTATTGCTTTGACATCCTCTCTGCTGTGTGTGTGTGTGTGGATATCATATACTGAAGCCTAAATTGTTGCATCAACTATATTAACAAGCATGAACAGCAGCATTTTTGCAATCTTCTGATGAAATCTTTTCATCAGAAATAAGCAATCCACATCCAGATGATTTAGTTCCTATTAAATTCTCGGCAAGAAGTGGACTGACATGTTTGATTTATGAGATCTTAGCGTGACAATAAACTCTTTACTTTCATGCCTTAAAATCTAAAATATTAATCTGAAGATACAGTACGGGGAATTGGAAAAATACAATAAGCAGGCTGAGAAAACCCCTGCCAGAAAAAAAAAGCACTTATTGTTTTGCTGTGTGAAATGTCTTACATTCAAATCCCCTTTGTACTCTCGCTCGGTTCCAAATCTTCCATTTTCTTCATTTCCACACAAGATAGGGTCTCAAGAGGTTACAGTCTCCCGTATGGGGGACTTAACTAATTGAGTCTCCATCTTCCTTTGGCTTGTTTTATGATACTACTGAGCACTTTAAACTAAATTTCATGATGGTTTGTGTAATCACTGCAGCCTCTAGGACTGGAAGTTTCCAAGTTTGGAGTTTTAACAGTGTTGCGTCCAAAAGATATCTATTCCAAATCTCTATTCTGCACCAGCGAGACAATCTGTAGATAACCGATCCTCTCCACTACACCCCTCTCTCTCTCTCTCTGACTGCTGAAGATGTACAGATCAAACCCCCGGTTGTGTTTATGACTGTAAAAGGTCAGCTGTTGACTGGTGCACTGCGTGACCACATAATCAAGGATAAGGATCATTTGAGATGCCTCTAAAATGATACATCATTTGGCACGCTGAATAATGTGCAGTATTTCAAAGGGTGAAGCTGACTGCTGCTGTGAATCTTTTAGACAGATGTTCGCCATTTATTGCAAAATTTCCCCAGCTCCCAAGGAACAGTAGCTGAGCATTAGTTCAAGTGTTAAGTGAAAATATGAAAACATAGGCCTACACATGCAGCTATAATAACGTTTTAAAGTACAAATCAATTACTGTCTGTTGTTACTCTGCTCCCGGGAGAAACTGACAATACATTTCACATTTGTAGCCCTTCCCAACCATAAAAAGACACCAGTAGATTAAAGCTGCAGTAGGCAGAATAGTTTTGGCATCATTGGGCAAAAATCCCATAATAACCGTTCAGCATACAGTATTGTAATTCAAGTGTTTATTCAAGTGTAATTCTTTGTTTTCAGGCTTTAAAAAATCTAGCCCGTGACAGGAGACTTTGGTCGGAGTTTGCGAGTGATTGAGAGCTACTCAGAGACGGCAGGCTCCAGCTCGGCTCTGATTGGTTGTTTTCCTCCGGTCTGTGAAATCTTGCAGGTGTCATTAGGAGCACCAGAAGACACAGAGGCACATGTTTTTTTTTCAGATTACCTGTCTCATGCACTACCATTTTATAAAAAACTAACTTTCTTTAATCATATTTGCTCCATTTCTATACCCACTGCAGATTTAAGGTGTGTTTTGTGTAAGAATTATATGTCTTCATATACAGTCTACATTTTAATCAGGCAATTAGTAAAGTGTGATGGAACTTGCAGCAATTATACAGATTTAATGAATAATAGATAGATGATGACAAACTCTGCTTACACCAGTGGACAATAAATATCCCTTGCTTGCTTGCTTGCTAAAAAAAAAAAGGAGAGTGAGAGATCCTCCATTTGGACACCGCTCTTTAAATTCATTATTTTTCCTCAGGTAATCCTTTCATGGTGTGAAAATGTATTTTCTCACTTGGTAGCTGGCAGCTTTTTGTCATTGGTGTGTGAGTGTGTGAATGACAGGAAAAGTGTAAAGCACTCTGAATAAAAGTTATACATAAATGCAGTCCATTTACCATTTACTATTCATCATCATGATCTTTTTTACAACATTTGTTGTGTCCATAGCAACGGTCTGCTATAAAGAAATAACAGACTATAGAATGCTGTGGTTGACCAATCTGAATCGAGTATTCAACAAAGCCGTGTGATGAATCGCTATAACGCTCCGTACAGCAGAGAGGAAGAGTTGAGTGGTAATTCTCTTTGGGTTCGTGACAGCTAGCAACCCCTTTCACATTACACATAATCATTTGATGCATTGATAACATAAAAATATTAAATATTACAGCTTTCATTTTTGTGATTCTCTTTTGCTTGCTCTAAAAGCAACTCTTTATTCTATCAGAACTTCAGATGATCTATGACCTTACCAAGAGACTTGAAAGTTTAGTTCTTTTTCTTTTTCTTATTCATTCAGATATGGAAATGTTCACCTTCACGGCGCACTTATGTTTAAAATCCCTCACAGGGTCAGTTCTTTACAGTCACTTTAAGGCAATTAACCTGTAGAGACACATTACAAGTATTCTTTTATAGCCACTTAACATCTACCGTATGAATGCTGAAACTTTATGAATGGCCATTATTGCCCCGGTCTTCATTCTTGAGCTCACTCTGCTTGATTAGAAGAGAGACAATGTCACAGCCAGTGTTCCCTCTCCACTTCACGGGGTTGCAGGAGCTTGAACCCACAATGAGACCCTTGCAGTGAGACTGCAAGGTAAAGTTCATGTACTTCTACAATGATCACACTCTTATTTTTCTTACAGTAACATTAAGACCTTCTTTCTCTCAAAGGAAAGTGGTTTGACAAAGTCCAAGCAGCCAAGTGGAGCAGCTACCAGTAGACCGTGGCTGTAATTTATGGACACTTGGCATGCTGTGTGCGCCTGGCGATTTGTAGAATCCATAAAAAGAGATGTTGAGGTAATTATGTTTGTCATGATATATTGAAAGCAGGAATCGGCGAGCTAATCAGAATGGCTGACAGCTGTAGCATGCAGATGCTATCAGACCTCTTGTCCATGGCGATAAAATGAAAGCGGGTCATTTTAACAGGTAACAGCTGTTCATGGCTAATTTGTTCAATTATGCGCAGAGGATGCAGGCGGAGGTTGTTTCTCAGCCCTGAGGGACCTCCTCTATCCCGTCCCTTCGCTTTCAGAATGAGCTGAGTAATGGAAATCCATATCCAACATATAAAGCATGGTGAAAATACAGACAACACCAGCAGGATCACTTGGGTCTGTGATAATACAGTGTGTTTTCTTGTGGCATAATAATTTCACAGAGGACAAAGGCAATGCTAATTACTGCCAACATAATTATTTTTGGGTGATCATTGGACTCTTTGTCTTGATGATGGCGGTATTCCTTAAACCTGCAGTAGGCAGAATGTTTTTGGCATCAGTGGGCAAAAATGCCATAATAACCTTTCAGTATATTGTAATTCAAGTGTTCTGAGAGAAAACTAGACTTCTGCACCTCCTCATGACTCTGTTTTCAAGCTTTAAAAAATCTATGTGATGGGAGACTTTGGCCAATCACGGGTCATTTCAGAGAGAGAGCGTTCCTATTGGCTGTTCATTCAACGGAGGCAGCTGTCAATCACTCGCAAACTCCAATAAAACGGTCAAACTAGGCGGCGCTGATCAAATATTATCAATATTTTATCACTGTAATGCATATTTCTCGCCTCAGATGTCTTCAGAAACATCTTGTAGTGTACTGTTTAGCTGTAAAATGCGAAAGATTGCTCCGACTAGTGGCCGGTGCTTGGTATTTCTGATCTCAACATGGCTGCCGGGTCACAAACTTTGTCATTTTACAGCTAAACAGTACACTACAAGATGTTTATGAAAACATTTGAGGCACGAAATAGGCATTACAGTAACAGAGCATTGATTCATATTTGATATCAGCGCTGCCTAGTTTCACCGTCTGATCGGAGTTTGCGAGCGATTGACAGCTCCTCAGAGACGGCAAGGCTCCAGCTCGGCTCTGATGATATCAGTCTGTGAAATCTTGCAGATGCCATTAGGCGCACTGGAGGACACAGAGGAACATGATTATTTTGAGATTACCTGTCTCATGCACTACTGTCAGGATATGGTGACTGTTTTATGAAAATTTACATAAACTTTTTAAAATCATATTTGCTCTAATTCTACCCACTGCAGCTTTAATGATCAACTGTGACCAGACCTGTGAGAGAGCTGCATCTTATGACATGTTCAAGAAACCTCTGGATAACCACGTCTGCCTCGCTGAGTGGAGTAATGTCATCCAATACACAAGAAAAATGCATTATGGGATGATGGTGATCACTCAGAATTGTAATGTTATTGTTAGCGATGAGAGGTTGTCTAGCCCCGGATTGATTTAATGCCATGAAGTTTCCTCTACAGCGTGGGCTTACTCTGACCTTTTAGAGAAAAATGTGATTTAGGAACCTGCCTCCAGCATGGCTGCCAAGTCACTGCGCAACTGTCAGTCCAGCAATTACAAGCCAGTATAACCACTCCAACCAGTCAATCATCTGTGGAAATAACCAGCTGTTTCCAACCTAGCATGTCCTATAAAAAACTCCCAAAACAATTATTTTAGTCAAAAGAAAATCATAACACACTGCATTTAAATTACTCAGTAAACAATGATTTGTTGAAATGTGGTGCAGATAATTAAGTGCTAAAACATTGTACATACACCAATAACTATAGCGCTGATAATTATGGTTGTTGTCTGTTTCACTGTTTTGCCTCTCTCTCTGCATGCACACACACACACACACACACACGCACACACACTCACACACAGTACTGCTGGGTGAAAAGTAGCAGACTGTGCAAGTATTTAAAAGCTTGAACGTTTCTTATTATAATCCTAAACCAAACCTTTCAGATCTGACAGCTGCAGAATGTCAAGACAGAATTTTTTTCTGCTGATTTATTAACTTGGAAATCAAACTGGCATTTCTGATTCAGTGAGATAATGTATAATCTTGACATCTATCTTTTCATTTTCCACGCATCAACGTCCAAATTCAATTTTAGATATTTTCAGACTTTCTTCTTTTTTTTTTTGTCAGGCAGTTTTTTTTAGTACGCATATGCAGTAACATTTCACTGTTAACAACCAATCAGAGCTGATCTGGAGCCTGCCGTCTCTGAGCAGCTGTCAATCACTCGCAAATTCTGATCAAACGGCAGCGCTGATCAAATATGAATCAATATTCTGTTACTGTAATGCCTATTTCTCGCCTCAAATGTTGTCAGAAACATCTTGTAGTATACTGTTTAGCTGTAAAATTAGAAAGTTTGTGAACCGGCAGCCATGTTGAGATCAGTTGAGGAAATACCAAGCACCACCCACTAGCCGGAGCAAACGCTCTCATTTTCTTTTCATTCATCAGAGTTCGCGAGTGATTGACAGCTGCCTCCGTTGAATGAACATCCAATAGGAATGCTCTCTCTCTGAAATGACCTGTGATTGGCCAAAGTCTCACGCCACAGGCTAAATTTGTTAAAGCCTGAAAACAGAGCCATGAGGAGGTGCAGAAGTCTAGTTTTCTCTCAGAACACTTGAATTACAATATGCTGAAAGGTTATTATAGAATTTTTGCCCAATGATGCCAAAAATATTCTGCCTACTGCAGGTTTAAGTAGTGAGGATGGAGAGAACATCCTGTCTAGAGTCAATTTATTGATTCCTTACTTTGGCATTTACAGCTGTTTCTCACTAGAAACATGAAGAACAGAGCAGAAAACATGAAGAAGAATTAGGAAAACGGGGCCACAGTTTGTCATTATAATCGTTGAATTTCATGAAAAATACACCAATGTGTTTACATTGTATTTATCTGCTTTCATCTCTGTTGAGCTGGGTTCCATTCATTTCTTATTCATTTGTAGTACTTTGTATTTAAACTTCCTGATTTTGTTACAACATGAGTAATGCCCCTTCTAATCTCTAAAAGTCCTTCCAGCTCAGGATGTGGAGTTTCAAAATGTCGAAGGTGCATCTGGGAGGATATTTTGAAATTGATGGCACTGCTGGATGCTGCTCAAAAAAAAAATAACAGTGAAACTTTATATTATAGCTTATGAAAACTGCCATCTTGTCGTCTGGTAAAAGATTTAATATACAGTAGGGTTTACTTTCTAATCTACTAATGTTTGAGTTGGATTATTGTTTATGTTGACTTTTGTTGTAAATATTTACAGGCCATAAAAACATTCCTCTCTTATAGCTCCATCTACACCTTATAACCGTCAAGGCTCAACCAGCAACATCTTTCCGAGTGATGGGAGCAGAGTTCAACATACAGGGCGGATGACAGATGTAAGGCCAAAACCTCCAGTACGCCTCCTGAAATCCTCCGACAGAGAAATGTCAGAAAGAAAAACAAACACTTGCACGGACCTGAAATAATTCTTTAACTCATGCCGAGTTATGCATGCTTTTCATCTGGACAGCTGCTGTTGGGGACATTTATCCCTCTGTTCTGATTACCACGGTAAGGTTGACAACCACGGTTTAACAGTGGCAAACCACTTTTACTGGAGGATTTGGGTTTGGTGAATTATTTCGGATTATGTTCTGTAAAAACACTGCTGAGCAGAGCACAGCGAGGTTGTCGCCTAGAAACTCTGTTGATGATGATGATGCGGTCTGATGGCAAAAGCCTTAATACACACCAATAATTGGTTTGTGTGGTTTGCATTTGTTTCCCAGAATTGTTGAATAGGCACTGGGTTGCTACATGAACACTATTATTGGCTCTAAGGATGGCAATATTGGTCTGATACTCGGTTTGTCTGTCTGTCCGCCACTTTAGTCAATGATGAAATATCTCAGCAATCATTGTACGGATTGTCATGAAAATTTGTACTGATGTTCTTGGTCCCTAGAGGACGTTTCCTTCTGATTTTGGTGAATGACTGACTTTACCTTTAGCGCCACCACTAGGTTCACATTGATAGTTTTAAAGCAAAAAAAACAACCAATCAGAGCCGAGTTGGAGTCTGCCGTCTCTGAGCAGCTGTCAATCATCCGCAAACTCCGATCAAACGGTCAAACTAGGCAGCGCTAATCAAATATGAATCAATACTCTGTTACTGTAATGCCTATTTCTCACCTCAAATGTTTTCAAAAATAGGCAACGCTGCCTAGTTTGACCGTTTGACGTGAATGACAGCTGCCTCCGTTGAATGAACAGCCAATAGAAACGCTCTCTCTCTCTCTGAAATGACCTGTGATTGGCCAAAGTCTTCTGTCACGGGCTGGATTTGTTAAAGCCTGAAAACAGAGCCATTAGGAGATGCAGAAGTCATAAGTCATCACAGTTATTATGGATTTTTTGCCCAATGATGCCAAAAATATTCTGCCTACTGCAGGTTTAAGTAAAATGAATGGATTGCTTTGAAACTTGGTACATACCTTCATGTCCCCCTCAGGATAAATTGTAATCACTCAATTTTAATTTGTCCAATTCTTTGGTTTATTACCAAATAACTGCAAAACTAATGACATCAGCCTCAGCTTTACGCTGTGTTTAGTGCTAATTATCAGCAAATGTTAGCATGCTAACACACTAAACTAAGATGGTGAACATTATACCTGCTAAACATCAGTATGTTAGAATTGTAGACTCTGCTGTAGGCTCTTACAGCTTTCTAGTGTTTTGTCTGTTCTTCTAGTTTGAAATGTGATGGGGAGGGAAAAGGTTATGTCCCGTACTGCTACACATAAATCACTGTTCAACTGACGGCTTCTTATTTAATTACAAATATCTAATGTTATTGAAACCAAGTTTAAGTTCCATGACATTAATTAATTAACAATCAATGACTAAGAAGTTTCACTTTCAGCTGTGCTGCACTTTGCATCATCACTTATTTCTGCAGGTCGCCTGACATAAATATATTTTAACTTAACTTAAGCTGTCAGCGTTGAATTATTAGTGGACATTTTCAAGTGATAAAGAGGTCTAATTTGTCTTATTGACTCATTATCTTTTCATACCGGGAGAGTAATGTTCACTTTATTCCTGGTCACAAACAATAATCTATGTTTCAAAGTGAATACTTCCCAAAAATTTATAAAACTCATTTATAAATCACCAGAGTGCTTTATTTAAACCATTTGCAACACTAGGCCTGTGCAGGTGGTATAGGTGCTCAATGAAGTCGTTGCCCACTCTTTGGCAACTGCACTTCTAGAACACATCAAAATGTGTGAAATTTATTCACTCATCTTCATAGCTGTCACTCAAAGACATTATCCTGTGAGCAGCCAGCAGCATCTTATTATGTAAAATCAAACAAGACAGTGGAATTGAGTTTTGTATCCCAGAGTAACATAAGCAAATATAGCCTGACAACTCATATTGGAGAAGACTTAGAAGTCTGCCTATGCCTGGATATCAAGACAACGAAGACAACGGTTTGGGCAACTACAGGCATGAGATACCGTGTCTGCAGAGGGAGCAGAACAAACAACTTTCTAAGTCTCAAATCCACCAAATCTGGAGGAATACGAGAAAGTGCGTTGATGTGATCCATAACGGATATGTCCATCTGTGTGTTTTGTGTATAGGATCCTCTGAAAAATATCATAAAGCAAATGCAAATCATAAAATTATATAGCAGCTGATCTCCTTAGAAACAAAAGTAACATATTCATGTGCATATCAAAAGAAATTACTGTTTTAATTAATAGGATTCAGTTATTTCCCAAGTTCTAGCATATGGTGATAAAAGATATATGCGCCCAGGTCAGACAAGCTATGATGACAGGTGACACACGTTCAGTCAGACAAGAATGTGTTTGCTTCTAAGGTGATGCGACAGTGCCCTCCTGTGGATCTGCTCTGCTCTGCTCTTCAGGTACAATCACATTAAAGCTGCTTTCTACACTGACCAGAGATCTGTAACTGTAATGATGAACCATACACTATTCTTTTAGACTGTGAACAGTCCCAACACAATGAAACAGCTGTGCGACAGCTGTGCAGTGGTGGAAGAAGTATTCAGATCTTTTACTTAAGTAAAAGTAGCAATTCAAAAAGTCCTGCATTCAAAAAGCTACTTAAGTAAAAGTATGTGAGTATTAGCATCAGAATAGTAAAAGTACAGTTCATTACACAGAACAATGTATATTATATTAAAGAATTATAATTATTGATGCATTAATTAGTACTTTACTAAAGGTGGGGCTCATTTTTAGATCGTGAATTGCACCAAGGGATAAATTAAGACATATTAAATTAAATTGTTGATAAAATTGTATATAATTAATATGAATCTGCGAAGTGTAGTGATGGTAAAGAAAAAAATGTCCTGTATATGATTATGTTTTGATAGACCGATTAAATTAAATAACACATTTATGCTACAAAATCAAGTGCATTAACATGTCAAACACACCACAGTCCATACCATACAGTGGTATGTCCAAACCAACATATATTATTTTTTTTACAGACATCACTTTGCAACCTGTGCACAAAACTGATTATCAATTATAAATATACAACCGCCTTCCTCACTAGAATTAATCAGAAACTAGACTAAACCCATTACCGACAATAAATAAAACGAGCAGTGGACACCACTGGGTGCAACAAGCATTATTAAGCCACATAAATTAAATAACCTGACACTTCTTATTTAATCAACAGCAGAATAAAAAATCACCAGAGCAGAGAAGTATCAACAAGATAAACTCCACAACATCCACAGCTACAAAACATATTACAGCAAAAAAAAAAAAAGAGCTGCAGTTATTTACAGCCATCACAAAAAAATGTGTTGTTGTACTCACCTGTCTGAAGGGCAATCTGTGAGGTAGTGATGAAGTTGGTTGGTCGAGTGTTGGAGTGGAACGTTGCTCTTTCAAAAGGAATAGTCGTGAACAGTCCTCTATTACGTCCTCCTTTCTTTTGCTCCATTCTCGCAGTTTATCATGGGACTTTTTACTCTGTGAGAGACTTGAAATGTAGCCATGTACAATACTTGAGATAAAAAAATACTAGTAAAATTGATTTTTAAAAATAGGCTACTCAAAAAAAGTACAAATGCACACAAAAAAGACTTTGTTACAGAAACAAGAGTAAATGTAATTCGCTACTTCCATCCGTGAAAAAGCCTGTCCATATTGTTTTATAAGGAACTTGATTTTGAGTCAACGTATGCTGCACTGTATCTTTGCATCAATGCAACACTATTGCCAAGGACCTCAAATAGCCTTCATACTGATGCAGTAGATCACTTTAAAATATCCCATATCCATAAAATGTCACACCAGCAAGTGAATAACGACAGTGGAATTCTGTAACTATTGTACCATGAACAGCTTCATTCACTCAATCCCGGAACTCATAAATATTATTTTTATTGGCTAGAATAGACTAAGCCATTTTTGTGAACATGATAAAACAAAGGACCCAATGATTCAAGCCTGTTTGTTTTGTCATTGTCGCTATAAGGCCACAACACTTTGCTCTTATTCACTGTTAGTGAAGCAGTTGGATATTTTACACCTTGATCACACGACAGCTCTGTATATATGTTTTCGGGTTTTTGGCAGTGGGCAACTCCGGGTCTGAAAAGTGAAGCCAATGCGGAAGTGTCTATGTCTATGAGTCTATGAGAAAATGACTCTACTTCTCACTTGATTTATTACCACAGTAAACATTGTAAACATGAGTGTATGCTCTCAATCGCTAGTTTCAAGTCTTGTTAATACAGCATGATGTTCATTTAGTAAATTATGGTCCCATTTAGAGTCAAATAGACCAAAAAAGCAGGGTATGCTTTAGGGCGTGGAAACCTTGTGATTGACAGGTCGCTACCAAGGCGCTGTCTAGTCTGGGTGTAGTCTGTGTTTTTGTCTTAAAACTTTTCCCTTTCAGTGTGTTTTCAGTGTATGAAAGTTAATTATGACCTTTTTGATTGCCAAAAAATGTCTTATTCATCATGTCACTTCTGGTTGCAAATACCAAGATTACGACGGCCAAAATGCCGAACTCAAGGCTTCAAAACGGCAGTCCACAAACCAATGGGTGATGTCGAGGTGGCTATGTCTACTTGTTATATACAGACTATGGTTTTTGGATATGAAGAGTTTTTTAAAAGAGCTAAATACGGGATTGGGAGCATTTTTTTTTTAGTCTCAACATGGCAACAGCGATCTGGTGGCTCGCAGCTAACAGTGCAAACAAAGGCGAAAGTGCTGACAGAGATAACAGTGTTTATCTGGGCGGAGCCGGAGGGTGGATGCTAGTTTCCACGACGATGCTGTCGTTATCAGCTGTAACCGCCATATGAGTGCAGTGCAGAGCAGCAGCCGTGAGCTAGCCAGTGGGGCACGCTCACATGCACGAACATGCAAAGAGAAACTTTGATTACATACCCACACAGAGCGAGAGTGACCTCATGCTCTGCTCAGGTAGACATTACTCCTCTATATCTTCACATAGGCAATAGTTGTTTGATGCTATATTAATGCTCTGTATATCACATTTAGCACCTTTAGAAATAGTCAATACATACTGGAATAAACTTAATGTGGTATGCCTGCTGTAAAATCAGATATTTCAACATTTATAAGTTTTAAGTTTCACTCAGTCTGCTCCTTAACCAAGGTCAATATGAAGGTTACATCATCACAATGACACCACAAGTAGCTACTGTACCTGCATCTAAAAATAACAATAGAAATTGTATTAGCTCCGAGTATGCATAATGCCACTTTCCACTTCAGTCCTATGTTTGACGGAACACTTTCATGAGAAAATAAAAGACTTCACAATTTGTACAACACTCACCTCTTTAGTTCTCCATCATTCAGTCAATCTCCTCTACCTCTCACTATTTACTGGGATTTAAGAACATGGTGGATTGCAAAAGACCTTTGAATGAACCACTAAACTCAGTTAAATCATATTGATCTGTCAATTTCTTACTCTTATGTCACAAACCTTGAACTTAATCAGACAAGGACTGTCATTACCATCGTACAACGACTTGTTAGCCTATATAAGGAGTTAATGGGGAGATAATAGTCGTAGCCAATAATTAAAATCAAATTTATTATGGACAAAACATCTTTTGGTCATGTTTCAAGGTTAGAAGGAAATTTATTCTTGGTGTATTGTCTTATCAAGCAGTAATGGGCTCCTAACTATTTGATTTTGAGGACATGCCCTCATCATTCTCCCTCTGCAGCGCTGCTGAATAAGCTTTAAATTCAGAATATTAAAAATGATGTTTTTTAGATGAATACGTGTGCATGAAGGATTGGATTTCGGCAATTTGTGTAGCCACTAAAGACCTGATTGCTTTTTATAACACAACATTTCTCTTTTTCTGGGAGGACATTTTGGTTTTGGATATAATTCTTATGGATTTCATGTGATAAGGACATTTGTTTCAAGAGCATGCACAAAAGCACTGTTAGGGATGATTATTTTAGGAATAGAGCACTCAAGATAGTGATAAATGGAACGCTCATGTGATGTTTCTTTCTTAAATCAAAACGTAATTTAATCCATGCACATATTGGTAATCTTTCAGTGTTTGCTTTTGTGCTTTCTAATCCCCCTCTCTAACCGATCAATTATAATCAATTACAGGGGGAAATATTTGAAAGAAAACAGTAATTATTTTTGATTTTCAGCCTATTTATCACAAATGTCTGCGTTCCAGCGAGGAAGGGACGATCAAAAATTACCTCTCAGATGTAAACTGTCAAATCTAATCGTTTGAAAAAGTAATAATTACAAAATAGAAAATAGCAAAATCTAGAAAACTGCTAAAGGGATAGGTCAGATTTTTTTTATACATTATGAGAAATTAGTTACCGACCGGTCGGGTAATGAGATTGATGCATGGACAGATCTGTTAACAGATCCTGTGGATAAAAGATTTCACAGTTGAGAAACAGCAAATGAGACCATTTAACAAAAACATCTGAAATCAAAACACACACATTCAAAAGTGTTAATCAACCGCAACAGACAACATCAACTTTAGCATATTTTGGCTGCTTGCTTCTACTCAGAGCTGTTTGCATATATTGAAGTGTTTTGCTGAATAATACAGTTCATTTCTGTGCAACAAGCTGCCAGCTACGTATCAGCATCACTAGCAGTAAGTAACCACCTTATGTCAAAAATATTTCTTCAAATCAATGAGAAAATACAGTGACTTTACAGTAAAGGTCATTTTTATAAACATTGTCTTTACAAATAGCAAATGTATTTATTATCCTACTGTAATGTGCTTTATGACTGAGTTGGTTGTACTTCTTTCACACTGTTTCTCATTATAACTGTAGATAAAACAAATTAACATCAAATCCAGATTGATTATAATGAATTCTATTGTTCTATCTCTATTGAGGCCCGTTTACACACTCCACTTTCTAACTTAATTCTACTGCTTCTTGGACAGTTTGTGTTCACAAATACTGCTGACAGGTCAAAGAAAATACAGGACAATGCTTGAGTGCTTTCTGAGTATTTTAGGCTTCACAATGTGAACTATTGTATGAATGACAATCAAGATATCTTTTGTTTTTTTGTTTTAATAGAGATCATTCTCTTTCAATCCATTATAAAATAGCAATTAAAAACTTTTTTTTTAAATTCATATATTTACATATAAACAAGTGGCTGTGCAAAATGTACAAGATATTGGCAAGAAAGTATCATGTATTTGTCTTATTCGTCATATCTACTGTACTAAAAATAAGACAAATTTGCCCAATTTGACGTTGTCAACTGATAAACCTACAAGTAGCAAACTTAAATATATACAGTAATAAAATTTGCCGATAAACATTCTTTCATAAAATGACAAAAGGTATAAAGACCAAAATTAGTATGTGCACTGAAAATATAAAAAGTTATAAAGTGGGTATGTTCATCTGATTCGACTAGTTTTAGAAAAGTGATCAGTCAAAGTGCAGTCCTCGTTCTGCATTTCATGCCCGTGTTCACCCAACATGATCGTCCTCTATCATTCATAAATATAAAAATGTGGACATACAACTTATTGGAAAATGTGTGATTCACTTAAATGGATGAAATCAGTAACATTATTGGGATTCATTTAAACTTAACTATTTAAAATTCACATTATAGCCCATGAGCTACACAGCCTGGATGCTTTACATTACTAACAACCACTTCATTTCCCAATTATTATTTTTTTTATGGTACAAAAAGCAAAGACATAACGTGCTTGAGATCCACCCTGCCCAAAGATATTTCAGTCAAAACTTATTTAAACATTACACACTCTAATTTGAAAAGTCTGCAGCTCTTTGGGAGACATTTATGAAAGGCGAGGAAACGACGTGAAAGCTTCTTTGTAACATTATTCGAAAAACACAGAAGCAAATCCACATTATTATTTTCATAATTCATTTTCCACAGTCAATAATTAGGGCCCGAGCACGAAAGTGCCAGGACCCAACGGTGTCCTGGCACGAAGTGCAAGGAACCTATTGTTTTTGTCGGTATTATTATTTTTCTGCTGCAAGAACGCGTTTTTGACGACCTTAGCCATCCCCAAAACTCACCAAAATTGGAACATGCGTCGGGAGTGGCGAAAATTGCAATGTTCTGTAGTGATTGGGAACGGGCGTCGCCAGCGGGCTCTATAGCGCCCCCTAACGCGTCGAAATCTAAAGTTGATCCGATATTCATGAAATTTGGTATGCATATCCCACTCATCATTTGAAACATATTCCTCATTGGATTTCATTAGCTCCGCCCACCCAGAAGTCGGCCATATTGGATTTCATGTCATTTTTAGCGTTTTATAGGCCGCGTACTTTAACGAACTCCTCCTACAGATTTGATCTGATCAACTTGAAATTTGGTCAGGACCATCTTAAGACCTTGAAGATGAAAAGTTATTAAAATGATGAGTGTTCACTTAACGACCGGACCGTAGCGTGGCGGCCATTTTGAGCCATTCGCCATGAAACAGGCAGTTATTGTACCTCAAAAATCAATTACTTTGGAGAGGATGTTCACTGTGATAGAAGGTTATATATCTAAGGAAAATGATTGAAAGCTGCTGACTGTAGGGGGAGGTGGGAACAGTACGGTGTGCTTCACAAATGATCGATAGGAATGTAAAGTATATGTAGTCTCTGTAGTAAAATGTGCTAGAATCTGAAAAAAAGGCGGGAAACTTTCAACCATTGTGTCGGGAGCCGAGAGTTCAAATGCTGTGATTACATCATGCACAACACATGACATATAAACAATCATTTCTGTATCCAATCGAGACAAAGAAAGAAAGCGCACAACAAAACATTAAAGCACACATCCTACAAATCTGGAGAGAGCTTTTGGCTAGATGAAGTTACTGAAGCTGATCAACACATTCTAAATCCATATGGCTTAATTTGTTAAGAAGGCAACTCAGCAGATGACAAGGCTAGTCAAGATTAGTCTCTGAAAAAACAATCCACAGGCATTAAAGCTGTGCTAAAATATAGTATAAATGTGTGATAAATTAAAATCTCTGTTAAGAACTTAAATAAACAGAGTGTGTACGTTCACATGATCAAGAGCACATTACTGCGGTTTTGTCAAATCAGGCTTTGTTGCACGTTAATCTAAAATGGAACCACTTCACAGAGATTTGCTGCTACAACACGGATGTCAGTGCAAAACGACACCGACGGGGTCTTCGGGTCTGAAGTGCTCGGTTCAGTTAAAGACGTTTTTTTTCTTGTGTGCAGCATGAGGCAGTGCATGACCGAAGCGTGGTTGGGTGCAACTGGTCTCTAAAGAGCAAATCGAGCCGAGAGGCACGCTGAAATCAGGGCCGAGTTCGGATTATTTGCTCCTCTGAAAATACAAAAGACCTGTGCTTGAAGAGGCTTTTAAAAGAAGACGTCTCTTCAGTGTTCCAGATAATTCTCTTCCCACAGACGGACGTCTCATCATTCAGCAGCGGGTGATCAAAGGAAGTACCGGCAGAAAGGGTCTGAGCTGACAGTCAACTCTGCTTCCCTTAATGCCACTGAGCGAGACTAGTCATTTTAATGCGGGTGCTATTTGAGGAAGCCTTTATAGAGCAGGTGTGAGTGACTGGTCCCCCTTTCATTCTCCAGGCAGAAGAGCAGGTCCCTGAGGTTGACTCTGGTGATGCGCTGTCGCATAAACTGTCTGGAGCCTGCTCCACCGGAGCCTCCAGGCTGAGAGGGGCCCGACCCTGAGCCCTGGGGGCGTAAAAAAGGAGCAGACACAAGACAGACATTTAGTCTTTTATTGACCTTTGCTTTGTAGATTTGAAATACAATGGAAACCGCTTATAGTGATCACGCTTTCAATGATCAACTGCTTATATGGATCAAAGAGCTTGGGACAGAACCTTTCCTATACAAATGCTATTTAAATAATTTGCATACAGTAATCAAGTAGTCCGCTTACAGTGTTCATTATGGGTCTTTTCATACATGACAACATATGGAAAAACATTTTCAACTACTGTAGACTAACGCTAACAATTTTTGTTTTCTTTTTTTTCAGGCTGTCAAAGTTAATGCGATAATAACGCGTTAACGCAAAATTGTTTTAGCGGCACTTGTTTTTTTAACACATTTTTACTTGCTCTTTTTAGGTTGTACCAGGCTCAGTTTTAAAGCTAGAGTGAAGATACTGACATCATATGAAACTAGGGAAACCTAGGTAATCCATCGGTACCAACCATGTCATAGTAGCTTGTTGCGAAGGAGTCTAAATAACGCTCCATACTTACGCTAAATTTAGGCAAGGAAAAACTGTCATGGACATATTCAAAGGGGTCCCTTGACCTCTGACCTCAAGATATGTGAATGAAAATGGCTTCTACGGGTAGCCACGAGTCTCCCCTTTACAGACATGCCCACTTTATGATAATCACATGCAGTTTGGGGCAATATTTGTCATTGTTTTGTGTGGTAATTGATTTCCAGTAATAAATATATACATACATTTGCATAAAGCAAGCATTTTTTCCCATGCACATGTTGATAAGAGTATTACATTTTTGACAAATCCCCCTTTAATGTTTATTTTGAACAAATAAAAAATGTGCGATTAATTTGCGATTTATCGTGATTAACTATTGACAATCATGTGATCAATCGCGATTAAATATTTTAATCAACTGATATTGATTGATAAAAAAACATCTCAAAATTACAGTAGGCTAACATTAATTCAGTTTTTGTTTTGTTTTTCTCTTTACTCCCTTGATGATTTGGCTCGCGGACCGTCTGCTTTCCAGCTGGCCACCTGAGGCTGGTGCTGAGTGCACATAGAGATGATGATGGGAAAAGGAAAGTAATTTTCTCAGCAGAACATGCAGAGGAACGGCACCCGCCTCCCTCCATGCCACTCATTGGGTGAGCGAGGAGCTCCGGCAAAGGTGTGGAGTTCTGCATGCACCACCCACGCTGTGATGGCGCAGAGCTTGCCTAAACCCGGCAAAGCCCCACCCCAAGCAGGCCATTTAAATTAGATCTTGATGGGCCGGTTGGCACCTTGCATGGCAGACTCTGCCATCAGTGTATGAATGTGTGTGTGAATGGGTGAATCCTGACATGTAGTAAACCGCTTTGAGGGGTCGGAAGACTAGAAAGGCACTGTAGAAATTCAAGTCCATTTACCATAAATAGCGGAGCAGCCCGTTTCATTACTTTATATTCATATACTAAATATACAAATATCAATTAGATTGTAATCTGCATGATAAATAAATAAATAAATAAATAAAAAAGTGGTTATAATAATCATCCGCTTACAGTGGTCAATTTGACCCGGCCAGACATGATCACTATAAACGGTTTCCACTGTGACTCCAAATAAGCACAACCCTTTTTTTATGCCAAATGGCTCCATATTGCTCACCTCCGCACTGGAGCCCCTAACAGGAGAGTCCATTTTCCGCTTTTTCCTCGGGCCGATTGCTGCCAGCGCCGTTAGGTTGGCTTCTCTCTGTCTGATCTGAGCCAGCTCCTGCTGCTGCATCTGGAATACAAGCAATAACACGCAGATTAGTCTCACAGACCAACTCATCATAATGTTTCAGCAAAAGACAGCAAATCATATAGTCACTTATCGTAGCATAATCGTACCTCTTTGGCCTTCTGTTTCAGTCTGAGCTGCTCAGGGTCCTCTTGCCGTGACCGAGACTGCAGGTTGAGGACATTTTAATATTTCATGATGGATATGTTCAATTTATTCAATCAATTGTTTTATTCATTCACTTGCTCGTTGTTAGCAGATCTGGCTGTTAGCAGCCGAGGAAATGTATACTAATAACACTGACCCGAGGTCGCTCACTCGACTTGACTTTGCAATTATGGTGTTTTGTTTATATATTGTTACCTTGGCAGCCTTCAAGAGAATCTCTCTCTCCTGCTCTTCCTTCCTTTGCTTCTCCATCTGATCCAGCTGCTCGAAGAATTTAAGCTGGGCTCGCACGTCGCCGACCTGCTCACACCGCTCATCCTCCTGCAGGATGAATGAAGGAAGGACGTTTGCAAGGAAGGCAGAGAAAGGTACAACAGGTAAAACAGAGTAAATGGCAACGGGTCTCACCAGCTCTCAAATTACTGTAATTAATACTCACCTTAAAGGTTATGTTTTTGTGCTGTGCCACTAGCGACACCTTTTCCAGCAGGTTTTGTAGTCGCTGCTGTGTAGCGTGGGAAATGTAGTTGATCACATCCGTGCCCAACTCGCTGACACCAAACTTCTTACCTGTCACAACAGGAGGAGTGAGGATAACGATTTAGACAGTTTGAAACAGTGTCAACCTTTAAAAAGCGAGAACTTGCTGTACGTTTTCTGTTAAGCTTATGCGTCTCACCAATCTCCAGAGCTCTCCGGGTGAGCAAAGAGGTGGCGAGGAAGGTCTCATCCTTACAGGAACGAGTCACCTTGCCAACAAGCTCGGAGTTGGTTGCTAAGATACGGGCGCTCTCCTCCGACAAGTTGACTCCTGCCATGGAGGCCACATCATTGATATCATCATCATCCCTGAATGAAATAAAAAAAAGTGACATGTCAGACATAAACAGCAACACAATTTACACATTTATGTGTGTAAAAGTGAGATCTCTGTTTTTGTCAGGGTACGTTCATACAAAATAATCTCAATAGTGTCATTTAGCTGCAGTTGTCTCCCACAGCTGGAAAAAGACAATTGAGTCTGACAAAACAACTTATAAAACCATCAGTGCAGTTCATAATATATCAAAGCATACCACACTATGTAAGCTTCTAAGGCAGTTATGTGTAGCATTTGATTGTTCCATCTTTGGTGCCACCCGGTGGTGTATTTTCAAAAAGACACTGTGGCAGAGAGCAATACCCTCTGATCCCCACCTCTTACCCAGGGACATCTAGATGAAATTGTGATGAAAACAACAAAGAATGCACCCGTTGGGATGCGTCATTCATTGGAACAGATATAAGAAATGCCAATGTCAAAAAATAAATTAAAAATAGATCAATTGGATGAATCACTCTGGCTTCAGCAATATGAAATTATATAAAAATGAAAAAAAACAAAAACTTTTTACTGTACTGATATATATGCTTCTTTGGTTGTTTTGTAGCTTAAATCTACTGTAGCTATTAGACACCGAATCACAACCTCTCATTTTCCTACAAACAAAACGTATGCCATGGGAATAACTTAGGATACATCTAAGACAGACACAGTGTGGTTACTCTGCTTTGTCTCAAAAAAATCTGGTCCTCTCTCAAGGTTCCATGGTGCAGATGACATGGTGCACATTTTATGTATTGTTTTTTGTCATATGGATTGTCTATGTTGTATTTTCATTATGTTGTTAATCTGTACAAACAACATCTATTGCACGTCTGTCCATCCTGGAAGGGGGATCCCTCCTCTGTTGCTCTTCCTGAGGTTTTTTTTTTTTTTTGGTAACGTGCATTTCATTTGTTTGAAAGGTGCTATATAAATAAAGTTTGATTGATTGATTGGAGGCATAACAAAAATTCATGGGCTCTTGAATCAAATCACTGTTTTATGCTCACAAGTTCAAAGCATAAACTAATCTATTAGTTCCACCTGTACAGTCTAATGCAATCCAATACAATAGCTCTGTAAAAAATCCTATCTATGTCTGTATTTATTATCATTGACTGCTGTCTGCAAGCTAAATTGCCCCTTGGTGACATTTAAGATGTATTGTCTTTGTAAATGCAGATAACTGTTAAGTTTCTATCAACAGTGTCAGAAAAGGTGAAACTTCCATGGTATATTACCATTAACCAATTATACTTATGAGGTAATTAGTTAAGATAATTACTGCATAAATTAGCAAATGTGTCTGTGTTAAAGGGATAGTCTCCCCAATTTATCATTAAACAACTTAAGGGAGAGAGAGGAGAGAGGGATCTTCATTAACGCCTCTCCAACGACCCTCTTTATTTCCTTTTTTGTTTTTGCTAAGTCCATTATCTGATTTCATATACTTTTTTTCTCTCATATTATTTTATTTTATTTTTTTCTATTTATTTACTTTTTTTTATTAGTTTAATTTATTATTATTATTATTATTTATTTTTTATTATTATTTCTTCTTTTTCCCTTTCATGTGACCGAGACCAACATGGGTTTGGGTGGGGGGAAGGGTTGGTCCCTTTTCTGTTTTATTTCATGTCAAGGACAATGTGTTATGTTCTACATTTGATAAGATGACTTTTGCCATGTCTACAAATAAAACAATAAAAAAGATTTGAAAGAAACAACATAAGGTTGGTAAAATATGAACAGACACCAGGACAAGTCAACAGGACCCAAACATTCTGCACACATATGTATAAATGTGTGTGGTTCCGCTCTGGTGAAGTAATGTCACACTAAACAACGCCTGAGGACATATAAAAGCGCTATTTTCAGTCTTAATGTCGGGTTTCCTCTTTTTATTTTTCCATAATCTGTTATGGCTAAATCCTTTCTCCTAGTTTCCAATTTTATTGACTCAATATTGCATGGTGCATTCTCAATCTGTTTGTGCAGTTGCTTTTCACCATTTCTGCAGTGTTTTCTATATCCTTTTCCCCCACATGAATCCACAATGCCCGACTATAGGGACTTCATCGTATCACTGCATACCCTCTATTATCAGAAAATTAGTTTTTTCCACATCATGAAACTTTAAGGAGCAAGGTCCACCAAGACTACGGGATATCTGTGGTCTTACCTTTTAACTATGTATTCCTGTTGAGGTGTTGTGTTCACAAAAATGAATCCACACACAGAAACAGACGAGAGCAGGATGACAAAATGCCCTGGATATAGTGAACCATGCTGGTGAGAGTAGTAAATGAAAATAATAACTGACCTGGGTCTGGTATTAATGTAGGCTGACGTAGCTATCATAAAAACTTAAAATTGTTCAAGTCAATATCTCAGTAAGGCAGAACACCTTCATCTCAACCTGCTCATATCAGTGAAAATACATAAAGGCTGCAATTAACAATTACTTTCATTATAGATTAATGTAACAAATAGAATCTTCATTAATCAATTAATATGTATTTTGGTCTATAAAATGTCAGAAAATAGTGGGGAAAAAAAACAAATCTATTATCCATTCCATGACAAACCCATGGTTTGAAACCCAAGATATTCAGTTTACCATCAAGAAATAAATGCAAAATTTTTTTAATGTAAGTTGTTGAATGTATAAAAAGTAAGTTTGCATGTATTTGCTAACTGCTAACATAGCTCCAACATCAAATATAATAATACAAAAGATTCTGTAAATTCCCAAAAGGCTTTTGAGAATGTAAAATACTGAAACTACGGACTCATGGGTCGGTTGTTTTATAAAACGGTCTGTCAATTACACCACAAACTAGGCAGCGCTGATCAAATATGAATCAATATTCTGTTACTCTAATGCCTATTTCTCGCCTTAAATGTTTTCAGACACATCTTGTAGTGGGCTGTTTGACTATAAAATGAGAAAGTTTGTGACCCGGCAGTGATGTTTAAATCAGTTGAGGAAATATAAAGCACCGCCCGCCAGCCGGAGCACAGCCAATCGGAACGCTCAATAGGAACGCTCTCTCTGATATGGCATGTGGTTGGCAAGTCTCCTGTCACAGGCTAGAACAGAGCCATGAGGAGGTGCAGAAGTCTAGTTTTCTCTCAGATCATTTGAATAACAATATGCAGAAAGATTATTATGGAATGTTTGACCAATGATGCCAAAAAGGTTCTGCCTACTGAAGCTTGAAGGCACACTGATGATATTTATCTGAATGTGTCACAAACCTGAAGGTTCCCCCTCCTGCTTCTCTCAGCTTGTTCTTCTGAGCAGCAGTGAGAGAGGCCTGACTGACCAGTTGCACTCCTTTGGCCGCAGGAGCCAACGTCTGCTTCACTGCTGGAATTAATGGAGACACACAAAAGCTGTAAGCAAATTCAGATGATTATTGCCTGCTAGTTGAGAAGAATGAATTGTACTGAGAGTTAAATGGTCAGTGTACCGTTCAAATCATGCACTGTGATGTGAATCTAATTTCAAATTTCTTTAGAATCAGATTTGGCATCTTTGTACGTGCTTAGTATCCTGCAATTACAGACTATATCCACAAGGTGGCTGCAATTCCATAACGTACATAGTAATTGGTGAAAGATCAAATACAAACAGAGTCAGAGGGAAACAACTGCATATTCAGTTCACTGTGTAAAAGACCTGTAAGTGACTGTTGAACACACACCTGTCTGCAGCTGTTTGACCACCTGCTGCTGACCCACAATGATGCGGCTGTGAGATTGTCCTCTGAGCGTTACCATGGGAGACTGAGCCAGCGTCACCTGTGGCCTCACCGTCGTCCCCTGTTGCTGGGGCACTATCTACACACATTCAGAGACAAAGAATGAGAAACACAGAATAAAAGCACAGACGTAAGAGCAGAAGTTAAATCTCAGAAGCAGGCAATGATAAATTACCAGTCCAGGTTTACAGTGATGTGTCTGAGTGAGGCTGATAACTGTGGTTTTGGTTGCGGCAGTGCTGGTGGCCGTAGTGGGGACCGTGGAGAGAGGAGGTCGCAGCACCACGGCGGTGAGTGCTGTGGAGACTGCCGCAGCAGGCTGAGTGCTGGGCAGAGGCAGCAGGCTCTGCTGGATGAAGAGCTCGGAGTCTGGGGTCATCTGACGCAGGGCTGGGAGACTTCTCTGCAGGCAGACAGAGGACAGAAAGAGTGAACGTGTGTACAGTTTGACAAAGTCACTGAGTCCTTTCCACACAGGATAGATTTGTTGTTGCGGCCCAGCTCCCTAGGGGAAAGGGAAGCAACATAAAACCACATGAATTTGGTAAAATAAAGTTATTTATTTCCAAGGAGCTTAGATTTCGACAGACAAGAACAAAAATGCAAACTACAAAGGAAAAGAATGTGCACCCAGTCCCCAGGGAGATAAGCGAGTGCGTTAGTTTAACAAACAATGAAGATCTGAACTGTAAACATCTGTCAATCAGATCGAGAGGTACAGTAGCGAGCTAGCTCAGTATATATATCTATATATACTGTATACACAGCTTGTTCCCCGAATCGTAACTCCCTAATTGGAGAGTTGGACCAGGCGCCGCTCCAATCAGGATTCTCCGGTTGCTAACCAGGAAGTGGGCATCTTAGACCACACATCCTACTAAGCATGCATTCATACAAAAGACTGAAAAAGGGTTATTCACATGATCCCCTTAAAACACAAAATGTTTTTTTTGTTATCCAAATATTATCAAATCCACACTGTAGACAGGGCATCTGTAAACACATATTCTGAACCGTTTTTGTGATGAATTTCTAAGAGGTGGCCTTGCACGATCAGAGCCTACTGCATGAGTCGCTGGTTCTGGTTGTACATGTGGGTTATGATCTGTATCTGATGACTATCTGGCTTGGTGCTTGTTGAACTTGCGTGAGAAATTACCCACATGATGGTCGACACCATCAGTATAACCATAACTACAATAGGAAAGCCGTTGGTCTCCTGCCGTGAACAAAACAGTATTTGCTCATCATCATGTGCTGCCACACGTTTTCCAGAAGCTTTCCCGCTTTGTAAAATAACTGCCAGCTCAGCTGTGAAAGCATTACCCCAAATTATTTTCCATGTTTGGTCTTCCCACAGTAATTCTGAACAGGTCAAGGCACAAATTTCCAGTTGAAACTTTTCAAACAGGCCATCGAAACGTTAAACACACAACACACAGTTTCCGGCACATATCCAGAAACTCAAGGCAGGTGGGAACGGTGGCTTCTGAAGTCTATGCAAATATTGCCTGGAAATCAAAAAAAAAAAGCTGGAAATGAGCAAAAGTAACAGCACTTAGGGATAAAAGGTACTGTTTCTATCATATACTGTGCTGAAAACTAAAAAAAATGCAGAGAATTTAATTTAATCTCTAACGAGAATTTAATAAAGGCTCTTTTGTTTTTTGCTTTGATTTCACATTTTTATTATGAGACTTCCCATTGGGAAAACAGTGCAAGAGCTATTTGTAATGATGACTACTTAGCAGCATTTCCCAGTGCAAATTCAATAAATGACACACTGATGAATATGTTGTGTTTTTAGATTTATTTTGATTATGGTTAAACTGATTTAATGATGCATGTGATTATCCAAAAGTAGACAGAAAAGCTTTTTCTTGCAGAAAGAAAAAATCTGATAATAAACGCACTCTCACATCATTGTACATGCAAATCGCTGTATTTCCTGTGCACTCTCTGCACTGTTTTTACCGGAAGAGTAAAGTATGTTGTACTACATGTTCTCAATGATGATGTGGCTAATTCCAAATTCATGATTAAGCAATTCTGATATTCAGAATTGGCAACACACATTTTCTAAATTCTGAGTTAACTTTTTCAAAACTCACACAGTCAGCACAACAGAAGTCAATGTGGACCACTTTTAATTGCTTTGACAAAAAAATCAACGACAACATGATTAAAAAATTCCTGAACTGTTTAATCATTCACAGAGTGGTTTACAACCCATCTCAGGAACTGATCCTGAGATGTGTATGAAGTGTTTTGGTTGCATTAGTGCACTTTGGATGTGAGATTAACTGTTGTGCTGAGCTGCATGTTGGTAAAGAGAACTGTCTGAACAGTGAAGTGAACTCAGTATAGAAAGAGGTGTACCAAATCCAACTGTAAAAAAGACTGTAAGTGATATCTGTGTAAACTGACAGTAGCATCAAGTATTTCTTTCTTTCCTGTCCCGTTACCCTCAAACATAAAGAAAATTATTACATTTATAATTCTGCTCTTCCACAGCATGTTTTTTCAGACATTTATGCCTATTTCTATTCCAATTAGCCTGATAAAAGCCATCTTTCAGTAGCAACTTTGGAAAAACTTGAAGGATGACAATCTGGTTGGTTGCACTCTCAGTGTTTTTGGATGAGGGCGTGCAGAGAGAGGTGGGTGACGGTGAGAGGAAGAATTCCTGAGTATATCTCTGTGCACATACACTCAGTTTGGTGTGCACAATATATTTATTTTGCAAGAGCACAAAAAAAACAATTTGTAAAGAGGAGTAGCAGGAAGCAGTATCATTATGCAGCACACAATGCTCAGACCGCACTGTGTATTAAGACAAAAGACTCCTTTTTTCTCTCTTTGAGAACTTCTAAAAGGTTTCAGAAACAGTTTGAGCATGTTGGTGTTATACAACTTAACCACACAAACCTTGTGTTTTGGTGCAGGATAATAAACCCATTGTTTAACCCATTCATAACACACTGCTGTGACATAACTGTTTGAACAAGACCTGTTTGTGCAATTTCAGTTCCATGCACACCACTAGGGATGGGTACTGAAACCAGGTATTAAACGGGCAGCTAAATTAAGCCCTGGTTGGGAGCAGAGTTGTGAGGCTATGTCACCACGTTGGTCTAACAGAGGTACAAGTTTGCATGTGGCACTGAAGCGCAGCAAGCTGTGAATCCTCCGCATCATGGCGTGGATAATTGTCAAACACGGTCTGAGTTTCCAAAGCCTGTTACATGCAGCATTAACTATTATATTTGCATATCTGCTGGTGTGTCGCTGATCTCACCTTCAGGAAAGGCACAAGGTACGGCTGTGGTGAGGAGTTGAGCTCCCGGTATAACCTACTGGTGAAATCTTCTGGCTCGATCTTCGCTTCCTGTTGTACAATAAACACAGAGGATGGATCAGAACAAAAAAAAACACAAGTTAAAGGTCCCATATTGTAAAAAAGTGAGATGTTCATGTCTTTTTTAACTATAAAGCAGGTTAAAGTGCTATATACATACTGTGAAAGTATCGAAACGCTCAACCCATGGAGAAATACACACAGCCTGTATTCAGAAACTCTGCCTCTGAAACAAGCCGTCAGGATTTCTATAACGTTGTGTTGTCACAAATCCACAATATTTAGACCATTTCACAATTTTGAACGTAAATATTCAAAATGTGTCCCAGTTTATTTCCGGTTGTATTGGCTTCGTCTGAAATCGCATACTATGTACAACATACCCAATATGCGTACTATCGTTCAACATACTTTTGTGTGAATAAACAGTAGCAGGTATCTTTTCGGACGCACTGTAATTTACGTTGTCACTTCCTGAGAGCATCCTTGCTGGTTGGAGATGTATAACCGTGGTAACCAACCTCATGTAACCTAACTATGATTTGTGCGAATCAATTAAAAACTAATTTAAAAAATATATTACTACTACCTAGCAAAGTAAAATCTGACACTTACACTTAAATTGAAGCGTTATTGATGTTACAGAGCTGTCCGCCAACGTCTGTTATTACGTCTGTTGACGTCTCTACAGCATTGCATTGTGGGATATTTATGCCACCATAGTGTCCAGTGTTTGCATACAGTAATATTTCACTAGAAATAGCATGCAATTTGCAAAACATTGGTTTCATACTAAGGTTTATGACATACTAAAAGATCTCACATACTGTTACTAAATAATAAAAATACTAAATAGCACGTTAGTATGGAATTTCAGACACAACCAGTGTATGTGAATGAAGTGTGACAGGAAGTAAACATGGACCCAAGCTAATAAAACGGAGTGTTTCAGACAGAGGGTAAATACAGGTATATTCAGGCAGACAGCATGAGGAATATAGAGGTATGGTCGGATTCTAGTAGAATCACAAAATACTGGTATGAACCTGAAAATTAGCATAATATGTGACCATTAAGAAAACAGACTGAAGGAAAGACAGGAGGGTATGAAGATGAGGACATAGAGATCAAATTTGAACGCAGAGATGGTGAGAGAGAGATAGATGATGGAAAAAGACAGAAAAAGAAGAAGAGGTGAGAAATGTACCAGCAAACTCTTGACCAGCTCCTTGACGTTGGCCGTAGTCTCCGAGGACTGTTTCCCACTGGATGCCAGCTTGATCAACGTGGACAGAAAGTTTCTACACTTTTTTACATTCTCCAGTGTCTCCTGCAAGCAAAAACACACAAATGGCATTTGCCCCTTAATTACACACATCAGGCATACGGTAGAAATGTGAAGCAGACCACCCCCAAAATGAATAAGTATCTGTATATTTAGTCTGGAAAAATTACAAAGACAAAAGCGTTCAAGGTTAGTACTTCTCTCTTACAGCTGAGATAGCTGTTGGAGCGACAGGGGTCCCAGTTAACCTCTGTGTTACTGCTGTGGCTGCAGAACCAGGCTGCACCGTGGTGGGCGTCCCCAGCGGCTGTCCCGGGGTGGAGGCAGTTCCTCCCAGCATGATGGTGTTCTATATGAGTCAGTGAATAATATGCAGTCATGACATGAGACTCAGGAAAGTGACATGGTCAGAATAACAGGTTTGACATGTCTGGTCCTGGGGAACAGTACATTCAACTTTATTAAAATGCCATTTTTTTCCCCAAGCTTAATTTTTCCAGGAAAGAGTTGTGCTTGATATTGTATGTTTGCTATCACAGAACACTCATTGATATGTATATACTACGTGTACAACATGGACTCTTCCCTTCCCGTTAAATTAACAATAGAAAAACATAATGTGCAAAACAGACAATGACAACCCATGAAAATGTTTTAAGGAAAATTCCATGGCAACCTGGCCAACCATAAATCACAAGACAGATTAACAACGTTTTTAAAGTGAGTCTAACGGGCCACCCAAAGAAGACACAGAAATGAAAACAAATGCGCTGGCCTTGATGTAAAAGCTCACTCTTTCATTGAGCATGGGCAAACTGTATGTAGAAAGAAAGGGCTGGTAGTAGCAGTGCAGTAGCAACAACGCTGTCCATGTGGACACCACACGCGTGACACGCAGCAGTTCACAGCCGCCACGTGCTGCTCACGCAGGCAGTGTGACCCGGACGTCAGGCAAAACAAGATTCAACCTATGAAACAGGTTCTGGTAGGATTTATTTCCTACTCTGAAGTGTTTCAGAGTAGGAAATAAAATATATATATATAGTAAAAGCCATATATTAAGTTTCTCATTCTAAGAAATCACTACTGCTATCTCCTGCAGGATTTAAGAGGAATGCAGAGCTATTTGCACCAGGTGGACAAAGATGTGCACATTCCACTAGGAGTCGAAATATGAAGAACAACAAGCTTCTTCAAACACACCGACTGGATTCAAACTTCTTCAGACTGATTTTGTTTGTGTCCTGGATAATCACATTTTATTACGGTGCATATTGTTGCCAATACTAACCGAAGGGAATCTCTTTTAAGCAATGCCAGACCACAACGAGTGAAGTAACGTTTGTTACCTAACTGCGTGAGGTTAGTGGACGTAGGGGATATTAAAAAAAAAGAAAAGGTCCTTTAGTGAAAAAAGGACTTCAGGAAAAGGGGAATAGATTGACTGGTTGGGTTTTGATGAGGTCATGAAGACCACACTTTATGTCTAGAGTGATGTGGGCAGGCGAGAGTAGGGGGGGCAATTATGATGTAGATGCTATTGATGTCATCGGTCTCTCTGAGTCACAGGAGGTGCAGAGCTCGCTGTGCACTGGTTTCAGAAGTGGCAGGTAAAACTTCTGAGTGGCAGGTGGAAATTGGCTGTAAAAGTTTCAGACCCTGTGAAACACCTTTTATGTTTGTGGCTAAATGAAACCAAAACTGACTGCTCTCAAAGTGTAATATGGCCAATTAACAGCATGTCTAATACAGATCAAATGGTTTTCTTTAACTTGATTGTTACAGACTGTTCAGTGCCAGCAAGAACCAGGTTTGATGTAATGGATCTGGGTAACTTTTAAAGAAGGAAGGTCCAAGGCGCTCTTCTGGCAAAAAGTTAAAAAGCCTTTAATCAGATGGCCATTTTATTGTGAAATACTAAACATATAGACATTGCTGACACATTATGAGATGGGCTACAACCCACGCGTATCGGTATAAACAGCCTTCTTCAGGGTGTGTAACTTTTTAATGGTGTTTGGTGCTTGATAACTTTATGCCCTTTATTCCCTCTATACCAGGGAATTGAATGCCCAACAGGGATGTGTGGTGCAGTTACCTGCAGCACAGGAGGTCTCTGCAGTGTGGTGGTGGCCGTCACAGTGGTCTGGACCGTGGAACCTTGTTTAATAATGGTGGTGGGGGTAACCGGGCGAGCCAGCAGTGATGCGCCTGGAGCCTGCAGAACAGCAGGGGATATGAAAGGAGGTATTACACATATGACACTATGTAAATTGAACAAGTAATCATGTGCTAATTATTTTTTCCTCCAATGAAAATGTATAATATATTTCTTTAAGTTGCTGCTTTAAACTGCGTTTGGAAGAAAAAAATAAAGAAGAACATTTTTTTTTTTTCACACACAATTTTTTACTTTGGTTTCTTTCGTTTTCTTTTCTCATTTTAAAGTTGGATGTAAAACTAAATTAAATCAGTCCACGCTGAGAATTATTTTAATTGGTCATTTATCATGCAGGAAGGTGTGCATGTGAAACCAGTAACCAAAATGTAATTCAAACTGCATTATAAAATGTATCAGATCGACCAGGGTTTCTCATTACAGTAACATGGTATATATTGTATACCACAGTTGGACTAACTTTACCTATGACACTGAAACCTTATTGAAGATGTGTTCATTATTGTGATTGTGTACACCGTCACTGATCCAATGCGAGTGCTCTTTTTTCCTTTCAGTTTCAAATATGCATACCTGCAGTGTGTAAATTATTGGGATCATCTTTCTGTGTGCAATGTTATATGAGACCTTACTTCTTAACTATAAGTGAAGATGTTTACACCAACATCCTTGTAAAGCTTGTGTTCATTTTAATTATATAGATCTAAAAGGTTTTGAAGAATTGTGCTGGTACAGTAAACATATAACAACAGTGACAAAGAAACAGTATTTAAAATGCCACAGTCACATCTGTCACAGATATCTGATCTGTTTAATAAGGTCCTTATTCATGTAAATACTGATCCAGCATATCAGATACATGCGTCACTACCTAACATGAATGAGTCATGTTTTCTGTGTGTGACTGTGTCCAGCAGTCCTGGTACCTGTAGAGAGGTGATCTGGACAGGTGGAGTGCTGGTGGGGGCTGCAGGTCGTGGTGTCATGGCGCTTTGGGACTGCGACTGAGCCTGCATCTGAGCCAAGGTCTGCTGGTGAATCACCAGAAGCTGCCCGCTCTCACTGCGAACCAAGACCATGCCTGCAACGGGCAAATGACGTCAAAGGTCAGGGCTTTTTCTGCCCTAATCAGTCTCACTAATATATACTGCATGTATGCATGGAGTTTCTGACATGATGGGGTATGAATTATTCATCCGAAGGCTATTGATTCATGGACGTTGACTCCGCTGGGAGGTCTGTGTTCAGAGATTTCTAGCCAGTCAGCGACGGGTCAGACAAACAAACAAAATCAAAAACATTTCAAGCCGCAACACAACGTGTAATTAGAAGTGGTGAGCATCTACAAGCAGTACACAGTACAACAACAAAGTAAGACTTTTTTTTTTCTGCTGATACTTTATTGTAGGCCAGTGTATTACTATGAACTGGAGTCTGGTGTTATAGCTTGCCAATTTTCCATCGAACTGGTGACTGGCTGTGTGATAAGTGACTAGGGCTGTCCCGAAAATACCATCTTTTGGGCTTCGAAGCTTTGGTGAGTAATATGTAAGGGATAATGTACAGTGAGCCGGTCATTGTTGTGAAAGAATCCCAGACAGGGCGATGCTGCACCCTCGCATCGGGGTCTCTCATCACCCTGAAGGGGATTCTTTCACAACAATGACCCGCTAGCTGTACATTATCCCGCTTATTACACGGCTACTTACTTAAGAAATCATTATTTTGACACAAAAACGGTCCGCCAGAGTCCGACATCAGAGCTGCGCCCATAGCAACGGTCTGCTATACATAGCAACGGTCTGTTATACATAGCAACGGTCTGTTATAGAGGCAGAACGCTGTGATTGACCAATCAGAATCGAGTATTCAACACAGACGTGTAATAATTGAAGGTATTCCAAGCTTCGTGGCGCGGCTCAACAGGCTGACATGTTCTTCAGTCTGTCTGTCTCCACTGTGCCATTACCGCACCACTGTACACACACACACACACACACACACCTCTACACACAAAAAGGGCAATATCCATCTGAGAATAACTAATAATAATTAATGTTGAATATGAATTGTGGGATTATTCCTTATTTCATGGGCTATTTGGGGATTTATACATTATTATAACATACAAAACTACTTCATAACATACAAAAACGAAGCATTTGAATACTGATTTTGAGGTCAATTATCATGGCAACGGTCGAAGTATTCGGGTCAGCCCCTTTAAGTGACTGAGCTTCATTACATAGTAACACACTGGCCTTCAAAAAAGTAATACCAAGTTACTGAGACACTGGACGGGAGGATTAAGCAGCAAAAGCAAAAACGTTTTGTGCTGAGTTGTAGGTAGATACATGTTATAATGGTGTGAATACAATGTTATTGTTTATATGCCATGTTTTGTTGTAGCTTATTTAGGTCTGACCATTCACTCTCTGGCTGGGATGGCTCTAAATAAGGACTCCAAGTCACAGCTAATTTCCATGCATTGATATTATTATTTTCATACTTCCTTATGCCAAAGAAAATCTGAAATTATCCCATTAATTTACCGCTGAGGGTAAAATCTAAATCTACCAGTGCAAAACCTTGAGGTAATATCTGAGGTCAGAGACAAGCAGTCTAACAATTAGCCTTTGCAAACACACACACATACAGATTATATACTTAGAGATACACAGTAAATAGTTGTTGATATGAGAGCAGTTTGAATCAATAGATTGCAACAGAATGTTAGTTTGATAAACTATAGGAATAGGTGGGCTGACTGCCCTCAAGGCTTTTTATCTGGTCTGCAGTTAGAACCTTGTCCACCTCTAATCTGCTGTTTGTGGTCTCAAAAGACAAAGTCTCAAACCATTCTTTGCCTATTCACAGAGGAGCAGCTAAGAAACAAATAAAACAAAGTTGTGTTTGATAGCAACAAGTTTCTGACAAAGTTATTACATAGCCTAGACCAGGGGTCAGTAACCTGCGGCTCCTCATTTTATAAAAATGGAAATGAATAACTGTTTTTTGTTTACATTTTAGTTTTTATTTATCATTGTTGTAGGTCTATGGTACGACGGTACGACGGAGTATTAGGGTCACATTGAGGCAAATCTGAGATTTCGAGAATAAAGTCTGAATATTTCGAGAATAAAGTCATAGGTTTACGAGAAAAAAAGTCGTAATATTATGAGAATAAATTATAAAGTAGTAATTTTACGTGTTATTTTCTTTTTTTCTTGTAAAATTATGACTTTATTCTCGTAACATTACGACTTTTTTCTCGTTAAGTTATGACTTTATTCTCGTAATATTACGACTTTTTTTCTCGTTAAGTTATGACTTTATTCTCGTAACATTATGACTTTTTTCTCGTTAAGTTATGACTTTTTTCTCGTTAAGTTATGACTTTTTTCTCGTTAAGTTATGACTTTATTCTCTTAATATTACGACTTTTTTTCTCGTTAAGTTATGACTTTATTCTCGTAACATTACGACTTTTTTCTCGTTAAGTTATGACTTTTTTCTCGTTAAGTTATGACTTTATTCTTGTTAAGTTATGACTTTATTCTCGTAACATTACGACTTTTTTCTCGTTAAGTTATGACTTTTCTCGTTAAGTTATGACTTTATTCTCTTAATATTACGACTTTTTTTCTCGTTAAGCTATGACTTTATTCTCGTAATATTACGACTTTTTTCTCGTTACGTTATGACTTTACTCTCTTAATATTACGACTTTTTTTCTCGTTACGTTATGACTTTATTCTCTTAATATTCCGACTTTTTTTCTCGTTACGTTATGACTTTATTCTCGTAATATTACGACTTTTTTCTCGTTAAGTTATGACTTTATTCTCGTAATATTACGACTTTTTTTCTCGTCAAGCTATGACTTTATTCTCGTTATATTACGACTTTTTTCTCGTTAAGTTATGACTTTTTTCTCGTTAAGTTATGACTTTATTCTTGTTAAGTTATGACTTTATTCTCTTAATATTACGACTTTTTTTCTCGTTAAGTTATGACTTTATTCTCGTAACATTACGACTTTTTTCTCGTTAAGTTATGACTTTTTTCTCGTTAAGTTATGACTTTTTTCTCGTTAAGTTATGACTTTATTCTTGTTAAGTTATGACTTTATTCTCTTAATATTACGACTTTTTTTCTCGTTAAGTTATGACTTTATTCTCGTAACATTACGACTTTTTTCTCGTTAAGTTATGACTTTTCTCGTTAAGTTATGACTTTATTCTCTTAATATTACGACTTTTTTTCTCGTTAAGCTATGACTTTATTCTCGTAATATTACGACTTTTTTCTCGTTACGTTATGACTTTACTCTCTTAATATTACGACTTTTTTTCTCGTTACGTTATGACTTTATTCTCTTAATATTCCGACTTTTTTTCTCGTTACGTTATGACTTTATTCTCTTAATATTACGACTTTTTTTCTCGTTAAGCTATGACTTTATTCTTGTTATATTACGACTTTTTTCTCGTTAAGTTATGACTTTATTCTCGTAATATTACGACTTTTTTCTCGTTAAGTTATGACTTTATTCTCGTAATATTACGACTTTTTTTCTCGTCAAGCTATGACTTTATTCTCGTTATATTACGACTTTTTTCTCGTTAAGTTATGACTTTATACTCATAATATTATGACTTTTTTCCCTCAATGTGGCCCTAATACTCCGTAGTACATCTGCACTTTAGCCCTCACTGCATTAGAATTATATACTATATACTTAGACTATAAACTGTGTTACCTTCATCACAATGCTCAAATGTTTTGCAGCTCCAGACAGATTTATTTTATTTGCCTAAAATGGCTCTTTTGATAATAAAGGTTGCTGACCCCTGACCTAGACACTGTTACACACACCCAACATGTCAGACACAAACTTCCAGATGCTCTTAAAAGCTGTTAGGCTTTACACTGAGTGTTACCTGGGGGGAGTTGGATGTTTTGGATATTTGGGGCGTTTTGTTGAGGCTGCTGGGTGAGTCTTGGGGCCAACACCTGTGGAGCAATAGCTCGTATTCCACCTGGAGAAGTGGCAGCAGCTATTGTTGACGATGGCACTGAAGTCCTCACGTTTTGCAAAACAGTCTGAGGGTTCCTCAGAGTCGCTGTTGTTGTCTGCATGATGGTTTTAGAGCCGGCCGTGCAGGTGACACTGACTGGTGATGTTAACACTGTGGTTGCATGAGATGTGATGGTGTTGGTGTTGGTGGGAGTTTGCATAGGTGGCCTCACCAGCGTGACAGTGGGCACACTTTTACACACAGAGGGCTGAGATGAAATCACAGCACTTGAAGAAGGAGTTCTTATGATAGTACTTGCTGGTGTTGTTGTTGTTGTTGCTGCAGACAAAACCGTTGCGCCTCCTTTGCTCACAGAAACAGGTCCGTTGTTGTTGTTGTTGTTGTTGACAACCGTGACAGCAGCCGGCTGAGAGTTAATGCTGCTGCCTCCTGCTGCTGTGATGTGACAGTTCATCAACACGGCACTTCCATTCAAAGTTTGAACACCACCACCTCCAGTTTTCCCAACAACAACAACACCACCACCACCAGATACAGCTGCTGCATCTGACACCACCGCGACGACTCCACTAGCTGTGCCCGGCTTCGACGCACTCTGAGCGGCTGTGATGCTCGACGTGGTCCCGGCTGCTCCTCCATCCATACTTGAATGCTTGTTGGACCCCGTACTGTTAATGACACCTCCTGTTCCTACAGCAGCGGAAACACATGAAAACAACAAGTGAAGTAAGCTATAAACCAGTTGAAAGGAGGTAATGTTATCTAACAGTACTGGGCAGCTGTCTTACCTGCTTTCGCGAGCTCTTGTTGTGAAAGTCCCATGTTGCTGCCCTGGACATTGGAAATACTCCCTACAGCTGAGTTACCGCCGACGTGGTTTAGTGCAGACGTCTGGACCCTGCTGGTGGGTGTGTTGACGTGCCCTGCTCCTGTTAGTTCAGACTCCAGAGATCCGACGAGATCACTAACTACTTTTTCGTCCACCTCTGTGTTGAAGAAAACATCATCCAGCAAATCGGAGCCCGCCGCCATCTTTCTCCCAGTAGTGATGTGTGGGATGCGAACGAGCCGGTTCAAAGAGCCGGCTCTTTTAAGTGAACCATAAGAACCGGATCTTTTAAGTGAACTATAAGAGCCGGCTCTTTTTAAGTGAACCATAAGAACCGGATCTTTTAAGTGAACCATAAGAGCCGGCTCTTTTTAAGTGAACCATAAGAGCCGGATCTTTTAAGTGAACCATAAGAGCCGGCTCTTTTAAGTGAACCATAAGAACCGGATCTTTTAAGTGAACCATAAGAGCCGGCTCTTTTAAGTGAACCATAAGAGCCGGCTCTTTTTAAGTGAACCATAAGAGCCGGCTCTTTTAAGTGAACTATAAGAGCCGGCTCTTTTAGGTGAACCATAAGAGCCTGGCTGTTTTCGAAACCGCATACTGCATACTACTGAGGAGCGCAGTATGCAGTATGCAGTACATACTGCATACTGCGCATCCTCAGTAGTATGCAGTATGGAACGTAAATCGGTTTATTTTGTAGTACGCGAGGCCGAGTTTCGCGGGCTTCCGGTTTTGGAAAGCTTAAAAAAAAACTTAAAAGTTACGGCTTTGCTATGGGTAAAGTTAACGTTAGTAGGACAGATTACGTTCGTTACAGATAGACAGTAGCACTTATGAATTGCTGTCCTTACATTAAATTAGAAAAATAATATGCTATTTTTACATTTATATTATATTAAAAATAATATGCTATTTTTACATTTATATTCCTCCCTGTCCACCGCTGTCACCGGGATGTTGACGTCCGTCATTTCCGCCATTACAAAAATTTCCAAAAAGTGACCGTCGCAGCGCATTGCATTGTGGGATACAGTAGGCGAGGTAGACTGGTCTGATGCATACTGGAGAATTTTTCCAAATCAGTACGTCATCCGGGTATTTTTGGCATACTGGAGATTTTGCTTTTGTTCGCATACTGCATACTACATACTACATTTTGGCCAAATCAGTACGTACTACTAGTATAGTATGCGGTTTCGAAAACAGCCCCTGCTCTTTTTAAGTGAACCATAAGAACCGGCTCTTTTAAGTGAACCATAAGAGCCGGCTCCTGTTGGAGAGCCGTTTTTTTCTTTTTTCTTTACTTAATTCAAGGCAGAATGTAGTGATGTTACATGCTGTGCCTAGGCTTCGGAGCGTGTGTCGAGTAATCCAGGAAGTTTTCCGCGATGCGCGTATCGAGGCTTGTATCGTTTTAGACCAATGACGTCATTGATGACGTCCGAAGCCTCACTGCCCGGCTATACCGCTGACTGGTTCAGGAAGTGGTTCAGATCTTCACTGGTTAAACCAATGGCACTTTCCAGAAGTGACACAGAACACTAATATTACTCCTCCTGCCATTATTATATTACACTACACTACAATACAATTATTGACCAAAGGATATATACTGACTAGAAAATAGACATTATATTACATATTATATAGACATAAATGGATTACATGGTCATATTTCTTTTCATTGTTTATAGTCATTTCCAACAGCCTTTACTGGCGCAAAATACAGTATATCACAGATCACATGGTTAAAGATCATATCTGCCTGTTTTACACTCTTTGGCCACCAGGTGGTTTCGTGCACATCAAGCCGCGAGAAATGAACCCTTTTCCGAACCAATTTGCTGGAAAGCTTCAATGCTTCATGAAGCTTCAGCTCACCATCACTAGCAGAATGATAGGACGATCTTCTCCGCACCATGGGCACTCCATGCACTGACTGTGACTGAATGTTGTGTTAATGACGTCCGTGAGACCAATCAGGTGATGAAAGACAAGGATCATACCATCAAGCAGGGAGGGTTCGGGGCTGCGCGGCGCGCTGACGGTCTACAGGTACAGAGCAGGAGGGAGAGGAAGAGAGAAAGAGAGAGAGGGGTGCGGTGCGTGAATAGCAGACAAGATGAGTGACAGTCGGAAATGAGGCAGCATGTAAAATTACGGTATTCTGGAAATTATACGGTTTAGTATAATTATATTGAATAATTTAAGTGATATATGTGCACACATACTAATCATAGATCAAAACAGCGCTAAATTCGGCTGAATTTTAAAAAGGTATAAGTGGTAAAAACGAAGAGCCGTTTGGGAGCCGAAAGAGCCGGCTCTTCTTGGTGAGCTGAGCCAAATGATCTGGCTCATTAAAAAGACCCCTAATTCCCATCACTAGCTCGCTCGCGAGACGCATGCGCCGATTGGATGCAACCAGTCAGTGACGCGGCCTCGCCGGAGCGCTGTGATTGGCTGTTCGATGAAGATATAAGGCTTGGAACAAATAGTTAGTGAGTGTCAGTGTGTGTGTGTGTCTCTGTCTGACAGCTCCACGGGGAATACAACGGAAACCACTCACAGAGCCTCCTCTGGTGGGGCTTTAGCACACCGAGGAGAGTCTTCAGACAGCTGCTGTGCTGCACAACACGTCTTTGCAGATTTATAACACAGTATTGAAGCATTTTATATATGCATTTGACTTTATGGTAGAAGACTCAAAATGGCTGCGTTGTTGCTATGTTGTTTTTTTTGCAGGAGAGCTGCAGCAGCTTCCTCAGCAGTGATGCTAGGATATCTGGATGTCTTAACTACTTAGCGTGCAGATGAACAATTATTACCACTTTAAATAGTTGTTATGCAGCATTATGCCTCCTGTAGCTTCTTAACGCTACAGGAGTGCATTTTTTTATTTTATTTATTATTTTTATTTTTTTCTCCATTTTGTTTTATCCATATTTCATTTTATTTGATTTTGTTATGAGGAAAAGAAAGAAAAATAAAAAAATATATATATATAAACATTTTATTTTAATTTTTTATTAAATATATATATATTAAATATATTCTGTGCATAAATAGGAAATACAAAACCCATTTAAAACAATTAAGCAAACGGTGTTTTTCTGAATTTTATTTATTAATTCTATTTGTGCTTTTTATAACTTACTAGCACATAAACAAACTGAATCCCAACCACCTCCAATATATATATATATATATATATATATATATGTATAACACCAACTTGGCTCCTCCTCCATCTCCTCTCTCCTCCATCTCCTCTCTCCTCCCTCCAATGATTGCCTATGGATAGAAAAGGGCATAATAAGCCCTGAGCTATCAAACCAGGCTCAAGAATTTATGAGTACATGAGTGCATTATCTGTGGCAACTTCTTATAAATTTAATTACTTTAAATTTAATTAATTGTCAGAAGAAATTAGCACACACATACTGTCCAAATAAATGTTACAAATAATCATAACAGTAATGCAAAAATATCAGACATCATGAGTCATAAATGAAAAAGTGCAGCACAGGTGGTGCGTTTAAGCCTCAATCAGTGGGTGTGGTTTCAAGTCACCTGATGACGTCTATAAATTGTTTCCTGGTCAGCCCATGGGGTGAATGCTGCCACCTGAGAGTTTTTGTTGAAATCTATAAGCTATTGTCCTGAATATTCTCCAGCCATGAGTTCATCAAAGCCGTACATTGGCTGTAAAATAGGGTTGATTTCAACAGCCCAAAATCGTTATGAGGGAATTTTGTATACGATTGATAAAGTGAACTCCACAGTGGTGCTGGCAAAAGGTGAGTGGTGTGTGGATCTGTGCTTGACAGCCTGTCAGCTGCAGGGTTGGAAATTAACTTTTTTGTCCACCTGCCACTGTGGCTGGTGGATTCCAAAATATACCAGCCTCTCAATAGATCAACATTGTTTTTTTTGGCTGGTGAGTGAAGCAAATCTTGCATATTTTACCAGCATTTGGCTGGTGCTAATTTCCAACCCTGATCAGCATGTCCAAAAATAATAAAAAAAAAAAAAAAAAAAGAAGAAGTTGTAGAAAAATGGCAGCCCAATTGAAACATGACCGTCACTTTTGATAGCTTTTATCAAACATTTTCTCTCAACTAGTCAAGTGTTTTGGAACGGAGGGACGACCCACTGACAGACCAACGCCACCCAAAGATGATGTCTACGAGTACATCACTTTCCGGGGAAGTGATATTAAGGACATCACACTGTGTGAACCTCCAAGATCTCACCACGGCCTACCACCGGATCCTGCAATAGTACAGGTGACATTACAAGAACTACACGGCTCACAGCCCACAGTATAGAGAACATAAAAATTGACAATGTATGTATGAAGACCCAGATAATGTGTGTTAAATTGTTTTTAACTTCTTTGTTCAGTCAGCCAGTGTAGGCTCTCCGGGTGTCTACTCGGGTCTTGGACCATTTAGCCCCCTAAAGATGCCCGCCTACAACCAGCTCGCTGCCAGCTCTCTACTTAATCAACAGTATGCTGCAGCTCTTGGCCTTGGTACGTCAATGAAATTATTTATTGCTAGTAAATTGACCATAAACCCACACGCTTAGTGGAGCTGAATACTTTTAAGTAGGCTGTTTGTGCGTACTAGTATTTGGTTGTGTTTGTCATGCAGGGCCTGTACTTCCAGGCTTACATGTGAGAAGGGGCCCCATGGTGGAAAAGGCTGTTCAAACCCTCCATGTGGATATATCCAGGCAGAGGGGAGGCTTGACTGCATCCCAGGAGCGGGAGCAGCAGCAGCAGTGGGAGAGAAGGAGGCCCCAGAGGCCCAGAGGAGAGAGTTTCCAGACCAGAAGGGGCACTGGAGCCACCAGTAAGTATACAGAATTGCAGTAATAAAATGCAAAATAAAATACAATGTTCACCAATTGATCTGAAAGTGAATAGCTTGACTTGTTTTAACAGTCTGTTTGGGTGGAGTTAAGGGAATGTCCATCTGTGCAATTGCGATCAATCTTAAGAGTAAGTGTAAATGTTTTTTAAACTTAAGTGAGGTCAGGCCCAGGTGTGCCCAATGCTCAGCAGGAAACTCGGCAGCAGAATTATGAAAACAGGCAACCACCCAGAAGAAGACAAGGTAATTGTCAAAAGAAATCAGAATTTTCCGGATACAAATAACAAAAAGTCTTAACATTCAATGCATTTTTAAAATACACTTTTAGGGCCTCGGAGGAGCAGGAACCGTAGCAGAGGCCAGCTGATGGTGGCTAATGTTCCATCTGCCATCCTTAAGTTTGACACAGACTTTGATTTTGACTCCTCAAATGCCAAGTTTATTAAGGAGGAGCTGGAGAGGGAGGTGCAGGACAGGACGAAAGGTTGGTTCATCAGCTCAAGACATCTCAAATGCACCACTGCATTTTAATTTTCAGCTTTTTTGACACAAAATTTTTCTTAAAAGCCCACATGGTAAAATCCTGGAAATGGACATCCCCCTGGACCTGCTACTGTTCTTACTGGAAGTATCACCTGGACGCCTGTTTACCACAGATCAGTGCTAGGTTCTGCATATCTTATTGATGGTTGCAAGAAAAACAATCACTATTAACTGGATAAAGCCTCCTAACCCTCCCACAATTGCTCAATGGTTACAAAAAGTCAAACAGGTGCACATGATGGAATACATGACTGCCCAGGTACAACTGAAATTGCCTATTTTCAAAAGGAGATGGATGTTAGTTATAGAATAGAATGATGTAGAGTTTTTGTAGGTATATATATGTGGGTGGATGTGTGTGCACTCCATCCATATGTGGCGTTACTTTGTTTTGTGTACATGTATGTCAGGCGAGGCCTAGTCTCAAGGCGGTTTTGTGATGATTAATTGCCTGTTAATTTATATTAATGGCAACAAAGTTTAAAAAAAAAAAAAAAGCCCACATGGTCAGTTTAAATCTAATTGTGTCGTACTATGACACACATTTATTTATACTCTGTGTTGCAGGTAAACTCTAAATCTCTTAAACTGTAGGTATTTGCTCAGCAGTAGCAAGACACACTGCTTCTGGCACCAGGATTTGGTCACCAAAGTGGCAGTGATGACAGTGATTTGTTTTGTCTTTTTTCCATGCCATGCATATGTGCAAAGATTTGTTTCCATTTTGGCACAAGTCTTTGCACATTAAACAGAAACAAACTTGAAACCAGGAATGGTCAAGTGAGACTTCAAAAGCCAGATTTGCTATTGCTCAGTATTGTGTGTAGGATTTGTGATGGTGAATAGATAAGAACACGAGTTGAATAAGTGAATCTGCCATTTTAAGAAACATTCACCTATAGCTTGGTCTTCCATAGCATATCCTTCCAGGTTACTTGCAGTATATATTTCTGTTTGCAGATGGAAATCACGAGGTAGAAGAGAAAGAAAAGGAGGAATTGCACTCTACTGCAGAGGATGATCATTCTGGCCCTAAATTCTACTACGACAAAGCAAAGTCCTTCTATGACAACATCACATCTGATCATAAGTTCAGGTAAACTAGTGGCCTTTTTATCCTCAAAATCCAAACCCTACTTTCTCCTGTATGTGGCGCTACAGGCTTGTGTCTCTGTTTGTTTCAGACTAACATGGGCGGAGGAGCGGAAGCGCAATCTGGAGACTTTTGGGGTTCCTGGACGGTTCCTGAGGGGCCAAGGCTTCAGAGGTGGCTATACTGGACGGAGAGGACGGGGCGCTGCTCAGACTCCAACTGCATATAGAACCAGGAGTGGACAGCTGTAAAGGTCAGAGCTAGAGCAACCCCGTCCTCCAATAATGGCTTCCTTTATGTGTAACAAATGGGACTGTTGCCAAATATGATGATCCGTAAAGGCAGCTCTGTTGTCGCTGATGAAGAAGCATCTTTTTTTGTTCTTTTGTTTTTCTCCCTGAGGCAGTTATCCTGCCCCCCCGTATTGCCAGGATTTTATTTTTATTTATGCCTTTTTGTCATTTGGTCCCATTTTGAATATGGATGCATGGCTCACTAAATGGTCCACTGTGTGTGACAATAGTTGTTTTCCCCTCAGAATATTTCCTTTCAATTAAATGGGGAGTGTTTGAGTTTCTGTTTTGTGTTACTTGGAAGAATTTCACTCCCAAACGTGTATTGTTTTCATTCTTTAAAGAAAGTATCTGGCTTTGCCTCTTGGGAGAACATTTATTTCATGTTGTAAACTGTGAATATTGACATAAAATGAACTAAACTTAAATGTATTTAAAGGCCAAATCTTGTGCATTGCTTTGTTCTGTCATATTGAAGCAATAAACTGAAAATTGCTGGTGCACTTGTCTCATGCTCTCTGAGGACACATCACATTATATCGTCGTCATATTAGTCAGTTATATGTGCAGCAAGTGAGCTTTAAACGTTTAAACCTTGGGTTGGACCATTCTAATATGTGGGATGTAACTATGTACAAATTCGAGGTACTTGTGCTTTACTTGAGTATTTCCATTTTATGCTACTTTGTCCTTTTACTCCACTACATCTCACAAACAAATATTGTAGGCTACTTTTTACTCCACTACATTTTTAAGACTGCTTTAGTTAGGCCTAATAGTCCTACCATTCAGATTACAAATGTAGCTTTTCTCCAAATCTAGTGATCTTTGAATTTGAATGTTTCTGATAAACTGAAAGATGACGTGTTCCTTTATGGGTTGAGAAAAGTTTCAACTTAAAGGGACTATTTGTAAGATTCAGAAATGCTGCTTAACAGCGACACCTGTGGCCTTGAAATCAACGAAAGTCAGCGTCGAGCTCGCGCTTGCTCGCTCTACATAGACATGAACGAGCATCGCTCAAAACAGTGAGGCGACAGACGTCAGCTAAAACCACAATATCACTCTATATTTCAGCTGCTTGGCAGTAATGTTAGCTGACCAGACGAAGGTCTCTCCATGAAACAATGCTGATCCTAGTGTTGGCTTTTCCTGCTCAGCGCAGGCTTCAGCAGCAGGGCTCCTCAACGAGTTACGTTATCGCCTCCCGACCGCAGCCGGCAGCCGAAGACATCGGCACTCGGTAGATAACGAGACGATAACGTAACTCGTTGAGGAGCCCCTACACTTCACAAGACACGGAAAACCTCTGTTGGTCTGGAGGAGCTGCAGCATTTATTTCTGCACAAACGTCAACTTTACATTCACTAGATATTCTCAGCGCTAAACTAACTTTTCTGCAGTGTGTAGTGAGCGCACGTTCACGTCTAGAGGTGGAGCGAGACAGCGAGGACGCGCGCGCTGTCTGAGTGAAGGAGAGCAGGCAGCAGAGACGAGGCTCCGGCCACACGCGAGCGCGCATATGCGAACGCGCATGTGTGCCGACCCGCTACATTTAAACGCTTAAAAAGTTACAAACAGTCCCTTTAAGATCATAGACTGTATATAAAGATGGACGACACATCTCCACTTCCTCCCACTGTACAGAAGTGAAGTCAAAATATCTCGGATACGGGAGCTGTCATCTTGAGATTTTAAACTAATTGGTAGCCAGGGTCTGCGCAGTAGTGATCGGGAGGTAGAGCCGCGGTATCGAGGTCACCGGCCGGAACCAATCGTGAGCCGAGCTCGGCCGCAGCTCGTCAGCGAGAGAGACTCACAGCTGTCAATCATGACTTCTCACCCCCTTTTTTATAGCATCAAACAACCAAACTTATCAGAAAAATTAACACTGGAATATACATTACATCAGCATGATAAGAACTACCTAAAATGACAGAAATCATCTTTAGGAAAATGTTATTTGACGTGTACTTTGACTTTTTAGTTTGGCCTATGTCCCATCTGCTAATATGGAGGAGGTGGGCTTTATGGCCTATACTGCAGCCAGCCACCAGGGAGCGATCAAGATGTTTTGGCTTCACTTTTGGGGAGCGGTCGTGTCATCTATCTTTATATACAGCCTAGATGCTAAGATAAATAAACTATTTAAAAACCCTCTTGGATCAGCTGGAAAATGCATTGTCACAAAGCTGAAAAAAGGCTACCAAGTAAAGGATCTTAATACTTCACCACAATAGATGATCCTTATTTTGGGACAGTATCAGTGTTTTTGTGTATTAAGGTCCCTTGTCTTTTAATAAGGAACAGGTGCTTTTTGTTCAACATAGCCTACTGTAAACATTGTCCGATTATGTACAGGGCTATGTCAGGGGTTCCCAAACTTTTCCAAGCCAAGGCCCCCCATTGACAATGCTACAGCAAATATAACAAAAAATAAAAAATAAATATATACAATCTGGCATGGCAAATACAATTCTGATATTCATTCATTTTTTTTCATTTCAAAATTTATTTCGAACATGTAGAATACAAAAAAAAACAATAAAGAAAGAAAGAAAAAGAATGATCATACCAACAAGTGGACAGCCAGAAACAAGTAGTATTTACATACAATGAAAAGCATAACAAAAATAAATTGTCAACACTTGATGCCTTAATTATTAATTATTAACCAGCTTCCTTATTGAGCCATACATATACTCTAATTAAATTTTCCTAAATTTGTCTAACTATAATTATTATTTAGAATTATTCTAACTATAATTATTACCTTTAATCTGTGTCATACAGAAATATAAATTAATTACTGATATAATTATCCTTATCAAAATATAAATTTGTTATCAATCCAGAATACCAATTCATTCCTTATAATATAACTTAATCACAATACCAATTAATTACTTATAATATAACTTAATCACAATACCAATTCATTACTTATAATATAACTTAATCACAATACCAATTCATTACTTATAATATAACTTAATCACACAACCAATTCATTACTTATAATATAACTTAATCATATTGACTATTTGTTATCTTTTCTTATATGCGCAAATTATTATTTATAATATACAATTTATAATATACAATATGCACATGCAATACAAGATAATGTTATATATTATTACAAATTATATGTTATAATAATAATAATAATAATAATTTTATCTAATTAAAAAAAAAAAATTAAGAATTTGCCCTCATCTTCTCCAATTTTCTGAGTCCCCCACTTTGAGAATCAATGTACTGTATCACAAGCAACAAAAAATGTTAGATGGGTCGCTTGATGTGAAAACTGTGCAGGTGTCCCAGATTGAACCTGGGGAGGGAAAATGCTAGCACATGTCAGGTGCATGATGATATTGTAACAAATATGAACATGAGCCTTTGGTATCATGATGTCGTATTCACATTTTTCCATTTTTCTGTGCTAAAAAACACAACTTTGGCATCCACTCTGTAGGCTGTATGAACCTACAATGTGGACTGATTGGCTCTCATGAATCAGAAGCTCTACTCCGTCTCCAGTGAGAGAAAGTGTTCGGCTATAGGCTCTACTCACTGTCCGGGTTGTACCAAAACACTGAGGGAGAGGGATTTTCCCCTATCACATAACAGCTTATTATCTGCGCCATTATTTGCATGCACACCATAAATAACTTTCAGCAAAATCTTATGTTTAATACATCCAGAGAAATCCAGTGTTTTTTTTATTTCCCTTTTCTTCAAGACAGAGAGATGCCACTTGCGTCAACACCCCCCTCCCATTTCCTGCTAATGGACAAACTGTGTAACCAAATAGAGGGCTGCGCTCAGGATAATAAATATTAGAATAAAAGGAGCGCTTTTATTTCCCATATGAGAACATGTCGGTGGCATTTTCATCGGCGCGCCCCAGGAGTAAAGGGGAGGTGACACAGCAAACCATTCAAAAGGTAAGAATCTCTGCTTGTTGTGGTTATTATTATCATTATTATTATTATTATTATTATTATATACTAGTCTGGATGGGAGTGTGCTGTCCGCCGCCAGTGCAGAAAAAGAAAGTATAAATATATATAAATATGATAAGAAATGGCAACTGGTAGGCTATATTGTAACGTTACAGTGTATTGAAGGTGCGAACCAAACAAAGCCATGACGGTGATGATGAAGACGAGCAGCATCACTGTGCTGGAGCTGTCTGCTGTCTGATGAGGTTCATCTAGAGCTGCTTTCTATAATGACGAATGATGAATATTATTTTATTATATGTTAAATACATCAGCTTTAGATTGTGTGACTTGTTTTCAAGAATTTAAAAAACACCTGAGTTGTGTTTTTTTATTAGTTATATATAGGTGCCAGTTGTCAGACAGCGTGCAATGGTTATTATTGACACCTGCTTTGTTGCAAAAAACATATAAGCATCCTCTGAGAGGGAAACTGAGCAACACAGGACAACAAAAACCATGAGCCCTATATGCTATCAAAAGACTGCTGCTGCTTTTATCCTTGACTGCACTATCCATCCCTAAGACAGGCACTTTCAAATGATGTCCTAAATAAAGACTGTGAGAAGCTGCTGCTTCATTTGGCTCCATTATGAAAAAAAAAAAAAAAAAATCAGAGAACTGACCCAGAAAGGCTGGTTGAAGTTGTGAGAATCCAGGACACAACACTGCAATGTCTTAATAGGGCATATTTTAGTATTAATTTACCACGCACATGTGACTTGAGATACTGATAAGTTATTTTGTTGTCTTCCCCAAAGATGCTGGATGAAAATCATCATTTAATACAATGTATAATGGATTACCAAAGCAAAGGCAAGACAGCTGAATGCACACAGTAAGTGCTCTCTTTAAATTCCTGACTGATGCCTTGTAAATGTCATTATTATTATTATTATTAAGGCAAAAGTGAGTAAATAAAGCTATGTTTCATTTCCCCCTTTTTCGACAGGTATCAGCAGATCCTGCACAGAAATCTTGTTTACCTGGCCACGATAGCAGATTCGAATCAGAACATGCAGTCGCTACTACCTGCAGTGAGTCCTTCATCGTTTCAGGAACAAGTAACACTATATATCCGATATATAAATATATGAGTCATCCCTCACCTTCTCTCTCATTTTAAAAGTAAATATTCATGATAGGCGAAGCTTTACGACATTTTATATGGCACAGAAGTAAACATTCACTTCTCATGTAATTTGTCCACTGATAAATCTACAAAAAAAAAGTGTAATTTAAGAGACAATATAGGAGTCAATATAAAATAGAGGCATAATGACATGGAGAACAGCAATTAGGATGTATAGTCTTTCAATTACTGTTTAAATTGATCAACTGAGTTTTTACTTTCTAGCCTCCCACTCCCAATATGTCCATGGGTCCTGGAGGGATGGGCCAGAGTGGGGGACCAACTCCGATCAACCTCAACGACAACATGGCACCAGGACTGCCCCCCACATCAATGATGCAGAGCCAAATGAGCAACGGTGAGATTTCAACACAGATGTGCATTTTATAGATAAACTGTGGTGCACGTGAATTTTATCTCCCATACAATCCCAGACTTGGTGTGCACACATACTGTACAGCTCCATCTTGTTGTCCGTCCCCCTGTCTTGAGTGCTTGACTGATCCTGACGTTGCTGCATGTTTGTCTGCAGATACAAAACCCCGTCTTGTCTGTCACAGTGTCACACACTGCAAAATATCTGATGATCTTAAAGGAATGGGTTGGGTGATTTGAAGTGGGGGTGTATGAGGTACTTATCCGTAGTCAGTGTCTTACCTACAGTAGATGACGGTCGGAGCATCCCCAGCTTTGAGCAGCAGACAGGAGTACCAGCACAGGAGCAAAGCAATGAACTGCTGTGGAGGGGGTCGGCAGCAAAATATATTTTAGCCACCTAAATGAAAGGCTCACCTAAAAAAAAATCAATATCAGTGTGTACGCTATATTTAGAATATTTTCACCAATTTACTTTACCGTCAAACAGCCCTTTCAGACCGGGAACTGAAGCCGCTGTATCCATCTACGCTCTTGCCAAAGCCACCAGACTCCATTGAAAAAAAGCTGTAATTTTACCACGCAGTACACGGGGTTGCTGGTTTACTGCTGCCTCCATTGGTTAGTTTGTTTGTGCTATTGTGTGACTTTGGTGAATCCAAACTAACCAAAGACACACAAATAACACGAACAAAGTAACCGATGGAGACAGCGGTAGACCGGCAACTTCCGTGTTCTGACAGGTAAAATTACAGTTTTTTTCAAAGGAGTCTGGCTGCTTTGGTGAGAGCATACATGTAGATAATGGCTTCAGTTCCTTGTCGGAAACATAGGCTGTATAGCTGTCTCACGGTAAGATAAATAACTGGCGAAAATATTCTAAATATAGCATACACTTAAACATAGATTTGTTTTGGGCTTTAGCCTTTCTTTTAGGTAGTTGAAATACATTTTGCTTCGGTGCGGTAACTCCTGTCTGCTTTTCCAAACTTGCCAACATGCCGACCGTCATCTACTGTATGTAATACACTGACTATGGATAAGTACGTCATACAACCCCACTTCAAAACATCTAAACTATCCCTTTAAGTTCAGCTAATAGTCAGATTTGTTTGCAGCTACAGCGACTTTTTCCTTCTTTCTGCTCATTTTCACACACATCATTAACTCAATCCTTGTACAACCACGCAAGCTTCCTGTAAAGATGAACTGAATGTGGGCCCATGATTAACATGATACGGCACCACATGGCTGCTCTGACTGTGCGTGTGTGTCGTCAGGCCCCAGCCATGCCCCCATGCAGCAGCAGTCTGGTCAGGTGCAGTCGGCTATTCCCTCCGCGTCCCTCAGCCTGCCCGCCAGCAGCTACGGTAGCTCAGCCTCAGCCTCCTCCGGCTACAGCCACGCTGCGCCCTCCTCCCAGGGCAGCATGATCCAGGGCCCTGCGCCTGGCTATGGCTCTTCCTCCTCTTCCTCCTCCACATCCTCATCCTCCTCATCCTCCTCCTCCTCCCGCAGCAACCTCAACATGCAATCCAACCAAGGTGAGAGCCAGGTATAGAGGAGCCTCATCATCAGGGTATCTGGTCTATTTTTAAAGGGAGGGAATACTTTAAGGTTTATGATTTCAACACACCAAACAATTTAGGACTTGATTATCATAAACTATACTCTTAAGATGCAAGATGTCTTATGAAAATAAGGCCTTTCAAGTGTTCAGAGTGATGCAGAAACCATACGGTAAAACATTTGTATGATTTATGAAACACATCTGAATGTATTCATCAAAAATGCCTCCTTGATCTTGCTTAAAACATTTGCTTACATGCACATCTGCCCTCATCAATCTGTAAATTCTCTCCAAGTCCCTCCAAGCTTAACCATCAAAATAACCAAACACATTCAGTTCATCAAAGAGCCTCCCTTCTTCCTTCTGCTCCAGGCTTTACCTATCTCCTCCTAAATCTCTGACTCCTGACCCTGAGATGCAGCCCTCCTCTCCCTGTGGATATCTCTGTTTATGCACTGACTTCACTGGCTTTGTTTGCATTTATGCTTCAGAGCAGCATCTTGAAAGCATCTCTTCAGAGAGTTTTGTTTTCATTAAGAGACCCCTGACTGCTATGGTGGATCCCTTTTGGCTTTTCCCTATGCCCCGATTGCCATGGACCTCCTTATTTGTCAGTTTAATTATGCACATTTCTGCCAGACTCAATGCTGCGTATGCTGTTGAATGCTAATGCTGGTATGTCTGTGTACATTAATGTATGAGATCTCTTCCCCCCATAATCAAACCTCCTTCCCAGTTTCCATGATGCACCAACAGTCTGCTACTCCGCACTACTCCTCAGCCCAGGCTGGGGGTCAACACTATCAGGGACAGCAGGCCATGGGCATGATGGGTCAGGGCAGTCAAGGAAACAGTATGATGTCTCAGAGACCCATGGGGTCCTACCGCTCCTCACAGCAAGGTAGGTGGTAAGACTTGCCAGTCTGGTGTGGCAATGGGTTTTTTGTTGTTGTTGTGTTTGAGTGCTCAAGTACACACAGTAGATGGATGAGTTAATAACAGTTTGGAACTGTTTGGACTGAAAAGGTTTCCATTAAGTTTGGCTCTGGATGCCAGTGTCACAGTCTCCAGATTGATGAAAATGCTAAGTTTGTTGCGGAAGTATTAGTGCGTGCACAGTATTAGTTTTTGCATCAAAGATGTGATATTAAAGGTCTGGAAATTAGGCTACCCAAGTTGACTTCCTGCAACATTAAGAGGCAGACTGGAGATGTATCACTCGTGTCACATTAGGTTCCTGTCTCTGTAAATCACTTAACTTGTGCTGCATCAGCATGTGCCTAATAATAGTCCACCCTGTCCTGTTATGTCTTTTGAAGGGTGTAGACTAGGCACGTAGTAACTCAGATATATAAAGAAGGATGGGGTGCTGTTTCCAGGGCAACAGAACACGATTGTATGTCCTCATTCACCCTGGTACACTGCTATCCTTGCATGACTGGGTGACGGATTTCCAGATAGAACTTTGTTATGGATTTGTTGTGTCCATATTAAAGCTGCAGTCGGGAACTTGGAGCAAATACGATAAAAAAAAGAAGTTATTTTTATAAAACTGTCGCTATATCCTGACAGTAGTGCAAAAATGTTGTTCCTCTGCCTCCTCCTAGTGCTCCTAATGGCATTTGCAAGATTTCACTGACCAGAGGAAAACAACCAATCAGAGCCGAGGAGTCTCTACGGCAGGGCTGGGGTCGAAAAGTCAAAAAATTACATCCTAATGTCTTTTCCTAAACACCTTTCTTTGACCTCTATGGCAAATGTCATGAGGTCAAGGAAAGATGTGAAGGAGTATTCATAAGGACTTAGGAAAAGACAAACGTGGTGTTAAGAGAATCCGTAATGATGATGCGACCGCGGCGGATGTTAGTTGCGCGGGTCTGCAATGGTGGAACTACAATGTTCCAAAGAAGGACTACAAAAGGCGCATGAGTGCCCCGTGCGGTCTTAAATAGGTCTTTCAGTGACCTTCCTAAGCAAAAAAGACCTTTTGACCGACTTTTTCTGCTCGTGAAACTGGCGAACTCCGATCAAACTATCAAACTAGGCAGCGCTGATATTCATATTTGATCAGCGCTCCCTAGTTTGATAGTTTTATCGGAGTTTGCGAGTTTCACGCGCAGTGATGGACAGCTGCTGTAGTAACTGCTCGGCTCTGATTGGCTGTTTACCTTTGGCGCTGTGAAATCTGAGTCAGAGGAACATGATTTTTTCACTGATTATCTGCCTCATGCACTACTGTTAGGATATAGTGACCGTTTTTTATAAGAATAACTTATTTTTTATTTATCTATCAAATTTGCTCAAAGGTACCGACTGCAGCTTTAAGCTGCTCGCTCACCAGCCACTCCCTGATTGGTCGTGGGGCTGTTGCTAGGGCTCCTCTGTCAACCGTGTTTCCTTGGTCGTATCGGGAATTATCAGATACAGCATGTTGCTATGAAATTGTTTTGCTATTTTTTGCAGAAGTTAAGATGACATTTCTTTATGCTACAGCTCATGTCTCTATTTGGAAATATTGGGCCAATTGTGTTTTTTAAAAGGAGATTAGATTAGTGCCTGGCATCTTTAGAGCAAAGAGTTTTGTTCTGTTGTTTTTCTGCGTTTGTTAGATAAAATTGAAAGGGAAATGGAAGGAGTGGAATCTGGAGTTTCTGCACACCACCACCAAGCAGAGATCAGATTCTCCCTGATAACTTGCTTTCTATAATCCTCATTTTCTCCTCTAAAATTACATCTCCTGTAATTTGTCATGGAATTATTCATTGTAATTGCTCCATTTTAATTAGCGTTTTTCTTGGGTTGGCCCAGAATAGCTTCCTTCACATTATCACTTCAACCCACTGAAAAACATCACCAGTGAAATTCTACAGAAAGTTATATAGAAAATGATAATTGATATATTAAGTCACTCCATTCATAACTATTCATATGAGCCTCATAACTCAATGACGACTTCCAAGAAAACTGTCCATAATGTCTCTTATCTATGTCTCTATTTTTGTCTTTCACTATTCTTAATACACACATGTACACACACACACACCTTCAGGCTGCCTAAATTGCCCACAGCCCCTTTAGTCTCCAACTCAGCGGCCAATTGATCCAACCAACTGTTTAACAAATGGTGGTGTCGCCTGTCTTGCAGGATCTGCACAGCAGTACATGGGACAAGACGAGTTCTACGGAGAGCAGTATGGACACACTCAGAGCTCCAGCGAGCCCATAAACCGGCAATATTACCCTGATGGTAATCGTGCACATCCATAAACTTCATACACACAGCTCTCAAACACACAAAGCCATATTACAGGTCATGCCATTTCCTTTTAGCACTATCCCACTGAGCCTGAGCCAGATTTACTGAAGCTTCAGCTCGTCCTCCCCGTCATCGTCTTTTTCCCTTATTGTGGGAGAGGAAAAGTATTGGAGAAAGAAAATTGCAAAAAACTGACATTGGTTTCAATTCTGTTTCCTCCCAGTGTGTCTGTGTCCATACTGTCCCCTTTGGTGTGCCGAAATTTCAGATTTCAGAGAGTGCCATAGCAGTGTGTTGAGGAGAGAGTGCAAACTTCCTCCAGGGTGTTTTTTCTTTGTGCTTTGTGCATAACATTGAAGCGAGTTGCGCATGCATTATGAATGTTTGGGCTTCAAACCGCGAATAATAATTTCTCTTCTGTATGTTAAGTGGATTTTGCCTTTTCAGAGGAGTTTATGCACATGTTGAACAGTGTTCTCTACAGGTCACGGGGAGTACTCGTATCAACAGTCGTCATATGGCGAGCAAGGCTACGACAGATCCTTTGATGAATCTTCACAGCATTACTATGAAGGAGGTAACAGATATTCATTTTAAATTAATTTATTATTTATAACCAACAACTACAGTATAGTACTACCTCATGTGATTAATATGTGTACCTGTGTGTGTGTATATACTCCAGGTAACTCTCAGTACAGTCAACAGCAGGCCCAGTATCAGCAGGGTTCTGGCCAGCAGCAGCAGCCCTTCAGCCAGCAGCAGTACTCCTCTCAACAAGGCTACAGTGGACAGCCACAGGGATACGGTTAGAACAACACATACAACCTACTGTGTGCATTCACACCAGCATAAACACACACAAAACAAATGAAAACATCACCTGAATGTCACCCTACTGCTACAGGTCCTGGCCAGGGTGGATCCTCCCAGTATTCTCAGTATCAGCAGGGTCAAAGCCAACAGTACGGCTCCTACCGCTCCTCCCAGGGAGGCCCTGCAGCACAGACGCAGAGGCCATATACCTATGAACAGGTACATCAAATCAGATCAGATCTCAGATTTCAGATTCTCTGAAACTAGCTTAACAACACTGACTAATATCCATCTAACATATAGGAAAATAGGTATATAATTCCTAATAAATGCTTAATTTTGGTGGAATTCACCAGTCAATTTTTAGAAATACTTAAATCTTACTTAATCTTTTGGTACACTAGAGCGGTGGTTCCCAACCTCTTTTCCAAGTCAAGTCAAGTCAAGTCCCCCCCTTTCCCCCCTACTTGTATTGAAGAAAAACTGAACCCCCTCCATATTTTCTGACTTCATCACCCTTAAAAAAATGTTCAAATCCTCGAACAAAATGCTCAATTTGAATAAGGTGATAAGGTGTATTAAATGGGTGTCTTTTTTTTATTAAACCAACTTTCTTTAATGAATATAACTCGTCAGTTTTGTCAACAAAAAGTGATGACGTCTTGATGGATTCGCCAAGCAAATGCAAACACATAATATGATCTTCTTTTGTAATGACTTAATTTACTATATTAGTGTTAGAGACAAAATAGAGTAATTTTTGTTGTGGTTAAATAAATGTAATTTACGGTGTTGTTAGATTGCTGCTAGACCGCCTCGTTAATACAGGTGTGGGCCTCTTTTTGTGTGTGGCAAGCGGGAGAGTATATACTTTTTTGACCGCAGTGAAAATGTTTTTGAAAGGCTAAACGCCAACAAATATGGATTGAAGCAGAATATTTCGCTGATAAAAACATGTTTTTCAATTTCGGAAATGATTACATCTATCTTTTTTTCAATAAATTTGTACTTCTGGACTCTACAACGCTCTGGAGTTAGTCGGAACAAGTCGGAATCAATCCTACATGGCCACCACAGGAATTCAATTCTACAAATAGTATAATACTAATAATATTAGTGTAGCCTGATCTTTATCTGCAACTGTGCAGAAATCCCGGCTTTAAACAGAATGTGGCCTACTAAGTAGCAAAAAAATATATATTTTTAATTGTTTTATATACACACAATTACATAAATGATCCAGTAAGTGTGTTATTATGATTTAAGTTATACATGTGCAAATGTAATTTTGACAACCTCAGAGTAGACAAATCCTGGCGCACCCCCTGTGATTGGGAACCACTGCACTAGAGCACACACCCAAGCCCTTTTTAAGTAGCTTGAGGCACAAATTAAATCTCAAACATTTGGTCCCTGCATTTTCAAATCAAACTCTCCAACCAGATGCATGTGGGAAATATGGCTGTAACTTTAAATTACACTTATGTTTTGTTTGTCTGTCTCAGTAGTGAAGTGAAATACAATCTAATCTTTCAGTGTAAATCATTTTACATTGCAGGGTCAATATGGAAATTATCAGCAATAAGGTACCACATTATTTTCCTGTTGGAGGAAAATCCACAAGGAACGGTTCGACAGTGACGCGTTGGCTCAGCTGTAGATTGGAAGATCTGGCTGCTTCAGATTTATTATCCTCTCATTAATCACTATTCTAGCTAAGAATACATAATCTAAACAAATGTGATGCTTTCCTCGTCTGTTTTGCTCACTACAGGGTTCTAGCGGGTAGCTGGAGGTGTGAAGTGCCACTGGCCACCCTACGAAGAGTCAGGGTGCTTAAAGTAAACCTTCCGTATGGGCACTAAAAAGGAGCCGTAAAGTCATTCGATGAGCCTCAACAAATTGCCTGCATCGTTCTCTTTCTTTTCTGTCTTTGCCTTTCACTCGTCTTTATCCCATCCCCTGCTTTTAATGTTTATTTTATTTTACAAGCCTCTTTCTTTAATCTTTTTTCTGGTGTACAGAGCAGGCCCGCAGTTTGTGAGACTGAGGCTATAAAAAGCAATTTAGCCTTGAAGGAAATGTTCCTTGATATTTATCTAATAGACTAGGTCCAGCTCTTGCTTTAATTCCTAGTTGAGGCGCTGTTATATCTCACGATAAGGGGAATTAATTTTATGAAGGTGAAATCGTTGGTCCTTAAACCTGACTCGATCAGGGGGTTTGTCTGTGTTAGTCAAACTGTGATGTGTTGCTGTGTGGTCTAACATTATGTGTTTTCACTCTCTGTGTATGTCTTTCTGAGGTAATAGACAAAATAGTTAGCCGACTGATCCAGACTTAAACGTGTTTATCATCGTCCATGATAATCATACATCGTGGTAGTATTTTTGGCATATATTTTCGGTGGTATTGCTCTACACAGACATATCGTTATTGTGCAGAGTTAAGAGGGGTCATACTACTCTGATGCCAATCAGTAATGATTTTACATAAAAAACACATAGCCACTTTGTCTGCACTTTATTTTGCAGTGACTGTATATTGTTGGATATTTTGTATTGTAGTGCAATTCAGGCTGTTTTTAACGAATGATCCTCAAAAAGCCAAAGTGACACAGGAACAGGACGGTAGCGTGTCCTGCACCTCTACTTCAATAAGTGCAATACACTCAGTTAGTCATGTTGAGGTTGGTTCTTATATGGTGAGTTTAAACTCTATATCATTATTTGTAGTTTGTTGACATACAGTGATGGCAAAGACTATAGGGCTGGTTAATAATGTTATTAAATGTTATGTTGCAGGTTTCAACTGACATGTCATATTTAAGAAAATCATTTTTTTTGTATTTATGTGACTTATGGACAGATTATGTGAAGTCTTTCAACACTTACATAAAGCTTAAATATTCCTTTTTTCAGTGAAAACTTTTATCATCTTTTGTTTTAAATTAACAAAATACTGTAATGCTTAAATAAGACAAGGGACATAGAAGGTTCATGTTTATCTATCCATGTGTGATTACAAAATGGGCATATATTATATTGTTTATTTATTTAAAAGAAGTCAGACAACACTTCTGGTCATTTCACTAATATTTCTTACAGTTTGAGCAGTAATGAGGATTATCAGTGTGGCTGTGAGGGTCCAGCTTTGCAGTATATTCTGTAGTAACTCAGCTTATCTCAGAGAGGTAAAATAACACAATATAGTTGCAGGGTTAATCAATAATGGGAGATACATGGCTGTCAAACAGCTTAATAACTATGTACCACTCAACAGTGACAATCACAGGCTTCTCTATACTACATTGGATTTGTATCAGTGTTTCATTTTACTGTGACCTGAACATGTATGGCAAGTCTTTTCTAGTTCCATGTAGTGTGTCATCACTGATGTGGGTGGTACGCCTTGTTTGTTTGTGTGTGTGTTTGCATGTATGTAAGAGAGGGAGAGTGAGAGAGAGAGAGTGAGAGAGAGAGATACGTTTGGTGTGCATAATCCAAATATGAATGTTATCTACTCATCTATTGTAAGACTGCATTGCCTGATCTTTTCTGCTGTCTTTTGTTACTGTTTGTTATATAAAAAATAAACTGACATTCACCTTTTGTATGTCTGCTTTTTGTGGATTTATTAATGGCATGTCAGAAGTCACACATCATGATAATGATGCTATCATATTAGTATTATTATTATAGTTATAGTATTGTTTATGTTTATTATTATTATTATTATTATTATTAATGCCAACATTTTTTGCACAAATTAAGACTACACAAACATAACAAAAAATAAATATACAGTGCAGGAAGAGGCAAAAAACCCACTGGGCTTATTTGAAGCTTCCACCTAAATAGTGTTAAAATTACAGAATACAAGATTAATATACAGAAATAATATGACTATATAATAATGATGACAACAATTAGAACAATATATATATATATATATATTTATATATATATATATATATATATATATATAATAACAACAATAACAATAAACAAAACGTGGTTCATGGTTTAATAGTATGAACCATGTGCATACTGGTTTTATTATTGGTTGTGAAATTCCTGTATCCTTTGCCCAATAAAATATGCAACAAAACAAAATTATGTATTTCTTTATGAACCTTTCTGATCCTGTAAAGTGTTAACACTTTATTGTATGAAGTATTACAGATATGGGTCAATTAAAAATGTATTGAGACTGTATTTTATAAGTTGGCATGTTTTCTAAGCTTTTGGCTTGTCTGTCTGTTAACACACACTCCAGTCCAGATGGTGGCGGTAGAGGACCAAATCACAACAGCAAAGAATACCGGAATTAACAATCGCGTAAACAAACTGTCCCTTCTCTGGTTCCGTAGTTATCCAGAGCGCCTGTACAGTGAGCAGCGTGCTGTAGGTAGTCATGGGTTACACAATGTTGGCAACGTTGTCTAGAGTTAAAAGCCCTCGGTGGCTTTCTCCAGACATACTCTTAAGATACATACTAGCACAAGAGGTGAGAAGAACCGAGTCGAGCTGGTTCAGTCCCAGTAGTTGTCCGGTAGCAGCAGCAGCCTGGAGGAGGAGAGTCACCGCCGGAGGAGGTACCAGAGAGGTCAGCACCTCCTGTCAGCTGCACGGTAAACACCGAGCAAACCCCAAGAGGAGAGAGCTGTCTGAGAAGAAGCTGGTATGTGTTTTATGTGTTTATAACTGATCCATTCAAGGGATATAAACAGAGAGATTGAACAAGTAATGTTACATAAATAGAACCAATGAGGATGCAGTCAGTCCAGTACTTCATGTGTGGAGTCCCCATTAAAACTAGTAGAAGATCAAATCTTTATCCCTCAGGTTGCCTTCAAAACAAGGACTAATGTCTTCCTGTAGTTGGATCATTTGCTCAGTTTGTCTCCTTGTAGAATTTTTGTATGAATGAAAAAAAACCAGATGTAAAATAGTTCTTTTTTTAAAGGGACTGTTTGTGATTTAGTCACATTGCCCAACAAAATGATGTACTTCTTTATGAACCTTTCTGACCCTGAAAAGTGTTAAAACTTTTATTATATGAAGTATTACAGATATGGGTCAATTAAAGGGACTGTTTGTAAGAATCAGAAATGCTTGTTAACAGCGACACCTGTGGCCGTTAAGTCAACGAAAGTCAGCGTCGGGCTCGAGCTTGTTCTCGCTCTACATAGACATGAACGAGCATCGCTCAAAACAGTGAGGCGACACACGTCAGCTAAAACCACAATATCACTCTATATTACAGCTGCTTGACAGTAATGTTAGCTGACCAGACGAAGGTCTCTCCATGAATCACTGCTGATCCTAGTGTTGGCTTTTCCTGCTTCAGCCTCCCGACCGCGGTCAGAAGGATTAGGGAAGACACCGGAGTTTTCGTCGGAGACGATAACGTAACTCGTTGCGGAGCCCCAGACACAGAAAACCTCTGTTGGTCTGGAGGAGCTGCAGCAGTTATTTCTGCACAAACGTTCACTGTACATTCACTAGATATTCTCAGAGCTACGAAGTCTTCTGCAGTGTGTAGTGAGCGCGCATGAACGCGAGGTGGAGCGAGCTGAGTGAAGGCAGGCGGGCAGGCAGAGGAGCAGAGTACAGCAGAGACTCCAGCAGAGTCAACTACGGTCTCCCCCGCGTCCTCCGACAGCGGCCAACACTGTTCTATAAGACGGGCTTCACTAGATATAATTTTGCGGTTTTGGTGCTTCCGTGTAGTTTGTGTGGGAGTCTTGTCTGAACAGCGTAGCCACGCGCGAGCGTGCATATGCGACCGCGCATAGGACACCGACCCGGTTGATTTATACGTGTAAGAAGTTACAAACAGTCCCTTTAAATCCACAAATATCACATCAAAAGAATATCCAATATCCAATGCCTTAATCTCTCCAACATGTTTCACTAGATATATCCAGTGGATAATTCTAAAAGAAAAGCTCATCCTGGGCTTTGGGAAACATTTTTCACCATTGTCAGACATTTTTAGACAAACAATTAATCAATTCATTGAGAAAATAATCAACAGATTAGTCAAAATAATCTACAGCTGATGTTCCAATGCTAGAGTTTTTTCACAGTACAGCCCTTGTTATTATTTGTGCGTCATCCATCCTTATGTTGTGTTGTTGATGACTCACAGTGTGGATTATTAGCCAACTGTCTAATTATTCTTGATTTGGCCCATATTAGACCCGTCACTTCGTGGACCATCGCCGTGTGAAGCTGCTGGCCGGGTCAGGCGGTAAAGGGGCCTGCAGCTTTCACAGTGAGCCGCGAAAAGAGTGGGGTGGACCAGATGGAGGGAACGGAGGTGACGGAGGAAGCATCATTATGAAGGGTAAGTTGGTAAGGCATATGACACTAGTCACTAACAGAGCTCGCTCCATTCTGCATCATGCCAAAACGTGCTTCCATCATTAATTCCTTATTTACGTGCTTTCAGCGGACAAGTTTGTCAAATCGTTGGCGCAAGTAGTTCCGATTTACAAAGGCGAGGATGGGCAATCAGGGAGCAGCAAGAACTGTTACGGCAGGAATGGCAGCCTAACCTATATTTCTGTGAGTCCATGCATTTGATCATAAATGACTGTATGTAATCATCACGTTTCTACCATAAACCTACTGCCTAACCTTGCCTTTGACGTTTTTCCATGTATAAAGGTACCACTAGGCACCGTGGTGAAGGAAGAGGGACAGACAGTAGTGGACCTTTCTGAACATGGCCAGGAGTATCTGGCTGTGTTCGGAGGGGCCGGTGGGAAGGGGAATCGATTCTTTCTGTCCAATGAGAACCGCGCCCCGATGACCGCGACCCCAGGAGTGGCGGGCCAGGAGAGGGTCCTTCAGCTAGAGCTCCGCACCATGGCCCATGCTGGACTGGTGAGAAAAAAGCTGCTTATGTTTGAAATAACATGCTGATATTGCTTTTTCAACACCACAAATGTAATGAACTGATTTTTTTAATCTTTATCCCATCAGGTGGGGTTTCCCAACGCTGGGAAATCATCTTTGTTGAGAGCCATCTCCAATGCCAGGCCTGCTGTGGCTGCTTACCCTTTTACAACACTCAACCCACATGTAGGAATTGTCAACTACAGGGATCACGAGCAGGTTGCAGGTAGTTGATTTTAAGCAAACAATTAATGTATTATAGAGTCATTAGTCATTATTCTTTATCATGGTATGATAACATTTTAATAGGATTTCGCACTGTATAATTTGCAGCTTTTTTCCAAGTATAATGTCTACTGTATGTTCCACTTTCACCCTTGCTCTATGTAGTTGCTGACATCCCAGGCATTATTCGAGGAGCCCATCTGAATCGAGGCCTCGGCATCTCTTTCCTGCGTCACATAGAGCGCTGTCGTTTCCTCCTCTATGTTCTGGACCTGTCGACTCCGGAGCCCTGGAGCCAGCTTCAGCACTTGCGTTATGAGCTGGAGCAGTATGAGCCGGGTCTATCCCAGCGGCCTCAGGCCATCATAGCCAACAAAATGGACCTACCCGAGGCCCGGGAGAAGCTAGAGACTCTAAAGAGCCACGTCAACCAGCGGGTCATCCCCGTGTCGGCTCTTACAGGACAGAACACAGAGGAGCTCATCCTCCATCTCCGAGAGCTGTACGACGGCTACCTCCAAGGAGAAGACAAACCCACTAGGTGGTAGTAAAAACTACGTCCTCTTGATCTATTTATTATGATATATATTTATCCTGGAAGAACACATTTAAATAGCTTAATAAATATATACAAACAAAACTAAATTCAACATTCGTGTTTGCTTATTAATGACTTGCAGCATATTGCTCAATACACTGACAAAATGTGAGATTTCTTGAAATATAACTTATTAAAGCTGTATGCTACACAACAAAGGCGACATATTGCTTGTTAAGAGACGACAGTACACTTTTTAAATGTTAGGGTTCACAAATGCCTGTCTAGGGTCAGCCTGTAAAGACAAATAAATAATAACAAAATCAGTCTAGAGAAGGATATTTGTGTGCATCAAGATGATTTTGAGTAAAACACATAAATAACTATGTGGAGTTGGCTGAGGAAACACCACATCATTGACACTATTTGGTAATTTTCTCAGTGAATACAAAAACACTGGCGTCGCACACTGACAAAACAGATGAATAAAAGATATGCAATAAGCATAAACACGTTTTCAATACTGCTTCTACGTTTTAATCGATGTTCTAACGTATTTTGATAAATGTGGTCCTGCGTTAGGACCACAGCTGCAGCTTGGTAATGAGAGTAAACATAATTCCTAAATGAACCAGCAGAGGGCATGTGTCACATAATTTTAAATAACTTAAGTTGCATTTTTAATTGGGCCTTTTATTTGAATAAGCCTCTGTAGTGTCACAATACACAACCTGTATCCACAATCTATGCACAATTTAACCATGTATTTAAAGTTTTGATAATATGTAAATACAGATATATATATTTAAGGTTATCTAAATGGGAGTGAGATTCACCTGAATTCACAAATCTGGATCTGCTGTATGGACAGTGAATATGTTGTTTACTTTTCTCCCCCATAGTATTTTTGTGTGATTTCTTGAACCTAAATATAATCTTGAATCTTAATATAATTGCATGGTGTCTCTGGAGAAGTCACCAAAATGCTGATTTAATAAATAACTGCACTCTTTGCACCATTTAATACATTGTGTGTGTGTGTGTTGTTTACTTGGTGCTGTAGCCAGACCGGAGGAACCAGTGGGTTGCAGACATGATACTGGGTGGAGCTGCTGGTCCACCTGGAAGGCTTTATGAGGATAGTCCTGAATTCTCTCCACCGAGCCTAAACAACATGTCCATGAAAATAACATAACACGAACACATGCATGAAAATAGCAAATAAAGGCTAACAGCAGTCCATTTTGATCACACAGTGATGGCATTAAAAGATGAATGATAGGGGCAGTACCAAGCATGTAATGGGTGTGTTCAGAGGCTGTGTGAGCTCCACCTGGTCAGGCAACTGACAAACAAAGGTGGCATAAACCCTTTGCTCCATGAAGGGCTGCTACACCAGGAGGCTGTGGGGGACTTGAGGAAAAACAACAGGTATTGATTGAACAGGCAAAAGTGAGAAAGCATTTATTTGTGAAGTTGAGACAAGTATGATAACCTAGAAAGAGGTTCAGTGTGTACCAGATGGTTATATTCTGCTGTTCCCTTTTGTTGTGAAATATGCTGCAGCACTAATTTACAGGCACAGCTAGAGATCCCCCACCTGGAGTGTTCCTCTCCATAAGGACTCTGTGGGAGAAGCAGATATTCTCTCCAGTGTTTCCAGCAAGATGTTCCTCCTGGGAACCCCCATCTGCAGAGCCAAATGTATATGCATTATACAGATTAGTACACAACTATCTCTGCCATATGACAGTCCACACCTTTTCCAGACGGTGATGCAGACGACAATTTAGTCACATAGTGTTCTGGCACATTACTCACTCTTCTTATCATTTCCTCCTGTTGAGCTACAGTATGGAGAGGGGGAGAGCCACAAATTATTACATTTTCATGCATTGTTTTAGCCTTTGCTATTGTTATATAGTACCATACAAGCTTGTCATTTATTCACCGTAAGTCCATTTTCAAAATGCTGACAATTTTTTAGAGGGGAAGATAATATAATAATAATAATAATACATTTTATTTATATAGTATTTTTCTGGAAACTCAAAGACACTTTACACGGATAAAATGATCATAAAACAAGGGCATCATAAAAATATAAAACAAACATCATTAAAAGTAGTTCTAAAAGGGTGAGTCGTGAGTTGTGATTTGAATGTGGACATGTTGCTGCAGTTTCTGATGTGTTTGGGGAGTGAGTTCCAGAGGGAGGGGGCAGCTAAGGTGAATGCTCTGTCGCCCCAGGTCCAAGATACGAACCACCTCTTCTATGTAAATGTGAAGGTGTGTCCGTGTATAAATAATTCTCTTCCAAGGAACCCTTATCCGCCATTGCCAGCTTGTCAAGCCGGTTTTGTTGTGTGTGTGTGTGTGTGTGTGTGTGTGTGTGTACATGAATGAACTAAGCTATCAACTAACTAAAGGAATCATATACAGTAACTCATATCAATCAAAAAATACATAGCCTATAGGGAATGGGAATGTGACGTCACAAACTTCAAGCCGGCACTTACAACAACAAGCCTCGATCATTACATTCCCCTGCTGAGATGAATCTGTGGATATCTCATAGAGCACTGTTGGCCCTTCCACTATCCATTAATCTTCCTGTTTACCACGGAGCTCTTCAGTCCTATATGAATATTGATATTCATTGTGTTTACTACTATTTCAATGGCTATATGCATATAAATAGTGTTTTGAAGTAAAACTTTCAGTAAACAGTCAACATGGCCAAAACATGGGGACCGCCTGAGTATATCTTTGTAAACTGTATCAAACATGTTGTATTTCCCTCAAATGTACAGTCACAGAGTAGGGGAGTTCATTCAGTTGCATCATTATCCATGGGATCTTTGTTTTAATGGTGCTATTGCCTTCGAAATTTAGCTTATACACTATAGGCGAGGATACAAATCTTACTTTTTCCTTTATTGCATCTCCAATTACTCTGGAATGATAATTTCAATATGTTTACTTACAGTGTATTTGTATTCCCTACCTTCATACCTTTTAAAGGAGACCAGACATATGCATATAAGCCTTATGGTTGAGGAGCTATTACTGATTCATTTTGGATGTTATTTTACACATTTTGTCCTAGGGCTAAGGCTTAACATAGCCACAGTTAATTTTAACCTAGCAAGCTGGCTAGCAATAATAATGCATTATAATATTTAGATGCTGATTGATTCTGAAACACAGTGAACCCTTGTTCGGAGCACACCCATCATCGACCTCTGCAATTAGTTTTGATTTCAACCACACACCTGTTATGCCACCTCTCTACAGAGACAGGCTGAGATAGAAATTCATCCAGGGACTTTGAGATAGAAAGGCTGAAATTCTGGGCAGTAATTAACACTAATACAGTTTTTGTGGTATAAAGTGAATTAGATGATGTTGAAGACCTTCAAGGCTCTTCATAGTGGATGACACCTCCTTAGGTTGTATCAGCAGGTCGCCTCTGCACTGATTCAAAACAAGACCAGTCAGGCAAGCTCAGGTGAGCTGGAACAGTAGTCACAGTTCGTCGAGTTCACAATGAAAACAACTGAGCCGATCAGATTTCAACAAAAACGAGGATCAATCCAAATTTGGAGGGGCCACTCGTATCCCCCCTCAATATTGAAAGTATTAGATTGGCCCAGTCTGCAGTAACTGCTATTGGTTACTTTTTATTATCATTAGTTATTTTGCTCATGATGAATAGTTAGTTAGTTAATAGTTGAATAGTTAATAGTTAATTGTTAATAGTTGAATAGATGAATAGTAGTTGTCATCACAAATGTTGTCAATGCGAAACCATCGAAACTGTTGCACAGTTTCGATGGTTTCGCATTGACAACATTTGTGCACAGACAGACTGACATGTAAATACCTGACAAAGAAGCCTGCTCAAAACCGCCTGTGGTAGTTCCTGCTAAAGTAAATGTTTCCAGCATCACATTTTACCATGATGACACACACACACACACACACACACACACACACAGGACACACAAACACACAATCACACTCAGCCAACAACATCAAAACCAGCTTGACAAGCTGGCAACGGCTGACTAAAGGTTCGTTGGAATTGTGGTCAGTCGGCATCAGTGATCATACTTCCATGGAAATTATTTCTTTACACACCGACACGCCTGCATATTTTTGACAGTTACATAGAAGATGTGTCTGACCTTCTCCTCTAAAAACATTGTCAGCTTTTTGAAAATGAAGTTACAGTGAATAAATGACAAGCTTGTACGGTACTATAGAACTATAGCAAAGGCTAAAACAATGCATGAAAAAACTTCCTAAAATAAGTATGAAGATATCCCAAAGAAAAGTGACACACTCATTTCCCTGTCATTACTGTAGATTATCAATATTCAATGTAACCTCTAGTGAAAGAAACAAAAAATTTTCATACACACAATATTGACTTAGAAAATGCCTGCTCCAGGTTTTGACTTTTCCCAACCCTTCACACAATGCCCTGTCTTCTTTGTAAATGTGTTATGAGATCTTATCTTCGCATACCATGACCCTACCAAACACCCACACACACGCAACTTCATAACCACGACTCTGTGTGGCCTATTTATTTGATTGTGCTGTTGTTTGTCACATTTGACATCTCTTGAGTAGAGTATTGCCCAACACCAGGGAATTGTAGCTCTAAATTTCATTAACTTTCAGTAAGAATGACACTTTATGTGAGACCCACTGTATTTGAAAACAGGTCGAGTAACATTTGTAGATAGAAAGGCCACTCAGGGTGAAATGTTTCAGTTGCAAACAAAGGTCTCTATAACAGTCCAACTGAACTCTGCTGCCTTGACCTGTTTCCAACAAATGCTTCATGTCATGCAATACAATTTCAACATAATAATCACATTAATCAGCAAAGCGTTAACAAAAAATGTAATGAATGAATTGAAATAGGCATGAGTTTACAGGACAAAATAATATACAAAATGTATCCAAAGATAAATGTGATAGGCAACCATTTTCCCCATCAGGTTGTATTATGAGACATCTTGTCTCCTTTCTCTTTCTCTCTGTGTGTCTTGTTTTTTTAAATTACAGATAAAATCAGTGCAGTTTCAATCAACATTCATATTCAGCTATTTCTGTGTGAGCTTACTTAACTCTTTGTGACCTCTGGAGAATATAGTCCCTTGTCTTATAATTGGTAAATGAACTAGGGCTGTCAAAATTAACACAATAATAATGCGTTAACGCAAAATCGTTTCAACGCCACTAATTTTTTGAACGCAATCGCTCATTCAGAGGTCGTAGCGGGCTCCTAGAAAACCTGAGGAATCCATTGGTACCCACCATGTCATACTAGCTTGTCACGAAGGAGGTTAAATAACGCTCCAAACTTTTCAAAGGGGTCCCTTGACCTCCGACCTCAAGATATATGGATGAAAATGGGTTCTGTGGGTACCCACGAGTCTCCCCTTTACAGACATGCCCACTTTATGATAATTACTAGCAGTTTGGGGCAAGTCATAGTCAAGTCAGCACACTGCACATGTTATGATTTGAGCATATTTATTATGCTAAATGCAGTACCTTTGAGGGTTTCTGGACAGTAATTGCTTTGTGTTGTTAATTGATTTCTAATAATAAATATATACATACATCTGTATAAAGCAGCATATTTGACCACTCCCATGTTGATAAGAGTATTAAATACGTGACAAATTTCCCTTTACAATACATTTTGAACAGATAAAAAAAAGTGTAATTAATTTGCCATTAATCGCGATTAATCATGGACAATCATGCGATTAATCGCGATTAAATATTTTAATCGATTGACAACCCTAAAATGAACATAACACTGTCACCCTTAGCATCTGACTTTGAACACATGATCATCAAAAAGCCATGAATGAAAATCTATACATTCAGTTTGTCTTCAGGTATTGCAATAGAGATGAACTAGTTCCAGGCCTTAAGAATCAGTCTTTTAGCTAATTCTCTGCCCACCATCAACATTGCTTATATGAGAGAGTAAACATGTCCTTTGGACATCGACAAATAGTCTTAGTCAAGAAAGGTAGTCCTGCTGTATACAATACAAACAAACAAAACATATTTTCCCAAAATGAATGTAACAGTTTTCTTTCTCAGTTTTACAAATTAGAGACTCTGAAGGGAAAGGTTTGTGTAACATGACTTGTGAATAGTGGAAACTATGAATACTGTGGTAACAAGTGCCTGGTATTACATTCTTATTATCATATTTTCTGTCAGACACAGTGATTGTTTTGATTTTAACAGATTAAGAGAAGATGAACAAAGATGAAGTGCAGCTAAATGTAACATAACTTGTGAGAATGGTGAGTCAGCAGAAAGATGACGCTAAAAGCACCTTATCCAGGTAACATTTATGATGTCGGATTAATAACTTTACAAAAATACAAATATGATGGAGTATTCCCTTTAGGTTTTCCACTTGGATCATAGTCGCTGCCTAAAATCTTTCAGGAGAAGGCAGTGCTTTTACTAGGCATGCAGACTGAGGCCAGATTATTGAATTTGTAATCCAGGTCCATGTCTGGGTCAAAGAAATCATCGGGCATGGAGATGGCGTCAAGATCAAAGTTGGTCTTTGCGTCTCCCTCCTCACCATACACGTGAGGAGCATAATCACCCAACTCCTCTCCTGGAGCCTCGTGGGCACGCAGTATCTACAGTACACAGAGGAGGAAAAAAGAAAATTTGAATATATTAAAAAAAATAAACAGAATCACCCTAACTTTGGAGGATTGATTCAATTCTTGTCATTACCTTATTTAGTACTTTGAGCACAACTTCACGTTGGATTACATTGTTCTGTTGGTATGCAGAATAGCTACCGTGTCCAGCCCAAGTCTGGCAAATCAGAAACAGAAGCATAAAATGTCATAGTTAAACTCTGTGGATATAAAAAATAAGTAATGGAATTTCCCAGGACAAGGGTTCATAGTAGTGTAGATTTCCGTACCCCACGAATAGAGCTCCTGAGCCTCCAATTTTCCGTCCTCTTGGCTGATGATGCACCCATTGACTGGAAAATCACATATGGTAGAATTTAATGAACTGCAAAATGTCACAGCTCAGTAAAATTGTTGACATTGACCTCTTTAGACTTGGGCTCATTACTCAGATTCACTAATAATAATAATAATAAAGTCAGTACCCGACGCCCATAGTCCACACGTCCAAAGCTTCCTGCCATTGTTGAGTCACTTAACAACTGGGGAACATAAGCATGTCAAACAATGACAACTTTTCACTTTTGGAAAACAAAAAAAAGAATCTATTTGTCACTATACAATATCAGGATGAGGCTGGCAATTTACTTAAAAATCTTATGAAAAGACCAAAACCAAGAGTGTGTTAGTCTATGACTTTAAGCTCCAAACTCATTTCTTCCTACTGAAAATGTAAATAAATACATGTTTAAAACCTTTCATGAATATATACTTTTATTTATTTATTTAAAAAAAAAAAAAAGGCTGAATGATTTCCTAAAACACAAATGTTTTTAGCAAACATTACTCTTGAGTAAATATATTGAAGACTATTTTCAGTTGTGGTTTGGTGTGCATTTAGTATTTACAGCAGCAGGACAGTGTATGTGGGATCGACTCAAAGTAAACTACAGTACCCATGTTCATTGTAATGAAGGAACATTGTGCAATGGTGAATTTTTAATAGTAACAGTGGAGTTCTATGGCACAAAAGAATAAGCTCTATCAGGCTTTGGCTACACAGACACTGCTTGTTAGTAGGATTTATTGCTGGTTATGGTCTTTTCATGGGATTTGTATTATCCTTTAATCTTGTCATTTTTTTTTACAAAATAATAATAATAATCACGGTAATAATAAAAAAAAAGAAAATACTACTACTACTGCTACTACTACTACTACTACTAATAATAATAATAATAAAGATAATAACAATACTACTACTACTACTACCACTTCTACTACTACTACTAATAATAATAATAATAATAATAATTTCTATACCCGATTCAAAAAGGCGCTTCCCTGTTTTGGGGTTTCAGTTTGGATTATGGTGTACTCTGGTAACTGCAAAAAAAAAAAGAAGCAATTACAAGGCAAGAAACGTTAGTAACTGAACAAATGTAATTAGTGTCCATTTGTCATGATACATAACAGATTAAAAAGTGCCCTTTTTAAGCTTGTCATTAAATGAATGTATATTTTCCATCACTTACTTGCTTCACCGTTGAAACTTTCTGGCTGTATCCATTGTTTATACTTGACTCAAAAGCCACCTGTTGAACGTTTGAATAGAGTCAGTAAGTTTTTACAGCAACAAGTCACAGTTATGGAAGACAAGTGAGTGGAAGCGCAGCTGGGTCTTTGTGGTAATCACATACAGGTGCTCTTTGGATCCTTCAGGTGTTCTGTGCTTATTCAATCTTGTGAGGGCTCATTGCACAAAAATATACACAATGTAGAGTTTGAACAAAATGCCTTTATTTTACATAGCAATAACTGTTTAAAATGTTAAAATGTAAATGTAATTTTAAACAATTATTGCCATGTAAAATAATGGCATTTTAATTTTGTTCAAACTCTACAGTGTGCCTTGGATTATTTTTGAAGCACATTTAACTTAAGACTTTAAATGCAACTTGACACAAAAGTGTGTGTGTGTGTGTGTGTGTTTTGTATTACTCAACGGTAATACTCAAGTAAAGGTAATTTTGTAATAAAAATATTTACTTTGCAGTCAGTTCCCGGTGTCTCAATGTTAGACTTCATCAGATGTTGTCCTGAATCACCATCTGGGATCGCTATTTTCTTTCTCATACTCTTACAGGACACCAAAAAAGCCAAAAGTAGCAACACTGGGATACAGAGACACACAAATCAAACAATCAGTGTTATGTCCTAAATGAGGATATTAATCTTTTACCAGAGGAAGGGCTCATGACCAAAATCTTTTTTTTCAACTTTTCAACTAAAAAAATAAGGCAATCTTCGCACAGTATTCAAAGTTCTGGATGCGTGTCCTACCTGCAAGCAGTAGCATGCCTAAAAAAAGGATCCCAATCGCTCCTCCTCCTAATGCGGAGCCAATAGCTTTGCGAACGCGACAGTTTGGCCTCGCTGTGTCTTCGCAGTTACACACAGTAACTGACAAGTTGTGTGTAGCTTTCATGTCCTGAAGGTCCATCACTTCCAGCAGCAGCTCATATTGTCCAGAGGGAACTTTGGGCTCTTTCACCAGGTTGACTGTATACCCTGTGCATCCAAAACGAATTGTCATACTGTCAAGATTCATTGTGACATACTGTATAAACTAGACTTTGTTTTAATAGCAGTGACATTGTTTGCACGAGTTACATGATCTTGGCTACGTTTGAAGGAGCTGTCAGAGCTAGAGCTCACCTTTTTTAGGGGCAAGCTTCCACTTGTCCTCAACATCTCCCAGGAGATTGAAGGTAAAAGGCCCAGCGTAGGGGGCTTCATCCAGGTCCACGGCCGTGATGTTGGCCAGAGAGGGTCCGTCAGATTGGCACATGTCAATTATGCTTTCAGGCAGGAATGGAGCATGGTCGTTCATATCGTTAATATGGATTTCCAGCGTTGCAGTGCCCGTCAATGGAGGTTGACCTGATGTCCAAAAACACGTTGTGCATTTTCAGCAATGTGATAAAGAAATTGTGATTAATAACGTATACAGTATGTAAATACTAGTACTGTAAATCGATTAAAATATGAAATCGTGATTAATCGCATGATTGTCCATAGTTAATCGCAAATTAATCACACATTTTTAATCTGGTCGAAATGTAGCTTAAAGGGAGATTTGTCAAGTATCTAATATTGTTATCGACATGGGAGTGGGAAATATGCTTGCTCTATGCAAATGTATGTATATATTTATTACTGGAAACCAATTAACAGCACAAAGTAATGACACATATTGTCCAGAAACCCTCACAGGTACTGCATTTAGCGTAAAAAAATATGCTTAAATCATAACATGGCAAACTGCAGCCCAACAGGCATCAACAGTTGTCAGTGTGTCAGTGTGCTGACTTGACTATGACTTGCCCCAAACTGCATGTGATTATCATAAAGTGGGCAGGTCTGTAAAGGGGAGACTCGTGGGTACCCATAGAACCCATTTTCAGTCACATACTGTATCTTAAGGTCAGAGGTCAAGGGACCCCTTTGAATATGGCCATGCCAGTTTTTCTTCGCAAACATTTTGCATTAGATTGGAGCATTATTTAACCTCCTTTGCAACAAGCTAGTATGACATGGTTGGTACCAGTGGATTCTTTAGGTTTTTTTATTTTCATATGATGACAGTATCTTTATTCTAGCTTTAAAACTGAGCCCGCTACTACCTAAAAAACACAATTTGCGTTAATGCATTAAAGAAATTAGTGGCGTTAAAACAAGTTTGCGTTAAGGCATTATTATCGCGTTAACTTTGACAGCCATAGTAAATACTCCTGTAGGTCATACCATTGTCAACAGCAAGAATTGTTGTCTTATAAATATTGTCTTTCACAAAGGACGACTCTCGGTCTATGATCTTTGATGTGGTTATTTTTCCAGTCTTGGTGTCCACAATAACCCAATCAGCTGGATCGTCTCCTTTTCTGTATCTGAAACACACACACATGTGTTGTGTTAGACATTTTCAAGTTCTCTATTAATGTAGAATATTGTCGTTCCATGAGATGGACATGCAGCTAGTATTTCCATGACTTACACAAATGTGTTGGTGATGTCAGGGTCTGTAGCTGTAAATGTCTCCAGATAATGTCCCGCCTTGACATTCTCAACCACCATAACTTTTTTGTTCGGTGGGACGAAGAATGGAGATTCATTGACATCCTCCACAATCACTGCCACTTGGCAGGTGGACAGACTCTCTGTCCCCGCCACATTTTTGGTGACTACCTTCCAAGGACCGGTGGTGCTGCGTTTCGTCACCGTGCATGAGTGATAGGCGATCTCATTCTCTACACTGATAGTCAGATTCTTCTGAGAAATGCTTTCAAAGTCCAGATGCTGTAAAAAAAAGAAATATTGAAATTCATGCCATAATGTTACTTCACATCATATATCACGGGGCTTTTTAAGTTCATCACTGGTAGTCAACTCAATATAAAAAAACAAAAATCCCTAAAAAATAGTATGATTTACAACATTCAAGGATATCCATTATCACTATCCATATCACTCCTTTGGCTCTCTTTAGCATTTGTTGGCATTGTCTGCTGGTGCAGTTCATCTTGTCAAAGAGGCCAAAATACTTTACATAAACACGTATTTTGGAAAAAGAAAGACTCTTTTGCAAGAGATGTTTTAATGTCTGAAGGAGGTTGAAATGGTAGGGTTGTGTATTGGCAAGAATCTGGCGATACGATACGTATCATGATACAAGGGATTATGATTCAAAATATTGTGATACAGTAAGCAAGGCGATATACTGCGATTTTTAAAAAATCAAATTTTAGGAAAACTGTCATAGTATAAAGAACACACCACCCATCCCTGTCTCTTAAGAATTACTTTCCCATACAATTAAACTGCATTCTCAATTACTTAAGGAAGGAAATGTACTTTGTCGCGGATTACGTTTGTCTATGCATATCAAAAATACGTTTGTAAGTCCACAGTCGTCCGCAGCAAGTGACGTAGTACAACGAGCGACGCGCAGAGCAGTTAATGAAAGTTGATGAGTATAACAAGCAAGAAAGTCCACTACTGGTGGTTGGGTGGGGAGGTGGATGGGTCCAACAAACACAGGACTTTCCCCCAGGAGACCGCTGTTAGTATCCTGTGTGAAACATAGTCATTTTTAGCCAAACCATGATGTTTTTTTTAACAAACCTGACCCAGTAGTTTTGTTGCCAAAACCTAACTAAGTAGTGTTGTGCGTTTTTTTGTTTTGTTTCAATTTACAACTTTAACCACAAGTTAAAAACTGCAACCGTAATCCAGGAGGAAGAACGTAATTCTGAATGCAGTTTACTTGTATGGGAGCGTAATTTTGTGGGAGACAGAGTTGCACCACCACATGCATTAAATCTGAGTAAAAAACCTTTTATGCAATCAGAACAGTGTGATCTGCATTTGCATTTATCACAGTCCCTGTAACATCCAACGTCATACCAATGCTTTTTGAGCAACCTGAGCAAAGGAATTAACATTTTCTATATCAGTAAAAAAAAATAAAAAAAAATAGAAGTGCTTGCAGGATTATTTATAAAATTAAGTAAATCAAAAATATGTTTTTACCAAATACTTGTTGGACTGTAGCTTGAAAGAAGACAAAATACCTTTTCCACATACAGTAGTCCCTCGTTTGTCTCAGGATCGGTCTTGACCATAAAGTTCTTGTTTGCGTCTCCTTGGATTTTATATTTGGCTTTCCAGGCCGTCGTGCCTTTGGTGTCTTGGTCTGTAACTTGTATACGTTTAACAAGAACATTTTCCTCTCCTTCTTTCACTCTCCCTAGACCCTGGGATAAAAAAATAAAACTTTTATTCGGAAAAGTTACTATTTTATTATAGTCATTGATAATTGAAAGAAGTAATTACTCACTGTTTGTCCTGTTATCACGGGAAGATGGTTATTTCCATCTTCTATGTCGATTATGACGGTGCAGGTGCTGGAGAGCTGGATTTCGTCTCCACGGTCTTTGGCCTCCACCAAAATGGTGTATTTATCTGCTCTCTGATCGGTTCAAATAACAGTCACTCAAAATGTATTATCGAACATAATTGATTTGGCCATATTATTCAAATGTAAGGAGATGATTCTATTTGAGTCTTCTCACCTCATGATCCAGGCACCCTTTAAATAAAATGTCTGTAGTTCCGGTGGTGTCTTCGCTGTCCTTTTTCTGGGTTAAGTAGAACTCCACCTCATGTGGTTGAGGAATGACTGAGACCACTTTAAAATCAAATAATCTGTTGTTCTCAGTGCTGTCCGCATCGTTGGCCTGAAGGGTGGTCACTACAGTGCCTGTCAGTATCAGAAGAACAGAGTTGTTTGTTTTATTTTATAATATTATTTCATAATATTAGCAGTAAAGATTACATGAGAAACAATTAGAAAGTTACCTTGTGTTGTTGACTCTTTTATCTTGATGTTGTAAAATTCAGGTATAAACTTTGGAGCGTTGTCATTTGCGTCTTTAATCAATATGTCAATGCCCAGCTGCGTGTCTACTGCATGATGTTTTCTATCAAGTGCCTTAAACGTTAGCTGTAATGCAAAAATGCAAGAATTGTGAAATAATGAAACCCTCCACTGTGCGTCACAGCCCAAGCACACTCACACACACCCACAAACATCACTGTAATAATGCTGTTTTAGTAAATTCCTTCTGACCTTTAAAACTTTGTATTTCTCGTAGTCGACATGTTTGTGCACTGTGATTACCCCCGTGTCCTTGTTGATTTGTAATACGCCGATAGGATCCAAATTAACACCATGACCCTCGATCTCGAAAAAGGTGTAGTTCTTTTCAATTTCAACCTGTAAGGAGTCAAAACATAAAAGCAGTGAATTTTGTTATGATCTTCCTGCATCTTGTCATATTCATATCCAAGCATTGTGACTGTTGGTAGATACTCACTTTACCCAGTACGTATGGGTAAGCTTTATTATAGCCTTCATCAATACTGAAGGAATCAATGATCCAGTTCCTTTTATGTCGCTTCAAAATTTCTGAAGATGAACTGTGGACTCCCAAACACTGCAAAAACATTACATTACATTACTGACATCGGACTGAGCACATTTTGAATTTTGTTTGTGTGTTATGATTATGATTATTACTTACAAATACTTTTTAAAAATGTTGTAATTCGACTCTGAATGCGTTGTTAAACAGGTCACTCAGTTTGTATGCATAACACCTTCTTCTAGAGCACTACTGTGTCGGTCAAAGATCTATATTCTATATATAATCTATAATGTTGACAGACGCAACCTGCGTCTGCTGCATTGGTTGTCATCATGATTGATATATATTTAATTTGTAATTTACACATTGCAATAATTTCATAGCTGTTCTGACCGTTGAAAAACAGAAAAAAAAGACCTGTACAATTTGTATCTGTCTCATTTGTATATTGTTCTTTCAATTCTTGGTTATTGAAAAAACGTTATAAAGGTTCAAATAAAAATAAATACAAAATAAAATAAAGTTGGATTAAAAACTAGTTTCTGAAAGCAATCGATCATATTTGAATCTTAGGCAGAAGTAAGTATCAAGTAAGCGTTGTTTGAAATATTTTTAACCCTTCTGTCCAGGGTATAAATTCTTACCAGCATCAGGAAAAGACTGAGGTGTATGGTCGCCATAGTATATCCAGAGCATGTGTTGTTATAATCTTTAGTAGTCCTTGGATGCACCTGAATGTAAGATCAACTGCAAACCGATGCAGGTTCTGGCTGCAGTTTACCTGTCAGTGGGAGGGCCTGTGTCATCGTTAATTACCTCTCATGAACCTTCATAGATCCAGCCAGGAAGTTAAGAAACAGTTGGGTGTGTACAAAGTGATGACGTAATGTGTGTGTGTGTGTGTGTGTGTATGTGTGTGTGTGTGTGTGTGTGTGTGTGTGTGTGTGTGTGTGTGTGCGTGCGTGCGTGCGTGCGTGCGTGTGCGTGTGTGTGTGTGTGTGTGTGTGTGTGTGTGTGTGTGTGTGTGTGTGTGTGTGCGTGTGTGTGCGCGGGAATGTGGGTGTGTATATGTGGACATGCATTAAAGCTGCAGTAGGTCACTGAGCAAATATTATAAAAAAGTTATTTTTATAAAGCTGTCACTATATCCTGACAGGAGCACATGAGACAGATAATCTTTAAAAAAAAAGAAATCTTGCAGATGCCATTAGGAGCATCGGAGGACACAGAGGCACATCATTTTTTTTTCAGATTTCCTGTCTCATGCATTACTGGCAGGATATAGTGACCGTTTTATAAAAATAACCCTTTTTTTTATCATATCTGCTCAAAGTTACCAACTTTAGCTTAAAGGAGCAGTGTGTAGGATTTAGAGACATCTTGTGGTGAGGTTGCAGATTGCAACCTCTCCCCCGTGCTAAGCGTGTAGGAGAACTACTGTGGCTGACGCAGAAATGTGATTGGCCCTATCTACAGCCAGTTGTTGTAAGAGTAGCGTAAGTCGTTTGGAGAATAGCAAAGCCAGAGTGTGTGTACGTGTGAAGTGAGTGGTGAAGCACGAGAGAGAGAGAGCGGCGGGGGCAAATGTGTGTGAGCGAAGTGAGCTAGTAGAGCAGAAGTCAGAGTTAGTTTAGCTTTGAAAATATCAAGTGAATGTACAGGAGAAGTTGCAGTTTGTGCTGAAATAAATGCTGAAGCTCCTCAAGACCAACAGAGGTTTCCTGTGTCTTGTTTCTCGGCGGCTGAGTGGAGTGACGGCAGGGGTTAACTCCTCTACAATTCAACCCCACATTTTAACCCACAGGCTTTTAGAACATTTTAACTTAAGTAACAACCTTGTGGGCTGCATTTCAGACTTTTTAAGCAACAGAACACAGAGAGTCAGGGTCAATTGGTTTTTATCAAACAAAGTGGGCTCTTCAACTGGCTCCCCACAAGGGTGCATGCTCTCACCCTTGCTTTTTATCCTTTACACTAATATGTGTCAGAGCACTTTTAAAAATCAAACTATTTTAAAGTAAGCGGATGACTCTGTGATTGTTAGTCTGCTTCAGGGCAATGAGAGCAGACACGGCCCTATAATTGATGACTTTGTCAAATGGTGTGAGGAATCATATCTGCAATTTAACATATCAAAAACCAAAGATATGATGATTGATTTTAGAAGACATGCCTGTGAACCTGAGGTCACAACCATTAAGGGTCAAACTGTTGAACATGTGCAATCATATAAATACCTTGGGACTATCATTGACGCTACACTGAACTTTGAGGCCAATTGTGAATCTGTGTGAAAGAAGGGGAACCGGCATCCGTTCTGCTTAAGGAAGCTGTCCTACTTCCACATCGGAAAAACCATGATGACATTATTTTATCGTGCTTTTATTGAGTCTGTTTTATCCTTTTCACTAGTGTCATGGTTTGGTAATATGCCTCTGAAGGACAGATATAGGCTGAGTCCGATTGTCAAATGGTCCAATCGGCTGATTGGTGAGTCACAGCTGAGCTTAGAGTCCCTGTATACCAGGCAGTTACAGCGGATAGCCAGCTATATCTCACACAATGACTCTCATCCTCTGTCTGGTGAGTTCCAGCTTCTCCCATCTGGTCGGAGGTTTAGGGTCCCAAGGTGTAGAACAAAGCGCTACAGGAACAGCTTTGTTCCAGCTGCAATTGTTCATTTAAATAAGTCCTAGCAGTTTTTGCACATATTTATGGAAAGTTTATCCCTTTTCTCATTTTATTGTGTCTTTTTTGTCCTGATATTTCAGTGTTTTTTTTAATATTGTTCTTGTGGCCTTCTTTTCTTTTCGCTGGGTCCTGATCCCAGTAAGCCTTTCAGTACTCTTTGTCATGTTTTTGGTATGTCTGTCTCTTGTCTGTGCTCTACCTTATTGTCAATACGGATGCCATCCTCTATTTTTGCTGCAAAACAAATCTACCTACGGGTACAAATAAAGCCACCTGAACCTGAACCTGAACTCCAGAGAGAGTAACGTTATCAACTCCGGCCCAAGCAGGAAAAGTTATCACAATGATTTGTCCGTTCTGGGCTACTGGAGAAACATGGCGGCCAGCTCTGTGAAGAGGACCCGCTTCCTATGTAGATATAAACGACTCATTCTAAGGTAACAAAAACACAACGATACTTATTTTCAGGTGATTATACACTAAAGGAAATATACTTCTGAATATTGTATTCCATTTCTGCCAATAGATTCGACTAATTATTACACACTGGTCCTTTAATATATATTTGGTCTGAAACACTTTCTGTTAGAGAAATATGAGAATAGGTTCTCATTTTATGGTACATTACAGAATGCAATAATAATCATTATCTTCATTTAAAAAGCTCCTTTCCTAACAAAGTTACAAACTTCACAACGGTGCAAAAACAAAAAATTAAAACAATGATTTGTGTAAAAGCAAGCATGAGAAAAACAACAGATGTACAGTCAAAATATATACATTAAAACACATGAACGCACATAGCTCATCTAAATAAAGCTTTTTTAAAAACAACTAGGTTTAGTTACTAGTACGCTTGCTAGCCATTAGATATATATACGTATATATATTGTACATTTCCCCCAGTGACCATTTTATTCCATTATGCCGCCGTTCATCACAGGGTCTTTGTCAGACAACACAAACAGGACAAAGACATTATGTCAACACCTCTTGCTTTGGTCTCAATGAGCGGCGCTGAACTTTGTCATTATGTAAAGAAGGGGGATGACTTTACAAGAGTTTATAATAATGACCTCCATCCATTCGTTATCTGTAACCGCCTATCCCATTCGGGGTCGCGGGGGGGGGGGGGGCTGGACCCGATCCCAGCTGACATTGGGCGAAGGCGGGGTACAGCCTGGACAGGTCTCCAGACTATCACAGGGCTGACACATAGAGACAGACAACCATTCACACTCACATTCACACCTACGGGCAATTTAGAGTCATCAATTAACTTAACCTGCATGTCGTTGGACTGTGGGAGGAAGCCGGAGAACCCGGAAAAAAACCCACACTAACACGGGGAGAACATGCAAACTCCACACAGAAGGGCTTCTCCTTGCTGTGAGGCGGCAGTGCTAACCACTTCACCGCCGTGCCGCCATAATAATGACCTGAGTTTAAAAATATTATGGATTATTTCACAATTGCATGATTGTATGTTAATTACATTTGATTTGACTAGGTGATTAACAGCCTCAATGTATTGTAGATGCAACACCTTATAGGTTGAGCCTCAGTGTTCACGAAGTGGACTACAGTGTGTGTGTGTGTGTGTGTGTGTATGTGCGTGAGTGTGTGTGTGCTCCTCTATTGAGTCATTGTCAAATAAATATGACCAGACTTGCCCTTTAATGATCAGTTCGCTGGAATAAACAGATCAGTAACAACTGCGGAGCCTAAAGACCGGTTATTTTCAGCCCAATTAGCAATTACTATGATTGAGGGAACTATTTTTCTTTCTTTCTTTATACATCACGTATGTGTTAATGTATTTTAGCTGTCCTTTTTACTAAAGTTGTTTTACTGCGTGCAAGCAACAGTCAAAGAAAGAAGCTCTAATGTATTTTTGTGTGGATGGGGATTAAATATAATGTTAAAGGTCAGATTACAAACTGCAAATGTAATTTCAGCCCCAAAGTGTTACAGTAATAACAGCACCTTTTATTCACACTGAGCTGCATTTATAAAGATTCAACTGTCCTCATTAGACTTTGAGTTACTCCGAATTATTTCATGCTAATTTGTGTCTTTTGGTTTTCATCCGTCCTAATTATGTGCTTTGCTGTTTGGTGCTTGCATATATTTCTTATTTCCAGTTCATCAACACAATCTAATTCACTGTGTATCTCTCTCATTGTGATACAACCGAGTTGCAAGAAAAGGCGTGCGAATGACACGATAATGCGCAAGGAAAAAACGTTCTAAGAACACCGTTCTTGCTTTAGGAGTGTTATTTTCACGCCATGTAGTCTGTACTAACTGCAACGCAAATTCACCCGAAGAAGGTGAGAAATATTCAATGGTATTCGAAGCTTCGCGGAGGAGCGCAGCAAGCTGAAATGTCTGTCCCCGTCTCCCCAGTTTCAGTGCCGCTGCCGCACTACTGTACACACACACATACACACACACACACACACACACACCTCTACACACAACAAACAGCGATATCCATCTGAGAATAACTAATATTAATTAATGCTGATGTGACTAGTGATTCATGTTATGGGATTATTCCTTATTTCATGGGCAATTTGGGGATTTATACATTATTATTACATACTTATATATATACAAATTTAAAAACGAAGCATTCGAATACTGATTTGGAGGTTGAATACCATGGCAACAGCTGAATCTTCGAAGCATTTGGGTCAGTCCTAGACGTTTGTGACATGTTTTTTAGTGACATTTGAGACGTGATATCCGTATTGATGTCACGTTGTTTCCGTACGTATTTTACGTATTACTTACGTACTTATTTTAAGGTCAACCATGACTTTTTTCCAAAACCTAACTAAGTGGTTTTGTTGCCTAAACCTAAGTGAGTGGTTTTGTTGCCCCCTGTTGGTACTGCCTCTTCATATACTCTTGTAATATTCAAGCCTCGGCGAGGCAAAACGTGCCAGCCATACAGAGGAATATTTCACTTCACTTGTTCTGATCCATAACTACGTAACTCTTAAGCAATCCACAGCAGAAACATTTATGAAATTGTGGTTTAATTAAAATACAGTTTGCTGACTCAATAGGCACTGCCTGAGGACAGTGGAATTGGCACAGTCTAAGGAAAGATACCTCTCAAACGCGTTTGTGAACATAAATCTACTGAGATGACATCTAGCTCACACAGCTCAACATTGCTCCATTGGGTGGGTGAGAATGAGTCATATTTAGATAATACTGAGCCCTTCTTTTACTGGTCACGAGAAAACAAAGAGAGAATAGCACGGCACATCAATCCCTTAGTTTAGGAGGTACTCTAAACAGCTGCTGGCGTCATTTACTGTACATGTTCCAGCTAGCATCATATGTTACACTGTGGGAGATTTTGCACTGATGCAAGGCAAGGCTTTCTGAGGAAAACTATATGAACTGGAACTAAAGAACATCCTGCGTGGGCATTTCAAAACCTGTATGTCTCATCAATGAGAAAGAAACTCAACAGACTTTGAGTTACTTGGAATTACTTTCATGCTCCCTTGTGTCTTTTGTTTTTCATCAGTCTTTACAATGAAGCACCAGCTCTTTTTATGTCATATTGTGTTTTTATGTTTCATGTTTTTGTGTTTTTATGCTGCCTTGCTGCAAAAAGAATTTCCTGTATGTTTAGTTTGTTTCTGTGTTGTGCGTGTGGATCAAACTAGGTCAGGTTTGCGTGTCAAGATTTCCATTTTTATTGCTCTCAGTGCCACACCTTAACTGCATCTGGCATCTCTACGTATGTACTTTAATCAAAAAACAAGTTCTGTCACTTCTGCTGACAGACTAAAGGGCATCCACGTTGACTTTCAGCAACAGTTTTCAGAAACAAAATATAGAAACTTTTGTCAAATAAAATCGCACCAGACATAATATTTTGTTTTTGGCAGCGACAGGAAGTTGATGATATGTATGAACCACCATCACTGTGGACAGCTGCAGTCATCGGTGTTGACACTGACTCACTGGCTCAAGCACGCTACACTATGTTAGGTGGGATTATCACTGGAATTATATGCAGGGCGAGAAAAACGTCAACTCAACTCAACTCACCTGTATACGCAAACCGGTCTCACGGGAAGGCGTATAAATAGCACGACATTACAAGGAAATTCCGTGTGTCATGAGGACGCATTTTAGGATTTATGCTAGTTATTTGTACGCCACGCAACAAAACTATGGTAACGTCCACAGTTATGTTTAGGCTACAAAACCACTTAGTTGGGTTTAGGAAAAACATCATGGTTGGGCTTAAAATGAGTATGTAAACTAAGTAAAATATGCACAGAAATAACCTAACAGTACAGAACACACGTCACAAGCGTCACTACAAAACACGTCACAAACATCACTAGCGTAACTTACAAAACCAAACACCAATCTCCTGGTTGAAAGTCCTGTGTTTGCTGAACCCATCCACCTCCTCACCCGCCCACGATAAGCAGTCTTCCTCCCTTTTTATTCTACGTCACTAGCTCTGAGCGTAGCATATTTACACAGATACATTCACAGTACATTGCAGTAAGTACAGACTACATGATGTACAAATAACACGCCAAAAGCAATAAAGGCATTCTTATTGCAAGCTAAATCCCTAGCGTATTATCGTGTCATTCATATTTCGTGCGAACGGGCTGCTATACCTTTCTGACAAGCTGTATGACATTTCTGCTGCCACCATTCCCTTACTGGCAACCCCTTCATCTAGCGTGCAATTGTAAAAGATGAATTAATACAAGTAATTATAGTATTTAAAAATTCAATCTTTAAATTATAGTACATGCTTTACCAGTATTGGGGAAGCTGCTTCGCGAGCTACCAATTACTTCACACTGGAAGAAGTTGAACTACAGCAGCAACAATATGGTGATCCTAAAATGCCAAGCCGATTCTGGGTAAGAAAAATGATTCCTTATTCTGACACAACTACAATAAAAAGTGTATACTTAGCAATCAGACTGGCATTTATCCAATTCTGCTCCACTATGTGTTCCCCTGAACCATGCGCACGCACGCACACACACACACACACACACACACACACACTATCACTGTAAACAAACAGCTCAAAGTATTGTACAATACTTATACACATGCTGGTGCACACTAGGAAGAAATGTAGTTGGGTTAACTAAAGCCACTTAGAAAGTAGTTTAAACTACTTTGTAAAAAAAATTCTCAAATTGACAATGTACATGTACAAAATATGATACAAAAAAGTCAGATGCCAGCAAGAAATGCCATTCTATTGAGTTTATTTCAAAAAGTGTCCAGTTGTTCACAAGTCATATATACACAAACCAAAAAAATAAAAAGCCCCACTAAAGAAATAATTAACTTGCACCTTTTTTAAAACTGTTTTACCGACTTGAGCACTTTTCCAAAGAAATGGGCCTGTTGTCTTACTCATCACAATCCAAACAACTAAAACAGTTTTTAACTTGCTGAAGATGATGACACTGTGTGAGAACAGAGCAACGCCTTTTGCGCATGCTGGCACTACATACAGTAAAGGTGAAAGATCAAGTGTGTGATGGTGGTGGCTGCCTGACGCATTAAAAGAAAAAGGGGGCATGGCTGGTCAAAGGGTGTTAAATTACAGTGGAGAAGCAATGGTAAAATCAAATTTTTAAAAAAGCTTTCTTTCCCTTTTATGGCCCAAAATTGTTTGTAGTTTCAGTAGTTAATGACAAAAAAAAGTATGGAAAATATGAATGTAGTTGAGCTACCAGCAAGCTAGTGCAAAATATAGTTAAGCTACTAGTTTAATACATGTAGTTCACTACTCCCTGAAACTGGTCTTAACTACTGTTACAGTATGTTATTTGGTGTCATTTTTATTAGTATCAGTTTAGTAGGGATAAAGCCACTGTCCAATTACTGTCGAACAATACTGATTTCAACCAGTCAGATTTCTGCTGGTCCTTATCAACAATCTTTTACAAAAAGGTAATCTTGTGAGTGCGACTGGCAGAAATAAAACATCTTACATACTATGAAATATTCCAGTTTCCACAGATAAACTTACAGTTTAACACATCAAAAACAATACTATACTACCCTGACAAAGCCTCCAGAACGAGAAATGATGCACTGCTAAAAGCACTGAGACGCGGCAGCAATCACTCCTAAAGTAGTGAAGTAAAAAAACAAGCAAACACACCCAGTCACTGTCAAAATGTTAGCATTTCAAAATCACCAGAGCGTGACAGTTTGTGCAGTGCATTAATTCCATCTTCAAGCAAGCAAAATACAGCCTTGACTACATAATCCTTGTTTCGTGGATAGATGCCAATATACAATATCTGGCTCTAAATATTTGAGATGTTTAAGTCCGAAATGCAGAAGTACAAAATCCAGCCATTGTTGTACATCCTTTCTCCAAAGCTCCAGTCAGATAAGTCCATAATCACAAACTCAAAAAACACGGGAGCGAAGAGCAACTTGCTTGATACAAAAACCTCAGTCCAGCGGTGGCCTTTAAAGCTGTATGTTTTTGTCTTTAATTGTCGGATGACAGATGCCTGCTAAGGTCTTGAACTTTGGCCCCAAATCATTCAGAAACATCAAATCGTCTCCCAGGTTGCAGAGTGACAGCTGATCCAATGACTGGCATCTGCTGCCCTGACCCTCGTAGGCATACTCACAGGGCTGGTAGACCGGCTGGCCTCCATGGCTTCCTTCAATCGTGTCCATTCTCTGTGGGATTGAGGAGTCATTAAAAAAACATTTTAGGTCATTTTGTCAAAAACAGATCATATCAGAAGACTAGGGCTGTCAATCGATTCAAATGTTTAATCGTGATTTATCGCATGATTGTCCATGATTAATCGCAAATTAATCACACATTATTTATCTGTTCAAAATGTACATTAAAAGGGAGATTTGTCAAGTATTTAATACTCTTAACAACATGGGAGCGGACAAATATGCTTGCTTTATGCAAATGTATGTATATATTTATTATCGGAAATCAATTAACAACACAAAACAATTACAAATATTGTCCAGAAACCCTCACAGGTACTGCATTTAGCATAAGAAATATGCTCAAATCATACTATGGCAAACTGCAGCCCAACAGGCAACAACAGCTGTCAGTGTGTCAGTGTGCTGACTTTGAAATGACTTACCCAAACTGCATGTGATTATTATAAAGTGGGCATGTCTGTAAAGGGGAGACTCGTGGGTACCCATAGAACCCATTTTCATTCACATATCTTGAGGTCAGAGGTCAAAAAGACCCTTTTGAAAATGACCATGAAAGTTTTTCCTTGCCAAAATTTTGTGTTAAGTTTGGAGCGTTATTTAGCCTCCTTCGCATCAAGCTAATATGACATGGTACTGATGGATTCCTTAGATTTTCTAGTTTCATATGATGTCAGAATCTTCATTCTAACTAAAAAACTGAGCCCCCTACAACCTCAGAAAGATTGATTCTGTTAATGTGTTAAAGATATTAGTGCCGTTAAAACGAATTTACGTTAAAGCATTATTATCGTGTTAACTTTGACAGCCCTTTCTATATATGTATAAAGACATTCAGTCTGGTCTGGAAGTATAATTATACTGGCACTTGAAGCAGATGCAAACAACCTTATAGCCATTTGGGGATCAGCAGGGACAACTCTCTTACCCTGTCGATGTGATCTGCAATGTGTTGTTGTGACTGCAGGTTGAGAGAGCGGTCGTATCTCGATGAGCCTCCCTGCTGTCATAGAAGAGGATTGTGAGCTCTTATTGGCACAATATAATGCACAAGTACAGGCTTCCCACTGCTTAATCAACATACTATACATGCATTAAAAAGTGTATACAGTGCAGTCAAAGAGGTTTATATTTTAGCAACTATATTAAAAGATACAAATTCAATGAAGATTACTATTTACCTGGTAGGTGTTTGTCCTGTTTGAAGTCCATGTAGAGTACTGAAATTAAAGGATATAAACAGTCTTTACTACCCTCACTTGACCTTACAGGTAATCTATTTGTGGATTAAAAAAACATTGGAATCAGATAGCACTCAGAGAAAACATGATAGAAAGTATTTAAAACATAAAACATGTTTTAACCTGCGTCAGAATTCACCCCGTTCATATCAGTAAGGGTAGGAAACAGATCTCAGTGTAGCTCAATAAGATTTAACAGAGCCGCAAATTAAGTTTGTGTGCGTGTAGGTTCAAATGTGTATATATGTGAATGTATGAAATGTATATTGCAGCTACATTTCTAATGCGCAAGAAAATAAACTTAATGAAAATTAAATAAACATCCAAATACACAAACAATAATTAGACACATGCTATGTATTTTTATATATATATATATACATATATATATATATATATTAAGGTTTTTTTTGCAAACATCTGTCTTTCTGTAAAGGATAAGACTAACATGCAAACAAATGGGACAGAAAGAAACCCTCGTGCTTCTACTCAGTATGTGTTTGTGCAACACAGACTGTAGAAAATAGGCGTTGCTCATGTAGCACTAAAATAAAGGTGGTGGCGCTCCCTTGTGAGTTTAAGGAGGTAGTGTGCAGACTCTCTACAAAACACACCTATGAGAGCGATGAGATGAAATGTAACACATTCATCAGGAAACACACGCCAAAAAGGCAGCTATTGTAATCACAGCTGTAACCTCTCACCATGTTCTGCCCTCCTCGGCTTCTGGTTATGTCTGTCGGACGCTGCATACCCAGTGAGGTCAAGTTGGAGTTGTTCTGTTGGGGATATACAGTAAGGTTAACCAGGGTGGAAGAATATTAGAGGACAGCAACAGGCCCTGCCTATTACCAACTGATTTTTAGGTCATATCTGCACCAATGAAAGCAGTGAAAAATATATTTCGTAAACTGAAACTAAATAAAAACTATTTCCTTTAAAGGGACTATTTGTAACTTTCAGAAATGCTTCTTAACAGCGACACCTGTGGCCGTGAAATCAACGAAAGTCAGCGTCGGGCTCGCGCTTGCTCGCTCTCAATATACCTGAATGAGCATCACTCAAAACAGTGAGGCGACACACGTCAGCTAAAACCACAATATCACTCTATATGTCAGCTGCTTGGCAGTAATGTTAACTGACCAGACGAAGGTCTCTCCATGAACATGATTTAGATCTGATCCTAGTGTTGGCTTTTCCTGCCTAAGTGCAGGCTGAGGCAGCGGGGCTCTCCAGCGTGTCTCCCTGCTCTCTCCGCCCGCAGCCGGAGAGAGCAGAGGAGACACCGGCACCCGGTCGGTAACGAGAAGACAACGTAAATCTCTGTAGAGCTCCGTCACTTCACAAGACACGGAAAACCTCTGTTGGTCTGGAGGAGCTGCAGCATTTATTACTGCACAAACATCCCCTGTACATTCACTAGATATTCTCTACATTTATGCGCGTACAAAGTTACAAATAGTCCCTTTAAGAAAAATTAAAACTAAACTGAAATGATATTGCCTGGCTAAAAAACGAATTAAACAAAAACTAATGTAAATTCTTTCATTTTTTTAGTTTTTAGCTATAATATATGTCGGCAGGAATTTCTCTCAACTCTCGTGACGTTGAACCACAGAAACTGAACGGACTTGACATTCCAGGAGGTGAAGCTATAGCACAATTGCTTCACTAAGGTAGTGTGAAGATTAAACATTAAACATTATGGCAATCCCAATACAGTTCTCGAACCATGTCTTTCATATGTTTATGTAGCTGCATACTTCTGAGACATTATAGCTGGCACTAACAAAAACAAACAAATTGAAATTTCAAAACTATTAGAACCTTATCTGCACGCACCACTGAACACCTTAAGCTAATTTATTGTTTGGAAATCATCATTTCAACAAGTCCAGCTGCTGTAAACATTACTCTAAATCATCATTATTCTTTGTCTTGCAGAATTACAAACACACAAAGGACACTGTTTAAAGTCCTGTTACTCACCACAGTGATCCATGAGCTGTAGTTCGTTTCCATGTCCTGGCCCATTCCTGGAGCCATACTAGACACCTAGTGGAGAAAAGCAAATGAATAAAGCAACCGTGCAAGCAGAGACGAGTCTATTTCTCCATTTGTGTCTACGACATTTAACAAAGCACTGTATCGAGTGTTTTAAGAGAGAAATGCCGCCACAAGATCAACTCCTTGTGGGTTCATGAATCATATACAGTATTTCTTAATAACTGAACTTTCATCAATACTTATATGACATTCAATCAATTCCTTACACTTAAATGTCTGCTGGTGTACCACCGACCTTTATCTCACATTCAAAGGATAATAGTGCTTCGCAGTTAACTGCAGTAAATGTGATCAGTACATCCAAACTAGATCAAGTAATCCCTTTTTGCAAGTACTCCAGGCAATCCAACTGTGCTTTCCAATACTCATCCTACCAAACTATTTAGCATGCCAGCAAAAAAAATTAGTATGTCCCGATACATAGTATGTCAAATGCAGTATGCCAAAAATACCAGGATGTTCTGCTACATCTGGTCGCATTTTGCAGTATGTAAGCCAGCATGCTTTTCTGGCTATTCTGAACCACAATCCTTTGCACAGCGGGTATATGAGCAAGAAGGTCAAAGTTCAAGGTGCAATTTTATGACGAAATAGTATGTCCCAATTGTATGCATACTTCATGCAACAGTACGTATTTTGCTGCTGCAGTACGTACTAAAAGAAAAAGAGAAAGTATGATATTTGGAACTTAGCCCAAGATGTCACCTTTGTGTCGCGCCTTTTTGTCACCTCTTTGTGTTGCGCTGCGGTACTGTTAAAGGTCAACCCATAAACTACTTGTTACACCTTACTGAGCAAACCCTGTAATTTATGCCATAAAAGTGTTCCCTGCAACCCTGTATATCTGTCATCAGTTAGATAGACAAAGAAAAGTAGCAAAGTGCCTGGATTATAGCTGTCATCTCCTTTTCAGCAGGACTGGGAGCTACATTTACTGAGGCCTTTTAGGCACACCCTGAAATTGCACCCACGCTGACACACCTGATGCCTGCCAGTGAAAAATTAACCACAAAAAGGACAATGAAAGCTGAGTTGGTAGAGGAGGAGTACCTGCTTGATGGAGCCCCTTTTTAGGCCATCTGTCACATTCACACTGTTTGTAGGTGTCAGGAGCAGAGTGGGCTCAGCCTGAAAGAGAAGAGAGAAAAAAATAGATTAAACCCCTCCAAAAAATGGGTGTGATTGGTGGAGTAATGTAGCATAAAGCTACTGTCTTACTCCCTGTAACTGAGGGAGCACACACACAACACAACCAACCCACCGTGCATGCGGAGCCCCCTCCTTCTTGGTTGTACTTGATGAGAGTCTGGTTGCCCTCATCCTCCACAATGGGTATGTGCCGGAACTCCTTCCCTCCACACTGACACATAAAGACGAGGAGCAGCACTGCAGAAACACATCAAAATGGCACGGTTGAAAACGCATCACGTACATTCTGTTCTCAAACTGCCACTTACTTGCTATGGTGACCTAGATTAACCGCTAACATAAAACTGGGTAGTGACAGTGAAAGAGCAGCTTTTGTTCCTCCCTCATTGCCACCACTGAGGAATCCATGAGCAAGGCGCCCTGAACTCCTGAACTGCTCCAGTGAAGCTGCTCAGTGGCAAACGGACGAAACTGTGGTTGTACTTTCTAGGTGTGAATGTAATGTAATGAATGAAAAATGAAAGGTTTGAAATGATATGTCATACATATGCAACACTGGAGCAAGACCAGCGTAAATTAAGTTATGACATGTTTAACGCCTGCACACCAATTACAATCCACAAAATCTGCTTAACCATTAAGGCCTTTACACACTGGGGCGTGACGAATAAACGACATGTAAATGCAAAATACTATATAAATAAATATTATATGTCCAGGGCTTTTATTGTGAAAGATAAGAACGTAAGGAGTGAATCTGATCTGCGCTGCCTTTGTAAAGGTTGAAAGGAGTAGTAAAGCTTGCTGTACTGGTTTGGACTACAGAGCAAACCCCCAGGAAGAGCGCCAGGCTTTGAAGCAAATTTTACATAGTGGCCAAACAATGGAATTACAAATTCTTTGTCCATCACGTGATGCCATTGGGCCCCAAAAAGACTTTTCCCCATAGACTTACATTGGGAAAGAGACATCTGTAAATCAGCGGATAATTTGTTTTGAGGTGAATCAACTTCCCAGTACAAACACTTGAATATCCCAATTCATTAGGTCCTGAAAGTTGTAAAATGCACTAATAGCCGAATCTAGAGTTATTTCCCTCCCTCCGTTCATGTGAATGAGACCCAGACTGAAGGCTGGACCGAGGGCTGGGAAACGGAATTAAAGGAAACGCTACTGCGCCTGCTCTACGGGCCCAGTGGATGTGGAAGATCGCCGGAAAATCCAGGTAATTTTATACTCAGAAATCAAGCTTTTTTTGCTCCATGCACATCCATAGAAGATAGAAGATTATACATCCATGCTACGGAGGCTCCGTGTCATAAATATAGGCGCAACTCTATCCATTCCACACAACGTGATTGGTTGATGACTTTATTCGCGGTGTGAAAGTTCAGAAAATCAACTTAATTCCGAAAAAAAGTATGTCGCGTTTTTTTTTGCTGTGTAATATTTGCGTTCTGTGTGAAAGTACTCAGGACAAAACAGTTCGAAAAAATATATTTACGTGTAAATTACACAAATCACACAAAAAAAGCTACTGGTGCAAAGGCCTTTTGAGGCTAAATTGTGGACAGAATTATTTTGATCTGAAGAAGGATATTTTAAAAATTGTATTGTAATGTTTAAATCAAGCTATTTCATTGGTTTATTTAAAATAATAAATCCTCACCCTCTATTAGTTAAATGACTGATTGATCTTAGTATGAGCTAACAAGCTTGACTAATTTTATTTCCTCAGAGAAGTTGATTTGCATGTAATTGACTTGCTGCTAAAAAGGGTCACTGCAGGTTTATACTGATAGCCATACTCACATAAAAATAAGAGGAGTCCTACACAGAGCAGTCCAATGGCTGCTGCCCCAAAGCTGGATGTGGGCGGTTCTTTGCCACGACACCCATCTCCCTCTCCACAGTCACACACCATCACTTCCATGGTATCAAGTCCAACGGCGCCCTGTTGGTCCTGGATCATCAGGGGCACTGAGTACTTGCCATAAGCAAGTGTCTTCAGGCAAACAAGCCCACCTTCCTCACCTAGTGATGGATGTAAAGAGAGGCATTTAGCTCTTCGATTTCAACAAAACAAAACATTATTTTTTAGTAAGGAGGGTTTAACAGATATGTACTAACCATAGGCAGGGTCTAGTTTCCAAAACTGCTTCAGAGCTTTGTCATCACGCCCCAGGGAGAAAGTGAAGGGCCCACTGAAAGGATGTTTGTCTTCGTCCTTGGCAGGCACTGTGACCTTGTTAGCCTTGTTTCCACACATAATGGTGCTGTTGATGACCAGCCTAGGCATGTTGTCATTGACATCACCGAGGTGGACCAGAACAGTGCTTGAACCTGTGGCTGGAGGCTCACCTTGGTAACCACAGCAAAGGCAAAACAACAAACAAACACTTCATTAATCTAGGCATTTAGTTTACCAGTGGACCACATTATCCAGCTTGTTTTTGATTGGAATATAAAGTAGGACTCCTTCATACCATCATCAAAGGCACCGACAACGACTTTGTAAATGTTATTGTCATCAACAAAGGGTGACTCTCTGTCCATCTTCTTAACTGATGTGATTTTTCCAGTTTTTTTATCAATGGTCACCCAGCCGGCTGGATCTTCTAACAGCACATGCCTAATCACAGGAGAGGAAATGGAAGTGGAGCAGAACATATTAACTAAAAACACCGAACTGCAGCTGCTGGAAACCAAATGTGTGGCTTTGTTGTGTGTTTCAATCAAAATGGTAGAGGTATTATATAACTACAAGTTGAAATAAGCTTATATTGTATACAGTATGCCAGGTAATTTCCCATAAGAAGAGTAATGCTGCACACGCAATTTGTGCCCGACCAATGCATTGGCAGTTCGGTTATTATGCAGACATACCAATATTGGGTTATGGATATCATCTGGCCAATACTAAACTGGCAGTATAGAATGTCAAAGATATGTTTGTACAGCTGTAGTTTAGAAACAGTGTCACAGTTACAGAATTTGTCCACCAGAGCAGCCCGGTCGCACAAAACAATTTATGAATTAGTGTGCAATAAGAACGCCTTTCTTGATTTTCTTCATTTTCACGCCATGTAGTCTGTACTGACTGTAAACACATCCGTCAGAGCTAGTGACGTAGAATAAAAAGTGAGAAAGACTGCTTATGGCGGGCGGGAGGGGAGGTGGATGGGTCCAACAAACACAGGACTTTCAATCAGGAGACCAGCGGGTTTTTTTGTACGTTACGTTAATTACATTTGTGACGTGTTTTCTGCAATTTTGTCACGTTTTTTCCATACGTATTTTACTTTGTTTATGTGCTTATTTTAAGCCCAACCATGATGTTTTTCCTAAACCTAACTCAGTGGTTTTGTTGACTAAACCTGAGTGGTTTTGTTGCCTAAACATAACTGCAGACGTAACCGTTACATGGTGTACAAATGACACGTGACATGCATTACGTTGTTGTAATGTCGTGCTATTTATACGCCTTCCCATGAGATCGGGATGACCAGAGTGCACTGACAATTTCCATTCCAATTTCCAACGATAAAATGTTCCGCTCATTACACATCTTGGTCACAATTCTTTGATAACCAAATTGATAAAAAAAAATGATTTACTGTATGCATTTATGTTAAAAAAAATCTAATCAGACGCTATGTGGTTATAAGACATTTTTAACCTTTGATATCGACACCCACCTGAAAAATCTAGCATGGGTCGGACTCTATTCAAAACGTGGCAACGAGCGCAGCAAGTGTATAGTGTGGAGCCACCAACCTGATATGGGTTACGTTTGAGTCAGCGTCGTGAATAATTGGAGTGAACAACACCCTTCCTGGCTCCTCCTCTTCTTTTTGGTACACGTCAAATTTATCTTTGTCATAGTAAGGTGGGTCATTAACATCGATCACTTTCATTGTGATGTTGACTGTATCTGGAGGTGGACTTGTGCCAAAGAGACCACTATCGTCACAAACAAACAAGGCTTCCTCATTCTCTACTCCGATCTGCAGGGTAGCGAGTGTTGTCACCTCATAATCCTTGCCCTGGAAGAAACACACAAGTTTAGTTCAGTGCTGGTGCTGCTAAACTTTGTTGGACTTTTCGCTTGACCTACTGTAAATAAATGAAGATTATATTAGTGTGAGAAAAGCAGAATTACCTTGATGACACTCAAAATACCCTCATTAGTGACGGGGTCGGTTTCAATTTTGTAGTTTCCTCCCTCATTCCCATGAATGAAGTAGTATCTGGCACGCCAGCCAGGAGTGTTAATTGTGTCTTTGTCGTTTACCCCAACTCTCAAAACATCGGTCTGCATGGTCGATTCCGGAACCGAACCGTGGTACTGGACAGGAAGAACAGTTTCATCTTTACCATCATACATCACTCTAAAAAGCAACTTTAATAATAATAATAGTAATAAAAAGTATGTGCCTGCTTCTCCTTGAATGTCGGTGGATGACTGTTTGTGTCAACAATGTTGAGGGTAATAGTGGCAGTGGAGGACATGGACGGTGTTCCATGATCTTTTGCTTGAATAAGAACTTCATACTTCTTTACTTTCTGAAACATATATAAAAGACGATATTTCAGATATTACATTGACAAATCTGTATGTGTGTCCATGTACAAGCAGCTGCCAACTGATGTTGTAGCAGTAAGTCACTGAGTCTCACATCGTAGTTGAAACATCCTTCAAAGGTGAGTTGGGCCATTCTTCCATCAATCTGATTCAACTTGATCTGGGGCACTAGTGGCTTCTGTGAAATCATAGTCATGGTGACTTTAGAGTTGCTCGTGTTCCTCTGGTCTAGGTCCGAGACCATCAGCTGCCCCGGCAAGTACCCTTCAAGAAGTTGAGGAAAGGAAGTAGAGTGTTTTAGAAAAGTAGGAAGTGGAGAATGGGAGGAAAAAGTACCCAGTATGACTACAAGAGATCGGATGAAAGATGCAGCCTAGGTTTGAGATGATGAGTGATACTCATAGACTGCAGGCAGAAAATATGCATGCTCTATGAGTCATTTATGCAACTGTATACTCACCCTGTGGTATATTTTCATCAACATTAACTTTCATTTGTGGGTTATGAAATATTGGTGCGTTGTCATTGATGTCCAATACTTCTATATTAAAAGCCAGCTCCTTGTCGATTTTTTCACCCGTCTCTTTGCTCAAGATATCAAACCTGATCTGTGGGTAAATGTATTCATGTAATCATGATTTCTAATGGTTACAAATCTACATAAAATGTATTTATCATGAGAGGGATTGGTAATCCAGCATTGGCTCACTCTGAAGATCTTGAATTCCTCTCTGTCGACAGATTTATGGGCTTTGACGAATCCGGTGTTTTCATCGATGGAGAACACTCCCAGCGGCGGCTCGGACACACCCATTCCACTTATACGGTACTTTTGCACGGAGGAATCCTTCTTGTCATTAAACATCTAGTGTCAAGACACAAAACCATTAAGCTTGCATTGTTTGGATATCGAGGTGCAGCATTAATTGGTGATTTCATTTAAAAAACTGATGTCCTCACCTGCGAAATGTTCATGGGGAACGGCCCAGGATCTTCCTCCCGTATTTCAATTGTGGACAAAACCCACCTTCTTTTGGAACGCGCCAAAAGCTCCTGTGGAAATCAGAACGTAGATCGAGAGTACAAATGTTATAATCTTCTCTTAGAGGCAAAACATTTTGGCAGGAGTTTGTATTTCCAAACATGAAGCAGTTACCCGCTTGACACGTCCGATGTGGTTGCGATGGTGAGACTCTGCCAGGGCTGTTAATGCAACCTACAACAGGAAAAAAGGGGATATTAATACTTGTTCTTGTCAACACAGAGAACTTTTAATGAGTGTTTAATCCAACAAATTTGACAGGTAACTCCTATCACGCTTTATTCGCTGCTCATTTAATCTAATTTTCTCTTTTAGTGTTAAATTTATTACTGTGGTCTCACTGTCTGCCTTTCTGTCTCTCTTACTTCCCTTCAAGAACTCTTCCTATGTCGTGCGGAGTGGAAATTCCAGCGTGAATTGGGGCAACAGGTGTGGTGCACACACCCTGGCAGGTTGCCCTTCTGTCATAAAGCAAACACGCATGTAGAAACACCTTCACATGTGGGGCAACTTAGAGCTTCCCATTCATTTAACCGGCATGCCTTTATTTTGTAGGTGGAAACCAGTACAACCAACCAAGTTCTCTTCGTTTGCCTTTGAGCAGCAGCGCGTCATGTATGGTGCAGTAATTACATGTTATATCTCTGAGAAAATAACACCAGCTTAGGTGATAACTTTCTCGTGATGAAGTCAAAGTGAAAATTAATACCTATTAAGGCAATTATAGTAATTATAGGGATTAACTTCTAACAAAACTTCAATAAATAGCAACGCATGTGAGTCACTGTGCTTATTGTTCATTTCTATGATTGTTTATGCCTTTATTAGACTTGATAGTAGAGAGATGGCAGCAGAGGGCGAGAGAGAGAGACAAAACACCTAGATGAGAACTGGGAACTTTCTGGTTCGTCTTCAATCCTACGCCACAGGGTCGCCCCACGGTGACTACCTATTTAACACAACCTTTTACTGACAGCGATGTTAGAATTTTATCTTTTATAATCAACCGTACCCCATGGACTTGTTAAAGCTGAACTTCGCGGTCTATAAGGCCAAACAATCAAAATAAAGTTAGTAAGTGAACCTTGAGTTTATAATTTTTTTTTTAGATACCTGACATTATAGATGTGACAGGACAGGGGAGGGGAGAGAAAGATGGAAATGACATACAACAAAAGTCGCGAACCAGGGACGTTGCAGTTCACGCTCGCCATCTTACAAGTTTTAATTTAGATTCTTTATATCAATGTTTTGGCAGATCTTGCCTTCTTCTGGATAAAAGCTACCAATCATCTGACAGTTTATAGAAGGCTGGGCGATATGGAGAAAATCAGATATCACAATATGTTTGACTAAATACCACAATATAGATATTGCAATGATATTGCTGCTACAAAATATTCACACAATGAGATTTTTGATAAACAGTTATCAGTAATGTGGATATAATGACTGAGTGGGTACATGCAAATAATAGAACGGCTTGAACAGTCTGTTCAGTTCAGAAAATGACATCACTTTACTGTAATTGCAGTCTTTAGAACCAGGAAAAGACAACACTTGTGCAATATTACGATATTACAACATCCAAAATCTAAGACCATCTAGTCTCACATCACAATATCAATATAATATTGATATATTGCACAGCCCTTTTATATATAGTGTATAAGACAAATGTTTCAAATCACCGATCACAGGGTAAACATCATGTCGCCTGATAATCCCACTGAGAGCAATTTTGAGTGGAAGATGTTGGCAACGATTCAGGGGTATGATCATCATGAGTGTGGCTTTCCCCTCTTTACTCTGGCGTCGATCTGCGAGCCAGCATTTCGCTAGAATAGGTGTGTACTAAACCTCTGTGACTCATATTTTTTGGCACAATGAAAAACAATTACCTAAATGGTTGTGTTTAATTCTATCAGGCACCGGGAGCAAATTCTTCAGCTACCGTATGACTTCAGCCGTGTCCCGGTGAACTAAGCTACACTACAAGTACTTAGGGATATTTTTTAGGAAATGAAAGACGTTCTCCAGTGCACTGAATTAATTGGAGAACATATAACCCAATGCAATCCGACAACTCTGTTTGTGCTTTTGGTAAGCGTATGAAGGAGCTCATGTTTCTTGTTGTGTGTGTACAACCGGTATTTCCGCAATAACATTGATAGAACTGGTTTTGCTTGATGACTTCATTAATCATCATTAATCCGCATTTGCCGATAGACTTTATAACTAAATGGCCGCATGTAGGCCTGTTATTAACAAGTTTACAAGTAATTACAAGCAACTGCAACCCTCTCAAAACAAACATTTTGCAGTTCAAAAAAAAAAAAACAGTCACTGTGTTTATCATGTTCAATGTTAACAAAATCCCTGCTTGTTTAAACAGTATGATGCCTTATTATAACAGAAGATAATTAAGAGTTTCATGCCTACCAACAGAAGCAGGGAAATGGTCCTCATTTTGGTCCGAGCTGCTTGATATCCTCCGCGTGAGTACTCCGAAAGAGTCAGTCAGCTTGATTAAGAGTGCACGGAAGACAGCCCACAATGCCTCCAGGCAGCAGGTTGGCAGACTCTGCAGTTGACAAAGGGCTGTTTGTCTGTCCGTGCAGTTATGTGCGATGTGAACTGTTAAATGACGTGTTGGTACATGTAATTTGTGTGTAGGACAAGACCAGTAGGAGCTGTGCTTGTTTTTGCTTCTATATTTAAATCTATTTTAGTGTAATGATAATGTTGACATATAGGGCTTTTCTGGCTGTGTAGAGAAGCAGAGCCCGGCTCAGGTGAACACCCCTTCAGCTCTATAGCTCACGTTACCATGATTTATGTATGTCTGACGGTCAACCTCACATCACCTGCAAATGTAGCCCAATCTCATAGGTCATATCATGTGAGTACTTGATAAAGTGAAATGAGATTTTGAACCTACTGGTACAGTATACGTCACTCTCACACCCATTAAGCCAGCTGTCAGCCACATTCATTCGGTATGTTTTGTTCTTTTCCACATGCATAATCCCATACACGTACTGGATATATTGAAGTGATATGAGTCTAGATTGCTAAAGTCAACATTAATTGCCAGGTTTTTATAGTTTCTCTGTTTATTTAATTTGTTTATCTGTCGACGTGAGCATGGATGTCGCCAGAGATCATAGCACAAAGTTGGTAGGTAGCAGCATACTTGACTTGTATTTCCACAGTATCTGGCACACTCAGGAAACACTCACATTACTCTACCTCTCCGTTGGACTGATGTATAGTTTGATATATTGTCATATATTTGATTATATTTATATATTATACCATACTATTAATCATACCTCTGTCACTTTACCTTGTAATCTTGTCTTCCAGTGCTCTCGGATAGTTTCCATTTTTACTTCTATTCTTATTTTAGTTGCATCTTATTATTTTTTTTTGTTTACTTTCTCTATTTACCCGTACTTATTCTGTCCTTCTGCTACCGCAAAAAAAAATAATAATAATTTCCCTTCTGGGAATTCATAAAGTCTTATTTCATTGGAAAAGAGCACACCCAAAGGCTGAACCTTAAATGAAAAATAATTGTGGTTTGCGATGAATGATAGCTGAGTAAAGGCTCAGACATGCAGCATGTGTCTGAGGGACTGGTATTTTGTGCTTTCCAAAACCTCAAAGGAAGATTAGTTTTTAATAATTTAATGCTCTTTACAAATCACTTAATATCTATATTTCATATTATTATGTTTCATTTCACCCAGTTAAAATGTGCTGCATAGAAACCGCCATGTGTCCTTGGTCATTTATTTATTTCCCCACAAAGGGGCCTTGAGGGTCTGTGTGCTGTTAGGCAGTGGGCAGGTAGGACTGACGCTTACAGTCAGTCTACAGTAAGAAACGTGAGAGGAACTTCATATGGGCGTGGGAACACTGATTCACAATCCATACGCACTCTCTCATAATCTCTTGAATAATTCCATGTCAAATCTGTCAGATGTTAATCACACTCTTATATAGAGGACACGCACACATGCTCAAACAGGACCTATATACGTACATGTGTTAATGAGAGAGATGTCAGAGTGAGGGGGCTGCCGCTGACAGGCGCCCCAAGCAGTTCGGGGTTTGGTGCCTTGCTCAAGAGCACCTCGGCAATGACCAAGAGGCAAACTGGCATCTCTCCAGCGACCAGTTCACACTCAGTACTTGGTCCACGCGGGGACTTGAACCGGCGACCCTCCGGTACCTAAGCCAAGTCCCTATGGACTGAAAAATAGCTAAAAGTACTTGTGTAGAAATGTACTCAAGTAAGAGTAAAAAGTAGGTCAGCTAAAATGTAGGCCTCTGAGTAAACATTACTGCGTTACATTTAAACAAAAAAACAAGGGGGGGGAGGGATATATTAATATACTACAAAATATATTGCATTAAATGTCAATTTACACACAAGTGGAGCAACATCGGCAACAAGATCCCTTCTTCAACTAAATTTAAATCTTCTGTCCAAACCAACAGATGGCACTCTTCAATCTGTGCATACAACTGGTTATCAATTATAAATAAACAACCGCCTTCCTCAGCCTCACAAGAGTTAACCAGAAAAGAGACAAAACTCAGACAATTAGACAAAAATGATCAACAATAAATAAAACGAGCTACACAAGAGCGCCGGAAACTCCTTTTAGAATCAACAGTAGAATACAACATCACCAAAACTATTAAGAAATATTACCTTTTTAAAAAGAAATTCCTAAATTAAAAATGGTCAAGGATTAAGGTTACATGATATATTCCCTGTTTCTACTGTCTAGTACCACTGACTCAGTGTTTACCATTCTAAAGCGTTCTACATAGATTTCAAAAGTGGCAGACAAAAAAGGAAAGACTGGGGAAAATTGGGCAAGATGGGACAAACATCCAGTAGAAACCCTGCAGGGCTCTGCAAAAGTATCCTCAGTGTACAAAGAAAACCCCAAACTCTTCATGCAGGATCTATCAAATACTGGAGCTGTATTAAAAAGAGCGACCCTGCCTGTTACCATTATAAAGGCCTCGTCTGCCGAGAGTTGAACATAACAAGTAGTCAAATCCCAGCCAGCCTCAGAGCAGTTACATTATCACTCAGAAGATTAGACCTGACCAGATTATAACTAAAGAAAAAGAAAAATACATCACACACTCACAGCACAAACTAGCAGACTGGCTAACCTGAGAAAGACACTGACAGTGTACAGACTGAGTGACCATAGTCTGGCAATATAGAGAAGCACAGACACAGACAGGTCCAGAGAGGAACCGGCTATGCTGCCATTGTGATGACAGAATTACACTTTCTAACACAATCAGAATTAGATTCAAGATTCAAGATTCACTTTATTGTCATTTCACTGAGTATTTGCATACACAGAAGGAAACTAAATATTGTTTCTCCCAGCACCCTTCAGTGCATTAAAAAAGGATAGAATAAATAAGTATAAAAATTAACACTGCCTAAAAATAAAAACATAAAATAAGTGAGCGTTTCAGACACAATTTCACACAATTTGCAGTCGTCTTTAGCAGCAGAGAAAAGTGCATTTATGTCCATAGTAAAGTGCTTTTTGCATTACTGTTCCAAAAATCGTCTTTGACAGGTGACCAGCTTTAAAATCTGTTTCTGTGTTAATGCTGGGGGGTTGGGTGTGACTGTGTGTGCTTGTGTGGGAAGAACTACAGAAACATCAATCTCCTCAATTTGTGACAGTGAGGGAGATTCTGGGGTTAAAGGAAGAATGTTCACGGTTGGCTGCTAAATATATGTATAATAATATAATTTTATTTCATTTACCTATTTCATTATCTATTTTATTCAATTATATAATATTTTTGCTCACCGTTATGTTTTTTTTTATTAATTATATTTCATAATCGTAATTGTGCTTTGGCAACATGTGTCAGATGTCATGCCAATAAAGCATAATGCAGATGTCAGCAACCTGCGACGCTTTAGCTCCTTAAAAATGGAAATGAATAATAAATACATTTTTTGTTTACATTTTCATTTTCAATCTATCATTGTTATAGGTCTATGGTACGACAGAGTATTAGGGCCACATTGAGGAAAACAAATAAATCTGAGATTTCGAGAATAAAGGCAGAAGTTTACGAGAAAAAAAGTCGTAGTATTATGAGAGTAAAGTTATAATATCATAAAGTAGTAATTTTACGTGTTATTTTCTTTTTTTCTTGTAAAGCTATGACTTTATTCTCGTAATATTCCGACTTTTTTTCTCGTAAAGTTATGATTTTATTCTCATAGTATTACGACTTTTTTACTCGTAATATTCCGACTTTTTCACGTAAAGTTATGACTTTTTTCTCGTAATATTATGACTTTATTCTGGAAATCTCCGAATTTTTTTCCCTCAATACTCAAAACCCTAATACTCCGTAGTACATTTGCACTTTGGCCCTCACTGCATTAGACTTACAGTATATACTATACAGGTATACTTAGACTATAAGCTGTATAATGTTTTGTGGCTCCAGACAGATTTTATTTATTTATTATTTTTTATTCTTTTGACAGTAAAGGTTGCTGACCCCTGGTCTAATGAATATAACAATTTAAACTGACTGCCAGTTTATTTCTTTAATTGATATAACACATTGCATAGCATGCACACTCAACAAGTTACTAGGCAACAAAGTGGTTGTTGACCTTCCTCATCTGGAGAGTTCAGCAGTGTGTCGTTGTGCTCACCTGTAGTTGTGCTCACCTGTAGTTGTGCTCACCTATGTCTAAAGGTAAGTCCTCCTCAATCGGCTCCTGGTTCAACTTCTCTACTCGTTCATTCTCAACGCATAACCAGTCCACTCGTCCGGAAGTGTTTAATTAAGATAAATTTAACTATGCCAAGGTACAATAATGCTAGTAATCATATAACCCCTCACCATAATGTTGTGTCTGAAGTAGCCTCAATGCGTGAACTCGGCCGTGAACGCAACACACCTGTTTAAATAATTTCCGGTGGTGACGCCCTCTGGCGGCCGCAGACACACCTGCAGCTTCTCCTCTGCTGCAGCTCCAAGTCTTCTGTTTCATTATCTCACAGTTTAACAGGACTTTTTTGTAAATATGTTTTATTGATTTGCAAAGATTTTATCCCCAAAAAATAACAGATACAAAACATGTATAAATCAAACAAGATAGATATCATTCATCAGATCTGTTTACAAAGTTAAGTCCAAATTCCCTTCCCTATCCCCCTCCCTATCCACCCACCCACCCACCCATCCATAGGATCACAGGTTACAGAATACATTTAGTTGCATGAAGGAAAGATATACAATAAACAAAAGACAGGGGGGGGGGGGAAATAATTAGGAAAATAACTTGTAAAACGAGAAAAAGAAAATAAATAAATGAAAAAATAAATAAAAATAAGATAAAGAGAGAAAAAGAAGGGGGGGTGGGGGGCTGCTCACTACTGTAATATGACATTCATGTTTTTCACTTTACTCTTCGTCAATGTTAGGATTTTTCTTTTATGTGGATTTTGTTTTTACTCTGTAACAGATGCGACAAAAAGTGCAATAAACAAGTGTAATACCTCAATCATATATCTTATACTGTATATGTTCTTAATATGCCTTGTACAAAGTATTTCTTATATATGTACATTCATTCTTCCTGATATATATATGTTCTTAATATGCCCTTGTACAAAGTATTTCCTTTTATAATCGTAATATAACTTATAATTTTTAATGGAGCTTCCCAGCAAAAAGTATTTCTACTACGATTGTAGTTGTATAACGGGCGGAAGTGACTCAGAGGGTAGATCAGGTCCCCGGCCGCTCCAGGTCACATGTCGATGTGTCCTTAAGCCAGACACTTTACCCGAAATTGTACCTGAAGGCATAGCCATCAGTGTGTGAATGAGTGTATATTCCATTTACCATAACTGGTCTGACAATAAACATTTTGAATCTTGAATCTTGACTTGAAATAAAGCGAAATACATTTTATACAAAAATGTTCTCGTCTTCTTGAAAAAAAAAATGCAAACCTGCTCCGTTAGTCCGGACAGTGTGGGAACCTTATTAAAATTTAATTTCATATCAATGAAAACAGCCTTTGTAGAAACGTTAGAAAACTCTTGGCAAAAAAAAGGAACTGTGGAACTCATTTGGCCTCATGTCACCTTGAGTTTGATTTATTTTGTCACGCAACGAATGACATGGCACTGCCAACTGGGCTTGTTGAGCCTGCGGGCAAAAGTTTATACGGTTTGTTAATAAGGTAATCGTTCAGTGCTGGAATAAAGAAAACATGTTTGCCTTTGTACCATTAGTTTCGGGTAATGTCCTCTGTGTGTTAGTTATTAATCACTGAGGAAAGACCGCGTCTGTCTGCCATTCCGCTGCTCTAATACAGTACACACTTGTCCATTGTTATGATGACAGTGATGATTATTTGACTGAAAACTTTACTATCTAACACAAGGTATTCTGGGGTAATGAGGGCAAGTTCTTTGAGGTTTGACGGGGGGTGAATTCAGTCCACTCTTCTGTATGAACCAGTTTTGCGCTTGTTGCAGTATTATTTTTCCAGTAAGCTTGTGGAAACGTGGATGACCTCATGGGAGAAGGGAGGGAGTTACTGGGACTATGCTATAGGGATGAAAAATGAGGGGTGGCAAAGTTGTAGAACTGGAATGGAGGGATTAACTAATGTTGACTCTGGTTTTAGGAGCTCATTGGACTCATTTGTGTTGATAACATTGGACTTAAAGGTTGAATATGCCTCTTGGAAGCCTTTACAGTAGTCTCGCTCGTAGTCCTGGTATGCAAGCGTGTGTGATAGTAAGACCAATGTTCCTGAGGCAATTTTTTATTCAATGGAAAGTAGGTTTGGCTTTGGTAAACTGGGAAAGGGGAAAGAAAACAATACCTATTATGTCCTTCCATACATCCTAGGGAACTTAGCAACAGAAGGATTGCACTGTAATACATTCAACATATATCATTAAGGCTGAGACAGCGTGTGACGGCTCAACCTAAATGATATATAGGCTGAGACAGCGTGTGATGGCTCCAGCCCCACCATAAGCAGTTGTGTTTCTGTCAGAGTCTTGCTGTAGGCATCCCCCATAAAAGGCTGAGTAGATAATTTATAGTTCATAATTCTGTCTTGTTGACTTTGCTATTTAATGTCAATGGGAGGTTTCTTCCCACATTTTGGCCTGCCTATACAGAGGTTTCAGTATGTTTCACACAATGTTGGGAGTTTTGATAATTGTGTCTATGAAGTTCAAATCTGAAAAAAAAAAGGAACAGGCCGACCCAGTTCATGACAGCAGGTGCAGTCTCACTGATCTGTGATTAAAACCCTCTGAGACCCGCAGGATTGCCGACATTACTGTTTTTAAGAGGTTATAGCGGGCTCAGTTTTAAAGTGAAGATACTGGTATCACATGAAACTAGAAAACCTAAGGAATCAGAGCCAACCATGTCATACTAGCATGTTAGGAAGCTCCAAAGCTATAGGCAAAATTTGGGAGAGGGAAAGGGAAAACTGGCATGGTGATATTAAAATGAGGTCCCTTGACCTCTGACCTCAAGATATGTAAATGAAAATGGGTTCTATGGGTAACCACGAGTCTCTCCTTTACAGACATGCCCACTTTATGATAATCACATGCAGTTTGGGGTAAAAACCATGCAGTTATTATAGGAGATTCCGATTTCCATATAGTGAGCAGATGTTTTTAAACTTGACATCACTGTATAAAATGACCTGTGGTGACCTCTAGGATAATCACAGCCTCATGAAACTGTACAACCACAAACTAAAGACCTAGAGACCTAGAACATTCAGAGGATGGATGGCTTTATTTGGTAGATTGACAATAAGGGGCTTTCTGAGCAGTTTGCAGAACAGAAGTGCTCGCCATCTAATCACCGAAAAATGCAATTCTTGCAGAAATCTCCAGATTTCAAAAGTGTTTGATGCCAAATCACAGCATGGCTTTTTCTATGGTGTTCCTCAAGGTCTTGGTGTCTTAATGTGATATTTTGGAGGGATTTATGAACATTTTTATCAATTCTCGAGTGGTAAAAAATGGTTAAATATTGCACAAAATCTGTGTAACAAATGGTATCAACCCAATTTATGAGACACAATAGAGCATGAGAATGACCATCATATACTTCTATCATAATGTTTTAAACCCTTATACACTTTCACAATTTATTTTAATTCATTCATTCATGTTTATTTCTGATTTATGACAAGAAGAACTGGACACACAGTGCTGAGCTGCATCTCAGATTAATCCTCAGGTTCACAGCTTTCAGATGATGTACACCACTTCTGTTGACCTGCTATCTCCCCCTTAAGACCGCTGTACCACCCTAAAAAAGACAAAAGCAGGTCTATGTGGGTCTTTTAGAATTAACAGATTATGAGCAAGCTCTTTGCCAGGAGGAATATCAGGAGAAACGCTCCTTGTCATAGAGTGGATGACAATAAAATAAACCATGTAGAGAACAATACAGTGTCTTGTAGCTTGTTAGCAGTTCAGCTCAGGCCAACAGAGCCACAGGCAACATTAGTCCTTGTCATACTGTATAGGGCACGTACACAAGCCAAACACCGTAATGTTTTCAAAAGTAATGCAGTCGGAGACGAGTGCGAGTGCGCTACGGGCAGACTTGTAAAACGAGAAGAACTAGAACGCTCAACGCACAGAGAGGAGAGAAAGAACAGTATGAGTCATATACTTTATATCCTTGTGCTATACTTTTTTTCCTGTGGGAAAATTCCTTTCTGTCTTGCACACTATCATCACGTCGGGTGCTCATAAATAGATTGCGTGACTGCATTTTCAACCCTCATATGAACATTGAACAGGTTTTGCTTGCTGTAATCATCCCTCCTGTTCATACTGGTCCTGAAGCGATCCTGTGATTAAGTGATTCCAAAGGAAGCGATGTCCACTTAATCCACTGTTCTGTTCCAAAAACTGGGTTTTTTCAAAAGTTACTGTCTTCTTAGTGTGAAATCCCCTCTTAACATCTAAATATGAACAGGAGGAATGATTACAGCAAGTAAAACAAATTTAGTCAAGTTTAAATCCATGTCTGTACAGACATGTTAGACGTGTGTGTGAAATTCTCATAATTAGCACGTGAATTTTTGAGGTATGGTTAAAATTGTGTTTTGTGAGGTTAAGTGGAAGGCGTTCCTGAGATATCACGTTCACGAGAATGGGACGGACATGAGGTCACAGTGACCTTGACCTTTGACCACCAAAATCTCATCAGTTCCTTCACGAGAATGGTACGAACTAGGGCTGTCCCGAATACCATTTTTTTGGGCTTCGAAGCTTCGGTGAGAAATATTTAATTACTAATTTATTTATTACATACATGTATATAAAAAAATAGGGGAAAAAATGAAAAAACAAAGCATTTGAATACTGATTTGGAGGTCGAATACCATGGCAACAGTCGAAGCTTCGGGGCATCCGGGTCGGCCCTAGTACAGACGGACGGATAATCCGAAAACATAATGCCGCCTGCCGCGGCTGTCGCCTATCCTTTAAGTATACAGTATACAGATCTCTTAAGCGTTGTTTGAATTGTCGCCAACATGCCATTTTATTATTGAGTACTCTGTTAGAAAGATATTTAAAAAACAGTAGCGCAGACGACGTATGCTGTGTTCACACTACGAGCGACACAGCAACAGGCTACAAGTCATTTTCAGTGGAAAACAGTGACATGAAGCTACAAACTGACGCCAATCAAAGAAGAGCTGGTGTCAACTTTTTTCAGCGCTCCAATGGAGTGTCAACCAATCATGTTTTTTGTTTCACCCTGTTCCATTCCATCTAAAAATGCCGTTAGCCAGTTCACAGCGTTATTTAACGATATAACTACGCCATTGTGCGTTTGAGCAACACTTCCACAGCGACTTGGCGACAATAAATGTAGCTGGCCACGCTTAGCAGTTTTGTCACTCGCAGTGTGAATAACGCTCCAAAGTTCGGCTAATTTTGTCGAGGGAAAACTGGCATGACCATATTCAAACAGGTTCTTGACCTCTGAACTCAAGATATGTGAATAAAAATGGGTTCTAAGGGTACCCACGACTCTCGCCTTTACAGACATGCCCACTCTATGCTAATCACATGCAGTTTGGGGTAAAAACAATTGCATGCAGAAGTGCTCGACATCCAATCACCGAAAAAATGCAATTCTTGTAGAAATCTCTAAATGTCAAAAGTTGTGAACATAGCTTTATATCTCCTGAGAAGAGAAACCGAAAGCCAGTGAGTGAAAGACAGACGACACGGGAGGCAAACATACAGTAAATCCAGCGGTTTTAACCTCTGTTTCATATTTATTTAGTTCATAGCAAGATGTTCAGGTGGGGAAGAGATACTGAATACATCATGACCAACACTGAAAAAAAGGTTGTTTTGAAAGTATCCGCAGGCTCAACCAGGGGAATACCTGTTGCAATAATATTTATCATCCACACCCACACGTCCTCATATTCACACACCCATACCAACAAACAGACACTGTGCATAAACAAACAAATCTTTGACAGCTGAATCACTCACTCACCACGTGGTCAAATATATCCAACTCCCTAATTACGCCTCACGTGGAGGAGAGGATAACTTGGTATTAAGCACAGTAATGCAAAACATATCATGTAGTCACTAACAAGAACAAAATGGCATGCATTTACAAACACAGTTCCATCCATGATACTGTAAATAGTTTGCACATGCACATGGCAATAGATTCATTTCTAAGAAATTTAACTTGTTGTTGGGTTTGGCTCGCTGTGCCTGATTTCTGCCTCATGTTGATCTTCTGAAAAACAAAAAGACGATTCATAATTACACTCCATATTTGTTTTCTTTGAACTCAGTCCAGTCAGGTGTCACTTTAAGCCATGCGGTCAAAGAGCTGTCAGTCTGAAATGTTTATAATTGTCACTGTCAGTAACTCCTATGAGAGGAATGCTATTCTGCATACAATGCTTATACTGAAATCTAAACGGCAATAGAGAACAGGTAAATCCAAGGGCCACTGATGCCAGGTGTAGGAAAAGCTAAAAAGCTTCAATCATTTTACAGATTTCCTTGGATTTCCCTTTTCTTTGGATTTGTCTGTATTTGTTCACTGAACAGGACTTGACTCCGTTCTTTAGTCTGTGAAGCAACGATGCTCCGCAGCATTCCTGTTTCACATGGCAGTTTGGCACCTGTGCTTTCAACACACAAAAGGGACGAGAAGGAGATATCCCTCTGGCAGTGAGAGGAATGCAACTTGAAGTGACATTTTTATATCTCGCCCAGAACCTGTCAGTGCATGGGAGCGAGATGACACATGTTGTTCGCATAGTGCAAAACGTATGTCAACATACTTGAGACACCATAACGCCAAGAGATTCAATAATTGACGAGTGTTTGTAGGTATAATGTGTAACCGTTGTTGGTTGCTGTAAACACACGGCAGAGAGTGGCTGAGAGAGAGAGTAGCGGTGGTCGAGCGAGCTATAAAGTGGACAAAGAAAGGGACCGGCGTTAGAGAGAACAAAGCAGTGAATCAGAGAAATAAAACGTAGGAAGGCGCCGGGTTGACGGATTTTTAATGAATGCACCCGAAGGGCAGGCTTCATCCTATCCAACCCGTTCTCATTCCCAGAGCGTCAAATACTGTATAGACGCTTTTTTTCCCACAGACCTCGCCGTTAGATTGGGGCTGTGGCTCAGAGGGTAGAGCAGGTCGTCCATCAATCAGAAAGCCGGTGATTCGATCCCCGGCTGCTCCGGTCACATGTGTATGACTATTTAGATTAGATCCTGATGGGCAAAGTTGGCACCTTGCATGGCAGCCTCTGCCATCAGTGTATGAATGTGTGTGCGTGAATGTTGACATGTAGTGTAAAGCGCTTTGAGTGGTCAGAAGACTAGAAAAGCGCTACATAAATGCAAGTCCATTTACCATTTTAGATAGTGACGCAACAAGGCACCCTTTAGCGTTGGTATGAGACGCACCGACTTACCATTAACTACAATGTAAACCCATCCGCGTCAATATTAAATGCTATGGGAAAGTGCGCCGGAAGTGTGGTTCAGTCCAACAAACACAAGGCTTTCATTCAGGAGACCGACGTTCGTGTCCCCTTTGTCACCTTACAATCAGCTGTTCGTTCATATCCCGTGTTCATAATGTTCAGTGTCACTTTCACTGTACAAACGTAGTAGTTTTAAGCCCAACCATGTTGTTTTTTTCCTAAACCTAACTATAGTGGTTTTATTGCCTGAACCTAAGCACGTTTTATTGTTTAATCACAACATTAAGCACAAGTTTACTGCGACCGAAAAGTGACGCCGATGGGTCTGACAAAGCGTCAATATATGACGAGTTGGGATGAGAACACGTTTTCCTTTCCGCTGTGGCTCAGCGCTGCTCTTGGTCAAAATACACGACCCGTTCTCATCTGTGAAGTATGGCTGCTTATCTGACAGAGCTAAAGGGGGACTCGGCGGTACCTGACGACCTGAAGGGGCTACACACACCGCTCGCTGTTGTTGGCTGGAGGTTACAGCCCCACGAGGGGCCCAAAGCCTCTTTGCCTCTTTGCTGATGCACAGAAACATCCTGAGCACAGCAAAATAAGAAGAAAAGAGAAAATCCAGGCAGATGGCTGCAGGGTCTCTGCAGAAACAGACACCACCACACACTGCAAGTGGGGCATACATGATGACTGAGAGGGACTATTTTTGTATCATTGTTTTTTAGGAAATTCTTGCATATTATACCTTTAACACTTATTAGGAAAAATAGATTTTAAGTTGTAAAGAAAAATCCAATGTACTCAGGGAAACATTCACTAAGACAGCAGCAAATCACAGCCAGGTCAACCATGCTAGGGGTTTCCCCAAACGAAAGGATTGCAAATGCAGAGAGACAGAGAGATCTCTTTTTTTTACACTCTTTTTTTACCCATGTATCTCTACACAAAGTAAAATTCAGTCTTCATGGAGATTTAGTCGCAAGGCATCCTTCCCCCTCGTCCTCCTCTTCTGTTTCTTCATCCCTGGTATGGGGAACAGAGGTGAGCAGCAGAGTGTCGGCATGGACTTCTTCATCATCCGACTGGATCACGGGTGTGTCGGGTCCGCCCCCACTTGTATCGCTGGAACCAGATGATGTAGAGGACATGCGGCACTTTGAGCCCCGGTGAACTTCATCTTGCCGCTTCAAAGGGGCGCGCTCCCTGTACACAACCTCGGCATCTTCATCCTCCTCATCTTCTTCTTCGTCCTCACCCTCTGTGAACAAAAGCCGTTAGAACGTGTCTGAACGCTTTTGTCTGTGCACCTGCTGTATTACTCACTGTTTCTGATATATGAGATAATATTGATTTGCCCACACAAGTAGATTTGCTAATCACAAAAAAAAAAAATCTCTGTGGTAACATTTCAAATTAAAAAGAGACGCAAAGGTGCAGTTATGTGTGAGTGTATTGGGAAATTGGGTTTCCAAATAAAAGTTAATTGCTATGCTGTTTTGTAACCAATTCCCAGTTCTTGATTTGGAGACTTGCCAAACCACAAAATACTTCTCCCTACCTGTGGGAAAAACAGTTGTCACTTCAAAGCAATCTGGGATTTCTTGGCAGACAGCCAAGAAATGTCTTTCTTGATTTATGGTGAAATCAGATAAGAAGCCAGGATCAGATTTAAAAATAAATAAAAATCCGTTAAATGCAAGCGGGTGCAAGCGGCCGAAATGGGTTTCCTCAGGAGGGTGGCTGGCGTCTCCCTTAGAGATAGGGTAAGAAGCTCAGTCATCCGTGAGGGACTCGGAGTAGAGTCCTTGCTCCTTTGCGTCGAAAGGAGCCAGTTGAGGTGGTTCGGGCATCTAGCACGGATGCCTCCTGGGCGCCTCTCTTGGGAGGTGTTCCAGGCACGACCAGCTGGGAGGAGACCACGGGGAAGACCCAGGACTAGGTGGAGAGATTATATCTCTACTCTGGCCTGGGAACGCCTCGGGATCCCCCAGTCAGAGCTGGTTAATGTGGCCCGGGAAAGGGAAGTTTGGGGTCCCCTGCTGGAACTGTTGCCCCCGCGACCCGATCCCGGATAAGCGGTTGAAGATGGATGGATGGATGGATCCGTTAAATGTTTCAACTGAAGCAGAATGTAGAGACTACGAGAAGAGTTAATAGATTCAGTAACTCTTTAAACACTGATTTTAGGACGTGACTTTGATCAATCTCACCTAAAATGTCATGCAAAAGTTACAGAACCTTTTTACCTTTTACTATTTTTAAATGAAGAATGTTACTTATTTCAGCATTGTCTCTGGAGCAGTTTTTAATAGATACGCACTGTCCTAGTAACAAAATGTCAAACCTTGTTTGGTTGCAACAATCATTCATAAATCTTGACATTCTGGGTAATGGCAACTTTTTTTGACACACTGCTTTTGTAAAATCAGTGAAATGTAAACATTGATTACATTAATGGCTTTTGGAAAGTGCACTGTATGAAAACAATATAATCGAAATAAAACAATTATCGTGCCACATTCCGTTTTGCAATGAAGCTCTCGTTTGTTCTTGCATTATAAATCCAGCGCACAACTTTCCTTTGTAACGGTTTCTCCTGCTCAGCGTGTCTGGGACGATCCCTAGGGAGGATCCTGTCTGGCTGGTCCTAGCCAGACAGATTTCCTGCGATGTGGTTCACCGCAACAAGCTTCAGGATGGGATGGAAGGGCCAGAGGCAAAGAAACCAGACCAATGTGTTTGTAATTAAATTGTTTACGAGGGCACAAAGTTGTTCTTGATTTTGAATTGCACCAGATGGATGCATTTATCTTTGAAATATAGATACTATGGCTGTCAATCGATTAAAATATTGAATCACCATTAATCGCATGATTGTCCATAATCGCGAGAAATCGCAAATTACTCGCACATTATTTATTTGTTCAAAATGTACCTTAAAGGGAGATTTGTCAAGTATTTAATACTTTTATCAACATTGAGTGGGGGACAAATATTCATATTTTATGCAAATGTATGTATATTTATTATTGGTAATCAATTAACAACACAAAACAATGACAAATATTGTCCAGAAACCCTCACAGGTACTGCATTTAGCATTACAAAATATGTATGTGACTTGACTATGACTTGCCCCAAATTGCGTGTGATTATCATAAAATAGGCATGTCTGTAAAGGGGAGACTCGTGAGTCACATATCTTGAGGTCAGAGGTCAAGAGACTCCCTTGAAAATGGCCATAACAGTTTTTCCTCGCCAAAATTTAGCGCAAATTTGGAGCGTTATTAAGCCTCCATCGCAACAAGCTAGTAGGACATGGATTCGATGGATTCCTTAGATTTTTTAGTTTCATATGATATCAGTATCTTCACTCTATCCTTAAAACTCAGCCCACTACAACCTCCGGAAGATCGATTGTTTTAATGTGTTAAAGAAATTAGAGACATTAAAACAAATTTGCGTTAACACGTTAATATTGCGTTAACTTTGACAGCCCTAAAAGATAAATTTTCTTTCGAAATGCAAGATGTATCCAAAGTCAACAAGTAATCGTGATCTCAAAATTGACCAAAATAATCGTGGTTATGATTTTTGCCATAATCAAGTAGCCCTAGTACAGTGGTAGTAGGACGACTGCGGCTCTGAGGCCATCACTGCACCTGGTAGTGGAGATGCCAGCGCGCCCTCGTCTGCTCCGGAGCCTGAGTTGAGGAACACGTCGAGGGCCTCCTGGTCAGAAATGTCCATCAGGTCCATCTGCTCCAGGACGTCCACGTTCACCTCCATAGAAGAGATGCTTCCCATGGGGGCTGCATATACAGACACAACAGCATACATAACATAAATAGCAATATATATCACCAGAGTCACCGTCACCTGAAGCATGGTTTTGTAAATGTTCACGTCTTTTTAAATGATGATAATCAAGAGTGACAATTAAACACAGGCTATAAATGTATTTTAAAAATGTAAACGGTTTGCCATATCTTTTACGGAGCAAAGTAGATTTAAAACTATCAGTGAGTAACTTTCAAAACATTTCACAACCAAGTTTTGATCGACTTCAATTAAAAAAAACATGAAGTATTTATGCTCCAAAGACTGGACAGTCACTCACGTTTCCTGCAGTCGACCTGCAGGTGAGCAGAGGGCAGGTAGTTGTCCACGTCATGCTGGTAGACCTCTTCAAAAAAGCGCTGTCTCTCCCTCAGCTTCAGGTGCTGAGCAGAATCATTGTCCAACATCTGCTGAGAGTTGTCCGTCTCCACTGACAAAGCCAAAACGAGACACATATATACAAAACAAAATTCAGTTGAATTCCTTTTTACAGCTGGATTTCCCTTGTCTTTGCATTTGCCTGCGTTTCTTCACTGAGTAGGACTTCACTCTGTCTACGTCTATAAATCAAAGATGCCCTGAAGCCTTCCTGTTTCCCGTGGCTGTTCAGCACCTGCACTTTAATGTGGTCTTTTTTTCCCCAAGCCTTTTCCTCAATAGCAGATGGAATAACAATGATCCGTCTAATTCTGCCTTACACTAAGGAACTGACACTTTAGTGACAGATGTTAGAGGCCTTTAGGGATTAACACCAACTCATGAATTCCCGGTTTACGTTATTCCGCATCTCTCTTTCCCCTCAGTCATTTCTCCATTGTCTAGTATCAATAAAGTCATACAATGCCAAAAAAAAAGCTTTAAAAAACAAAAACTATGGAACTATAACGGAGATTAAAATGTTATGAAGATGTTTATGGTTGCTTAGTACTGTTTGACAGCATCTAAAAGGAATTTATTAGGTCGAGCTATTTCCAAATCTGGAACAGGTTTCGTTTCTAAGCCACAAGTATAATTTATTCCTTGGATACTAAAGCTCTTTATTCCTAATTTATGACATGCAAACAAGTCTCATCGTCTCCCGTTATTCGCTGCAGGGCAGAGTTTTACTTTGTGTTTGCCAAACCTCTCAGTGTTAGCGTTACCTGTAAGGAACGACTCATCCAAAAGAAACGCAGATAACTCAACAAACTGTCAACTGAATATGTTTCAAGTGTTGAAATGTCTTTTAAAATGTTGTCAGTGGTTGAAAAGGGGCGGCTGAGAGGTAGAGCGATGGTCTACCAAACGGAAGGATGGCGGTTTGATACTGAACCCCAAATTGTTCCCGAAGGCTGTGCCATCGATGTGTGAATGAGCATTTAGATTAGATCCTGATGGGCAGGTTGGAACTTTGCATGTCAGCCTCTACTATCAGTGTATGAATGGGTGTGTGAATGGGTGCATGTTTACATGTAGTGTAAAGCACTTTGAGTGGTCGGAAGACTAGAAAATCGCTATATAAATGTAAATGAATTTACCATTTACCCTACGTTGACGTGTAAAGAAAATATTTTTACCAAAACAAAATATAGCAGCCTTTTTTTTACAATAATTCTTCTATAAGATTCAGACTTTAATCAATAACATTACGCTAATCTGTACTAGCAGATAAGCTCTAATGTAGAGTGTCTCATTCAAGGACACTCTACACATTTGGTTCACCATCTGACTCTCATAAAGTTCCTATGTTGAGTCTGGAAATCTTAAGCCTTGGGCCAAGAACGGCAGAGATCCCAGCTCAATATTCTTCAATGTTCAATTTTAATGGTGTCATAAAGTCAACACAGGTTACTCAAATGAATCACATGATGCTGTACAAGTATTTTGCAAGAAGCAGAGTTTTCATTGTGTTTAATATCAACAGACACAAACACAACCAAAACCCGAGCAGGTCCGGACACGTCTGCGTCTTACATCATAACCTTATATACTTGGAACAAAGAACTCACCTCCTATCCTGTCATCATAAATCGTAGTATTCCTCAATTCTACTGGTCTCTGTCTTACTAATTAGCATATACCCTCTGCCATACATATGATCTTGGTACCTCCTCTGCCAGATTCCCTGTTTTGGGCCCCCTGCAGCTGCGAGGTTGCTTGGAATTTACATGACATCACTAGAGCTGTGAGTTACAGTGGCCAGTGTGAGTATGGGGTCAATACAGCAGCACTATGATTGTATGCTGTTTCAGTAGTAAACACAGTGTTATAGGATTAATACTTTTATCATTGTTCATCACATTTTTATATAGTTAAAAAGGGATTACTTCTACACCTATTGTTATTCATAACGAAAAAATCCAGCAGGTATTTTCATATTAATATTTGGGAGTAATGATTGATCATCTGTTATCTTGGAAAGACCACATTGAATTTGTCTGTAAAAAGACAAAACAAAGAATTTACTTTCTTTTGGTGCGAGTAAACAAATTCTTCTTTTTGTTTTTTACTTCTGTGATTATGAGTGTTCTACAGTATTGTTATTCTACATGGTACAAGAGTTTGTCCACTACTTTAAGTCAAAACTGCTCCACCAAATGAAAATCTGCTCAAAGATTGTAGGTCAACCCCTTGAGAAATTCTATAATCAGCCTATCATAATAACATATTAAGGCTGGCTAACACCATCGTCTCTGACCCCAACCATGTTTTGAACAGTGAATATGAACTGTTACCATCAAATCGGAGATACAGGGTTCCAACATTTAATAAGGTTAGACTGAAGCACCACTTTGTACACCAACCAATCCTAAAACTAAATATGGAGCCTAATCCCAAATCAAATGTACGTTGAAGAGCCCTGAATATCATCTTTTGTGATTGTAATGTTTAAATGTATGTATCCTTGTTTCTTGTCTTTGTCCTTTTTGTGATGCAAATGGAGCCGCTGTTACGCAAAACAAATTTCAGACCTGTCTGACAATAAAGTATTATCGTTATTATCGTTATTATTGTTTAAGACATGAAATAATCATCATACTTGCATTAGTAACCTGCTGTCATATACATTCTATGTATACTATTCATCTCAATATTTCTCATTTCTCTTACACTTCTCCTTTCTCTTTCCTTTTGTCTGTCGGTCAGCTGTCTGTGACTTATCTCAAGGCAAAGAAAATGATCTAATTTTATTAGTCTGACCTCTAGTGGTCATGATCAAACACACATGCAGTCTGAAAATCTATTTAACAAATGGCATCACATTAGCTATGTGATTAACCAATTGAATATCTGCTGCAACAATATTTTGAAGTAAAAGTTTGTGGGAATCTTCCCAAAACTCTACAGTGATCACAATTGCACATTTTAACAGTACAGTAAGGAGTAGTATGCCGGACCCTTGTGCAAATATCTGTGCATAACATGTAGAGATGTGCCTAACTGCAAGTTATAGTATCTATGGTTCATGGATGTTGTTTGATGTGCCAAAACAATAGGTGTTCTGACAGAGCTATTGGCATTGGTGTGTGTGTGTCTGTGTATTGTCTAGAGCTGTCCCGAATGCCATTTTTTCGGGCTTCGGGAAAAATGTTAAGGTATTCGAAGCTTCGCGGCGCGGCAGGCTGTCATGTTCTCCTGTCTGTCTGTCTGTCTGTCTCCATTTCCACCGTTTCAGTGCCGCTGCCGCACCTCTACACACAACAAACAGCGATATCAGTCTGAGAATAACTAATAATAATTAATGATGAAAATAAAAAATTAACAATATTCTGGGATTATTCAATATTTCAAGGGCTATTTTGGGATTTATAGATTATTATTACATTTATACATTATTAGTACATACTTATAAATAGGACTGACCCGAATGCTTCCAAGCTTCGGCCGTTGCCATGGTAATCAACCTCCAAATCAGTATTCGAATGCGTCGTTTTAAATTGTATTTTTTACTTTTTTTATATATCAGTATGTTATAATAATGTATAAATCCCATAATAGCCCGTGAAACAAGGAATAATTCCACAACATTATTTATTTTTCATATTCATCATTAAATATTATTAGTTATTCTCAGATGGGTATCGTTGTTTGTTGTGAAACGGTGGAAATGGAGACAGATAGACAGAAGAACATGCCAGCCTGCCACACCGCGCTGCTTCACGAAGCTTTGTATATTTCTCACCTAAGCTTCAAAGCCCAAAAAGTGGTATTTGGGAAAGCCCTTAAAAAATAAATAAAAAATAAGGCATTCGAATGGTGATTTGGAGGTAGAATACCATGGCAACGGTCGAAGCTTCGAAGCATTCGGGTCAGCCCTAATGTTGTCAACATGCCTCTTACTCAAGCACCATCTTTGAGCTGCAGTTGCATCTTTCTTGGTGTTTGCAGACTCATATGTAAGGGCAGGAGGGGAACAGAAAAGAAGGAGTCGTCAGCAGTTGCATCCTAGCAAATCTCTGACGATCCCCTAGCTACCAACGTATGATGTTACCCGGATATTTTTTTATTTCAATGCGTGACAATTATGAAAAACAAGAGAGCATCTGTCCTCATAGGTCTACCTCCGGCATCGACCTCTGCCATGCTGACCAGTGTGGTTGTGTAACCGTGCTACATCCTCCTCAGCACACATTGTGCCTTCTCCCACTGGGCTCCCCGAGCTGACACTTTGACTCACGTCACCAGTGTTTCAATGTTTGTGTGTGTGTGTGCGTGTCTGAATACAGTGCGAGCGTGTTCACATAAACTGTATGAGTGTGTGCTTTCGTGTATGCATGCATATTTAGTTGATGCTCATTTTGTCACCCAGTGTGTGTAACATGTGTATCAAGCTTCCATGACTAACATGTTTACAGCAGATGGATCCAGCACGCACAGTAACACTAACAACATTCACTTTACTTCATCTGCAGACCTTTTGAGTGCTACTTTTCTTCTTGTTTGGAATCAAACACGTCTGTGTGACCCAGCAGCCTCCCTCCTCAGACAGCTCCGCCTCTGGAGACCCAGCTAGTCAGTCACTCTCCCACAGCCCTGGAGGGGTGTGTGTGTCCACTATCATGCATTAATGACAGCCTTTTATTCTGTCATTCAAGCTGTCTGTGGAGGCAGGAAACCACTCTGCGGTTCACAGTCCCTCTGGATGATATTTCAGTTGGTGAAGTAACTGGGAACACAATGATGTAAGTGTCCAGACGTGAATGTAAATAATGTGATTGTCACTAACTAGAGAAACTTGATATGGTGGAACACGCTGAGACGTTCATCTCATTGCTGCGGCTGCTGGTATTCGTGGAATCAGATCAACAAACCCTGAGCTACATTGGGGTATTTTCAATATTCAAAATTCTAACTTAATTGCAACTCCACTTTACAAATTGCAGTTCTGGAGACAAGCAACCAGCTTTGGTCAAAAAGATTTTTTGGCAGATTTTCGGTTCAGCTTCTCAAAGGTGAGAATCTACTGCTTGTCCCTGTTTTAACATAAAACTGAAAATGTTTCGACTGTTGGTCGCACAAAAAAGATGTTTAATCGACCAAACGATTAATCAATTAATCGAGGAAATGATCAACAGATTAATCGATTATGAAGATGATTGATTCATTATGTAATACCCTACTTCATGATGTTTTTTCCCCTTAATTTGTCACCCATCTGTGTGTCTTCATACTGTAAACATTCCTGAAATAGGCAAAAATAGGACTGCTCATAATCGATAAATGTGCTGATTTATTATTTTCTGGATTCATTTTGTGGTTTAAACATCAGAAAACACTGAAATATGTCTGTCATAATTTCCCATGCAATGCCATTGCATGCCTTGTTTTGATTGACCAGCAATCCAAATAACAAACAAATAATTACAATAGTTTTCAGACAAGGAAAGGCCCTGACACACCAAGCCGACGGTCGGCTGTCGGACAGTTTGGGGCCGTCGGTGAGTGTCTGTCGGCCTAGTTTTTTCGGTTTGTCCCGCACTGTCGGCTTTAGTTTGCCCATGTCAGAGTTTTCTCGGCTGATTCAGCATGTTGAATCAGTGGCGGAGTCCGTCGGTGAGAGAAATCCCTCTGATTGGTGGTTCAGCTTAAATTAATCTGTGCACGAGAAGAAAAACGGAAGTGAGGAAAGCAAGCAAACGAGTAAAGTCAAGAGGACACATAAGAAGGCTCCTCTCATTTTTCATCTTCATCACATCCGATCATTCCAAAACACGTGACAAGTGGTTAGTGTGAGTGGTGTGAAAATGGTCGGCAAACGCCGCTCTGTTTCATGTACATATCATAACAACGGCTTGTATATCCGCAGTACTCGGTCTTCTGGTTTCCCTTTTTGAATGACAAATACAAACAACTGCTATCCGCTGGTGTGGAGAGTTATTTAACCTCGCAGTCGCAGATCGTACGTGCTAACTGGCCGTCGGCTGTAGTCTTTGCGGTGTGTTTGAGTGCAACTTATTGGCCAAAACAAAGGCGAAAGTGGCGAAAGTGAGGCGACTCAACAAGCGGCCTTCGTCTCCGCTAGTTCTCTGATGTCGGGTTGGTGTGCCCCCAGCTTTATATTGGAGAAGTTGGAACCATTTTTGTTTAAAAAAATGCCAAACAATTAATAGATTATTGTTGCAGATTAATTTTCTGTCAAGTGTAATAGATCCACCAACAAAATATAGACACGCCACTACATAGGTCCACTGGCCCAGCTGTGTCCCATCAGTCCAGCAAGATGGCACACAGCAAAAAGAAAAGTGTTACTCAGTTACTTGTGATCATTTTCTTGCATGATATTTGGCATTGCAGATCAAGGTATGTCATCATATTAAAGAGACAGCTCTTTGGGGAGACACTTGGTCTCAACACGCCAACCTGCCAAAACCTCCTGCCATGCTATCTAGTTGCACCTGACACTGGCTATGATCATTCAGCGGGGATTATTCGTTAGCCGTGGGCAGCTTGAGACAAATAAACCCGTTACTACAGGCTGTTACAGCGATGACAAGGCTTCTGATGATGAAACTACACAGCTTACGTAAACTTCAGCTTTGCCTGATGGCCTTATGGGGTTCTCTCTCTCTCTCTCTCTCTCTCTCTCGGAGTGTGTTTCTCTTCCTCTCTCGCTCTTTTGTCTCTTTCTCTAAAAACAAATTTTGCTACTCAAGTTGCCAGTGTACATACCCAACCCACGCACAAGCTCAGCTGCATGTATCCATCTGTCTGCCCCAGCGTGGGAGAAAAACATGTATGTAAAAGGCTGACTCATCCAGATAACCTCTGAGTTTTCTACCACCCTGCTGTGGAAGACGTGTAGGAGGTCTCCATGCAAATTGGTTAAGATTACATCGCAACCATGCTCTGTGAGGCCCAGATGGTGTTCATAGCCTCCGAGGGGGAATCCCTTGCTTTTGAAAGGGGTTATTAACCGCTAACTGTCCTTATGGGGCTGTTTGGTTCATCAAGTAAAGTATTTTTTCCCCTCGTATATAGGTTTAAGTCTCTCCCTTTCACACCGAGGACTCAACCAGAGTTGAACCAGGGTTGTGTTGGGTGTATGAAAGGGTTAACCCGCGGTGATCTACTCGCCTTTGTGACCCAGGTCGAGAGGTGGGTCAGGCCAGGGTCAATTTTGATGTGAATTGCACGGACAAGGGTCGCTAACAAATGGGGCTAGACAAACCTATTTGTTTGCAAATGAGGGCGCACAGTCCGTGAAGTAACTGTCACAGGTCGCCTTGGCTCATAAACAAACAGAGCGACGGCAGCAGGAATGTTTTCAGACACACCGGAGGTGAACGACGGACGAGAACAACACGGACATGTGGCGAGACCAGCGCCGGTGTTAGGGGCGGGCCTTGGGGGTCCAGGCCCGTCCAAAAAGGTCACTGTGCCCCCTCTGCTGAATTCTCTCCTGACAAAAAAACTAAACTGAAATACTTTTACATCTAGGCTATAAGTAAAATTAAGTCATACAGTTTGTTAATGGAAAGACTTTACACTGCAATGCAAAATAAAGCACAAAACAGTGATAGTTTAGGAAACAACTACGACATGTACTTGGGCTTGATTACATTGTTTTCTATTGAAGTGTTCTAACTGGCCGCGAGCAACGCGGCGCTGCACAGCGCCGCGCAACGTTTTGTCTGAACTTCTGTCGGACACCCTGTTCCTATTTTTTTCCTGTCACTCGAATTGAGAGCGCCGCAACATGGACGAGGAACGGCTGATTGGTTTAGATTAAATGGGCCGAGAAAACCGGGACAATTGTCCTGGATGTAAATGAAGATACTAACTTGATTATTAGCACAAGCATTGACACTCGCAGTTACTGTATATGCGTAGCGTTCACTAGTGAAACTTTATTACAAGCTACCTGTCAAAAAATATACTGTAACAGCCACCTCATGGCAACATGGCAGCCCGCAGCATGTTGAGGTCTGTTTGGACCTCCTTTTCGGGCTTGAAATTACGTGTCACAGGTTCCCACGTGAAGATTCAACAGCGGATACATGTTCCACAGCCGCCGGCTTTAACCGTTCATAGCCGAGGGATCAGCCAAGATCCAGCGTTGGTTAGCCCTGGTCTAACCCTGGTCATGGTTGTGAAAAGGGTAAGAGGAATTTCACAGGAAAATCGGGAGAAAATTAGCAATTGTTGCGAAATGAATAACAGCAAGTATGCACATTGACTGCCGGCAAATGGGTTGCACTGATGTTCAAGACAAGTTTGTGCAAGAGTCGGTGAGTACAAAGTCAGATGAAGTAGTCCTGATGTTAATAAAAGAGGCCACCCATTCAGCTTCATTTTATATCAGGTTATGAACATGTACAGGTCACATGGAAAGGATTTACTGTAGGTGGGTCAAGGAACACAGAACGGCTGTAATGGCTGACTGTTGCTTTGTTAAAAAAGTGTTATAATATTGAGAGAGGGAGCTTATAAAAGAGGAAAATAAAAAAGAGAAGAGAGGTACCAGGATTAAAATCTGCTGGTTCCACACTCATTTACCAGATGTATTGTATGTCTACGACTGCTGACACTACACTAAAACACACCGTGGCTTTGTTACAACCACTGATGCACAGTAAAAACTGTATTATTTGAAATGAAAACCATAGAATTAATAATTCAGTATCACTGCTGTGTGCAAAAAGTGGCCCTGGCAGTGTCTTACATCTCAAACTCATTCTGCTGATGATTACCCTGGGACACACAGTAGCAGTTTTACCCTCACCACTGCATAAAGACATAAAAATGTTGTTGTGTACTTCCTACTTCTACTGTACGAGTCGATCGTTTGCAACGTAAAGCCACAGCTCACAATTTATGTGCTCGCATTGTAGAGTCCGATCGTCAGCCACGACCTGAGTGCTCACACTGTACATGTAAAAATAAAAAAACTGGCTGTTGACAGTTATCAATAAAGATTCGTTTGACAGCTCCGAGGCGGGTAAAGTTTGTTTGCCAACAGAGGTCTGTACGGGTCACAATGCTAACAAGGCAGAAACGTGTTGCCATGATCATCTGTGCCATCCTGTCTACTGACACGTCTAAAAAAAAGAGGCAGCGGCGTAACGTTATAAGGACTCGCAGGTGGCTCGGAAGACGTTTACTATAGCTATATCTATTTAACCTACATCGTTATCTTGATAGCTACGCTCTGATTACTGCTGCACTGATGTTGGGGAGTCGGCTTGTGTTTCTGCTTCAACTGTGCGAGAGCCTGTACTACAGCTGTACAATACAGTTAATACTGAACTCTAGCTCTTTCACCATAGAGGCTCCTTGTAAAGCTTAACTCGGTTAGTGGTCTACAAGATTTCTCTCTGTGTCTCAGGCCAGGTTACAGTTCATCTCACGCCACTGTTTAGAAAAAATGTAACCTGGGGTCAGACAGAAAGAGAAATCTTGTAGGCCACTAACCGCGTTAAGCTTTACAGTATTTTAAAAGAGCTGCCCTGTGAAATTCCAAAACACTTGTGATCTGTCACAGGACCTATGCCCTCTATGCCTCACCTCAGCCCACACTGAACCATAATTACCTAGGGCTTACTGTTACATAATGCTGGTGCAATCCTTCCACTGCACACTTTCACTACACACTGGACTCCTACTGGATTGTAGTTGTGTGTACACGCATGTAGGATGTCTGTGTTGGCTGAGTTTGTAGGGAAGGAAGGAAAGAAGGAAGGAAGGAAGGAGTTTGTCAAAGAAAGGAGAATGGGGTGTTATGCAACCTGAGCCTGCTGTGCATTATTCCCGGTATAAAGTAGCTGTAGTGTCAGTGATTTGAGGCAAAGAGCTTTACTGGGTCTGCTTGCCTCAGCTAAGTCTCATACTGACAAAAGCAAGGGTGCATTGACGCTATTCATTTTGTGCATTTTGTTATATGTCAAGGCAAACGCGCACTGAATAGAAGGAATTTACTTTGGCTTTAGAATTGCAAGAAAACCTTTTTTTTTTTTTTTTCTTGTTTCTTTATCCTTTTTGAAGTCCACATTTCCACAACCATCTTCAGACATTTTCACTCTTGCATCAGATCAGCACTTCTTTATGTCTAGGAATCTAACACAAGATGTAGAGGTGGGTGGGGGTGGGTGGCCCAGGGCAGAGCCAGAGGTGACAGCTGAGCTGAAGCACATGATTTTTTTTTTTTCATCCTTCTGATTATTCTTCCACGGTCTGATCCTTCAGCCCTTTAGCCACTTCCACTGCTCTGCTCCCATTAATCCACACTGCTACTTTTTAGATTACCTTTTGAAAATACGCCCAAATGACAGCCCCAGCATGCAATGTACAATTTGTTTCTCTCTTCTTTCTGGCGACCTTATCAGCATCTTTTCTATGATGAAAACATGATCTGCTCCGTGTCATTCTAATGACGCAGTCATACATCAAGAGTCCTGGGAACGGCAAAAGGAAAGCAGGGAACAAATGTTCCTATTGAACCAAAGAGTCACATGGTGAAGCATTCAGTCCCCCTGTGGCAAGTGGAAAGAAATCCCATGATCATCTTGCTGTTTGGAGTGAACAGAGAGTTTGAGTGTTTGTATGTGTGAGAGAGAGCGAATAAGGCACTTGCGCTGCATGGCCAGTCACATTTGACAGCCCATCCATCTCAAACTCCACCCCTCCTCTCCTGCAGCTCCTAACTCCCCTCCCTGGGGGTCGATGATGGTGTCAGCCGGCTCTCAGCAGTATATACAGCCACATCATTTTTAGGCATTACTGCCATTATTTACCGAGCCAATCGCTCTCCTCTGCTGGCCTTGTGGCTGTCTACCCAGCATAAATCATTTATGAGTGAGATCACTGCGCCACAACAGCCACCTCCCCCCGCCGCCGTGCTTCCACACTCCCACCACGCACGTATCCATAAACACACGGCTGTGTAGTAGAAAGTAAATCCAGACAGCACCTCTTTCCACTACACCCATCGCCATCGCCGCCATACTACTGCAAATACTTTTATACATAAAAACAAGCCTTCATCATGACTTCACTCTCGTCTTCAAGCTCTTATGATCCCAGCGCTGCAGTGATTACATCTTGAACCTTGTGCTCCGTAAGTGTCTGATCAGATTGTGTATTCCCAGGGCATTCCCATTCCCATTCCCAAAGCCATTAAGGCACTTCACTCGGGGGCTAAATGCAAAGATGACCTCCAGCCGTGCCCACTGCTCCCGATTTAGGTCAGTCATAACAGGGCTTTCAGGAGTCTCCACAGGGCTCTCATGTACTGTAGTGCTCTGTCTGTACACATTAACATGCAAACCCCACATAGAAACGTGTTAATTAAAGCAGCAAAATAGCAGATTATTCTCTCGACACTCAAACACAACAAAGAAACAGCTCTTGTGAGGTCGTGTTCAGTTAGAAAGCAAGACAATGTTGCTCTGGTGAGCAGGTAGCAGTTAGTCTGTCTTCCGTGTTTCTATATAAAGACCTTCTTCCTGTAGCTTAGTCAGACTCTAAGAAGTAGTTGTTATCCCTTCACTGTGATTAAACCTCATCTGCATCAGCAGTGTCGCACCAGCATCAAGGCTGTCAGGCTAATTAAGTTGAAAAGAGTAGGCTGTTATTCTTACTTTGGATAATTTAAAGTAGTTGCTAATAAGGCTTGGTTCAAGGCTGGACCAAGAAGTAAAACAATAAACTTAACAAGTGTAATTCAATGTTGTTGTTTTTTTTGTGAGTAATAATGCATGGAGTATCTCTATATACACACTGTGTGTAACATAAAGTACAATTGATCTGTTATCCTATCAAAGAGCTAACTAATGCTGATTTAAACAGCTCTCATGAAGACTTGACTGTTTTGTTGTGCATGGTGAGTCGTGATTCATGCACAGCTGAACCAGTTGTAGGGGATTAATACCCATCTTTGCACAATTTTATAATAAAAAATGTCCCTTGCCATATGCAAAAGTATCCTAAGAGACTTTACTGTGTAAATGAATGTAGTAAACACCTGCCCAGAATGAAAGAAAGTGCACACAAAGTGTTAAATTACAACAACAATGCAGAGTAAATAAGTTACACAACACTGTACAGTACTGCATTTCTGTTAACTCATGCACACTGTTGGTTACTTACATGCCAGACGCTTGTTGTGGTTGGTTGACCCGGTAGACGACATGATCCAGTGGATGTGGGACTGCTTGAAGAGAGTGTTTTTGCCTCTGAGTGTGTAGTTGATTTTTCTTGTCCCCTCCTGTCAAGGCTCCAGGACAGGATGCTGGTGTGTGTGAAGTGGCTGGTCATCTAGTAGTCATTGCATCTTCTGACTTTGGCACCAGCACAGTCAAAGATAGTACATTCACATTACACTTTATCTCCCTCCCCTCTTCTCTTCTCTTCTCTTTCTTCTACTCTGCTCTGCCTTTTTGCTGTGTTCGCTGTCTCCCTACCCCCCTTTCTGATCGCCTTTGCTGTTCTTTCGAGGTTTTCCCTCTCACTGCTTCACACTCTCATCTCGGCTGCCTCTCTCAGACACACACACACACACTCTCGCTCTGTCAGACAGGCTCAGTCGGGTTGTAAAGAGCTGTGCAGCTTAGGGACGGGGGGAGAGTGATAGTGGGCTACAGCATTGTGGCCTGTACCAACTGGTGACAACAAGGGGGTCAACGGGATCAGGCAGTGTATAGGCTTTTTACATAATATTGAGGGATATACCAGGATTAAACCCCTCCCGTCTCAACCATCACTGCTTTGCTTTATATATTTGTATCGATTTATTCGCTTTGTTGTGGGATGAAAGCTTTAGAAGTATTTTAAGAGAAGATGTGATGTGTAATGTGTAAATTAACACAGTCTCTCTCAGCAAGACTGCAAAGAAAATCAGAAATGTACATGACTGACTCTATCACCGTAATATGTAATCAAATCTACGTAATGTTGTGTTACATCATCTCATGTCATGTTATGTTAATTCTTTGTCTAGATTTGTTATGCATTTGTTCTATTATTTCTTTAACTTTTCTCTTTAACAGTACCATTTTCTATTTAGGTATACCACTTTACGGTTTAAGTAATGGCCTAATTAAAAGAATATTCTGGGAATTTATTATTGCACATCCATAAAGTTTATTATTATTATTATTATTATTATTATTATTATAATCATTATCATTATCATTATTATTAATAATAATAATAATAATAATAATAATAATATTTACGCTAATTAATTGCCGTAATTAATTAATTAAGGTGCTCACAAAACCTGGCAAACGCATGAAAACTGGTAATCCTATGGAATTTGGTATGAATATATATCATGTACAAAAAAGCCTTTTGGAGGTATACACTAAACTCCAATTTTGAATTAACAGATTTTATGGTGATTTGTTGCCATTTACATGCACTGTATACTTTGACAAACTCCTCCTAGAGTTTTAACCTGATTGACTTCAAATTTGGTCATTATAATCTTGAGACCTTTGCAATGAAAATTTACTAAAATCTTTTTTGTGGAACGACGTTGCCATGGCTGGATAAAAGCGCCAAAATGCGCATATGCAAACATAATGTTAACCATGTTTACCATCTTAGTTTAGCCTCATAGAATGCTAGCATTTGCTAAATGCCACTAAACACGTACAAGTACAGCTGAGGCTGATGGGAATTTCATTGAAATCTTTTGCCTAATCGTGGCATCAGACTAAAGGTCAGGAAATCACCAACGTTTTCAAAATGTATTCTCTAGGGACCTTGAATAGCAATCCATTACAGCAATCTATTTAATAGTAATAGGATCACCAAAGTCATTAGGATTCATCCTGAGGGGGGAGCAAAACACCGGATCCTACACTTCCCATAATTCAACTCCTCCATTATACAACTCTTTTCACAGACTGAGTTTTCTCCATGATACGTAAAATGATTAATGTGTAAAATCATTTAGGTTCCCCTTTAACTGTTCGCAAATTATTCCCTAAAAATGCAGCCTGTAATTTTCAGCAAATATGATAAAAGTTATTTTTATAAAACGGTCACTATATCCTGACAGTAGTGCATGAGACAGATAATCTGTGAAAAAATCATGTTCCTCGGCCTCCTCCGAGCGATCCTAATGGCATTTGCAAGATTTTCAACGAGCTTGAAGGAAAACAACCAGTCAGAGCCGAGCTGTCTCTCACACAGCTGTCAATCACTGCTCGCGAAACTCGCAAACTCTGATCAAACTATCGAACTACGCAGCGTTGATCAAATTTGAATCAAGATTCTGTTACTGTGATGCCTATTTCTCACCTTAAATGTTTTCAGAAACATCTTGTAGTGTACTGTACTGTCACCCAAAACCAAGCTCCGCCCACCGGCCGGAGCAAACTTTCTCATGTAACACACTACAAGATGTTTCTGAAACCATTTGAGGCCAGAAATAGGCATCACAGTAACAGAATATTGATTCATATTTGATCAGCGCTGCTCGGCTGTGATTGGTTGTTTTTCTTTGGGTGCGGTAGAAACTTGTAAATGCCAATAAGAGCGCTAAAACGAGGCAGAGGAACATGATCTTTTCACAGATTACCTGTCTCATGCACTATTGTCAGGACAGGGGCAGTTTTATAAAAATAACATTTTTATCTTATTTGCTCAAAGTTACCGACTGCAGCTTTAATGGATTAATAATAAGGTATCAATATATTTTGATAGATGATTGATTAGGTTGTGCAAAATCCATTTTACTGGTGTAAATTCTCCTCTATAGCATTGACTTTATCTTTTCATCTAGCATTTAATTCATTATAAGGACCTGTCTCATGGACAGTGAGACCACTTACATTCTGGAAAAGAGCAGCAGAGCATCCACACGACTTGTTAACATTTACATCTGCAGACCTGACAGCTAATTAAAAGGTGAGGAAGCCATTGCCCTTAATTAATGACTTGATAACATTTAGGCTAGAAGGCTTATTAGAAAGTACGTCATTAATTATGTATTAATAGCAGCAGAAGGTCTCTGATATTTCCACCCAGGATCTTTCATACCATCGAGTACGTTTGCAGAGATTTGTGGTTGCATGTCATTTGTTAAAAATCAATAAAAAGAATGACATCAAACTGATTCTTCTTGTTGCCTTTGATAAAGAGGTTTCGTAATGCAAGTGTGAACAACCGCATACATAAGCATGTGCTAACATGTAATTAGGCACACATACGGACACGCAATGCACACATACCGATACACACAGTGATGCAAACGCACACTATAACTGTCACACATGGGGGGTTAATGGGCACTTAGCAGCATGGATTCTTGCAGGCCCTGACTCCCCCTCCCCTTAATAAGAGGCTTCTAACTGCCAGTTATATCACACTTCAGCTGCAGGAGGCTGCTCCAGTCTAACCACTAATGTCATGGAAAACCCATCGCAGACTATACGCAAGGAATATATAGAAATATAATGTAAAATGATTCATGGATCTGTTCTGTTTCTATTCTGTGATCATCCATGAACTGAGGTGACGACTGACATGTGACAAAATATTTTCCCTGTCCTTGCATATGCTCATGTATTACAGTAAATCTCAAAGCTTCCTTATCTGAGCCTCATTGGTGAGTCAATAGTGACATCTGCTGATGAAGGTTGTGTATTACAGTTCACACTAAAGGAGAACCTGCTCTGTGCAGTTACTGTAACTATAAAAGGCACAACGATTCCCTCAACAAACACGTTTTTTCACAACACAAATATGGATTTTTCTACTTCCGTGAGTGAAATGCCATAAATAAGAATCATAAGCCAATGTCAGAAAGATCAAGTGTTTTTTCAGATTTGTTGTTATCATGACCAACAACACATTAAGTGTGTGCTTTGGATGAGATGTTTCTTTGGGAAATGAAACACAATCATGATCGCGTTTCAAATTTCTTTTTCAGGTTTCAGATACTCCCGGGTTTAATTCATTCAGGTGAACAAAAGGGGATTTCCAGTGACTGTTACACTGTGTTATTGTATGCAAGTGTGTGTGCATGTGTGTGTGTGTGTGTGTGTGTGCGTGTGTTGTGCCTGTTGCTCTTTCAGCTTCTATCAGTGCTGGCTTCCTCTTTGAAACTGTGTTGTCTCAATTTTTCTGCAGCACAGTCTCTGATGTGGCTCGTGAGTCATACTGTGGTAAATATACACATTTGCGCATGCACACACACACACACGAGGACAGCCTCACTGACACACACTACACACACACTATTCATGGGCACTATAGTTAGTATTCCCTTTGCCATCACGTTACACTTTGGTTGAGCAATGCACAGTAAGCCCGCTGCTGACATAAGCTGCTGTGTGAACAACACACAGCTAAGCCTCAGTGACAGACAAGAAAAAAAAAGTTCACATCTTCACTTCACATCTTCACAGCCTCACCAGACAGTGAAGTCAAAGCCCTCAAACTTTATTAAAAATATCACAGGCTGTGTGGGGATATTCTGCGGGTCACCATGGCAACAGACATCCAAGTGCCAAACGCACGAGTGTGCACACCTGCCTGCCAGTGTTCCAACTTGTGCCTCTGAGCCTCCCTGTTAGACAGTATCTAGGTGCTGTTTGCTAAATGTGGCAGGACGGAGAGGCGACAGTAGCGGTGCCTTTGTTCTCAGAGAGCGGAGCACGCAGCTTTGTCAAGGTGTTAATTAGCCAGCCCTTGTGAGACGAGAAAGTTGTTAGGATTGTGCTTCCTTCAGCTGCGAGATGCACAACCTTTTGTGTGAAACAGAGCTCCGTCTCGTCAGACTTTGTAAAGAATGCAACATCGTGAGTGACAGCCTCTTTGAAAGCGGCAATGCTTTATAAATATAACCACGGCGTTCCATGCTCTCCGTTACTGTATATCTACCTGTTATGTCATTAAAACTTTCTGACGGCACCAGGATCTGTAATAACATGTCACGTCCCGGTGTGTGTGTGTCATCTTTCTGCTCTCTCTGGATGTTCACTCAATAAGGTCTGAAATTTGAAATAGTCACACAGTCTTTGATTGTGTTACGCGTGTCTGTGGACAAACTGGATCAGGATCAGTATTGGGTTAACACGATGGCTTGTGATGTGTAGTGTGTGCACTGTTTTTCAGTGTCTAAATGAGATCTAGTGACTCATGTGGAGAAAACAGGCTGCTCTGACTGGGTGACTGACAGTATCGGTTTGACTCGTCATGCTGAGCCGTGCCACTGATATACAGCAGTGAACTAATCTTGTGGATATTAGTCATTGTCAGATTAAAAAAAAAAAAAAAAGAAAACCGCACAGTAAAATGGTTACGGTGACCTGCAAATATAAAGGCCAACTATAGTTTGTTTCTTGTCAAATGTCAGATCGTGCGTGTGTGATATAATGTTTTTCACAGTCAACACAACAAAAACCACAGCATAGTCCATTATAGAAAGGTGTTTACTTACGTAACAGTGATTAAATCTGTGAATGCTGAATGCTACCACAAAGCAATTTCCTGAAAATATTTTAATCTATTTAACAACTAACTTGTAAGAATATTTTTTTGGGTGGTACTGTAATAAATAGATCAAAAAAGGTGTCAATATGTCACACTTTTTCAAATGGCTCTATTATTCATGTCTCCCTGTTTTGTGTGTGTAATAAATGTTTGGAAATAAGCATTTGTGTGCGTGAATATATGCATGAGTATGTGAGTCACGCACCACTATCCAGCCCCCTGGGCTTCGAGTTCTGATGCCCGTCTTTCAGCTCCTCTACTGCACACTGAACCCAGTGAACCTTCTGCTGTTTACACTCTCCCCCTCCTCCTGCTCGCTCTGTCTCTATTTATCTCTCTCACACACTCTCATGCTCATCTATTCTCCCTCCGTCTCTCTCTTACTTTCTCCCTGCAGCTCCCTACAGTACATCTCTTTCTCACGCACTCACGCTCTCTTGTGTTCTTCGTCTTTTCCATCTCGCAACCCTTCCTCCGCCTCTCTTTATAACTGTGCCTCTGTGTATCTACCTCTGCAGATCAAGACTTATTCAGACTCAGACAGTCTCCAACTCTATAAGGTTCAGACAGACACTCAGGGTCTCTCTCTGTGTTAGGGTTGTCTCTTTTGGTGTTTGCAGATGTGTGGCCAGAGAAAGAGACAGACAGAAGAGACGGAGGTGACAGCAGGAGGAGAGGAAGGAGGGATGCGACTGGAAATCAATGGATGTGGGTGCTTTTCAGACAGTTAAAGCTCGGGCTGGTAATCTTCTTTAAATACATTTTTTGTTGTATTTGTTGAAATTCTCTTTACATCCAGACAACAATCAATAAATCAAATGCTCTGACAAAAAAAACAGAGAAAAACATCTGGTCCGTCCATTCGGCCAAAGTGAAATGATTGGACGGCCTGTCTACCTGCCTACCTGCGCACACTCTATCCGTGCACTCATTGCACATCACCAGAGTCTTCCACAAGCTGTTCTTTGTTTACATTCATAACGATAATTTTGGGGAAATTGGCTTTAGAGGGAGGCCTGAAGCAACAGACTGTCAGTGTTGCCAACTTGGCGACTTTCTCGCTAGATTTACCAACTTTTGGAGCTAGTGCTGCTAGCTATTTTCATTGGAAAATAGTTGGCAACACTGGGCTGGGTTTTTAGGTTGGATAATATTTTTAATTTAGTGTACTCTTGCTAATTTCTTAAGGCCCAGACACACCAAACCAACATCAAAGAACTAGAGGCGACGAAGGCCGACTGTTGCGTTGTCGCACGTCATCTTTGTCTTGGCCAAAAAGTTGCACTCTGACACACCACAAAAGACTGCAGCCAATGGCCAACTACCATGTACATTCTGTGCCTGCATGAGAGGAAATAACTCTCCACACCAGCAGGTGGCGGTAGTCTATACGCGTCATTCAAAAACGGAAAACGGAAGTCCGAGGACTACGGATATACAAGCCGTTGTTATGATACATATATGAAATAAAGTGGCGTTTGCCAACCATTTTCACACCACTCTCACTCACCACTTAGCTTCATTCCAGATGGCCATGTCGAGGTGAAAATATCTGTGTATTGGAGTGATCGGATGAGATGAAGATAAAAAATGAGAAGAGCCTTCTGTGTGACTTTACTCATTTGCTTGCTTTCCTCTCTTCCGTTTCTCTTCTCGTGCACTGTTTCGTTTAAGCTGAACAGCCAATCAGAGCCAATCTCACCGACGGCCCACAAATGGCCGACAGTCGGGTGTGTCAGGGCCTTAAAGATTACCAACCCTAGCTTTAAGCATTTCACTTGTATTGAAGCTGAAGATGGAATCACCATAGAGATCATCCTCCTCATATCCAACCTCCACCTTCTCCTCACTGCTATCCTCCTCCTCCTCCTCCTCATCCTCCTCATCTCATCGCCATCAATGTCCTTCCAGACACAAACACACACACTCATCCCACCAGGTTGCAGAAAGTCCAACAGCTGCTGTGTCGTCAGCCCTCTGCTGCCCACATCGAGCCCCTTCTGTCAGTTACAACTTTCTACCAACAGCAGACTGCGAACAATGTGGCTCTTTTATGTGTTTGCGTGCATGTCTGTGTCAGCAAATCTCCTGTTTTTTTTCATGAATGAGGATATGTGTTTGTGTGTGTGTGTGGGCATGTGCCTGGGATAGTAAGGGAGGAAGGTACAGGAGCAGCTGGGGGTGGGGTGGGGTGGGGGGGAGGACACGCCACTCAAGTCAGCTTTTCCAGGAAGTGTGAAGCGCCGTTTTGAGTCTCTAGTTGATGTAACTTTACCCCCCCCCCTAAAAGAAAAAACAGTACGTCATCTTTGGCCCCGGAGTTCAGAACTGCTTCGCTTGCACTTCTCCGGCGCATTGTGGAACTGAAACACGCTATTAATAATCCTGGTTATGTGTGAGTTGAGTGTGAGTGAGTGAGTGAGTGAGTGAGTGTGCGTGTTGGACACAGCTTGAGAGTCCATTGAGCTGTGTAGAGGAGGTAAGCGGAATGTGCATCACATGGCATGCACCTCAAAAGAGCACATCTCGCTGCGGCAAGAGAACAGTTTGTCTCTGTGCGTGTGGGTTCGCATGTGTATTGGAAAGTGTGCGAATGTGTGCGTGTTGTGAAGATGCTCACTGAGATTGCCGTAATGGGAATTATGCACTCACCATAAGCCGCGGGTTTCATTTCCATGCAACAACCCAACCGCCTCACATGCTTGAATCATGTATTAAACCAACACGCTTGTCGCTTTCGCACATGCCTGTTGCTTGGTTGTTTCTTGGTCTTAAATAATGCTAATCAACGGGATTGATTCCAGCTTTTTTTTTTTACGCTGTCATGCCTTTTCTCCCCGGGGCGGAGCAGCCTTTTCTTGGCAGCGCTTCTTCACTCAGTGGCACACGTTGGGAACCCCAGGCCTGGTCACGGATAGCACAGATACACTGTAAACGGCTAATCGGGTATCAAACCAGCGGAGAAGAAAAAGCGCCTCCACTCTGTGTCTCATTCATTATTCACAGCCAGCAAATGAAGTTGGTACAGTGGGAGCAATCAATTATAGATGAGAGAGGGGAAAGAGAGCGAGATGAAGGGGATAGAGCGAGGCCTACCTTGCATGCAGCTGAGCTTTAGCATGTCAATGAACATCACAGTGGCATTCGGCAACGTGCATGCACAGAGCCACTCAGGAAACAGGACTCTCGAGGGCCCAGAATCCTGCGTAGAGAGAGAAAACTCTTAAGTGTGCATGCACCTTTTTTCACACCACACCAATAGCATTTATTTGATAATGACTCACTATGCTAACTTTGAGGTCCCTTGGCTCACTTGTGTGTGCTTTCCTATGGTTCGCTGAGCTGAAGCAGTCATAGCGAAACTGCATTTGGTCTTTTCACAAATGTCGAGCAACAGTCATAGCGTCCCCTCAGTAGGTTACAGCTCGCTCCGAAACCAGGATATAAAATTGGTCCAGATGCAGCATTGTAGAATTCACACATCTCCTCTGAGTCTCATGGGCCCGTTGTCTGCCCTTTTTCACTCCTAGTAATTATTTTACACGTTATGCTATAAACAGATTTTCTGAGTTAATTTAGCGGAGATTCTAGGAATTAAGAATAACATGATGTATTAATGGTAGGGTTGGTAGTGTTGTTCAAATTATTATTATTTTTATATTAGATGAAATTCTCATTACATCCCCACAGCAATCAATAAATCAAATGCGCTGACAAAAAAAAGAAAAAAATCCGGTGTCTGTGGCTGTCGCAGGACTGGAATAAACCCGTCCAATCATTTCATTTGGCCCGAATGAAATGACTGGACGACCTGCCTGCCTACCTGCACTCTGCCCGTGCACTCATTGTGCGTCATCGGAGCCTTCCACAAGCTGCTAGCATGACAGCTGTGAGTACTAACAATAGCCATGTTTGTTGTTTACATTCATAATGATAATTTTGTGGGAGTGGCTTTGGAGGGAGGCCTGAATGGACGGACTGTGTTGCAGACTTGGCGACTTAATCGCTAGATTTATCGCCTTTTGGAGCTAGTCAGCAGCTACTTTCATTGGAATAGAGTTGGCAACACTGGGTTGGGTTTTTTGGTTGGCTCATTTATAAAATCAAATATCCGCTTGCTTGTTTCTCAAGATTACCGACCCTACCTTCAATGCAAAAATGGCTTTTTCATTGACATCCTTTGTTGCTGATTGCGCATTCTTCAGCAGTTATTTGTAGAAGTTGCTCATTGTGCCATCTTCAGTAATCTCTGATTGATCCCTTGTTCCTTTCGATATAATGTTATTTATCATACAGTGCTTTTATCTTGTCGAAACTAAGAGTAAAGCGATCGCTTTGATCACATATTTAATTTTTGGGACTTTCCTGGACAATCAAGCAGCCCCACAACCTCAGGTTGCTGTTTATCTTCTCTCTGTGCAACTGAGCCATAGAGGCAGTTTCACAACTCCAACCTGTGGTACTTATATACCCATTTGCATTCGTTGTGGGGCTGTCCCATACATGCAGACACATTTGAGTTTACGCACATCACTGAGATTAACATAAGTAGTAGAAAGTACACTACTGTCTGTGCTTTCTCCGCATCTTTCCATAAATATATATATATTAGGGCTGCACATTAATCCAAAATTTTATCAAAATCGCAATATGGCCCACTGCAATTTTCAAATCGCAGTATTTGTTAAAATTGCTATATTTGTTTAAGGCAAAATGTGTGTCAAAATACGATTTTAAATTAAATATTATCGTGCTGTAGAGATATCCTGGCCTACACATCATACTCTACAGAATTGAGAAAAACATCTTTGGTACAAATTTGTGCAAAAAAAATCACACCATAATAATCTTAATATGTTTTTCAATGAAAATAAGAATAATGATGTAAAGGTAATTATTCCCTCTAATATCGCAAATCATATTGCAATTGCAATATCAAAATAATAATCAAAATAATTAGATTTTTTGTAATATCTTGCAGCCCCCTATATATATATATATATTAGACCTGTCTATTGTTTAAAATATTTAATCGCAATTAATTGCATGATTGTCTATAGTTAATTTAAAATTGTAATCGCAATTTTAATTGCAAATGTATGTATATATTTATTATTGGAAATCAGCATTATTTAGCCTCCTTCACGACAAGCTAGTATGACATGGTTGGTACCAATGGAGTCATTAGGTTTTCTAGTTTCGTATATATAAATATATATATATATATATATACCAATGAGCCTCCGTTGTTTTGACTGGAAAGATTAAGTATGAAGATGTAAAGTGACAGTTGGAAAATTTGTATCAATCTCTCTGTCACCTCACTATTCGTTAAATGTCAGATATTGGCTTCTGGAAACTGCTCTATTTGTGCTGTCTGTATTTGGTGTTTATGTGTTAAGTTTGTGTGTGTGTGTGTGTGTGTGTGTGTGTGTGTGTGTGTGTGTGTGTGTGTGTGTGTGTGTTTGCGTGTGTGTGTGTGTGTGTGTGTGTGTGTGTGTGTGTTAGTGTGTGTGTGTGTGTGTGTGTGGGCAGAGAGGCTGTTTGATGTGAGTCAGATCCAAACCCAGGCTGGTTTCTCTCACATGTGTGTGGGACGCATCCAGATGGCTCCGCAGGACTGCACAAATGTCACTCTGATAATGAGACAACAGGGCCTGTTGAAATACAGGTAGCAGGGATGTGGTGCATGCTTTTACACACTAACACTAACACACACACACACACACACACACACAACAAGAGAGAGAGATGGAGAGAAAGAAAGAAAAAGAAAGAGGGAGGCAGCCCTGAATGCAAGAACAAATATATAACAAACGCAACGAAACATAAACAAATATGGTCGGATTACGTTTACAAACGTGTTCATGCGCGGCGTTCTTAAGGATAATTTGATCCGTGGAGAAACGTCTTTATCGACCTCAGCAGGGTGACCTGCGAGAAATGATGAATGCAATAATATCTGTCCACTGGCCTGTGCTAAATGACAGCTTCACCTCCGTCCCCCTCCAGTCCTCTGGGGTCACCGCAGGTCGCCCGCTCAGTTGCCATGGGAACAGGAGACACGAAGGAAAAATTCTCCTGAGCACTAAACAGTGACACCTTACGCCATCTCCGACAGACTCGGTTTGAGTTGCACATCAAGTGTGAAAGCAGGAGTGAGAAGTTGTTGTTTATTTAATTTTCTTACAAGTCACAAGAGTGGCCTGTCAACCCCGCTCTCTCTTTCGCACTCGCTCCTTCGTTTTCTCTCTCCTGCATTAAAAAAAAAACCATTTTCACACGTAAGCCTTGTGGACATTCGCTCGCACATATTTTCTTTGTCTGCAGTAGTTCTCTCACACAATATATTCCTGTTATTTTGAACAGCAGAGCGCAGGTGCCACCCCGTCTGTGTGTGTAAGTGAGATAGTATCTGTTATTCCAGCTCTCCGGCTGCCGTGACCTAATGTAACTATTGCACCTACGTTGTCAACTCTCCAACAGCTCCGTCAGCCTCATGAGGTTACTGCACCTGTTTGTCTAACACGCACACAAACACACTTTCAGCCCACAGTCGCAAATACTAATCCACTGACACTATTATGATCCAAGGCTCGTGGTATGTGTGTGTTCAGTATGTGTGTGTGTGTGTATGTGTAGTGGGTGGCGTTGCTGCTGCATCAAACACTGTCCACTGCTGGCAGCAAATTTCCTCTGAGGTGATCTGTTATAGTGACAGGGCAGCGAGTATTTTTAGCCAGTGAGAAAGGACAAATAATGAAGCAGGAAAGACAGAGGGAGACAACAAGGGGATGAGGAAGGGAGGGAGGGAGAGAGAGAGAGAAATGGGGGGAGTGAAATGTGAGGGTAAACCAAAACCACCTGGATGTTGCTGACTTGCTGCTCTTCTGTTTAGAGCACAGTCTATATACATCGTATTACACACTCGCATACCCACACCTCATGGTCATGCACACACACTTAAACATGTGCATAAATACCAGAGACGCACTGACTGTTCAGATGCTGCCAAGAATTAAAGGATTATTCCGGTTTATTACAATTTTACACACCAAAGTAATAAATAAGATATGTGGGAGCATGGAAATTTTGCTCCAGCAAAGTCAGATGGGGCAAGAAACATGAGCGCTCAGACGAACAGTTAAGCAGAACAACTTTTTTGGACATAAAATCGAAAGTGAACGTACCACAAATAATTACACGTGGCACAGAAAAAAGGTTTCCCAAGTATGCAAGGTCCAAATTGGCCTTTCACATATCCTCATACAACGGTTTGTATGATATCTTATGAAAAGTTATTCCTCATTTTTCGTGAGTTTTCCTACGAATGAACAGCAACGTGACGCACATGTCAGTTTTGGCTCCAGTCGTTTCAAAATAAACTTCTGTTTTCACAAGTTTAGGCAATAAAACTACTAAGTTAGGTTTAGGAAAAGATCGTGGTTTGGGTTAAAATAACTGGATGTGGCGTAGCTTAAGTACGGACGTTACGTGACAAATAAATCAACGTTGACTTCTGGTTTCACACGGGGTACAAACACCGGTCTCCTGGGCAAAATTCCAGTGCTTTTTGCCCCACTCATCCACCCCAACCTCCTCCCTAAGCGGTGTTTGTAGCTCTTGATTTTTGTGGGATATATAAGAATTACAGTGCATTACGTTTTTGTAGATATAGCTACGAACGGTGTATGAGAACAGCCTGCACATGTTTACAACTAGGACTGAAACGATTAGTTGATTAATCAATGAGTTGCTAGAAAATAATTGTCAACTAATTCTATAATCGATTAATTGTTACAGTCATTTTTCAAGCAAAAGTAGTGAAAAGTAGAAGGGCACTTGGAGAGCACCAAGGCTATGCCGTATCTTGCAATGTTAAAAAACAAACCCAACTGAAAACATAAACTCCTCGGCGAGATAACAATACCACACAGTCGCTGGTTTCAGGTTCTCCAGTGAGGACTTGCTACTTTTCTTTGTCATCTACGATAGTAAACTGAGTATCTCTGAGTTTTGAACTGTTGGTCGGATAAAACCAGACGTTTGAAGACGCCACTTCAGGCTTTGGGAAATTGTATTTTTCACTATTTTTTGAATATTTCATGCACTTAAATGATAATAAAAAAAATAAATTCATTAATAATGAAAATAATAGTTAGCTGCAGCCCTGTTGGCAATAATTTCACCATTCACTCTTTTTCAAATAGGCTGAATTTGGAGTAATCTATCTGATCATCTGACCGCCCGTGTTTCTTCCCGCTTCTGACTTCTGTGAATGTTTTTCACAGCACTGACTCAGGAGAAAAAAAGAAATAATACAACTAAAAGTACAGAAAGAGGTAGACTTCTTCTTTTTACTTCTCCTTTTTCTCAATGGAGTTCTTACAAGAGTAAGACTTTGGTTTTCGTTCTGCTGTCACGGCAGCTTTTGGCCTTAACCTCAAGGTGGAGGGTAAAACAACGTAAAGTGCTCAGAGCGGTGGTCGGGACACTCTGGTTGGCACAATGCAAGTCGTGAGGCCTCTGTGTAGCACAATGTCCCCTCTCTCTCTCTCTCTCTCTCTCTCTCTCTCTCTCTCTCTCTCTCTCTCTCTCTCTCTCTCTCTCTCTCTCTCTCTCTCTCTCTCTCGCTCTCTCTCTCTCTCTCTCTCTCTCTCTCTCTCACACACACACACACACACACACACACTCCCTCTCTCTCTCACTGGTTGTTCCCTGAGTCAGCACTCTGCCTCAGCTCCAGTTTCTCTACCCCGGCCCGCCTCTGCCCGCCTGCCTGCAGGACACTATTAGGACATCACCGTGTGTGTGCGTGAGTGTCTATGTGAGCTCATGCTTGTGTGTGAGTGAGTGTGTGTGCGTGCCTTTGTGGGAGAGAGCTACTGTTGCATTTACGTGGTCAGGTCCTTTCACCATCTTATGCAATACGATATTTTTCACTTTGCGAGTAACCCTGGATATTTCTGTCTGCTCCACCGAATCATCTCCTGTACACCAGCGCACCATAAAAGATGCACGTCTCCTCTCTCGCTCTTCCAAAACACTCCCAGTGGGCTTTGCATGTTGTAGTGTGTGTGTGTGTATGTGTGTGTGTGTGTGTGTGTGTGTGTGTGTGGGTGTGCTGGATACTACTAGTTCTGCTAACATGGCCCAAAAATAGCAAACTGGAGAGGTGTGAAGTAAAAAAGGAAAGGACACTTTAGTAGAGGAGTAACTGACACGGGGTGAGTCACTTACACACACACACATCCAAATGTGCTCATGCGCATGTGCTCATCCAAACTCATGCACATACATATACAGTATATAACAAAGGCACAAAACACACACACACATTGTGACATTGCCTCACAGAGTCCTTGTCACCACTGAGTGTGTGTGTGTGTGTGTGTGTGTGTGTGTGTGTAGGCAGGAATCACGGGTTTGTGTCTCGCTGCCATGTGCTTGACTCTCTTTCTCAGTTTGTGTGCTTCCGTTTGTCCGCACAAATTAAAGTCAAAGATTCTGCATCTTTGGCTTGGGTTCCCTCCACAGAGTCACTGTGCCTTTACAAGCTCAGTTACCTTTTTTCTCAATGGATGAATCAGCCTCTACAGCCTTGTGAGCTCTGTGGGCCACCGTAGAATCTGAAACTGTAATATGGCGAGGTGTTGAATTTTCTCCAGGCACCCAATTTTTTAAGGGTTAAACAAGGTCAGGTTTCACCCAGAGAGTTCCCGACACCCTTTCTGTGTATCATAAGCTTATCAGGGTGTTTTTAACGGTGTGATCAGTTTATTGGTATTTGTGCTCTTCCTGGTTACATTCCTGAAAGTCCCTGATTGGTCACTTTCACACACCGTGCGACACCCTACATCACGCTATCCACACGTGCTCTCATAGACTGATACGATAATTGTTAACTGATAAATACAGTGGAAACTGCATATAGTGATCATGGTTACAGTGATGAACCGCTTGTATGGATAAAAAAGCTTGGGACAGAATCATTCCTATACAAACACCGTTTAAATAATTTGCTTATCAAGTAGTCCGCTTATAGTGTTCATTTTGGGTCTTTTCATTGTGCTATTTGTTACTTTACTCCCTTACTTTGCCTCGTGGACCGTCTGCTTTCCGGCTGGATATGTGTGGCTGAAGCTGCGTGCACATACCATGACGGAAAAGGAAAGTCAACAATGAAAAACTAATGCGCACGGGGAAAGCACCTGTGGTTGAAGCCACCCTCATTAAGTGGATTGCTAATGCTTGGTCACATAATGCCCCCAAAGTGAAACTTTCCTCCTCAACCGGATGCAGACCGGCGCCCGTCTCCCCTCCATGCCGCTACCGAGTGAGCGAGGAGCCCCGGCAAAGGAACGCCATTCATCTGCATGCATACTTACGGCTAAAGACGGCAATGCCTCACCCTTGGCAGCGAGCCAGTCAATAGCAAAGCAGTCCGTTTCATTACTTTGTATTAACTTCATAAATATACAAGTATCAATTAAATGGTAATCTGCATAAGAAATGATGCACAACAACAAAAATTCGGTTATAATAATCATCCACTTATGGTGATCAATTTGACCCAGACTGACGTGATCACTATAAGCGGTTTCCACTGTAGTTGTTTTTATGGATTTACTTAACATATAGTGACTTAAATTTTGCTGGCCTTACGTTGACAGATTTACCATAGACTGCATATAAAGATGGACGACATGACAGCTCCCCAAAAGTGAAGCTGAAACATCTCGATCGCCCCCTGGTGGCTGGCTGCAGTATAGGTCATAAAGCCCATCCCTTCCATGTTAGCAGATGGGACATGGGCCAAACTCATTGTCATTTTAGGTAGTTCTTATCACGCTGATGTAAGTTCAAGTGTCCATTTTTCTGATAAGTTTGGTTTGAATTAGTTATTTGATGTTATAAAAAGGGGCCGAGACGTCATGATTGACAGCTGCTCTGAGTGAAGTAGCAGCGCAGCTGGAGGCTCAGGAAATGTAACTTTATTTTTCCATAACCGTCACGAGTCGGTATAAAGAAACATGCCAATTTGATCATTAATGTAAACTAGTTATAAAGATATTATGGTGAGTTGTTGTTTCTTTCTTGCCAAACAGCTACCGTGGTGCTAACTTAGCAACTAGGTGGCTCACGCTAGCAAGCTGCGGTCATGCTCGGCTTGTGATTGGCTTGGGCGGGACCTCGATACCACGGTTCCATCCCCCCGGTCACTACTGCGCAGACTCTGGCTCCAAATGATGTCAAAATCTAAAGATGGCAGCTTCCGTATCTGGGATATTTTGGCTTCACTTTTGTACAGTGGGAAGAGGTGGAGATGCGTCGTCCATCTATATATATCCTGTATATATACACATATATATATATATATATATACATACATATATATATATATATATATATATATACTGTAGAATCTGAAGACAAACTGTTGCAATTGTTCTTCATGCGGATGTAATTGATTTAAATATGGTCATTGTATCATATTTTTCTTGTATAATAGCAGAGGGCTGGGGGTCTGGGTGGGAGATGGTGAGCAAGCTGTCTGTATCTGTGTATTTGCAGTGTATGTTTCTATGTAATGCTGTTTTGTCTGTATGTGTTTTTTGTATTTGTGTCTATAGGACCCCCTCGAAAATGAAATGCTATATCTCAAGGGGCTATCCTATCCTTTCAATAAATTCATGTATATATATATATATATATACAGTACACATATATATACTGTATAATGAATGAGTCAGCAGTATCTTCAATGAACTTAAGAACCACAAGAAATAGGGTGATTTCTTTCACAACTCTCATTTTTGATCGTTAAACAAATTTTCACTCAGCGAGCAGATTAATGTTTTTTCCCAGTTCTATTTCCATCGGTGTTTATAGGTTGTTGTAGTGTGAATGCAGAAGTGAGAATGGGAGAGAGAGAGAAGGAGAGAGGAAATGATACTAATACGTTCGGCCCTGTGCAGCGCCTAATGATCACAAGAGCAAAAGATACACGCACGCATAATGAACACACACACACACACACACACACACCATGTGATCTCTGATTAGTGCTGTAGTCACACCCTCCCACTCTCTCTACTTGTTTGATCACAATCTCCCTCCTACTCCTGGGCTCCAGTCAAACAGAAACTTTCAAAAGATAATGCTTGCTCGACATGAAATCAGTGATGACCTTTGATGAAAAAAGTAAGACGCTTTTTTATGTGTAGTGAAAATGTTCAGCTGACGGAAAAAAAAAGAATGTCTTTTAAGCATAACAAAGTATATAGACATATAAAGCATGTATTTGAGAAGACTCAAAGGCCTAATAGCTTACATCTCTGACTAGTACCAGGCTGATTGAAAGAGAATATGATCTATGAAGGTTATAAGGCACTGATGACACTTACATTTGCGTGAAGTCGCTTATCTTTATTTTTAGAGTTATACAACCGAGCCTGATGATGCCTGTCAAAGCTCAAACATAATTAAATACAGTAATATATAACAGATGTTACACCACGGTAGCGGATGTAACTTTTTAGTACTGCACTACGTTTCCCTTAGTGCTTAAACAGAACATTTACTGACTGATATGGTGCTATTTCTTACTTTGCCTTTACTATTTTAATTGTTCTGCTTGTTATGTGTTGTTATCGTTGCAGGTGTGCCATCATGTCATCAGAAAGTTTGGGTGAATGGGATTAACTGTCTGGAAGTCTTCAGTATCCACACTTGAATTGGGCTCTCCTATGAATTGGTGATATACAGTATGTGTATAATATATATCTTTATTTTTCCAACATGTGAGCCACCATTGTGACATATTGTAGACAGGAAAGAAAGAAAAAAAGGATAAAAGGGCACACAATAAAACAAAGTACTAATTAAAAAAAATGTTAGAGACGTTAGATTTAAAAAAAGCTAATGTTCAAAATGCATAACTTTATTGATGATTAATATGATGATGATTAATGTATACCTAGAACTTCATTTATTATTTTTAAAGATAGGGTCGACGATCTTGGAAAGTTAGCGTAATTTGAAAGTAGCATCGCCTCATGAGATCCGTCTAAACCCACACACATGCACGAGCACCGCCGCATCGTAACTACTTCACAGACACAGAGAGGACCTCAACTCAACAACGCTACCTCATGACAAGTAACCGCGGCAGTGCTACTTTTGGCTGAGTTTTCTCTCTTCCATTCTCCAGTAAACTTGCGGCGGCGACATGCTTTGAGTTCAGGCTGGTGCACGCCAAGGGTAGAGTACGAGCAGGGAGGCAGGGAGGCATCTGATTGGTTCTTTCCAAGCGCACCGCGAGGCAGTGATTGGTAGACGATTTTACAGGATTACAGAAGCTACAGATGACGGTTCTTTTCCGGTCCTTTTTCAGAGCTCATAAGTAATGGGATCGCAGTCGGGGTGTAAAGACCATTTCAACCAATATAACAAATAGTGTATACTGGATAACATCGTCAACTCACCTTTAAGTAGAAATACATAAAAAAGAAAAAAGACTAGGGCTGTCAATTGATTCAAATATTGAATCACGATTAATCACATGATTGTCCATAGTTAATATTTTTGTTATCTGCTCAAAATGTACCTTAAAGGGAGATTTTTCAAGTATTTAATACTCTTAACAACATGGGAGTGGAAAAATATGCTTACTTCACGCAAATGTATATATTTATTATTAGAAATCAATTAACGACACAAAACAATGACAAATATTGTCCAGAAACCCTCACAGGTACTGCAATTAGCATTAAAAATATGCTCAAATCATAACATGGCAAAATCAAGCCCAACAGGCAACAACAGCTGTCAGTGTGTCAGTGTGCTGACTTAACTATGACTTGCCCCAAACTGCATGTGATTATCATAAAGTTGGCATGTTTGTAAAGGGGAGACTCTCAGGTACCCAGAGAACCCATTTTCATTCACATACTATATTTTAGAAATGGCCATGCCAGTTATTCTTCTCCAAAATTTAGCGTAACTTTGGAGCGTTATTTATCCTCCTTCGCGACAAGCTAGTATGACACACTAGCTTTAAAACTCGCTTGTTACAACCTAAAAATCGCAAGTTGTGTTAATGCGTTAAACAAAATTAGTGGCGGTATAACAAATTTGCGTTAACGTGTTATTATCTTTGACAGCCCTAAAGAAGACAAATCCTTATAAGTATGTATGAGTTTCTGGACAGCTGTTTCATGTGCCTCTAAGAAGCAATGTTTTACATACTTATGATCAAGTACTTATTTATTCAACATTTCCCATGCCCAGGATTCCCCGATTACAATTGCCACGACAAAAAGGGACGATAAAATGAATGACAATATTAATAGTAAAAAAAGGATAATTGCTCAATCCAGTAGGGAGGACTGTGATCAAATACAGAGTCTCACTTAATCGCAGGTCATAGATTCCTACTCCCTTTGACATGTAATGTAGAGAGATCCCAGCCACGTAAGCTGCTCATGTGACTTGGCCTGACCTGTCCTGACTCTTCCAGCTCTGGACCTGAGTCAAATGTTTTGCCCATGCACGATGACAAAGGGAAAAATACAATAGCAAAAGCACTCGCCCAGGTGTAGTGTAAGGCATCAAAAGTAAATATTTGTCAGTGAATTAGAAAATTGAGATATCAATAATGAGAGTTCAGCTTAGTTCAGACCATATTGGATATAATTTAATAATAATCTAATCTAATAGAAAAGTATAATTGTTCAAAACGCAATGACGGATATTTAAGCCTCCCTTGAGGGTTTACGTCAGGTCATCTGTGATGGGAACTGGGGCATGCAGTACAGTGAAGAGAGCATATGACTTATTGCTACACACACACACACACACACACACAGGACATCCCCATACCTCGCAGTGGTTTCAAAATAAGATGTGTGAGTGGTCTTTTGTGGTTTCATGCTTGAGAGAAAAGCACATGATGCCACTGAACGCAAATCATGATCAAGTGATTAAACCTAAAGGAGAAGTGACTACTTATGACTGTAATGAAATCCTCACATGTGTCACATTTGACCAGCTGGTGTTGAAATGTCAATACTTTGCAATTATGTTTAGTACCGTGTGCCCGACCAGCACACCTTTGCCATCATCCATGTGGGCTGCGATTGGCTGATGGGGCTAAGAGGCTGAGGTGTTGCAGCAAATAGCTGCGAGCCGTGGGCCGGTCCATTCTGCAGCTCGAGGGAGGTTAATGAGTGAAGCCGCTGGGCTATCAGCCAAACATGAGCAGCAATGCTAAGGCTCCCACAATGAGCCTGACTGTATTACCACTGAGCTCTGTCTAATTATACACTCCCAGAGAGGCAGAGAGAGAGAGAGAGAGAGAGGCAGAGCGAGAGAGAGAGAGAGAGAGTGAGAGAGAGTGTGTGAGAGAGAGGGAGCATATTAGGCAGGGGGAAGAAAAAGTTATCAAGTGTCACTGTGTGTCAGAGAGACTTACTCAGAGGGATGATTGAAGTTGTACGGGTGAGATAGAAGGTGTGTGTGTCAGTTAGAGCGAAGGAGAGAGAGGAAGAGGAGGGAAGGAGGGAAGGAGGGAAGGAGGGAGGGAGGGGGTTGGAGAGATCAAGCAAGCTGGGGAGAGAGAGAGAAAGAGAGCGCACTCACAGGGAGATAGAGGGAGAGAGAGCAAAGAGGCGTTTAGAGAGTGAGAAGGAGGAGAGGCAGGAATAGGATGAAGGAAGGGGAGGCTGAGCAGTAGAGAGGAGGAAGAGACTCGCAGTCTCAAAACTGGATATTCCTACGTGCCTGCTGCCGCCTGATGATCCAATGAGTAAACTCTCTGCTACCTGCTACGCAAAGGCACCCGGCGAGGTATGTGACCACACCGCTTCCTCCTCCTCTGAGTGTGTGTGTGTTTGTGTGTGTGTGTGTTTAGGAGAGAGGGAGCGCAGGTGTGTTGGCAACTTTGAATGAAGGGACACCGAGCTGTGAGATACAGGTTGAGGAGAGTTTCTGTAGGTGCATGTCATCCTGAGAGTGAGCTCGGTTAATTATAGGGAGAAAATATGTCTGAAATGTGTGTGTGGCGTGTGTGTGTGTGTGTGTGTGTGTGTGTGTGTGAATGAGCGTATACGCTCATGTAAATTGGCACCTGCGTGTGGGAGTGTTAGTGCGCGTGGAAGGGCATAACAGAGAGAGTGTGAACAAGAGGGAGAGGGTGACAGATCCAGAGACAAGGAGTGTGTGTGTGTGTGTGTGTGTGTGTGACGAAGACAGACAGACACACAGAGTGAGAGTGAGAGAGAGCGAGAGAGAGGAAGGTGGAGGTTCATCACTCAGCATGACGGCAGATCAGGACTTTCAGAATTAGAGCAGTGGGCTTAAATAGCCCAGGTCCAGAGATAGCCAGGGGCCCTGGAGGAGCCCGCTTAAACTAGGAGGGACACGGATACGAGACTGGCGAGGGTGGGGTTAGTCGAGCCAAGGAAAATTTGGAAAGAGATGGAACGAGGGAGGAGGAGAGAGAGAAAACAGGAGGTGCAGATGTTGTTGGTGGGGGGAAGTCTCATGCAATCAAAGGGAATATGAGCAGGTGTGCAGGTGCATCTGTAATCTAACTTCTTATTCAACCAGTGTACAAGACACATGAGGAAACTGAGAGAACTTCCAATGTCACCTTTAATTTTTAATCACAACTTCACAACACCACATGGTCAAGGACTAAATTTGTCCCGTTTCTGTTGGGAACACGGAGCTATGTTTGACTCCACCACTCGAAGCGCTCCTCGTTTCTCGCCATCCTCGACGGAGAAATACTACGCCAGTGTGCACGATTATGATTTCTGCATGTCTATTTCTGCTACAGCAGGCGCTGTCCTTCTGCTGCAGTGATACCCCATATGCTGCATATATAGGAGCGTTTCACAGGTTCAAACAGTTCTCAGCTATAGATGTCTTGAGACGTACAACATTTGTCCCCGCTGACTTAATTCACTTATTTCAATTACGGGACAAGTAGCTGGAGTGCACAGGAAGTTCTACGTGTCACTGAGAGATTGCGTCGTGAAATGCTCGTCTTGAGTGCACAATTACAAAGTGTGCCTCATATGCAAAGGAGCAATTTGTTTATGCGTCGTTTTCTGGTGTTGGATTTGTCACTATCATGTGTGGTGTAACAGTGAGCTAAGATGGGGCTCTAGCTGTAGTCAGGTCTCCTGTGTTTAATATGTGTTATATAGTAACTTAATATAAACCTGGAGCTTTGTTTTATGACTCCAGAGAAGTACCCTGATGAATGATGTAAAGATGATAAACTGAATGTAGGTATGTTTCTATGTCTCGTGGGACACAGGAAGACAACTTGTCTCTTTAGGCTGAATGACAAACACAGCATGTTCTTCTCCCATCCCATGTTTCTTAGAGTACTGTCACCCTGAAGAGCAGTACAGGCTTGTGGGAGAAGGTTGAGTGGCTGCTGGCCCTTTAAGAGGTCTATTTTTACAGGGGCACACTCATGCATGGAACGAGGCGCACAGAGGAGGCAGCGGCACACGGAGACTCTCTCTGCTCTGCCTCACTTCTGTGACTCCACACAACACATCCTATAGAGAACCGTAACCTTGTGTTATGCCTGAGTGGCTGAGAGAGAGATTCATAAAAAAAACTTGTTCAGCCCGCAGAGGAGCATGTGTTGTTGTTGTTTTTTTTTCCTCTCCAACGCAAGCTCAAACACGAAAAAAAATCATCATAACTGGAAGTTACGAGGTTTGCGCCCAACACGGAGAAATCAGTCCCCCTTTAAAGTGGATCTCTCTGAAGTCTAAAAGTGATAATGAGTGGGAGCTCGCAATAAAGACACCCTTATGCACACTGTACACAAATGTGCCAGCATTCCCACATACTTGTTTTGATATGCAGATAGCCATGAAAGAAATCTGAAAACATTCATGCCCCCTTCTTACAAACACACAATACACTTAGTTTACTTACACCCACACGCACTCCTCGAAAGAAAACGCAAAAAATGAGCACATTTCAGAACATTTTTACACAAACATTGCACTCAGAGGTGGGCATACGCACCCACGTTAAAAAAAAATTACTTATACATCCTCAATATCTGGACCTAAAATAATCTTCTCCTTACGCAATCTGCATGTTATATAATGCATGGCCTGTCATTATCACAGCGCTCCTTCACGCCCTACTGTGCCTCTCCACCTACAGCACCACACAGACAGGCAGACACACACACACACACACACACACACACACACACACCCTGCACCTTGTGTTGACAGTCATATACTCTACTCTAGCACTCTCACCCACGTTGAGTGTGTGCTCTCAAACAGCCAGCCAGTTGAGTGAAAGGGAAAGACAGAGAGTGGGTGGGGTGGAGGGGGGGACTGAAAGTGAAAGAGACAAAGAGGGAAAACTTGGAGAGTGAAGCGTACATTCACGCAGAGACTGCACATTTGCATGATTACATGGATTTGTGTATGTATGTTATATGTTAGCGCAGGGAAAATTTCCGTCTTTCATCACCTTTAAAAACCCTTTGTGGGCGCAGCAGTTTAGCATTTGCGGCTACGTAACCTCACGTAACCTCATTCGTGCATTCATTTTCTTTACCACCCTGTTCCTCTTCAGACTCTCAGATAGCAGGGAAACACTCGCCAGGGTCATTTCAGGATGTGTGATGGATAATGTCGCTCAAAGTCACACCTTTCAGTACGGGCAAACACACACTCTGCATGTCATCCTCTCACAGAACGGAAAGGGAGTCAAACACCCGCAACATTACTAAAAACTGAGCTGCCCTACCATAAACTCGTAGTGTACTTCCTTTAAAGCTTCAGTGGAGAGAATGTTTTCATCATTGGGAAAAAGGTCCACCATAACCCCTCAGCATATTGTAATTCAAGTGTTCTGAGAGAAAACTAGACTTCTGCACCTCCTCATGGCTCTGTTTTCAGGCTTTAAGAAATCTAGCCTGTGATTGGAGACTTTGGCCAATCACAGGTCATTTCAGAGAGAGCATTCCTATTGGCTGTGCTCCGGCTGGTGGGCGGTGCTTGGTATTTCCTCAACTGATCTCAACATCTAGATCTCATTTTAACAGCTAAACAGTACACTACAAGATGTTTCTGAAAACATTTTATGTGAGAAATTACAGTAACAGAATATTGATTCATATTTGATCAGCGCTGCCTAGTTTGACCGTTTGATCGGAGTTCGTGAGTGATTGACAGCTGCTCAGAGACGGCTGGCTCCAGCTCGGCTCTGATTGGTTGTTTTCCTCCGGTCTGTGAAATCTTGCAGATGCAATCAGGAGCACCGGAGGACACAGAGGAACATGAGTTTTTTTGAGATTACCTGTCTCATGCACTACTATCAGGATACAGTGACCGTTTTATATAAATAACTTTTTTTAAATCATATTTGCTCCATTTCTACCCACTAAAGCTTTAATTAATGTATATGAAAAAACTGCAGTTCACACAATTTTAGAATTATACTAAAGTAATACATCTGCTATGCGTCAACACAGGCATATAGGGCTCCACATCCGCAATTAACATATTAAGGAAACAGTATAGCAGCTCAAATGGTATAGCACAAATCTCTCCTGAGGTAAACGTGAATTAGTTCTGCGTTTACGGCGTTTTTGAATCAGTCAAGGGGACCTCCACGCCCACCGTTCCCGGATCAGCACTCTTCTCACAGTTGAAGGGTATGAGAATTGGCTCGGGAGCTCAGCCGAGGAGCCAGGAGTGTGATGAATAATCCCAAACAGAGGCAGGTGTTTGAGTACAGTTGACACTGTGCCAGACTACTTTAAGGTGACAGACACACCTGTCGGTGGGGGGTGTCCCAAGAGAGAGAGGTGCAGGAAGTGGTATTTCATAGGATGCTTTTACACTCATGCTTTAGACCCACATGCGGGTGAACTGATGTATGCGTGCAATTGTGTGTGTGCGTGCTATTGCAAACATGTAATCTGTCAGTTATCAGAGTCTATTTCTTTGCTCTTTGTGTTCGCGCGGATTGTTTTCTTTGGCCGTGACTCGCTAACCCTTGTGTATGATCAAGCAGCATGTTCTCCTCCTCCTCCACACTTCATCTACAATAGGGGTCAACGACCTTTAAACCCTGCCACCCACCACTCACACCCACAGTTTTTTCAGCCAGGCCTGCATCTCTGCCTGCCGGAGCATCAGTAGATCGGTAAACCTGCTCCCTCGTACAGACAGACCCGACGTGCACTAAACACAATATATTGCACAGTATCGGTTTTAGTATCACTGTACAGAAAGTGTAACATCTGAGACATCCTGTAGCTTATAGCATCAATAGTGTCCTGAAAGCCTGTCCTCGAGTTGTGTATTACCTTCCCTATTCATTTCCTTTTTTTTATCCTTCGCAACATTAAGCAAAACATCTTTCTCTAATTCAATTTGACTGCTTTTTTTTTGTGATAATTATTAGCAGAGTCTATCAAATAGCCGCGTGATAAAGGTTCTCACTCAAGTGGGACTCTCCCTATTTTAATTGTGAAAGCACGCATTAAGCCCACTCAATCCTATTTCAATATAATTTGCAGCACCCTCTATAACAAACAGCATAAGCCGCGTGTTGAGTAAATGAGTGTGTGTGGCTGGGCAGCAGATTTGGTGTGGGAGGGGTTGTAGAGCAATAGCAATAATGGCAGTGTATAGCAATGTTGCCTTGAATACCGGCAGTGATAAAGGTACTCCAGACAATATCTGTGAAGCCAGTCTAGACAGTCTCTCTGAAAATGAAGGGCACTTGAGCTGCCAACGTGAGACCTGGCCATGCTCTCTCAGCGGAGAAGTCATCACCATGTTTGCTTACAGCTTGCTGACATTTTGCTGCTAAGCTACAGAACCAACAGAAAAACCCAGTTTGACAGTCAGTCGCAGTCAGGGGACAGCGCCAAAAACAATAAATCTTTGGAATGAAAAGTAATCCCCCTCCTCTTTCACACACACACACACATTGCCCTATCTCTTTCAAGCTGTTTCTACCCCATCAGACTTTCTTCTCGCTCTCTTTCTCTCTCTCTCTCTCTCCTCTTCCCTCAACCTCCCTTGTAAGCTACTGATCTCATAGCGTGAGTACTACTCGCATCAAGGGCTCTGAGTTGGGCTAATCATGTCACAAACTAGAGAAGGACTGCTATCTGTGAGCCAGTGAAGTTGGTAAACTAGTTAAGAATGGAAATACAAAAGCGTGATTGTACATCAGCAGCATAATGTGGCATCACTACAGTTCCCTAAGAATATCTGTCAATTTACCAACCTGGCGCATTTGTTGTTTTTGTCATGTTTTTTTTGTTTTTTTTTACATCTTTGTGATGCATATGATGCCAACAAATTGAAACCAAGATCATCTCTTTGTGGTTGAAAATGTAGCTTGTGCAGATGGCCAGCCCGTTCTCTTGCTTTGTGATGCCCCTCGACGTGTGTTAGCAATGCACAAGGCACGCTTTGGCGTCTGTGAGAGACGCACCGGGCTTTAAAGTAACTACAATGTAAACTCATACACGCCAGTATCAAACACTTGAGAGAAAGTGGTCGGAGAGTGTGGTAAAGTAATTTAAAGAGCGGAAAAAAATGCAGGGCAGGTGGTAGGTCTGGGCAATATGACGATATATATCGTCAAAATGATATAAAAATGTCTATCGTATATCGTTTGATAGTGATAGAGGTTAGGTCTATATTTAATTATTTTTTCTCTACAATTTTACTTAAAACTGTTATGTTCATTTTGTCCTCAAGTTTTTAAAATTAATTTGAATTACTTAAAATACTCCATACTTTTCATTTGTCAGGTATTTCCTTCACACAGGAGTATACAAAAATAGGCTTTACCATGTGGTTATTTCGTATAGACTATTTATTTATTGAATCACCAGAAAACATGCTATGTAAGGGATAATGTACAGCGAGACAGTCATTGTTGTGAAAGAATCCCTGACAGGGCGATGCTGCATCGCACCAGCCGCAGCACAGACAATATTCTTTCACAACAATAACCTGCTCGCTGTACATTATCCCACTTATTACACGGCTACATACTTAAGAAATCAATATTTTGACACAAAAACCGTCCGCCAGAGTACCACATCAGAACTGTGCCCATAGCAACGGTCTGCTATACATAGCATCAGTCTGCTATACATAGCAACGGTCTGTTATAGAGGAATTGGAGACATTAGAATGCCGTGATTGACCAATCAGAATTGAGTATTCAACACAGCTGTGTAATAAATTGTGATATATATCATTATTGAGATATGAAATGATCTATATCGTGATAGAAGATTTTGGCCATATTGCCCAGCCCTAGCAGGTGGGAGGGGTGGCAGCCAACAAACACAAAGCTTTCATCCAGGAGACCGCAGTTTGCGTCCTGTGTGAAACCAACAACGTGTCGTTTGTCTTTGTGTTCACAAAGTTAAGTTTCACTTCCACTTTACAAATGTAGTAATTTTAAGCCAAACCATGATGTTTTTCCCAAACGTAACTAAGTGGGTTTTTTTCCTGAACCTAAGCAAGTGTTTTTGTTTGAATTCACACCACTATATCCAGCTGTTTACTGCAACAGTAGTTTGATGTTGTGGGATACTCAATGCATTAGAAAGTGACACCAAAGGGTCCTGAAAAAAGCGTCACTATGTGACGAGTGGAAAATTGCAAAAATGGGAGTTTCCCATCAGTAGACACTTAAATGTCAATGAACAACAACTTAACACCCTCCTAAGAAAATGTCAGCCACAAGGTTTGCAGAGTATCTGTCAATTGTTCCACTTGTTCCCTGCTGACCTCTGCGTTCTCACTGGTATGAGCAGTATGTGTGCATTCACAGAGGAAGAGAGACAGAGGAACACTGCAGTAGTCTGCCGTGGTCAGATGAAGAGGAGAGCGAGGCGCAGGAATTTTTGCTTCTGCTGACTGGCTGACCTGCATGTAATTAGTCAAGTCATATTTTTAACTGATATTGCGTAAAAGCCAGCTTAAGGAGCCATAGCTGCCCTATTTATACCCAAGGGGCTAATGGCCTGTACCACTACACAGGGGGGATTTCCTCCCAGAACTATACTAAGCCTTCGTTAGGCCGTACCAGTTGGGATTCACAGGGATTAACCCAGCAATACATTACAGGCGTCACCATCTAGTCTGAATCACTCACACTGCTCCGCTCTCCTCCAATCAGCTCTCGTCTTGTCAGTGTTTAGCATACTCTGTTTACAACTTTAGAAGGCGGTATATTCTGGTGATTTTTGCTGCACGACACCGTTGTTCTTATTCTTCATCAAAAAACAGCCGATATTGTGATCAGTTTGTGCCGAGGGGGAAAGTGTGCAAGTCTGTCATGAGTGAGCACATTTCAACAAAGAGTCAGTCTTAGAGTGAGTGTTTGCGTGCAGCGCTGCTGGCTCATCCTGTTGAAGAATGGGTCAGGGCGCTGAAGGCTGACCTGGCCTTTTGCCCAATAAGCTATGCCCCGTATCACCCTGTCCTTTTATCAGCTTAGCCAGGCTCCTTGTGGAGTAAGCCACCACACACACGGCTAGTAGTACTCCACTCCTCCCCTCACCACCTCCTCCCGCCATCACTGTCTCCAACTCTATCCATCTATCTATCTATCTATCTATCTATCTATCTATTAGAGCTGTCCCAAATACAACTTTTTGGGCTTCAAAGCTTCAGTGAGAAATATTGGAAGGTATTTGAAGCTTTGGGACACACATGGGATACACACACATGCCTCTACACATAACATACAACAATATACTGTATGTCTGAGAATAACTAACAATGACTAATGTTAAATATGAATAATGAATAATGAATAATAAATAATGAATAATGCGGTGGGATTATTCCTTATTTCATGGGCTTTTGGGGATTTATATGTTATTATTACACATATATATATATATATATATATATATACATATATATTTATATAAAAAACAAAACAAAAAAAGCATTCGAATACTGATGTCAACGGTCGAAGCGGTGAAAAGAGTACTAGAATATTATAATGTACTTGTGTAAAAAAACTGAACATCTTTAGGTCACAAAATAAATTGCATTAAATGTCAACTTATACCCAAGTGGAACAATATCAAAGACAGCTTCTGTCCAAACCAACAGACGGGCATTCTGCAGTCTGTGCATACCACAAATTATTATTAATTATTTAATAAATATACAACAGCCTTTCTCAGTATATAGCCTCACAATAATAACCAGAAAAAGAGACAAAGCTTAGACAATTAAACAACAAAATGATCAACTATAAATTAAACGAGCTATAATGGACACAATGGCGCCTTAAAACTTCTTTTAGAATCAACAGCAGAATAAAAACATCAACACCAAAACAGACTAACCATGTAAACAACAGAAGCTCCACTTATTCAATTCAATTCAATTCAATTTGCTTTATTGGCAAGACTGTCAGGTGAACAATATTGCCAAAGCATTCAATTCAATAATAAATAAAAATAAAAAAGAACAAAATTAAAACAAAAACATATATATACAATTCATTAAGCAAATTACAATATGTAGATATTTAAAAAGAACATGCATGTAAATGGAATAAAACAATAAAGAAGTAATTAATGTTTGTTGTGTCTATAAAACAAACAAACAAATAAAAAACAATTAATAACAATATATTGCAATACCAAAGGATAAATGTAAAAAACATTATTACAGCAAAGGAGAGATAACTCAGTTTCTTGCACACTACTTTGCGAGGCAACTAATTGGTTGTTGATTTTCTCACCTGGAGAGTCCAGTCAGGTGTGTTGTTGGTACTCTCACCTGTCTGAGCGTCTTGTTGTTAGCATGGTAGCCAGCTTTCCCGAGCACTTAACTTGTGTCAATTATTAAGAAAGATGCAACATTTTTTAACTATGCCGACATACAATAATGCTAATTTTAACCACACGCTCTGTGTGACCCGTCATTTGATTGTTTCTTGAAGTGACACCGGCCTGTGACGTCGGCATAAACAAACATTTGTGACGTCATCATTTCCGGAATGTAGATCTGCTGCCCTCCTGCGGCAGCACACGCACCTGCAGCCTCTGCTCTGCTGTACAGTAGCTGCTGATTTATCTCAAGATTCAACATTCAAGCCCTTTATTGTCATTGTGTAGTACAACAAAATTACATCTGTGACAATACCATTGGTGCTAAAATAGATAATACAATAAAAAAAGAGATAAAAAAGAATACAATATGTATATTGATGAGATGACAGTTTTGTCAGATAATTATATAATTGTTGCACAGCATCATATAATTATTGCACAGAGTGATCAGCATATGTTATTGCACATATCCTAATTTCTTCTGTTTCATTCTCACACAAGTTTATCAGAGTTTACCAGGACATTTTCATGTGACTTTTTGCTTGACTTGAAATGCAGCAAAGTACAATAATTGTTAGGGCTGTAACGGTATACCGGTATCAAGTCTGGCGTGCATTTACAGTATATGGTTATTGTTAAAAATCATAGGACATTATTTTAAAAGCTCACAGCTGTTAAATTTAATTTAGTAGTTAATTATATGCTATAATGCTGCTAACATGTAAACTGACATGCTTTAGTTATATAACATAGTATAGTTACATGCTATTCTTATTATTCATAATAATAGTAATAATAATAATAAAAAATAGTGTAATACCTTACACCGTGAAACTGTGATATTTTCTGAGATGGTTATCGTACCGTGAAAATCTCATACTGTTACAACTCTACGATAAATAGGCCTAGAAATTAAGTAGAAGTAAAATTCCTAGGCCTGTCAATGGATTAAAATATTTAATCAAGATTAATCGCATGATTGTCCATAGTTAATTGCGATTAATCGCAAATTTCTTCATCTGTTCAAAATGTACCTTAAAGGGTGATTTGTCAAGTATTTAATACTCTTACCAACATGGGAGTGGGCAAAAATGCTTTATTGTTTTATTTATTTAGTTATTATTACTTTTTTGTAATTTGCTTTATGTATATATTTATTACAAAACAAAACAATGACAAATATCGTCCAGAAACCCTCACAGATACTGCATTTAGCATAAAAATATGCTCAAATCATAACATGGCAAACTCAAGGCCAACAGGCAACAACAGCTGTCAGTGTGAACTGCATGTGATTATCATAACGTGGGCATGTCTGTAAAGGGGAGACTCGTGGGTAACCAGAGAACCCATTTTCATTTACATATGTTGAGGTCAGAGGTCAAGGGACAACTTTGAAAATGGCTATGACAGTTTTCCTTGTCAAAATGTATCGCAAGTTTGGGGTGTTATTTAACCTCTTTCAAGACCAGCTAGTATAACATGGTACCAATGGATTCTTGAGGTTTTGTAGTTTCATATGATACCAGTATCTTCACTCTAGTTTTAAAGATTGATTGCGTTAATGCGTTAAAGAAATTAGTGGCGTTAAAACAAATTTGCGTTAATGCGTCATTATCGCGTTAACTTTGACAGCCATAAAATTAAGCAATAAACAAGTACACAAAAAAACGACTTTGTTACTGTAACGAGAGTAAATGTAATTCTTTACTTGCAGCCCTGTCCTCCACCAGCCACCCTCCTCTCCTCTACTCTCCCCTCTGTTCAGATCTGTTACATTCAGCAACAAATTTCTGCTGCATCAGGCGTCCATCATAGATCCCCCACTCAGCCTGAAACGTGATCAGACACCCCATACGAGGCTACGCACGAGGAAGGGAGGAGAAAAAAAGCAAAATGGCGTTTTGATTGCAAAAAAAACAAGAAGCTAAGATGGTTAAATGTTCAATAGACGCTGCTGAGGAGAGGGAGGGAATCCGCTCTCTAAAGTCTCACCTGTAGCGCGTGTCTTTGACCCCTTTTTTGATTTGTTGTGTGTAGTGTGACTCATCTGACCTTTCTTGTCTCGGCCTGACCCTGTGTTGGTTTGTGTGTGTGTGTGATGGACAGATTAAATAGTGCAAAGCCAAAGAGAGGGGGAGAGAGACAGAAAGTAACAGCAAGCATGAGATGGAGAAAGAGTGCACTCTCAGTGGTGCCACAAATGATTGACAACACAGCGTGCTCACAACTCACTGTGTATTTGCTCGTGTTGATGTCTGCCTGTCTACGTGTGTGTGTGCATGTTCAATATGCTAAATATCAAAGTGTGCATGCACAAGTAGAGCACAACAGTCATTTCTATGTCTCTATATTGTAGTAAACAGCCTTTGATGAGCCCGATCCTTGCTCTATTTCCTCCTCTTTCACTATGACTGGACTATTATGTGTAAATTTATATCAAACACTCACTACAGTAGTTATATGATTTATGTAGAATTATTGTTATTAGCACTAAAATGCTGATCACGGCGCAGAGGTGTCAATGATATTTAGAAGGAAATTATATTTTACTTGCTTCAAACCTTTCATTTATTTCCTTTTTATATTAAAAATGCAAACTATGATTTTTCACTAATTGGCAATCTTGAGTTTAAATTGTTTTGTTTTTTTATCTTGTATAATTATGTGTTGGATATTTGCCAAGTCAACCCTGACACCTTATGATCAATGGGTTTCTTTGTGTAATATACTCAAGGAAACATGTTATTGACATTTTTATTTTTACATGCTATCAACTGTACATTGAAATTAATGTTTTTTAATCTTTAAAATAAACTAAATACATTGAAATGAACAACTTCCTGTGTGTAAACCAGCTTTAATAAATAAGAAACCTACAATCCTTGGCCTTTTGATAATTTTCACTGATTATGAATTCATCTTTTTCAGATTTTTTTTCTAATTTATATATTGCCTTAAAATTAGATAGTGCTGTTACCTTTGTTTTCCATTAACAAAACCAAGTGGCCACACTATCAAAAGAAAAATCTCACATGATTGTTAAATCTCAATCCAAAAATGCTCCAAAATGAGAAATTCTGTATCTTTACTCTTTTAATTGTGATACTTGTAATGAACCCACACAAATACAGCAGAATACCAGAGCAGACAGCACTTGTGCCCACACAACCTCATTTTCAAACAGCATTCACTTCAAATAAAAGTAATTTTCTCCTAAATGTCAGAGGAGACTTTCTTGGCAATTGTCACCTCGCAGAGGATGTTTCAGCGTGGCCTTCGAGCTGATGTGTCTGCACACACACATCCAAATCTGATTAGCTTTCCACTCTATTGAGGTTGAGAAGTTAGACAAGGTTAACCTCTAATTCCCAAACACTGGCGGATACAAGTCTGCTCTGCGGTTGAAAGGCTGGAGTGCTCCATAGAAATAAATAACATAAATATTGCTCTTTACAATTCAACACCAATAATGATTTGATTGCTTCATTAAATCCTATTTCCCCCCTGTGCTCCAATTTATGTTTCCGTGCCTTTATTGCATTTCATAATTAACATAAGCTTGTTTGAACTGAGGCTTGGCCCTGTTTCTTTGATGAGGAGCCGACGGGGTTGTAGAGTTGCATTTTCAACCTTGTGTCTGTTTATTATTTTGTAAAAAGGTTTCCGTACTGACAAGTTTCTGATTTCTCGCCGTGAATGAGCTCCACCGCTCTCGCCAATTCACTCCTAATAAGCCATACCAGCCATACCAGCACACTTCACATTGCACTGACTGAATCACTGAGGCAAATCATTCAGAGCTCTCCTGCGGTGCTCCTGTTAGCGTATGAGCGCGAGAGTGTGTGTGTATGTGTGTGTGTGTGCGTGTGTGTGTGTGTGTGTGTGCGTGCATATGAAGTCAAATCAAATTTATTCATAAAAGCTCTTTTAACAACAGGTTCGTCACCAAGTGCTCTGATGAGAACAAAGGACGTGAATTCAGATAAACACAAAAGACAAGTCTAGCGTGTGTGTGTGTGTGTGTGTGTGTGCGTGTGTGTGTGTGTGCGTGTGTGTGTGTGTGTGTGTGTGAGGTTTAGTTTTGAGTCAGAGGCAGCAGCAAAAGCCTATAAGTCTGAGAGTGTGTGTAGGATGAACCTCCTACCACGTCCCTCCCTGTCTCTCATCAACTGTCTCTCTGCCTCCCCCCCATCCCTCCCTCTCTTTTATGTGCCAACATGTCCTCAGAAATATAAATTAATGATTTCATGTCTGACTTTTCATGTTAAAAGATACATTAAACTGGTAAAAACCTGAGCAGAAAGCATACCTTCAGACAGCACAAAGGCAGCATATAGTCAACATATACTGCCCAATATATAATCTGTACGTGCTGCATCCTTGACTGTTTGTGTGTGTACATTTGTGTGTGTGTGTGTGTATCTATGTGTGTGTATGTATGTTTGTATCCCTCACTGTGATTAAAGCAAGTGGGCGGCAGCAGCAACTGGTCTGCCTGTGTGGCTCTGCATAGCAGACATGTTTCTCACTGCTAGATATTACTCATTTCCTCAGCCCTTTGCACACACAAGCACACACACACACAGTCACACACACTCTTGACACGCACACAGTCACACACACACACAACAGACACAGAGACGGATAGCTAGGCTCTCAGTTCTTTCCCTCAGTTTGGTGGGCTCGCTGCTGTTATTTCATGCACACACACAGAGAGATCAGAGGCAGTGTGTAGCTGGAGGCTGCTGATATCCGCGGGTGTTGTAACTTGCGGCAGTGCCGTGGAGTAGCAGTTGTGTAGAACACAGTGAGGAGCTGAGGAGTGGGTTGACCCTTCTGGGAGGACTGGAATATGAATGACTGCCAAGACTGGGACGTCTGCTCAGCCCGCACTAAGGTCAGTCTCACGTCACATCTCAACTAGTGTACCAAACTCCCATCAACCTGTCTGCCTGCTCCCACGTTCTCTAACCGCTCTTTTTGGATTAAAAAGACTTCTTTTCTGTTGCAATTTGCACTGCAACGGATGTTTTATTTGATTGCAAAATAGGAAAAAATAGACTAATATTGTGTAGTTCTGTTTTTTTTTGAGGAGTCAAGAGTGACATTTCCTGAGAAATGCATGTAGAGAAAAGGCGGGATGAGGTGGAGCGGTGCAAATAGATATGTCACATGTGAGAAAGTTGAAGAATGTAAGCATTTTAATATGAACAAACAAACTGTTTCAGACAGTTTCTATTTGTATCAGCTTTAAGCAAAAAAAAAAACAACTTTATGGATAAATTGCATTTATGTTATAAATATTACATAGCAAATCAAAAGTCTTGAGGCGTATTTCACTGGAAGGATAATTATGCCTGTGATCTGTCAGACGTTATATATGTAAATGCAACGAGCGCAGCAGCTCCAGATAAACTCCAGCTCTCTGTCTGCACAGTGTAGGAGTATTCTGTTAGAAGACATTTCTCTGCAAACTCCTCCACATGCACAATTGTGCTCTTTGTTTTCTTGTACTTTTTTTTTTTTTTTTTGGCAAGTTTACATTAGGTCTATTTTGACAGCCTTTTTCATAAGGGCTGTCGAAATGACAAGGGAGTCATTTGAGGACAAATACCGAAACCAGATATTTTCTTTTTTTTAATGTAAGAAGTCTGGATTCTAGACAAGTTGTTGTGCAGCCGAAGTAGAGCAGAAGTGAAAATGTCATAATACGGTGAATACGGTGTGTAACTTGAAAGTTCTTTTGGGGATGGCATGTGGGAAAGTATTGATATTGCTTATTCTCTTCTCGTTTTAATTGTCAAAATTTAATTTTGATAATTAATAGTAGTTTTTCTCTTTCTAATCAGTTATTAAATTGCTGGTACTGATGCTATGTTACTCTCGTGATATTAACTGGTTGTCACTAGAGCTGCAATGATTAATTGATCAATCGATTAGTTGTCAACTATTAAATTAATCAATAACTATTTTGATAACTGATTAATCAGTTTGAGTAATTTTTTTTTTAAAGAAAAAAAAGTCTAAATTCTCTGATTCCAGCTTCTTAAATGTGAATATTTTCTGGTTTCTTTACTCCTCTATGACAGTTAACTGAATATCTTTGAGTTGTGGACAAAACAAAACATTTGAAGACGTCATCTTGGGCTTTGGGAAACACTGATAGACATTTCTCACCATTTTCTGACATTTAATAGACCAAACAACTAATCGATTAATCAAGAAAAATAATTGAAAGATTAATCGACAATAAAAATTAATCGTAGGTTGCAGCCCTAGTTGTCACATTTAATAGATACAGAAATATGCAGCATAATTAATTTGAGGAAAAAACTGATTATTCTAGGAAGCATACTGATGGAAAAATATAAATGAAGATGTGTATGGATTACGGAAGGAAAGATTTAGGGTTGTTGCTGCCGTCTGAAGGCATTTCATCTCAAGATAACTATTTACATGAACCCAAAAGGTCACTGGGTGTTTTCAGGCTGCAGAAGGCCATGTTATCTTTCAGCTGAACTGAAAATACGTCACTTAAATTGGACTTACATAACAACAGCAACATGTTTGTTGACCTAACAGCTCGTCACAAACATTTCCCACGTTCTCCTCCATCACACCCGTCCTGTCAGTGTCTGGGACAATAAAAATCCCCCTCCTCTCACCACCCAGTTTGCAGCTTTCCACTCAGATGCACAAACAGCTTGCTCCACTCCAACACTTATTCTGTTTTTGGACCAAGTCACTTGATGAGCAACAGTTTACCCGCCTCTCCCATGGAGTATCCCCATCTAACCTCTTTCCGCCGAGTGGATGTGTGTGCGCGCGTGTGTGGACACAGTTGCCATGGTGACAGGATGGTGAGACGGCAGGGAGTTGTTAGGCTGTTGAGACAGACTTGCGGGTGAGCGCGGGGCTGAGTGGCAGCACGGTGCTGTGGTGTTGTGGCGGCGGCGGGAGCAGCGATGGCGGTGGAGGTGGTGGTGGTGGTGGTGGAGGGAACAGCTGGGCTAGCGGGCGCGCGGCAACCATCACTTCAAAAGAGCTCATTTAAAACGTTTGGAGAAGAATTAGTAGAGCTCCCCCGCACTTCTCACTGAATGAAACAAGGCTGCAAAATCTCTGACACATTTGAGGACTCGAACACAAACACACACGCACACAGAGACCTAAACAAATAAACACATTCACACATTTCTACCAGGAAAAAAAAAAAAATTACACATGCACACAAACATGGCACACACACAGACAATCACACACATTTCCCCACACCCCTGCTGTGACACATAATTAATATGCAAAGACACATATCCTGTATCCACAACAACTGGTGGTAATATCAACAGTGTTTCTGTCAGCTTTCGGGTGGGTGGTGACCAGCTTTGCCTATCACTGGGGGAGTAAGTACAGCCGCCTGAGGGAGTATTTGTGTGTCTGATGCTGCCCGCGTGTGTGTGTGTGTCTGAAAGAGAAGGGGTGGGGGTGCTAGTAGTAAGCTCACACAGAATACAGAGAACACCCTAGGGTGTCGTGGGGGTGGTTCATGAAAGTGGTACAAAAACATATCTACATATTCCAATCATCCCCCGAGAGTCAGAGATGAAAACTCTCCTGCTGTGAGCGCTCTATGTGTGTTTGTGTGTGTGTGTGTGTGTGTGCGTTACACACATATATACTGCTCTGCCTCTGAACTTCATTGGCTGCAGAATGTATTTTTAGTCCACATGTGGGAGTAATGTGTTTGAATGAAGCGAGTAAGTTGGGTAGTTTCAGTCCCACCGCAGTGCACATAGGTAATGACTAATTAGTGACAGCTATCAGAAAGCTTTCTAACCTTTTTAAAGTATAACAGGGAGTCACTGGCTGATTTCTCGCCATCTGTCTGATGCAGCTGAATGTTTGTTTGCACGTCTGACCGGAATGACAGCGAAACTACAACTGATGCCAGGACCTGACAGACTGACAGTCCTTTCTTTGTGTTCATGCGTAATCTCTCTTTCTTCTGTCCCTCCTTTTTTAACTCTCTTGTCTCTGTCCTCTTTCATCCCCCTCTCCAGGTGAGTGGCGCTTCAGTACAAACGAACCAACAGTGATCTGACAGTGATGCTGTGTAGCAGCCTTCCCTTCTGTCTGCGCCCCCCGTTCTCCCGCGAAGCCCATGTGACCTAGCCTACACCCGCACACAGGGGGCCCCCCAGTGCCCGCTGGAGCCCACCCATGAATCCCAGCCCCGACCGCGGCAAAGAGTGCCTCCCTCCAAAGAAGAGGGAGTCTCGGCAAGGATCGGCGGAACACCACATCCCTCTGGACGACTTCAAACCCCCGGTGCCTCTCCGGAGTCGGTCCAGCGCTGGGGGAGGGGAGGGAGGCAGGGAGGCCGGTGACAGGGAGCGAGCTCTGATTAACCCAAACCCTCATCTCCTACATACTCCTCCACCTCTTCCTGCTCCAGCGCCAGGCCTCCCCCTGCCCCTACCATGGCACCTGAGCTACTCTCCCTCTGTCTCTCTCCCCCTTTTCCCGGGGCAAGTCGGCGACAGGAGGGGTTCATTGTCTCCCGCCTGGAGAGATGATCCTCTCCCCTCACCCATGCCGCACCACTCCAGGTGGCTCAGAGGGGACGGGCCCCACTCCTTGCCGCCTTCCCCATCCTCCTCCTCCGCCTCCTCCTTCAAGACTCCCTTCCCGGCCGATTCTAGGGAGATATGGTCCTACATCAACAGTGGCCGGCGAGACAACAGCTCCTCTCTCTTCTCCCCGTCGTACTTGTTTAGCCACCACTCTCTCTACCCTCAAGATCCGAGCTTTGTCGAAGCCAGACACAGATACCTGAGCAAGAGGCCCAACGGCCTGGATGGTCAAGGCAGCAGGACTGCCTCAATCTCCAGGCCTCTGCTCACAGGTGAATACGGGAACGACAGCAGCAGAACCAGGCTGGACATCAGTCCGCACAGCTCCCACACCAACGGTGGACGGAGACAGCAGGAGGATCTAATATCCCGCGTCCATTCTGGGGGGGCGTTTCTGCCAGACTCTCAAGCTCAGGAGGGCCCTGAGCCACATTCCTCGCTGCAGGACAGACATGGGATAGTTAAGAACAGCTTACTCTCCTCCAGTCCCCATCCCCTCGGACCAGTCCCCAGGGCAGGTAGAGGGGGACTATTGGACTCCCTAGGGGTCACACCAGCTGAAGCCCAGATCTACTACTCCTTGGGATCGGTGTGCCACCCCAGCCCTCAGGTCCAGGCCTACCCGCTCTACAGCCCCTCAGGAACAGCTCTGTACAACCTGCACAGGGAGCCAGGACCCAGGCAGCACAATCTAAGGAACTCGTCACACTCACCCCTGGGTCTGCCGAACAGCCATGACAGGTCACAAAGAGACCGGGACAGAGACCAAGAAAACAGAGAAAGAGACAAACTCCTACAAAGGGACAGGGAGCGAGTTAAAGACAAAGAGAAGCACCTACAACACGACAAAGACCAAGAAAGAGACAGTGAGCGCGAGAGACGACGGGACAGAGAACGAGACAGAGGGAGGGAGTCGTCTCCTTCTCAGCTTCACACCTCGCCCCCGGCCCTTCACCCACCTACCCCTGCGCTCCTACCTCACTTCACCAAGGGTTCTCTGATCGAGTTGGCCAGCGGTCGATTGAAGCGGGTGGAGGAGCTGCGGACCGAGGACTTCCTGAGGAGCGCAGACACCTCCCCAGAGTTCCACCTCAGCACCTGCACCGTGCTGCTGATTTCCCCCAGCAGCGCACAGGGCTTCAGTCACCTGCAGGTCCACCTCACAGACCGCAACACTCAGGTCAGCTTTCTCTCTAGATTCTTACACTTGAGTAGCAGATATGTACATTAAAGCATAATCAGGAATCATTTCATGAATAACTGCATGACAAGATGAGTGCAAATCAGTCACAGAGTAGCCTGCAGATGTTTTTATCAGTTTAACTGCTTACGCTGATTACACTTCAAAGTCAGATTGTGGTGATAATGAGTGAAAGACATGAGAGACCTCTTGGTTGAGTGTGTAACAATGTTGTGGTTTTGTGTAGGAGTTACTGAAGGTCTTGGTGGAGTATCCGTTCTTTGTGCAGGACCGAGGCTGGTCTTCTTGCTGCCCCCAGAGAACCACACAGCTGTACGGCCTGCCCTGCCGCCAGCTCATGGAGGGGGACGTCTGCCTGGCTCTCACGCCGACTCCCACCCAAACCCACCGGACACACACGCGCACCGGCTCCAGGGCCCATCGCACGCAACTCTCCTCCAGGGCTGCAGTAGAAGCCTCGCACAGGGAGGAGATGCCACCTCCACCTCCTCCTCCCCCTCTTCCTCACCACCACCCGCCTCCTCCTACTACTACCGCGCCGACCCCTCCACGCGCTCTGGCTGCAGAGCCTCCTCCTGCTCAGGAGCAGCAGCAGCAGCGTCCACGCAAACGGCGCTGGTCTGCCCCGGATACACTTCCCTCAACCGGAACTGATGAAAGCCTCCTGGATTTACCTCATGGCTCCAAGCTGATGAAGTGGCAGTAAAAACTTTTGGAAATGCACACATGCACACACACATATAAGCACATACACACCCTCCTTGTCTCTGTTGCACCCACCAAGACAAACAATGGAGAGACCTCAAGGTAGGGTTGCAGGGAAGGAATAAAAAAACGCAATTTACGGGTGTCCACACTGCTTCCCCCAAATATTAACCTAGTCCTCCTTAGTCTGGCCCTCGTTGCACCCTCCTTTCCTTTCCCTTCCCTTCCCTTCCTTTCCTTCCCTCAACCTTACTTAGCACAGACCTGAAAGGAGCAGCAGCTGGATGATCTCTGGACGGCTCCTTACAGACACACTGAAGACATTTAGTGAGACAATCAAGCACTTGTCTGTGTTCACTCTGTTTTTGTAATGGTTGTCCCACACACCTACTTACTGACAGTGTTTTCTGCAGGGTATCGATTTTCAATCAGTGTTAATGAAAGTAAACGCTATTGAAGAAGTGCAGATATATATGAACAAAAAGTTGACTATATATATTACATTACAGATGTTATATACAGTAAATATGCTAAACAGATTTAATGCAATCCTCTCTGTCAATTTTGCAATGCATTTTTTTTTCTTGCTTCTGAGCCGACGTCTACATGTCGGCCTGGGCAGGCAAGGTGAATGTATGAGCAACTCTTCGCCTTTTTTTATTCTCATCACTGGGAGTCATTTCAAATGATTGATTGTTCGTCAAGGCATTACCTCCAATATGTTCTTAACATTATCTCTGAGAAAGGGAGAACACTAATGAAAACCGCGTAACAGACAATCCCACCCACACAGACAGGTCTGTGCCACATCGCCTCGACACTCATGGTGTTTTTTCCATTAAAGACTGAATGATGGAAAGAGTAAAAAAGTGCAGTATGGCTGAAGAGTAATGGTGCTAATAACACGTTGGAACATGATGCTTTGTGAATACTCTTGACCCCCCGTGTACTGTACGCTTCTGTTCCCATCTCGTTTTTTTTACGTACTGTATTTGTTTGAAGGCAGGGAAAACGATGAAAGTATTTTAAACTCAGATACGGGTATCTCCTCTGATTCAGCACACAATCTCACTTTAGTTTTTGTGTTTTGTTTTTTATTTTATTTTCAAAAAGAAAACTCTTACCTGTTGATTTTTCTTTTTAAATGTTATAGCTACAAAAAATGTATATTTTTAAAAATTGTGAATCTGTTATATGATGTTCGCTAGAAATAAAGGAAAAAAAGCTTTATAGATTTAATTAAAGGTGTGAATTTATTCTCTGCATGTGTTGTTAAGTACTATAAATTATCATTTAATACAGATGTTTAATATGAGGTTAACAATATATACAGGCACATTTTTTATATTAATAGAATGTTATCATGGTATTGGGTGAAAAAAGATGTTTGCTTTATCAATAGCTGATAACTCGTGCTTATGCATTGCAAATAGGTCTACAATACAACACCTCCCTCGTTTCTTCATCGTATTCCACCGACGATACTCTTTGTTTGCATTTGAGCATTGTTTGCTCTGCTCTTAAAGTGTCTTTCATGATGATGACAGGGAAGGAATAAACCTTCATTACTCCACATGTATATTGTTCATGGCTAACCTGGTGCAGGGTAGCTCCCCCTGTCCTCCTACATGTTCTCTCCCTCTGTGCTGGAGGTGAGAGTCGGCCGCTTCTCCTCAATCTCTCCCAGGTTGAACCTCTGCAGCAGTTCCACTGCGAACAAGGGCACCACCTGGACACAGTGTCGTACACAATCAGTATGCGTATAGGGACCTCTACTGGTGGCTGAAAATACTACCGCTACACTTAGGACTGACAGGAAGCATTCATGCAGGAAGCATAAGGGTCTCATCAAAGATCAAAAAGTTGACTTTTCAACACAAAATCGGGAAGAATAGAGCTTTTTAAGTCCAGGCTCATGGTCGTTTGGCATTTGAGAAATTCATGTGGTGGATCGACTCCTTTACAGCAAATCACACTGACACGCTATTCACATCACAGTTTGAGACTCTGCTTTCACTCACTTCATAGAAATACTACAACAAGAGATTTAAATGCAGGTATGAGAGAGAAGGAAGGGAGAATTTTCTGTCTATTTGAATGTTCAAAACACATGCACTTCCTTTTGTCCAATTTGGGTGCAGACTGATGAACATTTTCTGATGTGATAAAACAGAATTTGTAAAGGGAGCATTCATCAGTGTTGAGAGTCCTTGTAATATCAAAATGTCAAAGTAAGACATTTCTAAATTGTATCCCTAATTTAGAGTGCATGTATAAAATTAAAAAGAAATAGAAATAGGGCATTTCATCTACAACCAAAAGAGAAGATGACCCTTTTCCACCCACCTGCGCCATAATCAGCTTGCTGGTTTTAGGTGCGTTGGGGTCTGGATACTCCTCTCCGAAGCAGAGCTCGATCTCATAAGAAGGTGTAGGTCCCTTCCCCTGTAAACAGCGCTGCAGCTCTGTACACAAACATTTCATATTGGAATATTCTGATTTGATCATACAGACATATTGCCTCTTTGCATAGAGCAATAATGTCAGCAATAAAGTATCCCAAACAGTCTCTCTTCGAACACATCATATTCTGTTCCAGCTAGATTTATATGATTAACTGTAGGTTGTTACTGTTTTAAATGTTTGTTAATAGATGCACTGCCTTACCGTTGAGAAATGTGGGTATATCAAGGAGTTTGAAGGTCTTTTCTCGCTCCAGTTTGTTGGGCCGGTCAGCGTATTGGGCCATGGGACCGCTCCAGTACACCCTGCCCTGGCAGAACCGCTTGATGAACACCCCATCTGGGGCCACCCATAATAGCACGCCCCTCTCCAGATGACAAAGGAGGCGGTTCATCGCTTCAGCCATGCTTGACGGCAGACATACGGAGCCCGGGGAGGGGAAAGAGAGCTGCTGGGCGGTGCAGCGCCCGTAGATCCGCTCGTTTCCCAAAGGGACGCGGCCCTGCAGGATGAAGCACCCGTCTGGGCTCCTGGTGGTCACTTTCATCACCCTCTGGCCCTGGTACAACAACACCACCTGCATACGGAGGTCTGTACACACAAAAGGCCAACGTGTGTTCCAGGTCATACAGCGCAAAGGCCAGTTAAATTGTTGTTGTTTTTTCTGTGCATAAGCTTACCTGATATAGTAAGTGTAGGACTGATGAAGATTATAGGAGCAGGAGGGCTCTGAGTTAGACTTTTTTTTCCTGTGAGCTCACAATACATGTGCTCCCTCATCAGATCATCTAAAGCAGAACAGAGACATTATTCAATCAGTACTGTCTCAATACTGTATGTCTATTGGGACACCACAATGGGGCTGCACGATTTGATTTTTGTTGTTGTTGATTTTAAATATAAGTTCACTTGTAAAATTCCTACCAAAATGTAGGTATAGGACCAACATGGGGCAGCATTTAGGTCCTATTTCTACAAACCAAATGGGGTCCATAAATATGTGTTCATTGGATCCAAATAGGCCCCGAGTATGTCTGCCCATGTGGGCCAAACGTGGGATACAAGTGGGGATACTCATGATTGCGCCAAGGCCAACTACAACCTTTTTACCCAAACCAAACAAGAAATTCAACTAAGCTGAAAGGTTCACCAACAAAAACAACAACAACACTGAGTCTGCAGCCATAAATTTGAATTTCCCCTCTGGGATCAATAAAGTATATCGACTCTGTCGGTGTACCACATTTCATGGCATTCCATTCAATAGCTGTTGAGAGATTTCACTCAAAGCCCACATTGTGAACTTCATGGGAACATCATATTTGTAGCCGGTATTGGCCCATTTAAAGACCCATATGGGTAACCACTTACCTGTATGAGGTAAATGGACAAATGTCATCAGGCTCTGTTTGGATTGCTCAAATGGGATCCAAATGCCAGGCCAGAGCCCTACTATGCCAACAAGGATATTTTGACTGGGATGATGACCATTTGATGACTTGATCATTTAAGTTTCCTATTCTTTGCTTTGGATCCTCCATAAAGATTTTATAGAGCAGAACCAGTTTGTGTGTGTAACCCTTACCAGTCCATGGTTTTACTTCTTCTTTACTTGCGTGCAATGACTCCTTTTGACAATGAAGCTACGAAAACAGAAACCAAAATGAAGTAAACACAGCATGGAGTTTGTTTTTTTAACTGATTCCCCCCCCGACACAACCAAACGTTTCCTTTTGAAAGAGTATACTGTTGTTTGCCACAGTATAAAGTCCTCTTCAAATGTAGACAGCTCAGAAAAATGCTTCCACTGATACAAAGTCCTTCAAAGCAATTAAATAAACAATACATGGTTGAACCCCCTATATATGTACAGTTTAACATCTCTGACTCATAGTGGTACTATCACTTATGTCATCAAAATCTGATTTTCATCTCTGATTTCTGCCTGTTTCTAATACACAAAATAAACACTGATAAAAAATAAAAGATAAAACAGAATTATTGAGCCGTCTTTATATTGCAAGTTCAGTGCTACATTTAATTAATTTATAGCGTATTGGCTCTATGCTTTTAACTTACCTGTTTGTCGGGCAAACCGGGGCTCCTTAGAGACCTCTTAGCCTGGATGATCACTTGATCCTTTGCCTGGGGAGACTCTGAAGAGAGCAAATCAAAGAAACCCAAAAGAGGCCATTCAATACAAAAATTTCTCTTTTTATATTGGCAAAAAACTGATGGAAGAATAATGAAACAGTCATGATCCAAATCCAACATTTCATTCCTTGTTTTGTTTGCTTTGATTGACCTTTTTCTCTCTTATTGTGGAGCTTTTTTGTCAAGCAGTATAAAGAGGACACCACACCTCAGCAGCTCAATAAGATGATATGAAAGGAAAAGGAGGAGCTGTCTTCATGTTTACCTGCTGGCCTGGCCGGCCCGCTGTCGTGCTGGATAAGGTAGATTTTATAGGGTTCAGTGATGTCCAGCTGGTTGCGTTCTGGGACCTCCTGGAAGTCTGTGCTCTTGTTGAGTGCACAGCGGAGACGGGTCTTCCACATGGTGGGGTCAGCTTTGTCCCTCCCGTCCCTGAACTTGCCCTTGTATACAGCCCAGGCCTGAATGGGAAGATTGAAATTATTAGATGCTTATATGCATAAATAAATAGTTGAAAAACAAACAAACATGATTTAATGAAAGAACTGGTTGAACACATTTCAACAAATGCACAATATTTTGTTGCAGTTAATTGATTAGCAGTGTCATTTTCTTCAAAAATGTGAGATATACTGAAACTAATAACCTTATTTACATTTACTTAATGATAAAATATGAAATTGACATTTTACTGTCTACTGAATACCTTTAAGAGAATTAAACCAGCAGAATTAAAAGTGTTTTGACTGCATTTAGCTTAATTCATTCACTCATTCTCTAAGGCTTGCCTGCCTCCTAGTGACGGTTATGGTCACTCTCAACCCTTTATGTTCATGTTATAAACAGAAAAGTTTATTTATGAAACTTTATTTTCCCAGTGAATTACAGTAAGTGGACAATTTCTATTATTGGACTAGCAACCAACGTTTACGCAACACAGCCTTGCAAAAGAGCATTGCAAGGAAGAGGTAACTTTCATAATAAGAACTTATTATGAATGTTTTTTCCCCAATCTACAACAGAACTTAAATTCCATTAATTCATTATAATCCATTAAAGCAGACTTCTCCAATTAACCCACAATTTAACTATATTTTCAGACTTTTGAAAAAGAGTAAAATAAAACAAAAAAAATAATAAGAAATAAAAAAAATTAATTAATAGTAATAGTACTACTACTACTAATAGTAACAATAATAAAATAAAATATAATCAAATTCATTATTATTATTATTATTATTATTATTAATTACAATAATAATAATAATAATAATAATGATCAAACATATTGGATGCAGGCTAATATATTTGGGTGGGGCACCCAATTAAATTCTTTAAATATACTGTTATCTCTGGGTTTATTTGAAACCACTGACAGTTTTGCAAAAATGATAACTGATCAGGATTAAAAAATCTTCCTCGTAAATATATATTTTTAAATAGTTAGGCAGTTCATGTTGCTTCTGTTTGTGGAGATTAAAAGGTTAACAAGACAACAAACAGCCAGAGAGAGTATAATATATTTTAACAACTGGGCTAATATGTAATTATAAACCTGATCCCGAAGTTAGCAGCTCAACATGGTGTACAATGTGAAAACAAGTTGTAGGCTATTTTTAATCAGTTTATGGACTTATAGGCCTAAAATAAATACATTTAACAAAAAGGGGAAATGTTGGTTTTATCCAACAGCTTTAACAACCTTCAACGAGCGTTCCTGGATCAATTTATCTCTCATAATAAATGCAAAACAGACGCTATAATTGTCCATTATCTCCCCACAGTATACATCTTATGTTTTAGAGTATGAAACAGTGCGTCGACCTTGAAGAGAGCTGCGTCCTCCGTCTGCTTGTAGTCCTTCTTGGCTGCGTGCTTCCACGGGATCCTGAACATGGTTTTGTCCTCATCTTCCCAGCACAGTCCCTCGTATTTCCCGCTCTCTATCTGAGTTATCAGCCACTCTTTCATATGCATCTTAGCTTCCATCTTCAACAAACACAGACAGGCGTCTTTAACAGGAACAAAAACCTCGCTTCACATGTGCCAAGTTGTGGCACCAGCTCAGAGCAGTTTAAAAACGTTCCCACCTTGCAAGCGACAAATAAATCCTGATTTAATTATGGTGCTTCTCCAGCTCCTAACATGAGTTTAATCACAATGCTGTAGCTTAAAAAAATGTAATGCAGTTTATATTGAAAAAAATAAAAAATAAAAGTTGTAGACAAACAGACCTTCAAGTTAAATGCAGAAGTCGTAACTAAAAATTAAGTGCGCTCTTAGAAGCGAAAGCGAAAGTTTGAGCTAGTTGATACTTTCGGTTTCCTCCTGTTGCTGCTTTGCTACGAAAGTTTAATCATTTCCAAGTAAGGTGAATGAATAAGGGAGGGTGACACATGAGCTGGGAGCTGGCCCAGAGAAACACTGGCTGTATGTGAAAGAATAGCTCATTAATACATAACTAGGATGCAAATGCCATATTAATATTTGTATTAGAGATTGCCAGCAGGAAAAACAAAACAAAACAGGTTTTCAACCTTTAGGCTACTATTTTATGATTACAAAACTCAGCCACCTAAATATTCATTGCACTATCTGCAACCATCTTGGACTCAAATCACTGGCGCACTTTACACTATACATCCTATATACAACTTTATAGACTGAACATATGTACATATTACATTTATTTATTGATGAACTGTATACACTATGTTCACCCATTCACTCTGTATCTTTTATATCTTGCTTTGACACCTGAATTTCCCTCTGGGGATTAATAAAGGTTCATCTTATCTTATCTTATCTTATTCCTTATAAGACTGGAGAAAAGTAAATGGATAAAAGTAGACAAAGGGGGGATGCTGACAGCTGACCTTTATAGACCACACAACTGCTACATAAAATGAAGATGTGTTTTCTGTAAATTGGAAAGTTCTCTTTGTCATTTCCCCCCACAGGAGTCAGCAGCATGTGGGCACCAGGACAGCACCAGTAAGCATTAACTTAAACACACACACATACTCTCTCTCACGCACACACACACACACACACACACTATACAGCTATACTATCATACCGAAACGTTCATGTGAAAATGAAAGTGTGTGTGGGTGTAAGGGATTTTTTTTCTCTCTCATGGGCTCCTCCTCCTTCTCCTCCTCCTCACAGGCTTTATGGTGCTGACTGAAGATGCATTCATTGCATCAGATCAGGTAATGATACTGAGCAGGCAGACAATACAAATCCAAAGTTCAGATCTATAAGAAATATCTATAAAAAAGGGTTCATAGTGATAGTAGAGAAACACACTATGTAGTTTTCCCCAACAGAGGGCAGTGTAAACCTGCCTATTCACACACACAATGAGATCTGTTTTGTAATTTAATCAACAAAGCAACTGTCTGTGTAGGCTACTAGATGTGAAATATGTTGTGAAATAAATTACATTAATATGCTGAATGCGAAAAAATCCAGCTTGTTATTAAAAATCCAGGGCTCGATCAGTTTGAGAACAACGTCAACAATTCAAAGTGATGTGAAAAAAAGAAGATAAATGGATAATTAGCGCAGGACTTTTGTATTGGACACACACACAAAAAAGGGCTTTTGAAAGATTAAAAATAAATCCTTTAAAATGCCATTGTAGGAGACATGAAATACAGATTCCATGCTATACGTTTAAGATGCATGTGCCAACATCCACCCACCCAAAGACAAAAAAACAAAACACATCCACACCTCACAGGCGTAAACCACAAACACTCATACACACACTCAGTACTGTACCGCAACCTGAGAAAACAGTTTGCTTTTTCACACGCGAGGAACCACTTTTCAGACAGATCTCAGGACAGCAGGTGAAAGATGTAGCTACAATCCAAGCAAATATTTGTGCGGGAACATGTTGAAGAAGTGATCCAGATTAAAACAGCACACCTCGAGGTGTTTTTGTTGCTTTTCTCCCAGTTTATTGTTGTACCAGTTCAGCAGTAAAACATGGTTGAGACATCGGAGCACACTGTGGAACATCTTAGCCAGCTCTCAATAAATAGACCTTTTAAATATGACAGATTGTATTACAGCAGAGGAATATAAACCTGAAAATGTCTAGCACACAGAGCAAGATGCTTCTCTCTCTCTCTCTCTCTCTCTGACGGTTCAGCTGATTGTTGCTATAAAAATGTGCGTCAGGTACATGGAACAGCTTCGACTGATGAAATATGTAGACGTTTAAAACAGGTCCAAGTTGTCACGAATCGCCCCCCCGCCATCGGTGTGTAGCGTACACGTGAGAGGGAGAGAGACGCGTCGAGTTTGAACTCAACGCTCGCGTCAAAGTAGTTTTCTGTCAACTTTTGTTTTCCTTAGAGTTTGTGTGTACTATTGTGTGAAAGAAAACAGGCAGCATTACATACAGGAGAAAAACACAAACCCAAGTGACATTCTAGGAAATAAATACACTTCTTGCTTTGTTTGAAAAAAAAAAAATATTTACACAGTTTTGTACATAGAAGAAATTCAGAACATCCATCTGGGTCTCAGTCATAAAAAATATATATAAAATCTACAGTAAAAGAATCCACTACAATAATTATTGAAATAAACAAAAAAGATCGTTGACTGTGAATGAATATACAGAACAATCACTGCTTTTAATGTCTTGTATACACAGTAGAAAGCACAAACGTGAGTGTGTGTGTGCGTGTTTGTTGGTTTGTTTGTGCGTGTGTGTGTGTGCACTTGTGGCGAGGAGTCTAAAAAACTGATTGAAATTCCCGTTCGGCCACACAACATGGTGTTTGCTTCAGGACAACCTTAAACATGTAACGAGAGTATCTTCCACACAGGAGACGGCCTCAAACTCTCTATAAACGTTCATAAAATACATATAATCCATTTTCAATGTTTAAAATGGTGCCTGACAGCGAGAGGAAGCCCTTTCTACTCGTGTGTGTGTGCGTGTGTGTGTGTGTGTGTGTGTGTGTGTGTGTGTGTCTGTGAAGATACTGACAGTCTAGTGGCAGCCACATGCTCTGACCACCATGTTGCGGTATTTCTTGAGGATGACGTTGGAACTGTCATCGAAGTAGAGCACTGAGATGGCGTGGAGCTGTGTGGGGGCACAACAAGGCTTGGGAACCGTCTCCGGGTTAATAAAATGAACCTGGGAAGAGCAGTTCAAATGTTAAAATCATCATTACACCACAGATGAATATTGGTAAAAAAAGGATGCATCACACAGGGTCATACACTGAATCTGAGTACTGTGGGGGAAAAAAGCTTATTCCGTGTCACATCCCCGATGACAGTTTACTCTAAAATACAATCTGCGACTGCTCTGGATCATTAAATACAGCGTTTCCAACAGCGGCTACATTGTCTTGACAGTTGATGAGATGATTAGACTCTTAACATGACTGCTGGGTTTTTGTTCCCTGCTTTCATGGTTACTCACTAGGGTTTGCACAATGGCATGGTTTGTGGCGTTCATGTAGGAGTTCAGCGGGAAGGCACACTCTCCCTCGCAGTAGTACGCCGCGTATCCTTCTGGAGCGATGATCCAGTCCTGAGAGAAGGGAGGGAGACGGAGAGATTTTTAGGTTGGAGAATTGGGGAAAATGGTATTTATTTATCCGTTGATATGGACCTGATACTGATGATATATAATGTTGTATTTGCACCTTTACTAAAAAGAGCACAGTGCTATTACGGCCTTATCTTTGATTCTGGTGGCTTTTAGGAGAATATTATAATTGTACATTGCCAGCTGTTTATCAAATTATAAATTTACAGTTGCAACTAACTAACACATATTTTCATAGCTTTTAATCTGCCCTTTATTTTCTTTATAATTTTCTATAAAAGGTAAAAAAAAATTGTGAAAAATTCCCATAACTATTTCTCTGCCCAAGTTGAAATATTTCAATTGTTTGTTCTGCCTGACCAAAAGTCCAAAACACAAACGTATTCGATTTACTCTCATAGAAGACAAAGAAAAAACATAATTTGAGAAGCTGGAACCAGTGGCATTTTTACTTTAAAAATACTGAAATGATTAATAGCTCAACAAAAAAATTCTAATTAATTATCTGTCATTGGACTAATCGATTAATTGACTGATTGTATCAGTTTTCAGTGTATTTTTAAGAAGTGTCTGGTGTAATCATGCTATATAATCAGAGGATTAGGGCAGCTTGTATGTAGCTTGAAAGACAAAAACCAGGGCAAAAAAGTCTGAAGCTTATTGCTATTGCTATTTATACGCTACAATAGTACGTGAGATTTTTTTAGTATGTCCGAAACCATAATATGAAACCAATAATATCCAAATTGCATACTATTTCCAGTGAAATATTACGGTATGCAAACACTGGACACTACGTCGGCATAAATGTCCCACAATGCAATGCAACGACAACGTTCATAACGGACGTTGACACACAGCTCTGTAACATCAATAACGCTTCAATTTAACTGCAAGTATAAGATTTCACTTTGCTAGGCGTAATATATGTTTTTACAATTATTTCAGACTTTTTGATTCTCGCAAATCATCGTTTTGGTCACATGAGGTTGGCACGGGTTACCATGGTTATGCATCTCCAACCGACAAGGAGGCTCTTAGGAAGTGACGACGTAAATTACTGCTCAGTGTGTCCGAAAAGATACATACTGCTGTTTATTCGCACAAAAGTATGTTGAACAATAGTACACATATTGAGTATGTAGTGCATAGTATGCGATTTCCGATGAAGACTTTATTTTTATCGTCACATACATACATGAAATTTGACCTCTGCTTTTATCTCAATGCTCAATGTCTCGCTCAAGGACACATCGACATGCAGACAGGTGGAGCCAGGGATTGAACTGCCAACCTTGTTGTTAAAGGACGACCCGCTCTACCCCCGGAGCCACAGCTGCCCCTCTGAGAATATTGTTACAAATGAAAATAACCCAAAGAGGGCATCTTGTGTGGCAGCTGGACAGTAAGAGTACATCCAGCTGAAACTGTAAAAGTGTGGTGGACTTGTCCACTGTGGAAATAACAAGTATTATGTGGACAGATTTCTAGTGTGCCATTTATCAAGACTTGCACCGTCTGTTGGGGCAATCAATTCTGGGCTACCTGTGAGAGGAATGCTTTCCGTACCTGCCACCCCAAGTCTCTGAAACTGACGTAGAGCTCATGCTTCTTACAGGCCTGTTTCTGATCAGTACTGCTGTTTTCTGAGGAAGAAGACAGAGAAAGATTATACTTCAACACGTGTGCCATTATCCCATTCAGCTACAAGACCAACTATGCTGTGGTCGGACCCCAATTAGACAGCAATGATAAAGAACAGACCTAAACACAGCCAATATCCTCATACAAAACATTAACATTTAAACAATGGCTGAAGGAAATCACCTTCAGATACAGCAGTAGTTTGGTAATTGTTTCAAATGAATGGGCCACCGTGCTTAGAGGTCACTTTACTGGGCTTTGAGTTTCCACTGGATGAAACAGATGTGCACACGGAGTAGGCTCGCCCCTTTTTTTTCATAACTCCAAGTCTTTTATTTATTCTCTCTGCTTTCTCTTCACCATTTCTTCAGCCCTTTTACCCCATCCACGTGTTAAAAAAAAGACTCGTCTGTTTTCTATCTAATGGTATCTCTCTCGCTTCCTCCGGTGACCTCTGGGGCTCTGTGGTGCATTAGTTCCTGAGAGCGTTTCACATTGGAAATGATCATGAGCGACTGGTTCTCATCATCCAGTTAAAGACTGCTGGTATCCAAAGTTCCAAACAGGCCCATTTGGCCCATGTGTTGTGGCCCCGGTTGCCCTACAGCACACCGCAGATGTGCTCTGCCATAAAAGCCTGCGCTGCCTTACCTCCACGCAGGGAACTTGGCTCCGACTGCTCTGTAATGCTTGTGTAAATAAACAAAAACAGCAGAGGGATACTTGAAGCTCAGGCATTACAGTCTAATGTTACAGCGCTCCACGTAAACAAACCCCTCTCACACCTCTAAAACAAAAGGCCCCAAGTATGCATCACATGTTTTGTCGTGCAAAAGTCACATCAGTTCCAATGGAATACTTTAGTTGGTCTGGATATATTTGTGGATGTTTGTGTTTGCGTGTCAATGAGTACAAACTATATGTCCGACCAGTCATCTGTGTCTCATTCCATGGATTCCTCACATAGCCAATAAAAGCCAGATTAAACCAGCTCAACACAACAGCATAAATCAGTACTGGCTGTATATACGACCCACACTTTGCGTGTTTACCTGCAACATTGGCCACTCGGAGCGCCTCTTGGCTCTTTGTCCCTTTGGAGCGGTTGGGGTTACGCTGTTTGGCCCCCCCTTGCGCTGAGCGGATGCTTCGCAGGTGCACCTCAGTGGCTTTGAAGAAGGCCACCATGAAGGGCTGTTTATTCTGAGGCCCACTGCGGCCAATCAGCCCCGCCACGCGAGGATTGATGCTCTCTCCTGTAGGGGGAGACAGAGAGAGCAGTTCAACAGGTGTCGGCACCACAGAAATGTAGATTTTATTCATACAAGTTGATGTACAAGGGGGAGAAAAAGGAATGCTTTTGAAATAAATGTGTGCCTACTTGGTGTGTTTAGAGTTTATTTTACACGTGTGTGGTCTTCTCTTTCCTCCCTGCAACAACTTTTGTCTGTTTTACAAATGAGATTTCCCTCTGTGAATTCCTTTCCCTTTCTCTCATCCCTTCTCCACCTCTGAAACGCCGAGAACAAACGTAGCGCTGAACATCAAAGCTTCTCTACTTGTGTTTGAGTGCGCGTTTGTGTGTGTGTGGGTGTGTTTGTGCATGCTCGTGCATGTGCTCTCCGCCAGAGTCTATCTACTTCTCACGTAGAAGAATGTGTGCGTCTGATCACCGTTATGTGGTAAATCAAGGCCTCTGGTCGCCGCTGGCGACGGGATGTCCCGTGTGCCTGTCTGTGCATGCTCACCCATAACCCTTCATACACAAACACACGCTCAGGGATACAGCCTCTCTCTAGCACTCCCCTCCCACAACATGAAAGCAATACAGTGTCTGTTTTCCTCACCTAACATGTAACATCCTGCCATCCTGGGAGAGATAATATTCTCAAACACGCTCTTGGTCTTCACACTGTTTGTTGATAAAGTTTTTCCACTGACTAACATCCAGGCCTTGTGATGACAAACTCCTGCTGAGATGTTATCCTTTAGATAACGTGGTGTATTTTCTGCATGCCTGCTAATGATGCTGAGGGTTTGACGGATGGAGACGGGGAGGAATGACTGATGATGAATGACGAGGAGCAGGGTTTGATTTATCTTTGCTGTGTACACACAAAGAATGAATCATCTAATTCTTAGAACGGCCATGATGTCAATGCACATATAGTTGATTTGGATCTGTTTGACCTCAAGGATGGGGGTAACTAATTACATTTACTTCTGTTCTGTAATCATGCTTTCACCAAAGTATTGTACAATCTTTACTCTGATTACATGTTAGGGTATAGCTAGTGTAGTCATTCTCAAAGAGTGATCCGCGAGTAGATGGTAGATTGGTAAAATATGTTTTTAATCTAAAATTCAAATGAACTTTCAGTGAGCGACTGCACAGCCTAGAAACGAGTAGCATACAGCTGTCTTGTTTTCAAAATTAAATCAAATGTATGTTAATTCAAACATTGGCTGTTTTGCTGTGTTGTAATTTGTAATATAATAGGTCTGTACTGAATGCCACTTTTTTTACATTCAAAGATTGAGGTTTTCAAGCTGTCTTCAAATTTCAATTTGGACTGAGGACTGAGCGCCGCATCACAAACTGTGCGTTTTGAGAGAGCGACAGAGAGAGAGGAATAGAAGGTGAATGGTTCACTACTGCATGCAAAGTTATTAATAATAAAAATATGAATGGCAATGTTATGAATGATGCTTTGAACAATTCGGTACAGCCCTATAAAATATGCTATTGAAGTAGGAGGCCTATTGTTGTGGGCTTTTGGGGATATTTGGGGAGTTAGGTGGTCCGTGTTTTTTTTGTTTTGGATTGGGTAAGTAGTCCTTGGTCTGAAAAAGTTTGAAAAACACTGACCTAGTGGTAACTGCTGGATAACTGGTAACTACTTTAACTGAATTAGCAACTTTAATTCATACTTAAGGTACTGTAGATACCGTGTACCACTATATACACCTGCCCAATGTAAGGCAAACCCAATACAACAACCGTACAATTAATCACATCTTTGTGCATTTCATAATTCTTGTTTACACTGTCAGGAGGGTGTTGATTCATCTCTATGATTTTTTTTTTGGTTTGTCATCACCTCGTCTTTGTACATATGTTCTTGTCCTTTTCTGATGTATTTTCTTCATCTTCAGCCACACCGGTAACACGTCCACCTGTGACTTCCTATAGTACGTGCCAGGGAATACACTGATCTGAGTGACACTCACCACTTGTGCTCTCCAGGGCAAGCTGTAGACCCAGGTTCCTGCTGGGGTTCAGGACCCAGTGGTTACTGGTGGCTGTCACGTCAAACACCAACCAGCCCTCCTCTGCCGCCCAGATCACCCGAGAGTCCAGCAGAAACAGGTCCGACTCTCTGGAGAGGACGCAGGACACAATAAAAGTTCACACTTAAAAGTTCAGAGATGAACACAAGTCAACAGAGATTATATGCACAATTACAAAAGATAGGCCGAAACCGTGTGACAGAGTGTAAAGCTAAGTGACCGAAGCGCAAAGTAATGGAGTGGAGAGAGGGAGTCGGAGGAGTGTGACGGAGTGAAGCAGAGAGAGAGAGAGATGGAGCAAGAAGAGTAAGTGAGGGAGGGAGGGCTCCAGATGGTGAGGCCCAGGGGAACACTTCATTTTCTTAATTGACAATAATGGCTTTATAAACGACCGGTCCTTTCATACACTACACACAGTCCATCACTGGCTGGAATTTTGTGGGAGAGCCAGAAAGCCAAAGAGAGAGAGAGAGAGAGAGAGAGAGAGAGAAGGAGAGAAAAAAAACACAGCTGCGAAAGAGGAAAAGATTGTGTGAAAAGTAGCGAGTGAAATAGTGCATATCCAAGTCAGTCCTATTGTCCGACACTGAACTCTGGATTTTCTACTCTTTCACCATCAGAGACTAAAATCCCTTGTTCTTCATGTGGCCATTCATGTATCCCGACCTATTTTCTGACTGGGCAGATAGTGTGTCACAGAGCTCTGGTTCATTCATGTACCCAGGCCCGTCTCTGGCAGAGGAATAAATGACTGTGTTGTTCCCTCTGGACAACAGAAACCTTTAGGAGGGGTCGAGGAGAGCAGGACATTGGCCATTCCCGAGTTACATACACCTTCTGGACGGCCCAGATTAGCCACACGGAGAAGGTGGGGCTAAGACCTCTTCTGATTGGAGAAGCTTCCAGATAAGAACTGAATTTATTATTTTCATTATTGACAAAAATGTCGATTTTTCAATTAATTAATTAATTAATTCTCTGTAAAAGATAAGAAAATAATGACAAAAGCAAATATGAATTCCCAAGGCGATTTCATTAAATTACGCACATTAGTCCAAAACCTAAAGACATTCAATAGGCTTTTTTCACACATTTCATATATTTTGACATTTCACAGTAGGAAATAGTGAAATGAACGATGGCTGAATTCCATTTAGCTGCTTTGGTTTCCCTGACACACTGCCATGGTTTACTGGGACATTTGAATGGAACAGAGCCATGGTTAATGTTATTAGTAATAACACCTATGCTTTTTCCTACTAAGTGTGACAAATGTCTGCTGTGAAAAAGGCATATTACATAAAACAGAAAAAAAGCAGCGATTAGTCACATTTAAGAAAATGGAACCAGCGAATGTCATTTCCTCTTAAATAAATAAATAACTTTAGACTTGAGGCCCTGACACACCAAGCTGACGGTCAGCTTGGGGCCATGGGTGAGCGTCCGTCGGCCTAGTTTTTGTGGCGTGTCCCGCACCGTCGGCTCTAGTCTGCCCGTGTTGGAGGTTATTCGGCCGATTCAGCATGTTGAATCGGCAGCAGTGCCCGTCAGTGGGAGAAATCACTCTGATTGGCTGTTCAGCTTAAGCAAATCAGTGCAAGAGAAGAGAAACGGAAGTGAGGGAAGCAAGCAAACGAGTAAAGTCAAGAGGGCAAACACAGAGGGCTCTTCTCATTTTTCATCTTCATCTCATCTGATCACACCATGGCCATTTTCACAACATGGCCATCTAGAATGAAGCTGAGTGGTGAGCGAGACTGGTGTGAAAATGGTCGCCAAAACACTGCTTTGTTTTTATGTATGTATCATAACAACGGCTTGTATAACCGCAGTCCTCCGTCTTCCGGTTTCCCTTTTTGAATGACGAATACAGACTACCGCCGTGTGGAGAGTTATTTCATCTCACGCAGGCGCAGAACGTACGTGATAACTGGCCGTCAGCTGTAGTCTTTGCGGTGTGTTCGGATGCAACTTGTTGGCGAAAAGAAAGGCGACGTGAGGCAACGCAACAGTCGGCTTTCATCGCCGCTAGTTCACTGATGTCGGGTTGGTGTGTCCCCAGCTTAAGAGTCTACAGTACAGGCTACGCTAGCAGCTTTGTGAGGCTGTACTCAGGCACAGCGGTGCTTTGAGCCAAGTGCGAAAATCAGCATGCTAACATGCACACAATGACAATGCTTACATGGTGATGTTTAGCAGGTATAATGTTTACCATCTTAATAATTGATCATTGTTTAGCAACATGACAAATTTCTACTTGTTGTTTTTACCATATTGAAATATACAATATTGACGGGCAAACAAATAAAACCATAAAGCCATGCTCACCTATCAGAGTGTTCCTCCAGCACCTGGTAGATGCTGATGCGGAAGGTCTCATTATCGACACGTTCGTGGATGAAGTCTTTATATATACGAAACTCAGCAGCGGTGACCGCCTCGCCCTCCGGGATCCGTGATAGGTCGAATCTGAATTCTCTGTGATGCCGTCGCACTGGTAGGAATTCTTTATCGTGCTCCACTGCGAAAAAAAAACAAACAAACTTGAAAATGTATCATCAGACAGACTTTATGTGTGCAAAAAATGTTGCTTCTTTTCACAAGCTCTTTTGCATCCCCCTTTTTATGAGCAGGGATTCAAAATGTGTGCAGGGAAACAGAGGGGTAATGTGGCTTCATATGAAACTAAAACGTCTTGGTGTGGTATTGAGTTGCATCTTACAGAAAAAACAAAACACAAATGTCTTTTTCTACAATTCATTCTTCCTCCACAGTCCATCAACCTTGGTTGTTAGCGAGGAGCTGACACAGCTTGTCAGACTGTTGGTCAGTCCCAGATTAAAAACATCTATAGATATGCAGTACACGTGTTGGCTTATGATTGAAACATTCATGAGGACTAGGAGCAATGCATCTGGCGCACACTGAGCCGTGATAGAGAGATGCAGGCGGACTCTGACAGCTTTATGAGCGCCTTTCTTCTCCCTCTCTTCCTCTCATAGCCCCAGAGAGTTATCCAGTCTGCCCTTCATCTGGTTCTCATGAGTTGGGGGCTCCATGTTTGGTGTACCCCCATCCCGATCCCCTCCTCTCTCTCATCCCCACATCCCAGCTCTCCAAGCCCCCCACCCGGCTACACCCCCAAGACGTGCCCCCCCTGACCCTGCTCCTCTCATGTCCCAGCAGGACATCCCAGGGGTCAGCGCCTTGTCTCTCATCATCTCATGGCTCTCCCTCCACCTCCCTCTTTATCATCTGTCAGACAGACCGCCCACACACACATACATACATATACAAACAGATACACACACACAAACACATTAAACATTTATAAGCTCGCAAAAACCATGAAAACAATACATCATCTACCCAGACCCACTGCGGTAATTTTTTTTTCTTTCATCAGCCTTGTACCTCTTCTATATACTGTAGTTTAGAGTAGAGGTTTCCTCCCTCCCTTATTTATACAGCACTTATCAAAACCAGAGATTATAAAGAGCTCTACAAGGACACAAATGAAATTTGAATCTTAGGGTTTGGGGGTCAGACAAACAAGCAATTTAAAGACCTGAGCTTTGGGAAATGTGATGTGATTTTCTGACATTTGCTTCCCTGACATTTATATATCCAAAGTAGGGCTGCAACTAACGATTACTTTCATTGTGGATTAATCTGTTGACTATTTTCTTGATTAATCGATTAGTTGTTTGATCTAGAAAATGTTAGAAAATTGTGAAAAATGTTGTGTGTGTGGTAGTGTTTCCCAAAGCCCAAGATGACGTGATGTCTTGTTTTGTCCACAACTCAAAAATATTCAGTTTACTGTCATAGAGGAGTAAAGGAACCAGAAAATATTCACATTTAAGAAGCTGGAATCAGAGAAATTTTACTTTTTTTCTTAGAAAATTACTCAAACCAATCAATCGATTATGAAAATAGTTGGCGATTAATTTAAATATTTGACAATGAATTGATTAATCTTGGCAGCTCTACAGAAAGCTAATATTAACTGACATTTAAAACAAAGCACAGCTGAGGCTGATGGGAAGGTCATTAGTTTTGCAGGTATTTGGTCATAAACCTAAGTATTGGACAGATTGTAATTTTGACCTGATAATGAAGCTAGATGAAAAGTTAACGGATAACCAAAGTTATTATAGAGGGGGATATTTAATTTCCAATTATTGGGCAATTGGAAATGAAGGAAAAGGAAAAGTCAGGGGATGACCAAAATCATTAGGATTCATCCTCTGGAGACCATGAATGTTTGTACAAAATGTCATAGTTGTTGAGATACTTCTGTCTGGACCACAGTGGTGAACGAACTGACTGAAACAGAGCAACAGAGCCATGCCGCTATCTAGCCATCCATCGGCTATCCATTGCTACTCAACCGTTCTTTATCAGATTCGACCGCCCTTGAACTCTGAACAACTTTGGTTAGAAAAAAAAAGGATCTTTGCCAAGCTATCATCACACTAATGCACGCACACACATTACAATTCAAAAGAATTTCTGACGACAGCATACTTCTGCTCTATACCAGCTGTTAGTAATATAAGTGAGCAATGATGTAAATGTTATGCATGTTTCACTGCACAGCTAGCACGGTGTTATTTCTTTCACTGCACACCTGCCTCTTTGTCTTCCTCAGCCCTGTTTCCCCTCTTCCCGCTTATGCAGTTTTCCCAGTGGACTCTCTCTCCCCTACACCCCCTTTCATTTATGTCTCTATTAAACCCAGTTGCTGAAGGACATTATACAAAGGCAGCACTGTGAGATGATTGGCCAGAGCAGGAGTAAAGAAAGGATCTAATTACTCTTCAATGAGGGACAGCTCTGCTCTCTGTTGGCCATTAGATGGCCTCGCTTTAGGCTCCCATTGTCCTCGATCTGCTGCGGACACACATTGGACTGGTTTGAAAAGCTGTTCAGCTCTTCCTGAAAACAATGGAGTTAAACCTTTATTCGTTTACACCAGCCCTCCTCTCTGTCCACTTGTACCATATCTGCACTGTGGACCACTCCGTCAATCACGGCTTCCATCAAGCCCCAAGTCACCTTCAACGACATTATACTGAGTGTGTTGACGTACATTCTTGTGATGAAGAAGTACACCTGAAGCTGACCTCAGATACTGAGTCTACTACACACTGTACACTTCCCCATTGGTTAACAACCTTTTGGTCTTGTGACCAGTGGGCATTACCTCCGTGTCTGAGAAGTGAAGCCAATGCGGAAGTGCCTTAAATTTGCATTCTTTCTAATAGCCAGTAGGGGGCGACTCCTCTGGTTGCAAAAAGAAGTCTGATTTTATAGAAGTCTATGAGAAAATGATCCTACTTCTCACTTGATTTATTACCTCAGTAAACATTGTAAACATGAGTTTATGGTCTCAATCGCTAGTTTCAAGTCTTCTTCAATACAGCATGATGTTCATTTAGTGAATTATGGTCCCATTTAGTCAAATAGACCATAAAGCAGGGTATGATTTAGGGCGGGGCTACCTTGTGATTGACAGGTCGCTACCACAGCGTTGTCCGGTCTGGAAGTTGTCCGTGTTTTCGTCTTACAACTTTAACCCTTTCACAGTGCGTTTTCAGTTCATGAAAGTTATTATTAACATTTTGGTGGCATAAAAATGACTTAAACTGACTCTCTTGTCACTATTGGTTGCAAAAAAACAACAACATGGCGACGGCCAAATCGCCGAACTCGAGGCTTCAAAACGGCTATCCACAAACCAATGGGTGAGGTCACAGTGACTACGTGTACGTCCACCTCTTGTCTATGGTTGTGTGACCCCTTAAAACAAAGCAAATGGTCTCCATTCAGAAGAGGAATATACCACCGTTTTCATTTTATCATCCATCCAGTTACTTCATGTTTTCCGTGCCCTCTCTTTTCTCCTTCATACCTCTCTGCTCCAGGGCCTTCTTTTTCTTCCACCACACTAGGGACCTCTCCCTCCTCCTGTAGCCCAGCGCAGGTGCACTCCCTCTGGGGAGAAAGCCAGACCTGTTCTTTAGCCTCCAGAGCAGCCGCCCGCCCCTTACTGTAAAAGCTCTTTATTTTTTGCTCGTGAGAACAGCTGGATGCTGCTGTGAAACTCCCACACTAACTATTTCTCTCGCATCGCTTTCCATTTTCCACTCCTTGTTGTATGAATTTCATCTGTACAGTTTGAGAGAAAATGAGAGCACCCTACAGAGCGTAGCCTCAGCCTCTGCCACGATTCTTTCTCCTTCCCTTACAGGCCATTATAGCAGTATGGCAGTCATTAGATGAGGGGAAGAGGCACAGTCAAAGCCAAGCGGGTGCATTTATGACTTCCTCTGGGAGGAAGTGAGTAGCCATCGCCCCACCTGTGTCGCGTACATACACACACACACCACAAACATGGTGAACACACCCTCTCATGGCTTATGAGCCCTTCATTCTGAGTAGCCGGCGTCCGGATCGGTTGCTGCTCCTCACACACACACACACACACACAAATGCACACTCCAAGACACACAAACAACTATCACAAAGTGTTTCCTGTGAAGCGAACGGTCTTGTGCGTCACAGCACAGTAACACAATCATTATGGGTTTCTGTAATCCATAATTAGAGATGCAACAACACACACATGCAAAAGAGACAAACACACAAACATGTATACACACACACACACAGCGAGCTGCTTTTATCATTTTGGTTTTGACTGCTGATTTACTTTTTATACAAACTGCTGATGATGCACAGTCATCCCACATCATTTGACTTGTGCGGGCCACACACGTGCACAGCAGCACACATCAGAGATGTCGGGATGATCGCGACTTCTTTGTCAGTGCACCTGGCAACCAGAGGATAAGTACGGTACGATCACTGTGTTAGCATCTTTCAAGATTTATGCTTCCCCACAAGGCGTACGCCTTCTCTCATCATGTTCTCCACTACTGAGAGTCTCTGCCTGCTAACAGCCAAAACCACTGATCTATTTACAGAAAATAATCAACACTGATTTGAGGTTCCCTATTCTATAGCCATGATTTCTGAATTTTATTTCATTTAACTTTATATTTTAAATATTTTTTAAAAAATCTAAATCCATCCTACCAGAGCTACCAGTAGCTTGCTTAATTATTTCTGCTATTGGCAATGTACAACTTGGTGCTATGAGTAGCTCTCAACCATCATCATCAATCATTTTGTCAAATTAGCTCTCAGAGGAAAACAGGTTGGAGACCCCTGAAACATTTCTGTACAATGAACTGATCCTACTAACACGTATTGTTAATGTAGCAAAAGCCTGATATAGCTTATGTCTCTTGCTAAAAAAAAAAAAAAAAATGGGTAACATGTTTCTTCATTACCATGAACATGGGCACTGCAGTCGATCCCACATACACCAATCTGCTGCTGTAAATACTCGCTAGCGCACCAAATCCGCAGCTGTAAATAGTCCCCAACAAATACACTATTTACTCCTGTTTGAGTAACATCTGTTAAAAATTACAGTTCTCAGTTTTTTAAGGAAATTAATTAACTAGCCTTTAAGAAAAATGAAATCATACATTTGTGACCCATTTCATAGTTAAGAAACAAATGGGCTTGAGGCTGAGAGCCACTGACATCCTGGTGAAATCACAAAGTATTCAATTTGTTGACAATATAAAAAATAGAGAATATAACCAGCTTTATCCTTTAACTAATTTTTCTCTCTTCCCTCCCTTCCCTTTTCCCTCTCCGCTCCCCCTCTCCAGCTGGGCCAGTAGACCTAAGACACTTCTCCGACACCTCAAGCTCCGGAGCAGCAGCGGCCAAATCTGACGGCTCGCATTAGCCCAAGTGTCTGTTCGGCACCCTCACACCCCTCAGTCGCGCCTTGCACGCTTCCGCTGCTCTGCAGGAGGGGGATCTCACCTCTGGCTCCACTCTCACTTCTCTCTACCGACAGATTAAGACACCCCCCCTCCCTCCCCTCTCCTCTCCTCACACCCCACCTTCAGTTCTCTTGAGATAGCTGTGCAACCATCATCTGCACCTCATTCTGCATCCCTGTAGAGCCCATTAACTCCAACAGCACACCTGATTCCAAAACCAGAAAAGCAATAAGTCAAACCAGGGTCATATCATTTCATGTGGATGTAAATGAAGGGGACTGTAACACTATATAGAGTCATGCAAATTTGATTGATGCAACATAATGACCTGTCTTTCTTTCTGTTGCTCTGACTTCAACAATGTTTTAAGCCCAGTGCTGGGAACGGGTAAGTCAAAGTTTCCATAAGCTAAATAAGGAGAGAGAGGAAGAAAAACTGAGTGCAAGGAAGGGGCAGATTGCTCAAGATGTTTATCCTATAAAGAGTAGAGAGGGTTTGATCTCCTGGGTACCCGGTGACTACCCACAGTAGGCCGATTACCACGTTAGGAAACATCCTGCCCACTGGCGACTACTGATGACATCATGCCTGTGTGATGTATTTGTACTGCTGTAGGGCCTGACAGCACTGGCTCCCTGGGAAAGGGTCAGCGGAGTTTCATGCTATAACTTACTCACACTTAACGATCATTAACTCACCGCAGCATGTGTGTGTGCACGATCACGTACACATGCCTTTGAGCCTGTCTGCAAGTAGAAGCAGTAACCACAGGAAGAAGAGTCTATACATTTAAGACTTGTGGTCAGACCAAACTTTTCTGAGTTCTCTAGCCTGAGGGCCATGGAGAGGTCTCAGATTATACTCACAGCAGCTTTTGTTGACCTCTCTCTCTCCCTCTCTCTGCACCCGTAAACTGTAGTGCTGGGTTCCACCTCATGCTTTGCTGGGCATCATGGACCAGAGATTTATACTGGATATGCAACAGCCTGGAACTCACAGGAATGTATCTGACTGTAAAGCCTCTCTTTGGCGCTCTACCTCGGTCCTTTACAGAGCACCCGCACAGCAGCTGTGCTAAAGGGTAGGTCCATCCAAACTACAAAATCACAAATGACCTTACCTCTACTGGTACCTTGCCATGCAGATAGTTAAAGGAATTGTTCGACATTTCAGGAAGTACGCTTATTTGCTTTCTGGCAGAGTTAGATGAGAAGATTGATACCACTCATATCTGTCCGTTAAATATGAAGCTGGTTAGCTTAGCTTAGCATAAAGACTGAAAACAGGGGGATACAGCTAGCCCTGGCTCTGTACAAAGGTGACACCTACGCCACCTACCAGCACCTCTAAAGCTTAGTATTTAAGAAGTTATATCTTGTTTAATCTGTACAAAGACTGAAGTGTAAAAACGACAATTTGCAGGGGTTTATAATGTATAATGCTGTACTATATTGTGGCTGGGAGCAGGTGCCATGCAACCAGTGGACCCAATGTTTACTACCTGTCAGCTTACATCAATTGGATTGTTTTAGGGCTGTCAAAGTTATCGCGATAATAACGTGTTAACGCCAATTCGTATTAATGTCACCAATTTCTTTAACACATTAACACAACTTGTGATTTTTAGGTTCTAGCAAGCTCAGTTTCATAAAGTGAAGATACTGGTATCATATGGAACTGGAAAACCTAAGGAATCTATTGTTCCCAATCATGGCATACTAGCTTGTTATGAAGGAGGCTAAATAACGCTCCAAACTTGCGCAAAATTTTAGCGAGTAATAACCGACATGGCCATTTTCAAAGGGATCCCTTGACCTCTGACCTCAAGATATGTGAATGAAAATGGGTTCTATGGGTACCCACGAGTCTCCCCTTTACAGACATACCCACTTTATGATAATCACATGCAGTTTGGGGCAAGTCATAGTCAAGTCAGCACACTGACACACTGACAGCTGTTGTTGCCTGTTGGGCTGCAGTTTGCCAGGTTATGATTGGAGCATATATTTTATGTTAAATGCAGTACCTGCGAGGGTTTCTGGACAATATTTGTCATTGTTTTGTGTTGTTAATTGATTTTCCAGTAATAAATATATACTGTACATACAATTGCATAAAGCAGCATATTTGCCCACTCCCATATAGATACTGTAAAAGTATTAAATACGTGACAAATCTCCCTTTAAGGTACATTTTGAACAGATAAAAAATGTGCGATTCATTTTATGATTAATCACGATAAACTTTTGACAATCATGCGATTATTCGTGATTAAATATTTGAGTTGATTGACAGCCCTACAATGTTTACATATACAACTGTGAAATGGTCTATAAAAAATCCCTGTAGTTTTTACATTAAACAAATGAAACATAACATGTTAATTAGTGAACTTAAAGTTGAAGTAGGCGAGATTGGAGCAAATATGATAAGTGAAAGTGAAAAGTTATTTTTTATAAAACAGTCGCTATATCGTGACAATAGTACACCAAGCAGGTAACCTGAAAAAAATCATGTGCCTCTGTGTCCTCCGGTGCTCCTAGCGGTATCTGCAAGATTTCACAGACCGGAGGAAAACAAGCAGTCAAAGCTGATCTGGGATCTGCTGTCCATGAGAATCGGCTGTATTTTGGATGAATATATATATATATATATATATATATATATATACACGTATATATACCTGTATATATACGTGTATATATATATATATATATATATACATATATATATATATACACGTATATATACCTGTATATATACGTGTATATATATATATATATATATACACATATATATATATATATATATATATATATATATATACATACATATATATATATATTTGGGATGAACCTCTTCTTTACTGTAAGCCAAAGTGGTGAATCTGAAGAGCCCATACTACAGTGACTGAAGGTCCTGCAGGACAAATTGAGTCATCTAAGAAATGGGAACTTACACATCATCATGTTCCCTCAGAGGTCGGTCAAGAGAGATTGCACATTAGTGAAAGGCAACGGTGACAACAAAGAAACCACATCCTAAATCTTCAGCGGTCATTGTTCTGTGGTGTGATATAATGCGTTGAGAGACAGGGTTGAAGGGGTGTGGCGAGATCTGTGCCAAGCAGTGAGGGATCTCTCCCTGCTAACGCCACAGTAACCATCTGCACTTCCTCTTAACTGCAGGATAAAACAACTCAGAGACGTGGAACCACAGCCATTCAGTTTCCCCCTCGCACTCTTCCCCTCATCCCCTTGTTTTTATGTTCTTTAATTTTGTGGCCACAGGGGCCACACCCTCCTCGACCAGCCAAGCCGCCTCTTATTATAGACCTCAGGAAAACTCACATACAATACGCACATTGGCACAAAGAGACACACAGATTTCCCGGTGTCTACATAAAACTTTTTTATAATTTCCTCCTGAATCCCACAACGGCATCTTATGCACACATGACGGGCACACTGGCACCCTGATTTTAACAGCTTGTTGTTTATTTTGTTTAATTACAGCCCATTGCTTTTTAAAATAAACAAAATAGCAGTGGAGGAAACACAAGGGAAACACAGCTGCACGCTTGCCTAAATAAATAGAAACCTGCCAAATGTAGTTCATATTCCACGCTGCAAAGGCGCAAAATTTCATCACTTATAAAAAAGAACACTTGCATAAAGTTGTTGCTTGGCTTTTACGAGCTTTGATTTGGCTGTTGGAACCTGTAGAGGAATCTGGACAGTATTACGGGCTTCCGCTAACGCAATCTTCCGCTCGGAGAGCTAACACACATCACACGATGCAGCTGGTGGCTGGGCAGGGTAAGTGGCTCTAAAATAGGGTTTTACTATGCACAAACACTCTGCCCTAACACGAATGCTCTAAAGCACACTATGTGACCACAAGGAAAAGGAATAAAGAAAGAAATGCACTCCGTTTGAAGAAATGCACAGCATCCATTCGTGATCCACCTTTCCCCTCTCCTCTTCGCCTTTCCTTTCCTCTCCTCCTTCCTTTCCTCCTCTCCCCTCCGCCCCGTCAGTGCCCCAATACCAAGCAAAGAGTGCTGTATTTGTTTTTGCAGCAGCGGAGCTGTTGGTCCCAGGATCTCTGGCTGTGCTCTGGCCCACATCTGCTCTCTCAGCTTCGCTGCTTGGTACCCGCCGTCATGAAAGTGCAGGGGAGTATTATGTGCTGCTGGTCACTGATAAGGCAAGGCCAAAGTAACCCAGATGAAAGAGAAGTGGCTAAATGGGTGGGAATATCATTCATTCTGTTATCCACTGCACTTTTTTTATAATCTTGCAGCTCACTTTAATGTAGCAATTAATCTTCATTTTATATGCATTTTGCTTGGGTTGCATATTGTATAAAAGGACAAATTATGTGAGTTTAACATAAAACTGGAGCTACGTTTGGAGAGACAGACAGAGAAAGATAAAGTCAGAGCAAAAGAGTGAAATTATTAGAAAAACTGAAATGAGCCCAACATTCCTGGCAATGAAGGAGCTCCGTCCATCATCATAGCGAAGCTAGAACGCCCGCTGCTTAGTACATCTGGACCATTTGACCACTCGCCACATTGTCAAGTCCCACCCGCAGAGTGTTTCATCATCCCTCCCAGCAAGTGCCTCAGCCTGGCCAAGAGCACAGAGGCTCTGCTATGTACATCCAGATGTCATTCTGGACTCCTGGGTTCAACAGGTGAATCTCAGAGACGATAAATGGGAAAACAACAGGATTTTCCTGGATTTCTGTGGCTGTGGACTTTGTAAAGCTGCCTGAAGCTTAAGAGAGATTCTTTGTCTCCATTTGTGTTATTTATTTCCGCACCTGACCTCAGCGTAATACATCAAACTGCGGAGAGCATTAAGAGAAATTACCTGACAGGCAGGCAGGGCTATCTGTACCAACTGTTACATTCCTCTGTTTCTGCTCACTCCCTGTCCAGCAGAAGGCAATAAAACATGTGCTCAATAACACTAATTAGCTCCAGAAACATTCCTCTTGGGCAAAAAAACTAAAGTGTGTGTGCGTTTCTCTCCACAGATGCACGTACGTACAAATGTGTGTCCTTTTAGTTCACTAGGAGTGCATACAGAAGCGATTACATAAATCTATGGGAGGGAGAAAGGCGTACTAACAGTGTCAAGGACACACAGAGGAATGACTGGCCTTCAACACATACTTGTTTTAATTTTCTGCTCCTCGTGTGATGAGAAGCCTCCTCAAACACATTTGAGGAAGCAGCTTCTAGTGTGAGACGGAGAGACCGAGACAGACACATCCATCAGAAGGAGTGAGAAATGAACTAGAGAGAAAGGGAAAGCTGTGATTTGGGTTCAGAGAAAGTGTGTGTATGAGTATAGTATGTGTGTGAGAGAGAGAGGTGGGGAGTGGAAAAACACACAAAAGAACTTGAGAAAGTGTTGAAATGTTTTATGTCTGGAAGCACGGGAGGTTTAAACCCCTGGAGGTGAGGGCCAGAGCAGGAGGTTGGAGACTAAACACCACACAACGCCACCGGGACCATATGATAACTAACTAATTAAAACTAGGAGGCCAGTGCTGATAATCAATACTGTTGGTTCAGGAGGGTTGGGAGGGAAATTTGGTGTCGGATGGTCCTGCGTGTGTGGGACAGATTGGAGACAGGGCCAGACGTGGTGGTGGAGGTCGAGACGAGGGGACTTGTTGGACTCTGAAAAGATAAAGTTTCTCTGCACAGCTGCTTTGGCCTGTAGACAGAGGGAAACATCTGTATTAACCTCAGCACCATGGGCAGCCCACTGTGAAGAGGAATGTGAGGAGCAACAGAGAGAAGGGTGGGGAGGGAATGAACGGGAGATTACGAGTATGTTTTTTTAAAACAAAAAAAGAGATATTGGAGCTATTCATTTGAAATTACAAGTGTGGACCTCTCTGCTTCTCTACTATCGGCTATAAAACTAGGGCTGCGTGCCTCTCGCGTGACTGCATTGTGACACAACGGCTTCCGAGCATGCGGCCGTGAGTGTGCGAGCCGGTGACGGTGAATGCTGTCTGAAAGCCAGAGCCTCTCATAAATCTAAACTAATTTACCACTTAGACATTTCTTCCCCTCTCAGCTCTCCGTTACCTTCCTGTTAACACATTCTATAAATTCAGAGAGAGCTGGCAGACAAACTGTGTGGCAGCAGACGGAGGGCCATGAATGGCGGAGGGCCAGGTGGTGCCCCGTCAGGTCACCAAGGTAACGCAGAGGATAATTACCTGCTAGTGCACTGACTCACTCAGCCAGGTCTGTTATGATACCTCTGATCACAGCCTCAGCTCACTAGTCAAATATAGGCGAAGCTTCAACATGACACAATCCTAACACTAAAATTGGTCATCATGTGCAACATCCAAGCGGCAACTTCCGGTGTAGAGAAATGAAGCCAATGTGGAAGTTCCTCAAATGGCCACTTGAGGCTGGCTCCAAAAGCGAGTCAATCCCCATCGACCCCCATGCTAAAATGCTCAACTTGACAGCAGAAATAAACATGTTTACAGCCTGATACAGAAAATAGTTTTGGTCTCTATATATAAAGTTAGGCATAATTGAGGGCGTGGCCGCTTTGAGTGACAGGCGAGGGCCATTTCAGGTCGCTAGCTGTCTGCTCTGCTGCGTCATCCAGGCTGACGATCCACCTTTTTGCCCATTTTTGGATTAACCAGGAGTTAAGCGTCACTGCCAGGATGGCGAAGGCCGAAGCCGCCCACTTGTTGCTTCACTACCGCTCTTCAGAAAACTCTGGGCGACGTCACGGACACTACGTCCATATTTGATACAGTCTATGGCAAAATCCCGGCTTGAATTGTTTGAGATAACGACTATCAAAATGTTGCATATTGCAGCAACGAGAGAAAGCAGTAGAGCTTTGTTTGTGTACTGCTTTTCAACTCCGTTTAGTGAAATCTATCACATCTGGTGCGGATTAACAGCAGCAGAACACTGAGCAATTAAATGCTCCCTGGTAGCACATTTTTTTCACTGGCTTGATATTTGCTCACGTTTTCAATGCTTTTACTTTCCAACAGCACCCCCTCGGAGTGTCCAGACATAGAGGCTGACTAACAGCATCACTGTTACACATGCAGGGACCCATCAGCCAGGGTTTATTTACTGAAAACGCTACAGAATGAACAAGCACGTTTATAAGAACAGTAAGCCATGACAGTGTGACAGTGAGCCAGCATGCACAGTACCAGGACACTGAAACCAAGGCAGCCATCATCACACTAATAAGGATATTCTAATACTGATATGTATCATTATATGGCAAATGTATGCAAAATCACATATAGAATAATCAAATAAATGTAATCAAAACAATAAATTGTGTTACTGTTACACATTACACAAGACCAAACTCCTCATATGCGTAAAAGAAAAACTTCAACAGTTACTTTTGTAAGTTTTGAATTACTGCTTACAGCTTTGAATCATTAAAGGACAGGTCTGATGATATTCTATACTTTCTTTTTTGTCAACAAATCTTTTTAATAAAATGAAACAAATTCTTTAGGATTTAATTTCTTTAAAGAATGCTGAATGCCATAGACAGGGTAGGAAAATTGGAAAGTATTAAAAGGGACAGTGTGTAGAATTTGGAGGCATCTGGGGTTTGGTTGCAGATTGCAACCAACTGAGTACCCCTCCGCTCACTCCTTCCTTTCCAAGACTGCGGTAACGTGAGCTGCGGAGTGAAAAAACGTGGCAATGCCATTCGCCTCGATCAGAGGTCATCCATACCTTAATATTGAATATTATATTCCATTTCTGCTAATAGATCCCCGAAATGTTATACACTGTTCCTTTAAGAGATGGACAATATGATAATATACATATACAATATGTATAATGTTAGTTTTGGTCTTTTCATGGGATTTGATGACAATTAGAAAAACATCAGTCTTACCCTTTAACTTAGAACAATATGATGATAAGACCATATCATACCAATATGAATCCGCTGAAGATGAATGAACCATTATATTGAATTATTGGTCACCCTTAATGTACAAAAACATGCGAACAAGAAATATAGCGTTGCCTTTTTCCCTTACACTCACCCAAGGCTACGTTAATCCATGCCAGACTGCATGGGTACAGACAAAATAAGGAAGCGGTGACTAACACACCTTACGATAACATTTTACAGTAAAAGACTACAACCCTCCCTCCCACACAAACACAGGTGTTGATGCTGCTACCGTTTCAGTCATCCAGGATGCAAATAGCAGACTTCCAAGTCACAGCCCTTTCCTGTGGGCTGGGAAGTGTAAATGGGATTTTCAGGATGGGCATTATGAGTGTTTTTGCGTGTGCCTGAATGGTTACTGGCCTGTGTGAGAGTTTAACATGAACTGAACTGAACTGTAGCGCAGCACAGGCCAAAGTAGCGGTTAAAAGCCCTGGAAGCTGTGGTTTGTTAAGGAGGAAATGCCTTAATTCATGGTGGCTGAGGGCTAATGCTGCCAGAGACCACTGGGACTACGTTAAATAATAGTTACAAAAAGGAAGTGATGCGTGTGCAGAAGGACATAATTTGTATAAATGTTGGCAAGTAAAATGTTAAAATGCACGTTTTTATTATTTGTCTTTTTGTATACTTTTCAGTCGCCACCCTGAGAGACAGGGAATGTGCGTGTTGTGTTCACTCGCTGGCGTGTTATCATGGCGTGTCCAGCACACACCCAGTGCCATGGGTGACCGGTGTTTCGTGTAGCAGTGTACATTCTGAATGTATGCCGTAAGCCATTTACACAGCTGGGGCTTTTAAACTGAAGTGACTCAGTGAGAGGACGTCCCTGGTCTGGGGTCTGTCCCAAAGCCCACACCCGCCCTTGCTGGCTGCACTGGAGTTTGCAACGCTCAACACAAGCTGACAACAACGTGTAGCAGCTCCCCTGACTGGCAATCAGGAAGGAAGATATTTTTTAGATTAATATTAAGTGTAGTGCACTGAGATATGTTCTTTGACGTAGTTTACGTTCTATCATTATAATAAAATCAGATACATTCCTGTCATAGTATTTAGCCTTAAATAAAATCACAAACCAGTGCATGAAAACAGGCCGCTCAGGAAGCAGCAACCAGTGTGCAAAGTCTGACTAATGTACCTTGGCACGGTAGTTATGGAGACATGCAGAGCTTTGAGGGACAGTTTTTAAATAAAAGCCACACTCATTTTGCTCTCAGACAACCTAAATAAGAAAACAAACCCACAATGAGCAAATGTGGAAAGGAAGGAATTTGGAGAGGAAACAGTCAATCCATTCGATAGACATCACATACTTCTCTGTCTCTCTCTCTCTCTCTCTCTCTCTCTCTCTCTCTCTCATGTGAAGGGTAATGAAACAGCACAATATCTGCTGTTTTGAATCAAGCTGCCTGGACACACATTTGATGGTATTACATGAGACTCGGGGAGAAACCGAACAATGAACCCTACTGACAGATGCAACACGTGGCAGATAGCACACACAATGACAACACTTTATATCCAAATGAGTGACATATTTGGAAACACTGAACATGTGCCATGAAGAAGACTCAGCCAGGACAAATGCCATCAGTAATTGCATTAGCCACAAGACGTCTTTTCATGATCATCTGATATATTAAATAAAATGTTCTCTCCAGCTGATGTGACCCATCTTTGTTTTGATTCTCTGTCTGCTTTTAAGCATCATCCTTGCAAAAAGAAATGGACCGAGTCCCAAACCATCTGTCGTCTTTCTTTCTCTCTCTCTCTCTCTCTCTCTCAAAAGCTCCCTTCTTCCTCGTCAGCTCACTGCAGCCCCGGCCCTTAACTTTGCGAGTCTCTGTGGTCAGATCCATCTGTGTCACAGCCTGTCAAAAATAGTCACAATGCAGCAGCTCCCACAGTAATTACACAGTGCAGAGTGGAGGAACCAGTGTCACCTCCCTCTCTCTTGCCAACACACTCCAACAATGATCTTTCCAGGGTTGAATGTAAGCTTCCAAATCCTACCATAATTTCACAAAAACATCATTTAGCAAACATTTAGCCCCCGTATGCCTGCTCAGAATTTAATTTGCTATTTTCTCCAAATTATGGTAAAGGCTAATACACTTAAATCAAACACAGCTACTCATCTGGAGCAAGTGGAGCAGTTGCTGTGTGACTGCATAATTTGTTGAGCAAATTGAATTATAACGACGTGTTTATCTATCCATAAATCTGACACCGCCTGCTAATGTTGTGATTATTTACTCTTAACAACCTCTAATTGTTGCTGACAGCAATAAAATTGTCCAAGACTGTTTGATTTCAATAAACATTCTGATTAGATAAGCAGCACATTGTCGGTCCAGGGAACAGCATTTAACAACCAAGAACTAAACAACACAATGACTCATCGTGTAGCCAACTGAAACTAACGTTGGATCATCATTGACTTGCATTATTTTGTGGTCTGTGTGTCTATAGGGATGTCTCCAGATTAGAGTGAAGGGAGGACCCAGTGCACTTTGAACCCATTCTGCTGTTGACTTACTCATTCTTTAGATAACACATGGTTGACATATTAGCTGCTGGCTGGTCCATCATCCGCAGCTCCAGCAGCACCTGAACATTAGCTGGTTGCACAGCTGTTTAACAGAGACGGACACTGGAATGTGACACTCCTGGTATTAGCTGGATAACTGCAGCCAGTTGGATGTAAACATCGTTGCTGTGCAGGTCTCGTGTGTGCGTGTAGGTGTAACATCAGGAACAAATACAAGTGCTGCTCCTTAGATAAAGTCCATAATGATTCTACTATCACCTCTGACTCCGATGTCCTTTGACTAATCACGATGCAGTGAGTTGCAATACTTGCAGTAAACAGTGAATATGCATGTATAGCCTGTACGGATGCATTTAGCGGATCACTTAACAGTTACAGAAACAAAAAATGTGTGAAAACAGTGTGTGTCCCTAAGAAAATCATTAATATTTCTGTTTTAGGGACCTCTAATGTCTCTGAAGCTGTCAAAAAGAATCACCTAATTATACTATGTGGTCACAAAAATAAGTTGTGCTTGAGAGAATGGATACTGACTGGAGTAATGGTGTACAATAGTGACTTTAGTGGCCTTAATCTTTGCCATCGTTAAAACATGTCTATAATCTTGTAAAATTGTATTTTCATTAGTTTCTGATCATACATCCCTACATTTAACCGCATCAGGCTAAAGAACACTTTTGTTCATCAGACCATCTTGTTGCTAAATAATAATTAATGTGCTGCTAAAGACATGTAAATCCAGAGGACAGATGGTAATTTTGTAATGGGATATGTATGAATAATTGTGATGCGTTTTGTTTTTTGTCTGATGGGTCTTACTTGTCTGTCTGTCTATGGCAGGGCTATCCAAAGTGAGGCCCGCGGGCCAAAATTGGCCCGCCAGATGTTAGCCAATTCTTTTTTTTTTTTTATTAAAAGACCCAACAGACTTTACTGTCTTTTGGAGGCCGTACCAGGCTCGGTTTATGGTTAGAAGGTAGTGGCATCATATGAAACTAGAAAACCTAAGGACTCCATTAGTACCATATCATGTCATGTCATATTAGCTTGTCAGGAAGGAGGCTAACACTCTAAAGTTGGGCTAAATGTTTGTGGGGAAAAACTGGCATGGCCATTTGTCAAGGGGTCCCTTGACCTCTGACCTCAAGATATGTGACTGAAAATGGGTTCTATGGGTACCCACAAGTCAAACCCTTTACTGACATGCCCACTTTGTGATAATCACATGCAGTTTTGAGGAAAACATGCAGTTCTTTGAATGCAGTATACATGTGTTATTTTTGCCTATTCTAAAAATAGTGTATTTTAATATTTCTACATACTGGGGTCCCTAAACAGTCTTGGAAATGCATAAATGAGCCCAAATTGTATTCAGCAGGTGGGTTTTAAGGGGCTAGGGGCTAACTATGTAAAACATATTCAATTAAGGGAACTTGGGATCCTAGTACCATTTTGCATCTTAATAATACAATACAATACAATACAATACAATACAATACAATAGGTGTTTAATTTTGGCCCGTGGCCCTCCATTGAATTCCGGTTTTGGCCCTCCAAGGGAAAAGTTTGGGCACCCTTGGTCTATGGTAACAGTATGTCTATTGTATGTGTACTTTTTCTCAAACGGAGCTGCCTATGGATGCAAAATTAATTTCAGTGCAAACTGACAATAAAGTTGTATTGTATTGTATCGTAGTTACAGAAACCAAAAATGTGTGAAAACAGTGTGTGTCCCTGGGAAAATCATTCATATTTCTGTTTTAGGAACCTCTAATGTCTCTGAGGCTGTCAAAAGGAATCACCTAATTATACTATGTGGTCATTTTTTATCACAAAAATAAGCTTGAGAGAATGGATACTGACTGGAGTAATGGTGTACAATAGTGACTTTAGTGGCCTTAATCTTTGCCATCATTAAAACATGTCTGTAATCTTGTTTCATTAGTTTCTGGTCATACATATGGGTGAGAGAATAAGGAGCCTTACCCAAATTGACGAAGCTCATGACCATGTCTGCGTCGTTCAAGAAGTTGTTGTCCTGCAGGCTGGCTATGGGGGGCCCCTGGGTGGTGAAGACGGGCTTGTATGGGTAGGAGTATCTGTCATCGTCCCCCTCCGTGGACATGGCGTTGTACAAGTCCAACATGAACATCGGGGCTGCGTTGTGCTTCCCGTGGAGGCTGGGTCTCGGCCGGTGCGGCAGCCCCAGGATCGACAGGATCTCCCGCTGCATCTCTCTGCGCTCCTGGCTCTTCAGCCGGCGGTGGATGAAGCTGGAGTGGAACTCGTTGTCCAGAGTAAAGTTCGTGAAAGCGGTATCCGCCAGGACGCAGTAGCTCCAGACCAAGAGCAGAGCCGGAGCACGTCTATCCAACATCGGTGCCATGGTTCACTCGCCGTGCGTAATTACGCCTGAAACTCTAGGAAAATGAACTTGTAGCAGCCTGTGTTCAAATATCCAAAGTCAGGTACGGACCCTCATGTTGAGGGAAAGTGCTCCCGAATGAAACATCAACTTCACTTCAAAAGTCCTTTTTGTTGATTGGGTTTTTCTGGGTTGATTGGTGTTCCTCGCGGACCTCTGTCCTCATCCGCAGCCAGCGGACAACAGCTACCAAACTGGAGTGCAGCTGTGCAACTGCAGAGTGGAGGCTGAGAGCAGACGAGTTTCACCCTGGAGAGAGACACAGGGACAAGTTGAGAGGAGAGGAGGCGCTGTGTGCTGGGAGGAGCAGAGACCAGAGAACAGAGAGACAGAGAGAGGGAGGAAGAGGGAGGGAGAGAGAGAGAGAGAGAGAGGGAGAGAGAGAGTGAGAGAGAGAAAGAGAGAGAGAGAGAGAGGGAGCGAGAGAGAAAGAGAGAGAGAGAAAGAGAGAGAGAGAGAGAGAGAGAGAGAGAGAGGGGGTTCTTCTGTTTGTTTGTTTTTTTGTTTTTTGCTTTTTTACATTTATCTTTTGATATTGCAATATATTGTTATTAATTGTTTTTTATTTGTTTGTTTGTTTTATTGACACAACAAACATTAATTACTTCTTACTAAATTGTTTTCTTACAAGTTCTTTTTAAATATCTATATATTGTAATTTGCTTGATGAATTGTATATATGTGTATATATATGTTTTTGTTTTCTATTTTGTTCTTTTTTTTGTAATTTATTATTGAATTGAAGCTTTGGCAGAGAGAGAGAGAGAGAGAGAGAGAGAGAGAGAGAGAGAATGCTGTGGTTTCTAATGGGGATAGAGCGAAGTTGGCTTTTGTTACCACTTGGAGAAAGGCTCGAGGCTGTACAAATACAAAACGGATTAGGACGGGATTTGTATCATGATGCTTCAGTTTATGATAAAGCACATTTCGCCATTCCTTTCCCACAATCCCTAGTGCCTGCATGCTTGTATGGATTCAATAATGACAGATGTCCAGACAGTGACAATAGGCCTTTCAAGTGTTGGTGTGCTTATGGAAAATAACAGACTTCATAATATCTGAGAGTAATTATTTGCCTGTGTGGGTGAATACTGTGGGAGAGGTTGCAACATGCATTTGCAATGCTGCGATCTGCAGGTGCACTCTCTGAATACTTTGGTTCACATGGTTTGGGAGACATTAAAAAAAGTCGGTTGTCTGTTTGATGTCTCACAACGACCATTTGCTGCATTTTTTTTTAAGATATCCAAGCTCTTTTCTATCCCCGCTGCTGGAGCAGGAAGTTTGTGACAAAAGGCGGTGGTGCAGAGACAGAGAGCAGACTGCGAAGGAGGGGTGCAGATGTTTGGCAGCTGCTTCATCCCTCCATCTGCCCCCCTGGCCCCAGCACCTCTTAAACACCACACTTTAATGGAACGCTCCTGACCCTCGTGCGCTCTGCTCTCGCTGACACAGAGGGATTTCAGATGCACCAGCTTTATCCAGACAGACCTCCTAAAACCGTTTCACTACACAGAGAGTGGACTTTTAAAAGGCTCTGAGATGTTTTAGGGGCTACAGCTTGCCAGGTGATTTTTATGACAATAAAATTAGACTTCAATGGCACAGCAAGAGAGGCTGCCAGACGGCTTAAGCTATGATTGCAAACAGAGGAAGGGAAAGGAGGCAGAGCGTGTCTTGGGGTCTTCTACACTTAGCTCACCTTCCTGCCCATTTAATGTGGCTGTTCTTGTCTTCAAAGGCGTTCCACTCCTCTTTTTCCAATGACAATTCAACATGGCTTAAAGCCTGAAAGCTTACACAGCCTGCCACTACTCATTCTGTATATCTAATCCTCTATTTGCTTTTAAATGGCCTTTCAGTAGTAGCCTGTAACATATAAACATTTCTATCCGGTGCCTCAGATAGAATCAGCTAATGGCCGCAGGTGTTTACATTACAGCAGTTTCCGACAGGGGACTTGAAAGGGTCTTGGTTTCAGTTATAACTATACATCTTTCTCTTTCTCTCTCTCACACACACTTTCTTTTCCCTCGCTCTCATTGTCTTACCCTCATTCTCTTGCTCTCTCACCCTTGCTGTAAGGTTGGCGAGGTCAAACCCCCCGGTGCTCCTCCAACAACCCCCCAGCCCATGGCGCAGTTTGTGCCCAGAGAGGGGCTGACAATCCTGGGCAGGATAATAGGAACAGACCCCCCTTTGTTTGGGCCTCCATGGGCCTGATGACAGTCACAGTAAACAGTGGGCACAGGCTGAGGCCAGGCTGGGTGAGCTGCACTGAGGGGCCTTTGACAAGGAAAACTAAAGCACAAAAGCAGAACAAATAGTGTTTGAACCTTCAGTCGACGACACACACGTAGAAAAAAATAACAGCCAAACGAATACACACAATTTCTCTCAAGTATTTCACAGTAAACTCAATACTTTGTCTAAGATACACACAACCGCTTACATATTTAGACATCCAGTGATACACACTGTCAAGACCTGTATCATTAATAGGGCTGCAACTAATGATTATTTTCATTGTCAATTAATCTGTTGATTATTTTCTAGATTAATCGATTAGTTATTTGGTCTATAAAATATCAGAAAATTGTGAAAAAAGTCTTTCAGTATTTCCCAAAGCCCAAGATGACGTCATCAAACGTCTTGTTTTGTCCACAACTCAAAGATATTCAGTTTACTGTCATAGAGGAGTGAAGAAACCAGAAAATATTCACATTTAAGAAGCTGAAATCAGACAATTAAGACTTTTTTTCTTTAAAAAAAATCTCAAATCAATTAATAGATTATCAAAATAGTTAGCGATTCATTTAACAGTTGACAACTAATCGATGGTCAGTGAAGAGAGTGGATACACTTCTGCCAGCAGAGCCAGTGTACCTGAGTAAATCACTCGAGGGCAGAGCTGTAGTGACTTGCAGCTGTGCAACCATGACTATGAAGCGTTACAAGGCTTACAAACGTGAGCTCACAAGATCTTTACATGTCATATTTGCTTCTTCCTGTTCTCCGTTTAGGGAGTTTTTAAACTTTTATTCCATTTGGCCTGGGGCATTAGGAGTGCACACACTCTTCCCACTATGATCTAAGACAATCTGCACAAATACACACCTCCCCACTCCAACAGGTTGGAGCACGATACTAAGCTCCACAGAAGACCACACAGCAGTTCAGTGAAACATCACTGGAAACACTTTCAAACCCCCACAAGAACACAAGAAAACACTTTTCATCTCCAAGTAATATCGTTCTCTTTTTCTCTTCCTTTTTATCGATGGTAAGAGTTGGTGCCTTTTTCCATCTGCCTGCTTATCTCTATTTAGGAGCTCAAAGCATGCGGTCAGAGGTCAGATTAATATTTATTTCATGTGTTGCCTCAGAGAACAGCAGGCAGCAGTCCTTTGAAGGCCCGTGTACACGGGGAGGCAGATGAGGTTCGGTGGAGGGGGGTCTGACCAAGCAGACCCGCAGACCATACAGTAAAACCTTTTTCAGGGTAAAATGACCCTCAAATGAAGCAGTGTGGGGTCGGGAGCAAGGACAAGAGAGGGTGGAGGCACATTTTTTCCTCTCCCCTCCTCCCTGTCTGCCTGTCCTGTCCGCCCTTGTCTACGTTTTTGGCGTAACCCCACTGTGTGCACTGCACAAACCGGCGGCCTGTTAAAACAGCCAAACCAGGTGGAGCTGAGCTATTGCAAATGTTCCCCTTCTGGTGTCTCACACTTCCAGGGGCCTCATGAACATATGAGACACAGCTGTGAGACAGGCAGAATAAAGAGAGGGGGTGGGTGTATGAAACAGCTTCAAAATAGTTCCCTTTGTAAATCCCATTTAGGTTTGGGGTTTGACAGCATTTTTCACAATGTGGATATAGAAATATTGAATCCAAGTGCTCTCTCCTGGTCAGATCTGTTAAGTTTTTCACAGTTTCAACTCAAGTTTTGCCAGATACATTACTTAATGAACTTATTTGTTCATGCTCAATACTGATGAAAAAAGAAAATAGAGTATTCGTTATTATTTGTTAGACTCTGAGATATAACAAAGATTTTACCAACTTGGGACCAAATGCAAATTGTAATTGGCATTTGCAACTAGAGTTGCAACAATGTATTGATGACATGTCAACTGCTAAATTAATCACCAACCCTTTTTAAAATTGATTAATCAGTTTGACTAATTTTTGAAGAAAAAAAGTCAAATTTCTCTGATTGCAGCTTCTTAAATGTAAATATTTTCTGGTTTCTTTACTCCTCTATGACAGTAAACTGAATATCTTTGAGTTGTGGATAAAACAAGACATTTGAGGACATTATCTTGGGTTTTGGGAAACACTTTTTTCATCATTTTCTGACATTTTATACCAAACAACGAATCAATTAATCGAGAAAATAATCAACAGATTAATCGACAATGAAAATAATCGTTAGATGCAGCCCTGATTACAACCCAATCCCCATCTTATTCTCCGCATTGTTAGTTTGACCTTACTATAACAAATGAGTTTCATGACAGCATCACATGTCCAATTGACATGTAGAGATTTTCTGCTGAGGAATACGTGATTATCTTATTTGAAATGCTGCACCTTGCAATCCTCCTTGCCATCACTCAGTACCTACTTTCGCCTGCATCCGGTACGTCCCGTCACTCCTGCGTCTGTCTGCAGCCGGATATGACACTAGGGAACACCGGAGTAGCTTGGATCTGATTCATAGCTCTCAGCAGTCCAGCCAGACCCATCAGTTATAGTTGGTGTCACTGGCAGTCAGAGATACCGTTTTAGCTAAGCTTTCCAAAATGCCTGGCTTAGTAGAGTTTATCCATTGCAGGATGTTATCACTCAGGCACTCTGTCATTTGTGTCGTCGGCACAGAGTCCAGGCTTGACGCTGAGCTGGTCTCATACTTAGCAGCATCCATTACTGAGGTGTGAGGGCCTGATAAAGGTCTACTCAGCTCCATGCAGCTCAAGGCGGAGGTCTCATTTAGACTGTTGTCTCTGCAGAGAGAGGCCTTGCCCCTTTGACTCTTGCTCTCATCACTCTGTGAGGCCGTGTTGGTCTGTCAATCAGAGAGGACCCTGGGTGATCAGTCAGCTCCTCTTTAGGGGATGCTGGTCTGAGGAGCCATTAGAGAGGAGGCGGCATAGCCAGACTGGCCAAAAGCTGATGAGAAACAGAGGAGCAGGAGAGCCTGAGGTAGAAAGTGTGTGTGTGTGTGGGGGGGGGGGCAGAGGAGCAGGAGGTGGATGTGCTGAACTATGTGGATTGTGAAGGGGAGGGCAGCTCTGTTTTCTATTTGTGAGGATTAGGTTGACAGATCTGTATTTAGTTTCTTTGGGCCTCTAGCTGCAGCTAATCCCCCTCACCTGCAGCGAGTGCCCCCACTCTCTTTCCTCTGACCCTGCAGCCCCCTACTTCCCCCATGTTTCCCCCCCTCCTGCACAGCACAAACACTCATCCCGAGACAAGCACATGACTCGTTGCACTCTGTCTCCTCAGGTTAGGGCCCCACACTCGACACACATCTCTCCCGGGCCAAAGGAACAGCAGGGGTCTCAGCCTTTCTGGAACAGAAGAAAAAGTACCCCCACAACCTGTGGTCTTCTACAATTTTTTTTTCAGCTTGGGTGAGGGGTTGTCCCTCATCACCTAGAGATAGCAATTACTCAGAAATTAAGAGCCATTACTACGGAAGCAGCTTGTCAAAGCCACTCAGGGGAAAGGGGAACCTTCGGTAAAGCTGCACATTAGGAAATATTCAGGGTCAGGTCAGGGGCACAGACCTCTTCCCTTTAGATCCTGGCTCCCACACACTCTGACCAGGCCTTCACACTGTGAAAGAAAGACCGCAGTGCCTCCGCAAACACACACAGCATGCCTGCCAGCAACTCTTGAAGGTGGGGACTCTGGATGACCTAATAGTTTTAGAATCTAAGCACATTTCTCTGTTTTAACAACAGAGTGACATGACTGCAACATGAGAGACTGAAACAGGTTTTGAAAGGTTGTCGATGAAGCAACGTGTGGGATTTCCTCAAGGTGTCGCATTCATGTAATGTTATTTTAATGTTTGGAGTTTAAAACAGCTGTAATTAGTGAATAACTGTCTAATACAGTGAACTTAACAGAATGAGCTACATTTATAGCATCTCACTGAGCCCTAAAACACTAGTTGGCCATCATTATCGTTACACACAAAAAATCGCTTCCACATGGCTGACAGATACAATATATATGTTTTGTTTCTCTGGCACTCTAACCACAGTCAATTACCCACCCACCCACCGTACTGCAAACCACCGCACACACACAAACAGAAACACACACATACAGTAGACACACCTTTGGACAAGTACCAGCAAGCTCACAAAAAGGGTCTCATTACTGAGAGCCACAGAGGGTGCTAATGGGGAGATTTTTCTTAACATCACCAGCTTAGGCCTTCTACCTCACACCAATGAGGTGCTAACTGGCCCACACACATTCATAGACCTTAATAATGGAAGTACGCACTGACCTTTAGCTTAAAGAGGAACACTAGTAGTTGCTTGCAGTCATTTCCAGGCTACTGTGTGCCTATGAGGACATCAGTAGGTCTACTGTTGTAGGTTATTTAGTTGTGTATTTCAACTGTGGCAAACCTGGTCGCACAAATACAGAGAGGAGAAGATTTAGCACATAAAGTCAAGAAGCAAATCACAAGAGAACTGGCTTAATTTAGATGTGGCAGCATTATTGCATATCATAAATGCAGAATGATTGATTGTTTGCAGAAAGTGCACATTTGCACAAAATGTAAAAATACTTTAGTAGATAAATGGCCTGCATTCAAAACTCAAAAAGTAATGAGTATTTTATATACTGTATAGGTCCATACAAAACAGTATTTCATATACTGTTGTGTAGTATAATATATCACACTGCATCATAGTCTATAACCTACCAGATGGTTATTGACTGGATGTTGTCATGTGGTGTGTATATATATATATATATATATATATGCCCTGTTTGTGGCTTTCATGGAAAAAGTACTCAGATCCCTTCAGGCCTGGACTGGCCATCCAGAGCAGGTGAAAGAGAGAACAAGAGAAAGAGAAAAGGTGGAGCTGAGCACATTACAGTACAAGGAGAAAAGCCCAGAGGGAAAGTACAGTTAATACTGCAATTTGTATGTTTGAGGTGTTACAAAGGCAGCACGTCATAATATCACAACTACCCTTCCCGAGTTTAAAAAAAACATTAAATGGCATCACTTAATCATGTTTTGTAAGCAGGAGATGTGTCACATGTGTATGGCAATATCGAAAGTGAAAAGAGCAGGTTATTCTTTTGTGCCAGGGGGAAGTACCTGCAGTTATTCATGACGATCAACACAAGTGCAGTCAGAGCTCTGAGGACAAAGAAAAGGCACTTCAAAAAGAGAAAATATTTATTCCCTTAGCCTTAATTATGGAATGCAACTGACTAACCCTTGGAACTGAAGACACTTAGCACATTTTAACTATTTCTGAAGTTTTTTTTAAGCAGTTTTTGTGTGTGTACAAACAAAACTAAAAGACAGGTTACTGGTATAAACAGTAAAAACTGAAAAATATTTTAAGTGTATGTGGTCTGTTGTGAATGTGTGGAGATTACAAAGTGTTGCATGCACCTGCCAATTAGTGTTTCTGGTGTGCAAGCTCTTTAAACAAGTGCATTAGCTCTGAAATGTATAAAGTAACGTAGTAGAAAATGTAGATACTCAAGTAAAGTACAAGTACCTCGAATCTGTAGTTAAGTAACGTTACAGTACAAGTAAAGTAACGTTGAATGTACTTAACGTTAGCTGGCTACTTTCACTACTCCATGTATAAGAGGCACAAACTGGGGCTCCTATAATACCACTTTCATACAAATGAACAGGGTTGGACCAGGGTTAGCCTACCCTGGTCCAACCCTCCTTTTGTCAATTCAAACCAAGCCAGGTTAAACCCTGGTCAGGACAATTCAGATACAACCTGGGTCAGACAATGGCCTATGGAAAGGAGGCTGGGTCACGCGTCATCAACGCGTCATATCTTTGGGGGTATAACACATGTGCAGTGAAATCTGGCCTGCACTCGCCGAAATTGAGCCAATCGCCACGCACGACCGCAGCTTCAGTTACACTGCGCATGCGTTATACCCCGTACCCTAAGACCCACATCGGCCCGTGACCCAGCCTCCTTTCCATAGGCCTTGGGTCAGACCCGGGAGCAATGCATACTAATGAGCTCAGGTGTTAGAAATGGGCAGGGGGGGGTTACAGGTCTGGAGGAGAGAGGGGACGATAGTGACATCATCAATGTGTGCAAAAACATAAAATGTCACAGAATGATGCATGTTTTTGGGATACAGTGTAAATATAGTACACACGGCATGTTTAGCTTTATAAAATGTTGAACTATTTTGTATGTATGGAGCTCTAATGTATGCAAACACATACAGATTTACAGTATATATTCATCAACATGAACCTTTTTTCCTCTGTCTATCTACCATTTATCAAATATCAGACCACACTGTGTTATCTAATATGATAATATAGGCTACATTTATAATAGACATATTCGACATTTCCACTTGAAACCCCTTCAGAAATACTGAAAAGTTTATATTTATGCATATTATGTTGTGAATATCGTCTTACCGTGTAAAAATAAATACGGTGGAAGTGAAGTAATCATATTGTTTCTGTGGTCAAACAATTTAGGAAGGTGAATTCTTCCGGCTGGAAATTCAGCAGCCAATCAGTCAGGTGCGCTTGAAAAACATCTCGCGAGACTTCCACAAAACCGTTACGCGGGAATATCGCGGTATATGAATGTAGTAAGTAGTTACCATGGTAGTTGCATGATGGGATCTCATGCAGCAGCAGAGCTGTTTTCAGAAGTTGACAAGCTTCGTGCTGAACTTCTGAACAATGTCGAAGTCCTGACAGACTGCCGGCGTGTTGAAGAGGAAATCAGCCAGTAAGTTCAAGTGAATACTGTGTGTTTACCCGTCGATATGTGAACTGATCCTGAGCCGACCCGAGGGGGCGCCATCATGTTAACAGGAGGGAGACACTAGTCGACGGGGTAACAGATTTAGATATAACACCTTTGCTGTAATTATAATATAGCTATGTAGGTAGAAAGATTAATTAGTTTACTCTATACTGTGATTATAGTAATATAACGCTAAGTAGTATTATCTCCGATGAGAATATGAATTGTTACCAGGGTTACAGGGTGTTACCAGGGTTACAGGGTGTTACCAGGGTTACAGGGTGTTACCAAGGTTACAGGGTTCCACCATTTAATAAGGTTAGACTGAAGCTATCTCTTTTGTACACCAGTCAATCCTAAAACTAAATCTGGAGCCTAATCCCAGATCAAATGTACGTTGTTGAAGGGCCCTGAATATTCTGTGATTGTAATGTTTAAATGTATGTATCCTTGTTTCTTTTGATTGTCTTTGTCCTTTCTGTGATGTTGCAAATGGAGCTGCTGTGATGCAAAACAAATTTCAGACCTGTCTGACAATAAAGTATTATAGTAATATAATATTATATTATATTATATTACAGTGCTGTTTAGCTAGTTAGATAGCTGTATATCCTGGTTAAACAAGACAATCAGATTGATTGATTGATTGATTATATAAGTTAAGGTTAGGCTCTGTGTCAACAAACCTGTAAAGAGTTGGTTGACAACCAGGATGAGACATAATGACCTTATTGGCACAAATATATATATATATATATATATATATATATATAAGATAATAATGCACACAGTGCACTTTCATAGACTAAGCTACTGGAGTTACCCTGCACTTTACTCATTTTTAACAGTCTCTTCTGCACTATATTCACTTTTTTAAATAGTCCTGTATCACAACTGTTACCCTGCACTATATTCAGTTTTAACAGTTTTCTTCATCTCCTTGTATTTTTATATCTGGTACATTTTTTTGTACTTTGTTCTTTGCACTACTAACTTTTTTACTGCCTTTTTACAAACATGTTTTTGCACTATGGAACTGTGATGCTGGAAACTTGAATTTCCCTCGGGATCAATAAAGTTACTATCTATCTATCTTTCTATCCATATACAAAGTACAAATAATCTACAGATAACTAAATGCCAGGGGGACTAGGATGATAAACGAAAAAAGGAATATGTTTAATCTTTAAATATATGTTTGACGTAGCTAGATAATCACCTCTCAAAAGTTTTTATGAGCATAAATTTGGTCAAAATAATAATTAGATCAATCAGGAAAAACAGAGCAAGAATTCATATCATATTCAGCGAATTCAAAATATAAATGTTTTCAAAATAAAGTGAATTATACAACTTTCATTCACTGGATTCCTCAAAAATAAACATTCCTGTTTGTTTCATCCATAAACTGTTTCTCCGATTTTCCAGAAAATGTACTACACTCTATAACAATATGTTGCCAGGTTTTTTGGCAGCCCATATTCAAAACTCTGTATCTTTTATATCCAGCAGGGAAATCTTGACCCGCATTGAAAACGTAATCCTAGGAATAGTGACAAGTCTTTCCAAAGATGAGGCCCCCGTCCTGGCACTGCCCAACAGATCCAGCTGGGCCAACGTCAGGTAACTTTATTTAAAACCACACTGTAGCATGAAAAGTTTTTCTACCCGCCCCGAACACTGCAGTCGTTTCACACACCGACTGTGTGGGATCCGTGCAAGCCGTCTGACCTTTTAAAAGATAAACACAAGCAGTCATGTTGTGTAAAGAAATAAATAAACATTTACCTACATAGTTTGTTTTTTGGTGGGAGGTCAGGCCACACAAGATGAACAGATTGCTGTTTAATACACACTTCAGTCTGCATTTGTATAAGGGGTGTTGTGAGCAGCAGACTGCACGGGCAACCAGGTGGTAGAAGAAACAACTTTGGTTCAGAGGTCGAAGTTGAAATAACTTCCTGCAGCTTAAAAGATGACAGAGTGATAAGGAATTGAAACGCACTGGCCTACACACATACACAAACACACATTTAAAAAGGGGCTTTAATGCGACTAGGCTGCAGAGACCTTCTGCTCAGAACAAAGCAGACTGTCTGGTCTTGTTTGGATCAAACCTTTTACCGCAGCTTAAAGCACATTCTGGCTCAACTCTCAAATGTGAGAATCCCACAGATTGAGCGCCAAAGGTTTCACAGAGGAGTCAAGACGGCGCGGCGAGGTGCGGGGCAGGCTTTTCTCACAGGTAGCCCTCAGGGTGTGGGGAATTTTGGATGGCTTACAGGTGGGGGAGCTGATTTTCAAAGTAAAATGTAGCACACACAACTTGTGTAGATTTCTTTGATGGCCTCTTCCCTTCTTTTTCCCACTTACGTTTTTTCTTTCATTACTTCCCACTTAAGTTTTGACAGTGCCATCGGGCTTCAGATGAGTTCAGGAAGTTCTGTCACCACCGTTAGGAGCGACTGTCCCTCGTCTGTCACTAAATTTGGTGAGAAGATACGCACACCTCTGTTGTTATATATTTCTGTTCTTGACAACCGACATTCCTTTTAGTCAAAAACCTTTACAGTTGTGCTATACTTCATGTGGCTTTCATTTATATTCGATGTGAACACATTCCTAAACTGCACAAACGGCAGTAAAAATCAGACTTAGTTTTAGGTGACAAATTGGCAGAGACAGTATATGTTGAAAGAGGCTTTTAGGGATCAGTTTACCACATGGATATCCTAATTAAGAACAGAGTCTGTTTTTTCCCTATCCTTTTTAAAGATGTGATAAGTGAATATAATGATTGATTCTGTTTGTTTCTCTGTTTGAAGCGCAAATTCTCAAGATCTTCTTGGTCATCTACAGACTCGTGCAGAGCAACTCATACGCTACCAAAAGGTTATTTGTCGTCAATTCACATTTTTAAATGATCATCGCTGAAGCTCGATGTGAAGCAGTTTTGTTTTGCTGGGTTATTCCTGAATTTGATTTACATTTTTCTTCCCCAGAGACATCTATTACAACAACACACAGCTGTTTGGTTCACAGAGGACTGTTGATCATATCGTGGATGATATTTCCTGCCTGCTAAAGGTTCCTCGCAGATCACTACATGTGGTAAGTGTGTGTATGTGTGTCCATGTTAATGTGATATCTGTGTGATGTGTGATTGCATGATAGAAAACACACACACACACGCCTCAGATATTAAAACTGTGTAACTGAATTCCTCTGGAAACGCTTTGTTATGATTGGTTCAGGTCCCGCAGATGAAATCTGTGCGGTATTTAAAGCATTTTGTTCTGCTTCATGTCTTCGGAAACACCTGTGAGGGTGAAAAAGGTTCTTCTGATCAAATAGGAAGTGAATTAAAGTTGAATTGAAAGAGGCCGAAGTATGTGTTAATATGAGCATTGCATTAACTTGTGTATGTAACTTTTACGTCACCAGTTGGCCACGTCCAAGGGATTAATCTCAGGTGACCTGTGTTACATGGAGGAGGACGGCACGAGGATCGACTGCCGCTCCGGCTCTGCTGTAAGTTCCATCCTCAACATAAACTGACTGAAACGGTCTTCATGTTGCTACACTGAGAAACATTGCATCAACTATGACTTAAAGGCACCCTGAGGAGGTTACATCGTTGTATTTATATTTGTTTCTCGCCAAAAACATTGTGTCAACAGCTCCGCAGGGCGCCTTGTGTTTCCTGCCAAACCAGCGATAGTACTGCAAGGAATATATTTAGACATCTTTTACTAGTTGAACCAATTTTTATGACTGTATTTGGTTTCAGGCTGTTGCAGTTTCATCAAACATTGGTGGGATCAGAAGTATCCTTTGTGATTTGTTGGAGAATTTTACTGTCTATTTATACATTTCTTTCTGTGTGGAGAGGACACTACATGGTTGCAGGTGTTTTTTCCTTCACCAATCATTTACAGATATTGTATCATCTGCCAAATTTGTCATGATAGTTGAGAAGGATGCAACGTTTCAGAGACTACTGGATGACGACTTCTGCACAAAGCTGTCTCCGTGCATCATAATCACAGTGTGTTTCCTTTTTTTTTTTGGAATGTGACTTGAATCATATTAATTAGAATTTCTCAAATATAGTATTAAGTGTTCTGTGTGCATAACCGGTGTCTTTGTTTGGATCAGGGTAAAGGCGTGCCAGATGTGAACAGCAGGCTGATGGTGAGGAAGCTTTGGGACACGCTGCACATCCCCATCTTCGCTCTGGTGGATGCTGACCCTCATGGTACTCCTCATGAACGCCAACCAGCTTTTCTCCCACATACTTTGCATATTTCCACACATTTAACAACACTTGTCTTTTCATCTCTGCACACACACACACACACACACACACACAGTTAGGTTGCATGTCCCACTAAGCCTGCAGATGTTAGCACCTGTCCTCTACGTCATGGTGCCTAGTCTGACTATTATTTCCGTTGGCGTGATGGCTCAGTTTCCATCAGCCTCCGTACCTCTAACCCTTTTCCCATCGCATGGCGAGACACATGTGTAATGCTTTACTTTGTTCTAAGCTCCGTTACACATCTCGCAGGATAATTGCTCTGGTATGTCAGTGATTGCAGCGTGTCTGTGTCTCTCCCTCTGGTTTTTCTTTTTTTCCCAGGGATTGAGATCATGTGTATCTACAAGTACGGATCAGTGGTGAGTACCGCCATGCCACTTATTCCTGTACTGTATATTATCCAATGTGGTCTGTTCAGTGTCTCTCTGTTAGCAATATGTAATTATATGAAGAAAAAAAATGGCCCAATCATCCATTTCAGGATATTTAAACTGACATCATATGGAGTGAAAATGTCGAGTGATTGTGTGGCGATGTCCTTGTTGATCTCTGTGACGTTTGTGTAATCATTCTTGTGTTTGTTAACTTCATTGTGAACATGTGTTGGGCGTAACCACATTATGTAGGTACAGTGCTGATTGGTGTGTTTATTTGAGATGTATATATGTGTATAAGCATTTTGTGTGTCTGGGCTTGTGTGTGTGTGTGTGTGTGTGTGTTTTTTTCCACAGGCCATGTCGTTTGAGGCCCACAGTCTGACCGTCCCCAGCGTTATGTGGCTAGGCCTCCTCCCCTCTGACCTCCAGAGGTTTGGACTCCACATTCGCTACTTCCTACTTCCTCCTCCTGCCTCTAATTGGGATTATATTCTGGGGACATTTAGATTGTTTGTTTTGGTTTCTGTTGCTGTCGCCCTCACTTTTTTTTTTTCTTTCTAGGGACTGCATCTGAGAGCATATTGAATTTTAAGTATACGTCCCCTTGAACAAATTTAGTCCAAAAGGGCTTTTTGACATACATTTAATTGTAGTTTCCACTTTTTCCTCCTATGTTTCTCCCTAAACATACACATAATAACTCCTCAATGTGAGTCTGTCGAGAATGGGAGGAAATGTAGGGTAGGGACGACATCTATCAACCAGCCTGGCTGCTGTCATTTTCAGGAAAAATCAATTTGTGTAGTAAAATCAACATTTTATTCTTCAGGTTGAGGGTTCCCGAGGATGCCCTGATCCCACTCACCAGGAGAGATGAAAGCAAACTCAGCAGCCTCCTCACAAGGCCGTACTTAACCGGCCAACCAGACTGGCAGAAAGAGGTGAGAGAGGAATGTGATGTTAAGTAGAGAGAAGTCACATAGAAATTTGCGAGCTAAATAAAGTCTGATGATGAAGGGAAGCATCTGAGACGTGTCGCCTCATGTAAACTGGTTGAGAGGCTGAAAGATAATTCAGTATTGTTTATTTTATTGGAGTTTTATCCTATTTAGATATCATTTGAGTAGTTCTCATGTCTAAATGAATAAATTAAATTGACCAAATTCTGTCCGAGCGTGAGATCAAATACTTGAGACCTTTATTTTAAGTTATGTGAATTAGTTCTAATAAAACACAAAAAACATTTGACTCGATTGGGTGTAGTTTTAACCTTTCCCATGTGGTTATGAATAGTAAATTATCAGTAAAAGAAAATGCTGTGATGGATAATTTTCCATATCACACGCCCCTAACTTACCACACTCGGCATCTATGAGCCTACATTGGGGGAAAATGTTGCACAATGTTCCTTTTTCAAAAGGAAAAAGTGTTCTTTCTCAGAGGTTTACACAGTTGTAACATCTTTGCCTATGTGACACACGGTGTAGGAATGTGTGCAGGAGGACTCTTAGCTCGCTGGTACTGAGGAAAAAGAAGAGCCACTCTGTTAGAGATAAACACCTGAAGATGATTTATGCTTGTTTGCACGGCTTCCTCTTGCATGCTCCTTAAAACTGCACATTTGCTCTTCGTTGCAGATGGAACTGATGCAGCAGAATAAGGTCAAGGCTGAAATCCAGTCCCTAGCAGCCATCGCTCCTGATTTCCTCACCAGCATCTACCTGCCCAACAAGCTGCGTTACGGAGGCTGGGTATGAGCCCAATGCTGCTGCCTAGTGGAATAACAATGTAACTGCTAGTAAAGCTGGTTGCAAAACTAAAGAAAGATCATGTAACCCGCCCTGCCTGACCTTGTCAGACAGATTGAAATATGAAGTTGGGTTGTAATGTTTGCTTATTTAATAGTGATTGTGTTTATGTTCTCTAATTGTGTTTAAGAAATGTCTCATCCTATCATTAAAGCCCTGTAATCCCATTTACAAGTCAGAGCATGCTTTTGGTCTTTACGTTCTTGTTGGCCTTGTTTATATTCCCAAGATGTTTGGACCGGCTGTTGCAAAGTTCCCAAACACATTTATGTGGATCCGTTTCATTCATGGAGTTAATTATTCTACAATTGTTTCAGCATTGTCTTGCACGTTTTACAACCACTGAACTCCACAGTGTGTGTTGGTGAAAAGACTACAGGATGATTTAATGGTTTTGGAATTGGAGTAACTGAGGCAGCTCATTCATTAATGCACAACATATAAAAGCTGGTTCATATAATCGGTCCTCCAGCAGGTGGAGACAGTGTTCATTAAATGGGAGAAAGGAGCAATGTTGTGAGCTTCATCAGGGAAGGGAGAGCTAAAGACCTCACTATAGTCATAATGTGGATAAAATCCCATCACAGACATTTAGGACAGAAAAAAAACATTTCATAACTCAAATATTTTGTAAACCTATAGAATAGATGATCTTGTGTTGAATAGGTGTCATGTGCATTACTGTGAGGCTGAACAGACAGTTTCAAGGCTCGTCTTTATAGAAGAGAGCCTTTTTATTTTATTTGTGTGCATCTTATTTACGCATTTCTTTACCTACTATAACCATAACTTTTACAGTACAAATCTACATACAAGGGTAGATCACAATGTTTAATAACATAAAAATGGGTGCTGAAAATATTTTACATCTGAAATAAATTACTAAAACGTTTGAGACTTTTTTGTAAGATCAAAAAGAGTTGTGTTGAGTAAATAAAAGGGGAAAAGTGGGTCAAGAACCCGAAAAAACTAATTATAGTTTTTTTAAAAATGCCCTATACTACCCCTACCAAAGTGATTCAAGTGTGCCATTAGTATACTTCTTTTGAATGTACACTTGGCTCATACTGACAAGTATACAGAAAAGTCTAAGTATATTTGGCTTATAGGTCTACTTGCTTAATGTTTTGATCAAGATATACTTAAGAAAGGTATAATTCATTATTCTTGTCTTGTAGGCTTACAGAAAATACTTGGCTTGGAGATGTGCTTACTTTTTGATAGTGTAGCCTATTAAAGTGTGTGAGAGTTTGTAAGAGGATGTTTTGACATGAATTTACTTCAATTCATCAAGTTTGCAGATTATCCGTTCACCATAGAGGCATGGAAGAACACCACATTTTATTATTTTTTGTAATCTCGTCACAAATCATCAAGTCAATAGCAAGAGGAGCAAGTCTCTTTACGTAATACATAAACCATTGGTTAAGTACTATAAGTTAAAGTATACAAAGTACACTTTCATGAACTAAAAAGCAGAGATGCATACAAGTCATTTTTAGCATATCCAAGTCAGGTTTCAAGTCTTTGGTGAAAGAAGTATTCAGATAACTTACAAGTACAAACACCACACTTGCAGTAAAAAGCCTACATTCACAATTTTACTTAAATGTCAGTGGGAAAAAAGAGTTTATAATCTAAATTTAAATTAGATTATTGCCTTGTTTGGGAATATTAGTTAGACTTGACCATAGAACTTCTTGCTGGTATGCAAATTAAACACAGGGACCCAAGAGCCATTTAGCCATTTATTGAGGGAAGATAGTAGGTGGAGGACGGATGATGAATGAAGATTTTTCTGTACAATTAACAAATTAAATCAATATATATTGCCATGTTTACCACAATTAGAAATAATAAACAAGAGGTACATAAGTTAATTTACATTATTAATGCATCAATTTAAGGATTAAATCTTTTCAGATTCTCCATCCAGATCCTAATTATAACAGCACAGGCTATAGGAGAAAAAAAGTGGAAATACTCAAGTAAAAGTAATGGAGAAGATGTACCTAGTTACTTACAACCACTTCTCAGTACAGTAAAACAAACAGTGTTTACTCTAGGGTTAAGAGGTGAGCAACAAATGTCGGTTCCTGTTTTTAATAGACGATCTTCGTCAGTGGCATTACGTGACCGCTGGTGGGCGTGGCTCCGTGCTTGTGCAACATTCTCCTGCTACGTCACGCTGTGATAGAAGTGTTATAATTCCTCCAGCTGGAGTTTCCTCAAAGTGAAAGAAGAATCGGTTTAGGAAAACTGCCGAGGAACACAAGACCGAGCAGGATTTAAATATCAAAGGATAAAAAGGTGGGTTCATATATTATAATAACTGTAGCCTATAAAGGGGGATATGCTGTAGCAGGGATGGTTTACATGGACCACATGTAGCCTGCAGTCTCATGTCATGCTTGAAGATAACTGTTTTTGTCTGCCATCAATCAAACCTTGACTTGATAAGCTTGTACTGATCAAATCTGATTAAAAAAATACCTAAAAAAATAAAAATTTAATTAAAAATACCTTTAGTGTAAATTTAAACCTTAATTTTTCATGTTGAAGTTTTTTGCTGCAGACTCCCAATTTTTACTCTAGAGAAGTTGTTAAGAAAAAATGTTAAAAGCAACTAAATACTGTGAGATAACTGTTGTTTGGGGGACTGTATGAATAGATGTCAATACCAGTTTTCATCTTAAATCCTGTTTTAATCTATCAGATTGTGGATGCTGGGATAATAGTGAATGGGTGAAATAAAAAAGCATGGTTAAAATAAAGTTGTGTACAGTTAATTTACAATTTACAATCTAAATCTAAGATGATGTCCTTTCAGTGATAACCTCATTAATGATTATTATATTAATAATCATTAATTATTAATTTCGGAGTCAAGGTCAGTTTCCTCCAAAACTGTTAATTTGTAGAAATAAGGTATTTTATGAATTGGTAACAACAATAATCATTAAAAAACACACAGACTATACATAGCATCTCGTCTGACTGTGTGTGTGTGTGGATGTTATGAGATCCAGCCCCTGCATGTTTTGTAACACATGGTGGATGGTGAGGGCTCAGTCTGTTTCATGTATGTCTTTCATCTGAGCAGCAGCCAGATGGCTCTCCTTCGTTGAGAGACAGGTCCTTGAGAGGCCTTCCCTTTTCCTTCCCCTCTTGTCAAGGACAGCTGACTACAGAGCAGAGTGAATGAAAGTAGTCTCTGAGGCTTTAAACATATAACATTCCTTTCACTGGTCATAGATTAGTGTGGAGTTAGTCATGTTTCGCAAGACATTTTTCATCTGTTACGTCAAGGTGGACTGGGATATGTTCAGGTAAAACCATCAGTTTTGGTAGAAAATATTCTTAAATGTTACCTGAATAGTTAGACCTTTTTCACATTGTTGATATCTATCTTTATTTATTATTTAATAATGTTAGTCCCAAGGTGTAAGTAGCATTTCAATATCTGAACATTAGGGAATATACTGTATGCAATGGATGTCTAATTTGCTTTCCCTCTTGACGTATTATTAATGCTTTTCCTCCTTCTCATTCTCAGGTTAAGAGTATCACATATGGACGCAGTGATCCGTCGGTGCCCTTTCCTCACTGGTGTGCCCAGTGTCTTCCTGCAGCTGGCTGGGAAATCATCGCTGGCGAGCTATGCCCAAAAATGCCCCGTGATGATGGACCTGGCCTCCAGACCTCTGGCCAGAGCTCTGTCCTCTTCAGCTTCTGTGTTCAAAGGCCCTCCAACAAATGATGGTCAGTTTTAAGGCATCCAATTATAAATTTATATGATTTGCTTTTTTTTTATTTTGTACACAGATATAGAAATTAATTCTTGTCTTCTGTAGATCAAAAGCCTGAAGTCAAGTTGCCCCCAGGTCACGTCACGCCCACTACTGGCCAAGCGGTAGGCTCCAGATGTCCCTTCCTGGCTGCAGAGATGGGGCAGAAAAACAACAGGGTGGTGAGAGAGGCCAGCATGGAGCTGCAAGAGGACGTCCAGGAGATGCTCTCTGCACGCACAGGTAAGCAACCGCACAGCCACACCTGTAACTGGATATCCATAGAGGAAGTCAGTGATGTAAATTGTGAAAAGGTCCTTGTTTGGAGCATAGTGACATTTTTTTTTTTTTTAACAATGTCTTTATTGTTTTTTTGTTATACAAACATCAGCATTATTATGCAATATATTCAATACAGCAATACACTTTTCCCTTTCTTACAGGGCCTAAATCAATATACAGCTTCACAGTATAAATCATACAATTGAACAGTTAAATGGCACCTCTAACAAAATGAAGATACACATAAACAGAAAGTAAATATATAGAAAATAAATAAATACAAATAAAAGATTTTCAAAAACAAGAATCCATTCCCTTCTGAGGGTCTAACACTATTGTGAATTTTTAAGTATCCTAGCATAGTGACATTTAATGTTCATAGACAATGAATGTATTGATTTAGAGATCATTAATAGTGTGCATCTTTCTTAAACAGGGAAAAAAGATGTTTCGCTTATTGAGGCAGAAGAGGCCAACACAGGGACACCAAAAAACCTTCTTAAACCTTCCAAAGTGTCTCACCTGCTGAAGGACAATCTGCCCAAGGGTAAGAAAGACTCTTCTTAATGATCAAAAACTTCTCTTTTTTTTTAAATCTTATTATAAAACCCTCCTCCACTTTTCCCCCCCCATCAGTCGTCACCTTTCAGTATGACAAGTATTTTGAAAAGAAGATTGAAGGCAAGAAGACAGATCACACATACAGGGTTTTTAAGACGGTGAACCGGCGTGCCTCAACGTTCCCCATGGCGGACGACTACTCAGAGTCTCTTCACGCAAAGAGAGACGTGTCCGTGTGGTGCAGCAACGACTACCTCGGCATGAGCCGTCACCCGAGAGTCACCCAGACAATCATGTGAGTAGGCTCACTGATCAGCAATCACCCATAAACATATGAGGGTGGTGATAAATACAGATTCAGCTCTGATGAAATATGATACGGTGGTTTTAAGATCTTTTATTTTTTTCTTCAAGGGAGACATTACGAAAGCACGGTGCCGGTGCTGGAGGCACACGAAACATTTCAGGGACAAGCAAATTCCACGTGGAGCTGGAACACGAGCTGGCTGACCTGCACGATAAGGACGCTGCACTCCTGTTCACCTCCTGCTTTGTAGCCAATGACTCCACTTTGTTCACTCTGGCAAAAATACTACCAGGTACATTAAACTAAGCTTGGAAATATTATATTTTTATATTATATATATTGTGACCTAAAGTTCCATGTCGGAATTGACTTGATTAAACCCAATTCAACATTTTTTTCCATTTGTTTACTCCTCTAGGTTGTGAAATCTACTCTGACGCCGGCAATCACGCATCAATGATCCAGGGAATAAGAAACAGCGGGGTCAAGAAGTTTATCTTCCGTCACAATGACGTCAGCCACCTGCGAGAGCTGCTTGAGAAGTCTGACCCCTTCACTCCAAAGATTGTTGCCTTTGAGACGGTGCATTCAATGGATGGTAAGTACACAGCCCTCCATGCTGGTGTCAGTCTTATTTCATTTAAAGGACATTTAAAAGATTTTATCAGAATCACAATCAGCAACACTTCATTGATCTCCAGAGGGAAATCGGGGCATTACAGTTGCTCTTATAAGAAAGCATAAAGAAATATAAGAATAATATAAATAAAGGAGTATATAACGTGTAAATTATACAGTACATAATGCTACAATGTATGTAGAGAAATATAAATAAATAGTAAAAATTAGAAATATAAGAAATATGTACATCAAACATATACAATATATAACCACGGTGTAAATAAAAAAAAAAATGCTGGGAAGTGGGATCTATTAAGTGTGTTAAATATAAATGCAAGAATAGTATAAATAATAATTAAATAACAATATTTCTTGAAATTTACAGTATAAATGCAGTATTGACTATTGCACAGTTTAGTTTTTGTACAATTTATTCACCTGTGCAATACTCATTAATACTGCATCTTATAACACTTTTTTTATTTATTCCTAATTGATGTGTTTCTATGTTTGATGTGTTTTAATTGTTTGTTGGAAAATGAGAAACATACTGATTTACATTACTGTCACCACAGAAATGTGAGTAATATTTCTCAAAATTAAATTATTAAAAAATAAATGAAATTAAGAATAATTTAAAATAATAAATAAATAAAATTAAGAATAATTAAAAATAAGAAAAATAATTGCTGTGTTTACAAAGCAGGCATCACATCACAGCATTTGCTATGATAAATGATGATAATGATAAATAGTCTAATGAATGCCGTGCCTTCGACAGGGGCCGTGTGCCCACTAGAGGAGATGTGTGATATTGCCCACCGGTTTGGTGCCATCACTTTCGTGGATGAAGTTCATGCTGTAGGCCTGTACGGGCCCAGAGGAGGAGGGATCGGGGACAGAGACAGAGTCATGCACAAGATGGACATCATCTCTGGTACCCTTGGTAAGTAGAACCCTCACTAATGAGGGGAAATCCATCATAACACCCTTACTAGTTAACATTATGTGCTCCTCTCTGACATGTAATGGGTTATGTTTCCAGGCAAGGCCTTTGGCTGCGTGGGCGGCTACATCACCAGCACCGACGCCCTGGTGGACACGGTGCGCTCCTACGCCGCAGGCTTCATCTTCACCACCTCCCTGCCCCCCATGCTGCTGGCGGGGGCGAGGGAATCCATCAAGGTGCTGAAAAGTGAGGAAGGCCAGGGACTCAGGAGGAAACATCAGAGGAATGTCAAGCTGCTCCGACAGCTGCTGATGGACTCGGGCCTTCCCGTGGTCCACTGCCCGAGCCATATCATTCCTGTCCAGGTATGGAAATTAATAATTTATCCGTGCTGATGCAGGGATTCACTTGAGAATCTTTCACTTCTATGACTATGTCTCTTTGAAATGTGACACATGATGTGTCTGTTTGGCAGGTGGCGGATGCAGAGAAGAACACAGAGATCTGTGACATCATGATGTCTCGTTACAACATCTACGTGCAGGCAATCAACTACCCCACTGTGGCTAAAGGAGAGGAGCTGCTGCGCATCGCACCCACGCCGCACCACACTCCCCAGATGATGTTCTACTTTGTTGGTATGCCCACTCTATAAATTATGATGCACATCTCCTGAATCAGAAATATCCAAAGTATTATGTGTTGGGTTATATAAAATATCTGGTGAGAGTAAAATTCTCAATTGGAATAAGAATAAAATGTCATTATACTTAGAATTAACCTCATCATTAGCAAAGATGATGAAATACTTGAAGTTGCTGACCCTGTTAAAGGAGATGTTTAGGTGAATATTGCAACTCTGAAACAGCTCCCAGTATACATTGGATAGTGAGACATGTATTCCAAAACACAGTTTGAAACACGTTTTACTCTTTTAGGAAGATCTAGTATCCATAATTTTTGGCAAAGATTGTTGTATCCTCAGCTGTTTGTTCTCTGCTCTGTCCCCACAGACCGGCTGGTGAAGACGTGGAAGGAGGTGGGTATGGAGCTGAGGCCGCACTCCTCAGCAGAGTGTGACTTCTGCCAGCAGCCTCTTCACTTCGAGCTGATGAGCGAGAGGGAGAAGTCCTACTTCACAGGCCTCAGTCACATGATATCAGCAGTAGCCTGATGTCATGTAAAATACTAAAGCCCAGCAAGCCCCACCTCCTAGTACTCAAGCTATTTATTGTATTTACATTAAATATATCACTGCGTGTTGTGTCACCAACACAAATGTACGCTTAAATTAGATTATTTATCATTTTATTATTTATTTATTGCCTTGTCTGGGAGTATTAGTTGACTGAACCATAGAACTTCTAGCTGGTATGCACATTAAAACACCAGGATCCGGGAGCCATTTGATAATCTATTCAGTGAGGATAATGGATGAAGATAATATTGATTTTTCTGAAATCAATATATTGCCATGCTTACCACAATTAGAAATAACAAACAAGAGGTACATAATTTATCCAATATTATTAATGCATCAACATCTTAAGGATGAAATACTTTCACATTCTCAATCCGCATCCTAATTATAATAAACATAAGTTAATCACTTCACAAAATATACAACCACTTTCTTCTAAAATGAACACATTGCCTTACTTACTGGGTTTGACTTTTCCTCACATGTAAGTGGCTTATATCACACTGGTCTCAGAGAATTAACTAGAGGCTTGAGATTTTGAACACTGGGGATCGAAACCCTGGACCTTCTTGCTGTGAAGCAACAGCACTAACTGCGCCGCTGTGCCACCCACTGTATATCTGTGCTTGTCCCATGCATAATTCACATCATGTAAATGAATCCCTCGATTAAAAAACAAATGCATGACATTTGAATGAGGCTTTTTTTGTATAGCACTAGAGCATCTAAAGGTTGAATTAACATTTTCTAAAGGCCTTGTTTCAGATAAGGAGGACTGTGCTTGTAGGAAACTGCAGCAACGGCAATCGTTTTATTGTTTTTGTTTTTTATGCTGCCTTTTTGAAAGAAAAAAAATCCCCTTTTCCTATTACCAGGTGGGTTGTTTTACTGATGTGTTGCAAATGTGCCTATTATATGTTACGCAAAGATCTAATCGGAATAATCTATCTGAACATTTCACGCTAGAATAATCTTCAAGTATGAGAGGGCAGATGGCGTGAAATATCACACACTCACTCCAACCCAGTGAACACGCAGTATCTTAAATCACTAATATGGTGCAACCATGTCTTACATGCAGTTTTATCTTTGTACATTTACCATGACACCCAGGATATTTGCTGCACACACGTGTACTGTATGTGTAAACTATTTCATTACATGCAGCACTCCTGGTTTATCTCTCATGTCAGTGATAACATGTTATGGAATGTGGCATTGCTTCCTCCTGTAGATACATCACAAAAGGTCAGTGAAGGAGACGTATGTGGATTAGGGATGTAAATAGTAGTGTTTATAGTAAATAGTAATGATTGTAATAAGTAGTTCTATCATAAACAACATGAAAGGCATGACTGTTTTTCATCAGAAGACCTTCTGGCTTAGTAAAAAGGCAGAGATGCATCAAGTAGTGGTGTTCATGTATAATCAGCTTAAGGGCAGATTTGCGGTCATCCATTCATGAAATGCATCTCATGGCGTTCTTGGTTTTCACCACGAGGAGGCACACTGGCTCTCCTGTTTGGAGCTGTGAAGCCGTGACGACAGACACCTCCTCCCTTTAGCAGATGACTCATAGCTGGAGCAGCAGCTTTCATGATCAACCACTAGATGGTATCAGTAGAGAACAGGATATTGTGTTTCCCATCTAGATAGCATGGCAGATCATATTGGTTGTAATAAAATGCAGCAAATACGCTTCAATGTATTTCACACAGCATGTCAGGCATTACAGAGAATTTTAAATGAATCGTCAGATTTATCTGTCATCGTTGTAGCAGCCTGGTTATAATATGTAGCTTTTTCATACAAGATAGAATTAACATTTCTGTTGACATTTTCTATCCTGCCTGCCCTATGATCAGCATGTCAAGATAAAATGAGGTCAATAAGAAAGCCCTTTTACTCCCACATGCAGAGAAACATCAATGGAGAGGAAGCTCTCCTCCCATCTGTCTCATCCTCAGTGTACATGTGCACGTGACGGGTGTGTTTATGTGTCCGTCGGGGTATAAACAGCACTTGACATGCAAAAACCTGGGATTCTGTAAAAATCAAAGACTATAGTTGAAAGTGTGCTCTCTCTCTTTCCTCTGAGTGAATTACCATGAGCTCACGTTTGGAGCTGCGTTATGTAACCAAAGTGTTGGTGGAAGAAGTGGAGCAGTCAGGTGACCAACACCACTGTCAGAACATGAATCAATACTCCAGTTATGTTCATGTAGTTGATTTCAAAATCTTGAGACTTATTCATTATACACTGCAGCACCATTTGGTTCTTGGATTGATAAACAAGGTCATCCTTCCACCTAAAATAAATCTTGCTTCATATACAGGGGAGTTCAGTATATCTACATCTGTTGTTGCGTTGTTTGACCTCATTGTCACATATTATTTCCTTCATCCATCACTGTCTTTACGGTTGCAGGCTGCCCAGTTCCTTAATGCAAAATAGTCTGAGGGCAGGTCCAACACTTCTACACTTCATAGATTGAGAGTTCAACCGGAACAGCAATCATGTGTGGTACTATGGACCACAGCCAGTATGTGTTATGTGGTGGTTGGCTGTTGGAGGCAGGTGCTGAAATGGTGGTGTTTTGTGGTGTAGTGTAGCGATGATATGGTGCCTGTTGTTGTGTGTTGTGTGTTGTGTGATCAGTCCATGGTTGAGAGCATTTGTGTGTGTGTGTGTATGTGTGTGCGTGTGTTTGTGTGCAGGTTTAGCCCTATATTCCTCTGTTAATCCTGATGCTCTGCACATCTGTGTCTCCCCCCCGCTCACGTGTGCAGACAGATGAGCTGCGTGGCTGGATTCCCACTGCACGCGTCTCTCTCTCTCTCTCTCTCTCTCTTATTCCTCCACATTCACCCATTCACTTGCATTATTATACACATAAGTGGCGAACCATGCATCTAGTGTTTGTGGCTGCATTCTAAGGAAAGACATTCATACACACAGCAACATGCTTTTTGAATGAATGTCACCATGTAACATACAGAAGCGTGGGAAATAAAGTCCTTCATATACTTCACCTCGTGTGTAAGAGGAAAAATTGAGGAAGAGAGCCATTTCAAGGGTGTGTCTAATGCTGATAATGATTATTATCATGATGAAAGATGACAACATACTTCCTTTATGAAATGTTCTGCTGCTCTACTGCATCACCGATTCAAAGTCAGCAGTAGAGTTTAGACTAAACTAATGGATTCAGCACATTTGTTGTTGTGTACTAAATGGATAATGAATGGACAGGGATTTAATTGTAAATACTTCATTGCACTTCCTCCTGTGTAATAAACAGATACTAGTAAACTGCTAATACTAACTTATAGTGGTTGTAATATGACTAGTATTGTTATATGAATAATAAAAATGTGGAAATTTGCCTTCGGCTTCATGGGTTGGTCAAAACACATCATAGTAGATCACAGTAAATACAATAACTAGCACAACATGCACAGTACAGATAACAATAACAGACAGTGTGAATGGTGTTTATGAGTTTAGCAAAGTTATGCATTGGGTATGAAAGACTTGTTGTAAATGTTCTTGGTCGCTGGGGCAGATATATATAACGTATATATATATATTCCCAAGGGCAGTTTTATAAATTCTTTCTAGTTGCATACTATATAGGTAAATGGCTTATATATACAGAATCTGGTCCCGGCTAAGATACAGTATGTCATAAGATTGCAGGCAAAGTATGCAGAATATAGGTTAGGGGAATTTGGTTTTGAACATGATACACAAATATGCAATAATAATACATGTTATGTGCAATAACAGATAATAATGCACACAGTGCACTTTCATAGAATAAGCTACTGGAGTTACCCTGCACTATACTCATTTTGAACAGTCTCCTCTGCACTATATTCACTTTTTTAATAGTCGTGTATCTCAGCTGTTACCCTGCATTATATTCAGTTTTCACAGTTTTCTTCATCTCCTTGTATTTTTATATCTGGTATATTTTTTTTGTACTTTGTACTTTGCACTACTAACTTTTTTACTGCCTTTTTACTGACATGTTTTGCACTATGGAGCTGTGATGCTGGAAACTTGAATTTCCCTCGGGATCAATAAAGTTACAATCTATCTATCTATCTATCTATCGATCTATCTATAATGCAATTCCACCTCATTTGTTAAGAGTGTCCACCATTCCATCATGCAACTATGCAAATATTATGTTACTCTAACCCAGACACACCTTCAGCCCCCATGGGAATTTTTAAGTGATAAAAATGAATAATTAATAAGTCACACAAGGTTACAACAAGGTCATTTGGTAGCATTGAACAGAACTAATTTAGTCCCTATAGGAAAATGTGGGGGATCATATTTAGTGATTGTTGGTGATAACAACCCCCTTAAAATAATTCTGCATAAACTTCTTACATGGGTGGCATCTTGCGTGGGGCACAGTCAAATTGAAACTGCTGTGTGTTGCTGAGTGCTGTTGTTGAAATTGTTGTGTGTTGCTGTGTGTTTTTTTGTTCTTCTTTTTTTGAGGTATTTATTTGTTTTGTCTTATCTTTTATTTGATTTGTTTTCTTTGTTAGATATGTGAAATACATGAAATGTCATGTCTCTCTTTCTTTGATTACTGTGGAAATTCTGACTAAACATTTCATTGTGCAATTTAATTATTAATATTGTTAGTCTGTCTGTATGTTTATATATGTTTATATGTAGAATTCAATAAAAAAATATTGTTTAAAAAAAATCTGTAATATCACAAAACACTGGTTTATGAATAGTGATTGACAAAAATCGAGTGACTCCATTGAGATGAAACTTTGTGCTATTTCTGCTATGACTTTAAATCATAAGGAATAAACTCCTCCCTCTTGAGTTGCTCTACTGTCAACTAAAAAAAAAGAAAAACTCTCCCCATGCATCGGAATGGTAGAAGGAGAATGTGCATGGAGGAGGACCCTGGTACGATGTGGAGTAGCTGAAGTTGATGAAGAGACTTATATAAAACAGTCCCATTTAAAACTTACATGTGTGGTAAATGAAAGAGTAATGAGGTCTCCATCAGGACAGGTCAGACTCACTGACTGATGGAAATAGAGAAGAGGAAAAAGGGGAAATCTCTTCGCTTCAAGCAGAAAAAGCAGCCATGCACTACTGGCGGAGGAGCAACATTTCTAACGCTTCTTTTTCTCGGCTGAAAATGTAGTTTGTGTCTCGTCGCTCGGGCGGACCATGTAGTAAAGTATTTGCGCTTTAGCTTAGCAATGTGGTATGATATTGAGTCCGATATGTCTACTAATAATGTGACGCCGAGTAAAAGCGTGGAATGGCTGCAGCTGGAGTTAGAGTCCGGGGCGACCTCTCTGCTCCTGCTGGACTGTCGTTCGCACGAGCTCTACGAATCATCCCACATCGAGACCGCCATCAACCTGGCCATACCGGGGCTGATGCTCCGGAGGTTCAAGAAGGGCAACATACCGATCCGGACCATCATCCCCAACCACGAGGACAAGGAGAAGTTCATCAGGCGGTGCAAGACGGACACGGTGGTCCTGTACGATGAGTGCACCGGAGTGGACTGGCACCAGGACAGCGGAGCTCCGACGTCCGTTTTGGGGCTGCTACTTCAAAAACTGTGGGAGGACGGCTGTAAAGCGTATTACCTGGAAGGTACAAATAGTTTCTCTGTCGAATTAACCCCAAAAGAATGAAATTATACATTCATGTTGAATAGTAGGTAGTTAAAGTGTGTCTGCGATGGAGTTTAGAACGGTAGAAAACGGCTACTAACTGACAATTCTAGAACGTTAGTAACAGTAGAAAACGGCTACTAACTGACAATTCTAGAACGTTAGTAACGATAGAAAACGTCTAACTGACAATTCTAGAACGTTAGTAACGATAGAAAACGTTGAACTGACAATTCTAGAATGTTAGGAACGTTAGAAAACGTCTAACTGACAATTCGAGAACGTTGGTAACGTTAGAAAAACGTCTAACTTACATTTCTAGAACGTTGGTAAATATCAAGCTAGTTTTGCGCAATATTAGCATAAGCTAGCATCTTTATAAGCTGTATTAAAGGCGAACAAGCTAAGCAGTTTAAACTTTCAAATACCGACTTTTTGAATGTTAATACTGCGAGACGTTTATCTCTGTTGTTGTGTAGTAACGTTACAGACGTTGACGTTACTAGAAGCGCTATAACGTCCATCCTGTGTTGTGGGTTTTGCGGTTTGTGAGCTGTTCAAAAAGTTTGTGTGTCACTGAGATTCTCAATTAAAATTCCAAAATGGCTGCGCCATGTTTTGCTCTAGCAGGAACAGGCATGCATTTCATGAATGGTTCTTTTTTTGGGGGGAACTTGAGCAGCTTCTTTTACAGCTCTGCTTCCACACACACCCAACAGACTTTTATTTGCTATTGAAAATATGATTAATAATAAGCAGTTTATATAGGCTTTTATTTTAATAAATGATTCATTTCTTACTATGGTGTGACTTTGTTAACCTGTGTGTTGTTGGCTCTTGTCCAGGTGGATTTGTAAAGTTCCACACAGAGTACCCAGAGCACTGTGAGACCCTCCTAGACAGCTCCTGTCCCAGCTCCTCTCCTCCGCTGTCCGTCCTGGGTTTTGGGAATCTCCGGATCAGCTCGGATTGCTCCGATGGGGAATCCGATCGAGAGCCGAGCAGCGCCACGGAGTCCGAGGAGAGCCCCATCCCCAGCAATCAGCCCGCCTTCCCCGTCCAGATTCTCCCCTACCTTTACCTGGGCTGCGCCAAAGACTCCACCAACTTAGACGTGCTGGGCCAGCACAACATCAAGTACATCCTGAATGTCACACCCAATCTCCCCAACATGTTTGAGCACGACGGCCACTTCAGGTACAAACAGATCCCCATTTCGGACCACTGGAGTCAGAACCTGTCCCAGTTCTTCCCAGAGGCCATATCATTTATAGGTGAGTAGGTCAATAACTGGCTTTGTTCAACTTACAACTCACTGACACACTTTTCAGAAAATAATTGTTAAATAATTAATAATAATTAATAATTGAAAAAATGTTTTTGTCACAAGGAGTGTCATGTACTGTATCATAGCCGTGTGGGCTGGGTACCTTTTATGATGCTTAAACCTTAGTATTAATTAAGTCATTGCTTGATAATTATGTTTAATAACAATGTAATAATCACTACTTCGGAATCATTTATTAACAATGATTATTTGGTAAACTGGTTTGTGAATGGATTTGTGGGACAGGTGGGAGTTTTTCAGATCACAGCCTGATTGTACTGTTGTACAACAATATCGCTGAATTTCTTTTATTAAAAACAACAATTCATCTTGAAACTAAACATATATTTTCCTATTTTTGGTGGCATTACAACATTATGTTTCAGTTTCATTATTGCTGCGTTGTCTATTGCCACGACTGCACCTGAAACCGCAGCTTGTTGACTTGTTTGTTTGGTGGTTGCATGGATGTGTTTCATGAACTAGTTTCCAAAGGTTTTAGGTAGAATGAGGAAGGAAATGGTGTTTCCACTCTCTGGGGTTGTGTTTGAATGTAGGTTCACAACAACAAGCGCAGTGTTGTTTAGTTGACAGTTGTTTGCTGATGTGTGTAATTAACGGTCTACTAGGCACGCCGTTTTCTAGGTCAAATGAATTCTGAAAACAAGAACAGCAGAAGCTTGTGGTACCTTTTATTGTGCCATCAGCAGGGTTACATCTGTCAACTACATTGTAATACAAGAAAATATGAATCAATGAAAATATTATTTAGAACAACAACTTTCTGCTGACAGTAGATTTCCCTTGGTCTTACAGATGAGGCTCGGTCTAAACAGTGTGGCATCCTGGTCCACTGCCTGGCCGGCATCAGCCGCTCGGTCACCGTCACCGTGGCCTACCTGATGCAGAGACTCAACCTCTCTCTCAACGACGCTTATGACTTCGTCAAGAGGAAGAAGTCCAACATTTCCCCGAACTTCAACTTCATGGGTCAACTCCTGGACTTTGAGAGGACGCTGGGGCTGCACAGTCCCTGTGATAACCGCTCAACCAACGAGGAGCAGCTCTTCTTCACCACGCCAACCAATCACAACGTCTTCCAGCTGGACACGCTGGAGTCAACATGAGGATCGATTGATTGGATGGCCTTTCTTGTCATTTCCTGGGGTGTCTCTGAGGTTTTTTTCCGAGCCCGTCAGACGCCTAAATAGCTGACACAAGTCAGTTACAGTATTTCTGCACCAAAAGGAACTATATTGATCTGTTAAAGGAGCCTGTGTCCCAGAGAACATGATCCATTAGATCCAGCCTGCCTGCCTTAATTTCTAATACAAGGATGACTTTTGCTCTCAACCATACATGGCATTAATCAATGGTCATGTACGACCATAATAGCAGGACATTTCATAACTTTTCTATTAAATCTAGGATTGACTGTTATTTGTTATTCACCAACTGTAAAGCGGATGTTAATGTGTGTCTTTGTATGAGTTTTGATTATTGCCTTGATGGTCTAAAAGGAGTCTTTGGCCAATCCGAATGTTTTCTGGGGACCAATCCGAGATGTTTTGATGGTACTCTAGCTGAGGGAAATAAGCTACTACAGTGATCTGGCCTTGAAATATTGTCCTTCTTCTGATAACTGTTGGCAGCTCACTTGCAGCAGAATGGAGTTACTGCAGAAAGCATTTTTTTGTGCTTTCACTCAGAATACCGTCACTAATGTCTGGTAAACACCACAATGTTACGTAGTTCTTTAAATACAAGATCGAGTGGCCACTTTCTGTTAAAACATCAAAGTTAAAACACATTATTCTCTAGAAACGCCCCTGTACATTCTGTTGCTTATAACTGCATTATTTGCATGTGATTGTGTTCTACCAAGGATCTTGTTTTGTAACCTTTAGGTCACATTTCCTGTTGTTGTTGTTGAGGCCTTGACCATAACCTAACATGAAATTGAACCATACGTCAGTTACTACCAGGTCATGGTATAGTGTATAGGACTGGCTTTTGCCCCGATTGAAAGGAACAATTTCAGTGAGTAATCAGTGTATAAAGGAATAGATGTTGACCTTTGTTTTTACTCCGACAGTCTTCAGTCTGCAGCTACTCCTTCCGTGGCACAATAATGTTAAGGGAAACATGATGTGTGTGTAATTAGCTGTTCTATATTGCCAGTCTTGTCTCAGAACAAATGAGTGAGTTTGATGTATGAAAGGAAATGAGTTTGACAAAATGTGTTTTTACCTCACAAAGAGACATTTTCAGGGATTTTTATACAAGTCATCTGTGTCTCGTCATGGCCTCTTAAAAAGTGCATCCAAGGGCTGTTTCGTTTGGTATGTTTGTAAAGATGTACATAAAATGTGGTTGTCATGGGGGACATTTTCTTAAAATCATGAAGGATGTGAAAGTGACCCTATTTTGACCCTTATGTATAGTGTATGTAAAGCTAAATGTCCAAGACATTCTGTACAAGTTTATACAACAAATATATTGTATATTTTTACTTGAATACCTTTTGTTTGTCTTTGTTAAGAGTTTACTGAAAGTTGATAGCACACTTTCACAACGTTTCATAGTATGTGGTTGAGTCAGGAGTCTCAGAGCGCATCGAGAGGTCAGAGAGTTGTGGCTCTGGTCTATCCAGCCCTGAGGCTCTAGGTGTGGTCAGATGTCGGCTTTCTGTCCACTCTGATGCCTTGCTTCCTGTCTCTGACACAAAGACAAGTGACAGAGCCAGATCTGTCAATACCACAGTGCAGACACACCCATTACCAGTCACTCAAACAGCGCTTAAAGGAAGAGGAAGATGACATGTACTCTACCACAGATACTTCCGACAGCTCTCCTCTGCTACTTGGGGAGTGATCACTTTTAATGACAGTGTTGTGCCATAGCCATGTGAAGCGCATTCGCCTGTGATTAATAGAAGCAGCCAACAAACCTATGTAAACAGTGTAGGCTAATATATGATATGATTGAATAATGGTACTTAATCAGTGTTTGTCTGCATTAATATAATAGAATATAGTGCAAGAGTTGCCAACAATGTACACAGGAATATGACTTAGTGATACAGCGCAGTAAAAACCAAGAAAGGTAAAAGTTAAAAGGTTAAATTAAAAAGTTTAAAAAAGATAGATACAGTATTAAGTGTAGTATAGTATAACATAGTATACAACATAGTATAGTACAGCAATTTAACATAGTATGGTAAAAGTACAGTATAGTACAGCAATATAATAGTATATAGTATAACATAGTGTAAGATATGTAAGGGATAATGTACAGCATTCCGATCATTATTGTGAAATAAACCCAGACAGTGTGATGCAAGGCCCGCTAGCTGCAATGACCCACTAGCTGCACATTATCACACTTATTGCACGGCTACTTACTTAAGAAATCAATAATTTGACACAAAAATGGTTGACATCAGAACTGTGTCCATAGCAACGGTCTGTTATAAAGAAATAACAGACCGTAGAAAGCTGTGATTGACCAATCAGAATAGAGTATTCAACAAAGCCGTGTAATAAAACATAATGATAATAACTAGGGCTGCAACTAACGATTTTCGATTAATCTGCCGATCATTTTCTGGATTAATTAATTAGTTGTTTGGTCAATAAAATGTCAGAAAACTGAAAAATGAAGACCAGTTTTCCAAAGATGACATCCTCAAATGTCTTGTTTTGTCCAAAAACTCAAAAGATATTCAGTTTACTGTCAAAGAGGAGTAAAGAAACCAGTAAATATTCACATTTAAGAAGCTGCAATCAGAGTATTTTGGCTATTATTTTCTTAAAAATGACTCAAATGATTAATTGATTATCAAAATAGTTGGCGATTAATTCAATAGTTGACAACTAATCGATTAATTGTTGCAGCTCTAATAATAACATAATAATATGTAGTACAGCAATATAACAGATTTTAATAGAATATCAAATTTAATATGGTATCATATGGTATAGTAACAAGAATATATTAACAGTATGGCAAGGTATATAATCAGTCCAGCAGAGAGACAATGGAGAGGTGAGTGTCTGGAGTGAACCAGACACTACGGAGTAATGGGTCTGTGTGTGTGTTCAGGTGTTCCGAGGTGAATCACAGTGTTCATGTGTTACTGCCAGCGGCAGAAATCAGTTGTGCATACTTTGCCTTAAATCACCCAGTGATTAAACTACGCAAAACATTTCCAAAGTAGCTGGGAGAAATATGTGTTCCCCTTCTGAGTGTTATGTCAGATTTATGCTCCGTTACAGCTCCGGGAATTCTCGATGGGTTTGGTATTGTTTCTACCTTGTCTGGGAGATTTACTCATATGTTCTCCACCAGATGACAGAAAGATGATGCAGTGAATTCCCTTCCCTGAAGAAATGTATTTCCTGAACTGCAGCCAAGCTTTCAAGAAAGAAAAAAAATAGGTGGAGGGAAATGTTCTGTAGTTGATCTGTGCAGCAGTTCATGGTGCAATAACTGTCACTCTGTGGGATTTAATGACTTAAATACCGCACTAAAACACTTTGAGTTCCAGCTCCGGGTGTTTGAGATGACCGAGAATAATATTGTAGTATAGGCTGAAACTAAAATCTTCAACTTTTACAGCACATACAATACAGCACATGACGAGACTTGCAACACCTCACGGTTGTGATGATAAGAGCTGTTGAGTGATGGGTTTTCCAGCGTGACTGAACCCGGCTAGCCACATACCTGCAGGGCAAACCTGTGATTAGGTCTGAAAAGACACCCACGATAAGGCTATAGCCGCAGAGCGTGGAGCACACTGCCTGGGGATGATGGGAACCATTAATCAGAGATTATCTGTAACTGGCACTGGGCATCTACAGTAGAGAGGAGTGAGAAAATTATCTATATAAATATATATATATATATATATATATACACACACACACCTTCGTATACCAGTTTTTATCACTGTTGCATAAACTTCATATAAGTAAGGGATAATGTACAGCGAGCCGGTCAGTGTTGATTCACAACACTGACCGGCTCGCTGTACATTATCCCGCTTATTACGCGGCTACTTACTTAAGAAATCAACAATTTGATGCAAAAACAGTCCGCCAGAGTTCGAGATCAGAACTGCGCCCATAGCAACGGTCTGTTATACATAGCAACGGTCTGCTATAAAGAAATAACAGACCGTAGAATGCAGCGATTGACCAATCAGAATCGAGTACTCAACAAAGCCGTGTAATAATCAGATATAATGTACAGTAGCAGTCTATGTCTGGGATTCCCTTGCAGCAGCTTTTTGGCACCAACCCAGTGTCAAGTTAAGCATAGTCTTTTTCTGTAATTATAAATCATTTTGTGCCCCGCTGCCAACTTCAAAGGCAACGTGTGCAGTCTTAACAGCTCCTGTTTTCCCCCCGTTACTAAGTTACTCAAGAAAATCAATAGGGAACTCACGCCTGCTCATGTAAGTAGAAATTACAGAGAAATTATTCTGAACTTTTTAACACCTTTGATGAGAGAAAAAAGTATAATTTCCATGAACAAAAAAAAAAAAGGATGTGTGTACGTGTGTTATTCACAATATGTTTTGTGTGACGGGAGTATTTTTGTCCTGTTATGATCACACATGAAGGGAAGCAGAGGCTAAACCAGTGCTTACTCAGCAGTAGTTGCTGGGGAAGCAGATGTGCATGAGACTGACAGGATTGTAGCTCGGGGTGGGGGCATGTGTCTGTTTGCAAGCATGGTGTGTGTGTGTGTGTATGTGTGTGTGTGTGTGTGTCGAAGAGGCTGAGCAGAAGCCAGTCAGAGCTGGTTCACACCTGCTGTGGTTATGAGAACATACTTAGCATACTGCATGACTGACAATAATTTCACAGCTGCTTCTGCCTCTGATGCACAATAACTGGAATAGTTCATTTATTCAGCTCGCCCTCGCCTGAATATAGAGACTCAGTCGTTTTGTAGATGAGGGCCAATTCACCTTGTAGCCGCATTAGAATGAATTCATGTTTTGTTTATCCATAATAATGGTTCTAATAGTTCTGAAAGGGTCACTATTATCCTATTATACAGATAGATGTTTGTCCATCCTGCGGTAAAAGCCACTCTCATCTGAATAACTGCCATTCTTTACCGCAGGGATTTTTACTCCCAGTGGTCTCTCGCTCTGTTTGTTTACAGCAGATGTTCAGGGCCGAGGAGAATAATCCTAATCTCAGTATTTTGCCGAATGCTGCCGAAGAGGAGGTGACATCATGGAGGGCTGTGCTGTCCTCGGAGGAGCCATGCTGTCTTTATTCCTGAGAGAGGACACTTAATATATCATCATATACTGTATATATGCATTTCAGCGTCTAGACAGAGCCGTATGACAGGAATACAATCTATGGTTGTTACCGGCAATGACACCGAACATTATGAATTAATGGTTGCATTGAAACACAGAAATTCCCTTCAGCCGTGGTTCAATGAGCTATGTATAACTGTACTGGAATGGCATGCCAGTGATTTCATCTCCTGTTGTTGGGGATTTTGCCATTTGATTCTCAGAACACTTGAATCACATCGAAGCCATTTGCAATGCTTCCCACTTCCCCATATGTGTAATGGAAGATCCAAAGTTAGACAGGCTCTCATAGACACAGAGAGGAAGGACACATTTAGAAGCCGAACAAGGCTCAACTGTGTGGTCTGTTGCCATATTGTAAACTTTAACAACATAACCACAACTAATTATAACAAAATACTTCTGGTAGTGATCATATTCGCAATGCTGTCACCAGTGATGATTCAGATGTCTGCCGTTAGACATCTATCCAGTCATGCTCGGCTTTCCGGCCATCTAACAGGAAGTATCGTATCTCGCCAGATTTACTATCTTTCCAAAACAGCTCTCACAACCCTCCTCACTAACTCTTCAATCTTTTCTGAGAGACATGTCTGTCCTCTGATGAGGAAGAAAAGTGTGAGTTTTGGCAAAGGAGGATACTGGGTCATGTGTAAAAGCACGGCCACATGGAATACTAGTGGCAGAGCGAGGCAGCCATCTGTTAATACCAGAAGTCTCTCATTTCGAGGCCAATTTCGCCATCCGGCGATGTACAGTAGCCCCGCGCTCACCAAGCCACGAGAACAAGGTGATATTTGTTTTGCAGTTTAATCCGTGGCAAATGGCAAAGTGAATGAAAGGGAGCATTCCTCGTGTCTCGCTAGACCCAACACAAAGTAAAGGTCTTCTGTCTATCATGTGTTCGTGCTTGGGAACTACGGAGGAGGCCGTGCTGGGAGCTGTCTTGCTGTCTGGTATGCCATTCACACAAGGCCATATGTTGCTCACAGTACAGAACTGCTGAGTGAGCCAAAGAGCCTGTCTGTGCTTCTATAACATCAGTGACCCAACTAATGATGTCATAGTGCAGGGGACAGGAGTTTGTCTGTCACTTAAAACAAACAAATTAACACCCAGGCCTGCTGGAGAAAAGCATATGTTAGGATGTCTCTTATTTCTCCAGCTTAACATACAGTTTTATCCTGTAGAGGAATACTACAAAATACATTTACTTTATTGTACTTAAAGGTGCAGTGTGTAACATCTGGCGGCATCTAGGTTGCAGATACGGTGGCCGAGGTAAAAACGCGAATGGCCCTCTCTAGAGCCAGTTGTTGTAAGAGTAGCGTAGGTCATTTGGAGAATAACAAAGCCAGAGCATGTGTCTTTGTGGGAAGTGAGTGGTGAAGCGAGAGAGAGAGAGAGCGGCAGCGAATGTGCGTGAGCGAACAAGTGAGCTAGAGGAGCAGAAGACAGAGTTAGTTTAGCTCTGAGAATAGTGACTGTCAGGGTTATTTGGGGATAAGAGGTTTGGACCCAAATGCAGATAAGGATGCAGAGGCAGCAGGTAGAGTGCAATGATTTTATGACAGGAAAACTCACGTAACAAAATGCAGCTGGTCCGGCAGACAGGTAACAAAAGTCAATCCACAAAGTAAAGGTAAAAGTAATAGACTTGATATACAAAACTGGAAAAACTCTCTCAAGGGGTGAAACTCAATACATGAGGAGCGACGATGAACTGACAACAAAACTGGGAACACACAAACACAGGGTGATTGAACACAGGTTGGACAAATCGGGGCGGGGCAGACAATCACTAAGGCGGGAAAACACAAAGACAGGAAGTAAAACCAGACATGACACAAGAGGTGAGTGACTTTCAAAGTAAAACAGGAAACAAACTACAACAAAAACCCAGGACTGTGACAGTGACAGGAGGTTAACTCTGGAGCGACCCCGGCCCAAGCAGGTAAAGTTAGCACAGTGATTTGTCCATTCTGGGCTATTATAGAAACACGGCGGCCGGCTCCGTGAAGAGGACCCGCTCCCTACTGTATGTAGATATAAACGGCTCATTCTATGGTAACGAAATATTGTATTCCATTTCTGCCAATAGATCCACTTAATTGTTACACACTGGTCCTTTAAAGTGGCTATAATCAATATTTTTATAAAACCAATGGATCATATTAGTGTGTCAAATTTGAAAGGGGCCATCTGTCGTGACATAGAGAATTAGTGCTCGACTCCACAGCTCTACGGAGCTTTAGTATAGCGTCTTTCAGCTCATTGTTTTGGTTTTGCTGCCCTCAGCTTTCCTGTTTTGGTTCACTCTCACGGCTCTCATAGCGTTGCTTCCGGCTTTAACAGGCAGATGTTTTCAACGAAAAAGCTCCGATAAGCCCATTTTACACTATTATACAACAGTAGACAGTTGGCGACTAGCTGATGAACAAATGGAGCATTTATCAGCTAATGAAGAGACAGTGGAGACCAAAAACAGAGCTAAACATGCCTCCTAATAAATGCTAATATTGCTGCTGGATGTTTAAATAGGCAACTGTTTGTCCAATATAAACTCATACGCATAAAAATGTCAATATTGTGTTTGTATCCACTGCCCATCAAAAGGCCAAAAAATCAATTATTGGAGGTTTACTTTGATTCACTACATTTCAGAGGCAAATTGATTTGTTTACTCAGTTAAATTTAATTGATAGCTAGTACTATAATAGATTGTTACTTTACAGATTAATAGTATACATAGGCCTACTGTAAAAACGTGATCAGCTTATAAAATACAATACACTGTTATAGAATCAACCCAACAAATTGTAAAATGTTCAAAAGCAGGTCCACCAGCTACAACATCAAAATGCTGCTTAAATATTAATGAATTAATAATAACTTTTTTAACTTGTAGTGGAGTATTTCAACATTGTAAAATTGCTACTTTTAAGTATACGATCTAATACACCATTTTACACACATAAAAGTTTCCTTTTTGAAAGTGGTAAAAATAGATAAACCCTCCAGTGGTACATAAAAACCAAACAATCGCTGTTATTCATTTGAATCAATGAATAGTCATTGTGGAATCTGAGACTTGTGTGTCTTGTCGTCTTGCTGTTCTGTGGGCCTTTATGGCCGAGCAGTCCAGAAACAGTACTTCAGTGTTCTCAGCACCACAAGTGGGACGGAGCATCATGATACAATATTCTGTCTGTTCAACTTTGATTTGCAGTCCTTCCACTCTCTCTTTGTCTAAAGCGTTCCACTTCCTCATTGTGTATTTATGGCAACAAAAACAACTTACCATTTGCTCTCCAGAAACAGGCGATCATCTAACTTTCTGTATTTATTCACAAGAAGATTATTTATAATAATTCCATGGTTTCTTTTTTTTGTTTTTGGAGACGGGGGTGTTGCTCACAGATGGCAGCATAGAATCATACTTTTACCCGCAAGAGCCAGACTATTAAAAGCAAACATAAGAAATCATTATCACACGACTTTAAAAGAATAGCTAACAATGAATCCAGAGATTTTGAAAGCATATATTCGTATATTTCATGCTGATTGTGAATGGCGAAAGAGAAATTTCCAGAGATTAGGTCGTGATATTCGGCACTGGACAACTTCCAACACCATGTGATGTAGAGAAGCAAGAAAAACAGGAATCCTCTAAACCCAAAAAGCCTGCTGGCTTCAAACGAGGTCTGCATGCGTGGGCCGCAGAGAGATGGTATGAGTATAGTTAACGCCTTCCAAACTCTGAACCAGGTTCGCCCGGGGTATTCCTCACTCTTCCGGGAATTTTTTTTTTTTTTAAATCTATAAATCATACTGAGCTGGAAAAATGTTATGAAAACACTACGCTGTTGGCGTAGCGAAGTAACACTGTTTTAGGACGATTTCATGGTGGATCATGACTGTTGTGTAATGGGTGATTTATAAATCAATAAAACAGTGGGGCAGTGTGTGTGTGTGTATGTGTGTGTGTTCTATACACAGCTCCATATCCGCCTGACTCACTCTGAGCCAATGGAATAACCCGTTTTACCCAGCACATACACACACTGGTAGAAAAAAAAACCTGAATGAAGTCAGTTACATAATATCCATAGCTTACTATTACCTATGTAAATCCCCTCTATCTCAGTCACTCTCAGAGGTAAGAGGTCAGTATTACAGGGTTGCACACAATGAGGAAACAGGTCAGGCTTATGGTGGCCCATGTGTCCCTGAAATCCACATTACCAAAGGTGGTTCGTAACCACAGTGTGTGTTAATAACAGCAGGCATGAGTCATCAGGCCTGTCTTACGCAACTGCGTCACTTCTCCACCCAACTCGCTGCCTAGTGCGCCACACCCCAGATTCATTCACACACTGCTCTGCTGCTGCCCAGCCTCCCATTGATGGCGGGGAAAGCACCACTCAGCTTCTGCTCAGAGCTTATCAAGAAGTTGGGCAGCAGAGCAGTCTAATCCGTGCGATAAAAAAATTAAAAATTTGAACATCTTTTCACCTCATGTTATCCCTTGGTCTTACTGCAGTATTTTTGGACTGGAGAAAACGGTAGATGCGGTGTGTTATATTTGTCGGCTGACTGCTGAGATTGGCCTGGCAGAGCAGCTGTGCTTCACTGCTGATTGGGGTTTAAAATCCCATCAGTAACACAGACCACGAGGGCTGGATGGAGCTAACAGGACCCTCAGGGAGTCAGAGAGGGAGAGAGATGGAGGGAGGTGGTGGGGAGGCCTTTGGACGCTGTCATCAGTCAGGCCACTGACGTCACCTGCTCACACAAAAAAACAGTCGACCCCATTTCACAAACTGTAGAAAAGATACGATTTAAAAAACGATTGTCGCTTTTTTAAAAATGATGCATATTCATTTTGGAAATAGACGGAAAATTAACCCTCCTCCTAATCATCCCATTAGAAATCACATTTTTTTTTTCAATACTATAATGGCGTATTTATTATTTTCAAAGATTATTTTAACCACTAAGAGCACAGACATATTATACTCTAAATCATCATCTCCTTTTTATCCTGATTGGATCAATCTATGTGTTCTCATAGACTGGCGAGGAAGTATTATCTGTGTTTGGAAAGAGTGCAGCTGTGCCCTAAAATCTTCTCCTCATCCTCTGGTTCCTGTAACTGAGCCAAGCAAACAGATATGAATGTGTTTCCCTGCTGACATCCAGTGGCCACAGTGATAACTGCAGCTCATTCAGGGGAGACTTCATTTAGAGTGATCAAGTAAATGTATTACATGGTGCACGATATAGTTAGAATTGTCATATTTAGGGGGTTAGTGATGCCATGGTTAGTACAGGAATTTGGTGGTTGTGGTGGTGGTGGTGGTGAGGTAAAGACAGTTGGCTAGAGATCTGGATGATGGGATGTGGAGCGGCATGAGCTCATTGGAAGGAACCTTATTGGGCGCTGATGTGATGAAGACTAGGGGTGAATGGGGAGGAGGAGGAGGGTCGTACTAAAACTGACAGCAGAGAGGAGAACTGTCTTTAATTTGAAGTTTGACGGCGACAATGTGATTAAGATTGTGGTTGTTGATTTAACTTTAGCCGATGGTGTAGAGGCCGGAGAGTGAGCGACAGGAAGATTTGTGAATGAATGAAAGTCAAAAGAGAGAGTCTCCCTGACTGAACCCGATCTCTTACTAAAACTGCAGCCTGTTTCTTGTTTTGTTGAGGAATTCCTCTGAATGTGGCACTAAAATTCAGAAACTACAATTAAAAAGGCTGTTGGTATGAAATTAATCTTTCTTCTCTAATCATCCAGACATTTCAATGTACCAACACGTGTCAGAATTAAAGCTCTTTCAACAATAGAACTGTGATCCCTTTGTAGTTAAATAGCATTCTTAATAAGGGCAAAGGCATCTGATTGTCAACTGGTGTCGCTCAATCCAGATCCCCTAACATGGGCACTAACATGATTAGACATAAATAGCTCCTGTCTCAATAGACTGTGTAACTGGACACGCAACCATGGGAATAGTTGACATGCCGCAGACAAGAGCTACTATACAATACAAATTACACTCATGCATCAACATTTAGGGTGGACAGCCACACAGAAGTCTTTTGTTTTGAGGTTACATCAGTCATATTTCAGGCCTTGTTTTGCTTGTTTATTTGCTGTGTGAAGAGCAGGGCAGGGCAGAGAGGCAGGCATGTGATCAGCCTATAAAATCAGGAATGAGATAGTGAACCAAGTGTTGTTTGCTTCTCAATAACAATTGCCAAAAAGCACCGACCTGACCTTGTCTGCAACAAGCCAAACAAGATTCTCAACTCTATTTTTAAAGTGAATATTAGGAGAAATTAGATTAGTCAAACAAAATGAAAAATTGACAAAATGACTGCTCTGACAAATGCATCTTGTTTATTACATGAGCGCACATTCCAAACAGACGTTTCATGTAGAAATATGCAGGGACATGAGAGGGGGGATACAAAGTCCTGAGGGTGTCTTAAACATACAGAAATGTACACAATGTGCACATCAGAACGTGCACACAGTATACAAACTGGATCCTGGATACATTGCTCTAAAAGTATGCTATGAGCGTGGTGTAAAACTATGTTAACTCACGGATGTGTTCTGCTTTGTGCACACATACATTTTCTGCCCAGCTAAACAACATCAGCCTCTCAGTAAGAAGATTTGTAAACCGGCTGTGGCACTTCAGAGATGAGATTTACCCGGAAACAAACACAAAAGTTGATATTTCGAGCAGCCAGACTGGTGCACTGTGTGGCCTCTATAGGAAAATATAAGAAATTTGGATACATTTACACAAATTCTGTATACATGGGCACCAAAAATGAGTTACAAACTGTATTTACAACGATGCAAGAGATGGTAGAAAAATACATAAACAGTCAGCAACAGTATTCGACTGAATCTTGCAAGGTCGTTCCGTTGTTTTCTATCAACGGCATTCAAATCGGCTTCCAGTTTTCCACAGATGACCATGGAGTCACAGAGAAATAGAAAAATAACACTCTGGATCTTCTCTTGTTCAGGATTACTCCACTCCTTTCATGAACTCCAAGAACTCTGTGGAAAGAAGGAAAACATAGTTAGACAAATGAGTCCAAAACAAGATGCCTTCATCAAGGGAATGTCTTATTTGGTATGTATTTTGGTGGAATCACCTAACTTTCTATCACTTTAATACATTTCAAACTCCTCACCATCGTAGTCAATTTTGCCGTCGTTGTTTTTGTCCCCGTCTTTCATCAGCTCCTCGATGTCGTCCTCAGTAATCGCCTCTCCTGTGGACTCCAGCATCATTTTCAGCTCGTCCAGGTCAATGTAACCATCTGCGTTCCTGCACAATCAAATATATTAATGCATATAACAAAACCTAAAGTTAAGCTTCACAGATGGCAGCGGAGGAGGTGGTGTGTTTGTGTGTGACATGTGACTGATCATATCTTGCATTTAAGTGTTTGGGAACCATCATTGTGAGAGAGATGAAAAAAAGAAAAGAGTCTGTTCTTTGATGCTCAGACGAGGTGTCTGGCTTACACGGAGTGGGTGTTTGAAATATTCTGTGCTGTCAAAAAGGATTATGGAGCAAACTACACGCTGTACTCTGCAGAGCCGCTTGGCATTTTGTCAGTACGCATAATTGCACATGGGAAGCGTACTTTGCTGGATGAAGAAATTTGATCACTAGTCTGTGGTGATTTTCAGGTGATGGTTTTTGTCACGGAATCTTTTTTGTTGTTGTAAGATTGTGCCAGTGAACTGCAAACTTAAGTCTTATAATTCAATGGGACAAACCAGAGACAGGGTTTAAACATGAAACTCACTTGTCAAACATGCGGAACAGCTCCGCCAGTTCTTCCTCTGATTTCCCTTTGCTGTCGTCCTTCATGCACCTCACCATCATGACCAGGAACTCGTCAAAGTCCACCGTGCCACTCCCTGGACACATACAGTCATCACATCCTTTCAGAACCACACTGGACAGACTTTGGTATTATCTAACCACCAGAATGCAAATGTTCACCTTAAAGGCCCAATTTATGAACACATTATCTCAATATAAACAGAAACTAGACGACCTAAGGAATTGGTATCAACCATGTCATGCTAGCTTGTCAGGTGAGAGGGTAAATAATGCTACAAAGTTAGGCTAAATTTTGGCGAGGGAAAACTGTCATGGCCATTTTCACAGGGGTCCCTTGACCTCTGACCTCGAGATATGTGAATGGAAATGGGTTCTATGGGTACCCACAAGTCTCCCCTTTACAGACATGCCCACTTTATGATAAACACATGCAGTTTTGTGTAAAAACCATGCAGTTTTCTTAATGCAGTATAAATGTGTTATTATCGCCTATTCTAAAAATGATGTATTTGAATACATACTGGGGTCCCTAAACAGTCTTGGAATTACATAAATTGTGTATCACTGTAAAGCTGAGACTCTTGTGGATCCAATGACTCCAACTGTATTCATGTGTGATGATGTTAGTCCCTATAGTAGCCATTTCGTATAGTGAGACCATTTTTAAAAACTTGACCTCACTGTATAAAATGACCTGTGATGACCTCTAGGATAATCACAGCCTCATGAAACTTTACAATAACAAACTAGAGACCTAGGGCATTCAGAGGCGGGTGGCATTCCTGGATAGATTGACAATAAGGGGGTTTCTGAGCAGTTTCCAGAACAGAAGTGCTCGCCATCCAATTGCCGAAAAATGCAATTCTTGCAGAAATCTCCAAATGTCAAAACATTTTGATACCAAATCCCAGCATGGCTTTTTCTGTGGTGTTCCTCAAGGTCTTAGTGTCTTAATGTGATATTTTGGGAGGATTATTGATCATTTTAATCAATTCTCGAGTAGAAAAAAAAGGTTAAATTTTGCACCAAATCTGTGTTACAAATGGTATCAACTCAAAAATATGCCAACTGCATAATAGAGCATGGGGATGGCCATCATTTACTTCCATCATAATGTTTTAAGCCTTATACACTTTCACAATTTATTTGAATTAATTCATTAATTAAGTCAAAATCTTAATTTACTGTATAATACCAAATATACCTGTAATTTATATGAGCAAAAACTACAGATTGGGCCTTTAAATGTCCCTTTATGTGCGCTTAGCTCCACTATTTGACAACATGACATATACACTGAAGCTTTATCGAGTACATGGAAAATTCAAGATGACCTGTGCATCATCTGATATGCATTTCCCTTTAATGCAGACTGACACATCTTGTTGCATGTAAGACCCTTGTCTATCATTTGACGTTAAGTTCAGAGGGTCTGAAGTGCACTTGTCTGCACCACATGATTGTGCTATGATGGACCTGCCAGCTGGCTCGCGGAGAGCGACGACAATCAACCAATCATTTTGTCTCTTGCACTGTTAGTGCAGCGGTGTTATGATTTACCGTCTTCATCCACCTCGTCAATCATCTCCTGCAGCTCCTCCGGTGTGGGGTTCTGGCCGAGCATCCTCATCACCTTACCCAGCTCCTTGGTGCTGATGCAGCCGTCCTCCGCATCTTGTACGAAGATGTCAAAGGCGGCCTTAAACTCTGCAACGCCACAGCGGCACAGAGGGAAAAAACTCTATTATCACCAATAAAATGTGATATGGAACCTGGACAGGGTCAACTAGCTTTCAACATTATGCACAATGTACAGATGACAACATAATTCATTCATATTTGAAAAAAAAAAAGACTTTTTAATGTATACATACCATTTTTCTGTTCGTCTGTCAGCTGCTCAACCTGCAAGAAGTAAAGCATTTAAATAATAAGTGCTAGTAGTAACGCTTTGGTAACCTGATTGTACCAATTTGGGCAATTAGTATATTCTGTACATTTTCAGTTACTCTTACGTTATTATGCATTTCGTACCAATGCTCAAAAAAGCCATAAGAAGGGCTTCACTTATGGACATTGGTTAAGATATCTTAAAGGTCCAGTGTGTAGGATTTGGTGACATCTAGCGGTTTGGTTGCAGATTGCAACCAGCTGAGCACCTCTCTACTCATTCCTCCCTTTCCAAGACTGCGGTAACGTGAGCCGTCAAGAGCAAAACCGTGGTAGCGCCGTTCGCCTCGCTCAGAGCCCATCCTTACCATAATAACACTACTTTAGGAGCAAATGAAGTCAGACGGCGGTTGGTGGTACCACGGTTTTGCAAGCGTGTCGGAGAACTACGCTGGTCTTCAGGTAACGTAAATACGTGAAAGGCTCTCTCTCTGGAGTCAGTGTTGTTGGTTCGTCCGTTCAGGACTACTGTAGAAACATGCCGGTGCAACATGGCGGACTCCATGAAGAGGACCCGCTCCCTATGTAGACATGAAGGGCTCATTCTAAGCTAACGAACACACAACGATTCTTCGTTACAGGTGATTATACACTAATGAAAACATAGTTGTGAATATTATAGTCCATTTCTACTAATAAATCCCCCAAAATGTTACACACTGTTCCTTTAAGATACCAGCCTCAGGACTTGATCATCCCTATCTGTTTTGATAACTGTCCAGTCAACAAAGGTCATATTTTGGCCCCACACACTGGGCCATCCTTGACAAAACACAGAACCTATATATGATATGTGAGAGCCAGTAAGAGGAGGAGTTAAAAATAAACAGATAGTATCAGGAACCACAGATAAAGGACACAATACACAGTGCTTTAAATTAGCATAGCTGTGGATCTGGCCCAACAATGGAACAGTAATCCTGGAAAAGCTACCACGAATGAGAGAGGGAGACAGCTGCTTATGTAAGAGTTATTGTCTGTCTTCCACCATAAGTTAAAACACATGCAGATGCACACACACATATACACACACACACACACTCCCCTGGTTATGATATATGAAAACATCTAAACAAACACATGTAATGTACATTCCTGTGTGTGTTTTTACTGTCCCAGCTGCACTGCGCACTTGGGATGTGAGTGGACAGGACAGCCGGCTGACCGTCCGGGCGGTGGTGGACAGACAGCCGCAGCCACACAGCTTTCGGGCTCACAGATAATGCTGGAATTCAGTCGCGGGGGGTTTATCTAAACCTGAAGCCCTCCTCTGGCACCAGGGAACCACAGACGCAAACGCGTCTGACCAATTGGCCAAAATTAGCCATGCGAAGTGGGACTGCTCCATTTGAAGTCATGAATGAAGCAGCATAATGCGGACAAGGGACCTGTCCTGTCAGTGACCTCCTCAGTGGCCCCTATCAGCTCTGATAGGGCGCTGAAGTAGGACAGCATCTAGAGACGTATATGGTGTCAAGGCGCTTTTGACATCAGCTGGTGATGGAAGCGATGTGTCGCACAAGCCGCATCAACGGGGATTTGTCAACCATTTAAGTCACGTCAGATGAACAAAGTGATGGGGGACTTTTTTTTATACAACAAATACACAGAATATTCCCAACAACGGCCGCTTCAACAGGACGGAATAAAAGTACAGTCTTACATTGTAAACCACTGATCGTGTGTCACAAACTAATAATAAATGTTAGGGATTATGGTTTGTGATCCAAAACAACATATCAGATTTAGTCCACACACAGAGTTTTGGTGAGCATCCAACAAACTAAAATCACTTCATCAGAGGAAGCCAACTGCACACTATGAGTTGTGAGAGGACGTACCGCTGCCTTGTAGATGTCGTTCATGTTGGAGGCTCGTCTGCTGCCTGTCCTGACGGCGTCCTGGCACAGAGGAAGGAGGTACTGTCCAGCTCAGGGCAGGACACTGGCCTCATCCTGGGAGGGTTTTATAGCCGGAGCCTGGCGCTGTCTGGTCCCTCCCCGGGCGCACCAGCCTCCCCTCGGCGTGCGTCCATGAATGTGTGTTTGTGTATGTGTGTCATTTGGCCAATCTGTCACAATCACCGGGCTCAGATAAAAATGCGGCAGCTCTTAGGGGGCATACTTTGGAATGGAATGAAGTGAGGGGGGCACGGTGAAGCCTAATCTCCAGAGACGGGGCTATAGAGACACTCAACATTCCTCCAGACCTGGACCAGAGACGCAGAGGGCTCAGGAGGTTGTGTGTGTGTGTGTGTTAGTGTGTGTGTCTAGAGCGGGGGGTGGTAAGGGAGGTAAGAGGGTGGAGGCCAGGATGGGGTAGACGCAGACTACAGCCAGCAGACCGTGAAGGGAGGACAGAGGAGGAGGAGGGCAGATCTGTGGAGTCAGAGCAGAGGAAGGTGTCACTGTGGTTCAGGAAGATCTGATCATACAGGCAGGTATGGGCAATGTAGACTTTTTTCATGGCAGACATTTGGACTCATCATAGTAGGAAAAAGCACAATGGTTCCAGTCCATATAAGGCTCGTAGTGAGCCTTGCACCAAGGCCCTGGACCTGGACCACCTAACTGGAATGCAGCCATTGTGGATGTTACACCTGTGCTTTTATTGGTACGACATGTTGAAATGTCTGCCGAAAAAATGGACTATAAGGTCACACAAATCACCTTTTCATCAGCTCACAGGTCATTCTCATGTTATTATCTGTAGAGAGAGAGAGACATAGGATAAATTCACTCAAATCACCAAAAAAAATCACCTTCTTTCACTTTCCTCCAGATGTTTTGAGGTTTCCACCTCCAGCCCAATACAATAGAAGTAAATCATATTTTGTTCCACTGGACCTTTTTTAGTCTTTTACTGAAGAAAACTGTGAAAACTGTTGGGTTCTGTTGATTATTCAGAGTAACAGTCACACTGTTTCATTGAAAAAGGTGTTGATGTTGAATTTCTTTTTTAAGTTAAAGGGGCTCTATGTAAGAATCAGAAATTGCTTGTTAACAGTGACACCTGTGGTTGTTTAGTCGACGACAGTGAGCGTCCTGTTGCCCGCGCTTGTGCTCGCACTACGTAGACGCGAGCGAGCATCGGTCAAAACAGTGAGGCGACACACACAAGACTGAACGTGATTGACAGCTTAAACCACAATATCACTATATATTTCACCTGCTTAGCAGTAATGTTAGCTGACCAAATGAAGGTTCCTCCATGTCTCGAAGGCCCCGGACAATGCTGATCCTAGTTTACCCTCGGCGTCGGTCACATTTCTGTTTTGCAAGACGGACTTCACTAGATATAACTTAGTTTTTTTTGTGATTCCCTGGAGTTTGTGTTGGAGTCAGACTTGTGGTGGCGACTGGTCGTTTGTTGGCGTTAGCGGACTCCATTTCTAACCGAACATTAGCTATTATTGCACACTGTTAGCCCTGTAAGCGGAGCTGAAAACAGAGGCACTCACGAGCGCACATGACGTCACATGCGTTGGATTTTCCCGGAAAAACCTGCCCACATTCTCGACATTAAAAGCAGTCTACAGGCTGACAGAGGGAACCCAGAATATTGCGGAAGGTCTCATTGTTTAGGTTAATTTACACCTTGTTCACACATTGGAGATGATAAAAAATGATAAAAAACGTTTATACGTGTAAAAACTAACATACAGTCCCTTTAAAGTTTCAGTGATATGAAGCACCAGAAAGAAATTCCCTTTCATTGGGAATTTCCTCTATTGAATTGGGGTGAAGGCAGAAATCTCAGAAACAGTTATTTCAAACCCAGGGCAAATAAAACTGACCATACCATCAGAGTTAAGTAAAAGAAATATGATTCTTCATTATTCATTTCAGTGAACCGACCCTTTACAAGGAAAATGTTATTGTCTCCCCAAAATTATTTGCATCACATGCACAATGATGCTTAAGTCACACACATTAGATTTTATCCTATGAAGAAGACAACTCAGGCAGTTCACACTCTACATGATCCATGAGGATTTTAAATTCTTAGCCTTCATGTGCAACACAGATTTAGTCAGCAGAGGGTGCTGTTCACTATATATCGACTAAATTAAATTGTTGCGCAAGCCTGCCTCCGGATAACCAATTTATCAACAATGGGGTAGGTGAGAAATCTGGGTCAAACAAACCAAACACTTGCAGACACATTTAAATTGAATTGTACACAGTGCAAGACTTTGCAGCATTTTTTTCTCCATGTTCTTTTGAAACAAGGCCATCTCAATCACTTGACTGTGTGAATCACACACACGTTCACACACGTGCTCTTGCAAAAAGCTCACACACACACACACACACACACACACACACACAAACACACACTGAGTGATCATGCTGGTTTATAATGGGATGCTAATGGGGACTGGCACAGCTTACAAGCATCACACAGCCACTCAGAGAGACAGAGAGAGAGAGCTCACACTGAACAACATGCATGTCCTACTCTAGCATCTTAGATACAGACACAAATCTCCTGACAAAAGACCTCACATCAGTGCACATCAGTCACATGCAAAGGTGGAGCCTCCATGGAAATAGACAGGCGGTGAGGTGGGGAGGGGACGCGAGGAGGGGGCATGAGGCAAAATTAGATTTCGTGGTGCTTTTCGATGTGTGTTTTCTCCGTCATTCGTCAAAATTTCTTAATCAAAAACACACGGTACTGCACACTGCTGTTAGAATTCAGAGCAGCAAAATGAATTGTCATCAATGGCACCGGCTCCGTCAGCTGAAACCCAAAGCATACTGATGAGTACACACGGTCAGCCAGACAGATCCATTTGGAGAGCCGAGTGCAGTTTGGTGGGTGCCAAGAGTGACGAGCAGCTCTGCAGGGGGCACTAGATTCTAATGTAAAGCTTTCACAAGCGTCCACACACACACACACACACACACACACACGCATGAACATGCACACCCCCCACCATCACATGCTGTAGTACCAAAGACTGGCACACACACCAAAGACAGCATATGGAGTGCTGTTTCATTGGAGCTCTCCACCAATTTCCTCTTTACAGAGGAAGGCTGACGAAAGAGCCAGCCATCTCCTCCACACAGCGCAATCAGACAGCGCATCTCAAATCCACAATTCACCGCACACCGCTTTTTGAGGGGTTGCCATAGAAACTCTGCCTGGGTAGAAGCGGGCAGAAAATGAGAGGAGATGAGCGGGGCTATTTCCCCCCTCCACCTCCCTCTCTGCCTCCCTGCCACCACATTGTGTCCTCAGAGTGACTGTATTATTTTCTATTCTTTGCCTCTCGTACGCATACATGCTCACATCAAAATTGCTTGCACATATGGGGGTCACAATTAGGGTTAACAATGGCTATTTGTGCTCCACAGCCATTCATGCAAAGTCCAAATGATTACATTTCATGTATCATACTGCAATACTTTCAATTCTTTCATTCTTGCATCTAAACCAGGTTATGTGACATGTTTTGAAGTTGCACAAGCATGCACCTTGTGCTTGTACACATTAGTACTTATTTGACAGGATTGAAAAGATTTGAAAAGCTGAATTTCTACCATCATCAACCAAAAATCTTTTCCTGCAGAAAACATTATAGATTCCAAGCGCGCAATATGTCAAAACGCCCGGGGCGTAACATCTCATGCTGGCAGTACTGAATCAGCTGGACTACGTTTGTGAAGATTTACTATACTATACACAGCATACATCATGTTCATTTAAATACTCGTGTGATATAATGATTGGGCTGACGTGCAGCTGAGTTTGAAGCATAGGTCCAACGCTCTCTCCTCCTCCTCCCCTCCATGTCCTCACCTCCCTGATTGCAGAGGGGTGGAGAGGAGCTGAGCCTGTCAGCCTTTCTTTCTTTCTTTCTTTCTTTCTCTCTATTCTTTCCTCCCTTCCTCTTTCTCTCCATCTCTGCCTCCTTTCATTGATGACCAACCTGTCAGCAGCTCCTGTTGTGGCAGGGCTGTGAGTGCTCTGCATGTGATTGAATGATACTCAGTGTTTTCCACCATGAAAGCATCTCCGCCCGTCCAGCGAGCGCTTCATCAGAGAAGCCCAATCTCTGATCAGCGACAATGTCTAACCCAAATTGAGGGATTTATCTTTAGAGATGAGGGATGAGGGTAGTTTTTACTTTGCTTCACTGCGTTCAGTGGCTTCTTTCTGAAACTCTTTGCGCCGAGGCACTCGACGTTACGCAGTGTTCCTTACATCAGAGCTCTAATGAGCCAGTGGCCACATTAGCTCCAGCGCCGGCCGATAGAGCCACGCACTAACTCTCTGCCAGGGGGCAGCGTTTTCCAGTCCACTGGACCACCAAGTCGCCTACCACCCTTTCTACCCGAACCCACCTCCCTCCCCCCACCCCTCCAACCTCTATAATAGCCTAGTGTATGAGACACCCAGAAAAGATTTCCTTTAAGATATATGGCAGGAGAAGTTCCCTTCAAGCAAGAGAGAAAATGTGTTTCTTCTATGTGGCACCAAAAAGAGCGGTCAAGATTCTGTGTTGAGATTTATCATCGAACACACTTTGCAGTGGCAATGTTGGAAAAAAAATAATGGATATGTCATGTTTTTTTTTCTATTTTGACTCAGTAACTAATACTATACAGCCAAATGAGGTAACACAAGAATGATTGAGCATGTGGCCCACTGATAAAAGTATTGCAATTAGGGCTGTCAATCGATTAATCGATTTAATCGCAATTAATCGAATGATTGTCCATAGTTAATAGCAATTAATCGCAAATTAATCGCACATTTTTTATCTGTTCAAAATGTATCTATAAGGGAGATTTGGCAAGTATTTAATACTCTTATCAACATTGGAGTGAGAAAAATATGCTGCTTTATGCAAATGCATGTATATATTTACTATTGGAAATCAATTAACAACACAAAACAATGACAAATATTGTCCAGAAACCCTCACAGGTACTGCATTTAGCATAACAAATATGCTCAAATCGTAACATGGCAATCTCAAGCCCAACAGGCAACAACAGCTGTCAGTGTGTCAGTGTGCTGACTTGACTATGACTTGCCCCAAACTGCATGTGATTATCATAAAGTGGACATGTCTGTAAAGGGGAGACTCGTTGTGGGTACCCATAAAACCCATTTTCAGGTCAGGGGACCCCTTTGTAAATCGCCGTGCCAGTTTTTCCTCGCCAAGATTTAGCACAAGTTTGGAACGTTATTTAGCCTCTTTTGCGACAAGCTAGTATGGCAACAATGGATTCTTTAGGTTTTCTAGTTTCATATGATACCAGTATCTTCACTGTAGCTTTTAAACTGAGCCCGCTACAACCTAAAAATTGCAAGTTACGTTAATGCATTAAAGAAATTAGTGGCGTTAAAACAAATTTGTATTAATGCCTTAATTTGTTCTAATGGGCCCCAAATATAACGTCACATACATATTGTACATTTATTTCTGTCTGTGAATGACTTTTTGGCAAGACCCCAACCACCGAGGAAGCAACACCAATGTCAACAAAACACCAGGGTTAAAGGTATGGAGTAAGTACAATAACTGAATACAACTTGGATTTTTAAGCCCTTATAAATGTAGTCTGTGACAAGAGTAAAAGCCCTCCCTGTGTGTGCACACACACACCCATTTTGGATTTGTCAGTGTCTCTGCCTTCTCCTCTTCCCTTCAAATGGCAGCTCTCTGAAATGGAATCAGGCCCCCAGGGTTTCTGACAATGTTTCAGACATTCCTGAGTAAAATGAACAGCGGTATAACTTCAGCATTACTACATTTTAAAAGTTTGCTCTGTTGAGAGTGCATTAAGAGAAAGCGGGTCACAATTTTAGTTATCACCCAACTTTTAGATTGCTGGTTGCCTTTCTGAGCTAAATCAAAGTTGAAGAACCACATTTCACTGAGAGTCTGGAGAATGGTGATGAAAATCGCTGCCTTTCAGTACAGTAATAAAATACAATACATTAAATAGCAACATTAATATTGCAAATGGTCCTTTACCATTAAATGCAATAATATAAACAAATGTGAAAATATGAATTCAAATATATGAAAATCATCATTGAATGATACATCCACGTGTATTAAATGCCACCAATAGAGTCAAAGTCTTCATTGTCTTTAGCATTTAGCACAAAGCATCCCTGCCTAAGTACAGTAGGCTACAGCCTCACAGAGCAGATAGCATGACTGTAGACTCTTCTCATAAGCGGGGTAAAGCAGGGGACTGTATTTCTGTCCTGGTATTTGCTATTGGCCAGTGCTGATCTGTGCTCTGTGTATTGTGTCCAAGAGAAAATGTTTTGAAATGACTCTGGATTCTGTCTGAGTCCTAAACAAACTGTCCGCATGAAAGCTGCACCAGGCGAGATTCGCAATACAAAATGTCCCAATACACCAATGTAACCGGCCTACATCGTGAAATGGGAATGCAAAAGAGGAAAGTGTCCCATCTCAATCATATTATTAATTCTGTTTTAGTTTTGGCTATTTGGTCAGAAAAGAAAATCTTTGCTAGAAAAGGAAATCAAGATAAAACTACCCTGTTGCCATTTGGAGTGACCGACGTGCACAACTGCCAAGTAGTTCAACCTTGGTAGCAAGTAGAGGCATGTCAGACTGTGAGATCTGCAACAACCAGTGGGCAACCTCTGGGTCTGAAAAGTGAAGCCAATGCAAAAGTGACATAAACTTTTATTCTTTCTAATAGCCAGTAGGGGGCGACTCCTCTGGTTGCAAAAAGAAGTCTGATTGTATAGAAGTCTATGAGAAAATGACCCTACTTCTCACTTGATTTATTACCTCAGTAAACATTGTAAACATTTTATGGTCTCAATCGCTAGTTTCAAGTCGTCTTCAATACAGCATGATGTTCATTTAGTAATTTATGGTTCCATTTAGAGTCAAATAGACCATAAAGCAGGGGATGCTTTAGGGCATGGCTACCTTGTGTTGGACAGGTCGCTACCACGGCGTTGTCCGATCTGGGAGTCCGAGTTTTCGTCTTACGACTTTAAGCCTTTCACAGTGTGTTTTCAGTACATCAAATTTAATAGTAATCTTTTAGTCGCCTTAAAAATGTCTTATTCAGCATTCGGTTGTACTTAGCTCCACCCTCTCCTATCCAAGCCCCCAGGGAGAGCTCCGGTCGACGATCCGGACTTTCGTAGTGGCCAAACGGCAGTACTGCAACTTCCGTGTCAGTCACATGATACTGTTGGGCCCAAAAATACTTTTTCCCATAGACTTACATTCGTAAAGAGACGTCTGTAATTCAGCGGATACATTTTTTTGAGGGAATCAACTTCCCAGTACGAACACTCTAATAGCCCTTATTTAAAAATTACGTTTTTGAAGTTGTAAAATGCACTAATAGCCGAATCCAGAGTTATTTCCCTTCCTCCGTTCATGTGAGAGAGACCCAGACCGAGTCATGTGACCGAGCGGACACTACTGCGCATGTCCCAGTTGCCCAAGATCCGCCAAGATCCGGGTACTTTTCCAGACGGAAGTCGAGATAGGACAGAAGATGCTATATCCAGTTCTTTTAATACATCCATGCTCCTGTCACTTATGGTTGCAAAAAAAACAAGATGGCGCCAGCTTCGAAACAGCAGTCCGAAAACCAATGGGTGACATCATGGCGACTATGTCTACTTCTTATATACAGTCTATAGCTACAACAGAAGATCTAAATGTCTGTCTATACAAAGACTTAAAGTGATGAAGAGTAGTGGACTCCAGCAGAACCTTGATGTGTGTCTAATTTTATCATTGTCTGTTTAATCTCAAAAGTCAAACAGCTAAAAAAAACAATATCTCTGAAGGGTTTATGGACGACTCCATCTTTGCCCTCTGTGAGATGTGGGTCCAGAAGTACAGTTTTATTTGTTATACAATTCATGGAACTGTCTGGGGATAAATGCCCTCCAGAGGCTCATTCATAACATACATTGGCCAGAAATTCATTGGTCCTGCAGACAGTCTGTGTTTCCCTTTGTATGTCTCACTCTCTCTCTTTCTCTCTCTTTATCCTGCTTTTATGTACAAACACACTCACACAAACTATCATTAGCATACACTAACATACACACACGTCCCCTAACGCTCTTGTATTCTTCCTTGTTAGTTGGGGTTGCAGTACGTTCGGTCTAAAAGAGGGGGAAAAAAACACCTTTGCATCCGTCTGCATAGCTGAAGTCCAGCCTAGGGCCTACTAGGCTTCAGTGAAGTGTGCTGTGATTTGACAAGGCCAGTGACAGGAGGCACTGTAAATATCCGGCTGTCATGTGACTCACTTATTGGCCTCGAGGAACCAACGAAAGGTCAGTGTTTCCCGATGCCATTGCCAACAACTAAATTAAGTGACTTCATCTCTCTTCTCTCATCATCTCTTGCTCATGCATCCGTCCCATTTTAGGAGATGGATACATTGGAGGTGTTGCATCACACTGCTCATGCACTGCAATGATCATTCACGTTTCTACGTAAGTAAGCATACACACACACATACATTGGGTCCGTTTTACGAGCTCTGCCATCTCTAGATGTGGATATACGTAACACATACACCATCAGGCATGTGGCACGCTATCACAACCTCTGGGTTTGTCTTCATGCATGTCATGTCTGACAGTGACAGCAGTGTATTAATACGTCTCCACAGCTTCTCATAAAGCAAATTGCGATACATGTTCTTTATCCAATAACGCAGTGCAAAAGGTTAAATAGCATAATTTCGCTCTGTCACTGGTTACATACAAGAACGAAAATATGCTTGAAATCAAAAGGTCAGTTTTTGGTGCAGCTGCAGCTCTAGTGTGAATGCGTTTCTTCGTCCTAAAATGGCTTAAGGGTCTTGCATTTATCTTAAATTGTTCCACCTCTTAATGCTAATGCATTTGTACTCATGTGCAAAGTCACCAAAACTTTTCCACTCTAATGGAGAGCACAGAAATGTTATGCACAAGGAGACGAAAAAAGAACCAACAATCCTGTTAAACAAAATAAGTCGCTGTAAAGAAGCGCAGAACCTGAAGGAAATTCAAAAATAGATTAAGAACAGTCAAATATAAGGTAATCTGTTGGAAGGAAAAGCTGGGAAAGGGAGCTATAAGTAGTGGGGGTTTTAAAGCAAAGAAAAAATAGATGCTGACAAATGTCCAAAAACCCTGAAAGTCTGTAATGCCCCCAGTGGAAAAGACCCTAATGGGATATCTGGCCATGTGCTAAAACACTCATCGCACTGATTAATTGGGCAAGTTTGAATCAATTTTCCAGCCTGCCACTGGTCTATGCCCGTGGTAAATCCGATGCTCTCTAAATAACATGTGGTTTACTTTGAACAGTTTACTGTGCTATTGAGAAACATCATGGAGAAAATAAGTGAGATGGATCCAGCAGCCACAGCACATGAGCAATACTGGTAAGTCATAGGTCTCACCTAGTGGAGGCTGCGGGGTGATAAATATAACAAGTTTGGGATTTGTACTCAAAGCTTAGAGCACTTTATTATGTTTAATTGACAAATAAGCAGCTAGCGTCTTTGTGCAGTGCACCAGTGTGGGCCAGAGGTACAATAATGCACCGTATAACCAAAAAAAACACTACAAGTTATCTATATATCATGCCAACAATTCATCATGCAGGTTACTCAGTGTAGTTTAGTAAACTGTTTCAAACTAGATAGTCATGTGTCTCCCATACACTGATTGTTGCTACAGTGTCAATGCGTCAATGATATTATATCTTTGTCATGACTCGCAATGTGACAATAACTGCTTTTTTCTAATTTTAAGTATATATAGTTTTTATGTTTTGTCCATTACTGGATACGTGCAAATCCAAACTAGGGAAGATTTAATAATCATACATGAAGATCTAGTCAAAGCCACTCATTCCCTGCGAAATACCATCCAAGGCCCTCACTGCAAAAATAAAAAAATAACGCTAATTTGCTCACAAGAATTGACTATTTCTTAATATTTATATTGGTTCGGTTTGTTCAGATTTTACTCTTTTAGCTTCAAAATGCATCAACCAGCAACCCACTGCACCCCTATTATGGAAGAAATATTGAAACACTGCCTGTGTAATGAGTCAACTTGATTCTCCATTTTACTTGTAATGTAATTCTAGCAGCCTCATGGTCATGGATGGATTACTGAACGGACCTACCGGATACAGGCTCAGGCAGAGCCTCATATATGAAGTGACTGTCATTAACATTTCTTGTTCGAAAGTCAAAGAACTCAGAGAAAAGTAGGGATGTGGGATTACCTCACTGTATTTTCCTTGACAGACTGGAAAACTGACTGGGCGGCTGTTCGATCCCCGGCTCCTCCTGTCAGCATGTTGAAGTGTCTTTGAACGAGACACTGAGTCCCTGCCCACTGCTCCTAAGGATGGATTAAATTCAGATTTCAAATTTCATGTATGAACCTACATGTATGTATGTACATGACAAATCTAATAAAGTTTAAGTTTTAAGAAAATCAATTTGGCCTGGCTGTCATGCATGGTTACTTATCTGTAAGAGCACAGTTTGCTTCCTATAGTAATACTATATCAACATTTTCTAAAGTGAAACATGGAGTACCTCAGGGATCTGTTCTTGGGCCTCTATTTTTCTCTCTTTGTATTTCACCCATGGTCAAATTATATGCAATCCTGGAATTAATTTCCACTACTATACTGATGATACTCAGCTGTACGTGTCTGTAAAGGCAGCTGATCATTCTCAAATTATTAAATTATAGGCCTGCTTGTCTGCCATGCCCAGTCTGTGTGTGTATTCTATGGCATCACAGGTTTCCTTTGAGTCTTTCTTATATTTTGTAATGTCCCCTGTATTTTGTATTATATATATGTGGGGAGTAATGCCATTGTGCATTTATTTAGACACCCTCTCTGCATATCCAAAACACGTGAACAAATTACTGAAATTCAGTATTCTGGAAAATAGACTGAGGAATGGCAGTTCCAGTCAGTCAGTCCACCACATTGGTCCAGACTGAAATATCTCACCAACTATGGAATGGTTTGCCATTACATTTTGTGTAGACATCCAGGGTTCCCAAGAAGATGAATCCTAATGATTTAGGTAATTCTGACTTTTCACCGAGTGCTACCAGAAGGTAAAGTTCTCACTTATCCTGGGAAATATCTCAACATCTATCAGATGGATTGCGATGACTGTTGCATGAAATTTGTAAGAATTGCACCATCTTTGGGTCAAAATGTCCTGACCATTCCTCATGGTTGATATTTTTTTCAATATTTGTGATTTTCTTTTAAGGATTCCTGAATCTTTGATTCTGTATGCGGATGTTATATTCTCCAGTAGAGTTTTAATATACAGGACTCTTTAGACACTGATATATCAAGTGTCATTAAATAGTGATCATTAATTGTCCTTACAGACAGCAGCCACCCTGGCCTCATGGCAGACGACACAAAGACAGCTGGTGAGGACAGTTACAATGCTCATAAATACTACAGAAATTACCATAAGTGATAATTGTGTTAATTAATTAATGTGACCATATATCATCTACATCTTCAGGGATGTTGCAAGCAATTACCTTTGTAATTACCTAAAAACTTAACATGATATGACTTTACACTGGAGACATGATGCAGAATTGCTTTTACAAATTTCATCCTTCCTAACATTTTTCAAAGCTGAATAAATCAAATAGAAATGCACATTACAATGTGTGTCACTGTCTGGGGAAAGCTTGTACTTGCATAAGCGTTTTCTTGCAGCAGCAAAAAAGATGCCCAAAATCTGTTTCTGAAAAATGGTTTTGTTGGCCAAACACGTCAGTCCAGGTGTAATTTTCTACACTGAGACAGAATCAACACAACATGGTCCTAACACACCCTCATAAATGTTAAAGTAGTGTTTATTGTTGCACTGCTGGATGTGAATTTGTAAGAACAAATGACTTATGAATCATTAATCAAGGACATCATTTATTTATTTCATAGTTCACTATTTGCTGATGTGTTACGCAAATGACAATTCATGATAAACAAAATATTACTTTACTTTTTTTTTACTTTTTTTTCTCTCTTTTTATGATAATAAACCTATTTCTTATCCAACTCTATAAAAACATTTAAGACTCTTGACAGTGTTTGGGAACACATAGGCCGCGGAAGTGGGGGGGGGGCCAGAGCCGGGTAACTTTTGGAGTCTGAGATAATATTTTTATGAATAAATGCTGAATTGTATCTGTGTTTTTTCTCAAAACTTGGCCGAGATATGTAACTATTGTTTGGCTGTTTGTTGTGTGTAGGGGCTGGGGTGTACTGTAGGTGCTGCGCTGCCTGTGGTACTGAAACGGAGTGGAGGAGATTGATAGACAGACAGACGGAACACGCAACTTAGTTTGGTTTATTTGGCCTACTTGCTTTTCGTGGTTGTAAAGAGAGAAATATGGAGAAAGAGAGAGAGAGCTGCTGGCTGTAAACAGTTGTTTCTACACACCTACCGCTGCTGATTCTGACAGAAAATTGTTCATAAGTTAAAAAAATATTAGCGCTCTGCTAGAACTACATTCTTATGTTAGTGCTCTGATTAATAAATGTATTCCTTGTAGCCTTCTGTTGTTGTTGTTGTTGTTATTTAGCCTCTCTGAGGCTATTGTATGGTTAAATCAATTAATATTTTTTATGAAAAAGTGACTTCATCCTGTGTCGGACTTAAAAAGCGTTCTATAACGTTACTCAATACTCAAACATCAGTAATGTAGGTCTACTACTGTATCTCTGTTTCAATGCATATGTCCCCCACCCCTTCTGCATGCCTTGAAATTATAAAACTGTGGAAATAAGTCTATCAATTAATACCAATGACAATCTTATTGGTTGCTCTGAAATTAGATTATTATTAGATACAGGGCTGAAACTTGCAATAATCAATTGGTTGTTTTAAGTCAGCTATCCAGTAAAAATCCCAAACACATGGGAGAAGCTTCACTCACTCAAAAAATTCATGTGTCTCTGTGCCTAATGGCGTCTACAAGATTTCCCAGACCGGAGGAAAACAACCAATCACAGCCGAGCCGGAGCCTTGCCGTCTCTGAGTAGCTGTCAATCACTCACGAACTCCGATCAATCGGTCAAACTAGGCAGCGCTGATCAAATATGAATCAATATTCTGTTACTGTAATGCCTATTTCTCACCTCAAATGTTTTCATAAACATCTTGTAGTGTACTGTTTAGCTGCAACATGAGAAAGTTTGTGACCCGGCAGCCATGTTGAGATCAGTTGAGGAAATACCAAGCACCGCCCACCAGCCGAAGCACAGCCAATAGGAACGCTCTCTCTCCTCTGAAATGACCTGTGATTGGCAAAAAGTCTTCCGTCATGGGCTAGATTTTCTAAAGCCTGAAAACAGAGCCATGAGGAGGTGCAGAAGTCTAGTTATCACTCAGAACACTTGAATTACAATATGCTGAAAGGTTATTATGACATTTTTGCCCAATGATCCCAAAAGTATTCTGCCTCCTGCAGGTTTAAGTGCAGAGGAACATGTAGAGGAAAGCATGATGGGCAGTGCCATCAAGCTTTGGGACAAAAACTCTCCCAGGCAGGTGTTTCATGTCATTTTGACATTTGTTACGAAATGACGTAAGATGACACTAATAAGCTAAATCAACAGACTGCTTTCCTGGTTCATCTCCAAAGGTTTAAACTATCTCAAGATCCATGTAGCACCAGCTTCATTTTCACTTGCTTATGTTTAGGTTGTGTTTACCTGTGGGCTCTGTTCTCCAGCTTATCTCAGGTCTACCAGTGTTAGCACTGACCAGGCTGATGGTGCTAGTGATTACAACCATTCACCCTCCTGTAATTAGCAATTATTGAAGTTCTTCTCCAAGATGTTGAGGGGGTTGAAGAAGTGGTTTTTGGATGTATTAAAGTTGACGTCAATTGCAAATGCAAATATGCTTCTCCAAGCTTTATGTTAAAGCTCTGAATTGGGAGCTTAACTGGGGAATTTTGTCCACATGCTCTACCCCATTCTTGTCAGTGCTGGAAGGATTGCGTGGTCTCACTGATGGGTTGGACGACCAGCTCCCTCAGCTTTGAAGCTGATAAACCTTTTAAAACCATGACAAATATTCTCCTGCAACTTTGCCAGAGGAAAGGCAAAGAAATGAAATAGGTAGCAGGGTGCAGGAATATGAAAATTTGCTCCATCCACCTCAAACTCAGCTAAGTTTGTCTTCTAAAAGGCTGAAGTGCTTACTCTTGCACAGCTTTGAGCTTATTGTCTCTTCTGGAGCCGTCTTTGAGCTTTTAAAGCACATTAACCTAATGGTCCTGCATCAATATGTCAGCCACTAATAGCCAATAATGTCACAGCATGGAGACATGTTGTGGAACGGTGATCAGGCGGCATTTAACTGCACAACCTCCGTGTCAGTGGCCGACATGGCTGCATGGCACAAGTTCGGCAGCAAGGGTGAGACATCCAGTCAGTTTCCATAGTGATGTGGTTGAATGGAGGGGATTAGCAGGGGCAGTGTGGCGAGAAAGGATTGCAGGCTTCTGTCAAAGCTTGCATTTAAAGAGCTCCATGTCTTGGCTTCCTCCTATTTGGTGATGCTGATGATGGACCCTTCGTTTCCCTTCACTCCCCACACTTTCCCTCACGCTGACATGTTTTACTGTCTCCTTTCTCAGGTTTCTCAGGTGTACAATACTTGATGAGCCATGTTGTTCACAGTAACAGTATAGTGCAAATGCTTGTGCCAAATCTAAAATAAAACCCCTCAGGATTAACTTGTTATGAATTACAACCAAGCCAGATATTCTGAATTTTATGCCATAAAAGTGCTAACGTGTTGAATGATACACAACTTCCCCCCACCACAACATGCAGACCGTTTTCTCACTACACACGTAAAACCTCCAGATTATACTGTATGGATTAGTTTGCCTTTAAATCTGCAGCATGTGAAGTTAAACATGAAATTATTACCAGTTCAGACAGTCATTTTAAGAATGTAATCCTTATCACTACGGCTAACCATTATGTGTGTGTGTAATCTCCATCTCACTTCAAATGAGACTCAGTAATATTATAATGAACCACATGATCTGATTATTGTGGGTTGGTCATTAATTTGTAATCAAATCGCTTTAATCTTATTATTTTTTATTTTCTATCTATTAACTGTAAGTCTGGTTGTAATGAGGACTGGGCGGTTTTACCAACAAGAGAATTATGGGGGCTGAAATGCAACTCTTAATTACAGAAAGAGGGAGCAGAGAAGCCAGAGATAATTCAATATATAATAAGTATAATTCTAGTTATTATCGGATACTGTACCTTTGATAGGCCGCAGATTTAGTCACTTTGCTGAAGCATTTTATAAACATACATTGAGGTGGAGATTCAAAGATTATTCCGTTTATCTCAAATATCTATGTAAACAAGATGTATAGAACAATTCAATCTGAAGACCAAATACCTTTAAAAACACCTTCTTATATTCATATTGTTTCATATTTGAAGAAAAGCTATTGCTTTAGAAATATCAAACACAGTGACCATCCACATCTAAGGACACGTTTTAAATACACACTTATCTGGTGTCATCATTGAGGGAAGCTTTTTTTTTTTAAAACACGATTTATTCGATAAGTAATTAATTCTAGATAATAAAATATAAAATAAGGCAAAAGGGTTGCAGTAGCTGCGCTCAGGTTCAATGTCAATGCTGGGTGTGAAGTGACGTGCAATTTATCAAACAGTTGAAAATTGTCATCCACTTTTCTACCCAGTTGGACTCGTGATTATCTGCTTATTTCAAAACGCAACTAAACATATCATGGGGAGGGAAGACGTCAGGGTAGATGTATACAGTATGTCCTTAAAATATCCCGTATACATATTGACACAGCATAAACAAATGGAATGACATAAAACACTAGAAGTATCTATGTACTGCATGGATTTTTTAAAGGGTAGATTTGGGAAAAATGGGAAAATCCAAACAAATGTTGCATCGTAAATTAGTATCCAATTAAGCTCTCAACTGAGAGTAAAGGTTAAGTATACCACCACTTATTTAAATAAGAAGTTTTTTTTTTTTAATGGCAGACATGATAAAAATTAGCAGCTCACTGTACATAACATATATATTGTATCTCTCACAAATTCTATGGTTCAATTTCTACGCAATATATTATGTATGAACTTTTACATATATCTATGATTCTATAGATTTTGTGCAGTACCCTATCTACTCCACAGTCTCTGTACATACTGTATATATATTTCAAATATATATACATTTTTATTTTTTTAATTTAAAGCTCATTTTTACATTGTTGCAGTCAGAAAATATTAAATAAAAGGTCAGTATCAGCCCAGTATCTAGTGTCATTATACCTAGGGATCCAACTTTCTCAGTCACGATAGCAAAAGCTGAACGTACCGATCCGATACCAGTGTTTAATTAATAACCTGTATGCCTGACTGTGTGGAAGTGACTGGGATCATTCTTTATAATATATATATATATATATATATATATATATACCGTATATATATATACAGTATATAAATCGTACACCAGCAACTTTGTAGAATATCTTAAAAACTAACAGGAATTACAATTCAAGTGTAATCCTTTTTTTTAATGCAGAAACAAATTGGATCAAAACTTAAACAGGAATGTAAATTCCATTATATAATGTATATAGTATATAAACATAGAATTGAATTTAATAGATCGGCCCCATTGTCACCGATATCCGATCCAGCTATTTGAATCAGTTTGGCCCGATATCCGATCCAGTATCGGTGTATCCCAATTCATGTCTGTATTCAGTGTAAAAAGAGGTGCTACATTTGTGTGTGTGTTGTGTTTGCACACATACAAACATTATAAATCAAAACTATTAGTGTGACCAAAGAAATATTTTTCTAACAGGATAGCCTTACAGAATGTAATTGTATTAAATTGTTTTCTCATTTTGAGAATCAATCATAACAGATTATCTCTGTAAATGAGTTTGTCAGAGATGGAACCAGTGTGTCCAATTTGCCACATAACCTTTTTTTTATATTGATATCATTGTTTATAGCAAGCTGTCATTGCTAGAATACAACCATGTAGGCTTCTAGGATAATTCCTTTCAAAGGCCCTTTTCATCTCTAACATGCGTTTGTATGCGTGCGTATATTCCTGTGTAGAGCCTCGATGTGCTTTTTAACCCTCAGAAGCCTAATCTGCACCATTAATGGACTTTTTGTAGAAGTTAATTAACCATTTTCAATGATAGCAGCACAGCAATCCCAGTAGAGAGCCATACAAGGAGGGAGAGACGGAGACCGATTATGCTGTTGCCTAGCAACACATGTACAAAATTTGAAGCGATTTAGTGCCCCCATACTGGTTCTCATGGAGGTCATATGTTTACTAAATCCACACCGTGTGCTGGCTGTCACACAGGGCTGTCAACAGATCAACACGGGTACCTGTCCCCGTCCTGCTCGCTGCACTCTGATGTGTCGATGCCAAACATGTTAAACCTGCAGCTACTGTAGGCTGAATGTCTCTTAAATCATGGCTGTCTAATTCCACGGATTTGTGGAAACTGCATTTCTTTTGAACGAGTGGCAAATGCTACATCAGAATCCCACGGAGGAAAAAAGCTAGTCTTTTTTGCAGCCGTGGGATTTAACTTCTTTGCATAGTTGATCCCTTCAGGAAGGTAAAAATCAAAAAAAAAAAAAAAAGGGGAGAGAAACAGAGCATGCTCCACAAATTTGGTAGATGATTCACTCACTATTCCTGAAATATCATTGGTCAGCCCACCTCACTGATTCCTGCATCCCACAATACTTCACTACGCATGTAAATAATATCTGGCAAAAAACTGTTTGTTATAAAAAAAACTGTCCTCTCAGCTTGTTTTGCTTGTTTGTAAATTGTGTGTGTGTGTGTGAGAGAGAGTGAACGAGAAAAGGAGGCATACAAAGAGACAGGGAGAGACGTAGGGAGGGAGGCGAGACAGAGCTGCTGAGGCACTCACTTCACAGCAATTTAGGTCATGCTAAACAAATGCTATACTAAAGAAGCACAGACAAATAGGAGCATCCAGCCTGGAAGGGTTTTTCAGTATTATACACTGTGAAGAAGCCGTATACATGCAGCGACTGTCTCAGGTGTCTCCGGTGCCGCACGTGCAAGTGTGAGGTGTAAATGTCATCAATCACCCATGGGTGGGCAGGCCAAATTACATTTATGCTTTATATAGAAATATTGAGTGAGCGGTTATTCAGTTATGCATTGCGTCCCCCGGTGAAATGCATGTATGCCAATCCTTCTATCATCAAGACACGAGTGGTACACCACAGCGGTGTTGTACTCTACGCTCTCTCGGTGCTTACAAGTCAAGAAAAATGTACAGCAGCAATCACGGTTAGAGGCTGATGAAAACAAAGAGAAGACAGCAACAGAGAAGAGGCTGCACATCCAGGCTTCTGACAGAATAACTCTTTGTGGGATTTACCTAATAAGACATATTGATATTTTAAATACCCTGTTGAAGACTGCCTCACTGTCAAAACAAGGGTTTTGTAAATATTTAGTTGTGATTTTTGCGTTTGTGAATTGTATTTTGCAGCTTTTCAGCAACCAGATTTATCCTGAAAAAGGGGATTGAAACAATATTTACCTGTGCAATCACATAATGTACCTTGGTACAATGGTGACATTATGTTAAGATGCACCATACGTAAAAATCATCACATTGACTCGGATGTTTGTAATAAAAATACAAAAATAAAATGGGATCCGTACACAATTTCAGCAGAAGGAGAAAAACAAGTCTGCGACAATATGAATAAAATATGTGAATTGCTTATGATTAGCATACTAATGACTAATCATCATGCTAATCAGTTTTCATTTTGTGACCTCAAATTGCAGACTGGTGTTGAGAAATATGAGTGCATGAAAATGCATTCTGAAAAGGGGAGAAATGCTCAAGAGAATTGCACAATTCAATTTCAAGGTAGGTTATTAAAAAGTAGAGACATCACAGTGGCCTGTCACAATACTTGAGCCACATACAGAGAGTTTTTTTCTAAATTTGACATAAAATGTTGTTATATTTAAAAACCCAATTCAAAAAGTATTGGATTTATATAATATTTTATCTTAATTAATATTTTGTGTTTTTATTTTGACGATTCTCACAAATACAATGAAGGAATTTGTTTTCAATTTCATCTTTAGATCTGTTAATTTTTTATTTATTTGAATTTCTCAACATATTTTGGTAATAAAACATTATTTTAAGAAATATTTGGTGTGATTTTGAAGTGTATATAGTCACATTTTAATACAATTTTGTCCATAAATAAATGACAATAAACTAATGGAGAACCTTCAACACTAAGTGCACCATCCTCCCCAACATTAAGATGATTTTACAGCCAATGGGCCAGTAAAGAGGGGCGACCCAAGACTCAATCTCAGTCACATACTCTAAAAGCCATTACAAGAAAGGACAAGTAATCCCAGCCTAATGGAGCACGTACAGCGTCCACTGAAAGTAAGAGACTGGGGGGGCTGCTGGTGAAAAGGGCAGTGAGCTGAATCAAACCAAAGCTGCCGAGGTTAGGAGGTCAGCTGGTTGAGCATATATACATGTCACCAGCCCATTGCTCCATCAGCAGGTGTATAAATATGTGTCATGTTTCACACCCCATGTCCGCGGGGAGGTTCAAACCCAGATGGGATTTTAAATGCTGCATTTCATGTGGTATCATTTAGTAGGTTAGTTCACCCCTCATTGGTTTGCCATCTGGTGCCCTCTCAGCCAGGAACATTCACACTGGAGTCTGAATGCTGCTGATCTGCCTGCTAGAGCAAGTTCCTGAAGTTTACACCAGTCAGTCAGTGTGCACTCCACCTCCACCTTCACCTCCACCTCAACTCACTGACAGAAAATACAACAAAAAGTGCATCTACATGTTCTGATCTTAAGCAGGTAACTAAGTGATGACACAGGTGGAGTTTGGAAACCAAGACTAGAAGCATGAACTATAGTACTACTATTATTATTACTACTATTATTACTATTATTATTATTGTTATTTATTTTCTTGGTTTTGTTTTGGTTTTGAATGTTGAGGTTGTTTTCTCTATAGTGTACTTGATGGGTTTGTCTGTAAAGCTCATCTACTTAAAAGTTGGTTTATAGACTGTTGTAATTACAAACAGTGGATTGCATTTATATGAAAACAGCCTTGAAAAAAGGGAAAAAATAAAGTATAAAAAAAAGAAGCATGAACTATAAAGTGAAGTTGGTAAGATAGGTAGAAACCAACAGTGACATCACAGTTCATGCAAGAAAAACAGCTGATGAAGAACAAACTTGCAGCTGGATATTATATCAAACAAGTGGGCCTATTTATACATGCTGTGCATCACTTACCAAAGTGTCGAACTGCTCCTTAAAGAAATGTTTTCTTCTTTTCTTCCACTTTCTTGATGTTTTCTGTAAAAAAAAAAAGAAAAAAAAGAAAAAAATAAGAAAGTAAAAAATCCGCAGCTGGATCTCATCTTCATTTCTCTTCTTTCTTTTTTTCTTTTTTAATTATGAGTTTGTAGTCCACGAGTTTATTCTCCTCATATCATCCCCTCATTTGTGGAAAGACGTCGGTCTTTGGACGATTATCCAGGCAGAGTTAGAGACAACAAGCCAATGTTCCCTCCCTTTATTGACTGGCTCCCTTTATCACAATTTGCCAGATTTGCAGCAGACAGCCTCTGACTGGCCTCACCATGGACCTGTTAATGCTGCTTCTATTACCAACCCAATATGTTTCCATTTTGCACCTCGACCATATATTCCATTACTGGATGGGAGGGGGGGGGGGGGGGTTGCTCTTTTCTTGTGATGGAGGGACACATTTTGTGTCGCTGGTTGCACAGATTAATTTGCATTTTAAACAGTTGAATCCTAAAAGTGTTTGAGGGGAAAACAACCTGAATTAAAGACTTTTTTCTTTTTTTCTTTTTTTTTTTAAAGCCCCCAAAACTGACAAATATTTATAACTTTGAACAGAAATTGTCCTTTTTTTAGTTGCAAAACTTGCCTCTATGTGAATATCTCATTATTGGTGTTTAATAAAAATGAGGTTGAAAGAGTGAAACAATTTGAAATATTAAAAAAACAAACAAGTGCGATGTCAGTGCAGCCTATAGATGAGGAAGAGGAAGAAGAGGAGGAGGGGGGGGGGATGGAGAGAGGGGGGGCGACTTTGAGATGACATTGAGGCTGTGTGGATGGGAGTTGAGTCTCTGGTTGTTGATGTTAGACAGTCGCACAAGGCGAAGCGGCTGCTGCCCGTGTTGATTCAGCCTCCTCCTCTTCCTCCTCATCCACCTCCTCCTCCTCCTCCTCCTCTTCCTCTTCTTCCTCCTGGTCTTCAGCACTGGACAGCTCCTGCCTGGACACACTCTAACGCTGCATGGTCCCTTCTTTAAGTCTTTTTAATGGAAGTAAAATCTATTTATGTTCCAAGAAATATTGGGAGTTTACAACTTCACCCACAGGAGGAATCTGCACAGGATACCTCGCTTCGAGATTTGTGGCAGCAGGCAGCGTATCCTCGGAGGCACAGATCACAGATCCATTGTGAGTAAAACTGAATGCTTTTGCTGTCTGTATGTCTGTGCGTGTTTGAAACCCTCAGTCTGGCTTAATGCATGATTCTTTTTTGTATTTGCATTTGCAGAGAGTGTGATTAGATTGTGAATGAGCTTGTCACTGTGTTGCTGTGGGTCAGTGTAATGACTGCATGATGAGCTCTGCACCTATACAGCCAATTAAACCTCGAATTGATTGCTGTTTTGCTCGTCTATTGGATGGTGCAAATATGTTTAGTTGTCAATTAATCGTGTAGAATAGCGTGGGTATGTGTGCAGCCTGATGCGTAAAGCTTTTACGCATTTGGACACCCCCTTTGTCTCCACTATGCGTTTTTGTGTTCCAGTTTATTTGAGACCTCTCTGTTATTTGCTATATTCTGTGTGTGGATGAACTGTTTGGAGAATCTGCAAGGTGGTAATTTGGTGGACTCACACTTCATTATGCTTGATTATCATATAGGCTGTATATTTGCTATTTGGTGCGTCTTGCGCTCCAAGTGCATGTTTTTGGATGCTGTAAATTTGTCTTAAAGTTTTTTCTTCTTTTTTTTTCGACAGCAATATCTATTTTTCCATTTATTGGCTTCATTTAATTGCAGACTTTTGTTGTGAGGCTATCTTGTGTTTGCTGTTCTGGTTTGGCTGCTGTTCATTTACGCGCAATTTTTTGTTATTTATGGGAGCACAAGTCCAGCAGGACTTTGCCCATCGATGGGTTTTTTTTTTTTGGTGTTTGTTGAGTCTGATATGAATGGATTTTTTGTTGTTGTCAGGCAGTCATGAGAGTGTGCGTTTTTAAAATGCATATTTCCAATAAATAATTGGATTGATAGTTTTATTGCACCTGCCACCAGGGAGTAAATTAATGTGTGCAAAAAAATGTGTTTGCTTTACAAGTAAACCACTGTGTTTTTAGTTATTTATGGGAGCACAAGTCCAGCATGACTTTGCCATCGATGGTTTTTTTTTTTGGTGTTTTGTTGAGTCTGATATGAATGAATTATGTCTCAAGTGTTTTCATGAGAGTGTGCGTTTTTAAAATGCATATTTCCAATAAATAATTGGATTGATGGTTTTATTGCACCTGCAAGAGAGTAAACGAATGTGTGCAAAAAAATGTGTTTTGCTTTACAAGTAAACAAGTCTGATATGAATGCATTTTTTTTTGTTGTCAGACAGCCAAGTGTTTTCATGAGAGTGTGCGTTTTTAAAATGCATATTTCAATAAATAATTGGATTGATAGTTTTAGTGCACCTGCCACCAAGGAGTAAATGAATGTGTGCAAAAAAAAAATGTGTTTGCTTTGCAAGTAAACGACATCTTTCAGCTCCTCCTGAGAAAAACAACCCCTGCTCTATTCACGCTCCCTGCAGGTTAACGGTGGTGTTTGTGCACATCAGGACTTCATCATCTCCAGACATTTGGTCCAAGAGGTTATAGGTTTCTTGAATAACCGCGAAGCTGCTGTCTACGTGGACTGGTGCTGAAGCGTCTCGTCCGACAGCCAGGACCTTTGCCAAACCCAGAAACAGAGACATGGCGACGAACGGCACCAAAACGGACGGACAAGTCACAGAACTGAACGAGGTGGCGACTATCAATGACAAGCCCAAGAGCCTGGACGTGAAGCCAGAGAAGCAGAAAAAGGATTTGCCAGATAGAGAAACGTGGGGAGGGAGATTTGACTTCCTCCTGTCGTGTGTGGGTTATGCAATTGGACTGGGAAACGTATGGAGATTTCCATATCTCTGTGGGAAAAACGGTGGAGGTAAACAATATTATTTGTCACAGCTATATTTAAGCATGCACTGTTAAGAATTCACCAGTAAAATAACAGTAAAGAACTGGCAGCAGGGTTTCCTTTATGTTACTGTAAAATTAACATTATTATACTGTTGCTGAAATTTACAGCTTTGTACTGTTAATGAAAAATACTGTTTTATTTTATTAATTTCACAGTATTTTACAGTTAATTTACTGTTTAAAGATACATTATATAGCTGTTTTTCCACCTTTCTTTTACATTATCTTACTGGTTTGTTTTAATGCACTATTTAGGTTGTATTTTTTACATACAACATTATTTTTTGCCTAGATGAATAGACTTAGCAGGTTACAGACATAGGAATAGTCACACTAAATACAATTAAAGGCACTTGTTAGGAAAAAGGCTATAATAGACTTGTTGACACTTTTCCCAAAAATGTCTGTCTATAGCTGGCTACAAGCACAGAATGCAAACCATAACAACATGTGAGTGAAGAACAATAAAGCTAATTCACTGATTTTACAATCATGTACAATGTACAAGCCTCACATGTGTAGATCAGGTCCCAGAATTAAAAAAATACTGCATGAAACTGTAACTGATGATACTTTAGACAGTTGATCAGCAGCAAAGTGCTGTTTTTTAAGAATGCATTATAGTTCAGTTAAAAAACGGACTATGAGCGTAATTTAACAGGTTTTCTTTTGTATTAACAGTAAAGCACTGTTTTTAGCAATAACAGGTTAATACTGTTGAAATCCTGCTGTAAATTAACAGCAATTGTTTACAGTGTGGCTCCCATTCAGCTCCATGATGCACATATACTCGATGAAAAGAATTAATATTTACATGCCTAATTCATTGTGCTGTGGTGTTTTTAAGTGATGCGTCAGTGCAGTTTCAGCCTATAAGATTGGTCAGTTGTTTTTTTTAATGCATAACCTGATCTACTTTTGTTCCATCCAGGAGCCTTCTTGATCCCCTATTTTTTGACCCTCATATTTGCTGGGGTCCCCTTGTTTCTACTGGAAACGTCTCTTGGTCAATACACCTCAATTGGAGGGCTTGGTGTGTGGAAACTGGCTCCTATGTTTAAAGGTATAAACTACATATTATATCTTGATACCAGGCCTCTCTTAAAAATATATATATATATATATTAATACTGTTTGGTGCCTTCGTAGAAATAAATCAGGATTTATGGAGGCCACATATAACAAAACATATCCAATGCTAGTTTTACTACACTGCCTAATTCATTTCTGTAATAATAGGTGTGGGCCTTGCAGCAGCTGTCCTCTCCTTCTGGCTTAACATTTACTACATTGTAATCATTTCTTGGGCCATTTACTACCTGTACAACTCCTTCACCACTGTAAGTATTACACAGTGTACTCACATTAAAAAAAAGCAGCGTAGGGTCAAGGTTGTTGTACATCAGTTACATTAGGCCTGTGATACCTGTGAAGAAATTTTAAAATCCATAAATGTGTCAAGGAGGAGGAAAAAAACACTGATATTTTGTTTTTACAGGAACTTCCATGGAGCTCTTGTGGCAATCCATGGAACACAGATAAATGTTACACGAACCACTCCATCCCAGATACCACCAATCTCACCAGTGCAGTGCAGGAGTTTTGGGAGTAAGATATTGACTTGTTTTCCACAAACAGCAGAGCTTTAAAGTATCCTGCATGCCTCCCCGAGACACATAAAAGAAAAGAAAAAAAAGCCTCCTCTGCTGCATTTCCCTGTGTGTGTATAATAGTCTCATTGTTGCTCGCTCTGACTTATAGGCGCAACATGCATGAAATGACCGATGGCTTGGAAAAACCAGGCCAGATCCGAGTGCCACTGGCAATAACACTGGCCATCGCCTGGGTCCTTGTGTACTTCTGTATCTGGAAGGGGGTTGGCTGGACAGGGAAGGTAAGACAATTGCCAGATTTGGGTATCGTGGTTCCCCAATAAGTGACAGCAATGCAATATTAATCAGTCTAATATCACCTCATCCATCATTTAGACCGCAGTCAGCATTGTCCAGATAGATTTTTTTTAAATAAGAGAAGTGACATCAAACGCTCGTGTTCACTAATCCCACTCTGCCTCATGGTGGCTCCTCTAATTCCAACTCTCCTGACATGGTGTCTATACTGAGTGTGGATTCATGATAGGAGGAGCAACAAACAGCCATACGCTACAATCTGGTTTTGTCCTCTCCCTCCACTTGGAGCAGTTTCCCCTCCCTTGCGGTGCCACATTTCGAAAGTCGAACGCATCACGTGACCATGGCAAATAAAATTTGTTTTGGTCACAAAATACCCCATCCACCCCACCCCCACTGCACACTTTGCTCACAAATTGCTTGCACAGTGTCATAAATGCACATTCAAAGTGAAGCTGCGGTGATTTCTTTGCTGAATATTTGATCTCTTTATCTGTTTGGAGTTTTTTTTGTGTGTGTATGTGGAAGAAGAGGCCGAAGAAAATAAATCAAGAAAGTCTTGAAAACCCCTCATGAACATTTTTCCAAATTTACAATGTCTGTATGCATCATACATTTACTTAATGGTGTTATCCTGCTTTCTCACATTGTATAGGTGGTTTACTTCTCAGCTACGTATCCCTACTTCATGCTGTTTATTCTCTTCATCCGTGGGGTGACTCTACCTGGAGCTAAAGATGGAATTCTGTTCTACATCACCCCCCAATTTGAAAAACTCAAAGAATCGGAGGTAATGACATACCATCATATATGATTCCTACCTATGTACTGCATGCCTGAGTGAGCAGAGAGCTCGGCATCACGCAGCTGAATGCTTGTCTTCCTGTTGTCAGGTATGGCTGGATGCAGCTACCCAGATCTTTTTCTCCTACGGATTGGGATTGGGGTCACTTATAGCTCTGGGCAGCTATAACCCTTTCAATAACAATGTTTACAGGTAAGACTGGTGATGGATTCACGAACATGCTGAATTTAATATATCAGAGCAAATTGGAATAGCTGGAGATGGCAGTAATTAAATTGCTATTTTAGTGTATTATACGGCTCTATTGAAGACCTTATTCAAGGATACTTGGTAAGAGCCCTTAAAGGGTCTTATTAATGTGAGTTTCTGGCATGAATATAATAACAATCTAAGGAGAAGGCTGTTTCTTGCTGTCGGTGTGCGTGCTAGAGGGAAAAAAACAACAATGATTGCAAAGCCTGAGTGTTTTTCTCCAGCAGCCCCATGGTTCTGGGTCACATCAACAATCAGTTACATAAAAATAGTTGCCTTCATTTTGTGTGCATGTTTCAAATAGATCTATCTTTCTACATCTATATATTTCTATATATATAAAAATACATTATTTGTCGTGAGTTCTTAAAATGAGATCTGTTTATGTCTGTCATAAACAATAAAAAATGGTGTTTTTGCCAAACATCTGTGTGATCAAAAGGAATAATAGCAGTGATGCAGCTATTCTCTCAGATCTCCGTCTCTCCCGTCCTGTGTGGACTGTTTTGAGGGAAGCTTGATACAGAAAAAAAAACTGAGTCAACTTAAAAATCTTTGACAAGAGGCCTATTTTATATTTCCTCTCCCCAGAGACTCTATCATTGTGTGCTGCATCAACTCGTGTACCAGCATGTTTGCTGGCTTTGTGATCTTCTCTATTGTTGGCTTCATGGCACATGTGACAAAGAGACCCATTGCCGACGTAGCAGCTTCAGGTAACGACAGATTGCATGTTAATGGTTCCGTCGCTGCACGAAAAGAAAAGTGCTCTGTCATTGATACTGATTGCTAAACGCAGCATTTGTCATCACTTCTATGTGTGTTTTGAAGTCATAACAGATGAGAATAACCCTGATGAAATATGATTTTTCCCTATTTTCTATCCAGGTCCCGGCTTAGCTTTCCTGGCCTACCCGGAGGCTGTAACCCAGTTGCCTGTGTCTCCTCTCTGGGCCATTCTGTTCTTCTCCATGCTGCTCATGCTGGGGATAGACAGCCAGGTAAGGGGCTTGGAGATGATCTGCTCATGGGCTGACCTAAATATTTAAATGCAGGTACATATCACTGCAGCTCGCCCCTGCTCCCTGCATGATAAGCGTGCAATTTGCTTCTTGTGGACAGATATAGCTGAGCTTTGACATCAGCTGTCAAGTCGTTTTAATGCAACTTTATCACCTCATGTGCCCCGCAGGTTTCCCTGTCTGTGTTTCTTTCTATTGTGTGTGATATTTGGGTTTGAATAAGGCCACAGAGACTGGAAATATACATGCAGTTATACACTGGATATGACAACCAGCACTTCGAAGAAAAAGACATAAATGATATAACCCGATTAGGGTAAATAGCCTTTGCATATCAGAGTTATTACCAAAACGGCCTCCAAGAAGTGGATGCTTGGTCATTCAGAAGATTATGTTAGTGTTTCTGTCCCATGGTTTGGTGCACACTGCAACTCTTTGTCATTTGTCATCATCAGTCAGCCTAACCACCAACGTAAAACTTCTTTGGTGAAGAATACGTTTTCCGAAAATATTCACCGACCTTTACATGCTACAAAAAAATATATGATAAATGTGCAGCATACATATTAAAACATAAATTCACACTTACGTTCAATGCTGTTTCTGTGATTCTGTCTTTCAGTTCTGCACCGTTGAAGGCTTCATCACTGCTCTGGTGGACGAGTTTCCCAGAGCTCTTCGGGGTAGACGAGAGATCTTCATCGCGGGTGTCTGTCTGGTGTCCTATTTGATCGGACTGTCAAACATCACACAGGTACAGCAGGGGCAGCTCTCTTATGTTCCCACTGACTATTAATGGCACATGAGTAATAGAATTGAGAGATGTAATTAAAAGATACAAGTGAAATCCACGCATCTACTGTATGTAGCGGGCAAGAAGCAATTTAAATTTGGATTTGCTCTCTTAATGGCATCAAATGCAATAGCAGAGTATGTTATGCTGTATTATAACACCGTTTTTCTGTACCCAGGGTGGGATCTATGTGTTCAAGCTGTTTGACTACTACTCTGCCAGTGGAATGTGTCTGCTGTTCTTGGTCTTCTTTGAATGCATCTCCATATCCTGGTTCTACGGTGTGTATCATCAATGTTTCATGCAATATAGCAAAAACGGAACAAAATGATCATTCAAAATTTGCATTTTTCTTCACAATTTAACAAATTGAGTTAGTGAAATCTCACACGTATGAATATGAAGGTTAGAAAACGTCACGCCTATTCAGAGATATTTGCTTCAAATGCTGTTCAGCCTCAAGGTCACGAGCACTCGTGTGTTCCACCTCGCCGTCCTCATCATCATGCATGGCGGACCGGCGGCAAATTGAAATAAATTGGATATGAATATTTTGATCATAGATTCATTTGTCTCGCAGGTGTGGACAAGTTCTACGAAAACATCGCGGAGATGATTGGCTACAAGCCGTGTATATGGTGGAAGATGTGCTGGGTCGTGTTCACCCCTCTCATTGTCGGCGTGAGTGCTCTGAACTAATACAACCGTACATCTAAAGTCATGACATGAAAAATGAAACAATAAATAAAGTCAATATTACCTGCCTGCAGCCACGTCAAGCTGAGACTGCGCTGCCTGTGGTCAGTGGTGTCAGGATGCATAAAGCGTCTCGTGTCTCCCACAGGGGGTGTTCTTGTTCAGCGCCATACAAATGGTTCCTCTCAAAATGGGAGACTACGTGTTCCCAGGCTGGGGTCAGGGAGTGGGCTGGCTCATGGCGCTGTCCTCCATGATTCTCATACCAGGATACATGATCTATATGTATCTTGGACTCAAGGGCACTTACAAAGAGGTAAGAAGTGAATTTTCTGTTGGGTTTGTTAGGTAAACATCAAATCAGATTTTTTCTCCACATACCTTCTTCTCTTATGTAATTAATATGCGTTGTGTTTCTCTCCCAGCGACTTCGGATAATGCTTAGGCCTCCCGCAGTTGTCAGGCGACCTCAGGAGAATGGACCCGAGCAGCAGGCGGAGACCAACACCGCTAACCTATCCAGCCCGGCCAATCCAGCAAATCCCGCTAGCCCCGTCAACCCGGCTCCCGCCAACCCCGCGAGCCCCACCAGTCCAGCTCCCGTCAACTCCACCAGCCCCGTGACCCCGGCTAACCCGGCTCCTCCGCCAGCGAATCCAGCCACCGCCGCTAGCCCGGTGAACCCGGCAACCAGTCCCACCGCCACCATAACCATCACCACCACCACCACCACCACGGCCAGTCCGGCTAACCCCACCGTGACAACTGTAAGCCCGACCAGCCCGCCACCCAACCCAGCTAGCCCGACGGAGCCCGTTAACCCCCCGAACCCAACAAGCCCGACCTCTATCCTGACCAATGCCGAGGCCAACGTGTAGACAACAAAGAAACCCTCATGGAGCATGTAGACAAAAGAGAACATTACAAAAGGACTTCCAAGATTTTAATTGATTCACCTACCTCCAGGGGCAATATGTGATCAAAACAGATTTTCAAAACCGTGTTTCATTTTTTTCTGCATTTGTAAAACCAGGCCAATGATGTCTTATTGTTGGTTTGCATTCTGAAAACAATATCAAAGACTGTTAGTGTTCACAAATACAACCATAAATCTGAATTTAAAAAAATGTAAACATACTGTGTAATACTGTGAGAAAAGAAAAAAACATAGAGATATAGATTAGAGATTTGTTGAATATCTTCATGAATCAAGTAAATACCGTGTGAATATAGTAGATGAAGTAGTGAACAAAATTGACATCATTGAAGAGTGCAAAGGATGGCGTCAATTTTTATCGTGGATGTTTACTAAACCTCACACAGTTGTCTCTTTTCCAAACGTTGCACTCTGTGAGGTAAACTACAGGCCACAAGGCAGACGGGGAGCTCTGAGTAAGCACAATGCCAATAAGAAGTTCATGTTTAGGAGCTCTGTTGCAAAAGATGTTGTGTGTGAGAGAGACTGTTATTTTTCCTTCCTTTTTTTTGGAGTAAAAAAAAAAAAAAAGGGAAAACTTTTATGTGATCAAAACATTTTTAGAGTTATTTTTAGGATGTTTTATACTATATGTGTTGTGATGGAGGACCAAAATCAATAGGCAGACAAAAGCAAAAACTATGCCATTTAGTGTTCGGTTGGCAAAGCACAGGGTACAAAGAAGTACAAAAAAAAAAAAAGCACAGGGTTAGAGATGTGATTTACGAACATCGACTATCCCTTAATGCTGACAGTCAATCCTGTTTACGTTTTGCATGCTTTCCTCAGGAACATCAGTGAAAAATTTCTGAAATGTCTCCTGACAAAAAAAGAAGAAGAAGAAGAAGAAGAAGAAGAACAGAGAAGGCCTTAAGCCAATACACCAATTTCATCGAAGCCACAGTCTGTTTACACGACTGGGCCGAACTACAAAATACAACTTTGTATGCTAGCACAAAAAACCTGGACCAACTCTGTGTTTAAGTCATTCTTTTTTCATTATGTGTAATGATCAATTATAGTTTGATCAATATGTATTCAGCAATACATATGTAGATGTATAAGTGCGGGCCAGTAAGCAAGTGGCCTGTTTCTCTTTTTGTTTATGTTGTCTTTGCTTTACTAGTGAAAAGCACAAAGCTTTAATTTCCCCCAGACTTTTTGCCATGGCGTGTTAGGACAATGTTAGTTTGCTTCTATGGCAGCTACTGTGAAAGGCATCTGGTCGAACAGAACATGTTTACTTTGAAAAGCGAAACAACTGAGCGAAAATGTGAAATGGCTACAGTTCATGTCCTGTGAATTTTGTATAAAGTTAAATCTACCACAGTTTTCTCTGGAACTTTGTTGTAAAACTGTACCGTGTAAAACATGTAACTGTGAATGTCTGTAATACATTGGAAGTTATTGTCTAAATGTTGAAAAAATGGAGTTGCTGTTTTCTGCAATAATATTTTGATCACAGAAGCTAAAGCACATATCTTACAGAAATATACGAGATGATGATGATAACAAATGAAGATGCTGACGATTATATTAAAAATAGAAACTATGTCTAGTAAAACAATATTGTTTTGTATATTTTTAACTGTCTCACTGCCTAATGTAAAACATAATATAAACATGATATGTATCTAAATGGTGTCACATGATAAAGCACGATTGTTATGTTATACAAACAGAAAAAAAAGACTGAAAAAATAAAGAATTATAGAAAATATAAATACAATACATGCCTGGCATATGTCCCTTATAGCATGTGTGTTTAAAGTAGCAGGCCTCGCACTTTTCAATGCTGTTATCGGGAAATTAGGTCAACCCAACTATCCTATCAAAAGATGTATGCTGCGCTGAATCCTCCTGCGGTAATTGGCTATTGTTCCCTCTCTTGTAGATAAACCCTGTTGTTGTCCATAGAGCATTTTCTAGTCAATAGATATAGAAAAATGTGACCAATAAAATTACAAGCAGGGACTTAAGTGGGATAAAAGTACAAAGGATTATGTTTTTGTTGAGTTAGAATGAGGTCAGGTGGGACGTGTAAAATGAAACCTCTCTTCAGTAGTTTTGGGTGAAGATGAAACCCAGCTTGACTCTACCGTGGGGGTGAAATATAGAAACTAAACATTACAGAAAAATGAAACATCAAAAGAGAAGATCCAGCTTCCTCCTGGTTTATTGAGTGTCAGAAACACAAGCTGATAGAAAGGCCTCGGCAAGAAAAACATCACCACAGAACAGCTCCTGCCCCGGGGGCTGCATGGCGTGCCCACCCGCCCCATCTCCCCAACCTCTTACAACTCTGTGTGTATTTGTGTGTGTATTTGTGTGTGTGTGTGTGTGTGTGTGTGTGTGCATCTTCTCCCCCACCTCCTGCAGTTGCTGCTTCCATTAGCTTCCAGTGTGATAAAGGAGACAGCACCAGCTGACACCACCACAATGACTCGCCGTGGATAAAAGAATGAGATGTCCCCCTCTAGTAGCTCGTGGCAAACTGTGTGTGTGTGTGTGTGTAGATGTGTGGGGGGGCAGAGAGAGAGATGGAGGTTAGGGACAGAAGGCTATGTGTTGGAGCGGACAGGGGTTTGAATAATGCCCCTAATGGCAGCCCGTATGAACTAGCCCCTGATGGATGGCTTGCTAGCCTCCTTTTATTCCCAGTTGTGTAATTTAGCATCATTACCTATGAAAACCAGTCACCGGCGAGACAACCCAAACTGATGTCTTACATCCACGAGAGCCATAGATCATCATTTTCGGGCAGAGGAGGACAGGAAGGAGGAAGCTCCTGATTAGTTGGGAGAAATCTAGCAGAACACAATTAGTCTTATAGCGCCGGCAATTTTCAGCAGCTTCAGCAGTGATGGATTGAACTTCTTTAAAAATGTTATTACCAAAAAAAATGATCAACGGAGAAAAAAAAAAAATGTTTTTCTGCGTTAGTTGGCTGCAAAACACGTGCTTTTTGTTTTTCTACCAGAGAGGATGCACAAAGAGTTGACCAATTTCTGAACTCCCCTTTTTTTTTTCCCTCTCCCTTGTTTTCTCCAACGACAAATAAGTGTTGACATCCAAGTGTTATGCTGAATTTTGTGACCCATAGATTTTGTGACCTGATTAGGAGTTTTGCCTGCATTGCCACTGTTTATTATGCTCACCATTTCACTGAAAACGGGGCCTCCATAGGATTTAGATACTTTAAAAATGAATAGCTGCAATAACATATTGTAGCCTCATAATATCTGGATTGGGTCACACAGTTTGATAGCTGTGATGGCAGAGACTAGTAGCCATCTGTGTTTGTCTTTTTCTTATAGAGAGGCAAAGTCCCGTCCCTTCTAGTAGACCACCATTGGACCTTATTTCGGAAAAAATATGAACAATAGTCAACGGTGAGAGACAAATATTTTTTGATCCGTTTGAATTGCGCTGTGAATCACACATAGATGTTTGTCAATTTACACATAATTTTACAAGTCAAGAAAGTTGTAGTTTGTTGTAAAACTGTTGAAGTATAAGACTGTGAAAATACGTAATTAGAAAGACGACACACCCAAAAGTCGCATAAGTGACGTCTCTCTCGCTGAAACTACGATGCCGGTGTGTTTCCTACTGGGATGTACTCACACCAGCAACGGGTCTTGGTCGTTCTTTCGCTTCCCGGCTGATAAAAACACCAGGAGTCACTGGATAAAACACATCAGCTAAGATAATGATTCATTTGTGCGTGGAACATACAGTAGCTAAGTTAGATAGCTAGCTAGTGTTGGTGACGTATACTGTGCGAGACAAGAGATGTAGTTCACTGAGTGGTTTCACACAAAACTAAATGATACTACAACAAACCTACGACAAACTGCGACTTTCTTGACTTGCAAAATTATCTTTTTATAATTGACATCATACGTGTGATTCATGGCGCAATTCAAATGGGATCTAAAAAATATTTGCCTCTCGCCGTTGACTACTGTACATATTTGTTTCTGAAATAAGGTCCCATGAGGTCCACCAGTAGAGGAGGGACTTTGCCTCTCTTTAGCTGATCCTCCAGCGCCACTGACTCAGACAGGTCACATATTTTAGTGTACCACCCGTTCCTATCATGACCGCAGTGACATCAGCAGTAGAAGATGGTGGCCATGTTGGTGCTGATGTCCAAACAGCTTGTATTTTTCAGTCTTACTGCTTTTTATTATTCTGTTTTCATTTTGTCAGCCCATGTTAGGACAATTTTTTCTTTTTTTGCCTTAATGAGCAGATAAAGGGAACACCTCCCAAAGTCTGGCGAGTGTCATTTTCACTTCCTCACTCTAAACGTGGAAGAAGTCATTGATTCTGTAACTGTGATTAAAGGGTATATACTTGTACATTAGGTGTGTGTATATGTATCAGCACTCATTGATATAGATAGCATTAATTAATGTGACACTATTTATTTTGTTCATGCAGAGTCCCTGGGCTTATCAGCTCCATTTTGTGGCCAGATCTGAGCAAGGGGACATTGTTTGGTGTTTAGCATTTCTTGGCACTCTCTGTCGCAAGCCTATTTTTAAAGTTAAAAAGTGCTCGCAGTGTGGCCGCGAGAGAGGACACTGAAGAAGCAAACTGGTGATCCATGATGCTTTTATGAAAGGATGACAGAACGCTACAGCTTATAAACTCACACAGGCTGCAATGATTAATCCTCATAGCCCACTTAGAGCAAGAGAAACTAATTCTGCTGTGAAGATGAAAAGGCTGATAATTATGTTTATACTTTCTCTGTTTTTAACCCCAGTGCCAAAGGATTTTCTTAATCGCAACGCCCTATTGGGTTTATGTTGTTGTGGGTCACCGAACCTGCATATTTTTGATGTGGATTTTGTGTGATCGTTTGTGACATTTTCCCTCTGATGCATTTGGTTTGCCCCAGACTTTCTGTCTGAGGTACGCTCACCCGAGAATTCAAAGCAAATACATTAATGAATAACTAATCTTTGCAGATGCATGAATCTACATATCAATGTAATCAGAGGATGTTGTGTGCATGGCTATTTCCAGCAGAGGGGCTGAGAGGATGTCAAGCATGCAAAGCCTCTCTGCATATATGCTAATTGGGCTCCATTTTCTCAATCTGAATATGAACCTTTGCTGAAGTGAACTTGTTTACCAGTTCACTCTTTTAAGGTGTCTTTTTTTGCACACAAACTGCACTGCTGCTTTACACATCAAGCAAACATTTGTGCTGTGCAGCTGGGTGAGATCTGAGATTAACGGGTGCACTCTGGGATATGTGAAACTGTGTGATTCCCAATGATTTCGCTGTTTGATGGTGTGCTCTCGTGACACAGCAAATATTGTAGTTATTTCAGGCAGCGAAGCTCGGAGGCAAGCGGAGCATACGATTTCTGTGCAGATGCAAATGTCAGAATCCGAAGCCTATGCCAAAGAGGTTACCCTGTCAAAAATCATAAGGGCTTATCACACTAGCTGCAAGAAAACCTATGGGTTTGGATTAACAAATCCCCCTCTTCTGGAAATTATACAGACCCTTCAAAAAGGACTTCAATTTACATGACATTGCCCTTCCCCCATCTTGCCTCTTTTGGCAGCTCATAAACCTATAATATCATACAGAGAAACCTGTACCTGTCTGTTTCATCTGGTGTCTAATGAAAATATTTCTACCGTCTGAATTTCTCTTCTGTATTTCTATACAGTTTTCTTGTATAATCCAAAAAGGGGATAGCAGTTTCAATCAAGGAATACTGCAACAACAAAAAAGCAACTGTGATTAAAATGAATCTCTGTGAGAGTGAATTTAAAGTCACAATTTTTAGCTAATCAGGAGACCGTCCCCTGCTACTTTCAGTTTGCTGTGGCGCTTCTCGTCTTTTGTCACAGCTTATAACGTCTCCCCAATGTGCCAGAGGCTTATGGGGGAGTCATTGTAGATTACTGCCTTGGTCAAACACTGAATGCAAATCAGGCCGAGGAACAGGCGAAGTGAAACACTGAAAAAAAAAAAAATCAGGGTGCAAGAAATATTTAGAAAAGAAATGGCATTTTCTTATTCTTTACATGTGTTATATATGTTATGTGTACAGCGGCATATATTTAATTATTCTGAAAAAAAGAGAATACCTGATGTATTCTAATATTACTTGACTATTTTCCGAGCTGGCTAATTTACAAGACTGAATAGTTCCTGGCAAAACGTAAGCCAAGGGGAGAAAAATTCCACATGGTGAGCAAGACATGTTACTCTGCCTGGATGTCACGCACAGTGGGTGCTCTGGATGATCTTGTGCCCTGATGTGAAGCTAGTGGGAGGAAGGGCTAGCTCTCCAGCGAAGCTCCTCTAATGGCTTCCTCCTGGATTGCCTGCCCAAAGGGTTTCAGGCCCTGTGCTCTACCCTGGGCCTCTTTAGGCTCTGGGACTTTGATAATAGCTGACAATTGAAAAAACTCTGCCGACATCAAATGGAGTTATTTGTTTCCCTGCTCTTACGCAGAAATGACAACAGAAGAAAACGTACTCTGTGTTGCACTGAATTTCATTATTCTGCAGATAATCTCCTGGAAGTTAACCCACACCGACTAGCAATGCTTTACCTCTGTGTTTATAGTATGCGCAAATTATGTGTATTTGCATGCATGTGTGTATGCATGTTTGTGTGCATAGATTTCCTGTATGTGAATGTGTACAAATACACCTGTTAAGTGTAAAGACAAGATCAAACAGCTGCTTCAGGCACAGCTTTAGTAAAGACCTGCATTTTAAATAAGTTCTGTCAAATTACACCTGCACACACTTAACACTTCACTCCTCAGTATGTTGGCGTTGAAATCTCCTCAGTTTATCACAGCCGGGAACTGAAAGTGAGGTGGGAGGTGAGGAGCAGGCGATAAGGCAAAGTTCATGACCCCAAACTATTGTTAGTTTATTCAAAATAAACTCTAAAACAAATTGTAGCCAAGCATACTCTTGCATTATTCTGACACATGAGAAATGATTTGTATATATTGTAGGTGAGAATCACAGTTTTATTTTGATTGTGTGCAAACAAATGCTGATTTGATTATTTTGGGGCATTTTGTTATATGCAAATGTGACCGAGTCACCTCCGCACGTGCTTTGCATGCATTATCCCTACTGTTGCATGACATTTTCACTCATGTAGTTATGCCCTTGACTGCACATTATGACGGCGCAGAACAAGACACAGATATTTAAGCCAACCCACATGCATTAATACCCTCCTCCCTCAAATACGAACCGAAAACTGAGACAAACACACGAGACACGTACAGTGCTATGCTCTGGGAGACACTTTGAAGGCCTGTTAAGATGTAGTTTACTCTTTCTGACACGTAGAAAACACACGGGCAACTTTTATAGAAGCACTGTCATATGCATACAAGTTCATTCATTCCACGTCTGTCTCACTCTCTTCCTTAAACAACGCACACACTCACAGGCACACACGATGATTAAGAGGTCTGAGGGCCTTCAGGGCACGCTTGGACTTGGGGCTGCAGTGAATCATAGCTATGATGTGGCGCATGCTTTCTATTCTGATCTGTCAGAGAGGTTTGGGAACTGTGCTCACTGATGAGTGAGCCGGACCAGGCAGGGCCACAGCAGCCTGCTGCCCGGTCTGTCCTTCGTCCTCCTCGGGCACCTCGGCTCCTCTCCCTCCCTCCCCTGACCTGAACAGTGACAGGTAAGACGCCCTGAGAGCTGCCTGCACACTGCAGTGCTGAGAGACGCAGCACGGGTCAATGAGGTCAGGAAGGAGTCAAACAAGAGTGCAACCACTGATGGACGACAGAACCAACTTCTATTCAGCAGCACATAAGACATACAGTATGTTGTTAAATATAGAGCGCGTTTGGATATTTCATATTAAAGGTACTAAATACAGGATTGGGAGCATTTCTATTGCCTCGCAACAAGTCGACGGCGAGTCGCAGCTAACGATGCTAACAGCGCAAACAATGCAAACAACGGAGAAATTGCTGACAGAGATAACAGTGTTGTGAACCAGAGGGTGGGTGCTACGCTTCCTGGACGGCGTTATCAGCTGTAATCACCGTATGAGGGCAATGCAGAGCAACGGCCGTGGGCTAGCCAGTGGGGCACGCTCACATGCACTAACATGCACGAAAAGCACATGCGTGCAGCCAGCCCAGCTATGTCAACAAAGCACGGAGAAGCTTGAATACAACAACACAGAGGAATAGTGACTTTATTCTCTGCTCAGGTAGACATTACTCCTCTATATCTTTACATAGCAAATAGCGGTTTGCAGCTATATTAATGCTCTGGATATCAAATTTAGCACCTTTAAATTGTTCCATATTAAGGTCATATCATATTTATTATTCAGTGATTATGTATTTAATTTTGAAATATATCACATTCTCTCCGTTTTGTGATGCATAGAAGATAAAGCATTTGCATCATATATTTAAAAAGAAAAAAAATCAATGGAAATAAATAATTTATAAATATAAATTATGGGGTACCAATGTCAATTATTTAGTTTAACTTCCTACTACATGATCACATAATGAAGGAATTTACACTCAATTATGAGCAACTTCTCAGTTCATAATAAATGCTTGTACCTTATATTTTTTGGATCAGTTCTTTGGGTCAAGTTCGTTTTCTGTTGTACAAAGTTGGTCCAGTCTTTATCAAGTGTGAGAGAATGAATCTACTCAGTAGACGCACAGGTTGTATGCAAATTTGAAAAAATAAATCCTCTACTGCCACTTTCAAGGTTGTAGACATTGGCTGAGTACCAAAACACTTCCACAGTGCACGATAACTATAGATTGTCATCATTTTACACACACTTTTTTTGCTTCTTCTACAAACCTTATTGTCACTAAAGTGCAGCGTCTTGAGTTGCCTTAATAATGTCTTTTTCAGAGGATCAGTTAACACTCCAGACTCGTGGCCACAGCTTGATAAAACTGATTTCAGTTAGATGATGCTGGTTCAGTCAAACTGTGGCCAGTGGTTTGAGAGATTTTCCAAATTTAACAGTGTTCCAATTTGTTTCATGTTTATCCAATTTATCCTTGAGATGAATTACACACAGAGCACTGAAAGCTCACACACAGTTATAAAAAAAAGCTTTTTAAAGGTGCAGCAACTAATATGTCGACATACAAAATGACATCGTAAAAGCTGAAACTTTCACTGAAAATTGAAAACCTGTATGTCTGAACAATTACCTTTTGAGCCTCATTGAAGGCTAATTTATGTTTATTTCATTGCGCTCTAGACTTCTCTCTAATGCGTGATTGTCTGCAAGTCAATGGACGTGTGGAGATGAGCATATCAGTTTTCATGGTCGTCTGTGTAAAACCTTTAACATTCCTCATTTAGTTCAGTCAGTTATTAAGTTACAATTACGGTTTGTGTATAATTTCAACTTGAGTTTTGTTTTTTAACACTTGAATCACACTGAAGTAAAAGAGGTATTCAAATTATTACTTACTAATCATACATTAGGAATAATAGTATAAATGAAATACCCCAAATATCTAACATGTAACAATGCATTTGTTGAATAAAGTTAATCAATGGCTGCCCTTTTTATGACACTATTATTTCATCATATTCCCATACATACTAACTAAATCAAGGATGAAATTCAAGTCTCTATTCTATAAATAAGACCCCAGATGTGAGCTTGGAACTATCAAATAGGTCTGACAATATGAAGGGAGGCAAAGCGTTGTGCTGGAGTGAAGTTCCTGTGGTCTGTCAAACACATCCCCTGGCAGGGCTTAATGTGGCGTGTGACACGTCACACCCTATCACTCTGCCTTACAGATGACCAGCCGCTTACGTATGCCGCGTGCACCACTGGATCCCAAACCAGACACTGTCAGGTGTGATAACGGTTTGAGCGCCAAACCCACTCTGAAGCCTTGCCCTCTCCCATTCCCCCACAATTCATTTGATGCTGCAGCCGCACACAGCTCACGGTCTGCTATGCACTACTGCGAGCATGTGTGCCGTGCCCTAAAGATGCTTTCATTCCTGGTTCACCTGCACATTCCCACCCCAGGCTGAGGGCCAGAGATAACCCCACCGCTCTGCTCCCTCAGACCAGCCAACCGCTCTCCATCACTGGGGGGTTTACAGAGATAAGGACTGCTGCTGATCCCAGCGCTTTGGAGGGAATCAAATAGCTGAGGTTCAATGTGGTGGATACTTAGACAGCCAGCGACAACGGTGCATGTTATACATATAACTTACCCACATTTAACTTATGTCATCCTATTAGTACACCACTGTACAACAGCTAAATTCTTCCTCCCTTCAGAGGAACTATTCTCTCAAAATTGCACACTAAAGGCTCAGCTTTTTTTCTCTTCTTTATCTTGTCATTTGTGCCCTTTGGTCCCAAAATGTGCTGCCTATTTGGCAATGGAGGTAAATGTTCCCCCAGCACACACTCATTATTTCAATCCTCACAACACTGTGGACAGGCCCGGCCTCTTTGACAGCGTTTGATGCTCTCTTGCTCTCTCTCTTTCTCTCTCTCTCTCTCTGTGTGTCACCATTTCTTCCACTTGATGGCATTTCTATTCATTTCATTTTATCAAGGCTACCTGGCTTTTTGTGAGCATGTGCGGTGGAACATTTAGTGGCATTATGTGACAATCATTCAGCTTGTTCACGCATAGAAGTAAAAAGAGAATTCTGCTAAATGTTGAGTAGGAACCACAATAATGATTTCATTATAATTGCATCAGTTTTTTAAGGATGTTTTTCCCTATTGTAAAAGAGGCCAGCCCCTCTGGATAAAAAGCTACGTTGTATTAAATATTTTTTTGTAGCTTTTTTCGTGAAGCGACTCAATTTTCTTTTATTAAAATCAATCTCTGCCCGTCACCTTTTTTTTTTTTCCTGACTGGGTTAAAGTTGACTTCACTGCGTATGCGTATAACGAAGCGAGTGAATGAATGAGAGCACATCAAAAAAGTGTAAAGGTTTCTATACCTGAAGCATCTTTGACACGTCTTCCTATCTGGTCTAACCGGGTTGGCTTGCTTTTTTCTTTTTTTTTAAGTGAACCTCTGATCATTCCCCATTTGCTCTGTTTGGTTTTCAACATGAAGGGGAATGCTGAAGCGGATAATAATTCAGTCTACTGTACAATCTCTGGGCACTGAAGTCTGATAAAACAATGTGATGGTGGAAGAGAAGAAAAATCAGCAAGGAGCAATTTTTCTGTGCTGGATTGTTCTCTTTGATCTGGAGTGCAGTGAAAGGAGGGCATTATGTAACGTCTTCAGCACACACATGGCCGACTGTGTGACTGCCAAACACACGGGGGGAGTGGTGGTGGTGGTGGTGGGGCGCTGTGGCAAAGGGGGGGGGGGGGGGGAGGCAGACAGACAAGAGGAAAGAGATAGGGCCATGGAAGACAGTAGTAGATGGACTTGTGAGGAAAAACATTGCTGCTCATATTGGTGTTGGGTCACTTTCCTTATTAAGGCTGCTCAGTCAAGCAGCTGTAATGTAGGCCCTAACAAGCCTCATAATGAGGCATGAGAATGCCCCTTAGTGATGGTTCAAACATTTATCTGCTGCTCAGCGCCCAAAAACCACTGTCTCAATACACATCCTTTTCCGCCTGTTGTCAAGAGCGGAAATTTGAATAATTACATGGGGTCCTGATCTTGTAGGAAAAATATGGTCTGTAGCTAACAAGAAATATTACCCTCATCATTTGTATGCCCTAATTGGAAGCAATTCATTATCTTGAAGGAACAACAAAATGGCAACACAGTCATGCAATGGTGCACAAGCAGATGGCCCTTTAAATCAATCATTTACAAATCAATCAATAATATATAAAAGTATGGAATTCAAGCCAACTGTATCGGTAGGAAATCACCAGCAGTGTCGAGCACCATACGGCCGTACGGCTGGGCCAAAATGTGCGCGGCAAAACGGGTCAAAGATGGAGCTGAGGAAGCATGCAACATAATATTAATGTATTAATAGGACCCTGCCAAATCAATGTAATATGCACGCCACACAAGACGGCCTAATCAAGAAGGAGCTGTCTTAACTGATGGAGGGAGGAAGTGAGGAAAAGGCAAAGAGCGATTGGTAGAGTGTGTTGGTGGTGGTGTGCAGCTGAAAGCTGATGTTGAGATGGCCTGACAGGGTCTGTTTCTGTTCATTGCAAGACTGTTATCCAGAGTGACCGCGTTGTCTTCCCTTCCCTCCACAAAGGTTATGCCATTGCCAGCAGTCCACATGACACAATGAATGAGCCACAATTGCCGGAGCCAGAGACGCTCGTCAGGTCGGTCTTAAAGTACGTACCGAACCCTGCACTCGATCCATACCACATTCAAGAGTCATTTAGGGGTAAATCAGCGTTGGATCTCAATATATCCCCCCTTGATTGCGACCTATAGTGAGGCTACGGCTGCATTTTAGAAATGACGTGCTTGGTAATCGGGTGTGTTGGGCTGTCAGCTCAGGGTGCATGATCTTGCCAGCATGACTCAAGTCTGCCCGTGAGCTGCTTCCTGTGCCTGTGCATCTACTCCAGTTGCTTGTATGATCTATTTTAGATTCCTTTGCCCAAGGATGTGTGTGCATCCTCACAGCAGAGAGCCACAGAAAATAAGGAAAAAAGAGGAGGGGGAATAGATAATGTTCAAATAATCTACAGGCAATCATGCAAATTCCCCAGACGTTGTGCACTCGGGGATGCTGTAGATAGGGGTGCAGCCTCGCGTTCTATTCAGGCACAACAAATTTTGAATTATGAAAAAGGAAAGAATGAGATCTCTATCAGCCATTTGTACAGGCTAACTTGTAGGCAATATGTGAGTCAACATGTGTGACACTGCAAGGGCCACTTTTCTCATTTAGTCCGTTGTCAAATCATGCATTTACCCAATTGGATTAATTATGACTCCATACCGTGTCCACAGTGCACTGTTAAACCGCTGCCATTGGTCCGTTCCCTTTACGTAACCGAGAGCAAAATGGAGAAGACAGTGTTCAACATATGTGTGTGTCTTGACCGTGTCTGAAAGCAGCAGAGTCCATCCTGTTACAGCAATAACAGGAGGCAGCGAGCGAGAGACCAGTCCTCCATCGCAAGCACAGATGTCATGCTCCTTGTGGCCTTCACACACTGAAGGGGCCAAGTCGAATTTGGCGTGACCCTGATGTGTCATCTTGATTTAGACACTAGTTTCGTGTCGGCCACCAATGTGGCCTGATAACCGTGTGCGTGCATCTGCGTGTGGATCTGCGATTGGTTTTTGCACAAGCAAGGAAAAAATGTGGATCTCCTCTCCATAATCCCACAAGAGCAGGCTTCCTTGGAAGGCATGGTGCAGCAGAAGCAGGGGCATTGTGGTTGGTGAATGGCTGGGTCTAATCTCGTGGAGGCAGTGGTCTGTTGGAGGGGCTTTTGAGCAGATTTGAGCCCGAGGGGTGAGAGCAACAACAACCAAAAAGAAAGAAAAAAAAAAAAAGATCTTTCTTTTCTAGTTTAAAGATTTGCGTTATGAATGGTGCTCAGCAAATTCAAATTAGCCAAAGTGGAGGTATACTCATTTACATTTTCATTCAGCCTTTAAGGATTCTATTTATAGCTTAAAATTTAACTATGGATATGCTAATCCAACGCAACGTTTCCAATACATAAATACATCTACAATGAAATTTAGAAAAAAAAATCCCTTAAGGCAAGCGTCTGGGATCTGGAGCCATGTTGGGTAAATCTAATGCATTTTTCTCTCAGCATGAAAGCAGTGTCTTGTCACCTATAGACCCTTTTCACATGTAAAGTACATTTTCACGTTACTAACAGACACATTGAAGAAATGCTGCATCCGTATCAATCTTCCCAGAATGATGACGCTCGTGTCTTTTGTTTGATCTCCAGGGACTAAGAGAGTTTAGAGGAGCCTTAAGAGTGGTTTAAAAGCGCCATCTGCTGGTTTGGGAAAGATAAGTCAGCTAATCTCTGATCCTACTACAGCCTGGTTTTACAAGAATTATCAGTCATATTATCCCATTTCCATAATAACATAATAATGTGGAGGCTAAAGGCTTTCTAGGTCAATTCTTAAGTCTGAATCAAACGATCTCTCATCGCTGCCAATCCACCATTTTTCTCCCTTTAAAAGTAATGGAGCAATTACCCAGTCTTTTGTTACCATGACACCAAATCAACCAAATAACATCTATGGCCAACTGGGTCCAAAGAGGCTTCAAATGTACTGTCTGTCTGACGTCAGCTGCTCGTCGAGAACATGACGACTTGGACATAGAATTTATTACACAGCCATTAGGTAGAAATAGAAAGATATTAAACATACAGCTGTTTTGAGACTATTGTGTCAACAGGCGCTGGAAACATAAATGTGTGAATCAGAAGAAGCAAATAACTGCATGTGCATAACCTACGGATAGAGACAGCGGGCAAAGGGAGGGTGACTCACTAAACTAATATTAAAATATTCCAGTATTTAACTCTAAAGAGCAACAGCTTCTCCAGGATCACGTTTTCCAGCCTCCTCTACTTTATGTTTATCATAGCTGGTGACAAAACACTGGAAACACGACACAACTAGGCTGCTCCAGGAACATACGCAAACATCAGGCGCTGTCCCACATACTGTATTCACAGCTCACACTGAACATCTAAGGGACATTTGTCCAATGCTGGTCCCTCTGAGCCAAAGATGTCTGGCTAATATGTTGATAAATTACTTCATTTTGTAGCCGTGGCGACGCCTGTCTAATGAAAATAGAGAATGACTCCTGATTGCTTGGTTCAAAAAAGGAGTGCTCCAATCAGTGTAACCACCTCATTATTGACTCAAGTATCTGCAACATTGAAGTTGCAACAAAAAAGGTCTTGAGTTTTACAATTGACCAATATAGCAGCGCTATCATACGATTTGAGAGATGAGCAAAAGAAAACAATGCAGTAACACTGCCATTTATCTAGCTATCCACCCATCAGTGTTATTTTGGGACACTGTCTGCAAAGCCACTTGGATTAGAATGAATGTTGCCCCTGCCATTACTATTTTCACCTACTGGCTACCAACCACGACCTAGTAGCTAAGCTTTGACTAAAATGCAGGCCACAAGCCTTTATTTTTATAGGTGGATTTTTAAAAAAATGTTTTGAATGAACTGTTGAAATTGCTCATCAGGCAATTTGAGCAAAACTATCTTAAAAAAAGAAACCTTTTGTTATTGCAAGCTACAAACGTGCAAATAACACAATATAGAATGTGTCACATTTTATTTGGTAAAAAAATATGCAACGGGACAATGCAAAGGTAGGCATTTGTATGTTTATTTGGAAGAAATTAAGTACAAAACAGTGGCATTTTCTTCCAGAGAAATAAGGACAAAAGTGAACAAATGTTACTTTTTTTCTATGTGGATGACACCTGAAGCAGGACCCTTCTGTTTTTGAGATACAGGTAGTCTAAATATAGCAATTAAATAACAATGGACTAATACCCCAAACATATTACTGAAAAACCTACTTGTGTCAAACAAGCAGATTCCATGATAATCCCTAAAATCCACTAGAGTACACACAAAAAAGCTAAACAAACGGTTAGTACAGAAGTCTTTGACGCTGCACCGAGAAAGTCTTTGATCGAAAGACTGTTGTGTTCCTGCACTTATTCATCATCTGACACTTGTGGGAAAATAACCAACTCTTAGAAAGATTTTTTTTAAAAGGCATGGTTAGAAGATAATGAGCATCCATGCTACATATGAGTACACTACTCTCAATAGAAACAAAATATCTATGATCATTCCGCGCGGCGCAATGATAGTCTTATATGAGTAAAATATAAAGACAGGATAGTGTGTGTAACAATTTAAAAACTGTAGAATATTAATACAAATAGATGTTGTCATAGACAGTTAATTGACATACAAAACAAATCTGAATTTACAATACCATATCTTAATCAGTGTTGACAAATAAGGTTAGGCTACCATAAGTAGAGGATTTCAGAAGGGTGAGAAATTAATTCAAAAAAACATTTGTAACCCACTTGCACCTTTTTTCCGTGATAAAAGGAAGATTTTGGCAGCTCACACCATGACATTGTCTTGATTAAAAAAGGACAAGTGACTGATAAGTGTCAGGCAGTCATGGTGGGATGTTGATGCCTACTCGTGAATTAAGAACACCCATATTGCATGTGCATTCAAATCTTAGTTTTAAAAGGAAATCAAATGCTTTGTCACTGAAGCAGTGGAGACATCCTCTGTTGTTCTCATTAGAAAGAAACAAAATCAACGTTAGAATTGTGTTGTCGCCGTGTTTTGCCGAAAGTCCACATGAAACTATCGACGTGTTCAGAATAAATAAAGCCACTGCTAATAGACTGCTACCGAAGGTCAGATTTAGCTGTTTTCAGTCGTGTAGAAAGCTGTAGCATCCAGGTCCACAGAATAATAAGCAATATAGCCTTTTAAACTGCATTCAGACAACCTTGCCAGAGGCTGTGATTTGTAGATGGGTGCTAAGATATACACCTACATATAGTAATGAAAACCAGATACAAAAAATATATTGAGTACAACTGTACCAGCAGTGAGTATTTCTAAAATGTTACAGATAAAAAATAAATTCTGAGTAAATATATAGTATAGAATAAGGTTTGTAATAGAAACCAGCTATTTGAAACATGCTTTCTAGTTAGACACATCTACTATGATTGATATTAGTTTACTAAGGAATCAGCCACAGTGAGCATATAGACAGGAAACTAAAATAATTCAGTTAACAGTGGATAAGTCCAGTTCAGGATCATAAAGAAGACAAATTAGTCTAGTGTGTTCAGAAAGCAGAACGGGGGGGGGGAACCAGAGCCTTAATTGCATTATCACATATTCAAAACACAAGACGTATCTTGAACACATTAGTTCCAACTGAAACAGGTAACCCTGCTACCTAAACGGTCAGAAACGTAAAATGAGACCTGGCTGACTTTTTCAAGTAATATAGATTAAAAAAAAGTGTTGTGATTTTAGAGTGAAAAACAATAAAGACCAGATCTATGGCTTATATGTTGATGGGAAAGGCAGGGAAATTCTTTGGCTATCAAGGCAGGTAAAACAGAAGATGAGCCCCTAAACACTTTGTGAATCTCATTATCAATGCAAAATCAAAAAAAGAAATCTCTGATTGTACAGTTTCCACAACTAACAATGTTCACCCAACTACGCAATACTTCCTTTTCTTTTCTCCAATAAAAGAGACGTCGCCAATTTTTAGAGTACGAATCTGAGCCGAGTGTTCTAATAAAAGGTTGACCTCGAGGTCCACAAGGGAACAGCCTATGTGAGCACCATATGTCTTACATTGTTCTTGGTTAGGGGGAGTTGATGCTTGGCAAGAAATGACAGCGAGCAATCTCCACTCTCATGTGCAAAACACTAAGAGAAGTGGTTCTAATGTTTACTCCCCTCTGCCTCATGGGTCTGCGTCTGGGGTTTGATGACCCCCGTCTTTAGCCTTGATTTGGAGCCAGGCATCGCCCAGCGCCTTGGCAAAGTGGTCGTCCACTGAACCTGTGATGGACACTGAGTTGGACACAGGCTCCGCTTCTTTGTAGTTTGATCCAAGGCTGCGACGGAAGTGCTCCTCAATCACAGGATCACATTCTGTGTTAGCTAAAACAACATTATGAGGGGAGGAAGGAGACCAAAAACCTGGTTAGTACCAAGCACGTAATGTATAAAAATATCACACTAATATATATCACACTAATATATATATATATATATATATATATATAAAAATAAGCATTAGATTACACGTTGCGTATTGAAATGACCGTCGCTTACCGTTGGTCTTCATCGGATCAGTAGGTGGGCTGGGTGAACAGCCATTCATGTGGCAGTGCGAGAGGTTACAATTGCGGTTGCTCGCAGGGGCACAGGTAATCACAGAGGGACGATTCTATAGGTGGAAAAAATACACACAATCAGCTAACACAGGCACAGTACTATGTAGGGTTTGGTAACATAAAAAAATACTCTACACTTCAACACTGCTTAATATTTTGTCTAATATTTGTCCAGAAATTTTTAATAAAGACAAATCTACTGTTTAACTAAAATGAGAATTCTACAATCTCTGAATATATAAACACAGAGATGAATGTCTATAACAGATTTAAAGAGGCAATCCCTCTTTAAGATTTCGGTCCTGGCTGATTTGGTGACACCCTGTTTACTAGTGGTAACAGCAAATGTGGTTTAATACTACAGGTCCCAGAATACTGGGGGGCAGCAAAACAAACTATTGTTGAGAGTCTGCGAACAGCTAAAGTGAAAGTAGTTGGTTACCTCACTGAGAAGTTGTAGATGTGTCGCCTGCAGCTCTTCATCTAACAGCTCACTGTTGCTGCTACTTCTTGTTCCATTACTCCTTGCAATATTTAAAACTGATCCACTGTCAAAAAAATGACGAAATTGACGGTCGTCTTGTTTTGTAGACCGTTTTTTTAATGAACGACAACGGTCAAGCTCACTGACAAACACGTTTCATTAACTGTGACTGCTTCATAATAAAAGTCAACTCTGGTTTCGCCACTTGCATGCTTTTAATGTGAAACAGCAGAAGTAGGAAATGTTTGGTTTGCATCAGCAGTTTGTAATATAGCAAATTTCTAAATATTGCAATACTTTATCAGTGGGCCATAGGCTCAATCTCCATTGTGTTACCTCATTCAGCGATAGATAGTGACTTAACAGACAATTTAAATGAAAATCTTCGAAATTATTACTTTAAGGTAAATACAGAAAAGCTTTGTATGTGAAGACAGCCATCGACATTAATCTGTATGGTGAAAGTCAAACATGGTAAGAAGCCTCAGGGAGACGCAGTTTTGAGTGGAGAACTTCTTTCAGCATCTGCACAATTAGTTGTGCAACATAATGACAATGATTTTAATATTCTTTTTTTGCGTAAGACCTCTACAGTATTTTCAATGCACTAAATTGTTTTGTTTATTTTTAGGAAGTAAATAACATGTAAGCACACCCCGTGTCATCTGTGGTTAATTGTGGCATTGAATCTGAGCTGGTTATTTCATTTTAAAAAAGGAAACCCTGTTATCTTTGCAGTCAGTGTAATTCCTGTTACACTCATATTTTCTGTATTGTTGCTTGTAATAAAATGCAACTTTCAAACAAGGTCAGTGTTTCAAAAAACAAAACTTACATCATGCACTGCACATATCTCAATAACATCTAGAATGGTGGTTCATCAAAAAAGAGAAAATGTATGTGACAGCTTAACAAAAGTAGGACCAAGGATGCGAACTATAAGAGATGAGAAGCATCAACAAGGTGAATTATCACGCTACAGCCCACGCGGTCACAAATTTGGGGTGGCAAGCAGACATTCAGTCAGGTGCACCAGCTCAAAAATGTATGTGCACCCAAAAAAATTTCACCGCACCTTTTGGCGCCACAATTAACATTTCAAGCGTTACCTTTTCTGTCAGGTCCAACACACATTGGTCATTTCTTAACACATTGTGTGTAAATTATTTTAAACAGGAATAAAAAGGTGCAGATAAATGTTTTTTGAGTCAAATGAGGCCATCTCCACCAAAAATGTTGGATCAGAGAATTGATATTCAATACCATTTCTCAATACCACAGTGAAAAATGTACACAAAATTGAGGGCATAAAGTTTTTGATTTTTATCAAAAGATAAATATCAGTGTGTGTCTCAACTCACTGTCGAAGAGAGGAGAGAGCAGAAAGCGCAGCTGGTACCCGTGTATCAATACCGCAGAAAAGGAGAATTGAAACTGTTTCAAATATTCAGTATCGATATGTATTCATACTTCGATATTTTTTGACAGCACTACAGGAAGTAGGGGGTCCAACCACATGCTTACATATTACATTTGTAGTGTGTTTGAGCGACAGAAAGAGAGAGAGAGATGGGCTCAGAGCAGATCAGCTGTTTGGCAATCATCACAGCAGAGAAAAAAATTTGTGATAAAGTTGTCTTGTTTTTGCCCCCTACCCAAAGTGAAAGCTTAGTGCTTTCATTCTCGTCACTGTGAAGTGTTAGAAGTTGACGTACCTGCTGCCGCTCGACAGTCCCACTAATGACAGACCTCTCTCTGGTCCCGACTCCAATGTCGTGGCTGCTTTTGGTCAGAGCCAGAGGCTGGTCTACAGCATAGCTAGAAATGGAAGCATACAGGTGGTTTCCATGGAGACCGTTGGAGGTGGATGTAATGTGCTCCACAGGAGTGTGACCGAGGCTCCAGTGCTCATTATGATTGTCTCCAGCAGAGGGACGGGCCCTAAACAAAGAGAGTACAAATTAAACATATACCACCAACAGTTTCACCTATTCATAGACAATTCATACACCAGCTGTCGCATCTCATGTCTAGGAAAAGATGACAACACACAGTGTAGACTGGGCTTACGCTCTTGTTTGTCTTTTTTAGTGTGCAGCCCATTTGTCGTTGTAAGCATTTCTCAGAATTACTTAAAGATGATATGCATGATTTTCCTCCTGAAGACTTTGTTGTGCTGGTAATCTAACAAAGTTGTCTCTTAAAATCATGACACTTTACAGCCTGAAGGTAGTATTTGCATTCCACCAGAGTTAATGCTGTAAGGTTATGTTCAGACCTTTGTTTCATAATCTCAAACTGTGCCATTTGAGGCTGACTTGTTTCACTGTTCTTTGACTTGATCAATAAATACAATTTGTAGAGGATTTTTTTCCTCAATAACAATTTATGCTTTAATTTCTGAAGGGAACTTACAGCTGAGTGGCAAACAATCTGCTCATTTTGGTCATGTGGTCCTCATCACAGTTGATTCGGTCGTCCATTTGTTCTTCGCCATACTTCCGTTTGCTTGGGCAGTGTGGAGGAGGCCCGGTTATGTTGGACATAGCATTGGGCAGGGAGGGTGTCCTGGACTCATCTGTGGGAAAGTAATCGGCAGAACAAATAATCTAATTATATTTAGATTCTAGCAACAAGTACATAACTCCACATTGAACATAAACTACTACAGTTTAATACGTCTACATTTATTGCATCATGACCATTTGTATAAAAAAATAAATAAAAAAAAAACCCTCCCCTAAACGGTTAATTAATGTAACTTGGCCAGGGCATACATTCAAGCAATCACTGATTAACCACATTTACGGTTTCAGTAAACCAATGGTTGGCCTGGAGAGAATAAAGCAGAAAACTGTTTATTTATGTGCATTTTGTTTTGTCGTGTCAACATAAAAATGATTGGGGAAAAAGCAACTAAACTGTGATCCAGATTACCCCGCTGACATCCCAAATATGGAAAGGCGAGGACTTTGTTTAGTCTTCAGAGATGGAATTGATTTCTAAAGGCCGCTTTAAAAAGTCAAGTCAATTGAGCAATGAACAAGGGAGTCATTTACTTCTGGCGTAAAACCACTTTCTAAAAATGATTAAATTGAGTGTACAAAAACAACTACATAACTATTTGTGTGGAATATGACCTCCCCATAGGCTCAAAGTCTGACACATCTGCATCAAATAAAGAAACATTTGCAATGTTTGCTGTTATTGTTCTGGACTATATATGAATGAATGAAAGACTTTATTTCAAAACATAAAAATAAATAAATAAATACAGATACAAAATAATAACAAACAAAACAAGAGTAATAGTGTCCGAAAAGGAGTAGGTAGAAGTAAAACTTATATTTCCCTACCTCTTTCTCACTTCTCCTCTAATAACTCATATGTCATAGAATGATAATATAATATATAAACTATCCCAGATTTATTTACATCCCAAATTAAATATATGAACAGCATCCCAAGTTTATTTACAACCCACATATCCCTCCAGAGTTAAAGTAGATATAAACCAACCCATAACGCAACTCTTATCACAACTCTTCCTCATCCATATACCTCCCAAAAATATATTTTTTGTATAGCTTTTTAAAGTGATTTATATTTGTGCTCCGCTTCAACCCATCACCTAACCCATTCCACAAATCCACGCCACAGACTGAAATACACATACTCTTCTTTGTTGTACGAACACAATGCTTTTTAAAATTAAATTTTCCTCTTAAATTATAACCCCCTTCCTGTCACAAAACATTTTTTGAATATTGCCCAGAAGTGAATTATTTCTTGCTTTGAACATAATTATTGCGGTTTTAAATTTGACCAAATCCATGAATTTCAATGCATGTGACTTTAAAAACAGTGTGTTCCCTATATCCCACATTATTTACTATCCTGATTGCTCTCTTTTGTAGTATGCATAATGGTTGTAAGTTGCTTTTATAAGTGTAACCCCAAATCATATACAAATACTTGTGGGTAGTTAGGTCTGGGTGCAGTTTCTAACATGCTTAATTAGAGTGTTTGAGGAAAAGGACAGATAATGTGTCATGTATGGTAGTATTTCCAGTATATGGTTATCCACTTTATCCCCAGATGAGTTAAACCTTATACATAACAAAGTTGTGTGCTTGACTCCAGCCACAGTGTTAGTCAAAGCAAACGTCAGTCTCAAACCAAAACACTGAGACATTTACATGCATGTTGGTAATTAGGGAAACCGTAGCAACGTGTAGCTCCACAAATAAGTTAAATAAACACACATTACAACACTGAATGAATGTGAAACTAACCTTCGTAGTGCAGTCTCCCGATGTTATTGTTCATCTTGTCCATGAACTGAGAGTTCAACAGGTCCATGCTAGTGAAGAGCATTTACACCAACAGGCTAGCTGCTAACATCGAGGTTAGCAAGATGCAAAGGTATATCCTAAAGAAGAGAGAGAATCAGATATTAAACTTGCTTTACACTTGAAGCAATGTAATGGAGACTAGTGTTCAGTTGACGTTAGCGGTTTGGTGGCTAGCAGCTAAGCTAAACACTCTGCTAACTAAAGTCGCTTTAAACACCTACTTCTTACTGCCACGTGTGAGATAAAGAGGTAACAGACTAATAAGGACTGGTGGTGATAGTTAACATTAGTAACATAGTGTTACAGTTAGTTAGCTAACTGTTCTCGTAGTTGCAGGAGCTAACACATTAGCTACTAAAGTTAGCATTAGCAGCTAGTTAGCAGTTAGGCTAAACTTTGAATGCTAGTTCAGTTAGCTTAAAGGTCTCCGGGGCAACCAGCAGAAACATGAATAACCGTTTAACTTAACGTTAAAGTTACACTTTAAATACTCAGTGATAACTTACTTTACTCAGCGGATTTATGTCCAGCAAACTAAAGTTTCAAAGTAGTTTAAACCTTGAAAGTTAAAGTTACTCACTTCATCGACAGAGTTAGCTCGTTACAGCCACAACATCAACATCAGCAGCAGCAGCAGCAGCAACAGGCGACCTCGGCTCGTCCAGAGACCAGCTCGCCCTCACGCACTTTAACACCGCAGCACTGCAGACACAAAGAGGAGCGAGGCCCTAGTGGAGACCAGGAGAACGGCGTGAGGACATCCAGCTACAAGGTGCTTTTATTCTCTAGGCTGTAAATACTTTAATTGGCTATTAATCACTATATGGAGGTCTGTCTATCAATACACAGTATAAACCTAGCTGCTACACTGCTCTGCAGGAGTTTACTTCAGCTAACACAAAACTGTTAATTATTTAATTATACCATAACAAAAGTTTGACTCCAACTCCTTATCAACTAGACAAAGCACGTTTTGTTTTTTTACTTTACTTATATTTAAACTATACATATATATAGTTTAAATATAAGTAAAGTATATATACTTTATATAAATATATATATATATATATATATATATATATAGTTTAAATATAAGTAAAATATATATACTTTATATGTATATATATAGTTTAAATATAAGTAAAGTATATATACTTTATATATATATATTTTAAATATAAGTAAAATATATATACTTTATATATATAAATAGTTTAAATATAAGTAAAATATATATACTTTATATGTATATATATAGTTTAAATATAAGTAAAATATATATACTTTATATGTATATATATAGTTTAAATATAAGTAAAATATATATACTTTATATATATATAGTTTAAATATAAGTAAAGTATATACTTTATATATATATATATATAGTTTAAATATAAGTAAAATATATATACTTTATATATATAAATAGTTTAAATATGAGTAAAGTATATATACTTTATATAAATATATATATATATATATATAGTTTAAATATAAGTAAAATATATATACTTTATATATATAAATAGTTTAAATATGAGTAAAGTATATATACTTTATATATATATATATATGTATATATATAGTTTAAATATAAGTAAAGTAAAAAAACAAAAACAAAACATGCTTTGTTTAGTTGATAAGGAGTTGGAGTCAACTATCTGGACTATCTGCATCTACCTGCAACCACCTCTCCTAACTACTGGTGCACTTTAAACTTTAAACTCACTTTACACTACATCCCATATACCATTTTATAGACTGCACATATTACATTTATTTATTGTACACTACATTTTTTTATTGACGGACGGTACACGCTATGTCCATTCACTATTTTCATTCACTATGTATATTCTGTATTTCTATTTATTGTTTTATAATGTTTTTGTACATCTGTACCTCTGTATCTGAGCTTTGCTGCTTTAACACCTGAATTCCCCCCAGGGGATTAATAAAGGTTCATCTTATCTTATCTTATCATATCTTACTTGTAAATTACATAAATATAAACCTTTCTCTGAGCAGCTGTAAATAACACAAATGTATTTATTGATCATCTGTGATGTTCGTTCATTATGTTGCATCTTTAACCGTCTCTTTCCAATACATGGCCCTCTTAGATAGGCAGGACAATATGCAACTCTCCCTGTGGTCGCCATACATTAAGACATAACCACTTGTATGTGCCATTACCTGTCCTGCACATACAATATTTTGCAATGATTTTCACAACATAACAGCACAATGCAAGGAGCTGATCAGCATCCTGACGGCAGCACAGAGACCATTCACTATCGCTGTACTGTTGGATTTTCACATCTTCATCACTGTACAGATCTTCTCATTTAGCCTAAACATCTGATTTATCATTTCAGCCAAGTGGAGGTTGATTTAGATGTTCACTACACCACTACTACCAGCTGATGTCACCCTAGTATCCATGCATAACATTCAGCACATGATGCAGCTTTTCTCAAGCCAATATACAAAGTACAATTTTAGACTGTCCTCATCACTGTCTGTCATTACCAATACTCAAAAAGAAAATGAGACACCCAGGTCCTGTTTCCAAGGATATTCAGTCAAGACGGCTTGCACCCCATCTTCATCCTCTTCATACTGTACATTATAAAGAGTGCAACACACACCATGCATAGCCTTTATTTATATATCACAAAGTCACAAATTTGCCTCAACAGGCTTTAAAACCCTCTGTCATTAAATCCTAGATTCAATTAAGGACAAACTCCACATCCTCTAACAGGAAAAATAAAACAGTTATGCAGCAGATGTTGTGTATGAAGAGTAATCAGGCAGAGTGACAGTAAAATTACAATATGGAGAAACAGAATGACAATATTATAGTGCCAACATACCAAGCTGTAATTAGAGTTTGTCGCTGTCATGGTTTCAACAAAACTCCACTATTAATGTGAAGCTCGGCTTCGACAAATATTATTATTATTATTATTATTATTATTATAGGAGAATTTAATGTTTTATTACCAATTCCCTCTTCTGTTGCATTTGCTAGAATCATAAAATTCACTAGAAAACAACAAATAATAACAAATTTTGTATATTTGTGCAACATTAGGTTTACAAATAATAGCAGTAAAGTCATGCAAAGCCAATTTGGACAAAATATTTACTTATTTAAATATTTACTCCACATTTAAAAGGATACAACAAATTCAAGGATATATTTAGAAGACAATTAAATATTGGTCATTTATTTAAAGTGTCAACCAGTCCATACAAAATACAGCTTACTGTATGTACTATATGTTTGAGTCTTTTTGTGCAAGTAGCTTGATGCTATATTTACCATAATTGATCTAATTACCTATTATCCAAGTAGCCTGGAGAGCCTGTGCCTGTCAGTGTAGTTTAAATCTCCTGATTCCCGAGGGAGTGGTTAACCTGTGGACCAGATTTCAATGACGTGATGGCACCAGTCAACTAGTACTTTTAGCTTTATGGTTGTTTGGTAGAAAAATATTCATGCTGAGAAATAAAAATTTCATTGCCTTTGTATTAAAATGTATAAATCTGTAGATTGAGTCCATGTTTGTGTGTTTCAGATTTGTGTGAACTGTGCAGCGCCTTGACCAGACTGCTGGTGAGTGAGTTATTGACGAGTTATTGATTTTATTGATCTGTTTCCTGGAGTATTTTCAAAATGTATTGGAGTCATGGTGGTGTGATGGTTTCATCACACAGCTTTAGCTCCTTCTATATTCTCATTGTATATACCAATTAAAACATGTTAGAGCAGCTTATTAATGCATTATAAGGAGGAATACCAGTGGCAGAATGTAGCAGAATTTTGCAAAAAAAAAGTTTTGTTTTTGCAAAATGGAATTGTTCATAAATGCTTTTTGCAAAGATGTCTTTTCAGCATAATTTATGATAATTAGCAGGTAATTTAGTACAGAATAAATATTTTAACCTGAGCTTTTGGGCTATCAAAAACAGGGAGGTAAAGCATGTCTTGTTGGCAATTGTAATAAGTAAAATCAGTATATATGGGTTGATAAATCAATTAAGAGAGAGGGTTTACTGCCTGTCTCAAGGGGCTGCTGCTTTCGCTTCTCCTCTCATTCAACATTGCCCACTAGTCCAAACAGCCATTTTAGATTTCATGGCTGCATATCATGCACACACAGAAATGCTTTGCATGGACAGAGGGCAAAGAAAACACAGGGAACAGAGGGGGCCAGAGGAAGGCGACCATGATGTAGTACTCTGTATACCCTCTAGCACTTACACTGGAAACCCCTCTATATTAAATACTGTGGTTCAGAAAAGCATGACGCCTGTGAGGCAGTAGAAAATGGGGGAGGGGGAGGGAAGGCAGACACGCCAGTGAGAGTGGAGAGAGGAGAGAGGAGAGAGGAGGAAGAGGAGAGGCACAGCCGGAGCATCATTTGCAATGCTGGAGGAAAGCACAGGGTAAGGGGATTGGTTGAGGGAGAGTGTAGCGTCACTGCCAGTGAGGGGGAGCTCTTAAGGATGCTCCGCTGAACAGGGTGGGAATACAGTCGCTGGGAGTTTGCATTTAGAGCTCAGCCATTATCAGCTGTACACAGGGACTCCTCTGCAGAATCGTTTTCCACACCTGGTGCTCGTTGACTCTTCTTCTTCTCCTCTTCTCCAGCTGCAGCCATGAATTACTTGCGTCGGCGTCTCTCGGACAGCACGTTCATCTCCAACCTGCCCAATGGCTACATGACAGACCTCCAGAGGCCTGACAACGCTCAGCCTGCTCCACCTGCCTCCACCACCCCTGCCAAGTCTCCTACAACCGGCCCTACACCTCCAGCCACTTCCCCTGCTCCGGAGAGGAAACCCCCGACGTCTCAGTCCACCGGGGCGGGCTTCTTTAGCTCCATCACCAACGTGGTTAAGCAGACAGCTGCCTCAGCAGGGCTAGTGGAGCAGACCCAAGTCACGACGTCTAAGAAGTTCAAGATTCTCCTGGTAATTGACGAACCACAGCAGGAGTGGTAAGACAATATGTTGCTCTACTAAGTCATCTTTATGGGCTACAGTATTGTTTGATTGCTCATCCTTAATGATGATTTTCTCCACATGATCCCTTTGAATGTAGTAGTTAGGTAAGGGTTAAAGAAGCACTGAAACAACATGTATCATGCACCCTGCAGCTGTGAATGGGCACTGCTGCTGTGGTTTGATGGTACAGCATGCCAGTGCTACAGAAAATACAAAGAGGCAGCCAATACTTAAGCAAATGGGGTCCATTAATTCTCAGAAGTAATGACATTACACCAAGATAGATGCTTTTTATTTTCCTCTATCTTGTCTGTTGTAAGATTTTTCTCTTGTTTTGTTGCACATATTGGAGAAATACAAAGTAGGGTTTATGACAGCTGCCAAAGAATGGTCCATTAACTCTAATTATTGATAATATTGCCCTGTAACGTGACATTTTTGCCATTCTTAGAAATAGATATTCCACAGGTTGTGCATTATTGGAAATATATATCATTTCTCTGGAAGTAGACTAAATACTGCAGTGCTTTCCCTCCATCAATGGGGTTTCCCCCTGCTCTCTCTGATAGGAGATCACGTGACATGCCCTGCACTAACGTGCACTAACGGCGCATGGTGCATAGGCTTCCATTAGTTGATCATGCAGGTGGTGTGCAGTACATAGGTAAGTATGAAAAAAAAAAATATCATCATCCACACGGTTATATTTCTCATCCCGCTGGGAGAAAGGACCATTGTGTCATTAATGTTAAGAGCGGGCTTACATTAAGGCATTTAAGCTGTTACACTGACAGTCAGTGTCCTGGGGGATCTTACTCAAAAGGTAGCTTAAAACAAGCATCTCTGTCAGTCAAACTGTGGGGAGGAATTAAAGCGCTCTAAACGAGTATGCACACGGATTTAGAGGAAACTTATTTTGAGACTGATATCTTGTCGAAAAAGTAAAGAATATGGTAATTCTATCACCACATGATCAACACTTGTTTACACAGCTGACATATTTTCCACAGCAGTGTGTGTGTGCTAGAGCTGTGCAGCTGGATATCCCACACATTTATACAATTCATCTTTCTATTGCATAGAAGTTATAGACATTATCAGTTGCCACCGAGAGATAAAAAGCAGGAAACCGAAACTCTATAATGCCTTACTTTTGTATTCTTTTTTCATATCGCAATACAAGTGAGCAAAACAAACAAATAAAACATGACACGGCAAAGACAAGCGGGATAACTAGACTCAAACAAACAGAGCAAAGGGGGGAGACAGTATTAACCAAAGGGAGATAGAAAGGTAAATATGAAAAGATAATATTAACAAAACTACAATGTTCCCTGGTTGCATCTCTGGTTGGGCTGGGGGGGGGGTCAGGTCAGAATTTTAAGTATTTATTTCTATTTATTTCTATTTGATAATGCCTTTCTAATGTACAGCGCAAAGACACTACTTTCACACTGGATGGTATGTGACTCTTTGGTCTATCCCGAGGCATGGAATTAAATCTACATCCCCCTTCTTTAAGCATTGGACAGGATCACAATATTTGGTGGTTATATCTGATTTGAACTACATTAATTCCTGAAAATGACCTACAGTAAACAGTAAAGCTGTTTTTTTTACAGAACAAGGAAACATACCAGACTAGACCATCTATGCAGGGTGTCATGTTGTATACATGGGTGTCACATCAAGGTTAATATGTTGTGTGTATCTGATGGCGGTGGCGAGACGTTTTGACATTTTACATTGATTAAGATACATATATATACATATACAGCTGAATTTAATTGAGTATTCTTAAGAAATTTCCCTTAAAACACACCAAATCACACAAATATAAGTAGGTCTGCTTGGCTAATTCAGGTAGCCTTGCAGGATCCACTACTTATCCTGTTTATGTGTACAGGACTAGCCATTTATATAACAAAGCCGTTGATCAATATTAATAAGATCAGTCCCCCGTCAGCGGGACGGATGCCAGCCTCATGCGCTCACTTGTTCCACATTTGTTGCGAGTGGAAAGGATGCTGCTTGCTGAGGAATAAGGACTCAGTTTTGGCAGAGGAACACAATATAATACATTAAACTAAAACCCACGTCATTCATCAAAGGTCATTCCTATTAAGAATATTGAGTAGGTTGGGCCGGGAGTGAGATGATGTCTCACACTCCATCGTCCTCGCTGTCGGTATTTAACAATATCTGATATGTATTTGATAAAAAAAAATTTCAAGTGGTTTCCTGCTCCGACTTTATTTCTGTTGCCCTATGCAGTTTATTCAATATAACGTTAGATCATTGTGTTCATGAGCTCTGTAGACTAGTATCGGTGTCTCGCTTCATATATCTGGTAGTACACATCCACTCGAGAGAAACAGACGAAATAACTCTTTCAAAGGGCTTGCTCTGTCTGAGTGCTACATCTATTTTTCATGGCTGCTCAGTATCACAGAGTGGGGCGATGAAAATGATTTTTCACCAGGGTTGGTTTGTTTGTTTTGCTTTTGTGTGACCTTTCACCCTGTGGTTGTATGTCACCATCGCAGTACAAATCAATTACTCAGGGTAGTGCAGGTCTGCTTCATTCACATCCAGTGTTCTGTAGCTTATAGGTGTTGATGTAGTGCCACTGTTTTGGACTATTACCTGTAACATAAAGAAACGAATATCACATTGAGAATATTTCGGAGGAGAAAGCTTCAGAAAAGGAACGCGACATGCTTTGTATTCAGCTCTCACAGAGACGGGACGAAAAACATAAAAATTATAGCTGTTGGCAAGCTGCAAGAAGATGAAATGTGTCTTTATATTCATGCAGGTTTTGCTGAGTACCTAATATTCTCTGTAATGTAGGCACACCTTGAGTCTGACGGCTTGTTTATGTGCTATATCTCATTGTTCGATGGGCTGTTTCAAGACTTTTTTTTTTTGTACGCCGCCGCAAATGAAAGCCAGAGCGATGAGTGCTGGTGGCCCCAAGACACAGAATGAAATCAGGAAAGAGTTCTCCAGACTAATTACATCTGGCAGGACGCTCAGACATCAACATCTATTTTTCAGATAAAATGAGTCAAATCTCAGATGATATATATATATATATAGTTATATGTGAATATGTACAGTATATGTTGCAAGGATTTTGTGTAAAAATAATATATTTTCTATTATCATGGCACCACCGACATTGACATTTACCATACTGTCTATTAGTGTAGTAGTCAAGACCACCTAAACTGAGACCAAGACAAGACCAAGACCAGACCAGTGCGAGTCCCACACTACATGACACACTAACAATAAAATGTGGAACATGCAAATTCCTCAAATTAATCTGAAAGATCCACATCCTCATAAAAACACCGACAGAAAACAAATGAAGATTCCTCTTCATCCACCTCTTTTATTGCCATATCTACTATATATGTGTGTATGTGTATGTGCACCATGACAAATGTCTTGATAAAATAATCAAAAGGCGTTGCAGAAATGAATTTTATGTGTGGGAATTTTGATTTTTGTCTATCATAATCACTATATATCATAATGATGTTAACAAATAGCACAGGCAATTTAGTGATATCTCCGCAGTTGTGGTCTTGACCGGTCTTGAAATACAATCCAGTGTCCTCTTCCAGACCAAGACCGATCTCGAGTACTACAACACTACTGTCTATATAATTTGTTACCATTACATTATTTATAAAATATATAATTGTGTGTAATCCTTCATATTTTATATCCTTCAACATTACAATGAATAATTGAATTCTAGGTGTTGTAGAGAAAAAACATTGACCATTACTTACAGTCTGTAAAATAACTAAAGGTGTCATTGACATTAACACCTATCCAGCAACAAATGAGGATTATTTTAGTGTCTGATATGCTTTTATTATTACACGTTTGTTACTGAGAGCTTGAACAAATAGTAAAAATTTCAGAAGCCTCTAAATGTGAAATGTCCTGCAATTTTAGAATCAGCTATATAAAAAAAACAGAGGTCATTAGTTTGGACAAGTATCTGAATAAGGACTTTGTTGTGTAACAGGTTGTGTTAAGCAGAATAATGAACTGTAGGATAAAGAGTGTAGATATAATCATAGTGATTTCCAGAGTCAGAGCACATATAGAGACAGAAACCCTCCGTCATTCAGCCAGCGTTTTTACTCGTTAGTTGAAGCCACCAGTCATCCAGAGAGGTTTGTTTTGTGCCAGGAGTACTGGGCTATAAATTGCTCTTGTGACAGGAGGAGCAGATGTTCCACCGTCTTACTTTATCAGACTAATGGCCAACATGTGCTGCTCCCTTATTCTCTCCATAATGTCACTCAGTGTAAAGTAAAGGTTCCTTTTACTGAGTCACAATGTTCCAAATTACAAAAATACATACAGCATATTTAACTGGAGTCAGAACAGGGATGCTTTGTACTGTGGGCTTAACCTTCTTCAAACATTACCCACATGTGAGAGTGAATGTTAAGCAGGCTAAATGATGAGACATTAAAATTCAGCACGGACTCCCGCTAACCAAGCCTCTCGGGTGTATCATCTGAATGAAAAATTATTTCACGGCAATGTATGTGATTTGGCAATTTGAGAACCTGCAAACATTAATGAAGTCACTTCTTTTTTTTTATTGTCTGTATTGTCTTAGTTACTCTAGAAATCACGAGACAGGAACACATTGTTTTTTTTGTCTTAATTGGTTTCTCATCTCATCTTTAATTCAAGTCAGGACTACCCATATTGATTATTACAAATGAATGATCCAAGTAAACATCTTCTCAGTGAGCAGTTAGGCACAGCGCCCAGAGGCTGTAACTCCAGCTTTAAAGACAGTACATTAGAAGGGGAATGGCATAAAATATTGCTAATATATAACAATAATGTCCTTTGTTTTTGGATGAAAGTCAACACAAGAGAAGCTGGTTACTGTCAAATACTAATGCATATTAATGCATCCTCTTTGAACGTGTAGCTTCTATGCTCAGTATGCTGAGCAGGGCTGTGCGCAGTGATACAGCATCAAACATAACACTACTCCCCGTGCTGACAAAGATTACAATTTGAATGGCAAAATGAAGTCAGAGGCTTTTTTCATGCCTGTGTTTGTTTCTCGGGGTCGTGTTTTGGAAACACTGTCTCCGTCTACAGTCCGTATTGACTCAGAGCATTCATCACAACGCAGCGCAGGCTTTTCATTTTCCCAGATATAGGAGCGGTGATTCATATTTTAATGCTTGTTTACCTCCACAGCCAAATAGTTCCCTGTGCCCCAATTAGATATGGGAATGAATTATTCACTCGCTAAATTGGCAGGGAGTGCAGGGTACGTGACAGCAGGGGGATACGAAGTAAGAGGAAGTGAGAACTCCACAGTATGTCGTCTAAATATATCAACACAGCCATACTGAAACATGGACATGGTACAAATCCTATTTGGATAAAGGTTTCACAATGTTCTGCCGTTTACTCCACTGTTACACTGCTGTAGGTGGAGCTGTGGGAAGGAAACCAGAAATTGAAGGGAAGGGATCTTTTTTGGGCCACCATTAGTATTGATTTACTGTAGATCACCACAGTAGTTTCTACTGGCAGAGCTTATGTTGTCAGTTCCCAGCCCCGGCACATCAGTACAGGAAAAAAGCCAAAGAAATCAAACACGCTGTTAACACGACAATCGTTGTGTGGCTCCTGCAGCTTTCATCTCCGTGTGGTGTCAGTGTATAGACACTGATCCATCTTTATCTTAAATCCCATTGCAAAAGAGTTCCACTTCACCAGTGATCCAAAGGGGGAAAAGAATTAAAGGTGAAATTTTTTTATTCGGAGCCAGAAAAACCAGAGACTCTCTCTGTTTTAAAAAAGTGCTGAATCACAAGTCGTGAAAAGTGGAGCCGTTGCCTGAATAGGAATGTTACCTCTCTGCGTCGTCCTTTATTAACCCCGCTGTGTGTTAGGCTTGCCTTTAAAAATGATGCCACCTGGAAAAGTGTTGTAATATTTTATCGCCGTCCTTTCTGCCAGATTGAAGGGAAGAAGTGTTAGAGAGGCTGTTTGTCAGCAGTTTGAAGAGCGTGAAAAGGGAACATTTGTCTACTCTGTGCTAGGGTGACCAGATCCCAACAAACCAAATGTGGGACAACGAGTATGTTTGTGTGGGACAATGTGGGACACGTTACCAAGGCTGAGAGGTAGTCTACAATTTTGATGTAATGTCTAACTTAAAAAATAAACATTGACAGCAAACACAGTCCCATGATGACAGCCTTCCCTGCTTTCTTCACAGCCATTGGATAAAAAACAGATCTTACAAAAGTGTCTGTCCTGCAGTGGTTTGACTTTTGAAAACTAGAGCCGATGAAAATGTGGGACATCGTCTCAATATGTGGGACGTGGGACAAGGGATAAAAATGCTGTGCAATCCCTCGTAAAATGGGACACCTGGTCACCCTACTCTGTGCTGTATTTATACTCAACAAAGTCATATTCCAGGTTGTTGTAAAGTCATTTATTTTTAAACACATCTCTATTTTTGGAATCCTTATTCTGTTATTACATGAAGTTAATACATCGTTTGTGTTTCTGTTTTAACCAGGGCCAAATTATTCCGGGGAAAGAAACTTCATGGGGAATATGACATCAAAGTGGAGCAGGTACCTCTCTCCAAGCCAGTGCTAGATCCATTTTAAGCACTTCTGTAAAGAGTTGTTGAAGTCCTCTGTCCTCATATGCTTCTCTAATCATCGTTCTCCTCAGGCTGAATTCAACGAGATCAACGTTGTGGCTCATGCCAACGGGAGCTGCAACGTTAACATGCAAGTTCTCAGAAACGGTACCAAGGTCATCAGGTGAGACACATCCACCCAAAGTCATAAACTAGTATAGTTTTAATCAACAGTGAAGTTGTGCATTTCTCCTGGTCAGATTTTTGTCACATGTCTGCAATAACTTTTATTTTCCAGGTCATTCAAGCCAGATTTTGTCCTCATTCGTCAACACGCCTTCAGTATGACCCAGAATGAAGATTTCCGCAACCTGATCATCGGTCTGCAGTATGGAGGCGTCCCATGCATCAACTCGCTTGAGTCCATCTACAACCTGTGTGACAAGCCGTGGGCGGTAGGCACTCAGCAGCCAGGAAGAGCTTTTTAGATAAATGTACTTTGTTCTGTGACATTATTTATAAAAAATCATATCTGATTCATTTGCCTTTTTATGTGTCCAGTTTGCCCAGCTTATCAACACCCACAGGAAGCTGGGTTCAGACAAGTTCCCTCTGATCGAGCAGACCTTTTACCCAAACTACAAGGAGATGGTGAGAACCCACTTTCTGCTGTCTACAAAGATCATTTCAGAATTTATGTTTGACATAAAACAAAACATTGGTTGCTAATTTGCAAATATAAGATGACATGATATGAGGCGGAATATAACTTTCTTACTTTAGGTAAGCATGCCATCATTCCCGGTTGTTGTGAAGATTGGACATGCCCACTCCGGTATCGGAAAGGTATGGAGATTTGTCTTCTTACAGTATGAAAGAAATGCAACAATTTGTTTTTCTATGTATGTTGCTTTTGTTTGGTAACTTAAGACATATTAAATATGAGTCAATTAAGTTGCAGATGCCTCTTTAAATCTCTCTTTCCTTCTCTGTGTCTGTTTTTGTGTACAGGTGAAGGTGGACAATCACAGTAAGTTCCAGGACATAGCCAGCGTCGTGGCTCTTACCCAGACGTACACCACCACAGAGCCTCTCATCGACTCCAAGTACGACATCAGAATCCAGAAGATCGGAACCGACTACAAAGCTTACATGTAGGTACACTTATCTCACTTCAAATTCACATGAATGAGAAACAAAAGTGTTGTAATGTGTGTGCTTAATAACACGGTGCAGGAGAACATCTATATCTGGTAACTGGAAGACCAATACTGGCTCAGCTATGCTCGAACAGGTGGCCATGACTGAAAGGTGAGTGTTAAACAAGAATCCTACACAATACAATACAAAGACATACATGTGATAATCAAACCGTCATCATACTGCCACTGGTTTTGAGTCATTTATTGATTTTGTTTTTGTGTAGGTACAAGCTGTGGGTCGACACATGCTCGGAGATTTTCGGGGGTCTGGATATTTGCGCAGTCAAAGCCATTCACGGGAAAGATGGCAGAGATTTCATCACAGAGGTAAAGCTTTTCCTTACGGTTCAAGTATTTCTATACATCAGCCAAAATTAATGTGACATATGTGTCGACATCCTCTTTCTCTCCATCTGCTATATAACCATCCTCCATGTGGCACACAGGTGGTGGGCTCCGCCATGCCCCTGGTGGGGGAGCACCAGGCCGAGGACAGGCAGCTCATCGCTGACATGGTGCTGGCAGAAATGAACCGGGTTGTAGAGAAGGAAGCTAACGCTCCCCAGAGACCCACCACCATACAGCCATCCCAGGTATAGTAACACACAGGCACTGAGATCAGAAACATGAGGCCTGTGTTAGTTTAGTATCATTGTTAAAGGTACAGCGTGTAGCATTTAGCAGAACTATTAATAACTATGTTTTCATTAGTGTATAATCACCTGAAACTAAGAATCATTGTGTTTTTGTTAGCTGAGAATGAGTCCTTCATATCTACATAGGGAGCGGGTCCTCTTCTGGGAATCCGCCATGTTGCTCCACCATGTTGCTACAGTAGCCCAGAACGGACAAACCAAACTCTGGCACTAGAGAGTCTTTCACATATTTAGGTGACCTGAAGGCCACCGTAGTTCTCCAACACACTTGTGAAACTGTGGTAATGTGAGACGCAGAGTGCAAAACCGTGGTACTGCCAGCCGCCGTCTGACTTCCGTTGCTCCTAAAGTAGTGTTATTATGGTAAGGATGGACTCTGAGCTAGGCGAACGCCATCACCACAGTTTTGCACTCAGTGGTTCTCTTTACCACAGTCTTGGAAAGGGAAGAGTGAGCGGTGGGGTACTCAATTGGTTGCAATCTGCAACTTCCATTTAATATACTATCAATTAATTTTTTTATTATTTATTTTCTAAGTGTCACTTAGTGACAAGTCTCTTCGAAATTGCGTGGAAGTGAGTGACAGTGCCTAAGGAGTGGCAGACCGGGGTGGTGGTTCCCTTGTTCAGGAAGGGGGACCAGAGAGTGTATGCCAATTACAGGGGTATCACCCTACTCAGCCTTCCTGGTAAAGTCTACTCCAAGGTGCTGGAAAGGAGGGTTCGGCCGATAGTCGAACCTCGAATCGAAAAAGGAACAATGCGGATTCCGTCCTGGCCGTGGAACAACGGACCAGCTCTTCACTCTCGCAAGGATCCTGGAGGGGGCCTGGGAGTATGCCTATCCAGTCTACATGTGTTTTGTGGACTTGGAGAAGGCGTATGACCAGGTCCCCCGGGAGATACTGTTGGAGCTGCTGCGGGAGCATGGGGTGAGGGGGACACGTCTTAGGGCCATCCAATATATGTACGCCCAAAGCGAGAGCTGTGTTCGGGTTTTCGACAGTAAGTTGGACTCATTTCCGGTGGGGGTTGGCCTCTGCCAGGGCTGCGCTTTGTCACCATCCTGTTCGTGATATTCCTCCCCGGCATCTTCGGTCTGTCACCTCCAGCACTCACTGGAACAGTTCGCAGCCGAGTGTGAAGCTACTGGGATGAGGATCAGCACCTCTAAACCTGAGGCCATGGTTCTCAGCAGGAAACCGATGGATTGCCTACTCCGGGTAGGGAATGAGTCCTTACCCCAAGTGAAGGAGTTCAAGTACCTCGGGGTCTTGTTCGCGAGTGAGGGGACGATGTAACGTGAGATTGGTCGGAGAATCTGAGCAGCGGGGGCGGTATTGCATTCGCTTTACTGCATCGTTGTGACGAAAAGAGAGCTGAGCCGGAAGGCAAAGCTCTTGATCTACCGCTCAATCTTCGTTCCTACTCTCACCTATGGTCATTAAGGCTGGGTCATGACCGAAAGAACTAGAACGCGGGTACAAGCGGCCGAAATATGTTTTCTCAGGATGGTGGCTGGCGTCTCCCTTAGAGATGGGGTGAGAAGCTCACTCCTTTGCGTTGAAAGGAGCCAGCTAAGGTGGTTCGGGCATCTGGTAAGGATGCCCCCTGGGTGCCTCCCTAGGGAGATGTTCCAGGCACGACCAGCTGGTAGGAGGCCACAGGGAAGACCCAAGACTAGGTGGAGAGATTATATCTCCACACTGGCCTGGGAACGGCTCGGTATCCCCCAGTCAGAGCTGGTTAATGTGGCCCTGAGAAAGGGAAGTTTGGGGTCCCCTGCTGGAACTGTTTCCCCCGCGACCCGACCCCAGATAAGCGGTTGAAGATGAGTATGAGTATGAGTATTTTCTAAGTTATTTCTTTGTCTTTTTTCAGGGAACTGGCCAGAAGGGAGAGATCATTGGCGAACCCACTAAAAACGGCGCCGGGCACCCGCCTCAAGGTTGTCTGCAGTACATTCTCGACTGTAATGGCGTTGCAGTGGGTCCAAAACCAGTCCAGGCCAACTGAGTCACCCAGGAGAAAGTGGGGGAAGTGTCAAAGTCTAGATAACAACGACGTACCTTAGCTGACCACAAGCGCAGACGTGTGTGTGGATGCTAACATAGCTAGAATCAGATCTTGGTGACGTGAGCTCGGTGCAGCTGGGTGCTTGCCTGGACTGTGTTTTTAACTCTATGCAGTGTCAAAATGTACTGTCTACTTGTTGACCTGTTGATTTGTGTGCTTGTATAGGTCACCTATGTTTCAGTGGCTTTTTCTTTGGGGCTGTTGTTGATGATGTAAAAAGCAGATTGTGCCTAGACTGAGTTCAGTGCTGCTCTGTGTTCGACCCAGCTATGAGTCTTTTATTTGCCCCCTTACCCCCGTTTTCTGTTCTCTATTTTGGTGTGTACCTTTAGATATTGTTCAAACTGTGGACTATCGTGCAGTTTGAAGTTTGTGTATATCTCGATATGTATACAGTACGTGAGTGTGTATGGCTGTAGTGGTGATTATTTTCATACTAATACTAATACATATATTTATTTTTGTTTTTGCATGATTGATACAAAGGAAGGTGCAAGTCGGTTATCAATGTCTGATCAACATCGTTGGTTTTACCCCAGCTGTGTTCCCTGTGATTCATGCATTGTGAATGTGTCATAAGTAATGCATATTATACCAGTTCCACATGCAGGATACATGTATTCATTACCAAACATGCATTAACATGGTGTGCATACACATACAATAGAGTCGTACAGTATGTGGCCTTTCTTAGAGGTAATTATTTTCATCTATATTGTCACCAGAAAATAGATTATTTAAAGTGTAGGATACTAATAGATGGACACATAATAAATATTAAAAATTAGTCTATTAAAGATTTTATTATGTAGGATGTTGTGCAGGCGTCTGCACACACAACTTAAATATATTTATATAATTTTGAACCAAAGAATAAATGATTTACTTTCAGTCAGTCTTTGCACTCCAGTAACCCACAATGTAAATACCAGCGAGGGGACTGTTACTACTGCAGTGTGTATTCTCACCAGAGAACAGCGTTCCAAGACAGTACTTGTGTTTTCAAATAGCCGGTTGTAAATCACACACCGGTGAACTATTCAAATTGTTGTTGTCTTTTTGCGTCCGCTTTTGTGGCGGCATGACGTTACGGCTGATAATGAGAAGATGTATAATGTATGAATCTGCCATGTAAATGCTACATAAATGCCCCCCTTTACACTGGATATTGGCTATCATGGTGGTGTTGCCATGACAACAATGTAAGTGCTCTGAGGTTGAGTGTGGATGTGTTTCTACCATTCAAAGATTCAACACTCTTCCTGTGATGAAAAGTGCAATATAGATCTTTGTTTTTTAGTTTGAGATCAGATCTTCCATCGAGTTAATTCAAAAAGCTATATAGCCATCCACAATTTTAAAACCTTTTTTTACATAAATGTCACAATCACTCGGTTGTTGTCGAGTGGCTTTCGTGGAGGCCATTTCATATATCTAATACCCTAAATGGTGAAACAGCTAAAACGCAACCAAATCAACTGTAAAAAGAAATCTGTACCGTTTTCCAACACTTTATTTGTTACTATACTATCAAATATGTTCAGCAAGCTCTGTGTGCAGTTCTTTTTCCAAGTTGTATAAAGTGCCATTGTATCTGTGAGCGTATCCTTGTAAAAGCCATGCCTGAGGCTTTATGGGTGTGTTGTTCTGTTTAATAGGAAATATGCCATGGCATTGATCTCCAAGGGAGAAGCGTGCAGAGGAACCCCGGCTGCATGGTTACACCTTGGTTCAGTGATCGTGATTGAATGTCTATTTGGCCACTGTGTGTTGAGGTGAAACGTATATCTTCAGACCTGCAGGACTGTAACCGTTAAGGGACGTGGTAACATGCTAAGTATATGTACTTTTAAAACCGGTGTTGGACTGTTTAAATCAAGATCAGAGTACAATATATTGTGGAAAAAACTCCATTCTGGATACTTCCCCTCTGTCACTGGCAATAAAGCTTCCTTTGCAATATATGTTTGGTGTGTGTGTGTGTGATGTTGTGAGTATTTCTTAAGGAAACACAAGAATATTACAGGTTTTATCTAATATGCAATGAGGTGAGGAGGCCATACACACTGTACTGCACACACTGCATTGCTTCCAATGCATGAAGCGATATCTGTATTGTGGTAATGTCTTCCCTCTGCTTTGTTTGTGCCTTTATTGTGTGGTGTCCTGTATTTGCGTCAGATCAATAAATCTATAAGAATATGCAAAACTACATATGAACATACTAACACCATATTTTAAACTTTCATCCATCATTCTGTTTTCATAGCTAAGGTGGTAAGAATATCATTATAAATATCTCTTGTGCTGAAACTAGGGGGCCCAGAGGAACCCCAAGGATTTCTTTCACAAACGCCTGCTCCAAAGTTGACCCTCAAATCTCCTGCAAAGGATGTAAAGCCACGGGTCAGCCCGGCAGCACTGCTTTCTCAGTCTGTGAACCAAGACACTCTAACATCCTGAGCTACAGCAGTCTCTGCTGGTAGAGTAGGCCACTGAGCAGAAGTAAGAATTAATCGCTTTAGCTGTCCAAAATCAAATAAGGACCCTAGCTATTTGAATTGTTCAAGCAGGAGGTGTTTCTATTTTTTTTTTGTCTTTCCAAATTACATGCATGAGGGCAGCATGATATCAAAAACTCCTCTATGACAGCGTCAAAAAAACATTATACTCTAAGCATCATAAAAGTAGTATGAGTGTATATCTTGACTCCTTCTGCACACACAAAGTCACCATTCTCTTGTCTTTCAGCAAATCCCTGATCAGAGCCTTTGGTCTGAGAGACACATCTGTTCTCCACACTGAAGACACGGTGAACACTGAGAGCGTCCACAATTTGAGGAAGTCCTTTGGAAGTCTGTTCTCTGAATAAAGAAGCTTTATTTTAGATGATTCCACAACTGCATGTTTGCTTAGCTGTACAGGAAATAGTGAATATATTAGGTATTCTGTCAATGAAATAATAATGAACCAAGTTGTAAGGTGAATGTCTTTACAAATGAGATGTTTTAAAACTGCTCCAAGAATAATGATTAGTATTTTTGACTTGTAATTGCTTCACTAGAAATGTATTTTTTTTTAGTTGTATACTGTCTGGTACTCACCGTTTGAACAGTTTACCGTAAATTGTGGTTATAGTGGTTAAATACTGTGAACTTAATAGTGGTTGTAGTGTATTTTACTTTAGACCAATGGAGAAAGACCTACTGGGTGGCTGTGGCTCAAGGTGTAGAGCGGGTCATCCTTTAATTACAGGTTGGCGGTTCGATCCCTGGCTCTGCATGTCGTAGTATCCTTTAGAAAGTCACTGAACCTCAAGTCGCTCCATTATATGTATGTACCTGTATGTGATGACAAGAATAAAGTTTAAGTTTTGTTGGATCTAGATTATATGTTTATTTAGTCTTCTCATTAAAACCAAAAAGCTGATTCCTGGTAGTAGTTGAGATGTGAATGTGAACAGTTCCTCTTGTGATTTAAAGTCCAATTTATGAGGGGAGATGAAGCAACAAACGATGTTCTGGCTCATAAAGTGCAGGAAATCAAATTTAATTGACATTTCATTCAAATATTGATTGTATGTACCTGTTATATTACATTTTGTAATTCCTGACACAGAATAGACATTAATCGCTTCTACCGCATTGAACAATATCTCAGAGGATCTGGATAGGTGCTCAGAGACTCCATCATGAGATTATTTGTTCAGTTTTATTGCTTTATAATGTTTTGCCTTTGTAGATTTATAATGTATCAGCCATTACAGCGTCCCACCAGATCTTCATTTCTTCACCACTTGTTTGATCTACACCTGAGCTACCTTCACTGAGAGAGCACAAGGAAGCCACAGCATATGCATTTACAGTATATGGTAACACTTCATCTTACAGGTACAGGCAAATTTCATGGTAATTAGGTGATAATTAGGAAGTAACCCATTTGAAATTTCTTTGTATTTACTGCCAAATTACCACAATATTTACCTCAAAATGTATCGAAAATTACTTTATTGTAAACATTATTTAATAATTATATTCCGCTATTTCCCAATAGCTGGTAATTTATTATTATTATTATTATCATCAAGGACAGTATTCTCATTCTGAAACCTTAAAGACCTTCTTAAAACATGTTTAAAGACATATAGTTGTGTCTGGTATGGTGTCATTAACCTTGTTAAAAGATCTCAAAATTACATCTATTCCTGCTCCCTCATTGAGAAATTCACAATCTATGAATAAGCAAATATTTCATTTCTAATTTTAAACAACACAACAATGGTGCACATATCCATATAATCCAAGAATATGTTCAAAATTATTCTAATAACTTCAATATTTCTGGTTTGTTCTTTTCACGGATATCATCTTCTTGTTATTCCTGACAGGAGAGACTGGTCAGCCACCAGCACTGGTTCCTGCCTACAGATGACCCATTAGTAATGGACATGGCTGCAGAGCAGAGACCCTTCCATGTGATGCTCTGATGGGAGCATACGCTTGCTGAGAAGTCTGAGATCCTGGCGCTAGATGACATATCAGACCATCACATCTGTTATTTGTCATAGAACAGCAGATTCCTGTTTGCTTTAACGAATATCAGCAAACATCTCCCACAGATATAAATATGCTTACCGCTATGCATTTGTGAGCCTTCCAGATGGTGCCAATGTTTTTTCTCCCCTCATAACAAGCACACTGGCCTGGCCTGGTGGTGGTACAAACCACTGAAGAGCTCAGAGGAGTGACGCTGAGGGCCCTGAAGCTCCAGCTTCCGTCTAGACTCCTCCCAGCTGCCTGCCAAGCTGCTGCACTACATGAACAACGTGGGTCCTGCTGTGGGTGCACGCTGCACCGTCCATCTGTTGAGGAACACAGTGGAAGAGAAGCACAAACATCTCGTAATGAAGGAGAACGTAAAGGTGCAGAGTGATCATTGAATCTAATGCAATGCACCTGATTAGGTTTCTTTTTAATACTCACTGCTTTCAGTGGTTTAATGTGGACCAACACCAAAAAGATATACACCATCAACATTGTTGCTTTAAAGGGGACATGCCATGAAAAACTCACTTTTTGGGTATCTGGAGTGCCTACCAATCCACAAACTGTGAAATAACACAACCCAGTCAGTTTTTTGTGGGCTGTCTAGATCAGAAAACATGTGATTCAACAAGCCATTCAGATTTGGCTCCCCTTCCTATGTCACTCATTAGAATATACCACCCACAGCTTGACAATTAGCTTTGCAAAGGTGCACCATATTTTTCTCACAAGCCGATCAAAGCAGACTTTTTCTGGAGGGGGTCTTAACGAGACAGGCGCTAAAACAGAGCGTTTCAGACAGAGGGTGAATACAGGTATATTCAGACAGACAGTATAAGAAAAATAATGTGTTTTTGAATATTAAAGCATGTAAACATGTTCTAGTAGAAACCCAAAATACAAGTATGAACCTGAAAATGGGCATATGTCCCCTTTAATAGCTGAATAGACAACATGCAGAGCTTCTTGTTGCCATCTGGTGGTGGAGCTGAAGCACAGGAGGCCTACATACAGTATCTGTGTTATTCTGGTTACATAATTAGCCACTTGAGCTGCAGCAGTAGTGTGCCTTTACTTTCTCACAGAATTGACAAAACCATTGAAATGAAAAATCACAACATACTTTGTACGCACTGGGATTTTTTTTCATACACGAGGTTGCTGTTGCAGCATCACGGATGTTGTCGGCCCATTAGAAAACATTTATATGAATATCACATTGATGGCTTTTTATTGCCAGATAGAGTTGGAGGCTATAACAGAGAGAGGCAAGCAGCCGTCTTGGCAGACACTATTACATTGATCTTACAGATTGGTGCACCACATCTGGAGGTTGTCTTTGTCAAATTGCATTAGTAAAGGAAATGTCTTTCTCTCTTCCCTTTAGGAGAAACAGAGTTCTTTTTAATTGACTTAATACACTTAACCTGGAAATGATATGACTTTAACGTTAAGGTCCATAATTATTAATGGTGGAAAGTAACTACGTACATTTACTCAGACAGTTTTGAGATACTTGAGTATTTCTGTTTCCTGTTACTTTATACTTCTACTCAAATATTGTACTTTTACTCCATTTATTTGACAGCTACAGTTACTAATTACTTTTAAGATACACATTTTACATTAAAAAACATATGATAAGCTTATGAACAAAAGCTATAATGCATGATTGTGATGATTATCCTTTATGGCTTGTGACCCCTAATAATCTTCTAGTTGGGGCTGCTTGTTGTTATGTTTCGGATGTCTGAGTTGTTAGTAGTTCCACCGATTTCCCCTCTAAACTTCTCCGATTGTTTCTTTGAGGTAAAATATTACAACTTATCCAATATTTCACACAAAAAAAAGATGAAAATTCAAAAATAATATTCAAATTTGTATAGCAGACCTTTATATTTGTCTATTCTTACTCTATTAATCATCTCACGACCCCTCCGATTTATCTTGTGATCCTTTTGGAGGGGCCTGACCCCTAGATTGAGAACCACTGGACTAAACTACCGAACTGTATATAAAGAAGTTCAAACAGCTGCACCTCGACCAGCTTCAACAGTAACATGCTACTTATGCAAAACAATCTAATGTCATTTATGAAAATATAATCAGCCACACGGGCCATTCTTCTGCAGAATGAGCCCTTTTAGTTTGAATATTTTAAGTACATTTAGCTAATAATACTTGTGTACTTTTACTTAACTGGGACTCTGAATGCAGAGCTTGTACTTGCAATGGAGTAGCTTACTTTTAAGGATCAGAATACATCTTCCATGCAGGTCTTGAGGAGGACTGATGGACATCATGGAGGAACACCCACTAGATGGAGCTACTGTAGGCCGGAGCTGCAGGACGTTGAGGCTCTGATGGTTTCATTTTGGCCGGCCTGTGTGGCTTGTCAGAATGCAGAAATAGAACAGATAAACACATATAGCAAAACTGTTGTAAAAATAGACGACTAGCGGTCAGCCGGTGGCCTTGGTCTTATTGCGTTGCTCTGCTTTTGATGACCTCAGGTCTATTTTACCCTGTGATGGGGCTTTTTGAGACATGTGATTTAAGTAAGACAAAAGGACTCAAAAAGCTTCCAGCATGCTTTTTTGTTTGCCTTTTTTTTTTTACTTCAATTCAAAAGGGACATGAAGGATTTAAAATGAACAATTATTCCCATATTTAGATCACAGCAAAAATTCCCATGTTTACCATAAATATGCACTTAGGACTGAACAGTCAAGTGGCCCTGCCCAGCAGGACCTACATGTTGGATGTTTACACTAAAACAAAACATAGCTGTCCTCTCTTTCCACCGTGCACATGTCCCTCCCTTGCTGAATGATTGTTGTTCCACTGAGCTTGCCAGTGGCTATGCAGCACACAGCAGCATCAGCCAATGGTGGGATCCCCTGGTGGCGTGTCTGGACTGGATCCCCTGTGAGGTTACACCACGTTGCCACTGCTACAGCAAACATTTCACCCTGCCACAAAGTCTTGCACATGTGTGGGATTTTACTGTGAACAAGAAGAGAAACAGTTTAATCTGACGTCAACTCACCTGCTTCCAAATGAAGCTCAAGTGGTCGACATCGCCAATACAACATTCAGTGTGTTGACTATTTCCACAAGAAGAAGCTAAAAAACAGAACCAACACATCTTTGGCAAAAGAATTTAACTTAATTTTATTAAAATATTGAATAGACAACTTTCTCACCAAGTACACAATAAACGTTTAACCTCCTGAAAGAGACATCAAAGACAACAAATACAAATTAGTTTCCAAATCATTTTAAACACTTAAGACAACCGCCAAATGTCCAGCTCATGATAGCCTACCCATGCTGAGGACTGATAAGGACGTGTGGGTATCTATACATCAGTTTACTCAGAGCTGTGAAGCCAATGCGTTGAAAAACATAACCATTGCTTTTGCTAAAATGTGCAAATTCAATTTTTTCGTCATCGCTCACGCTCGCTGTCTGACAGGCTACAAGGCCTCCGACATGACCCAAAAAAGAAAGACAATTAAAAGAAGAAAGAACAAAAAAAAAAAAAAAAAGACAATAATTTCCCATATCTACGCCATTATCGTTTAAGACAACGCAAAAATCAACTACTGCTGTGCAACTAAACGGACTACATCCAACGGCTTTGTTTGTGATAACAAGAGGAGGTGAATTGTGCGGGATCTTAGTCCTCTTAAGGCATGTAAGCTTTAAACAGGTCCTCTTCATCAGAAACCAGGGCTGCCAGAAAGAAGGGTGTGCTTCACATCACAGAACCCAAATCAAGAGAGACGCATCCGTCTTTCTCTTGAGCTTCCTTCAGTGTCCATTTATCGTCGTCTTAGGTAGGTGTGCGTGCATGTATTTACAAATTTTACCAAATGCATTGCCACCGTGGAGCCTCTGCATACTTCTTAATACGTGCAGTGATAAGCAAGGCACTCCCTTCCATGTGTCTTATGCCAGCCTCTTCATCCATCATCACTCACTTCCGTAGTAGCTCTCAGATGCACTTCCCTGTCTCCTCTTTCCTTACATATTCTATTGATTAGCACGGGTTTATGCATGATTGTATGTACATTTTTAGGTTTGCATCTTTATGTAGAGAATTTGGGCGGACTGAGCATTTGGACTATATTGGATATTTCAAAAGAGAAGGAGGAGGGGAAGTGGAAGGAGAGGAGGAGGAGGGGCCGTGCTGTCTGATCCTCTAGAAAACAGGCAGTCTGGTGGAGGTCAGAGTACAGGCATTGATATCCTCCGTGTGAGAGGCTCTGTGCAGGGACGGTTCTGAGGCACTGCGGTTTATCTTAGGTAAGGCATGCTGGAGGAGCTCGATGGAGGACAAGATCTAAAAAAAAAAATGTATAGAAGAGGAAAAAAAATAAGGTTAATTAAACAAAAACACTCTTGGTTGAGCTTGAAGTCTACAGTTAGACAGTACTTCACCTGCGGGAAGAGCGGCCTCTCGTCCTTGGACTTCTTGATGCAGTCGGCCACCAACCTTTTCATGGCTTTGGGGCAGTTCTTGTAGAGCTTACTGAGGTCTGGGGACAAATAGCCTCTTCCCACCATGAAGATAATCTGAGAAGAGGGAGTCACAGACGGCAGATGAGACTGTTTGGAACATATTTGAAAATATTTTATTGTTGAACTGATCTGAGTAAGAGACACCTCAGCAGTCCATCTCAGAGATATTTTAGAAATAAAGCCAGTCAGTTGATGGTGACAAGCATCGAAAACACTGGAGCTATTATGTAGGCATGAGTGCATGATGCCGATAAAAGGATAATAAGAGTACTCTATGTGCTTGCCAGTGCAGCAGTGGCTCATAACAGTACCTATGGTTACAGTTTGTGCAGAAACTTTAGCATATTTTGAATACAGACAGTAGACAGAACTAAACAAGGAGCCAGACACGATCCAGACCAGGTCTTGTGGCCTGCGGAAGGACAAAAAACCACAGACACACACATATACACCGATCAGCCATAACATTATGACCACCTGCCTAATATTGAGTAGGTCCCCTTTTTCCGCCCAAACAGCCCTGACCCGTCGACGCATGGACTCCAATAGACCTCTGAAGGTCTGCTGTGGTATCTGGCACCAAGCCGTCAGTAGCAGATCCTTTAAGTCCTGTAAGTTGCGAGGTGGGGCCTCCATGGATCGGACTTGTTTGTCCAGCACATCCCACAGATGCTCGATTGGATTGAGATCTGGAGAATTTGGAGGCCAAGTCAACACCTCGAACTCGTTGCCATCCACATGATGCAAAAGAAAACGTGATTCATCAGACCCGGCCACCTTCTTCCATCGCTCCGTGGTCCAGTTCTGAGGCTCACGTGCCCATTGTAGGCGCTTTTGGCGGTGGAAACGGGTCAGCATGGGCACCCTGACCGGTCTGCAGCTACGCAGCCCCATATGCAATAAACTGCTATGCACTGTGTGTTCTGACACCTCTCTATCGGAAACAGCATTAACTTTTTCAGCAATTTCAGCTACAGGCCAGCCTTCGCTCCCCACGTGCATCAATGAGCCTTACCTGCCGATGACCCTGTCGCCTGTTCACCGGTGTTCCTTCCTTCGACCACTTTTGTTAGGTCCTGACCACTGCAGACCGGGAACATCCCACAAGAGCTGCAGTTTTGGAGATGCTCTGACCCAGTAGTCTAGCCATCACAATTTGGCCCTTGTCAAAGTCGCTCACATCCTTACGCTTGGCAATTTTTTTTGCTTCCAACACATCAACTTCAAGGACTTCACTTGCTGCCTAATATATCCCACCCACTGCCAGGTGCCGTTGTAATGAGATAATCCATGTTATTCACTTCCCCTGTCAGTGGTCATAATGTTATGGTCAGTGTATTTGCACCCATGCACCCCTTTTCTATTACACACGAACAGGGTTGTGTTACGGGGTCTAAAATTAGGCCAGTGGCTCCAGGACGCCCGCCTCTGTTCCATGGTGGGCCTTAGGCCAGCTCCACAACCCCCTTCAGACAGCGACCTAGTGTCTGTCCACCACCTTCTGGCCTGGGCTCGCAGCCCGACACTGGGACCCAGGCGAGGACTAGACACTTGTCGGACTGTGGGTCGCAGCTCTGTTTTATATGACCAAATCTAACAAGGTAGCTAAAAATCTGCAACCCGACTTGCAAGTTTTCACAAATTGATTTTGCTAAACAAAACCAATTACTGAGTGTGTGGAGGACAAAGTGGGTGAATCATCTTTATGTCACCTATATGCACCACTGCACCACTGTCACCTGACATACAGTATGACATGTGTAAATGATGAAACTTTACCTGATCTCTAGTCGCTATCAGGGAGTACGGGAGCTCTCCCGTCAGGAGCTCAAAGAGAACTATTCCATAGGAATAGACGTCAGACTGGAAGCTGTAGGGGTTGTTATCCTGCATCCGGATAACTTCAGGAGCCTGTGGACATACAAACAAAAAATTAAGCACATTTTCTGCTTTAATTTCTTTATTTTTTTCTGTTTATTATGTTTCTTGTTTAGTGAAATTAAAGCTGTGTCACTGACCATCCAGAGAATGGATCCAGAGGGCTGCTCCACCTGATGTGAGCCGCTCCATCTGGCCTTCACTGTTGCCAGACCAAAGTCCCCGATTTTCACCGTTAGTCCTTCATGCAAGAAGATGTCTACACTGCTGTCAAGGAATTACAGCTAAAGCATACTGTGGAAACAAAGATCCTGACCAGTAGTATGAGGATTATAGCGCATTGAGCGCTTTCATCTTACACACACTGAAACAGCCGATAGAAAGGATACTGTTGGACTTCATGTCGCGATGAATGATGTTCTTTGCATGCAGATAGCTAAAAATGACAAAGAATATTAGTTGACATCTTAATTTTGTTTATCAGAGAAGCTCCATTGGTTAGAACTTACTCCATGCCCTGAGCCGTCTGCCTGGCGATGTCGATGAGCTGGATTATCTTGAAGTTTGTTTCCAGGACATGGAGGTGTTTGTAGAGGCTGCTGCCTTCACACCACTGAGTCACTATGGCCAGGTTGTCCTTTGTCATGTAGCCCATGAACAACAGGATGTTGACATGTCGTGTTTTCCTGCAACCAGAGGCAACGGGGAAGAGGAAGTCACCGAAACGATAAGATAAAAGTTTGTAACGAAGATGATTCAACAAGAATTCAACAATTTCCAACTTTCAAAACAGCTGAAAAAACCCAGCATTAAAAAAAAGAAACACTGTATCGATGCCATTTCTTACCTCAAGACTGCCACTTCATTTCTGAATGCCTGGAACTGCTCTGGTGTGGGGTCAGTCACCTTTAAAATCTTCACTGCTACATCACCTACAACAAAAACACTCTGTTCAGTTACCCATAAAAATCCACTGTGAGCTCATGTGAAAAGCTGTTATACATGCACACTTATCACTTTCCAACCATTTCATGCGTCAGCTAACTCATTTTGAAAGTGTTAAGTGTGGTATGAAAAAGTGAAAGTGTTAGTGGTTACACCTGAATGTGCCCTGCCCTGTCTGAAATGCATTCCTACCATGCCATTTCCCTTTGTACACTGTTCCAAATGAGCCTGAACCGATGCGGGAGTTCAGATACACCTCGCTGGCCTCGATCTCCCAGTAGTAGCTGGAGTCCCGCTTGTCCCGAGGCCTCTGCATGAACAGAAATCAACAAGGTGCAACCGATGTGAGACTCTCAACCTAAACATAACCAGTTATCATTAGCCAGTATACTGTAGGGTATACTGGTCTGATGGTATTTACTATACATATTTACTATACATACAAGCAGGGATGGAAAGAGCAATAGAATATTTTACTCAAGCAAAAGTACTTCTGAAATGAGGCAAAGTACAACACTTTGTAGAATAAGCAAAATTACTGATTCATAAAAATTAAATAATTACGTCGTAAATGTAATGTGTTACTTCCACCCCTTGTGCATACAAGACCCAACATAAAACTTACAATTTTGTTTTTCTCCTGAGTGTTGAAGGACGGGGCCCTCTCTCGCTTGTCAGGTGCCGGGGCTTTGGACGGGTGCGGGGACCAGCCTGTAGGACTCTGGCTGGGGGAACTCCCCTCTTTGGGAATACAGAGAGAAGGAGAAGGAAGCAATTCAGGATGGAAGACTTTGGCTGTGACCAAAATCTATTACTACTTACTGTACAGTGATATATTCAGTGTAGAGGGTTATATAGTGATGCATCAGATAGGAAAACTGTTTTAGAATGCCGCTAAATAGAGTGGTGCAGAGATGACGAATTTTTGTAGGACAACCAGGAAGTTTGCATCGCCCTGGTTCCCACGACAAGAAGCCAATGGGATTTTTTCATTGGGTTTTGGATTATTGCAGAAAATAAGCTCTGTGGCAAAAACATTTTTATGATACTTATACATTTTGTTCGGCAGGATAATCTTCACAAATGAACACCACTTTTATGATGTTTGAAGTGTGAATGCAACCGCGAGAAGTAAAAAGCTAGCGTTAGGCTGTAAACGAACTACATCACGGTCGCGTGAGTATACACAACGAGGCTATAAAAGGCGGACGAGTCTTTGGCGTGATGACGTTTAGCAGTCTCGTTTAGACACTTGTTAGCAACCGCCTTTTTATGACACGTAAAAGCTTCAAAATTCACCAGTGGGATATTTACTGACTTTTTTTTAATATATATTTTTGAACAAAACGTTAAAATCTCTTGAGCTTGTGTTAACCACAGACCTCATTTCAGGCATCTAACCAGAAAAACATTCAAAAAAAACATTGACCTCCAGACGAGGGAACCGGAAGTGCTGAAATGCTAACTCATTTCTGGGTTTTAGGACTCAATCCTGCAGCACTCTATGGGGTATAAGATTTCTCTCTAGACATTCAGGCAACACTAGAAAAAGGCAAATACTCTCTACAGTCAAAATGTTAGGACACACCCTTTGACTTTGTCCCTATTCTCCCAAATCACGCTTGTATTAGGCTCACCAGACAAAGGTCTGTGGTGCCTTTTTTTCTTGTTTGATCACATGCAGATTAGTCTCGCATTACCACCCTACCACCTCTACTGCTGTGTTATGGTTTAATATCTATTGAATATATGTGCAGATGAGAAATGCTGTGATGAGAAATGTCCATTTTGGAGGAAGATGGTGATGGCTAGACAGTCAATTCACAAAGCAAAGGTTTAAATTTGAACACCTCTATGTTTTAAATAAATGTAAGATCAGATTTGTGGTGAGGGTGAAGTGAGGAAGTGTGATGCAGCACAAAAGCACACGACATGAATGCAGAGCGAGCACTTACCCGAGTCATGATCACGCATCGCATCCTAGAGAGACAAAAAAAAAACCACAGACAGAATTGTGTCAGCATGTTCAGACAGTAAACCGCATGCCGTGCAGTCACTCATGGTTTGACTTCAGCACTAAGATGTGAATGCATATAGCCTGTTTGTAATGCATGCCACTCAGACCGCACACAGACGCTCCGCTCTCTAACCTTTTCTGGACTTTCGGATGAGGCCTCTACAAAAGACTGGGAGAAGTGCACAATACCTACTTTCCTCTTCAACCAGAATCTATGGCACCAGGAGCTGGGGGAGGTATTCAGGCAGTCTAGCTACTCCCCAGCAGCGTACACAATACAACAGGCCAGTGAGGACAGGAGGGAAAAAGGGAAACAGTAAAGGGAAGTAAGGATGGAAGGATAACAAGAGTGATGCCCAGGTTATACTACCTGAACAGAAAATAGTCTACAAAGCATGCAGAACTAGCGAGCTGATTATGCAAGAACATGGGCAGTGAAAAAGCAGAAACTAGAACTTAACAGGGGGAAGTCACTCATTTTAAAAATCGCTAAAATAAGATGCTATCAGGGGAATTACAAAGAACAGGCTCAACCCGGTCCAGGTGGATTACTTAACACAGAGTTAGATAAGAGGTAGAAAGTAGATAGTTGGAATGCCTGAGAAGTACGTTGGAGAGGGCAAGAGATATTTTAGGAGTGGCTTGAACATACAGGAGTACCCAAGTGGGGGTTGGTGTGTAGTTACCTCAATCATGCTGCAGTCTACAGGCAGGGTAGTGCTAACCATGTGGACGTTGGGCGTGGAGGTGGAGCGCTGCCTCTGGGAGAGCCAGCCGCCTGTTGGGGTGTAAGGCGTGCTGTAGTTGAAGGCATGAGGGGTGGAATATCGATGGGCTGAGCTGTGGAGGTTAACAGGGACCAAATGTTACGACAGAGCAGCTACTGTTTGTCTACAATACATCTTCCAAATGACAAACACAACGCTGACATTTGACAGAAGAGCAAACACTGAATTCTGTGACTTCTTTAAAAGTGGACTGCTGAGGGCGTGGTGGGTGGTTGAGGTAGGGGCTCTCTGGTTTAATTTCTGTCATTTTTCTTTCCCCATTCAAGCATCATCTGTTATGTTACGTTGTAGAGCTGCAACGATTAGTCCACTAACCGATGATTGTTGACGTCAATCGTCAACAATTTTGATAATCGATTAAGTCATTTTTTATGTCAGAAAAATATATAAAATATGGAGATTACTTGCTTTTCTCTGTTTTATCTCATATTGAACTCAATATCTTTGGGTTTTGGACTGACAAAACAAGACATTTAAAGACATCACCTTGGACTCTTTTCTGACATTTTATAGACCAAACTATTAATCAAGAAAATAATCGGCAGGTTAATGGATAATGATAATGATGGTTAGCTGCCTTATTATCTTGTGTCACAATTTGAACTGCTACCACTCATGTAAAATCAATGAGAAGCATACTATATGGGGAGAAAAAAACAAAATAAAAGTAAACTGAAAAGCTAGCAGTTATTGGTTAATTTCATCGTGGCCTCCCCCTTCTCCCATTTTTGGCTAACTTGACACTGTAGAGGTATTTTGCCCTTGATGTTTGCCAAGCTCTTGTATTGGCTCAGCTGAAAAGTACAAAGCTCACCAGCCAAATATGTTAATCTGCAAACAATCCAAATGTTAGTCTGACTTCACTTTTACGAGCACAAAATCTCATCTAGTTAAAATATCCAAAAACATATGAACAAGGCCAGTCCTGTTACTGGATTAATAACTGTAGCTGCTGGTTAAACGGGGACAGAGGAAGCTGAATGACGTATTTAGAAAAAAACGAAATCATATTAAATCACACTTATGACCATGGAGTGTACTCCTTGAGAACAATCCCCCTTCTGGCAAATACAGGGCAATGTTTCAAAAGAGTGTTTGAGATGGCTCTGCATGGAACAACTTGATACTTTGTGAGCACTAATTTGGCAGCTCAGAGTGCTTTTTAACCATTTTAAGTGCTCCTGAAACAACAGGCTCTTTTCACGCCTCTTGTTGCATCACCACTTGGACCGGTAAGCCTCCATAAAGCTGAGGACATCATTAAAAACGGGATTTAATTCAATTCAGATTAAGATTCTTTACACATTAGAGCTACGACTGTTTTGCGGTCGAACATGACAAATAACAGAAGATGACAACGGTCATCATGGCTACGTAAACCTGCCGATGTATCTCCACCACTATTGACAGTATACCCATCTATTTTAATTAAAACACTTTCTTGTTCTTTCTGCTTTGCCAGCAGTTTGCCGTCCAAGTAGCACCCCAGTCATTTTTTGACCTCTTGTGGCTATGGAGTGGTCCCCATTTAGTTTATCTTGTGCACAACAACGCACACGGGTGATGCTATACATGTTCCTGCTGTAACACGACAAGATACGTAGCAATGCACCAGCAGGGAAGAAGATGAAGACGGTTATAACAAGTAAACATGGATGTAAACAATTTAAAATGCTTTTTTCTTTTTTTTTTTTAAATCGACTTTACGAATGTTTTTTATGAGGAAGGAAATGCTTTCAACACATTTTTTAAGAGCTCAAGGATACACACAATGCATTTTGGTGAGTTACACTGACTGTAAACATAACTTTCGTTTGTTTACAAGAAAACTCCACAGGGCCCTGTCTAAAAAAGAAGTAATGTCCCTCTTCTTTCCTCTGGTCGCAGAAGCGGAGGGCTCAATTCAGCAAAATGTAGTGTTATTTGTACGTGTATCATTTGCACCTCAGAATGGGAAGAATTTCATCTTGAGGGCAATAACTTCTGTAGGTTTAGTATTTATCTTATAATAATAAAACACTAGCAGGATGGTTTATGGATTGATCCAACATAAAAACTTTGCCTCACCTTGGAAACCGTGTTAAGGATTCTCTCATTCGCCGGGACGTCAGCGAGGGCAGTGACGGGGCGCCGCTATCACCAGGTGTTGGACACAACCTGAAGATAAAGAGAGAGTGAATCTCTCGCAGCATACAGTGCGTGGGTATGTGTGAACGCTTAATCAAGTAACAGCTGACTGCTAAAGACTATAATGGTTGTCAGGTGAAAGGGCTCATCTCTTCATTGTCAATGATATGGATCTTTCAGTGATTACTGTCTGTTCTATAGCAGCCTGCATGCAAAATAACACAAATAAGCTTCTATTCTCAGTGTGAGTATGCAAAGCCATATATATATATACACACACGAGCTTAGACCTAATCAGGAGACCTGCAGTATCAGCAGAACTTTACCTATTTTATCTCAACAACACAATTTCTGATGCACTATGAATCCAACATCAGATTTGATTAGATTGAATACTGAATTAAATTATAAACTTGCATACAGAAAATGGCTTTAGGATGGCAGGTACGTCTGTCAGTTATATTTCTATAATGAATTATTCATGATGTAATGTACAAAATTTGAAAAATACATTCATTTCAAAATATATTATGCTCCCATTTGGAGGAGAAGATACTTACAGGAGTTGTCTGATATTGCTCCAGTCCACACACATGGTGGGCACTTTGGTGCTACAATGCTCGTGGAACTTGTAGCCGCACGTTTGGCAACGGAAACCATTCAAAAGAAACTTCTGGCAAATATCGCAGAAGGCTAGTTTCAGATACGTTTTCCGAACCTGTAAATGACAGAAAAAAATATTTCTTCAGCAGTGACACTTTGCAGTGACTTGTGTGTGAGGATGTCGCAAAATGTTTCAGGTACTCACGAAATTATGTGTCGTCAAGGGAACATGATCTAAAACCTCCACCAGCAGCTCTTCTCCAATCAGGGAGGAGGAGTCGGTGTTCCAATCCATCCGTAATTTTTTACTGTTACAAAGATGGACAAAAGGCTTTACGTGAGGGGATGTCAATGCAAGCAGCAGGTAAGAAAGTGATTTGTACAATCTGTGATCCCTCAAACAGTCGTGACTAAGCTCACCTCCTCTGTCCTGGATGCAGCCTGAAGACAGCGCAGCACTGAGGCTGCAGACCTCGCACCTTTAACGCTTTGATCAGGCAGCTGTGCAGAGTCATACCTGGTCGCACGTTTACCTGAGGGACAAAGAAAAGTATTAATTCCTCTCTTGTCTGCCTGAATGTAAGTAGCTCCATATGCCCTTAGGCAACTGTGTACCAATGCCTTTTTGGAAGTCTGGAAGCCATCTTCTACTTAGGGTGACCAGATCCCAACAAATCAAATGTGGGACAAAGATTATGTTTGTGTGGGCCAATGTGGGACACGTTACCAATGCTGAGAGGTAGTCTACAACTCTGATATAATGTCCAACTTAAAAAATACAATTTCTATTCTGCCCTTTACCATCTCGTAACATCTCTATGCCTTGCCAGAATGCATCCATTTGAGCCAAACGTTTCATGTGAGACTCACGTGTAATGTGTCGCTTCATGTCGTATTCCCCCTCGTGTGAAAATGAAAAATAACTGGCAAATTTCGCAAAAAACTCTCTGAGAATCGCCTTCCACCGGTTTCACCCACTTATAAGTAGTTTGTGCTGTAGTTGTATTTCTTTGTGGTAGTTTCCATCATATTTGGCCAAAATCTGCATAATTTGTGACCTTGCGGTGACTCGCATTTTCCCCGTTGGGCATAGCGTAGCAAACACGGTGACAGGTCAACCTGCTTTTGACCCAGGAGTTTGTAGTTTGTTTGACAGCAAACACAGCCCCGTGATGACAGCCTTCTCTGCTTTCTTCACAGCCATTTTATAAAAGCAGGATTTTAAAAACAGCATCTGTCCTGCAGTGGTTTTACTCTTGAAAACTAGAACCAATGAAAATGTGGGACATCATCTCAATATGGGGGACAACAACAACTCGGACAAAAATGCTGTGCAGTCCCTTGTAAAATGGGACACCTGGTCACCCTACTTCTACCTGCAGTAAAATCAACTCACCACAGTGCGCTGCTGGTTTGGGAGGTAGACGCGGATAGTGCTGCTAGTCTTGGAGTCGGGCATCTTGCTGTCGTCTGAGGAGCGACGCTGGCACTGGAAGCCCTGGACCATGGTCGGGGAAAGGCACGGGCCCTCGAACGCGGAGTCCTTCATCCCGAAGCCGTTGCTCAGGGTCTTCCACGCTCCCTGGAGGTGCTCCATTAGTAACGCCAAGTGCACTCAATGGTCTGGAAAGAAATAAAACACATACACAAACAGAATTAGTCATCCAAAAAGCCCTGGAAGCTCACATCAAGAATGGACAACTTAAATCGATATTACATTAGTTCTCTTTCTTCTCTGTGAGGATGATGTGCACAGAAAGTGTAAAAGACCGGTCTGCAAATAAATAGAGCATAAATGTTTTTCATCATGAAAAAGGTAATTAAATCTATTCGTCCATCAATCTTTTTCAGTGTATAAAACTGTTTAAATTCATATTCTCTACTCTAAATCAAATACTCAGCATTGTAGCCTTGAAAAGTGGCTTTAAATTTTTCTTTTCTTTTTTGGTCCCACCGAAAAAGCAGCTGTGGTCAGTCACAATGGATTCAAATGGTGAAAGGTTTTCACAGACAGTAAAAACAAAGATAGGTTTGGGGGTTATGGCATCGAGAACTTGTTTGACGTAATCTCTAAACATAATCTCCCCCAAGTGCAACCAACCCTCTTGAATGACTCCGTGATTAGGGTCATTTTCAGGGTTATATGTTAGTAGCAAAGCTTTTAGAAGTGTGACAGGAAAAGTAAAGAGAACATGTGTCCTATGTGCTTATTAAACTCTGGGCCCAACCCTACACTATATCACACTATGGTAGTAGTTTTAAGAATACCACATGTGCTTTTTTGGGCATAAAACTAGCAATTGTCCTTTCCTTGGAGAGGGAGCGACATGCAGAGCAATGTAGAGACCAACTAATTCACTCAGACCAGGAGAATATCAGGCCACCACAGAGGTCAGTCGTGTTATTTACAGTATGCGCTTTCAACAGACTCTGGTCAGGCAACAGACAACTAAAACTCAACAGCTTGTCAAGAAGCACACATGGAAGAAACACAGCGACGAAGAACACAGAAAGGGCAACTGATTCCAGGGATGCAATGATTCGACTTTTTCAGTCCCGATACTGATAGCGATAACTGGGCTTTGGGTATCAGCCGATACCGAGTATCAATCTGATACCAGTGTTTAATTAATAAGCTGTATGCCTCACTGTGTGGAAGTGACTGGGATCAATCTTTTATGTGAACAAGAAAAGGCTTGACTTAAAAATTGCTTTCCTAACTTTGTAAAACTAAATGTAACAAATATAAATATACAAAATATATGTATATTATAAAATAAATGTAACAAATGTGGAAAACTTAAAAAAAATAGGCATTACTAAAGTAGTTTACAACTGTATTTATTAATCTATGAGTGAATGGACTAAATAACAATTACAAGTAATTCATTATTTGACATTTTAATGGGAAATTAAAAGAAAAATAATAATTTACAAATGAAATATGAATCCATCAATAAATAGTTCAAATTAAAAACAAAAACACCATAAAACAACATAATTTAATATAGCACTGAAAAAAAAGTAGGAAGATTGTAGGTCTTCCACTCAATAACCTTTCAGCATATTGTAAAAGCAAGTGTTCTGAGAGAAAACTAGACTTCTGCACCTCCTCATGGCTCTGTTGTCAGGCTTTAAAAAGTCTAGCCCAACGGGTGACTTTGGCCAATCACAGGTCATTTCAGAGTGATTGTTCCTATTGAGCGTTCCTATTGGCTGTTCTCCGGCTGGTGGGCGGCGCTCGCTATTTCCTTATCTCAACATGGCCGCCGGGTCACAAACTTTCTCATTTTACAGCTAAATAGTACACTACAAGATGTTTCTGCCTAGTTTGACGTTTGATCGGAGTTTGCGAGTGATTGACAGCTGCTCAGAGACGGCAGGCTCCAGCTCGGTTCTGATTGGTTGTTTTCCTCCGGTCTGTGAAATCTTGCAGAACCATTAGGAGCACCGGAGGACACAGAGGCACACGATTTATTTGTCTCATGCACTACTGTCAGGATATAGTATTTTATAAAAATAACTTCTTTTTTTTTTATAATATTTGCTCCATTTCTACTCACTGCAGCTTTAACTGTGCACAAGTGTTTAGGCAAATTATATTTAACATTTTTCACATTTTCAATCTTTAAATAAACAGTGAGTTCTCAATTTTGTCTTTTGCCAGATTTCTTCTGCCCTTGATAAGATAAGATATTCCTATATTAGTCCCACAGTGGGGAAATTTGCAGTGTACAGCAGCAAAGGGGATAGTGCAAAAAACTAGATGCATCAGCTAATACAGTAAGAAAAAGAGCTAAACAAAGTGTAACAAAATATGAACCATTTAAATAGAAGGAAGTATAAAAATAGGAGCAGTATATACAGTATTGACAATAAACAGACTATTAACAAAATTGCCCAAGTGGAAAATGATATTGCACAGTGAGAATGAAATGCATTTAGCCTGGACTTGGTATTTAAAAACCTCCACATCTGCTTTTTTGAAAATAATGTTCTTCAAGTCCACATTCTTCTAGTAAAAATCAAGTATATTCCAGATGCCCATTTACCTCTTACACAGACAGTTAAATGATCTCACTAGCCACCCTGTTGGTTGGTTGGTATGTGCAATAACATATGCTGATCACTCTGTGCAATAATTATATAATTATCTGACTGACACTTTGTGCATTAATCTGGCAAAACTGTCATCTCATCAATATACATATTGCATTATCTCTTATATTTTTAATATTATCATTTTTGTATTATTGTATTATCTTTTCATTAGCACCTATGGGATTGTCACAATCTAATTTCGTTGTACTACACAATGACAATAAAGGGCTTGAATCTTGAATCTTGGTTTCCTGCAGAAACAAGTGCTGTGATCCAATTTAGAAACAACAGAATAATTAGCTTTTTTACTCCTGTCTGTTTAGATCTGCAATAACAGGTCAGTCTGCATAACAAAGACAGCTTTACAAGAGTTCCTGTGACCTAACTCTCTTCAGAGTCATACATGTAGGTGAGATCAATATCAGCAAGTTAGCATATTTTGGAGCAGAGAGGCTAAACTGACTTTTGAACGCCTTTCAATGGAGCTCCAGTTAAATCTCGTAAAGTGAAATAAGATTGAAATGAGTGCACGGTTTACACACGTCCAGAAGCTATTAGTAGCTACGTGTGTGTGTTTTATATAAGGCCTAGTACAGCCAGTTATTACTGTGAAGTTGCCCTGTAGGCCCCAAGTCAGTCAGAGGCTAACTCTCGTTAAACTTCACTCCCATTCACATTTCACTCCTTCAAACGACTAACAGTTATAGTTAGCATTTTAGTTAGCATGTAGTTCGCATTATAAACATATATTATCAAACAGTTAGCCATGCTAGAGAGCTAGCAGCCTCTGTGTGTGTGAGTGTGTGTGTGCTTACCAAGAGAAGTTAGAGAAGTTGTGCTCCGCCATAACTTCAGGAAAAAGAAGTGGCGTCGGTGACATCATCATATTCGCAACGCATTCAAAAAAAAAACGGGAAAAAGTTAGACCGTTGGTGAATTAGACGTTAAATAGCCGTTAAACGTAGCGTTAATGTAAAGACGTGAAGGTCATAGACGGGTCTCTTTTATACGAGATGCTAAAATATAATAAGAGGAAAAAGTTGTATCCCCTTTAGTCGTAGTAGTAAACGCGAAAAAAAATCTGTCGGACCCTCAAAGTGACACGACGTGAGGCTCTTTCACATTGAAGCTGCCCGTTCCGTGGAGCTGCTGCTGCGTCGCTTTACAGTCAATATTGACGTTAGTTAGTGGAGGAGAAGGTGAAGAGGTTTCAGTTGGTGTCTCGTGCGTCCGTCTGACGCCACTGATTGAAACAGGACCTCACAGTCACAACAAGAGCTGCAGGCATCACTCACACTGAGCATAATATAGCACACATTTAATTTAATCCCTCCCACTCTGATTAAATCCTTGTTTTTGCTTATTAGGAAATTAACTGTAACATTTTAAAGTGTTTTTGTTACTTAATATGTGATCATATTTCACATAGATAATATAAGTCACATTCTTCATTTAGCTTCTCAATTTAGCTTCTGCATTTAGTCCATTTATTCATAGATTAATAAATACATTATTTATTTTATTTTTATTTATTTTATATATCATTTTTTATTTTATTTATTTTGACCTATATATGGTCATTTCAGATATTTTTAAGGAGGGGAAAAAATTGTTTAAAAAATGTTTTACTTCTTATTTATCCATGTTATTGTTAGTGTTTTGTTCTTAATATATGACCATATTTCACATATATAATATATTTAAAGTCATATTATTCATTTAGATTCTGCATTTAGTCCATTTATTCATAGATTAATAAATACATTTAGGAAAAAAAATTATGAATGCCTATTTTTATTGTTAAATTATGTTTTTTATTATTTTTTTTCCTATTTATTTTTTTACCTATATATGGTCATTTCAGATGTTTTTAAGAAGTGCAACAATTGTTTAAAACATTTTTTACTTCTTATTTATTCATGTTATTTTTTAAAGTGTTTTGTTCTTAATATATATGACAATATTTCACATATATAATATGTTTAAAGTCATATTCTTCATTTAGCTTCTCCATTTAGCTTCTGCAATTAGTCCATTTATTCAAAGATTAATAAATACATTTAGGAAAAAAAATTATTAATGCCTATTTTTATTGTAAAATTATTTTTTTCCCTATTTTTTCCCCCCTATATATGGTCATTTCAGATGTTTTTAAGAAGTGCAACAATTGTTTAAAACATTTTTTACTTCTTATTTATTCATTTTATTTTTTTAAATGTTTTGTTCTTAATATATATGACCATATTTCACATATATAATATATTTAAGGTCATATTCTTCATTTATAGCTTCTCCATTTAGCTTCTGCATTTAGTCCATTTATTCATAGATTAATAAATACATTTAGGAAAAAAAAATATTAATGCCGATTTATTTTTATTGTAAAATTATTATTAATCAAGAAAATGCTTTATTTACGTGACTCTTGTGGTCCTCCACAGTCTGCATCAGGGTTACACAATAATAGTCTGAAATACATTCATTGTTAGATTGTTGTTGTTGTGTTGTTGTTGTTGTTATTATTGGTTGTTTTAGACATATTTACGTTCTACAATTCCAGATTCTTTGTTTTTCCAGATTTGTTTTCAGGTTTGTTTTATTAGTTTAACATTGGGGCACTCACAAACAAACTAAGTAGCCTAAATATAGTAATTCCAGATGTTTTTAAGAAGTGCCAAAATTGTTTAAAAAATCCTTCACAATGTTTTACTTCTTATTTATTAATGTTATTTTTTAAGTGTTTTGTTCTTAATATACTACCATATTTCACATTATATAATATATTTAAAGTCATATTCTGTAGCCACTTTCCCACCGATTAGCTCATATTGGTTAATTTTTGTTTGCAAAGTATATATAATGCGTGTGTAACATTAATACAATTTTTAATGCACATATTTATTAAAATATTAGTTGCAACAGAATGTTTTGCAAAGCAAAGCCCACTACCGGTTTGGGAGAAAAAGGAGTAATTCATTATAACTCCAAGTGTGCCACCATCTGGACAGTTGAGGGAAGTGCAGTATTGTAGCTTTGGAAATGATTTACTGATATTTTATGACATGTCATGTCACTGTTTAGGCTATGTGGTCAAAAAGACAATAAAGAGTCAGCTTGTATATGGTATGTAGGCTACATAAAAAGCCTTTTAATGGTGAAGCTTTTTTTAAATGAACAGAAATGCATCATTCTTTAGTTATATGGATTTGAAATGATTTCAAACATCAAACAGACTTAAATATAAGCATTTGTTAGCCAAGAGCACAGCTAATTCTTTTCCAAACTGGCTCTGAAACAGTACCATTTTGAAACCTTACCCTTCTCTATACACTCACCATGTGTTCACCATCTCCATAACATCCTGGTCCCCTGAGGTCCCCTTATTACAGATGGCTCATATGGTCCTTTCAGCAGGCTGGAGTTGACACCATCTGAGAATAAAACAGCTTCATCATCAACATCCCGGTCAATATGTCTTCATGGGTTCAGCACATATTGCCTCCCATAAAGCAGCAGCAGATGATTTCACCTAGAAATCTAAATCACAAACCCATGTTATAATCCAATCTTACTTTCATTCTACCTATCTAACTTTACAATTTAGTCTTGCATATTCCTTCTAACAAATAACAGAATGTCAAATACTGTTTGTGTGAAGATGAGGGTAGGGCTTTGTCATTGTGGAGCGTTTTAAGGTACTCCACCCCACATGCAACAGCACCACTGTATTTCAGTCAGCGTGGGATAATATGGTGAAACATCTTTTAATCAGTTAAAATTATCCCATCACAGGTTGGGATATTTCCCCCTGCTTTGTAGTAAAGGGTGTGAGCCACAGAATGAAGACCACAGGAAATAATAAATGCTATCTCAGAGCTTTGCAACGAAAGCCACCTTAAGACTGAGATGAATGCATCTTTCCCACTTATTGATCTGGCTGAGCACTCAGGCCAGTTAGCTGAGATCCCTGCTTCTCCCATGGACTGTTGTCTCTATCAGTCCACTTATATTCAAAATATGATGCAATCAGGACTTAAACAAGAAGGGTCTGCTATGGAGGACCACAAGAGTCATGTAAATAGTAATAAAGCATTTAATTTATTAATTGTACAATAAAAATAGGCAATAATAAAGTTGTTTACAACTGTATGTATTAATCTATGAATGAATGGACTAAATAACAATTATAAGTAATTCATTATTTTACATTTTTAATGGGCAAATTAAAAGAAAAATAAAAAAAAATAAATATGAATCCATCAATAAATAGTTGCATTTGAATTTCCATGCTGCTTTTACAAAACATATTAGCTATTGGATTTGCTGAGTCATTTAGCTTCTCCATTTAGCTTCTGCATTTAGTCCATTTATTCATAGATTAATAAATATATTTGGAAACAAATGTATTAATGCCTATTTTTATTGTAAAATTATTTATTAATCAAGTACATGCTTTATTTACGTGACTCTTGTGGTCCTCCATAGTCTGCATCAGGGTTACACAATAATAGTCTGAAATACATCCATTGTTAGATTGTTGTTGTTGTTATTATTGGTTGTTTTAGACATATTTACGCTCTCATTACAATTCCAGATTCTTTGTTTTTCCAGATTTGTTTTCAGGTTTGTTTTATTAGTTTAACATTGGGGCACTCACAAACTAAGTAGTCTATATATGGTCATTTCAGATGTTTTTAAGAAGTGCAAAAAGTGTTTGAAAAATACTTCACAATGTTTTACCTCTTATTTATTCATGTATTCATCAGAAGACTGTTCCCATCACCAATGATTTGAGCCTTATAATTGACTCATAATTCTAAAAATTGCTTGATTGCGCAGAGTCAAAGATTCTAATGCACTTTAGTCTGTTTCTCACACACTGCAAATTCACCTTTTCCTTCAAATTTATATCAACATTTTTCATCTGCCTGGCTAAATTTAACCATAACAGTGGTAGCATTTATTGAGAACCACATGTAGACATCACTATACAGGTCATTGCACTGATTTAATTAAATTAATCTGTAGATGTATCAGGAAAGTAAACAGAAAGAGGTTACTGAAGATTAGAGAGGTCACTGTGCCACTTTATATTTTATTTGTAGTTGTAGTAGTAATACCAGTTGTAGTCTATATATATTGTTATTATTAAGGCTATAACATTCCCTGTCATTGGAGGATGAGGAGGAAGCTGGACGCTATCCTGGAGAACCCCTCCCACCCCCTCTATGATGAGCTAGTCAAGATGAGGAGCACCTTCAGTCATAGACTCATCCCCCCTCGGCACAACACGAAGCGTCCGGGTCAATCCTTCTTGCTGGTAGCCATCAGGCTCCACAACCAAGGCTGACCCCCACATGAAAACTGGACTATCTGGACTATCTGGAATGTCTGGACTATCTGGAGTATCTGGACTATCTGGACTATCTGGAGTATCTGCATCTATCTGCACTACCTGCAACCACCTCTCCTAACCACTGGTGCTCTTTAAACTTTAAACTTACTTTACACTACATCCCATATACCATTTTATAGACTGCACATATTACATCTATTTATTGAACACTACATTTTTTTATTGACGGACGGTACACGCTATGTTCATTCACTATGTTCATTCACTATGTATATTCACTATGTATATTCTGTATTTGTATTTATTGTTTTATAATCTTTTGATACACTTGTACCTCTGTATTTGCGCTTTGCTGCTTTGACACCTGAATTTCCCCCCGGGGATTAATAAAGGTTCATCTTATTTTATCTTATCTTATCTTATGTTACATTTTAGGCTACATATCTGGTCAAAAAGACAATAAAGAGTCAACTTGTAGTATGGTATGTAGGCTACAGAAAAAAAACTATTAATGGTGATTTTTTTTTCAAATTGACAGAAATGCATCATTCTTTAGTTTATGTGGATTTGAAATGGTTTCAAACATCAAAACAGACATACTCTATCTATCATGTGGCTCTTACATATCCTTTTTTCCTTACTTTTTGGAAACTACATGAAATATTATTATTATTAATAATAATAATAATAATAATAATAATAATAATGTCTTATTTGTACAGAAAAAAAACTATTAATGGTGATTTTTTTTCCCAAATTGACAGAAATGCATCATTCTTTAGTTTATATGGATTTGAAATGGTTTCAAACATCAAAACAGACTTAACCATATACTGTATCTATCATATGGCTCTTACATATCCCTTTTTCCTTCATTTTAGGAAACTATAGTATGAAATATTATTATTATTGATGTTCTTATTTGTAGTTGTAGCAGTAATACCAGTTGTAGTCTAAGTATATTGTTATTATTAAGGCTATAACATGGTGAAAAAGACAATAAAGAGTCAACTTGTAGTATGGTATGTAGGCTTACTTTTTGGAAACTACATGAAATATTATTATTATTAATAATAATAATAATAATAATAATAATAATAATAATAATGGTCTTATTTGTACAGAAAAAAAACTATTAATGGTGATTTTTTTTTCAAATTGACAGAAATGCATCATTCTTTAGTTTATGTGGATTTGAAATGGTTTCAAACATCAAAACAGACATACTGTATCTATCATGTGGCTCTTACATATCCTTTTTTCCTTTTTGGAAACTACATGAAATATTATTATTATTATTATTATTATTATTATTATTATTATTAATAATAATGGTCTTATTTGTAGTTGTAGCCGTAATACCAGCTGTAGTCTACGTATATTGTTATTATTAAGGCTATATAACACACCTTAATATTTTATTACAAGTGGGGGAAAAACAAGGCCAGTCGATTTTATGGAAAAAGGACCGTTTTGTGTCTTTGATTGGCTGATTAATAGAGGCGGTGTCCAGTCATCCTCGTCGTTGATTGGCTGCCTGACGAGTAGCTGACCAATCAAAGCGCATTATTTCTACTGGACACTGTGAATGACAATTCAGGAAACTCCTGTTCGCACCGCATGTAGCGCAGAGAAGGAGGCGTAAACACTGACGGAGCGAGGTAGCCAGCGAGGTAAGACGTAAAAACAGCCATAAAATGAAATCCATCAATAGATATCATATATATATGTCTGTGTGTGTGTAAACGGTGAAATGATGTAATGTTTAAACCGATAATACGCGGGAAATTACAGGTTTTAGTCGTGTTATTTTTTTTTTGAAAAAACGTTGGTTTGGGTCATATAACGGTACATCGTGCGGCCTGCTAGCACGTTAGCTCGTCACAACGACTTTGGTGTGATGCGCCATGCGCGGGAAATCTTGTTTTTACGGTATAATAATTCAAATATCCATCAGAAACAATCTACGGCAACCTTTTATCTCCATAAGTGTCGAACTGATGCATTTTTTACCGACAAAATTAGACAGATCGTCGACTGAACCGTCCCGTCTGGGTGCCTCATCGTGATGTGGTGGAAGCTAACGTGTGCTTAGCAATGGTTGCTAGCCAATGTGTCTCGCGAGCACGCAGACCAGATCAACGTGACTAGGCCAACACGTTAGCGTAGCTGCAACCTTTGGCATTTGATTCATCACGTCGTGGGTTAGGTTTTTACTGACGTGGAAATGCATAGTCCTTTTTTTAAGATTGTTTTAAACCTTAGCCGAGTTATCTTTTATTAGACCTTGCTATTTTAGCAGATGTTTCATCATATAAACACGATGTGATGGTGACACACCGTTACCTTCTGGAGCTAGCTGTCCAGTTTTAGCCCACACGGCATGCTTTCATGGGGCCATTTTCTGCTGTGAAGTTATTATATTATCTTAGATAATACTCCGTTGTCTGTACACGAGCAGAAAACGAGCTTTTAATATGTCCACTATCTAAACCTTTCAGCAACTATTTAGTGAAACAAGTGTTATGTCAGCCTGAGGCCCCAGCGTGTGCATGTGGATGACCACTAACGATTTGCTAGCGAGAAAGTTAGCAATCTTTCTAGAGAGAGGGGTAATTAAATCCAACTTCCTCGTTGTTATCCTACCATAGTCCTCTGGGTAACTTGATTACTCATTAACTTCCACATTTTCCCTTCGACCCTGCTGCTGTCTCTAGCACCGTCAGCAAACAACATGATCCCCATTGAGGACATCGTGTAAGTTAGCTTAGTAGTTAGCTTGTAGTCTTGATGGCCATTTATGATAGATAAAAATGTATCCCCTTTTTGTTTGCTCGTAGTTTAACTTGTTAGATTCCCCACCTTAGTCACACTATGCTAGACTGACTCCTTCCAGTACTAGTATGTGAGTTGTGTATCTGGCTCAGACATATGTTAAAAATCATTGTAATCTGAAAATTACTTTTACATCTCAAGAGTTTATATTGATTTTGACAATCCTGCACAAGCATGGTTATTTAATTGTGTCCATGATAGGGATGCACCGATCCAACTCCCAACACCTATAGAGATACCTGGGCTTTGGGTATCGGCCGATACAAAGTACCGATCCAATACCAGTGTTTGATTAATAGGCTGAAAATAAGACCAGATCAGGCTTAACCTAAATATTGCTTTCTTAACAAATAAATACATAGATATACATTTAGTGATTTATTATTAAAACAGATTGTACAGCAGCAACTTGGTAAAAAAAAAAAAGTTCAAAATGAACAGGAATTACAGTTGAAATGTAAACATTTTTAATGCAGCAACAACTTAGTCGAAACTTAAACAGGAATTAAAGTTCTAATATATAATGTACATAGCATATAAACATAGAACTGAATTGAATAGATCGGCTCCGTTGTCACCAATATCCGATCCATCTATTTGAGTCAGTATCGGTCCAATATCCGATCGGTATTGGTGCATCCCTAGTCCATGATCAGGTCATTCTTTATGACATCTTGTGTACACTGGCTGCACCGCTAAAACATCCCATCATTGGCAACAGCTGTCCATTTAGCGCTTAAAGCCAGTGTAAACAGCTGCATTGGTTAAAATGTAAGATCAACAGGCTTTCACACCACATATGACAAATGGCTCAACATGTGTGTTGTAGAGCTAAAACGCATTGTGTCAGTAAGTCTGTGAGTAGTCCAAACAGATTTAGCTACTAGTGACAAGAGTAATGTGCTACATTAATGCTTCTAGGTTTTAACAGCATACTAAGCAGCTTAATTGTTCAACGAGAGGCCACTTTCTAAGCTTTATTTGAGCCCGAAATGTAGAAAATGAAAACAATATAAACAGGAATCCATATCCTCCCAATCATTGCTGTGACGGGTATGATTAAAATATACATATGCATACCTGGGTAACACAACATTGGAAATTTTCCTAGTGGAAAATCAAGAGGGTGCATGTCGAAATTATCCACATTCCCTGTTGAAAAGAATCGTCCTCAATTAGTGTGTGAAAGCACAGTAAGATGTATGGCTGAAAATCACAGCTAAAATGTGTAGACTGTGTGTGAGTCCAGTAGTAAAGATTTTTTTTAAACTGTTTACTCATATGTGTCATGTTTTTGTTTAGGAAATGGACATGAGCAGCAGCAGTGATTGCTATCAATGTGGCCGCTCTGGCCATTGGGCCAAGAATTGCCCTACTGGTAACTGTGGCCAACGCGGAGGCGGCGGACGCGGCAGGGGTCGGTCACGAAACAAGGGTACGATCAACTATTCAGTCCACACCCAGTATAAGATAGTTATTACAATCAGCTGGTTTGTGTATTATTCTTTTTTTACTACATGTTACATATGCTGTTCACTTGTTTCTGTAATGTGGGGTTATAGATGGGTCTTAGTACAGCTTTCCCTCTGTTAATTTGAGGAGAAACACTTGGGGAGTAGAAGCCATAAATGAAAACCTTGTCTTCCTTTCATCTTTGCATACTAATGTGTCTGTCATTACAGAACTGTTCTGTTATCGGTGTGGAGAACAAGGACACATGGCCAGGGACTGTGACCAAACTGAGGATGGTATGCATTGCATTTCTATTTTTTCCAATTCACTTCTAGGTAGTTGGTGCGAAGTGGTGTTTTCTTACACCACAATTACAGAAGTAATTTAGATTTACATGGTACACATAACGGTATAAGAATTAACATTTATTTACAACCAACCTTTACTTGAAACGGCAATACATATTTAACAAACGGTTCTGTTTTGTTATTCTGTTCAGCGTGCTACAACTGCCACAGAACTGGCCACATTTCCCGGGACTGCAAGGAGCCCAAAAAGGAGAGGGAGCAGGTCTGCTACACCTGCTGCAAGCCTGGTCACATGGCCCGCGACTGTGACTGCGCACACGAACAGAAGTGCTATTCCTGCGGCGGGTTTGGCCACATCCAGAAACTTTGCGATAAGGTGAAATGTTACAGGTGAGTGTCGATCCTTGTCTTCACTTTATAAACATTACAGAAGGCTTGTTGTTTAATTTTCTCACGGTCACTTTTGTCCCGCCTCTTCAGATGTGGCGATATCGGCCATGTCGCTGTGCATTGCAGTAAAGCCAACGAGACTAACTGCTACAGCTGCGGAAAGCCAGGCCACCTGGCAAAAGATTGTTGCACCGAAGCCGGCCCATAATCCGTGCCCTCCTTTGCCCCTCCTTTTTTCAGATTGATGGTTGGTTGTATTATTTTCTCTGAATCCTCTTCACTGGCCAACGGTTGGCTAACGGAGGCTAGTCCCAGGCCAGTGAGCCTCTCGACATGTAATACAATGAAAGGGGTGAAAAAAAATCTTTCTGCATTCAATACAAAAATGTTTTAGTTTGGTAGCGGTGTTATGTATAATGCTTTGTTAAAGAACCCCCCTTTCCAAGCCACTGGTGATCAGAGATGAAGACATGGGACTAAACATATGGGAATCTATAGGACCTGTGAGCTTATGGAAGTGAGCCTCATTAAAATGAGATGGAAGAAGGGAGTAAATGGAAACCTAACTTCCATGTATGGTTATTTTTGGTTTGTTTTAGTGGGATAGGAGTTGGCCAAGAGAGTAAGATATGGAAACCGTTCATAACATGATGCATTTCAGCCCTACAAGCAGCTAAAGTGGGCGATAACAAACTACATGTTATATTGCTAAGATCTAAAAATTTTGGAGGTATTAAAAGAAACATGTTCTTTTATAGAAATCTGTTTACAATTTAAATATCACTTGGTAGTCCAAGGTAGACTTTTTCCTTTAAGAATGGCTTTGGATTTTCTTTTTTCTTTTTTTTACCTTGGTAAAAATTAAACATCAAGAACAGTTGTCAGAACAGCAGAATTAGGAGTTATTTGGGAATGAAAAATGTTTTCACAGAAATCAAAATGTTATTTTTGTACAATATCACTTAGACTACTGTATAAATACCATTTGCTTGTACTCAGTTTTTAAGTCGGAAGGAAAGTGCAACTGAAGTCCTAGAAAATAGAAATGTAATTTTAAACTATCAATAAAGCTGGAGGAGCACGGGGAGAAGTTGTCGTCTTGATTCTTCTTTTAATATGCCTTTTCTTTTACAGATTCTTCTGTCTTTTAAGCCTAACATACCGCTTACTTCACTCCTGAGCCAATAATTTGTGCATTCAAAGTAGCTTAAATGTAACCTGATCTGCAGCTTAGCGGTACAAAAACTATTTAGTCCTCTTTGTATTTGTGCGGTCTGTCCTTATGTTACTATACCTTGGCAATGCATCTGAAGCATTCAAGCAATTCAACCGCAAATCAGATTTCCCAGCCAAAATCCTTCCTAGTTTTTCTGCAGCAAATGTAGTTACCCTGAGGACAGACTGCTGCCACACGTGACTATGCATGTGTCCTCATGGTACAATCGGGGATGAAATGGAGAAACGTTATGCTCTCATGTTGTGCCTCACACTATAAATAAAACCAAGCATGAATTATAGATTCATAAAGCTCAACACTGGTGATCAGAAACGATGTAAAACCTGGTGGATCAATGCGATCTCGTGTGTGTTTCTGCATCCATGTGCGTCAAAAGGAGCACAAAAGCTCCACCTCGGAGTCTAAAATGGCAGCGGGGGCTTGGTGTTTGGTGCAGATGCAGCTCTTTCACGTCTCCTTCCGGCAGAGATGCAGCAGGAGACCCCTCCTCCTCCTCCTCCTCCTCTTCCTCCTCCTCATATGTCGTCATCCCGGTCTCGCCCAGTCAAATTGCAGGCGAGAAAAACAAGCCGATCAGCCTCTTTGGAGCCAGCGCGGCCGGACCGAGCCGGCTCTCTCTTCTCCATTCATGCCGGTTTCGTTTTAATTTACATATTTTTTTAATCTCTTTTTTTTAAAACAAAGGGAGATGAAGGGACTCCTGCAGTTTTACCGGGGCCTGTGCACCCTGAGTAACCGTCAAGCCAGACGCAAAGCTTGGATTGTCGGTTCTCGGTGCGGCTTTTGCGGAACTCAGTCTAATAGCAAGGTACGGTGGTGGTGTTTGGAGCTGCTGCTGCTGCTGCTGCTGCTGCTGCCTCAGGCTCAGATTGCAAATTGTTGACAAGTAGTTGTTTCTGATTTTTTTTTTTTGTTTGTTTTAATGTAATCAGAGAGCCACGTTGCATACATACATGTGTTGCATGCAACTTTTGTACAGATGTGTCAGACGCGCTGGCTGGCTAAGGATGAAACAAACAGCAGCAGATGTAGCCTGCTGTGGTTTCCCTCATGAGAAAAACAACCGCGGACACATTGTGTTCCTGCTTGTTTTTGCAGGCCCCAGTAGCCTACACATTGACAATAATAACCTTTTTACATATCTGTTTGGATAGCTTTAAGACTATTTGTGCTAACACTGTAACCAAATACCCCTATATAGGCTTTATATACTGCTTTATATACTATATATAATGTAACCAAATACCCCTATATAGGCTTTATATACTGCTTTATATACTATATATAATGTAACCAAATACCACTATATAGGCTTTATATACTGCTTTATATACTATATATAATGTAACCAAATACACCTATATAGACTTTATATACTGCTTTATATACTATATATAGGCTCTATATAATGTAACCAAATACCCCTATATAGGCTTTATATACTGCTTTATATACTATATATAATGTAACCAAATACCACTATATAGGCTTTATATACTGCTTTATATACTATATATAGGCTCTATATAATGTAACCAAATACCCCTATATAGGCTTTATATACTATATATAGGCTCTATATAATGTAACCAAATTCCCCTATATAGGCTTTATATACTGCTTTATATACTATATATAATGTAACCAAATACCCCTATATAGGCTTTATATACTATATATAGGCTCTATATAATGTAACCAAATACCCCTATATAGGCTTTATTATACTGCTTTATATACTCTATATAGGCTCTATATAATGTAACCAAATACCCCTATATAGGCTTTTTTTATACTGCTTTATATACTATATATAGGCTCTATATAATGTAACCAAATACCCCTATATAGGCTTTATATACTGCTTTATATACTATATATAGGCTCCATATAATGTAACCAAATACCCCTATATAGGCTTTATATACTGGTGTGTCAACCTCATGCTGTGGATTTTCTGTCGATGCCCCAAAATAATAAAGGGCCCATATGTCATCCCTAATATGTTATTAGAAATACACTATGATGTGTGGAAAGTCATTTAAAGTCATTTAAAGCTTCAGTAGGCAGAAAGTTTTGGGGCATAATTTGGCAAAAAAATCCATAATAACCTTTCATAATTGTAAAAGCATATTGTAATTCTGAGAGATAACTAGACTTGGCACCTCCTCTTGGCTCTGTTTTCAGGCTTTAAAGAATCTAGCTGGTAATGGGGAGACTTTGACCAATCACAGGCCATTTCAGAGAGAGAGCGTTCCTATTGAGCGTTCCTATTGGCTGTGCTCCGGCTGGTGGGCGCTGCTTGGTGTTTCCTCAACTGATCTCAACATGGCTGCCGGGTTACAAACCTTCTCATTTTACAGTTAAAAACAGTACACAATAAGATGTTTCTGAAAACATTTGAGATGAGAAATAGGCATTACAGTAACAGAATATTGATTAATATTTGATAAGCGCTGTCTAGTTTGATCGCTTGATCGGAGTTTGAGAGTGATTGACAGCTGTTCTTAGACAGCAGGCTCCAGCTCAGCTCTGATTGGTTGTTTTCCTCCGGTCTGTGAAATCTGTACTACTGTCAGGATATAGTGACCGTTTTATAAAAAATACTTTTTTGAATCATATTTGATCCATTTCTACCCTTTGCTGCTTTAAAAATGGCATTTTATGTGGAAATGATTTTGTGCAGTGTTACAAATTTTACTGTTTGCTCATCATTCATTATCACCCGTTATTCCACCCCAAATTAAATCATGACAACAACAACAATCTTGCCAGCGATTTGTCTGATTAACCTGTTTTTGTCCTCCTATTCTGCAGCCACAGCCAAGCTTTGGGCTGTTGTTTGACATTGATGGCGTGCTTGTCCGGGGAAGGATGCCAATCCCCGCTGCAAAAAAGGCGTTCGAGAAGTTGCTCGACTCTCAGGGACAATTTGTGGTGCCAGTTGTTTTTGTCACAAATGCAGGGAATTGCCTCCGACAAACAAAAGCGGACCAACTCTCTCACATCCTGGGAGTACCCGTGAGTTAAGAGAAACTGCTATAGAGGCTTCATGACTGTTTTGTTATACGTTGAATGTCCCCTGTCAGCTCTGCTATTAACCTCTCCTGACATTTCATCTATTTCCAGATCACACAAGATCAAGTCATCATGTCCCATAGTCCCCTGAGGATGTTTAAGAAGTTTCATGACAAGTGTGTGCTGGTGTCAGGACAGGGACCCGTCCTGGAAATCGCTAAAAAGTATCCTGGAATCTTGCTTTATTCTTATGTTTTCTGTTTGCGATCCATTTGAATTAAGTTAGAATAATACTCACTTCATTTGTCCTTAACGCTGTGTCTTTAGCGTGGGCTTTAAGAACGTCATCAGTGTTGATATGCTGAGGGAATCCTTCCCACTGCTGGACATGGTGGATCACAATAGGAGACCCAAACTGCCGGTGAGGTCATGAAATCTGGGGCAGAAATTGGATGTCCATTATAGATAACGTTTCTTTAGTCATATACAACAGCACATGTTTAGTATCTCTTCTTTCATTACAGTCCAGTCCTGTTGGCAACCTTCCTAAGGTTGAAGGTGAGAACTTGAACCTCTTATCAGCTGTCAGTATTTGTCCGATTTTTTATTTTAATGATACAACAGATATTTTATATGCATTTTTTAATCCCACATACAGCCGTGGTTCTGTTCGGGGAGCCGATTCGATGGGAGACCAACCTGCAGCTGATAAATGACATTTTGTTGACCAACGGAAACCTCAGCAGTGTTCACCAAACCCAGAAGATGCCTCACCTCCCCCTGCTGGCCTGCAACATGGACCTCATGTGGATGGCTGAGGCACATTCTCCACGGTAACCAGTGAAGTCACAGAATATTTAAAAGAAGGATTTCATTTATTACAATTAACATTAAACCTGCAGTTGACAGAATATTTTTGGCATCATTGGGCAAAAATATCCATAATAACCTTTCAGCATATTGTGATTCAAGTGATCTGAGAGAAAACTAGACTTCTGCTCCTCCTCATGGCTCTGTTTACAGGTTAAAGAAATCTAATCCTGTGACGTGAGACTTTGACCAATAACAGGTCATTTCTGAGAGATAGAGAGCGTTCCTATTGGCTGTTCATTCAACAGAGGCAGCTGTCAATCATTCGCAGACTGATCAAATGGTCAAACTAGGCAGCGCTGGTCAAATATGAATCAATAGTCTGTTACTGTAATGCCTATTTCTCGCCTCAAATGTTTTCATAAACATCTTGTAGTGTACTGTTTAGCTGTAACATGAGAAGGTTTGCTGGTGGGCGGTGCTTGGTTTTTTTCCTCAACTGATCTCAACATGGCTGCCGGGTCTCAAACTTTCTCATTTTACCGCTAAACAGTACACTACAAAATGTTTCTGAAAACATTTAAGGTGAGAAATATGGCATTACAGTAACAGACTATTGATTCATATTTGATCAGCACTGCCTAGTTTGACCGTTTGATCGGAGTTTGCGAGTGATTGACAGCTGCCCAGAGACGGCAAGGCTCCAGCTCGGCTGTGATTGGTTATTTTCGTCCGGTCTGTGAAATCTTGCAGATGCCATTAGGAGCACCGGAGGACACCAGAGGACACAGAGGCACCTGATTTGGTTCACATTACCTGTCTCATGCACTTCTGTCAGGATATAGTGACTGTTTTATAAAAAATAACTTTTTAAAATCAGATTTGCTCCATTTATACCTACTGTTGCTTTAATTGCTAATGAGCATTAACAACTGAAGCACTTTGAAGTCTTTGAAGCTGCCAAATGTAAATAATAAATATATCTCTTTGTCTTCCATTTTGGCTCAGGTTTGGCCATGGGACGTTTCTTGTATGCCTAGAGAGCATTTATAAGAAGATAACAGGCAAAGACCTGAAGTACGAGGCGCTCATGGGGAAACCCAGCGAGCTGACTTACCACTTTGCAGAGTACCTCATCAGAAGCCAGGCCATGGAGAGGCAATGGAAACTTCCTGTCACTTCCCTTTACGCTATAGGGTGAGACACCAAGGCTTTTCTCTGTAATGCAAATGTAGTTACTAGAATATGGTATAAACTAAGGAGGCGATGACCTGAATTCATTTTTGACACAGCCCTTTTAACATCAGCACTTTCGACGCTTTCGATGTCCTAGCTGGGTAGACACATGTGTAACTGATAAAAAAGAATTATAGCCTGTTTAGTGTGTCACAGCCATCCCATAATTATTGCTATTAATCACACCTGTGTTTACCCTGCAATGACCCTGCAATGGCATGTCACAATGGCTGCTGTGAAAAGGGTGTGTGCACATGTAAGTAATGACTAGATGCAGAAAGCAGGAACGAGTACTGCATACCAGCATTTAGTTAACCTCGCCTGACTTTTAGTTACCGGTTATTGAAAGCGCGTGTGCTCGCATTTTAACCTTTCAAGTTTACTAAACTGAAAGTTGCTGATGCTCAATAATCTGGTGAGAAACATCATATGAAAACACAGAACTCCTCTCTTTCAACTGCCTGCAAGCGTGTGATTAGTGAACATACCTTCAATTTCAGAACTTGCAAGTTTCACTTCAACTTTTTTGTCGCGGTTGTTGCTGCTGTCTTGCTACAGTAATTGCTTTATGGAGCCTTTTTCACAGCAGACATTTCCTCTTGTTGGAAAAGCAAAGGTGTTACTAACAACACTGACGGCGGCTCTGTCGGTAGACCTTCAAATGAAATGACAACATGGGAAGTCGTGTACACAATATGCTTGGCATTCAGGTGGTTAAGTCGTGAAGAACACCGCTGCTAAGCAACGGCAATATCAACGTTACTGTCGGCGTCTAGAAGCCACAGAGGCTAACAATTTAGCAAGCTAGCAAGCGTGTAACATAATGCAGTAAATGCAAAGGCATAATGACAGAAGACAAAGATTTGGTCGTTGGGAATATCAACATTTTCCTCAGACCGATTATAACATTAGGAAGAATTACAATACACGACTAAAATTACAATATATTAACTTATTATGTACCGAAAAATGAACTGCCAAGGCCTCCGCCATTTCTGACAACGTCAACAAACACGTCACAACTCGTGAACTCTTTCCACTTGTGAGCTTGTGAATACCACATTGGGAGGGGGGGTGTTCATATGGACTCTTCTCGTGAACACGGTAAACACGGTAAAAACGGTAAACACGACCCCATTTGAAGGCACCAAGTGAGCCAGCATGCACCATACCAGGAACCTGAAATAAAAGCAGCGTCAGCCATCGTTAATTTCATTATTTACATCTGGGCTTTTCTTTTGTGACAAGTCAAAATGTCTTCTGTGAAAAACACATTCTTGCACGTTTCAGTATCTAGGCTACTGCCTGAGGCAATGAATAATCTCCCTTCTGCACTCTCAGGGATAACCTTATGACTGACATCTACGGAGCCAATCTATACAACCGTTACCTGGAGGAGAGAGTCGCTAGAAAGAACCCCAAAGCCGTTGCTAAGATGGTCTCCGCCACGGGTTCCACCACTGCGGTGCCCCAGGAGGAGGAGAGCGACAATCTGTGGGAGAGCGAGCTGGCGCTGCCCTCTGCCACTTCCTGTAAGTCTCTCCTCGTCTGCACAGGGGTCTACAACCCCAACGTTGAGGTGCCGTCCGATGCGAGTCACTGCATCAAAGAGACCGTGTTCCACGGGCACCGGGACTTCAGGTTCGACCCGGCGCTGGTGGAGCCGGACCACATTGTGCAGGACGTGGCGGAAGCTGTCGACCGCATCTTTGAGCAGGAGAAGTTTGTGCCTCAGAAGAGTTGAGCCGACAGTGGTACTATAGAGGCGGGGGGAGGTGGAGCATTAAACTGGCTACACCACTTAATGTATACACCTGTAGGAGCCGAACACTGTGGACATTGTTTCACCACCCGGCAGGGCTTTGACAAAAATATGTGTCATCTTCTAAACTTTCAACATCGAGACAAACTTTAGAGAATCATGTAACTGTTACTGTCAACCGCTCTTTTCTATTGTTTTTGTGATCGTCTTTAATTACCTGTTTTGAGACATTTAAGGAACTGCCTTATTTGACCCTACTAAGTATTTTTTTAGATGATAGTAACGTTTTAGATAATTACAAATCCTGAAATCATCATATATTTATTACAAGAATTTACCAGTGTTTTTAAGAAGCATATTCAGATAACGGTTGCCCTTTATTCTCAAGGTGACTTTTTATTATTGCATTTTGTTTACTCATTTATCCTGGAGAATCTATGCATGAATATGAGAGTAATACTTGTACTGTAAAAACAACAGTGTGATGTGCAGTAGGCCTGTCGTCCTCTAATTGTACTGTCTGTCTGCATTCTGTCTAGTTGTGAGAGCCTTGACCAGTATTTGCACAGACCAGAGACTTTCATCTTTGTTAAATGTTACCATATCTTCCTGCCATAACCTGTTTATTGTAATGTAGGAATTTCCTTTTTATGCTTTAATATTTTAATTCCAGAAGGAAAAGATATCTAGACATTTATTTAGATACAAGTAAAATTCCAAACAAAAAAAACGTTTACTGCTCCATACTTGATCATTTGTAGTGTTTCGCTCGTTGTGAATACTTCAACGTAAGAAAATACAAGGAATACTTACACGTTTTGCAAACTGTCTGTGTTTTATTTCCTATCAAATATGATCTATCAGAAATGGCCAAGATATTGGTCACTCTAATAGAGCCCTTTTCTATTAGTAAACATGACGACGTATTTTGTGGGTGGAGCATAGGTGGTGGCAGAATAATTCTCTGAACACGTTAGTTAACACTGGCTAGCCAGACATGTTGGCTGAAGACAATACAAGTTTCTCTGAATGTGTACAGTCACTTAGGGACACAAGTGTTACTGAAGAAAGCAATGGGAGTTGGCGCAGATTGGCCAATGACTCAAACCAAAAGTGCATAGTAAAGATAAACTGGTTGTGCTACAGTACACTACAAGATGTTTCTGAAAACATTTGAGGTGAGAAATAAGCATTACAGTAACAGAATAGTGATTCATATTTGATCAGCGCTGCCTAGTTTGATCGGAGTTCAGTGATTGACAGCTGCTGTAGAGACTCCTCGGCTCTGATTGGTTGTTTTCCTTCAGCCGACGTGAAATCTTGCAGATGCCATTAAGAGCACCGGAGGACACAGAGGAACATGATTTGTTTTCTCAGATTATCTTTCTCATGCACTACTGTCAGGATATAGTGACCGTTTTATAAAAATAACTTTTTATCATATTTGCTCAAAGTTACCAACTGCAGCTTTAACCATCCATCCATTATCTGTAATCGCTTATCCCATTTGGGGTCACGGGGGGGAGAACATGCAAACTCCACACAGAAGTGATTCTCTCTCCACCCAAGCTGGATTCGAACCTGCGACCCTCTTGCTGTGCTGACCACTGCACCACCGTGCAGCCCAGCTTTAACCTAAAATCTTAAAATATATCACGTTATGACTTGCAGCGTATTAGCCACTTTTCATTTGGATTATTTATCATGCATTTATCTGGTGCATTTCCTGCCTACATGAGTAAAATTTCCTAGAATAACATTAGGTTGCAGTGCAAGAAAAAAATGTCAGTTACCCAGAAGAAGTCTCATGAGACATGGCTAGAGCAGTTTAGCGTTAAAAACAACTTTATTGAAAAAAAAAAAAAAGAAATCCTTTGCCTTGTTATTGCCCTCAACTTTATTTGCCACTTGGAGTGTTTTTGTAATTCCGCTGTAGTAGGTCCCTCAGGTAGCCTTTATCTTTATATTGTGCTTCTTGTGCAACACATCCAGTACTTGTGGCAGTAGCTCCATGTTGAGAAGTGGATTTTCTGTCCAAGTGAGAGAATCGGCGCCGACCTCTGACTGTGCGGTGTGCAGCCTCCTCCTGTGTTTGGGCCTCAGTGAGCGCAAAGAGTCGGCGTTGAATCCTGAATGTCTCTCATGTATGTACAGAGTGAAGGTGGACATTTTGGCTAGTCTCAAGCTCCACAGAAGCAGAACAATGAGGCAGCAGAGCATCACTCCCATCATAGTGTTATAGTAAGTCCCACCGGTGCAGCCTGCCGGGGTACAGGAAGAAAAGTAGTCATCACTGAGTTCAGCGACGGCTCTCTGAGCCACGGAGCTGGGACTGACACAGGTGGGCTCCTTGGAGACGACGCCCCTGTTCCTCAGCAACCAGTTCCTCAGGTACTGGATCCTACAGTCACAGTGGAAAGGGTTCCCAGAGAGTGAGACCTTTTTCAGACCGACCAGTCTGTCGAAGAGGCCTGGAGACACTGAGGTGAGCTGGTTGTCCTGCACATGGAGCTCTGTGGTGTCTGGGGGAAGATGAGGCAGGTCCACCAGGTTTAAAGAGCTGCAGTTGACCTGCAGACCAGCAGGCAGGAGGGCTGAACACAGGCAGGCTTGACCGGTAGTGTGTGCGCTTAACGTGGCCCAGACGAGGACGGCAGCTAAACTTAAACCAGAGAGCATCCTGCAGGATGAGGAAAAGGTTATTTTGCACTGTAATGCATAATAATGGGAACAGAGGGGGTGCTTACAGTGCAGCAAGTTGTTACTGTATATTGGAGAAAAACAAACAGTGTCCATAAAGCTGTGTATTGGGACAAGATTAACATTAAGCAACAAACAAAAACTGTTCATCTTCAGAATTTGATTTGTTAAAGGTCCCATATTGTAAAAAGTATGATTTTCATGTCTTTTATATTATAAAGCAGGATTAAGTGCTTTATAAATACCGTGAAAGTATTGAAGCGCTCAATATACAGAGAAATACACACAGCCCGTATTCAGAAATTGTGCGTTTGAAACAAGCCGTTAGGATTTCTGTCCATTTGTGATGTCACAAATATACAATATTTAGACCATTACACGGTTTTAAACGTAAACATTCTAAATGTGTCCCAGTTTATACCTGGTTGCAGTGTATGTTAATGACATCAGCTGACAGGAAGTAAACATGGACCCAAACTGTTGCCAGGCAACGCAATTCTGTTGCAATTCCGTTGAAATGCACTAAAACGGAGCATTTCAGACAGAGGATAAATACAAGTATATTCAGGCAGACAGTATGAGGAAAATAAAGTTTTTTTTAACATTACAGCATGTAAACATGTTCTAGTAGAAACATAAAATACAAGTATGAACCTGAAAATGAGCACGATATGGGACCTTTAATGCCAAAAGTGAATACATCTATGAGGTGAAATATATTAAATATCACTGAGATATAGCATGTAAAATACAAACCTTTTAGAGTCAAACCCACATGGAAGTTACTTCTTGTGGTGCCAGTCATCCTTAAAAATGTAATTACATGTTCACTGTTCGAGTCCAATGTTGCATTTGAGCTTTAAGAGCGTTTCAAAAGTTCTCCTGAACTGAAAGTATCCCTGTTTTGCTACTGCAGAATAATCGCACACCCGCCGGTGTGGGCCGGCGCAACGTCAGTGTGAGGAACACACTGACGGTTATGGTGCATTTGACATGAAGGAAATCCATCTGCTTTAAGGAGATAAGAGTTTATCTATTAAAAACAGAGGCGGGGGCTACCCAAAGCTCTCCTACTCAGTGTTTATTACTGACATCCACTGCAGTACTGAGGGCACATACTGCAAAATACAGCTGGGATCATGTGCAGCTTCATGTGAATTTAATTTGATATTTTTGAGAACCAGATACTGAATGAGCTTGAAGAGCAAATGTTTCTTAATGGGAACTCTGAGCTGCAAAGCAGAAATGGACATACATCCAAGATAATTTACAAAAAGTGGGTTAAAGCTGAGAGGTAAGACAATCACTTCCACTGGCTGACCCTGTGAGGAACTAACCGTGTAGCAGGTACATTTTCCACCTGTAGATGGTGTAATGGTACAGATTTTCCTTTTCATTTTATAGCATTTTAATGCATGCCCTCTAGTGGAAATGCTGCAACACTAAGTAATGGAAAGTGAGCCTGGAAGTGGAAGATATGGGAGCCTAAAGATAGGGCACAAATGTGAAATGCATTATACAAACGGAGGGAATAAAGTTGAATAAAACAACACATGCATACCATAAGTCATATATTTGTTTATTTTGCGTTCTCAACATTGTCACAGTTGAAGTTTTACAATAACTGGGGTCTTACTGACTCACTACTCACTGTACAAACAGAATGCACATAGAAATGAGGCCATTCTTGTCTTTTTACTCTTTTTAAAATGTGTCTCACGCCAGACTGAACAGCTTGCAGCAGGATGTGTGTGTGTTTTGTCTGTGTGTGTGTATGAAAAGAGAGCTGGATGTAAATGGCAGCGAACTTTCTAACAGTCTGTTTCTGATTTCTACAGCAAATGTCCGTTCACAACAGCTGGAGGCAGAGACAATCGATAAATTCATATACCACCCCTCTAATCCATCTATGAGGTGATGTATATACTGTACATCCTGGTGTTAACTGCAGATATCAGAGTAGAGTACTGATCATATACACATTATGTACAGCTGCTTTAACCCCCCCACCCCCGTCTTGGTCCCTTTACAGCTTCTTAAAGTCAAACCATCCTTCCAAGCAGTTCATCCGTTAGCACACCACAGTCCCGTATTTACACGATGAAAGCCCTCAGCAACAGAAGTGCAGTGTTTGTAATTTACACAATGGCTTTGTTGATGTAATGCATGCTGAGCTTCGATAACTACCAGCCTAAAATGGAGCAACAAGAACACGTCAACCAAATCAATCAAAAACCAAAAGTCAAAATGTATAGGCCGATGTTGTTTTTCCCCCCATCAGCTCACAGTGAAAAGGACACATGATGATCCATGCAGTGCATCGTTGGGGTACTTTCTCACAAACAATGACTGTAGACATCTGAAGCACTACAACACACACCAAAAATAAACAGATTCCTCGGTTTTACATCATCCCAAGATTTCAGATTTATAGCAAAACAATATGAAATCAATGGAAAGACACATTCAATTAATGTCCCATGATATGTCTGTCCTCTGAACTTTCCTTCACATGAGGAGAAATGTGTGAAAATAAGCCTGACTTATGGCAATGGTTTTTCTTTGTGAATGTTAAAATACATTTACAACCTGAATATCGGGACAAACAGTCACTAATTTACACACTAGAATAGACTCTTATTTGTAAGATGTAGAAAGTTATTCTTTACATAGACCCAGTTCCTTTGTTCAGTTTGCATTTTGTATATTATAACTGCATTTCCTGAAAGAAATGAAAGTGTTCTTTCATATGTGCTTATCCAGCAAAATATTTCTGTTCAGCCCAAAGAGAAGCATTATTCCTTTTTATTAAAATATATACACACATTCCTCTTTCCACTGTGAACTGTGTAAGTAAGTATTTATATATATTCTTAAATGAAAAAAGTTGTATTTTTTTTTCACCTGAAGCTCGTCCTGGACAACAAGATAACAGACTTCCACTCTCAGTGCAAGTCTGCGTTTTTCTGAACATGATTGCACTTAAACTTGCTATGGTAACACTGATTTGTTATACAATGTGCAGAGGATAGCCTCACATTAATAACATTACATGCAAAAATCACTCACTAAGACATTCCACTGAACTCCAAGTCTGTGCCTCTCATAAGACCGCGAGGACAGCCGCACATTAATTTACTGAGAAAGACTCTGACTGGGGTCCAAAACAAATATAAATAAATAATGACGCAACATGGAAAGAAGAAAAAAAAAAAAAAAACCCACAAATTGGAGGGACGCTTTGCTTGTTGTTAATGTACAACATCAGTACAAAGATATTGCACATATGATAGAAAAAAATACTTCACTATGTAAGAACTGATTTTAGTCACTCGCCAAAACCGTGTTGGTGAATAAAAGAAATATACTAAACAAGGCAAAAGAAGATTTCAAAAGTGTTTTTGATTTTTAAGAGTCAAGAGAGCAGCTGTCGCATATCTTAAAGGCAACAACACGTCCTGTGGGTTCATCTGTAACATTTGAACTGAGCCTCCTAGTGTATTTAAAGGGGAACTACGCCCATTTTCAAAATGTTATTTCTATGGTCTAAGACAGTCCAAAAGATATTAGTAAACATGAATAACTCTCTCCCAAATCCCCAAACCAGAGTGCTAAAACTCAAATTTGTGATGTCATAGGGTATGAAGTGTGGAACCGCTCCATAGACGATGAATGGGACAGATGTTCTAGATGACACTGAGAGCACCCAGGGGAATGTTCTGAGTATATGGGAACATTTTCTGTTTCACAACTGAGAACACGACAATAGAATAAAACCTCATTTGGGTATAAAAAAGAAAACAAAAAAAAAATCAGCCTCCCATTCAGCGTCTATGGAGCAGCTCCACACTTTATACACTATGACATTCACATCACAAGTTTGAGGCTTACTTCTTTGGTTTCTGGCTTTGAGAGAGTAGCTCATGTTCACACATATTGATTGAACTTTCCTAGGCCATGGAAATAACAAATTGGAATTTTTAATTTAGGTGATGTTCCCCTTTAAAATGTCTTTTCACACTTAGTCTTCAGTACTTTTTTTTTTTTTTTTTTTACAGTTTAAGCAGTAAACTGAGATTAAAACAACCAACCAGCCCAGTTTATCATTCATAAGAGTTGAAGTCTGCTTTGAGGCTTCAGCCTTTTGAGGCCCGCGTATGCAACAGCTGCCATCCAGAAGCTTCTGATCCACTTGAAAGGCAAAAAATTTCCATTATATATTATTATAGGCCGGACTGAATGGGAGTTCACTCCTTTCAGATCTTCATCCTGTTACCACAGAGTCAGTATAATACTGATAAAAATTCAATTTTGCTGATAATAATAATAATTGTAAGTATAATCTTACAAATTACTTTACGCACAATATACTGTACATGAAGTCTTGACTAAATAGATTATGCATTAATAATTGGCACATTTATTTATGAGAGCTAGGAGACAACACATATAGCTGTCATCTACAGTAAATACAGCACTAGAACTACGATGACGGAGACTCAGTTGTTTACCTGTCCTTTGATTTTCAGTTAGTGTGAAATGATTATATCGAGGTTCTCCACTACAAATGAGCTCTACGGGAGGGCGACGACAAATTGCATTCATATGATGGTTAGGGATCTGCGAAACCAAAGAGTTCTGAAAAGGCTGTGCACAAGTAAATGATGCCATCATTGTGACGGAGGAAACAGTCAGCCATGTTCTCGTCTCCTGTCGTCTCTCCCTCCTGATTATGTGAAGGTAAGACAGGCTTATTGGAGGGATGAAGCAGTGGGGAGCGGCTTGGTGAGAGAACACGTTTTCTCTGCAGCCGTCACGGCCGGGCGGCGTTGTGTGTGTGGAAAACATAGAGCATCTTCCTGTACAGAATCCCCCCCCCCCCCCTTGCAAAAACCCTGATGGGGCCCAGGCCCATGGTCAGGCAAACTAGTAAAGGCCCCTGGTGGAACATTTGAGTCCAATTTCCATCCTGCATATTAGTTGGACCTGGAGGTGAAAAAGGTGACTGCGTGTGACTGGTTCCCATCACAGCAGCAGTAAAACACAGTGGACAGGCCATAGAGTTACGCTGTCAGTCCCTTTGGTGTAAGCAATTGTCCCTCCTTCGTTAAGTCCCCTCCTCTCTGCGTTATAGGAGCATCACACTACGGTGCTGATGCCACTGTGTTTAGGTTTGGGTCCACCAGGTGCCGAACCCGCTTGCTGACTGTGGTGGTGAGGGGCGTGCTGGGAGTGCGAGGCGTGATGGGAATGCTGGCTGTAATGGCTGTGCTGTGAATGGGGGTGTTGCTGCGAGGTGTAGCCCGGGTGCTGGTGGTACTGCGTGTGGGGAGGCGGGTGGTAGTGGTGGTGGTGGTTGTAAGGCGGGGGGTTCTGAGGGACTTGGCAGTACTGGGAGTGGTGACCGTGGAGCTGCACCGTGTGCGCTACCTGTGCTGTGTGGTGCAGGTTGGTCGGGTGGATCTTGTGGGATATGAGAGTGGGCTGACCGGGCGCGGGGAAAGGGGTGTGGCTCTGGGAGGACGGTTTGCCTCGCTTGCTGCCAAAGAGCGACCCAAGGATGGAAGTCGACGCCGAGTTAGGGATGGAGGGTTGGCCGCGGGGGGGTGCGCCCTCACGTGGCGTGGTGGCTCTCCGGCGCGTGTGTGGACTGCTAATGATGGACCCCTGCAGGCAGGAAAAAAAGGTAACAGCATGCCCGTCAGACACCGTGCAAGCGCTACTGCACAAACAGCTACTGAACTACAGCTACAAGGCGCCGGCAGGATGAATTCAAAGTTTTTCTCATTTCAGATAGCAAAATGTTACAGGGCATGCAAATGAGAAACTAAAAATGTTGTCATGGTGGGCAGCAGCAACGCTAGGAATATTTCAGCTTCAAGATGAAGGGAGCCTATTATCAAAGGAGCTAACTGGCTGAAACAGCAAAATCTGTAACAAGAGTAATTACATTAACACCATTTAGGAGCATAAATCAACAAATGACATCAACAGGGGTAAAAAAGACAACATTTCATCTTCATTGCAGTCAGTGTGCCAAACCCTCTAAGAGTCACACATGCAACTTGTTATAATAGTTTCCACATGCAGAGGATGTGACAGGCAAATTCAGCATCCACACACATTAGCATTCAACTACAAGTCAGAAGGCAGGAGGAACTAAGCTCTTGTGTGCAGACTTCACAACATCCTGGACACTTTTTCCTCCCATTTCTGGGTCCAACACTGCTAACACTATCCATGTATGGATTAGGATTCTCCTAAAATAAAAGCTTGTCCTTTTGGCACATGCTTTGTCTAAGACTGGAGAAAGACCACATGACGCCTTTAAAAGCAGAATGAAATTTTCAGGGTCCCAGACTTCAACCCAACACATGAATTCATGGACACGTGAAATGAGGGAGGGATGAATGAATGAAATCCACATCTTTATGAGTCCGTGTAACAGTAGAGCTCTGACTATGAAGGCTACGTTCCTCCCTGAACCTTACAGCATTTAAGAGAAGTTGTGGATAAGGGGGAAAAAGAAAGACGGGCTGCAGATGTACAGTTTCCTAGTGCCTCACGGAGCTACCACCCTGCCACAGAGAAGAAGAAGAACCAAATGAAAACCGCTTGGATGTGATTGAATGAAAGACAGAGACAGGCGATAAGGGGAGGGATTAGTAGAATCATGCTTGTTTGAAGATAAGGTGTATATTGGTCATATAACATGACCAAAACAGGAGATCTCTGGCTTCCAAAAAAAGGGGGGGGCAGGATCAGAGGCAGGCAACCCATGCATGCACACTACCTGAGGCAAGCAGGTCATAAGGCATCCCAGGAAGAAAAAATAAATGATCCAAACAAATGGACTGAGTCTATGAAGCAAAGAAGGTGTAAGACCAAAAAATAAATGGTGTGTTTTCACAGTGCACATCATCACATAGAGAGTAGCTTGGATACCAGCTGCTTCCAACTTACTTCCATATTGCTGTCTAGTGATCCTGCACTGCTGCGACGCCCCCCGCTTGCCTGCCCGAGACATGCAATACCACAGATTAGAGATCGACAGCACTCCTGGATCGACTACAGACCGTTTAGGCCGCCCACCAGTCCCGAATGGGGGGCAGTGCAGTGGATTGTGACTGTGAGTAAGGTCCAAATATGGGCGGGGAAGGGGAGAGCGCGTTCAGGCCTGGGAGGGGTGGTGGGTGACAGGTGGTACTGTGGCTAACTGTGGAGTCACATCTTCACGCAGCCTGGAAACTATATTGAAATTTCAGTGATTTAAGTTTTAAAACGCACTTCGAACTGCTGAAAAGTTTGAATGCATTTCTAATGGACGTCTTTTATAGACCAAGGAAATGTCCACAGGGAAGTTTTACTAAAAGGTTGCAGGCTATTTTGAAAAACTTTGAACAAGGTTGATGCCAAAACCAAATTTTCCCAGATTTTTTTTAACTTGATAAAATATGACAACTTGTTTGTTAATGTTGTCACAAGATGTAGATTTTCAAAAGGGGTTGGCGAAAAGCCAGTCTCAGTGACAGTCACGAAGGAGGAGACACATCAAAAGCAATACAGTGGTTGTTGCAACATGGGATGTACAGGCATATACAGGTCCGAGGGCGAACAGAGCACTTTTTGCCGTTGTTAGGCACACTCAGCCAATGATACATGACCAATAATCACACATAAACAGGAAGATACCTGATGTGTATGGAGATAACACAGTAAATACACATGAAATGGGAGTATGGCAGGAAAGGAAAAGAAAACACTTAACAAAAATGACCCCACTAACATGCCACGTCCTGCACCGAAGAGCACAGGAGACAGGAGGGACGTCTACAGACTTCTCCACTGACTGACCTATCAGTTCCCATTGAGGTATAAGAACAAAGCGTATCTTGTTACCAACAGTGAGGCAGACCCCTAACTGGATTTCATTTTGTTATCAAGTTAATCACCCGATAACTTCACATAGCTGTTATCTGTAATGAATGAAATGTACTCTTGCTTCAGAGACAGAGCGGCTGCGCTAAACACCGATATTCATGGATGTGAAATGACTGTTAAGACTGGAAGTAAAAATCTTGATCTGCTTCAGAATGGTTACACATCAGCACTGATTTGTTTGGTTCACAAATATACGTGAGAGGAAATGGCAAATGATGTTTGAATCAAACATAAGATTATCACGAAATGTCTTCGAGTAAAACAAACTTAGGAGTGCAAAAAGTGCGAGGTTAAAAAAAAAAGAGTGACGATAAAAACATGAATGGAAATGTTCAGAAATAAACTTATCTAGACGATCAGGGGCAATCTAGAAAAAACTGCATTTCTAAGCAATGAACCTCTTCTCATATTCAGTCTATGAATTATAAGGCGGAGCACATCTTAAGTCTCTCTAAAGTATGTTGAGGTTAAACATTGAAGGACACACCGTTCAGACCAAACTATCCAATCACGAGTGAGTTACAGTACATAGTGGATTTAAACTCTAAAATCAATGTATGGTGCCGTGAAACAACATTTTGCTATTTTTTACCCCCTTGATATCATCACAGAGAGCTGGATGACAGAAGGAGAGCACTTTTCCGTTAAAGAAACAAAGACGTTTTGGCTGTACCTGCTTCGGAGAGGTCTCGCAGGGAGCTGCTGAGGGCGCTCCTCTTCAGGCCCTCGCCCATGGCGTAAGTGTCATCCAGACTGGCGCGGTTCATGTTTCCGTTGCCGGCTTCCTTCTTCAGACCGGAGCTCTGCGACATGCTGGGCCTCACCAGCCCCTTCTGCTTCTCCAGCTCAGCTGTGGAGAGGAGCCAAGGAAAGACTGAGGTAAGTGGCAGCGGTTTTAACATCTCACTCCGGCCAGGGAACGACTTTATAACTTCTCTGTAATGTATTCATGCACCTTTCCGCTGTCCGAAACTCATGAACGTCCTCTATTGATCTACATCATTTCTAACATCCTGCTTTTTTGAACGTCCAGAAAAAAACCCCTGCTGTCCTGTCTGTTAGCCATCCTGTGAACTCTGTAAACATTCTCCCTCGTAAAGTGCCGCAGTTGAGTAATGCGGACCATGCCCTGTTTCTACTTTACACAGCCAGAGGTAGACAGACTCAGAGGGGGGATGGGAGGTGGAAAAAAAGGCAGCTCACACTCTATTCTGTATTTCTCCATTTCCTGGACCTCGGCAATAGACTCTCGTAGGTCGTCTGTGAACTTCTTGCGGTCCTGGGGGTTGGGCGCATTGAAGTTGATGAGGACTTTGATGTCAGCACCTGGTATCGCTGATGTAAGTCTGATTCCATTTGGGTAATCTGGGGCAGCGGCAAAGAGAGGGAGAGACATTCACACAAGGGCCATTGATCAAGTTAAAACACATTGGGCGAATCTGTGTGAAGTTTGGGGAGTATAAACAATGTCACAGCCCATTGGTTTGGCCTATCATTACTGCTGGATGCGTTGCTATGCCGAATCAAACCTCGTGATGTAAACACTGTCGGCTAACACGCCACAGGGATAAAGACGGAATAAAAGGAAATGCCACTCACACTGATTATCAAACAGCATGACTTGCATCCCGTACAGAGAGAAGGACTGTCTGAAGCTGTACGTCACCGAGTTCTTCTTTTTTTGGAAAATCTTGGTTACCTGAAATCATGTAAAGAGGATATTTTAAGGGTTGGTCTGAAGGGAGAGAGGAGAGGAGAAGAAAGGAGAGGACAGGAGAGGGCTTTTACCACGAGGAGGTCGTTGAACAGGAAGATCTCCCGCTGATGCAGGCCCAGCTTCTGGAGCTTGTTGGGATCTGGCACTTCAAACAGACGGCAGTAACACACCAGCCGGCGATGGGGCAGTGACAGCACCTACAAGGCAGGAAAAAAAGAGCAAAGACACCAACACTTTAGAGGTCATTATGGCCTCAGTCCAAAAGCTAATAAGGAACAGAGGTCACCTCCGAGCAGGATTTAAAGCCAATTTAATGACGGGTTTTCTCCTCCTGCGTGTTTTGCATTCACAGTGATGTATGAGATGTGGTGACACTTTGGATACTACCGTTTAGAGCTGCAACTAACAATTATTTCATCATTGATTAATCTGCTGATTATTTAATCGATTGATTGATTGTTTGGTTGGTTTATAAAATATCCGAAAATAGTGAAAATAATCCTGTTACATTTATCTAAAGTATCTAAATAGCTTGTTTTATTTGAAAAACAGTCCAATCCAAGACATATTACTATTAATACTATAAATTATGGGCACTGTAGTTTACATTGATCCCACATATACCATTCTGCAGCTGAAAATAGTCCCAAACAAATGCTCGATTTCCTGATTGAGTAACGCTTACTTAAAAATATAGTGCCCAGTTGTTTTAAGAAATTATTTAGCCTTCTTTTAAAATTAAAGTATTTAGTTGTGACTTGTTTTTAAAGATTGATGTCTATATTGGAAATGAATGGACTTGGGGCTGAGAGCCATTTATAGGGCAGGGAAGTATTGTATCATAGAGTATTGAGACATTGTTGACAATAACAAACTTTAAACATACCTAATACCATGACGACTTACCACAGAAACAAAAGATAGCCCAGATAAAATCATTATCCTGTATACCGTATATTTTAAAATGGAATTCAGGAGAAGTAGTTGTTGCTAAGGGAACAACTTATGAGATCCAAATAAACAATATTGATGTTTTCACCAGTGAAATGAACTGGTAACATACCATGAAGCATAAGAATTGACTTCATGCACTGATGTAACTTTGAGGAGTCTTAACATACGAGAAAACATGTCCAAAACAAGTACTGTATTTACCATGGCAGTGGTACTTTATAATTAAAATGAACGAAGTACAAAATAATGTACTACTACTACTAGTGCTAAATCAGTGCATAGCTCCTCCCATAAAGATTATGACAACTAATAATCTAATAAAGAAATGTGGGATCTACAGTATATTCTGTGACTGAGAGGCATGTGTGTGTGTGTGTGTGTGTGTGTGTGTGGCACGTAGAGACTACAGATGTAAATGATCTTAAAGCTAACTCAGCTAAGAAGCTGTGCACTGTCCCTGTCAAATAAATAAATACATTAAATTAAATAAATGCACCCAGCAGTGGTGAACACCCCGCTGAGCACAGAATGTGTAAACACTGCAGCTCAACGCCGCCTAAGAATTTATGTCTGTCGATAGTGTCTCTGGGGTTCAGCAGTGACAGATGAGATGCTTCAGGGGGCAAAAGTTTCTGCCTCTTTAGGTAATCTGACTCTGAAACTACCTGTTTGATGTGCATTAACTGCAGTGTCCCGGGACAGAGACAGGCACCTGTGCACATACCGTGAAATAATGAATGAAAAAAGGATCAAATATAGTATGATTTATGGATATTTAGCCTACTTACACATCCCAGGCCGTGGTGGAGCGATCCAATCTAAAAAAGAGAGGGCAAAGAGGACGTTCATATGCGGCTGTTATGTTAGGATTATTAGCCTCTGATAGCATGAAAATAGAATCTCTCCTGCTTATTTAATGAGCCCATATGAGGATTTGCCCTTGCAGAATGTGCACCTATAGCCTATTAAAGTGGCCATGAAGATAGGCTCTGTATACAGGGTGGCGATCTGTCTCTGCTGCCGGACTCGAGGGAAGCCCGGAGAGGAACTCCAATGTAGTTTTTTTGATGTTAAAGTGTTTTACAGAGCGTCCTCCTGAGCTTTTAATTTTGCAGCCAAATGGTGACGAGGGATCATTTTTCAATACATGCAATTATTACTGGCAGAGCTGAAGAGATTCCATCCCACTGGAAACCGGCTGAAACAAAGACGAGTGTCTCCCTGAAGCGGCATAGGTTAATCACACTTTTAACCTTCACACATGAAAGAGACATCATTGCCTGCAGAATAAAGCAGACATGCTGCTCCCTGGAGTGCAGTCAGAACTAAATTTGATAATAGCTCTGGTTCAGTATTCGTACACAGAAATAAACTGACTAATGATAAGTGAATCAATGGATTATTGTAACTTGTGCCGCCAAATTAACCGCTGGTTTCAACCACTTCTCCATCTGAAACTAAGTGAGAACTATAATGTGCTACGGTAGCAGAAAATGTCCATTTTTCATTGGACTGCAGCGCTGGGTGACATCTCTCAAGGCCTCCGGGTGTGTTAAAATCACCAGCGTGAAGGTCTAAGCCCAGGCATGTGTCCACTTTCACACAGCAATACCCAAAGGTACAACAGATTTTCTAAATCTTCCTGTTCCTTCTATTACTTGAACTCAGTACATTTTGGAGTCAGTAGAACAGGTGAAAAGTGGCATTTTTATTTATAGAAAGTCATTCTATGCAAATATACTGTAGCTCTGTGAGTACTGATTAAAGAATAATCAACAATGTCTACATAGGCTGGGCGATACGGCAAAATCTTCTATCCCGATACAGGTAATTTAATATCTCAATAACAATATACAGTATATCACAATATAGCATGTTTTCTAGTAATTCAATAAATAAATAGTATATATGAAATAACCACATGGTGAAGCCTATTTTTGTATACTCATGTGTGAATTAAATACTTGACAAATAAAAAGCATTGAGCATTTTCTCATTAAATTAGTGCAAAATGAACAGTTTCAAATTAAATTATAGAGAAAAAAATAAATAATTTAGACCACGTATTTGTTTATCACAATATCACCAATGATTACATCCATCACAATATGATTCCATTGAAAGACGATAAATTATCAGATTGAATTATCATTCATGTCTACATCTTATATAGGTCAAAGATGCCACACAGATTGATGTCATGCCTTGAAAATGATCTTTTCTTGGACTTTTGTAGAGCAAATAATAAACAGTACTTACTGGTTTCTTTCCCACAATGAGCTTCTCGACCTTCTGCACCTGCGAGACGTGGTCTTCGTTGGTCTTGAGCTCGCGCTTACGGATCCTCTCATAGATGCCGACCAGAGTCTCGCGGGGGATATCCTCCCCGTCATCCACACCTGGCGCACAGATTAGTGAGGAGAGTGAGGAGAGAAAATAATACAACTAGTCGATGTCCGAGGGTGTGTCATGCATGTGGCACATTTTAATATATGATCATATCCATTATTGGTTTTGTCACCTCTTAAATTCTTGATGAAGTCCTCCATCTTCATCTTCCTCTCAGGCTTGACGTTGGGGCTGTACATGTCGGTGTTGAGGAGGATGATGGCGAACGCCAGGATGAAGATGGTGTCAGGGTTCCTGAACTGCCGCACCACCGTGGGGTTACAGATGCAGTAGCGCTGGCTGGAGACACGAGACGGGACAGGAGAGATAATATATCACCCATCTCAATTTACAGCCAAACTCAGATTACAAGACACAGTCGTGCTCATAGTGAGGAAATGGTTTCAACACTGCCAGAAGAAAACAGAAGTAAAGCTAGAGCTGGTTCTCTTCATGTACCAATAAGTATCATACACAGTTCAGAGGAAACCCAGCAGCAATTATTGGTCTGTCTTCGCTTTGTTTAAATGCTAAATGTGTCCGTGTGTGATCTAACCTGAAGGCTTCGATGAGCCGCTCCACCTTCTGGGCCTCACCCTGGACACGGATGTGGTTCTGAAATTTCCTGAGAGCCTCGTCCAGCTCCATGCTCTGGAAGTCCATTTCATCTACCACACAGCTGGTAACACATGGGGACAGATGTTAAACACAAACGTGGTATACAACAGTTGTGTGATCATCACCAGTTCTTTTATATCTTACAGATTTTATCATATACAGTTTTTTAGTGTTTACAAAAGAGGATGTTACAAGGGTAGAGGAGTTTTTGTTCCATGTTTGTCCCTCTTTTATTTTATTACATTATCTAAAGCAATGGCCCCGATGTGTTAGTACATTATTAATAACTTTAGTTTATGTCTGAGTGTGCACAAGGATCCTTCACTCATTTTTATCTAATCATACGGAGGACGGGGGGAATCATACTTACTCCAAGACATCTCTGTTGAACTGTTTCTGTCGATTGCCGAGAAATTCTCCAATCATCTGCCTGCTCAGTCCCTTCCTCTGCAGCAGGAAGTGAGCCACGCCGACCGGTGTGTCAGGGATGAATCCCCTCTCAGTCAGGTACTGGACGCCTTTTTCTGGCTTCCTGAGAAATCCAACATTTAGATGCAGGTAAATAACAAAAAAAAAAAAAAACTAGAGAGAAGAATCTGCTACTGTTTAATCTTGAATTCTGAGAAAATACATAGAGGCAACTTCTTGAAGTGTCTTCTATAATTTGTATTAAAGTATTCTTAAGGTATATTTGATTCTCTAAACTACAGACAAATTAAACTGTCCTCTTAATTTCTTCTTTCATGCAAATATCTTTCAAAATATCTTTGTATTTGATATTAATACAGCTGATTACAGTTTATAGTACAACACACAGTGAGGGAACTAAGACACTTCTCTAACATCACCAGGCCCTTAATCACTGCAAACAGGCTACAGAGTACCTACTTGTTGAAGAGATTCAGGCCGATGCGGTAGTATCTCTTGCGAATAACATCATTACTGAAGATGGGCGAGTCCCAGCTGTTGCGAGTCTCCTTGTGGTAAGTCTGCTTGCTGAGCGTCTGCTCCCGTAGGCTGTCCCTCGACGAGGACTCGGAGCTGCAGTTGATGGTGTCGTTAGAGTTGGATGTGCTATTGATGCTGTCGTTGTCCCCGTCGGAGAAGTCAGATTCGGACTTGCTCTGTCGGTTGGCCGAGCCGTTGATGGCTAAGTGGCCTTCCAGCTGGCGGTGGCGGTGGCGCAGGGGTGCGTCATCGTCACGGGAGGAAGCTCGTGGTGGGGGTCCGTGGGAAATGTGTTTGGGGCTCGCCTGGGATGACGTCACGATGTGGCCGTGCGGTTCGTACACAGGCGGCCGTTTGACGGAGCCGCGCTCAGACCGGTCGCTGAGCTCTGCGGAGCTGTCACTCGGAGGTTCTATGGTCAACAAGGGAAGATGGTCCATTCTAAGACGCTGCTCTTGGCACTCTAGAGACGGAGTGCTGCGGCAGCTCGTATCTGTGTCACGACCCTCATCTTTGGGGTCAATAGGCCAGTAGTCCTGGGAGGAGGAGTTGACTGACCGCAACCGCAAGTCTGATTCTGTGCTAGAGGGCTGGTCCCCTGACCTCGACCGAGCAATAGAGGGGGACATGTCCTCCTCGTCGATGAACAGAGTAACATCGCTATAGGACGCCAACGTTTCATCGTGCATTCGTCCAGCTGCCCTGCGGTGGGACTTCACCTTATAGGGCACTTCCCTCTCCGCCTTGGAGCAGCCCATGGCCTCCGGGTCAGGACCCTCGTCCCCCTGAAGGCTGCGACAGTTCAGTGCATCGTCTATCGACTCAGCCAGAGATTTGACCTGCCTGGAAAAGGCGTCCTCCAGCTCCGTGATGGCATCGGTCAGGTCACCCTGCGGGGCTGGGTGAGACGCCATGTTGGCCTGCTGGTGGACCTCTATGTCTCCACATTCAGACTGCACCATGGACAGCGGGGTTCCGTCCTCCGTCATGGACACCTGCCTCCCTTCAAAGTAGGAGCTGTGCACTTTCTCCGGGCCCTCGAACGAGAGCTGCATCCTCATGTTGGACAGAACGATGCGTCTGGACATGCGGTTCTCAGACATGGAGCTCCTGAGACGTTCAAAGTTCTTGTTCATCTGATACTGGCGGAAGGCTGTCTGGATGGTGCGGGCCGCATGCCGGGTTATGAATCGTCCGCCATATTTACGCTCCAGCATCTCCACCTAAAGAGAAGTCGTAGTAAATTAGCTGTGAAACTGTGCCATCAATGGAATATTTAATTTAGTTTTCTTAGCTGCACATGGTTTATAAAGTCAACCTCATGGTTGTCACTGATGTCAGTGGCTCTGTGGCAATCTAACAACAGCTTTTCCTGCTTTATTTGTATCAAGAACAATCTCACACAGCCCACACACAATTCATAATTTTAATCTGTCTTGTGAAGAAACTTTGACCAACTCCAAAGCTAGCTATTCAGCAAGGCTACTGTGGAGTACCTGTTTGTCCTGGAGGTCAGCAGAGAGCTCGTAGCTCTCAGAGAGCGAGCGGGACCGCTTGATGGCCTCCTCTTCGGCCTGCTTACGGAGGATGGACTGCGAGTGCTGGAGCTTGGGTCGACGGGGTCTCTGAGGCCCCGGTTGGACCCCGTGGCTGTAAAGCGGGCTGTCAAACCGGTCGGGGCTGATGGCCGAGCCGTGAGTCACCGGGCCCTGGCCATAGCCGGCTCCACCATCCAGGGAAGGGCCACTCTCATTGGGCCGTCCATCCCCTTCCACACTGCAATAAGAGAGCAAAGGGACGGTTTGAGATTTCATTTCCTTGCTATGAAGATTAGACAACGAGAATTCAATTTTGGAGTCAGATAAAAGTATTATCAGGTTAATCGCAGCTGTATTTCTGTTCCATCTTATGAAATGTCAGAACAAAAAATAGTTTAACTTCAGGGATTTATGGCCTAAGCTTTTATAAAAAGAAAGTCTTAAAATAGTCAGTAGTATAGTCTCTGTTATGAAATATATAAAAACATATGGGATTACAGAAGTGAACTGCAGAGTGTGTGTAAATGAGTACTGATTCTACGACTTTATAAAACAGTAAAACCCACATTTCATTCAGCTGCCCAATACCTGGTACGTATCTGTGGAATAGATTTGGCTGTGCTACACTCACAGAATACATACACCACGTAAACACTCTCCAAACATTAAACACATCCAGTCATCCGTTGTGCTTGCCGGATTATCTCTTACACAAATAATGTGAAAAAACAACAAGGAGGTTACTCACTCACTCTTACACTCTGCCGTATTACCAGACGGCTGCTTATTGCGAAAAGACCGTCTATTCTCTATAAACTGCCAACTCTTCCTCCATATCTTGTCCACCATTCTTCCAGTGAAGTGAAGTCCAGAGTACAACAGGCTCCTCCGGGAAACTAAAGTTTATGCCGCCTCGAGGGCCAATCAGTGACCGACGAGAGTTACATCATGTTTGCCGGAGCGACGACACGCTGTTCCAATACAAAGTCCAGTTTAGAGGAGAATAACAGAGCAAATACAACTGTAGCGGTCCCTTAGAAATAGCCGACAGATGTGGGTGTATGCGGTGCCAACCTGCTCAATAACTAACATTAAAACTAACTAACATTTCTTGCCCTCCGTGGTACAGTGCCTTCAGTGTTTGCTGGCAGCCTTATGTGTTTGAACTGTGACTTGACACACCCATACAGTGTACACAATCCACTTCCTTCATTAGACAGCCTGACATCAATATGCAGCAACAACAGCAACCAATGCTGAGTGGAAACGTGGAACTGAATATGGTCAAAAGTTCAAACGGTACGTGCATTTGTAAAACACGTTTTGTGACTAGTACATTAATAAAGTTTTACTCTAAACTGAATACAGATTTACTGATGTGCAACCCCACTCAACACGCACGCCAATAAAATGTTTGACTTAAAGCCTGGTAGAAGTTTCAGGCTTGGGCATGTTGCATGCCTCAGTCTGCTACTGTACAATGCATACTTATCATTGTGTCAATTTGAATCTAATTCACAACCTACAAGTTGTCCCTTTCTGCCTGCTGAATATTGTATAACAGAGAAAGTGCAATGTAATATAAAGTAAATATCAATCCAAAGGTTACTCTAAGTCATTACAATTCATAAAGTTGAGCCACTTTGCTTCTTTGCAAGGGCTTCAGACAATTCAGTTTTCTAGACCAATAGAAATGCTCTTGAGAATAACCTCTTCTTCAAAAAAGGCACTTCTGCTTTTCAACCAAGCATTTGAGTGTGAAATATGAAAACATTTCGTCCTGCTGTGGCTGCCAAACTTCCACCAATTATTGTTAGGCAGCATCCAGAAAATATTCAGTCTGATTCCAACAGCTAAGATGGTGTTTGGATGCAACTGGAAACATTATCCTTAAGTAGCACAGGTGTTCAGTTCCACCAAATGCTGCAGCAGAGTGAATTCCTCCGTCCCTTCTGACCCATTCAGGGTCGGCCAAGGCCACCACGACACACAGGAGACCTTCACGGTAAGTAAATGCTAACCGACTCCCTCGGGGCAATAGGTACACACGGTGTTGGAGTGTGGACCAGCACAAAGCAACAGGGCCAACAGAGAGAGGATGCCTTTATACTGCTGGACCAACATAAAACCTTGTACAGCACAGTGAAAAATCATACTTTATTGCATAATCGCCATTGGGACGAATCTCCCCGACCATCTGTCGTGGCAAACTGTGACGCCTGCCATCCCTGGAGTTGAAAGTCACACCTTGCGTGCTGTCACAGCATCAGAGTACAGCCGGTGGTAATTTCTAGTTTCATTATTTCTTCATTAGAAGACTGATTACTGACCTGGATAAAGTGCTGATGAAAGGATGCTTTTGGGTGCATTGGTATATTCATATTAATATGTAGAAAGCCTTGAGAGGACTGGACATGCAAAAAATAATTGTATTTCAGCTTAAGGGGGCAAACGTATGGAACCAAGAGTGTAATTGACAATGTGTAGCACATGTCACAAATTAAAAAAATGTTCAAGGATCTTAAAGGTCTTATTGATAACACTTTTATGTAGACAAATAATAATAATAATAAAAAAAAACATACATCTACAGAGCTTTTAGAAAGGTGCTAAATCATTTTTTTCCTGAAAAAAAAAGAAAATCATGATTGTGAATTAATCCTTTTAAAAATGTTGGCGGGTCCAAAATTAATGTTTTGTTTATCTCTGTGGAAGATATCTGACGTTTGGTTCCCACTTCTAACAAGCCTTGTGAGCCAATAGTAAAACAACGTTGGTATCACGTGGTATCTCTGGGTCGTCCGTCAGTTAGTGTGGAAAAAACAGATAAATGGCTGAGATTGACGGTAAAAGCCTGACAAGCACTTGTTGTGAAGTAAATGCAATGGAATGGGGAGGGAGAATGCAACATCTAGTGGCTGACTGTTATCAATAACACCTTTAAGGCAAAAATATGAAAATATATGATCAATATATACAGTATGTGGCAAATGTATCAACAACTACTTGATGATTTGCCATGAAATTTGGTGCACATAATCATGCTCCCCTCAGTGTGAGTTGTAATAGCTTTGGTGATCCCCAGACTTTTCATTTAGCGCCATCATCAGGTCAATTAGTCCAATATTTACTTTTATGATACCTGCAAAACAAGTGACATTCAGCCTCAGCTGTACTGTATTTAGAGCAAGCTATCAAATGCTAAACTAAGATGCTAAACATGATACTGGCTTAATATCAGCATGTTAGCATTGTCATTGTGGGTATTTTGGCATGCTGCTCTGCTGCCCTGTGTCCTCAAAGAGCTGCTAACGTGGTTGTAGAGACTCTTTGTGGGCGTTCCAGTACCCATACTACCATACTATTAAGTAGACCAGAAAATGATTTAGTATGTCTCAGTACATAGTATGTCAAGTGCAGTTTGCTAAAAATACCAGGATGTCCTACTACATATACTGTATGAACAAGAGGGTCAAAGTTCAAGGGGCAATGTTATGGCAAGTAGTATGTCTCAATTGTATGCACACTGAATGAAACAGTGCGTACTTTGTAAGCTGCAGTACGTACTAAAAGTGAAAAAGTATGCAATTTGGAACGTAGCCTTAGTTTCATTGTATTATGTTGCTTTGTTGTATTGTTTTCTGCTGTGCTATTCTGTTGGGAGTAATTGCCTTTCTATTCTTCTGCCTAATTGTGTAATTATTCACGAACCAAAATACATTTCCATTTATGTAATATGACAATATAACTGAGGGAAAGAGAATTGAGCCTACATTAAGGAACAGAAAACACAATAAACTACAAGCTGCTGATAATAGCTACTACAGTGCTCATCTGGTGTTCGCTCTCTCACTCCGTCACCTCTAAAAACATTCAAGGCCCAAAGTCAAAGCTATAGCTGTAGCACCGGTTTTCCCCAATGGGACCCGGAGCCGGCGTCTTTCCTTCCATTTTGTTCTTTCTGCTCCACTTTCTACCGACCAAGAGTCCAGACTGTGTGTGATTGTGGGTGTACAGAGGAAAGAGAGCTGGGAATAAGTGCTGCAGTATTGCTCTGAGGTCATTGAATACTCCACAGTAGAGTGAGGTCAGTTTGCTCATGATGGCGGGAAAAAAGGGGGAAAAAAGAAAGGAAGAGAGAGCGGCATTTTAAGAGCTGATGTTTTAAGATGTAATGGATGTTGAAGGAAAAAAAGAGTGACTGAACTACAGCAGAGCAGGAAGTTGCATGACGTTATTCCAGAAGTGACTCCACATGGTTCAGACAGAACCCTGGAAGTCGTGTTTATATGAACATGTTGTATCCACAAGTGTGTGACGATTGTGTTGAGAGGTGAAGGATGAAGCAATGACCACTTCCTGATAGCGACCGTGCGCTTCTTGAAATATGATCTCACAACAACTGCTCAACGGTGTCAGTCGCTCAGTCTGGCTCTTTATCCACCAGGAGCCCCCGTTAGTTCTGATGCAGGCATGGATAAGCATGTCAGCTCAGCTGGCAGTGATTTTCAGCCATGGGATCCAGGGATTTGGGGGGTGGAGGGTAGATTGAGGGGGGGTCGACCATCTCTCTTTCTCCCCTCCTTCCCCCTCAACACATCCTGAACAAACAGGCCCAGACCCCTGCCCAGGCCTCAACCCGTTCCATCAGTCGGACCTGAGGGAGAAACATTCCTCCATCCCGGAAAAGAGGAGTCACATCGACAGGAGTTCTGGGAATAGAGGAAGGCTAATGAAGTGCAGGCTGGAGCTATACGGAGGAAGAGAGAGCCGCAGCGTGGAACTAACATAACTCCCAAAACCGAGTCACAGATGAGACGGAGAAGCCTACAAACTGCTTTGTGCTCGCATGTTTTTCCAATCAACTTCTAAATTGCGGTTTAAGATGCTCTTTTCGGGATAAGAGAGCGTAATTCAATTGTGAACTTAAAAGCCATTGAAATGCTAAATATTTATAGAAAAAATCTTTCCACATGCAATGTGTTTACAGGCACAACAGTAATCTGACTACTCCTCGTCCACCTGTTTAGACTTGTCATTGTGTTTTTTCTTATTTATTTCTACTTCATGGTGTTTTTACTATCCTTAAAAGGAGACTTTTTCAGTGCTTGTGCACATACATTTGGGTATCTGGAGTGCCTATCAACCCACAAACTGTGAAATAAGACAACCCTGATGTGATTCAACACGCCATTCAGATCTGGCTCCCCTTCCTATGTCACATGCAGGCTCATTAGAATATATAGCCCACAGCTTAAGAACTACCTTTGACAAGGTGCACCGTATTTTTCTCGCTAGCCAATCAGAGCACACTGGGCTTTTTCGGGAGTGGGTCTTAAAGAGACAGGCGCTAAAACGGAGCATTTCGACAGAGGGTGAATACAGGTATATTCAGACAGACAGAATGAGTAAAATAATGTGTTTTTTGAACATTAAAGCATGTAAACATGTTCTAGCAGAAACCAAAAATACAAGTATGAACCTGGAAATGAGCATGACATGTCCCCTTTAAGTCTGTACTTTTGCATGTTGCCTTACTATTATTGTGAAGCACTTATGAAGTTCTGCTCTTAAAAGGTTCTGCTATACAAATAACTTACTTTCTCATCACTTTTGGCAATAATGTCAATCTGATTTCAGAAACATCAACGTAAACACAAAATCTAGTTAAAAGAGTCAAGAATTGCAGCAACATTTCTGCCGGAAAAAGAGGGTTTCTTAAAGAGTAAGCATGTGGATAAAAGTTACCCCACGTAGGTTAATTTAAGTAACCTCATGTATGTTAAAAAGTACTAATAATATTCAGCCACAATATTCAATTGCAATACCAACATGGCTGCTAAGGAAGTCTGATCTGCCTGCTGAGGCTTATTTTTATTCATGATGCACAAACGGCAGATGGTGATAGAAGTCTGATTCCTTCACAAGAGGCTTTAAGATAAAATATGTGCAATAACACCAATGCAACACATGTAAATGCATTATCAGATTTCCTGCCTTTAAGTGACAATTCTGCTTTAATGCGTGTATGTAAACATACAGTGAACAACTGACCCTTTCAATCAAATTAACATATCACACTTCTCCCCTCCAGATGCACTGACAACATGTGCCTCGGACACAACAAAAGCAGATGTTTTTTCTCCCTCCCTCTCTCTCTCTCTCTTCATAGCAACTCAGGGAGCTCATAAATACAGATGCACACAGCAGCCCTCACAGCACAGATGTGAGGAAATCAGATGTTGCAGGTAATTGGTTAGGAGACCACACAGTAACATGTTGATACAGTCCAGCATTAAGCCAGTAAACACTTATACTCATACTAATGGATGATTTTGTAATGGCTATAACTAGACAGCGAGGAGAAGCAGGTTGTGGGGATTTATAGCATGAAACAGCTGCAAACTGGAGAGCTGCACTGGCCAAGCAGACTGACAGCATCACTCCTGAGAGTTTGCAGCAGACGGTGCATTGTCGACTGGAGCCTCATAAGGCTCGTGGCTGATAACTACTGTAAATTGTATACTTCAGTTTGAGAGCTTTAGGGGTCATCTGGTGTCTAATCCGACCAGAAACTTGAATGTACTTGAATGTATCCCACGACTGCCGAATGGCTTCAATCTGCATCTAAAAAGTACAACTTTTCCAACTCCAAACACAACCTATTGAGGATAATTGGCAGCCATAATGAATAAGTGAAAGACAGCAGACACAAAGCCTACACAAAGACTGCTGGTTATCGGTTGGTGATGATTTTTCAAGATGACTTGAACTAAAGTCTTTATTAGCACAGCACAGATGTGGCAAATTAAAACACACTCCGCTGCGATGTGTGTGATGAGTGGTTTGATGTTTTGTTGATGCCATCCTCCACATACTTGTGAGCAATCAGCAATCAATACTATTCCCCTGTTAACTGCCGGGCCTCATTCTGTCTGAATCCTCCTCCTCCCTCCTGTCAAGACTCATAAAACAACAACAACAACAGAGTCACTGTCATTATCAGTCACTGATGAATAATTATCACTACACTCAACACCTGCCCTTGAAGAAGAACCAGCTATGAGAAAGCACACACAGTCAGGGCCAGCGAGTGGGAGGGCCGCGACACACCACAGGAATGCCCTTCAGCCGAGCAGAGGGGGGGGGGGGATTCTGTACAGTAAGACTAAACACACGCATACGGTGACTCAGAGAAGGGGACATGATCTGTTTTCCACTGTGAGGGAGTCACAATTGAAATCGCAGACCCCACTTTAAAATTCAGGATCTTCGTGACTTCGCCTTGAAGCTTCACATTCCTCCTGTCATCATCTTCTAGCGTGGATGATGTGAGAGCACAAAAGAAGCAGGTTAATTCAGCAGCTCTTTTTTCATAAACACACACACACACTGTCTCACTGCTGTGCATTAAACAAAAGCCTTATGAGCACTATAGCAGCCTGGTGTAACCTCATTTTAATGACACACACACACATTTCACACTCTCCTATTACTCTTACCAGCCATTCAGCTCCAGCTCCAGCAGCGACTGGGTCTTCTCTGAATTACACTGCAAACACCACATGCTGGCCGGCACTCACAAAACGATGTAATCCAAACATTAACAGTCCCCCTCAGCAGTCCCCATTACTGCCTCTGACAGACAGACACATCTCAAAACTGCCATCTGCCGTAGCTTCTAGCTGCCTACTTCTTGCAGGCGTCCCCATGTCTTTGCCCTGTGAAAGCAGCTCCCTATGGATGGTAGGCGTACATGGTCAGTGCTAAGTGGCAGTCTGTAATCTCTGACAGACAAATGGAGCTCTTTCCTTTTTCTCTTTCTTCCTCCCTATCCTCTGTGTGCCGGGCTGGTAGGAGTATACGGGGGGCGGAGGCTGGGAGACAGGGGAGTGTGTTTTTTTTTGCCAGGTCCTGAGCAGTATGGAAGGGGGCGGGTTGCCGGGTAAGGGGGTGTGTGAGCGTGGAGGCTCTGTAGCTGGGTAGAAACAGAGAGAAGGGGATGAAACACCTCCTGCACAACACTAATCATGCAAAGAAAAAGGGACACACGAACGACCCTGGAGCGAAACGTGGAATAGAAGATTTTTCAGGCGTGTTATCGGAGAATGTGAAAAAGGAGAGCTCCAGACAGCGAGGGTTGGGAATGAGAGATAAAGCAAGGCGCTAAAAGCACAGAGAGTAGGGAGGGAGGGAGGGGGAGTGAATGACAGCTTGATCCAGTTAGGTGCATAAAAAGGTATAGTAGATAAGTAGTGGAATGGAGAAACAGGTAAAAGGACAAAGTATGAGGATAAAGACAGAAGATAATGTCGGAGGAAACAGGGGTTGGGGAGTGTTTGAATGTCAGAGGTACCTTTTGTTGCACGAAAGAAAAAAGGACTTAGTGGGTGGAGATGGCCAATAAAAGAGAGCACCTCTATTAATAGAGCCTTTCAGGGTTGAGAAGTGACTGTTATGATGTGCACTAAGAAAAGAACCAGAGAGGATTCGGTGTCTTTCTGCTGCAGAAAGCAGCCCCTTCTGTTTCAAACTCCTTTAAATCAGCATTGTTTAATTGAAAGGATACGTCGTCCTACTGCTTAAATTACCACCCATACTGCAGCATCATTGCAAAGCTCGCCAGGACTTCCGTCCCCAAACGAACGGTGCCTCGTCTCTTGACTTCACAGCGGTGTTGAGACAGGCCAGTGACTAATCACCCCTCTGAGAGAAGGGGGGTTGGGGTAAACAGCCCCCAAGTCAAAGGTATTTTCTACCTAATGACAACAGGCACAGGAAACAGAGGAGAATGGCTCCCACATGGAGCCAGTTTACAGGGACACCAATCATCCCGACACACACACACACACAGCAGTCTCTGGAGGGAGATGTTGATGCCCTCTAATTACAGGTCTGCACCCCTAAAACGATCCCCTTCTCTAGACTGTTTTCATCTGAGAACTTCAAACGGAAGATGCAGAGCGAGAGACGAAGCTAAAAAGGAAAAAAGTGTGCATATCTTAACATGTGTTATGGATCGCAGCGGGGATTTATGCACAGACTTACTTTACAATGTGTGAGTCAGGCAGAATGATTGTGTGCAGAAAGGCAGACAGACAGTAAGTGATCTATTTCAGTTTGAGACCTTGGCCCTGGTGGTGACTACAGCTGCTAATGCCTCGTGGAGCTGCAGATACTCGACTCAACTTACAGATCTCACCTATCACACAATCTCACCACTCTCACCAATTTATTCCTGAGTGCCAGTAAACAAAACAAACAAAAAAAGGGAAGCAAAACCCCCTTTAGGACATCCCTTTAATACAACTTGCATCATTTTGTTCTCACCCAGGAGGCGCAGATGGAGGCAGACATTTAGATGTTGAAATGTGTGCGTGATATTAGATAATAGCCTCGGTGCAGGCTTTGTTTTGCGGGCGGACCACAGGGAGAGGCTAACTAGACTTTATTTGTTTGGTAATGAGATATGAAGTAATATCATGGCCTCATTTTGAAAGCAAAGCGCGTGATGCTTATAACCCCCAAGCCTGTCATGATTGTTTCAGCATGAGGCTCAAGGGCCGCATCAGTTTAAGCGTCGAGCAGACAGGCGCTGAAATGATCTAATTAGATTAATTTCAGGTGAAGCTGAGCTGTAAAAGTTTGCACAAACTTCAGGATACTTGTATAATTCTCTCTGTCTGCCTGCCTCTCCTCCTCCTCCTCTAGTGTTACGATCCAGTCTAGTCGTCCCGTCTGGTGAAGGCCCACTCCATCTCCAGAGTCCTGGCTGCACGGCTCTGCTCCAGCATGATGTCATTGAGAATTCCAAGCAGAGGCCCACTCTCCGCTCATAAAACGCCATTTCTTCAACTCAATACATATGGTCTCTCTGCATTTCAGCTCCTACTTTATCATCCCCCCCCCCTTCAGCTCCACTGGCCTCCCTTCCTTCTTTTCCTCTTCCTTCTTGTTTTAGTGTAAAGAAAGTTGGATACATTACACTTGAGACAAGGCCAAAGAGGCACCCGCGGGTTAGATACACACAGACGCCTTTATCAGGTGCATTCCCACACATGTACTACCTGAATATTATCAGAAGACCAGAAAAACTTGGATTTTCCCATTCCCAAAGAGAGTGAAAAAAGACAGAGCAGAGGAAACGACAAGGGGAAAGTGATAGCTTCCTGGAAACTTGGTCACAAGACTTTGGCGCTGCGTGCTCCGTCTACATGACATCATGCGCCGTTTTCTCATTATCTGCTTTTGCTGGACGCCGAGCGACTGAGACCTGCGCTAAGAAACGGAAAATAAAATGAAAAGTCAGCCCCTCGCCTGGTCTGGAAACAATTAAGACGGGCTGATGTCATAGTTTGATACAACAGCATACTAAATGAGATGTAGTGGCCCGGGAACGCTTTGTGAACACAGAGGACTTTGTGTCAGAGGAAAAGAGAAACACATTTTCCCTATGAATTCTCAGGAACAAAGAATTTTTGTGCATTAGAAGGATCTGGCAGCAGATGTATAAATAGAGCTGAAATGAGAGTAATTAAAGGATATGCTGCCTCTGCTCATCACATCCTGGCGGCAAAGCCGGAGCAGATGTGTTGCCCGTGGGATCCTGTGGGAATGATCAAAGATCATCAGTGGCAAATGATGTCTGAGAGGCTTTTCTCTTTTCTCCTCTTCATACATCGCTTAGTCATTCCAATCTGGATGGAAACAATCTGTTTGTCCAGAGACACATGGAAACTGAAAGCTGAACAGCGGGAGATGTCTTCTGAGATTAGTTTTGTGGCATCAAAACAACTAAATGTTTTTTTTACAAGTGCTCGCAGCCCACATGTATCCTGTCCCCACCACTAGGAGTGGGTATTGAATCTCAGATCAGGACCATAGACTGCATATAAGAAGTGGACGTAGTCACCGTGACGTCACCCATTGGTTTGTGGATGGCCATTTTGAAGCCTAGAGTTGTAAGATGAAAACACAGACAACACTCAGACCAGACAACGTCATGGTAGTGACCTGTCAATCACAAGGTAGCCACGCCCTAAAGCATACCCTACTTTATGGTCTATTTGACTCTAAATGGGACCATAATTTACTAAATGAACATCATTATCATCTTGACGAAGACTTGAAACTAGCGATTGAGACCATAAACTCATGTTTACAATGTTTACTGAGGGAATAAATCAAGTGAGAAGTAGGTTCATTTTCTCATTGACTTCTATACAATCAGACTTCTTGTTGCAACCAGAGGAGTCGCCCCCTGCTGGCTATTAGAAAGAATGCAAGTTTAAGGCACTTCCACATTGGCTTCACTTTTAAGAGGTAACCCACAGGTCAGGACTGAAGACTTGTTAACGTATTCTCTAAAGGAATAGTTTGACATTTTAGGAAATAGGCTTATTTGCCTTCTTATTGACTATTAAACTATTAATAGGAGGCTATAGCCAGAAGATTGTTAGCTCGGGTTAGTGTAACAACAGGACAGCTGGCCAAGAAGTCACTGTCCAAAAAATGTTTTTTTAAACACATTTTTATTCCTCAAAAGTATCAGTTTTATGTTTGTATTGAATCCCAGGCAACGTATTCATACTAGTATGCACTAAAGTTCAAAAGACCCCCAGCCCTACCAACAGACAGCATTAAAATGGCACCTGGGTAGCTCACACACAGCGAGAAGGATCCAGGTTTGTTCCTCGGTCTTGTCTGGGTGGAGTTTTTGCTTGTTCTCTCAGTGTTTGTGTGGGTTTCCTCTGGGTTTTGCTCTCACATTCCAAAAGACATATGCAAGTCAGGTGGGGTGGAGACTCTAAATTGCCCAAAAGTAGGAATGTGGGCATCTAGCGACTTGTCCCGGGCATTTCTCTGCCATCCTCAAATTGACTGAGTGGGCAGACAGAGAAAACGCATGAATAAAATGACACCCTTTACGATGTGAACCGAGCAAAACTCAACCACATGTTTGTTTACTCCTTTCTGTATAGAAAAATACATTTCATGGAACCATGGTAAATTATACAGGACTCCTCATATCTCTCTCTCTCTATAAGAGGCAGATGGAGGTCTATTGTGTACTGTTACCATTATTAGAAGCGGGCCCTGTTTGTCCATTTACAATATTTCCCTTTCAGTTCACTCCATTACCAGATACCATGTTTCTCTGAAGCTCTTCGCCGTAGCCCCACCCCGGCACAGAAACACACTACAGCACTATTCTCCCCTGCTAAAAATAGACCCATGTGAGGTGACACACTCTGGTAAACACTCTGCGAGGGAGACGAACAATGCTGCGAAGAACAAGAGGAAGAATGCACATCAACACGAAGGAACGGCCGCTGAATACCCTGCTGATTTCATCTCATTATCTGCTCCTTTGTGGCAGATCGATGTGCAGCGCTTTTTCGATGACATTGTGAGATTTTGAGGTCAGATGATAAACAGTGCGAGACCGGTATCTCGGGCGGTTAGTGCTCAGAGCAGCCCTGACTGTAGATGTGACAAAAGCCACAGCGGGTATAAATACCCAAGGTGGTCATGATGGATATACAGGAGCGTGATACCGCAGCCAAGACCGACCTGACAGAGCTCTGACATGATGAGTCCCAGTCCACAATGGGCTCTCAGAGTGACAGTGCCACCCACTGGTTAGAAATGAAACTTTATACTCTGCCTTGAAGATGTACACCAGGCCTGGGGGCTGACATGCGGCTGTGATGTCATCGAGGACCACAGAGGTCAGGCGTGTTTGTCATGGTTGCAAGTCGGGAGGGTGGCCGGGTTATTCAAAGACACCGGGGTGTAAAAAGACCAGCTTTTTCTGGTTGGGAGATGTTGGCGGAGACATGTAGGGGGGTTGGTGGTGCAATAATCTATTTGAGGCAGTGACACACTCACACCTGTCTCAAGCCACAGAGAGAAATTCCTGTGGTTTACATGCACAGCAAAGATGATCATCAGCTTCTTCATTCCCAATCGTAAAGATTACCTAAAAAAATGACTGTATATTTGGTTTTCAAAATATTTTATTTCCTGTTCTTTTAATGCAAATAAATATTGTAAGAACGCAAATGTAGCGTGCAATGCATTTTTTTTTTTATCACTGAACATGTGCACATTTTAAAATAAAAAACTACCAGTGAAGTTATGTAACTAAGTACATTCACTCAAGTACTGTACTTAAGGACAATTTTGAGGTACTTGTACAGTACTTAACTTTCCATTTTCCACTACTCCACCACATTTCAGAAGGAAATATTGTACTTTTCACTGCACTACATTTATCTGACAGCTGTGGTTACTTTACAGATTTATATTTTGTATTAATAATCTAAATCAACGAATAAATTATGATATATTATTGTAGATTAAGCTGCCCATCAGTTAAGTATTTAAAATTTGCCACACCATGACCAGCTGCAATATGAATGTGATGTATGCAGTAATGCATCAATAATAATAATCCAACAATATAATATATATTATTCTGACGTGGGCCATTCTGCATAATAATGATACTTTAAGTATATTTTGGTGCTAAAACTTTTGTACTTTTACTCAAGTAAGATTTTGAATACAGTACTTTTACTTGCAACAGAGTATTTCTACTCTCTTCTACACTACTTTTACTTAAGTAAAAGGTTCGGAGTACGTCTTCCACAACTGAAAACTACTACAATAAAGTCAGATGTCTCCATCAATTTTCAATCATTTTAAAGTACCAGCCTCTCTACCTAATAGCACCATGGTGACCAATCAATCATTGAACAGACTCCCAATTTGTGTAACACTTTCAAAATCACGTCTCTCTGCTGTCCTGATTCATGACTGATTTCCAGGCAGGAGCCATCCATCAGCATAATCCCAGAGAATAAAAAGAAATAAAAAATCTATCCCTCGATATAAACCAGACATGTTCCGAAAATAATTATCTGTGCGTGTGTGTGTGTGTGTGTGTGTTTGCAAGTGCATGCGTGTGCATCTGTGCATCTGCCTGGCAATGCAATCAATCTGGAGCCGTGAGCTAAATGACATCATTGAACTGGGTAAATTGACTGGAGGGTTTTTACAATGACAATAATTGCTGTTTCAATCAGATTCCATTCATTGCTGACTGCGTGAGTGATCAGATAAACAGCTGATGATCTTGAAGATGTCGTGTTGCTCGATCATTCAAATCACTCACGAGATTTCATTAGCAGTCGAGCGTGAAAGAGTGTTATGAGCTGATTGTAGTATAAATACGTTTCTAGTAGGCAAACAGACATGTTAATTGCATGGAAAGTTTTGAACTGATGTCTTAATGAATTAATGATTCAGCAACTATATGGATGCATATACAACAATACAATAGAAGCACATTCTGCTGCATAATATGCCCACGCCAATGGTGTATTAACGTTGAAGAGAAACAGATAAAGGGAGGAAACAGAGCAAAAACCTCTACATTCCTATAATACTCAGACTGGGATGGCTTACATTCCTCCACTCACCTCTCCACACACAGCTGTCTAATCACTTTAGCAGAGTTTCCTCCAGCCAGGACTCCAGTTACTTGACGCTGTGCTCCGCCGCCCTTCCCTGGCAAAACCGGCTGTGCCTCTGTGGCATCCGAAAGCCCACAGCAGAAACACTACGGCTATTGAGCCCTGAGGAGCACCTCCAGGCTCGGCCGTCTACACTGGCACTGGCCGTTGTTTGTGTTGGCAGTGCGTATAAAGGCAGCCTTTCTCATGTCTGTTCCATCACGCCTTTCCAGTCTTTGATTAGTCACTAAACAACATGCAATGTAGTGATGGCCATGACATCAGTATGTCAGACTCTGCCGAAAAAAAAGTTGTTGTCTTCTAGTTAGGGTCATAATTCTGAGCCTCATAAAGAATTTCAAACTTTCAGATTTTGCTCCACTTGGAAGTGAAAGTACAAAACGTATTTCATATTAATGGCCCTCATTAGGCTGACAGTGATAGAATCATTCAGGAAACATAATGTTATTTTAGGAGAAAGTGCCCAAAACTGGAGGACTGAATACCAATGTGGGTAAGTGATGGTGGATAGGAGTATCATGATCTGCTATATGCAAATACGATTAACATTTAACCTGAAGATACAATACTCACATCATGAATTTCAACACGGAAACACAAGTGATGCCACAGAGGAGCCATTACTGTGATGACAACCCTCATTTCAAGCTTAGTTCTGTTGTGTTTCAAGTCATTTAATCAACTTAAAGGACCAGTTTGTGGCATTTCAGGGGATCTATCAGAAGTAATTGTAATATAATATTCACCTGAAACTAAGATTCGTTGTGTTTTCGTTAACTTAGAATGAGCCCTTCATATCTACGTAGGGAGCGGGTCCTCTTCACGGAGTCCGCCATGTTTCTACAGTAGCCCAAAATGGACAAACCAAACACTGGCTCTAGAGAGAGCCTTTCGTGTTTTTACGTTACCTGAAGGCCACCGTAGTTCTCCAACACGCTTGTGAAACTGCGGTAATGTGAGCAGCAGAGTTCAAAACCGTGGTACCGCCAGCCGCCGTCTGACTTCCATTGCTCCTAAAGTAGTGTTATTATGGTAAGGATGGACTCTGAGAGAGGCGAACGGGGATATCATGGTTTTGCACTCGGCGGTTCACGTTACCGCAGTCTTGGAACGGGAGGAGTGAGTGGAGGGTAGGGGTGTAATGATACGTTTTTACAACGATATGATACGATACGTGATGATGATTCTTTTCAAGTTAAATGAACAGTGGTTTAACCTGCTGCTTCTGTTTTCATTTTCAATATAAACGGTAGAGCAATAATACAGAGATCAACCGCTTATAGTGATCAAACAGCTTGGGACAGAATTATTCCTATACAAACGCTGTTTAAATTATTTGCTTATAGTAATCAAGTAGTCCACCTACAGTGTTCATTTGGGGTCTTTTCATGCATGAAAACATACGGAAAAACATCGACACCGACAATCAAATCTAAATAAATTTGCTAATATATGTTCAAGTAAGAACTTTTTCATTAATTCTTAGTCCCAAAGAGACAAGAGGTCTGACCAATAACGAAACTGCACCGTCAGGATCTCATTTGTCAAAAGGAAATCCTGACCCTTTCTTCTGCCCAAAAACTCTGCACATCCAAGCAGAAAAACAACCTGCAGACCAAAGTCACCAAAGAATGAACATGAGAAAACTCAGGATCAGCTTACAGCCGCAATGAAAACTTGATCACTTGTATTTAAATATTAATTGAAAGCCACAGCTGAAAGCACCTCAACAATGGAAGCAGAATTAAAACAGAAATAATTCATGATTCCCATCTCTCATGTCTTCACTAGACACACATATCAAGGTATTGGGGAGGTTGAGCCAAAAGCTGTATTTTGAAATAAAAGAAGAAGAAAAACTACTAACTGGTCAGTGAATCAGTTTTGCAAAGTTACACAGACAACCGGGAAACAATCAATCAGAGAACAAAAGCACAGAGATAAAGCAGCCATCATCGATCTACACTCCTTTTTTTCCTCGGGGAATGTAAAAGGAAGCGGAGGAAACCTTTTGTGCAGGTCACAAGACTGCAGAGAAATACATTCATGTTGACTTATTCCACTGGAACAAGATATCCTGACTGTGCAAGTTCCATTCATACCACGTATCCACAAGACCTGGTGGGTGCAAGTCAGCAGATCTTATATTTCTACATACGCCCCATTCAGGCCGGCTGGGTGGGACATAAAGACCGGCTGTACGGAGTGATAGAGAAACAAATTCTGAGAATAACAAAGCTGCAGAATCAAATCCATGATAACAACCCCTTGAGCAGGGGTTACACAGTGCCGTGTTTATTGTTTCATTTCTCTCAATGCCTCCCCATAACCCCCGCTTGGGACGATGCCGAGGCATTTACAAGAAAGGAGGGTTACACTGGGGCATGTGGATTAATCCACCATCTCTATGACAAACTACCTGACAGCGGCTAATGACGTTTGGCTTCCATTTAATTCACAAACAAAGAAAGCTTATTGGACGGTTTCTAGCGCACAGTGGAACTCAATAACGCAAGTGCTACAGGGGCGAGCCAGTATCATATGTCAACATCAACACAATGCATGCAACACAACAGCCCGGATCAGAGGAGTCTCCGAATTTAAAAAAGGCATGTCATTAAAGAGGAATAGATTTCGATCTGCTGCCTTAGCTGTATCCTTGAAGGGTTGATGTACGCTCCATAAAGATTACTGTTTTATTGACTGAAAGCACAGCCTGGGTCTCTTCAGGCTGCAGGGCACATCGATCTGTAGCCCCTCATTTACTGATTAGAGGCCCCCCGGCCCGGCTTCCTGAGTCCACGGGTTAACTAGCCGGTCCTTGGTGCAGCAACAGTATGCATTGTATCACAAATCATAATCACGTGTCAGTTTTAACAGAAGATGTTGTAGGTGTGAGAAACCCCAAAAAGCACTAAATAACTGGTAGTGCTTTTGGGTTTTTTCCACTAAAGCATGACTTATTCTTGGTTTTCCATGAGACACACTTCCAAAATAAACAGGCTTGGACAAGGAGGTGGAAATATCAGAGGGCAGAGAGGATGTTTCTCTACCTCCCATTTACTGGGATGCCACAAATTTGTCTGAGAAGTGGAAGGGTGCGGCCCGGAGGAGACTGACGTGTCTTAACATGTTGGTTTGGGTTGGTTGAATCAGGACCGTCATTTTAATCAACTGAACATCCTAACTTCCTCTCTGGAGAGTCATTCTCACACCCACATGGTAATCTATGGCTGACGTTAAAATCAACATGAGCCATATGAGAATGTTTTCTCTTTTTCAGCTTCAGTTTGAATTACAGGAGCTCACTCGGCCTTTACGTTTTTTCCCTTTAGATATGTTAGCTCGGCAGAATTTCCTTGGTGGAAAAAGGAATATTTTGTCTAAGGGAAAGGGCAGTCGGACTCTGTTTTACATCTGGTCTACCTCAGATTATGAGCTGCTGACCTTATTACCACATCTGCACTTTTTAGTTTACATTTTACTCAGGGTGACCGCAGCTCGCTGGTATGAAAAGAGTGCATGTAATGAGATACAAGAAAAGGCAAGAATATCTGGAGCCATATAGGTGCATTTCATATATTTGGACTTTTTTCTGGTCACTTGGGGGCAACGGAAACAAGCTGTATTTGGAGTCACCATGTCTCTGGACACCTGATAAATGTAAATCCAATATTCATTCTCTTTTATTTAGCTCTGTTTAGCTCTCCACCAACACCTGAGAAAAACATCTGTGTCTTTAGCTGTTAAATGCTCCACTATGTTCACCAGCTAGTCACCAACTTTGTCTTGTCTGCCGTTTAGTGCAGGGGATGTGGCATGCTGTGCGATTTTTAGAGCTGAAAACAGCTGCCTGCTGCAGCTGGAGACAGTGCTGATGAGAGCAGGCCATAAAACCAACCAAAAGCTCCGTAAAGCTACGGGGAGCTGCAGAATGTGGTGATAATTTAATTATCTGTGGGTTCATCTTATCATCACTGCATGCGACTCCTTTCACATTGTTGTAGTTACTTCATCCATAATTAATGTAAGAATATTGATTATAGCAGCTTTAAGTTAGTTGTGACTTTTGTTGCTTACGGAATCTATTTATTTATCTAAATAGATTTGTTACCTATATAGATTTGATAAGTGTATTAAATATCGGATCCAGATCTGATTAAATGCTATTGAACCCCTAGCCTACTTGGTAGCTATTTAATGTAAGCAGTAGCTCACGACAGGCCGTGGTATGTTGTGATTATATCACAGCTAAGGGGCATTGTTCGGCCTGACTGCATGCCGTTTAGCAGGTGGATTTTTTTCTGGAGATGGGCACTGCTCAATCCACTCCTCCGAACAAGTTAGCCTTAGACATTTTTTTGTGGGTTTTAGCTCGCTAACTTCTACTTTGTATCTGTACCCTGTTCCGTGTTGGCAGAAGTGATCGTCCCATGACCCTGTCGCTCAGCAACCATGACAAGACATTTCATGTTTTTCTCTCAGACGTTGAGTGCAAAGTGAAAGTGCAAAGGAATTAGGCATCATAGCCGTGGTATGTGGTTTTATATCACGGCTATGAACCAATCAGATTGATTTGAACAGTGAACTCCACTGTGCTTAAGGTCAATTACCTCCCTTAAACCTTTAACTAGTAAATTGTACAGCACACTGCAAAGATGTTGCAGTCACAGCTGGAAGGAGCCGTTTCAGAGGAGGGGACATGGTGAGTCAGCAACACAGTAACATCCTGAAACCAAACCTGATAACAGGATGACATCCTTTCCCTTGTATTATCTGGAACTGGGCACTAAGAGCGCAGTCATCATCGCCGCTGTGAGTTACACAGGAGGGCCAGTGTGAGTGTGACAAGTTTACTTTATTGTCTGCTGGTCCTCCTCTTAAAGCTCTTAAATAAACATCTGTTCAGCACAAGGTTAAGTTGCTTGCTCCTCAGCATCATGTCTAAGCAGCTTTGAGACCTTATCTTGGCTGTTTCTTAGGTGGACACAATACAGATTAATGAGCAGCGTAGCCAGAAAAGCCAGTTTGCTGTTTTGGGTTTTTTTTGCGATTACTTTGCATTTAATGATGAAACACAGAGGAATTCTGTGTAATAAAACGCAATTGAGATTCATAGCTGCTGCACGGTGCCTGGTAATGATCCCAGAGGGGAATTCTGCATTTTTATTTGCTTTACCATAAAAACGTAACTCAGCAACGTCCTGCGCCAGGACAACAAGATAACAATACATGTGACTGGATGGGAGTGTAAACACAGGACAAAGAAAGAGGAGATGGGGGGGTTGATAGAAGTGGACAGAGAGGAAGGGGTGCACGTGATAAGGAGCAAGAGGCAAAGATAATGCATGCATTGAATACAGTGCAGCTCTGTATTCACATACAGCGTGACTGATGAGGGAAAAGCCGTCTCACGCTCTGTGCATCTAATAGGCTTTAATGATGGCCTCTCTCAGCCACCCATTCTGTTAACAGGTCTAATGAGAGCAAACAAGCTCTTCACGAACAAAACAGATCATCAGAGGTCCTGCTATAGGTTTCATTGAAAAGATGTCAACAGGATGCTCGACATGAGCAGGACAATCAGCGGGAATGTGCTGCGAGTCAGAGAGATGTTGGGATTGGACGATTCAGAGGCACGTAAATGAGAGAGAAGCTAAAGGGCCAAAAGGTTCTGGCGGTTTATAAAGATGACAAATCACATACATTTACTTAAATATTAGGGCTGTGTGTATTGGCAAGAATCTGGCGATAAGATAGGTATCATTATAGAGGGGTTACGTTTCAATAAATTGTGATATATTGCAATACTGTAAGCGAGGCCAGAATATTGAGATTGAGAATATAGACTTTTTTTTGCAATCAGAACAGTGGGTTCTGCATTTGCATTTATTACAGTCCCTGTAACATCCAACATCAGAGCACTACCTTGAGAGGGCACATACACTGAGAGGTTGCATCTCTTTGCAAATGAAATAAAGTATTGACTGATTTAATCTTTGAAAGTAAACTATTAATTAAAAATCAATACAGTTTTTTTGAGAATCGATATCACAAAACATCGTATTGCGATATTCAATATATTCGATATTTTCTAACACCCCTATTAAATATACAGTGCAGTTTGATAAAGATGTATTTTGACTCTATAAATAAGAGGCACAAATAAAACACAAACAACTCTCCCTCCCTCCCAGCACTGTGCATCAGCGTGAGTGTGACATCAGACTACAGAGCAGCAGCGTCGGTACCCCAGTGTACGAGCATCAATGGCTCCATGTTACATACTTTCCATACTCACACATTAGGGCTGGGCAAAAATATCGTCTTAGATTTTTAATATGGCGATATGGCATAAGTGATGTTGTCTTTTCCTGGTTGTAAAGGCTACATTACAGTAAAGTGATGAAATTTTCTGAACTTACCAGACTGTTCTAGCTGTTCTATTATTTGCCGTTCCTCACTTAGTCATTATATCCACATTTCTGCTTATTATTTATCAAAAATCTCATTGTGTAAATATTTTGTTAAAGCATCAATAGTCAACCCTACACATTCATCCATCCTTTTATTCATCTCTCACGTAGGGTTGCAACTGCTTATTATTTTTGGATTATTATTTTTCAGATAAATTGAGTAATCTCTAAAAACCAAAAGGTAATTCAACTGACAATGATGTGAAACAGATAAAAAGGAGAAAATGATCACACTTGATAAGCTGGAAAGAGTGTTTGGTATTTTTGCTTAATAAATGACGTAAACAATTATCAAAATTGTTGGTAATTAATTTCATGCCCACTAATTTCCGCACCTCTCTCATGCATGCACGCCAGCTCACCACACACCTGCAGCGTCTGACAACGTAAACAGCTGCTGCCTCCGTTACAGAACCTATATGAACCTGCACCTCACAGCCAGAGAGATCACACACACACACACACACACACCTTCCGAGTGGAGCCCACCTACCTCCACACACATCTGTCTCCGGGGTTGGCCCGCAGTACGGTATGAAACGAGGTCCGGGCTCTGATGACAAATTGCTACTGAAAGGTAAGGTGACCGTGGTTGCTGCTGGAGAGCTCGACTGGATCTACGAGAGACTGGGAACCTCCATCTGACTGATTTACTCTCCACTAATCAGCACATTCCCCTAAACGTCAATGAAAAGAGGAGGCTCTCCTCACACACACAGCACCCTCCCCCTGTCTCACTCACTGCCACACTCTTTCTTTGAATCTCTCTTTCATTAGTCTCTCTCTCTCTCTCTCTCTCCACCATCAGCTGTCCTCTCGTTCTCACCCCCCAACATGCCTCCACCCTGGTCTGTGCTCTTTTATTCAGCTGCTGTGTTGATGTCTATGGTTCAGTGGGGACACGTTCCGAACCTGCGTGTTGCAGCGCTGCAAGGTCACCGATAGTTGTTGTTTTTACTCTCCTCTCCCTCTTCAGGACACATGGTGTTGCCGAAGGGGAAATCTGAGCTCTCAACCAGAACACATCCTCAGACAGCCTGAGCACAATCCAAAAATGTAGTTAGATAACAGGTCATCTGACAACATGAGAAATCAGAATACCATTAACATAAAGGTCTGAGTTTGACAGTCAGAAACAGGTGAAAAATCAGCGACCGTATATCCTTCTTATTCGGCAAAAAGTGTGAGAGTACAGGATGTGATTGTGGCGTTTTTACACTGAGAGAGCTGACACTGTATCTGGAAGTAACACTGTCTAAGATTGCCGTCCTGCAAACATCCACCTCTCTACGTTTCCTCTGCTTTTGTGTGCGGCTCAGGCCAGTTCTGTCCAGTTGGCCGTAGCTGATGAAAACATGTCAATACTCACAGAGTAGAGATTCTCAGAAATGAGCCAGACATTTGGTGGTTCTATGATTTAAATAAAAAAATAAAAACTGTGGGCTAGATACTGTTTTTCCTTTGATGCTCTATGCGTTTTTGCAAGAATAATTCAGGACAGAAATAACAGATCTGTGAGTCATTCTACTAAAAAAATAATACCTTTTTTTCTCTCCAGTAAAATCATTATTATATCAGAAATGTTAAGTAAGCCTTGGCAGTAAATCTCAATAGCATCCATCTGGGAGGAGAGCCAGAGAAACAGGCTACAAGGCTGCAGCAGCCTCTGTGGGACTCCAGACAAGGCAAGATCCCCCATCTGCCTTAATTTGTCTTCTCTCCACTCACCGATGGCTCACAGTGGAATTAAGGATGCTCATTTATTTGACTTGAAATATCCCCCATTGTTTAATTACTTAGCTGTCTGCCCTTGACTAACTCATGCACTAATCAATTGACTGATTTGATGGTAACTTTGTCTACTTCTTTATGACAAATGCAGTCAAAGCCATGTATAGACTATCCACACACACACATTCAGCAGCACATTCACATATAAGACGGCTGTTCTCTGCCCTGAAGTCTCTCTACCAACAGATGGCGGTAGTGCACAGTCATCGCTGGCTGCACTGAGACTGATTTAGGGTTTAGGGATATATGGCTGATCAAAGGACTCCCACTCGTCTTTATCAAGAGGGGGGAAAGGAAACAAGTTAATGTAAAGTAGAGCAGCAGTGGGAGGGTTACTGTTTTTTGAAAAAGGGGGAGAAAATATGCAGGGAGAAAGGAGTTAGAGGAGCAATGGCTACATATTGAATGAGAGAGGAGATATTCTTTAGTCCCGAGGGAGCTCATTTAAGCTACAGGGAGACATGTTCGGGTCTGTATGAGGAGACAGGTTGTATCTCTTAGTCTCATTTGTCAGAAATGTCTCTGAGAGTCTCAGAAGTGGCCCTTAATTTGAAAGGAACTGTCTCCGATGTGGGTTAAAAGCCCGGAAACAGTAAAAACATGTGCTTTCGCACTATAATTCTGTTACTAAGAATTATAATAATGATACTGATAATTATCAATAATTCAACTCCTGTGCACCAATGGTTCATTATCTGTGGTCAGACTAATTGCAGCCTAAAGGAATAAAATCAATACACAGACAGACAATATCTGTACGGTATGAATGAACCTCGGTGAATGATGTCACGGAGAAGAAAAGTCACGTGACTACGGGAAACCTGAGCGATACACACATCAGATGATGTGTCTCGGTGGACGCTGCCTCCCTCGTAGATTGAAAGCAGGATTTATCACAATTGCATGCACGTGCACAGATCTCCGAGGCCAGTTGTCAAGGCAACAGCTAAGGCTGACAGAAAAAAAAAAGAATGCACTGTCCGTCTCGTTAGAGGATATAGACGTCTGCTGTGTACGTGCAAAAAACACAGACCTGCATTTACACACAGCTCAGAGCAATTAGTCCAATCAGGATAAACATTTAATGACTGTTTACCATCCACAGTCCCAGCCTCCCTGACAGCATGGTTATTTCACTCTCACGCAGGGACGTGTGCCGATTTCACAAATCCCGAGCCCACGCAAATGCATGCAAAAAAATTCAGTTCGTGATCAAATATTTATTGATGAAAAAATGATAAATTCTGCTTTTAATGATCCAATGTACGCCCCCTGATGCACAATATTAGCATTGAGAGTCTTGGACAATGATGTTCTAATGTTTAGTCTTCTGCCAAGAGCAACATTTCATCTTTTATTCACCTATTCATCGCAGGCTGAGACAGAGCTGAAAGCCCCCAAAGGGACCACTCTGTTTTATAGAGTAAATGTGCTGTCGTGCTATTATCAACTCCCCCCAGCGTGACCCTACCCCACCTCGCTCATTTCTGACATAAATCAAAACACACTCTGGATAATGAGGGTCTGCTTTGTCACTGAAAAGAGTCGGTGGATTAGCAGCAATTACCAACTCTGAGCTCTGGGGGCTCAGCTTGCTCACAGCTGTTCCTCCAGTGGTGCAGGTACAGGACAGTGTACATGCACTGATTCCCATTCAAAGCAAGGCACAGAGACAGATAAGCGACAAAGATGTGAGGACCGCGCAAGCGCCATATATTGCCAGCCTTCAGATTCTGCAGCAGAACACTAATAAGCTGGGCTCTAATTTTTGCAAATAATGAGCTGTTCTTTTTTTAGTCCGACTCTGCGTGTGCATACAAATTTGTATGTGAATCAATCAATGCATGTGTGCATTTTTTGCAAAAGCGTGCACATGGCCAAACGACTACAAGGTGCAGAGTGTGTATAGAAGAGCTGCAGTGCAGCAGCATGAGCTCATCACTCTACTCTTCTCCCCCTCCTCCTTCTCACCCCCCACCTCGCATCCCCCCCATCCCGCACCCTCCTCGCGCTCGCCATTACATAAGTTAATGCAGCACACACCCTTATTATTCTCCAGGCAGGCACTGTGAAGAGATGCAAAGGAATATGTCATCAAAAGTAGAGTATAGCGGCAGAAAAAGCCACAGAAAGAGACAGCGCCTGTGTTTCCCTCTGAGCTTCCAGTCCACTCATAATAAAGAGTGGAGCTACACATGTTTAATCATAACACGCTTTAATCATAAAACGTGTACAAAAAGGGGGAGACGTTTTTTCCTGACATAATGCATCTTTATTTCGTACTGTACTGTGTGCACTTTCCTCATCAGACACCTCAGTAAATGCCCTGAACATGAAGAGCGCTCTCTCTCTAGAGGGTGGCATTCTTCAGCATTAGAGTAAACAAACTGGCTTCCTCGGATGATTAGCATTTCAAAAGCTGTACGGCTTAACATGAGCAGAGTAGATACTGCAGCAGAGGCAATGTTCCCAAATATATTTTCCCGTCATGTTTCCACCCTGCAGCAATAGGAGGTGAAGAGACAAGCCTTTCCCTTACGGCTACACCACATTAGCCCGTTTATTACTGTCATCATCACATGTCCTTTCAGCAAACAAGGCAGAACACTGTTATTCTTAAAAAGGGTGATATAAAAAGTAATGTAAAGAAGAAAGAGATCTTCCCACACAATGCTGATGTCCCTGTGGGAGAGACGCCGGTGTAAATTATTCAGCGGTGTGGACATTGACTGCAACTTAAGCATAGATTAGAAAAAAGCCTTTGCATATAAAATGCTTTCAAGTAAACCTCAGATACTGTAAACCAAAGCACAAACACATAGCAAGCTCCTTTTTCTGGTCATGGGCACATCCATAATGATGCACCCCACTGTGGAGGCCAGCCAATGGCAATAAGCCTGAGGACACAGATTGTTGCAGTGTAAACCTATTTTCCACTGGATACACATTTGGACAAGCATGAGTACAAAAATACAGTTTACAAACATGTGAGCGGAAATATCCTGAATCAACTATGAGCACCTACATTTGGGCTTGGCACCAGTCTGTGTGACTGCGGTTCACCTCTGTAGTCTATAATTCCTAAAGGAACATTACTATGAATTTAATCTATTCAGCACCAACTCTGCAAGGCCAGAAACCCAGTCCACTTTTCTGTTGAGGCTAACTGCAACTTGAGATCTCCATCATCCTGACATTTCTGACCAGAATACGGCTTCAATCCTAGACACGTCTAAGCTTTTCCACCCCGGAGAGTATTTTTTAACTCACCACAGTGGAACTGCAAGCTCGCCTTGGCAGGTTGCTACTTTTCCATTACAAGCAGTTCTCCCCCCCCCAAAAAAAAGATCTCACTTGTCGTAAAGCCAGCGTACCGAAGCAGGGCACCAACAAAGGGGTCAGTGCCTGCTCTCATTTGATCTACAAGTATGATTTTCAGTTCGGTTCAGGCTAATGTTCCCAGAGTTCAATCCCATTTACCTATTATGAAGCAGTGCAGTTCTGTCAGGCGGCGTTTAACATCCCAGTTCACTCAGATGAGACTCCACAGAGCTACTCCGTCCCATGGATATATATCCACTATGGGACGAGGAGGCACTAGTGACAAGCTCCAGATCGGCACACATTAAATAAGTAATGCTGTCGGCGTATACTCTCTGACACAGAACCAGAGTCATATCAGATGTACCCTGATGTCTACGGTGTCACTGTTACTGGATACCTGCCTCGGTCATGAATCGCCTCGTTGCTTTAGTCTCTCAGACATTTAGCAGGTTAGTATTAACCCATTCAGGAGATGGTTACCTGCATATTGTTCTTTTTGCTTTGTTTGTTTTGTTTTCTTTCACCATGTTCCATCCAGGAAAGTGGGAAGGGGGATATAAAAGGATAGACAGCACAGGGAGAGGGGATCTAGGGACTGGATGAGTGAGGAGGAGCTTACTGTTACTGACAAAAAGTGGCCCAATCAGAGCACAAGGTATCACCAAGTGTCATAAAAGTAGCCCAATTTAAAATTTTCATTTAGGGAAGGGTGTTTTCGGTCCTATCGCGTCTGGTCTTCTGTTTTATCAGTGTAATTAGAGGTAATAAAATAAGATAAAACTCTTTCAGATAATGTTGCATTAAAGGTGCTCTATATAATATCCAGAGCTTTAATATAGAAGCAAACAACTATTTGCTATGTAAAGATATAGAGGAGTAATGTCTACCTGAGCAGAATCTACCTGTGTGTGTTGAAATAAGAGCTTCTTTGTGCTTTGTTGACATCCCCGGGCCGGCCGCACATGCTTTTAGTGCATGTGAGCGTGCCCCACTGGATAGCTCACTGCTGCTCTGCACTGCTCTCATATGGCGGTTATAGCTGATAACGCCGTCCCAACCGACAGCGCTGTTGCGGAAGCGTAGAACCCATCCTCGGGTTCCCTCTCACGTTAACACTGTTAGCTCTGTCAGCAATGTTGCCGTTGTTTGGGCTGTTAGCACCGTTAGCTACGAGCCGCCGGTTCAGCCGTCGCCATGTTGAGAGCCATGCGGCTTTAGGCAATAGATAAGCTTCCAATCTCACATTTAGCACCTTTGAGCGTAAAACGTTTTCAGTCATATGAACCGATTTAAGCCTTTACACATCTTTTATCACAGAGCTATGACAGAAGAATAATTGGCAGGAAAAAAAGTTTAAACTTTTTTGAAATAAATTGAAATGATATTTGGTTTTGGCCAATTAATTGTAATATAGCCTAACTTTTTGGAAATAGTGGGATTGGTGATAAAGTTATTTATTATTTATTTATTATATGTTAAAAATGTATTCTTTTTTAAATTTATTTGAATTTATTACTAATTTATTGTTTCAGATTTCTTAAACATCTACATATGATATTGGCCTCAAAAATGTTTCTAATGTTCAGAGTTATGTTCATACGGCATGTTGGTGGATGACATATAATGATGATATAAAGAACCTGCCTGTATATTTGCTTTGCCTGCCAATAAGGAAAAATACAAATCATATCTAAGAAAAACAAACAGTAACAACGATTAAAAAAACAGATAATATGAAAGGCCTGTATGTTTGGAGAGGTCAACACTGTGTGAGTTACAGTGCTTTTGAGGTTCCCTGCAGGCTACATGATTAGAATCACAGGCTGAATGTAACAGAAATGTACAACTGAAGATATCAAATTGGTCAATCAATCACATAATCCCATCTCTGTGGACTGAATAATAATAGAAAGAAATCTTTCTAATCTTTTTTGCTGGTTTCTGTGTTCATTCAGAGAGAGATTTGAATCCTGCATGTCAGAGGACGTTCCTGCTGTACACTTCTATGCTAAGACAAAGTTAAGAGATAATAAGGCTTAAAGGAGATGAAAAAAAGAATGGCCAGATTATTCTTAAACCTTCATTATCGAAGGCACGTCCTTGATAAAGTAGACTGCCCTGAAAGACCTTGAAAATGTCTTCACTCTTCACTCTGTCTGGGTGCCAGTGATAATATATTTCCGTGGTTCTGGAAAGGAAACCATCAAGCTTGAGCATATAGACAGGAATGTTATTTGATCAGTCGAACGTCAGAAATATCTGCACAGCCTGCTGCGGTCGGTCGGAACGACAACCGCCACTTATCCTGCAGGCCACGGCTGTCCACACTGGTCTGTGCCAGATGGTCTCCTACCTTATAGTTCGGCTGGTTATGCAGTACTTCCACATCGCATTCCACATGGCAGTGACATCACCGGAGGCATCAGACATGCCCGAAAAAAGTGCACATGGCACTAAAGGGAAGTTTAAAAAAAAAAAAAAAAAAAAAAGTTTTAAAAACTGCAGCAACTCCCCTTAAAAGAGCCACCAAAAGTACAGTCTGTGCTCACTCCCTTCACGACCACAAATTACACCCCACATCCTTCACTTTCCATGGAGAACCCACAGAGAAATTCATTCTTTCGCTGCTAAAGTTACTCTGTCTGTGCCTTTTCGACGTTCTCCCTGCCCTAGTTTATGTTGGGCTCAGAGTTGCTGCCTGATGACCAAGTAAGGTAAAGGCCCAGTACGTATAGCAGAAGAAAATCATCCCTCTTCTTAACAAAAGCTCTCCACCCACAACGAAGCGCTCACCAGCCCTCTTTCTGCTCTCTGCAGACAACCCCTTCCTTTTTGTTCCGTCCAATGCAATCTTTCACTCATCTGCTGCTCCCCAACAGTGATGGGCAGGGCCTGTGTCGTGTATTTGATGTGTATGCTTGTGTTTATGACTGTAAGAGAGAGAAAGAGAAAGAGAGAGAGACGGAAACAGAGAGATAGATGGAGAGATAGAAAGAGCACGAGAGAGCTTTCGGTCCCTGTGTGTAATGGTAATACTTGGGCACATGTCCAACAATCACACTGCTCTCAATGGGAAGGCCACGCAGGAGGGAGGCTGGGAGGGTGAACCCCAGTTCAGCAGCTGGGAGAGGCTGTTTTGAGTTACTACTCTGACCTTGCTTTTAACAGCACAGTTTCAGTTCTGGGATACAATCTGACTGTGTTACACTGGAACCGGAGCAATGTAATGAGTTACACCCAATGACCAGGATGTTCCAGTAACTCTGCGGGATTAGACACATTATGAGTTGTCCACAGTGTGCGGAAAAAAAAGAAACAACAATCGTCCTGAATCCTTCCAAAGAGTCACAGACTGAGATCAGCCATTAGCAGCAGTTAGCAAAAGATTTAGTTAATTATTTAAACTAAGTAGGGCAGACCCAAATGCTTAGAGGCTTCAACCATTGCCATGGTAATCGACCTCCAAATCAGTATTCGAATGCTTAGTTTTTAGTTTTTTTTAAATATAAGTACAGTACGTAATAAAAAAGTATAAATCCCAAGAGAGCCCATTAAATAAGGAATATTCCCACAACATTATGATTTTTTTATATTCAACATGAATTATTATTAGTTGTTCTCAGACGTATATTGTTGTTTGTTGTGTGTAGAGGTGCGTGTGTGTACAGCAGTGCGGTAGCGGCTTCGAATACCTTAGAATATTTCTCACCAAAGCTGCAGAGCCCAAAAACTGGCATTCAGGACAGTCCTAAAACTAAGTAGACCACAAAGCTTCTGACAGTACTGTAACACTACTGGGGCTGTCCTTGACCAAAGAAATTCTTAGTCGACTAACACTCCTATGATTTTGTTGACTAATCAATTAGTTGATTTGATCAACACATCAAAGAATCACACAAAAGCACCATTTTAAATCTTGTGTTGGCCAAAGATGTGCTGATATGTTTCTTAGAAATAGATCATTCAGCATGAAAAAAGCAAAACAATTGACTAATCAACTAAAGAGACAGCCCTAAACACTACAAAATCAAAAATCTGACTGAAACGATGACGATAATACCATAAGCATTTGGTACTGAGGTAGCACCAACAGCTGGGGGGGTTCCCTGAAGCCTACGTTCAAAGAAGAGCTGCCAGCTGAATCGGTGATGCATTATTAATGAATCCCGGACATACTGCGTCCTCACCTTCAGAATACTAACGCTTATGACAAACTGTGTGTTTTTATATGTGTGAATGCATTAGCATATAGAGATGTGGCAGACAGCAGGCATGTGCACCTGAATTTTCACAGGTACTGGATCAGTGACTTCACGCCGCAGCTTGCCTCTGATTCAGACATCAAACATCTGCACGACGGGATGCCATGAAGGAAACCTTTGCAAACATAACCGGCGTTGGTGTAGCAGGAGGAAAATGGATCAAAATATTGTAGCTCTTTTCTGCACAACTGCAAAAACCAGGGATCTAAATTATGTTGAATAAGTAACAATTCAGAGGAATTAGAGTTCTTTGAGGCTGAGATTGCAGTTTGAAATACACACATGTGAAATTACAGAGGCCGATTGAATTAAAAATAAAGACCACCCAAACATTAAAGCACGTTTATATCGTGGATAATCCATTCATATCTGTCTTTTTCTCTACATCTTCAACAGATAGTGGTTGTTTTGTGCAAAGCAGGTCAATGTGCATCTCAGTCTGAGGGGGTGAAGTGTATGTATGGAACGTAGAGCATCATATCTGTGAGTCCTGATAGGTGGTAAAAGACAGGAGAGGTTTATTTTTTAATGGTTTCAACACAGCAGCAGGGGAATGGGGGTGTGGGAGTGTGAGAGACGAGTGTCCACCTTTTAACATACCTGGAAGCTGCGAAAAAACATACATCAGTGGTAAAACCTCTCACAGAAAAAGAAACCATGATGTTCAAACTGTTAAATATCTTGCATCCTCTGATTCACTGCTGTGATTTATAGTTTTAAGTGTCACCAGGGGGACATTAAATCAAATCTGACGACATGATGGGCATGTTGCGGTGAAAGAAGAAGAAATCCCAAAACACATTATAGATTCATGAAAAAAATTGATGTCTTTGTCAACCCTGATGAGAGCTGCAAAGCTCGACTCAGTAATCAGGCGCAGATAACGCAGTAGGTGAAAGGTGAAAGAGGAGAGTTCCCAGTGGGACACAGATGAATGATTTCAGGCATCTAAGTGCTTTTCAGCGGCGCCAACGCTAAACAGACAAACTGACACAAACGAGATCATTCCAAGTGCCAAGTTGCTTAACCAAGTGCTCCTACAAAATAACAGTCCTAACCTGGTTCGCTCTGAGAAATCGATAATGGTTCAAGCCAGCTCACACGCTCTAATGTCTCTCTCAGTCAGTCAGCCTGTGTGTCAGCGTGCAGAGCGGAGCACCACGGCAGTTTCTCTCAAGTCATGCTAGAGTGTGTTTTAAAAATCATATGGATTTGCTTTAAATGTTGGGAGCGCTTCAGCACAGCCAGGCAACAAGCTGACATAACTCTGTGATAATTATAAGTTGTCCAGAAACACGTAGCGCCAGAAGGACAATAACCAAACATGACTGCAGCCATTTTTAAACCTACCTCTTGTAAAAGTTGTTGTGTGGGTGCAAACACAGCACATGCCAGTAATCCAGGCAAAACGCTTTGAACTTCCACATCCTCAGCTCAGACAATCAACAGGGCAGAAGAGCAGCAACATTAAAAAGCACCATGGCACCACGAGCAGCACGACCCTGCTCACTTCTTCCACCAGTGAATCCCTGGCACGGACGTGGGATCTGTCCTCCTCTGGAGCTCCAGCCACTGGATGACAGCCTGAGTGGTTTTTAACCCGCCCAGAACAACCACATCACTCTTTGGACCTGTCTCACCCAGGAAGCCAGACCTTTCAGGAACCCTCGATAGGACCGATTTGGACCCAGTATCAACGCTCAGGATCCACCTCCCGTAATAAGCTCTATTTCGGCTGCTTCGGCACTCTTTTAGCTCCTATCCAGGTCAGTCGGTCTGTCCTCTGTGCTGGTCCCTAAACACAGTGCGTCAAGCCCAGGATCCTCTGAGACATCATAGCTCCAACCGAAGCTCTGCACCGCTCCAGCATGCACAGGTAGAGGAATGTGTAGCAGCAGCTGATACGAGGAGGAATCCTCCAAAACAGGCAGACTCAACAGGGATGATCATCAATGGCCTCCTCCTCTGTCTGCTCCTCTGCTGCATGAAACTTTCTAATGAGGCGACAGATCTTTTCTCTCACTCCTCTTCAGCTTAACGCCATCCTTCTTCTCCTTTTCTCCTCTTCCTCCAGTCAAAATCCTGAACCTCCTCCTTCCTATCTCTGTCCCCACTTCTCCTGATCCTCCTGCCTCCTGCTCTCTCTCCGTCTCCCTCTCCCTCTTACAGCTGCTGCCATCTACACAGGACCTCCCAGAAATGTGCCGATTCTGGTTGCCGGGCAACACTACCGTACTACTGAAGCTTCAAATGGAAGCCCAGCGGAGCAGCCGGCGATTGGTTGGCGTTTCAGCAGGGAGGGGCTGCTGCAATGTTGTACGACCACATGAGTTTATATACGCATGCTTTGTTGAAATAAATATAAGCTTCAAGTGCTCTCATGTTTTCTCAGTGTCTCGCAATGGAAAGGAAATGCTGCTGTACTAGACTCATCAAGGTCATGGAGGCACTACAGGAAACACAAATGCACACAAATTGTTGAGCAGTTATGGTCAATAGAGTGATTAATGAAGTGAATTAAACTGTAAGATGTGAATGGCAGCGATATGCAGAGAGAATAAGAGGGTTAAACATGGGTCAAATAAGTGTGTGTCTTCATTAGAAGCATTTCCAAACGTGCTGCAGTGCTTATAAAGCTTATAAAGACTTATAGACTCTATAGTACGTTGCTCTCTTTTCTTGCTAAAAGGGTTGTTTTGCACTTGAACACCAGCAGCACAGTGCTGTCCTTTCTCTGCCTGAGATGCAGAGAATCACGCTGCAGTGCCACCCGGTCCCAGCAGTCATGGGAAAGGGGTGTGGAAGGGCCTCTCATCAATATTCAGCCGCTGTCAAGAGTCCAAACACTGAAAATGCTGCATATTTACACAAACAAGTAGAGTCGCGGCATATCGCACAAACACACAAATAAACAAACATGCATTAATGTGTGTGCATATTTACACGTAAACACACTAATTGCTATAGTTAGATCTGTTTCGTCTGACAAGTGATCTCCGCATGACTCTTTTCACACACCTCCTGGCACAATACGGGCTTCCTCTGTTTTTCCCAGGCCAAGATATAGAAAGACCAGAGCAGCACAAAGGCTATACTGAGATCCTGTGTGAAAAGCTAGGGAGGGGGGACACTAAAGGAATTAATTAATCTACACAACATTCATCAGCCTTTTGTCACAACTCCTCATTAACACACATCTCACAGAAAATGACCACACACGGACGTCTCAATCTTCATTGATGAAAAAATAACAGTTCACATTCTCTGTGTGATTATCTTCCTGTTTGAATGTCTGCACTCTGAATGTCAGTGCTTACACATCATTTGCTGGAAAGTAAAGACACATTTAGAGCAGATTATGAGATAATATTTAGCGATAGAGTCTAATGCCGGAGATAAACTCCGCCGACCGCAATTAAGGCTGCAGTTAAAAGGTAAGCGACTGCACTTAAAAAATATTTTTCTCACTATTTCCAAAAGCAGATTATGTCTCTGTTGTTCATGGTGGTGATTTACTCATGTGGTTCATACCAGATGTAGAACCCTTTTAGCTCCCTCTTTCTAATTCACGTCTGGTTGCCTTCGGTCGGTGGTGAGTGTGGCTGAAAACCCCGCTGTGTCAGTGAGCATAACATACTAGAGTCTGTCAAAGGCGTAGAAGAAGAGCAATTACTGCAGCACTAACTGGCAGAAAACACACAGGTGGCTCCCATTCAAGCACACATGACGGGCTATTATTTGTTTATGTAGGGGATGAAGAGATGAGCAAGTGTGTATACAAGATGATTTAATAAGTAGATGGATAGATAGCACAATATAGCATGCATTGTCATGTCCATATGTGTGGTGAACTGGTCACTTTTCACAATGCGTGCTTCCGCCTAAGTTTTGCTATCTGTGAGTCAACTTCTGCAGGCCGTCAGCGTTTGTCAGTGTTTGACAGGGGTTCGGTTACAAATTACTCATTTTTACATTTACAAATTAGACATTTTTCACCTTTTTAAAATAGGTAAGAGTGGAAAATGACATTTGGGAGGAACATGCAACAAAGATGCTTGACTGATTCAAATTGGGGACCTTACAACTACATGGTTACATGGTGCGTGCTTCACACTGTTTGGCCACCAGGACTCACCATTAGGGATGCACGATATCAGGCCTGATAAATTATTGGCCGCTAATAGGAAAGAAGAAGAGCAGCACGCTGATTAGAGAGCCAAACATGTCATCGTCATTGTGGATGTTATTCACAGTTTTCAGAGGAAGACAACACGATTACAATTTGCAATACAATTCTTTTGATGCACTTTACTAGAAAAAATAAATGAACATTTGAAGAGTCAGAACTGTTCTTTTTTTTTGTTGAGTTAACAATTGTGACGTCAGTTAGATTTGGTTAGGTCAGAGCTATGGAATATTAAATCATCCTCATCCATATCGTGCATCCCTACTCACCATTACTTTTGATGCTCTTTTCCACCTTTGCGATGCCTTTATATAAACCCTGAACACCAATGTCAGTGCATTTCTGCAGAGGTCAGACTCAAGGTCAATTATGAAACAGGTCACATGAAGCTACCAAAAGTATGTGTTTGTAAGTCAATAAGTATGGTGAGGATGTGGAAATATGACAGATATTTCCTTCCTTCCTGATTCCCCGTTGCACTGCAGGTGCATCAATATGAATCTTTCCACCGTTCCAGAGATCAAAAGGCTATAAAAGACAGATAATCATATCTGCTTAGCCATCAATCAGCATAAATGACCTCATTCAACAAGCTCTTGACTTCTTGTCTCCACATTGCTGCTGGTGCATCGTACTGCAGTGAACTGAAGTGGGCTGATATCGAGCCTTACAGCGCAGGGACCCCACTTCTCCCTGTGACTGACCGGGTCAATCACTGATAATCTGCCCTGAGGATTTCTCCATGACCTGCTCTGAGCTGGAGATGCGCAGTCAATACTATAAGCACATCAAAAGAAAATGGGCTGCTGCGGAAAATCCTCTGGTCAACGGTATGTGAGGAGGGGAGAAAGAGGTGGCTGAATGAAGAGAAGCAGACAGGGAGTCCTACCTATACACTGGAGAAACAATGCACGGATAAGAACCTGGATGCAAGAATGTAAAAGATTATACAGACATGCAAGAAGATGAGATTTATAGGTGAGGTGGCTGTCCTGCCCACAAAGAACCTGATTGGACTTAACCCTGACCGTTTGTCTGTCTTGTAAGGCCTTCCTGCAAACTGATCCATTCAAAAAGGGGACCAAAGAAGATGGATGGAGATAGCTTAAGATAATAATAGATCATAGAAAAAGAGCTATAGCAAAGTTGCACATAAATCCATGACAAAGACATCCTTATAACTAGGATTTAAAGTACACAGAGGAGCATAAGCTCATAATGTCTGTGTGAAGGACAGCCTGTCTGAAAGGATGTGTTAGAAAAGTTCACCCCCTGGTGGCAGATCAGAGTAGCGTCCCATGTTTGCAGAGCTCAGGGAGTCAATGAGCTGATGTGATCGGGGGAATGAGGAGTCTGATTCACTCTGACTACATCAGCACAACACATCATGGAAATTCATTTTTTTTCTTATTCACACCGCATCAGAGAAGCATTCAATAAATGGCAGATCCCGAGAGGGCCAATTTGTACATCTCTACACAAAAACAACACGCATTATTAGATCATTAAACACAGTTTATGTCAGCTGCATGGAAAACGCAGTTTAAAACTGAACATTAGGATGATTTGTGGTGGTGATTTATAGTGTCCAACCTCAACTCTTTGCACATGTGTCTCACTGATGTGTCACACAGTTGTGCTTCCCTCTTCTATTTGGGATAAAAAAAAACACAACTGCTGCAGTCAGCGGGGAGGTACCATTACTGGCAAAGAGGGAGGCACAGAAGCTCAAGATTATCTGACTAGCATGTTAGTTTATACAACAGGGACGGTAATATCATTTCATTACATGAAAGTTACAGCACAGTTGGCATGAGCACAAGCTCTTGCATCATGCAGATTGTACAGTACAGCTGTTTAGGCCCCCAGCCTGAACGCAGCCACGCAGAAGATAGGTGGAGGGGGAAAAAAAAGACAGAAGAGAAGAGAAGGAGGTTGTGTGGAGACAAAAGCAGGACGAGACAGAGAAAGACACATGAGGAAGAGAAGAGATTCATAATAACTCCTCCAGCTTTTGCTTTGTATTAAAGCAGAAAGCAAACAGCAAAGGCGAAGAAAAAGAGAACAAAAAAAAGAGGAAAGAAAATCCTTTGTGGCTGTTTGGAGGTGGATCCCACAGTCTTCAATCTCTGCCAGCTGTCTTGAAGGCCTTTCATAACCTAAGGCCGAGTGACAGAACTGATGGGGAGCGCCGTCTCCTCTGTCAAAGAGGGTACACACATAGACGCAGCACCAACAGCAGGCTGCGTTTGACAAAAGCACACAGCTCAATCTACTACGGAAGAAAAAGCGATGCTTGCGTCTTCTTTAATAACCATATATATGAATGATATGGCTTGTTGAATGATGGCTTATAACTGAGCCTATGTTAACACGTGACTATGATTCACCATTTAAAAACCCTGATAGGATTAACATGTCTTGTATGAAGTAAGCAAATACAGTGCGCACGGAAATCCTGAGTCATGATAACATGTTTAGAAAGTGTGTTAGCATGAGTCATATATATATGCACTCTGTAGAAATGACTTACAGCCATTTTTTCAATTATGATTAAAAAAACAGAAAACCATGGAAATAAGAATCAAATAACATCCTTGTGATATCTTGGTGTGGTTGTTATTATGTAACATTGTTGCTGATAAACATATCCTCATATCTTGTTTGTATTTTTTCCAGAGGAACAAAATGTTCTGGAGACGCATCCTTTTCTGATGCACCCGACTCTCCTCTGTGCTGTCGCTTCTGACGTTGCTGTTGGCAAAGGCAGGAGCTTATTATGGGCTGTTTCAAACCACGGGATGCATCAGACACTAGCTACTCCCCCGAGGAAACTTTAGCTCACTGAGATGTGTCCCTGAGAGCCCAACAGCTCCCGTTGGTTTGATAATTCTTACACATGGCTGAAACTCAACCACTGAAAGCTCACTGCCAGCCTACAGATGTCCAGCTGCTGAGGTTTTAGTGGGCAGCAGCCTTTAAGCTGACCGAGCTCGGCCTGAGCCAAGTTTGTGCTATTTTGGCAAAATGCTACAGTAGCATCGGTGGAGAAAATGGTACAGTAGGTTGTTTGACTTGGCAGACGGATCTAGTGGAGCTCTCTTTATCTCCGTGTTGTCAAAACACCTCCATGAGGTGATTCTTGACCCTATGATCCATTCTCATCTCTGCATGATCCACCATGCTCTACCGCGTTAGACTATTATTGCGCCTATTCTAATCGGTTCTGTCAGAACATTATTGATGGAGCATAAGACAAAATCTTAAGGTGTGAAAGTCCTGTTATCTGTCAAAACTATTAAAAGGTACAGTGTGTAACATCTGGCGACATCTAGCGGTGAGATTGCAGTCTGCAACCTCTCCCGTGTGCCAAGTGTGTGAGAACTACGATGGCCGACTTCAATAAGCGAATGGCCCCCTTCTAGAGCTGTTTTAAGAGTAGCGTAGGTCATTTGGAGAATAGCAGAGTGTGTAGCGTGTGTGTGTAAGTGCGAAGTGAATGGTGAAGCAAGAGAGAGAGAGAGAGAGAGTGGTGACGAATGTGTGTGATCTTTTTAAGAAAACAAGTGAGTTAGTTTAGCTCTGAGAATATCAAGTGAATGTACAGTGGAAGTTGAAGTTGGTGCAGAAATAAATGCTCCTCAGGACCAACAGAGGTTTCCCGAGGTCTTGTTTCTCGGCGGCTGAGACGGGGATTAACTCTGGAGTGAGTACTGTCATCGTTCTGGGCTACTATAGAAACATGGTGGCCGGCTCCGTGAAGACGACCCGCTCCCTATGTAGATATAAACGGCTCATTTTAAGGTAACGAAAACACAATTCTTATTTTCAGGTGATTATACACTAAAGAAAACTTACTTATTACTACTATATTCCATTTCTGCCAATAGATCCCCCTAAATGTTACACACTGGTCCTTTAAGAGATCAATAAATAAGCTATACAGTCCTTGGTATAATGACTGCTTTAATGACTATAATCACATCCACTTCACAGATGACAGTAGCTATCAGACAAGTGGAAAATCAAAGGGTTATTATGCAGACAGGCCTTGCACATACAACATGTATCCCTGTTTTAACTAGTGACTCACTGCCAGCTCTGTAACGTCGTGCCCCCATCCACTGATGCTATATGAACTGACAGCATGCTCTGTGCCAACCCATGTGCTGGCAATGCGATACACTGTATTGCAGTTGTTGTTGTTGTCTCATGCAATAGCAGCATGCACCCTACAGTTACAGTCTCCGGTGGAGGCATAATCAGAGCAATGCCGGCAGTTGTCTTAGTCTGCAAACCGAGCACACTGCGCTGTCAAAGGCTCGGGCTCAAAGTGAAGGAATGTGTTGTCAGTGCCTTACAGCTCCGGTGGTGACGCACTCTCTTTTTAATCAGCGCTGGCGTCACTTGAGCAGAGGCATTGCATTAAGAATCTCTCAGCCAATAATGGGAAATGGGCATTCCTGCCGCTGTAACGGCTTTATGGCATGAATGCCCTCTGAGAACACATGACATTATCTCAATGAAGGGCAAAGCCCATTGATGTTTATTAGCCACCTTGTCCGTGCAATGTTATATATTCAGAGTACAGCGAGGTGAATATGAATCCCAGAAAAGAATCCACGCTCAAAGATCAAACCTCCTGGATGGTAATGTCACGGAAAAAAAGACGTGCACATCTCAACTCCAATACATATCTTTCATGATCTGGAATTACAAAAATTTGCATATTAGTAGAAAGCGATTATCCCCTTTTACGTGCACGAGCCATGTTAACAACTGCTGAACAACGAAGTTAGGGCACCAACACTGGTGCAGAGTATCTACTGGACCGATCCATGTCATAACCACTCGGAGGAAAACCAACTCAAGGGCTGTGGATTTAGCAATACCGTTATGGTTTGATCATTATTTCAGAAGACACAGTATGTGCAGTGTCAACATATTGGTATACGGTATCTCTCCCTGCTTAACACATGGCAGCACATTAACAGACCTGGTTTGATTACTTATTGTCGTTTTTTTTCTTAGTATGCTTGCATTTTCAGGGCACACACATTTGTTCCACTGTGCTAAACTGAACAAACACGTCTTGTCGTATTTTAGAGTGTTCTGCCCAAGGCGACCTCCGCATCCCTTGAGGCCCTCAGAGTAGTGAAGTGTAGTATCCTTAAAGGCCAAGAAAGCCTTTGGCCAAGTCCAGGTTATCCTTCTCTTGGCCTTCCAGTATTGTACAAACACAGCATTAGTATTCCAGAGGGACTTGGGCTGCCAGCGATGATGAAATGACATTTACAACAGAACACACTCATCCCGCTCCAGCTCCTCATTAAAGGAGGAGGCACTGAGAGCCTCAGTCTGTTTGACAGACAGTCAAGACAACATATTAGTGTCAATCGGCGGCACATGTCCTCTGTCCCCCTACAACAACAACAACAGCGACTGTTTCACAAAGTCATCGATTTGCACCACACTTGCACTGATTTGCACTGAGCTCTGCCTCTCGGCCTGGTCATGTGACTTCCTGTGTTTAAAGCTCTCGCTGGACTAAAGCTGGAGGAGGAAACAGGGAGAAAAGAAGTCGGACCAATATGTCCAATTGCTTATTATGCAACAAGAAAAAACGGAATGAAGCATGTCATAAAATTATAATTACTGGAACACTAAAGGAACTTGAGAATCTGAGGAATGCATTCATGCATTCATGCATTCATGTGTGCTGTACACATGGAGACAAGACAGAGATTCAAGCCGGTGGATGGCAGGAGCAGATTGCCCGTGAAGGACTCCGTGGAGACCCGTGAAGGTCTCATATTCATTAGGATGACTGATCCCCATGTATGGCATTATATCATGACATGACAGGGTAATTCAGTTCGGCGCTATGCACCAGCTGTTAAGTACATGTGTGGAAAATTCATGTACATGGTTACACTTACAGGGTTGTGAAAATGATGCAGACTACACACACTACAGTGAAGAAAACAAACTCAAATGTGCCTCTGCAGAGATATAAGGTAACAGAGTGCTTATTCAGCTAAATACTGAAGGTGTCGCGTACTAGGCAAGGGGTAGATTCTGTGCAGAAAATTCTTGTGCAGCACCGTACCAAAAATACAACCCTAACATAACGCAAATCTAATTCCGTCCAACCTTTCATCACGGCAGATCTGACACATGATTTACTGAAGCAGAGACGGGAGCTTTCCACACAGACTGTAGGACTCATCACCGTCCCGAAAATAACAGCTCAGACTCAGCCGCATTTCACACACACACACACACACACACACACACACACACTAGCAACGCCACACATACACATCGTACCAATCACACAAGAGAACACACTCACACCCACAACTATACGGCAGAAGCTGCGAGGAACTCATGTGCCCAGTGAGAGCTGTCACAGCATCATCCAGAAATGAGTCATTTTTCTCAGCCGCCAGAGGCTCTAAAACCATCACTCACATGACTCTGTTGTGATTTCAGTCACAATGGTGGGCAAATACAAAACAACACTCATCACTTTGTATGAAGACACATGGCGGTAATTCATCAAGGTGACATTTTTCACAGAAAACAAGCGTCTGTTCCACCTCGCCGCCCCTCCTCTGGCGAGAGATGTTGTTTACTAGGAGCACAGGAAGGGAACATGAGAGGACGGAGCAAGGTCTGGATGCCATAGGTGACTCAGCATAGACACTGGAGAGGAAGACGCCGTGCTTTCCTCCACCACCACCACCACCCACTCCACTGCTGTCTCCATGAATGGGAGCTACAACCAGTGCCGCCCCAGCAAGGCGAGCCCTCCTGTGCCGTCCTACCCCGACAGCATTCATACAGAAACACGCTACTCACATGTCGTAGAGGCGGTAACCCATGGCAGAGCCCGGTCTGCTCGGGTGGGACCCCGGGTCTCGCGTTCGCCTGGGGTCCGTGCTGCTCACCACGGCGCGCCACACGCTTGGTTTGTCCATCCTGTGTGCTGGTCAATGGGACTGCGTGACTGAGACGGCGTGCGCACACAGGGCTCACTCACTCTCCCTCTCCCTCCCAGTCACAAACACAGGCAGCCAAGGAGCAGTGTGTGTGATGTAACGAGGAGCGTCCAAGAGGCTGGCGGCTGGTGGGGAGGGGGGTGGATGGTGATGGAGGAGGAGGAGGAGAAGGGTTGGGGGCGGGGGGGTCGTAGAGCCAAGAAGCTAGAGGAGCTGCACTGATGACAAGCCTCTGTTTTAAAGCATGGTGGTTGATTCTTTACTGGTGCCGGTGTTTGGGGAGGTTACATAAAAAGCAAGAGGACACAACCTGCAGGAGAGCTACTGCGAGATTACACTGCTTCTCCTAAACACGGAGGAGCATCTGCATACGCCTCTCTCCACCCTCCATCTCTCCTCAGTAGTACAGTCCTCAGCAGGGCCACACGATTGGCTCCTTGGTCTCCATAGAAACAGGAGGATGTGTCAGAGGTAGGGCTCATTATCATGCCTTCTCTCCCCTCCCTCCCATTTTGTTTTCACTCCCTCTCTCTCTCTTCCCATTTCTCTTCTTCTCACATACTCAACCCCCCCCCCTCCCTCTCCACCCTTCTCTCTTCTGAAATCAATGCACTTTTCTCTGTAGTGTCTTTCAAAACAGATGAGGCTTTACAGCCCAATGAGGGATGAGGCTTTCCAGTCCAATGAGGGATGGTGCAAACAGGTAAAGATGCTGCATATCTCTGGTTAATTATGTCTGCAGAGGAAAGAAACACTGCAGAACTAAGACAGAGATGAGACAACGGAAGCAAACACATGACATAATCAGAAGGAAAACAAGTCATCTGATAACAAGGAGTTACAGACTGTGTTTCTACAGTTCTGGACTTGCCAGAAGTTAGAAGATATGTGGCTTGCACAGACGTTGCATCATGTACAAGTCATGCCAAAACCAGAAAGGAAGTGTGAAATATGAAGCAGAGATACGGCAACATTACTGAAGATTCAATCTTAATTCAGGGGGAAAATTGAAGTTTGAAGTTTTGTCTTCAAAATAAAAAGAAAGTGTACACAATGTACTGTACTGTACTGTACTGTGTCCCTATTAGGAAATAGATGGTACCGTTGTTGACACCTTCACCAGGTAACAGCATGCAAAGCAGGATGGTAGGTAGGCAGGAGAGTGTCTATGGAGACAAGCTCTCATCAGGACTTTATAAAGCCACACACACACACACACACACACACACACACACACACACACATACACACGCAGTGGGCTAGAGACAGAAACCCTGGGCTGATGGCTTACAGTCTCCAGGGGAGGATGCGTTTCACTCCGGGCAGACTCGATGGCACACAGCAGCGCTGTTCGATGTATCGAGTGTAAACGCCAAGGTGACTAGCGCTGTCAGACCTTTGTCTTTTTCTTAATGAACTTGTGTAGTGGCTAATTGTATATGTACGTCATCTCACTGCAATTACACTGGCTGTGTAGTTTGTAATTATCAAGCACAAGTGCTGATCTCTCCAGCTCTGACATGTACTTGTCACAGTGTGTGTGAGGCTTGTACTTGTGTGTGCGTGACCGTACGTGTGCCTGTTTGCGTGTACCTGTGAGTGCAGACTGGAAACCCTGTATAATAACATTGTACAATTTCTCATATCTAGAGCAAGACTGCCATGAAATGTACTGTGTGCTTATGCTCTCCAGATGAGCAACGTATTTGGTGTCTTCAGAGGACAAACCCTTTTCATTTACTCGATGAGCTTTCCTTTTGTGCCACACTCAGGCCATGATATCCACTTTACACACAATATATCGTAATCTCATAATATGGAGATTTGCATTTACTCTATTGAGCTCGTTCATATTCATAGTCAACCCCAATACCTTTCTTCTAAAGGACAAACTTGAGGTTTTAAGCCCTGAGGTTAACACAATTGACCTTTCTATTCAACGATTGTTTGACGTACGACAAATTGCAGCCTCTAACTAGCAGACTTAAGACCAGTTACCTCCTCATTCCTTGGCAGCACTTATGTAATGTCACCTATAGAGCACAGAGACAGGTAATCAGTGAGGTGTTCTGGGAAAATTCAAGCACAATTCTCCAGAAGCTTGGCATGTAATTTAACCTACAGGCTGACAGTTGACCAATTTGTGTGCTCTGTTCACTGCGTGTGTGTGTGTGTGTGTGTGTGTGTGTGTGTTTGTGTGTGCACGCACGCATGGCAAAAGGTTGTAGGGGGAGGGGCTCTAACATGGCCAACGGTGAGCTCCATTCTGTGTATCTGCAAACCCCGAGGAGAGTGTTAGTAGTCCAGACACACACACACACACAAACACAAACACAGAGGAGCAGAGAGCTGAGCAAGATGCTCTTTCAAATTGACAGATAACCTTAAATTCACTGTTTCAGCAATACACTTCTCAACACAACAGTGCAGACTTTAAAGCCTCTGAACACCCACACAGGTGTTTTCAGCTCTTCTGTCTGATTAGACCTTGCCTCGGGTTGAAGGTTGGCGGAGCTACGATGAGAATTTTATTCGGTCACAAATCCCCATCTACCAATAGGAATGATGAAAGGTAAAAATTTGTCCCGTCCTAGCAGGTGCAACAAAGCTAACAGAAGACTCAGGAAGATGTCAATCAATTACAGTCAAATTAACTCAAATTCGCTGCCTCCAGACACAAAATGATAACTGCTAAAATGAATGTCTCAAAATGCCGTTTTAATTTTTTGGCCTCGCGTGGTCCTGCTAACATCACGACATGTTGCTATGTGGCCCTTAAAGATGTAAAAATATTGCATACGTTGGCCTTCTTGCGCCAACCTCCCCACTCTCCTCTGTCACCATATGGCCCCTTTTAATCCAGCTGGCCTTGGTGTACAATGCGGTCTGGTGGATTATAGCTGTGCAGAACTGTGTGCCAAGGGCTTTCCAGCCTCACACAAAGCCAGATGCAGGTATACATTGTGATGCACACACAAAGAATACACATGAGCATGCGCCGTAGATGGCTTTTAGTGTTACAGAAAATGCATGCTGATGAGTTCCAACCTAATTGCCTCGTGTCTGTCCTCTTGAAGAAGGAGCCAACTGGAAGACTTAATACACAGTGTGCTCACATTCACTAAATGTAAGGAAACCAGTCTGATAGCATAGTGGAGAAAGCACAGTCAGAGTGCCAGCAGTCACTGGAGGAGGAGGAGTGATCATTTTGTTTTTTAAACAGCTGAGAAACAACATCAAGGACACAGCTGGAGCTGGAGATTCACTCACATTCTTGCACTAGAGCTGAAGCTATTATTCGATCAATAACAGATTAGTCAGCAATGATTAATCGTTTAAGTATTTTTCTCAGCAAAAAGAGAAAAAAAATCCTTGGTTCCAGTTTCTTAAATGTGAATATTCACTGTTTTCTATCACAGTAAATTGATTATCTTTTGGTTTTGGATCGTTGGTATCACAATAAAAGGCATTTGAGGATTGGCATTCTTGCACTCACATTTTTTCTGCCATGATGTCTTACAGACTAGACAACTAATCGGTTCATAGAATAATAAATCGGTAAATTGATTAATGATGAAAATAATAATTAGATGCAGCGCTATCTTACACTAAACATTGTTTTCCAAATTTTTAGTTGTTGCTGTATAAATTTGTCATTGTAAATACGAGGAGACAAAAAAAAAAACAAGAGTTGCTCAGGTGGAATTGAAAATCAAAGGATTTCCTGACATAGCTTTTTTTCTAGCTGAATTGGCTGTCAGTCTCTGCTGAGTTGCCTTCGCTGATATAAAGACAAATAACCGAGATGTACAACTGCTGGAGGTCACAAAACGCTCTGTTCTGTACACTTGAACTTCTCAAAACTGATGCAGCACTCTGTTCCCATCAAAGTGCATTCTGGTTTCTCCTCTTTTTAGGGTGACTAGCTCCTTTGGATCTTATAAATCTTTAACAAGACGAACTGTATGTTCACTGTGCGGCGGTTTGTATGTGTCTGCACAATATGTAGGAACAACAGTAACGGTAGGAAGCATTATTTTGTCCTCAGCTGAGCCGCTCTGCAGGGGTCCCGTCTCCTCTCATGAGACTTCAGCCCACTTCAAACACATCAGAGGGAGAGAAAGAGTGAGTCAAGAGAGAGAAAGCAGACGTTCACAGCAGCAGTAAGAGCTGCACACCACACGATGGCAGTGCATCACCTCCTCTGCATGAACAACGACCGCCTGATGTGATCAATGCCATTATTACATTACTAATGTTGGGAAAACATTTCCTTCAGCTTCATTGTTAGGCCACATGACAGACACAGTGAGTAAAAGCACATGTTGAATGCTTCATTTCGCAGCATTAATCAAACATGTGGATCCAACAAAGTATTTTTAAGTAAGACGGAAGATGACAGTGCACTAAATCCCAGGAATTAATGTGAATATGTACTGTTTACGTGCTTAATCACAACAAGTTATATGAACAACATCACAGCCCATGTTACCTACAGTACAGTTATTTCAGCATTATGTTCAGTTTTGCGTAACTAAAAATGTTCGTTCCACAAAAGCATTTTTCCTAACCACCAATTAGTTTCATCAGCTGGAAAAACTGAACTCCCCAGAGACAGTGACCTCTACCACCCTACGCTAGAGATGAGAAGCTTAGTTTTCCCCTGCAGTTTTTTCCATGTCACAACGCAGCTCAGCCTCTCTGTGGCTCTCTGGCAGAGGGCACAGCGCTGTGCAAAGGCTCCTTCTGTCACTGACTTGGCCTCAAGCCCGAGAACATCAGAGGCAGAAGACAGACGAGCTTTTCATAGCAGGCCAAACAAAGAGCTGTCTCTCTGTTCCTAACTGTGAAGTACAGACAAGAGTCGTTTCTTGACCCCTCAGGCTTCTGCTGAGGCTCTTCGCTGCCACCGTCAGTAATACTGATGCGAAGCTGTAGCAGCTCTAGCACTCCGCACACACACACCTGATATTTCCAGTGGTGGAACAAGTACTCAGATCTTTTAGTTAAAGCCTCTGAACACCCACACAGGTGCTTTCAGTTAATCTGCTGATTAGACCTCTTCTCAGGACTGTGTGGACGTGTATAAACTAATTGAGTGACAATCTCATTGAGTCTCCTGTTAGCTCCGTTGCACCTGTGAGGGCGGGACAAATTACACCTTTCTCATTCTTAGATGAAGATTTGTGACTAATAGATTCCGACCAAAGCATCAGCCTACCTTCAATCTGAGCAGAGGTCTAAACAGCCAGAAGAACTGAAAACATCTGCGTGGGTGTTGATCTAAAAATACTCCATTACAAGTAAAAGTAATTTAAATCTTATTTAAGTAAAAATAGAGAAGTATCATCAGCAAAATATACTTAAAGTAAAAGTACTCATTGTGCAAAATGCCCCGTGACTCATGTACAATGAATTGAATAATGGTCCCTAGTAGAAAAATGTGTATTTTCCAATATATTGCGAGTGAATCTTAAGGGAGCAGTTTGTAGATCTGGCGGTATCTAGTGGTGAGGTTGCAGATTGAAACCAACTAAAGCTTCTCCCGTGTGCCAAGTGTGTAGAAGAACTAGGGTGACCGACGTGAAAACGTGAATAAACATTCTCTAGAGCCAGTTGTTGTAAGAGTAGAGTATGTAGAATGTGTGTGTGTGTGTACATGGGAAGTGAGTTGTGAAGCAAAAGAGAGAGAGCGGCGACGACAGGAGTAACGTTATCGGCTCCGGCCCAAGCAGGAAAAGTTAACAATTTTTGGTTTGTCCGTTCTGGGCTACTGTAGAAACATGGCGGAGCAACATTGAGGGCTCCGTGAAGAGGACCCGCTCCCTATATTGATATGAAGGGCTCATTCTAAGGTAACGAAAACACATAACTTATACACACTTATACACCAAAGAAAACATAGTTATTATTATTATATTCCATTTCTGCCAATAGATCCCCCTAATTGTTACACACTGATCCTTTAAGTCAAAGGCCAATATAGAAGGGGATTTAGTATTTATTATTATGCCATCAATATGCAATATCACACGTACAAAGGCATAATGAAAAACTAGTGGAGAGTTCCTTGATCAGGTTGTGCTGCTTATTCCTGTCTTATTTATGCTTTATTATGCACCCATGAAGGCAAAAACATGTATTGTATCAATCTAATCCCTCTATCGTCTGCACTTAAACCCCCCACACGATTCAGCAGTGGCAGCATCTTGTTAATATCTCGTTGGATCTACACAGGCAAATCCCTCTTCTTGAGTAGAAGAGCTGAAAAAGCAGCTGAGCACAAGCGATCACGCGCTCCAGTCTTATTTCCTGGGGAGAAGTGTGCTCGTCTTTGCTCCCTCACCTCATCCCTGATGCGAGCCCTCCCTCTGCTCGATCTGAGCGGCGATACAGAGCTATGGAATTGCAAATGCCTCCCATCAAAGCGGGAGATAGATCTGAAGCGCACGGAGGCCCCCTTTGCCTGATATTACTGTGGCGTGGAGCTGATGAAAAGATAAGCTATGTGAGAGACTCGCACAGTATCACTAATCTCTCACTACATCTAATTTAGCAGGGAAAGTGGAAACGGGTGATAGAGTGAAAGCAAAAGCATCGGTTGAGAAAAACAACCGGCATGTTGTCACTGGGCTCGAGGTGCACCGGTTGCGCTTGTATCACCTAAAGGCTTTCAAAATCATAATGATGTCACACATGACTATCTCTTGAAATGTACCACCTGTGCTATGTCGCTAGACAGGTGGGTGTCTTTTCATTACTGCTGAGGAGATGCTTTTACTCCAGGCACAGTGCGCTTCTTCAACCTTGACCGAAACACAAACTTCCGCCTTTCTGATTTATAATAAAAAATACACATTGTCATAATTAAGCTGCTTTTTCATGCATACAGATTGCCAAGACTATTATTTTTTTCCATCTGCTGAAAAAAAAGTAATTAATATTTCACAAGTGTGGTACGTCTTCAGTCATGACCATATCATGGATAATGTCACGGGCAATTACTGAGAGGGTCTGCAGGCTGATGTGTGATTCAAGGGTTTTAAGGTTAGAGCCGCTAGCAGGATGTGTGTTCGTTACGATGATAATAGTGTGTCAGAGGACATCTTGGTTATTATGGCTTAATACCGAGTCAAGGTAATCTTGTGCTTCCACATTGATTCACAGCTCTCTCCTTTGAAAAAGAACAGAACAAACTGAACAGAGAACTATCTAAGGAAAACAACAACGTCGGGAAACGTCTTCACAAGTCGTCATACAAACAGACCTTGAACACATGTCACATGATCAGAACTTATCATCACATGCATTTTTTCCCACATAGGTATACATGCAGAAAATGAGTGTCCAGTATATTCTCTTTTACAGCTAATGTGTACTCAAGTTTGTTATTTGATGAACTCTTGTGTGAAAGCTTGCAACAAATAATTATTATCATCAATACAATTAAACTTTTTTTTTTTGTTCTGCACATCAAAGTTTCCCAGAACTTTTTTTAAATACTCATTTATGTTTCCTAAACACAAATATATTCAGTTTACACAGACATAAAATAGAGAAAAGCAGTAAATTGTCACATTTGAGAAGATGGAAGCGCAAATATTTGGTGTTTTTGTTAGGGATGCACTGATCCAATGCTGTTATCTGATATTGGGCCGATACTGACTGAAATAGCTGGCAAATCGTGACAATCGGGCCGATCTATTCGATTTATTCTATGCTTACGTCTGATTACGAGCACGCCGGTAGACCACATAGCTGAGGGAGCTGACAACAAACATGTCAGCTGTTTGGCGGTATTTCACGCTTGCTTGCTTTCTTGTAATAATAAAATAACAATTCACCAAATTTATATCTGTGTATTTATTTGTTATATTTTGTTTTACCCAGTTAGGTAAGTAATGTTTAAGTCAAGGCTGATGTTTCCTTACACATAAGAGAATGATCCCAGTCACTTCCACTCAGTGTGGCAAACAGCGTATTAATTAAACACTGGTATCGGATCAGTACTCGGTATCGGCCGATAACCAAAGCCCAGGTATCGCTATCGGGACTGAAAAAGTTGGATCGGTGCATCCCTTGTTTTTGCTTCATAGATTACTGTAACGATGGATTGATTATCACAATTTCTGGCAATTAATTGTCATTTAACTAACTGATTAATCCATGAATCGTTTCAGCACTACATTTTTCAATTATAGCCACTCTGAATAAAACATTTTCAGCTATTGTGACGATACAAATTTCACCAAATTTAAGTAAAGTTTACTGGAAAAAGAATGAATTGTTGAATGAATGTTTTAATATCTGTAAAGAAACATTTTGCAGTTGTTGAAAGTTATGGACTTAATATCTAGATTATCAACAACGTTTTGGTGCAGCATAAATTTAAATCTATCTACAGTCTTTAAACAACACGGGGACTCAAACAGTCACACGTGCAAATACACACATTCATGCATTCATCCCTCGGGCCAAACGGATCAGCAGCAGAGCTGACTGAAGTGAAAGGCACATGGCACACAGAGCCCTCACATCCTCCTCCGTTACTTTAGAGTCAAAGCAACTTATCATAAGCCACATGGCTCCGCGTGCACTCCAGAATCAGAACTGTGTGTTTCCAGTGATCCGGCTTCACAGCGCAGCACGGCGCCTGTAATTAACTCTTAAGAGAATGTGATGACGAAACAGAAGCTGCGAACTTCAAAAGACGAACCGAGAGCGTTTCCCGAGAGTTCAAACACATTATGGAAGTGGGCTCTCTGTTTCATAGGCCTATTAAATCATTGTGCAGTTGTGATTTCCCATCTGGTGAAATCAAAAACTTTACAATACTAACAGCAGTAAATAAAAAAGGGCCAATAAAGAAAGAATTCGTACAACTGGCTGAACTTTATGGGAGGCGGAAGGCACTTTCATTGCGGCTTATTATAAAACAGACACTAACTCTTTGCACACGACAACTGTTCCTTCATTTCCCAAGGACTGTTTGCTGCCACACATACAATAAATGTTTACTGTGTCGTGAAGCCCTTTTTCCAAATGACCTCGGATATTGTCAAGGCCTTACAGAGCGAGAGGGACCGACGCAATAGCACATACGATGCAGGGTTCATGAACCTACATTGTGTATGGTAATACTTCTCCATTTCTACTGCACGTGTGTCGCCTGTCCACCATATTCACCCCTGCGGCTAGAGCACAGCCTCGTGATCTGCCTTCCTGTCACCAACCGTGAGCAAACAACACACAAGGTAGCAGGCTGGGGGTCTGTGATCACATGAAGGCAGCTCCCAGGAATCAATAGGCCTCTGCAGAGGTGTTATTAGAGGCCCTGGAGATAATCACAGGTTGGGCTCTGAAATAGTCATTCCCCACCATAATGAATATCATAAAGCATCTGAATTATTGATACATGAAATGGAGCTCCTGGTTCAGATCTGTGCTAATGTTCAGACGCCAAATCAGAACCCAGACCAGCAGAAGCAGTGCATTAGCAGCTTTACGACTATTTGGTAATACCATGGGAGCTTTAAGAGATGGGGATTTACACCTCACCAAGGCTGCCTAGCCTTTTGTTTACCTCTGTAAACCCCCCCTGTCTGTATCCATTCATCAGGTATGTTTCCTGAAATGAGGAACGAGATACTGTAGACACAGACAGACAGAGTCAGAGAGAGTGAAAGTATACAGAGAAGCAGATGTTTTTTGGTTGAGTGGAAGAAAAAACTGAATATTTTGGAGAGGAAAAAAGAGAGGCGTGAAGTGAGGAAAAATAAATAGGGGAGAATCTCGGGTATTTAAAAGCCTTCATTCAGCCTTGAGCTGGGCTTGATGGGTGCAGAGAGGTCTTAGCTCAATGGACAGGACTGAACTAGAAGGCAGCTGCAGGCAGTGAATACAGCAGCTATACAGACTGTACAGGCAATCAGTTAAAACATGCTTCTTCTTCTTCTTCTTCATGGTATTGAGAAACTGCCACAGAAGAAGTTCCCTCTATTGATGGGTCATCTATATTCCTACGTCAGATCTGCTCATATAATATATAAACATGCTGCTTTTGTGCCATTTCCTTTCAAGTTGCAGCCACATGCCTTCAGATAAATTCAGATTCTTCTCCCCCCTCAGTAAACCGTACAGAGCAATTATCCTGTCTCACAATAAGCTGAAATCCTGCATCCCTATTGGTCCGGCGGACTGCTCCACTTCTCAACCTCACATAAACACACTTCCTGCTTTCACCTCGCACGGCTGCAGAGCACTCGACACACAACAATCATGGGGAAACAATACAGGGGGGAGAGAGTACATTACAGTGGCCACAATGGGCAATATTTTTCATAATGGTTTTCCTTTCATAATGGACCCCTAGGCAACAGTATGGGAGAACATATAGATCATTACAGAAGAGAAGATGGGGAAATATTGGTGACTGAAAGGGTGGAATACAACAGGAACTTCACAGACTGTATAACCGATTGTAATGTTGACATTATGTTTAGTATGTGGGACATACAGCCCCAAAAGAAGAGGGTTGCTCTAAAGCTCACAGCAAACCCATCCGGAGCCTCTGCGACCTGAAATCAGGATTACGATCCTGCCCATCTTTGTAGGTTTTACTTTTTTATTTTGTAGTAATGTTTTAGAGCTGAAACAACTAATGGTTTTTATAGCCCCATATAGTGATACTTTCGTGTTTAATGGCTAATACTTATATTGATATTTAGATCGGTGTTAAAGGTTGCCTTCCTGCCTTTTCTCAAAGCCCTGTTCCCCAAAATTAACATTGTTTTCTGTCTGCTTAATGAATTCATTTCAGTCAATTCAGTCAGTTTTGGTTTATTTGATAGATTAGTGTATAAATGACACAAGCTTGTTTAGTTTGTTTGTGTTATGGGTTCATAGGATTTCTTGTTGTTCTACCTGGGATGTTGCGGTACATCAGCAGCTCAGTCAAGGACAGTGCAAACAGGTTTGCCTCATTATGTCCTCCTAGCAGGGACGGGCTGGATACTTAATATGTAAGAAAGGTAAGATAGCTCTGCAGTGAATGACTGTGTGAATTTGGATGCTTGCTCGGTTTAGCTCACCCTACGTACCTGGGCAGGTGGAAGGTTCCAGTTAGGTGAAGCTGAGAAGATAGATAAAGGTAAAATCCCATTCACTGGAGTACGGGGAGGGGAAAACGAGTTGGCAGCTCACTGTGAGGCTGCATTTTTCAGTTCTTTTTTGCCCTTTATTTCAGTAAACTCTTTGTTAATAAATGCCACTGTTTTGCACTACTCCTGTTAATTGATCTGGTTCTTCAACCTTTCCTTTTTTTTAAGTTTTCCGGTGCTGAACCACCTCATCTGCCTTTTATATGGGGTGGCGCCTCAAATATTGGCCTATAATAGTTTTTAACATAAACTACAATCTTGATATTGATCTCTTAGATTGTGACCAACACGCATACTGAGCTAACCTGACCTGCCAGATGGTTTGTTACACAGAACCATCTGAGAAGCCGTCATTGGAAACTGCTTAGAAAAGTGCAGGCACTTTCAAAAAAATACTTGGCAGGTGATTGGACGAAGCATCTATCAATCAAACTCTTGCTGAAGCCAGTCGTGAGAAGAGCGAAAACATTGCCTTCAGTGCCGTTCTTTGCTCTTCTTTCAATGAAGAAATACTCTCCAGTTCTGATATAACTGATGCTATTGCAGCATCTACGTTAACCTCTTCAGGAGCCGCCATTGTCGTTTTGTTCCATGTCGTGTCACACACACATAAGCCATGCCCATAGCTGCCAGTAGCTCCTCACTTGACACTGATTAGTCCGTGCACTGGCTTGCCGGACACAAACGTGTGATGTGATCCTATGATTCTTGAGTGATCTTGTGACATCGCGAGAATCCAGCTGCCGTTCAAGGTAAATACTGAGCGGGATGTTTTGCTTAAAAAACTACTGCTAGTGCTCTCTAGTGAACAAACTATGTAATGATATTGTTTCTAAATCACCTCAAACCTAATTTGGCATTTCTGCACTGTAAATTCTTATTACATATTGGCCGACAAATACATTGATACCAATATAGTTGTAATGCGCTAATATTGGCTGATATATCATCCTGGCTGGAGCTAAATCTGTCCTGACGGTTTATATAATGAACCGCAAGGAATTATGGCTTTGCTTCGTTGAAAATGTGTTTGAAAGTATGAAAGTGAATGTAAATGTTTTTGTGCAACTATGCTTTCTGTAGTTTGCTGCTTTACTTCTGCTAAATTCAAATTAAGTTTAATAAAGCGTAGCAGATCAAGAAGCCATTTTCACCTCTTTCACTTATATATTGGCAGTTGAGACACTTTTTGCAGTTAATGGAAACTTGGAAGTACCCAATTTATAATTCATCTCTTAAAGTAATTACCCTTCCTTCTTTTTATTAAATCAGTTTTCAGTGTTTTAACATTTAGCTCTTTTATGCCATACATTTCATTATGTCATCATTTCTCCCCCTCTGCTCTCAGGTTTTATTACCAGCCGCTGACTGACTGTGCCAGTGAGCAGTGCTGGCGAGTCACGAATAGAAAGACATTAAATACCTTGAGGAACATGTCTGTGGGTTATTCTGCTCAGTCAGGTGGTAGGCTGGTAGGTCGGGTAATAGTAGTAGTTTACTTTATTTCATAAATGGGACAGTACCATTTAATACATAAACATGGTAAAAAAAAACAAAAAAATGCCAGAATTAGCCAAGAGGCTATTTTTCATCTGTAGTACCTCACAGCCAAACACCTCTGTTCAGGTTCAGATATTCTTTTGTGCTGGAGGCATCATCACACATGCTACATTAATTTAACTGGGACACGTGTGTACACGTGTGAAATCTTGGAATCAAATTAACAAACATTTTGCTGTCCAAGTTCCTTTTTCAATTTCATTCCCATTTTTTTTCCATTATCATCTGGACCAGGGCTAAAATCTACAAATTGAGATATAATTGAGATATTTATTAAAGAAAATGTGCAATTTGGTCAATTAAATGGAACGAGCTAAAACAATTACTCTGTGGATCAAGAGAAGATTATATATTTAATCAGCAACAATTCTAATAATTCATTAATTTATTTGTTACAGTTGTTTAATCAAGCCAACTGTAATTAAGGGATAATCTACAGCGAGCTGGTCGTTGTTGCGAAATAAACCCCAACAGGTCGATGCGGGACCCAGACGTGACGCTTGAAACAAAACTGGTCCTTCAGATTCCGAGATCAGAGCTGCTTCCATAGCAACGGTCTGTTATAAAGAAATAACAGACCGTAGAACGCCATGATTGATCAATCAGAATCAAGTATTGAACAAAGCCGTGTAAAAATAAAAGTAATATTCTCTGGTTTCAGCTTCTCAAATATGACAATTTGTTGCTAAAAATGTAATATCTTTGGGTTTTGGACAGGTGGCTCCCACAACTTGTGATGGACATTTTTCACTATTTTTTTTTTTTTTACATTTCATAGATAAAATGTTAAATTGAAAAAAAATCAACATATTAACTGTAAATAATCATGATTTGCAGCCCCTAAATGTAACTTATTCTTCTTTTGCAATCAATGAAAGCTGCTTTAATCAAGTGCGTGGAAATGTTAAAGCCAACGGAACCACATCAAGAAAACTACCACGTGTGTTCACACAAAACAAATCCTGCAATCACAAAAACCTGGTGAGACGAGTTTCCCTTTATGCTCCAAGCATTCGGATGAGCTGGCTATTACTGCACACACTGGCGGTAGTGAAGTGAACACAATCAATTTGAACGGTTTCTGGGCTTATTGTTGTCGTTTACTCTACGCTCCTCTTGCTGATCATCTTAGCAGGCTAAGTGGCAGAATCATCATAACCAGCGGTCCAACGACTACATCATTAGCTAACTACATTGACTCAAATATGCACATTCAGGAATGGGAAATAGGCTATTACATCTGAGCTATTACATTGCTTGTGTAGCTCTAGAGCTGATGAAACACATACGATTGCTTTGTTGAGAAAAAAAAAGGTAGACAGCGTGAAAGAACAGGTACAGAGTAATATGAGAGGAGTGTAAACAAGGAAAGGAAAGAAAAACATACAGCATGAAACAACGGTTCAAATGAATCTCTGGGGTATGTTTCTGCTATAACAGTGTAGCAGCCGCTCTGCCTGCTCTGAGTGTGATTGGTCGTCCCCAGAGATCGCCCCGACTCTGGCGTTAAGCATGTTGTGCGAGTCGTTCTCTGTGAACGCTGCTTCAACACTAATGTTGCCCCATAAATTCCCCTTATCTTCTTTAACTCGGTTTCTAAAGTCTGTACTAAATCTTTTAGACAACGACCACATTCAACAGATGTCTGAAAATAACACAACTGGGCAGCCAGTCACCTTTTTTTTGCAACATTATTCTGCTGAATAATGCTACAACTAAGTTTTCTTATAAACTTTTCAAATATGCTCACTCAAAACATCTAAAACAAGTGGAGTGATTCAGCATACTGGAGGGCACGGCACAGCAGCTCACAAATGGCACAATAATTAATATTTCACTTCCTCCCCTCTTACTAATGCCACACAAGCACAGTCAGAAAATACACAAAGATCAATCACTCGCTGAGAGCCTCACACACCCCCGACGCTTCAATGGAGAATGATTACCCCACAGTTTTTTTCCACATTTCTTTTCAGATACTGGGTGAAAAATGTTGTTTTCTAGTGACTCAGTGATCTACAGCGCACACTACATGACTGCAACATCCTGGATTCAAATCTGGCCCCTGACCTTTGTCACTTTTCTGTTTTCCTGTCTCGCTAAAAGGAAAAAACTGCATAAAAACAAGCCAAACATAACAGAGCAAGGACTTTATGATAAATGTTGCTTTCAGTTTGATTTATGCTGTAACTTTTAGTCCATCCTGTCACTGAATATTTCTTGTGAGTGTAAGTATGTGTGTGTGATTCTGACCCTTGACAGACTTGTTGAGAGCATGCATTCAGTTTTTCTGCCGCCCACTCACATTCATCAACATCCAAAAGATGAGGAATACATTTTCCCAACAAAATATACACCAATATTCAACAGAAACTACCTTAATACCTTAATGATTACCTCTGGGAAACAGTTATAAAGCAACTTGTGTGAGCCTAAACAGAAGCAAACAAGGCTGCTGAGCTGGAGAGGAAAACACTCAACCTTCGATCACAGCCAACATCTTGTTTACAGTTATTATGATCTATTTAACCTATTAACTTTCACCTGTGCTTGACAATTTGCTTACAGAGCAACAATCACACGGGGACCATCAGAGAGAACACAAATGAGTGAGGTATTAATCAGCGAGAAACAGCAAATTCCTCATTTCTGCAGCGTTACCAAAGTCTCAAAATAACCCACAGATGTTCCTACTCATCAGAAACGTCTGAACGCTGCTCTTTGAAAATAAAAAACACATTCCCACTATGCATTGGGATTTATTTTTGGGCTGCACATGAGCCAGAAAAGTGGGCTACGGATTAGGCGCACATTGCTGTTTGATGATGAAGCACACAGCACTAGGGGGCGTCTTTGAAACTCTCTCCAGCCTTTTGAAGCCCCCTAAGTCTGTCCCACCGACGCGGCTGTCTGCGCTCATCTCTCCTTGTTTTTAGAGAGGGCTCTCTCAAGCTCTGAGCTCAGCACAGGCTAATGGGTGAGCAGCGATGAAGGCTCATATACGCAGGGATCATTTCATTAAGGCTAAGCCTAATGATCTCTTCCAACAATGCATTTGGCCACTGAAGTTCATTGTGCACATCAGGAAAAACAACACTGCAGCACTGAAACTGCTGTGTCATAAAAAAGCTGATGCTTGGAGAGCAGCTGCAACAGACTCAAACATTAGGACACAGCAAAGTTTTCAAGCTGTCCAGACCCATATATCTGCCACTGAAAGGCTAATTACCAAGGCAGCGATGTGAACTGCAATGACTTTTAGACATTAACAAGGCGAGAGCAAGACAAGAAGCTTTGCCGTGGTGCTGGAAATGCTGTAGTACTCATGGTACAAGCATGGAGCACATAGTGATAAAAAAATAACATCTTACTGTACCCAAAGGAAGACTTCCATTTACGGCAGGGGACGACTCTTCTGCAGCCGGCAGACACCAACCACCCAGGATTCTCTGTGACTTCGACAGGTAGGGAGGCATGTCTCCTACAGAGGGACAAACACAACACGTCTCAGACTGTTGACATAGAAGAAACCTGTAAATGTTACATGACAAGCTCTGCATTAAAATTATCCATTTTCCCCTCAGAGGTTTCCTACTGGGGGTTTGTGACTTTCATGTCTTTACCTCTGTGTACTTCATTTTTCACAGACTATTTTAGAACAGTACTGCATCATTTTTCTGTCATTCAGCAAACCTGGTAATATGGATTTCTGTTCTCTTAACAGTGCAGTCTTTACAGGAAAAATTGCATCAAAGGGTCCGAAAAGTGCCTAGTTTCAAACCACTAACCACAAAGTATTACCAGAGTACACATCACAACACACAATATGACTAATGCCACATGTGCACCAAAGCTGAGCTTGTTAAGTATTAAAATAATTCACTTAAAAGACCAGATCAGTGTTTGCATGCCCTCAACATGTGATAGCAGCGCACAAGGCACCCTTTGGCGTCTGTATGAGACCCACCTGGCTTTCAAGTAACTACAATATAAACCCATCCATGTCAATATTAAATGCTCAGAGATAGTGGTCGGGGTGTGTGGTGACATAGTTTAAAAAGCAAAAAAAAACACACATAGGACAGGTGGATTGGTCTAACAAACACAGGGCTTTCATCCAGGAGGCTACTGTTTTAGTCCCGTGTGAAACCAACAACGTGTTGTTTGTCTTTGTGTTCACAACGTTAAGTTTCACTTTCACTTTACAAAAGTAGTAATTTATTCATTTATTTTTTAAGCCAATCCATGATGTTTGTTGCTAAACCTAACAAAGTGGTTTTGTTCCCTAAACATAAGCAAGTGTTTTTGTTTGAATTCACAACGTTAACTGCATGTTTACTGCAACCGTATTTGAGCGTCATAGTTTGACACGCTGGGCTACCCAGTGCGTTAGAGAGTGACGCCAAGGGGTGTTGGCAAAACGTCAGTATGTGACAAGTTGGGATGAGAATGTGTTGTTCCTTGCTTGAGATGCATACCGGTAACTTATTACAGGCTTAGTACATTATTGATCCATCATTGTTGCATGGCCTACAGATGATGCATTTATGTGACATCATATAGATCAGAAAAAACAACAACATCACTACTTGGAAATTTCAAGTTTCATTGCCTTTTTAAAATATGAATTCAAAATTCCTTCTCTAATAAGCTTAGGTTTGTGTGACCTTTTTCACATCCTTGTACAAAAGTATCCTAATTTGTACTTTATTGGAGTTATCTAAGTATATGTCCATGTGCACTTATGATTAATGTACTTAAAGCTTAAGTAGTACAACTTACATATCGTATACCTGATATATTGTGTACTACACATGTGTACTTGACAGTGCTATGAATGCTGTTGTAATTCATGTGTATTTAAGTACACTTTTTTGTATTAATGGCAGACATTTTTAACATGTACTTGTATTATTACCTTTACCTTATTATACCTGTATTAATATACACTTAATATAGTACCATACACTTAAAATTTGTCATGTTTTGTTCCCAAAAATACCTGTTTATCTATTTTTGTCTCTGACCAAAGATAGAAATGGAAAGGAACAGACCAGTTGTAAAATTAGCTCAAGAAATGTGAACACGTCACAATTTAGGGAGAAAAGACGACAACCTGGTTGATCAAAGAAGAGAAAATGTCACACGGGGTACTGTAGGTTCTTTGTAGTGTCTGTGCGGATTCATAGTTTCTGCTCGGTGTACTGCAGTTAAAGCGGTTTTGTCCTCTACTGATCATTGCTCAGACAGTTCTCATCTCCTTCCACTGGATACCATTTTCCACAGAGGCCTTTCTCTCTCATCTACTGTTTGTTAAGTTTTTCACTGAGCTGGGCGGCTTGTCTCAGACAGGCCGGGAACGGTTCTCAGCCATTCAATATGCAGTCAAAAAACAACAGCCTAGCCATCTGTCAAAGGGGATGAGGTCAAAAACACAAAGCCGTCAAGTCCGTAATGATTGCCATAGCTGATTTGATTCAGGCAAACTACATGTACATGCTGTATGTTGAAGGAATAATTGCTAATTGTGCAGTCAAATAAAACCATATTCCAAATAACATAGTCATGTATTCTGTAAAAGCATTAGTAGCCAAAAATATAAGCATCCTTCATTCAAACACAGATTGTACTCAGGCTCTGTATGAAAAGTCCTGAGTATTATCAATGGCTAATTGTGTCATGGCTCCTGCCATTTACTGCTGTTTCGGCATATTGAATTATTAATTTAAGAAATGCTAATGTCTCTGCTCTGGCGGAGTTGGGAACTGTGAACCTTGAGTTAGTCTGAATTTTCTTCCTGTCTCCCATGAGTTACTGTGATGGTGTTTCAGACCTGTCAGTGCAATGACTGACGCACAAACACCCACAATTCATGAAAAAAGAAATGTCAGCTCTTTTCCACCGCGGGAGAGATGTTCGAAGACTCAAAAGCCATGTTCGTCTTTGTCTTTGCTTTCTTTCATGTGGAGGAAAGTGTTTTCAGAACAATGCAGAGGGACTCGCGCAAGGACAAAGACGAGCAGGCTCGGTGTCCTACCCATCAAAGTTGAGCATCGCTCTCCATGGCAACAAGAGATGGCGGTGGAGACGAGAGAAGACGATAGGTTCGTGCGGTCCCTGCGGAGAGCGCCGGCTGACGGTGAGAGACGGCACTAGACCGGCCCTGAAACACAGCACGGTCACCTCTCCTCCCTGCAGACAAATAGCAGCTCAACTGCCCTGACACGTACTGTCAGAGCATCGGAGGACCGGCCGGCTCTTTTTTAGGTTACGTTTCTGTATGAATTAAGCACAGCTCAGTCCACACATTGTGCTGTTTTAGAGAAGTGCCCCGCCTGCAGATAGAAAACTGCAGCTCCATCGCTATTTAAGCGAATCCCTCATCTGTTAGAAGCAAAAGAAGTTGCAAGAGTGCAGTCTCTTTGCTCCCATTTATGTTAATTCCTTTGGCATTTCGTTCTGCTTTGTAAATGATTCCCCACATGCAACAACAAGAAGGCCTGAATTAATGTGTAAATTGATTGGAAACACGTTGTTTACTGGTGTTGTTCGGAGACACACTCTGAGAGAGGTTTTGACCTCTACAACAACAGCCCAGCAAAGCTTTATTCTCTTCATTGTCATCTCTACAATAATGGGAGGCATGGTGGGGGCTTTATAATCCCTGCCTCTCTGTTTTCCCAACTCTCTGTGGAGAATTACAGGGAAATAAAAGCTGCAGACCCCGCCGAGGCTTTCCTCCAGAATACCTCCAGTCACTCATTATATACTGCATCTCTCTGGCAAGCTATTGTGGCCTTCGTATGCGTTCGGACAAAACATGTTCAAACATCATTCCAAGCAATAACGTTTCAAATTTCAATCTCAGTTCTCAGGCACTCACAATTAAACGCCTGCCATCCATCACAGGGCACAAGTAAACAGGTATAAATAACAAGAGCACAAATGGACTTTCAAAAAAAAAAGTGCTCACCAGTAGACAAGAGCACTTTCATCCTGCACTCTCATCACAAATGTTGTGATGAAGTGTCGGACTACTCCTGGCTACACTAGGCTTTTGTCATGCGCTATAGTCTGCGTTTATGAATGGGCGCAGCACAAAAGTGCACCAGGGAGTGGGAGAACGTCTTATCTTTAGACATTTACTGGAGAACAATCCAATAACGGCAGGTCACTGAGGCTGTTGAGCGCCCGCCTGCCTCTCTCACCAAGGTCCTAATCACATCTGAATGAAGCCATCCATTCTGATTACAGAACAGCAGACCAATTAAACGCCGCCATGTTGTTATTCCTCTCTCATTAGCCACGGAGTGTGTATGAGAATAATCCCCTCATCACCGACAGGGCCAATCTCTCTGTCACACATACACAGGCTAAAACTTCTATCAAACCAGTGCAACGCAATCCATCGGGAGCAAGGCTTATTTATTTATAGCGCCTGTGCCAAGTTCAGTGGCTTTTCAATTATTAATGATAATGAAACCTACCAAGCCATGTAACACACAAAATTTTAAACAGCCAGGCTCACTTGTGTCATGGTGTGGCATATTAACGGGGTGAGAGATGTAAGTGACTGTAAGTCTGCTGTGTGTTGTCAGCAGAGTGCGGCGTTGGCAGTTGTAGTGATTTTTAAACAGCTTTGAGCTCTGATACAAAAGGGATCTCAGAGCCAAGACAGATCATGTGACTGATATAGAGAAATTCCCAGCAATGGTCACGGTGATTTGAAAAAACTGGCTGCTGCTTCACTTTAAACAGATGCTACTGAATAATTGCACTTAGATACTATATCCTTCGGGAAAGCGTTAGAGCCAGCAGCATACAGAAAGTTTTCACTGAGGCTGAGTGTAGTGGAGCTCTTTCAGTGTGGAAGCAAAGAAACTTCAAGTTTTTAAAATTGCACTTGAAACTATTTTTTTTTTAAGATTTCCACTTGAAACTAGTGGAAATTTAAAAGAAGGGGATTCAAACCACATATATTAAGACAACTATCTGAATGATATGTATTCAGTGGTTAAGTATTAGAGATACAGTTTGTAGGATTTAGTGGTATCTAAGTGGTTGCAGATTGCAACCAACTGAATACCCCTCTGCTCACCCTTCCCTTTCCAAACGTATCAGAGAACTACGGTGGCCTTCAGGTAACGTAAAAATGCAAAAGGCTCTCTCTAGAGCCAGTGTTTGGTTTGTCCGTTCTGTGCTACTGTAGAAACATGGCGGAGCAACAGGGCGGACTCTGTGAAGAGGATCTGCTCCCTATGTAGATATAAAGGGTTCATTCTAAGCTAACAAAAACACAATTCTTTGTTTCAGGTGATTATACACTAATGAAAACATAGTTATGAATATTGTATTCTATTTCAGCCAATAGATCCCCCAAAATCCTACACACTGGTCCTCTAAGTGGTGATTATATTTCACAACCGCGCATTCAGTCGCTCATAAGATTAAAATCATTAAGACCTTTCTTTGCTTCAATAATTAACTATACAACACAGTGTTGGAGGAGGAGCAAGATCCATTCATGTATGTAGGACAAGCAGCACATATCTGGTTATTAATGTTGTATTTCTTCAATGCCAATGAGCCTGTTTGCTCTAACATGTTGTTAATGAACACAGCTTCAGCCACTCTGCTGATCTGCATTGAGACGTAACAACACTTACTGTACCACCTGGTGTTGGTGGTACACGTGAAATTATATGAGGCGTGATTAGCAATGAGAGCTCTTGGTGCATTCCCAGCTCATCAGCAGAGTCCCAGCACCAGATTGTCATATAAATAATAATCGAAAAATGAATGGGGAGACAAGTTTTCATTAAAACGCTGATTTACAAAAAAAAATAGCCCTTTATTCTCATCTAAAGGGGAGTTTTTTGTTGCCACTGTCGCATAACAACGCATGCTCATGGTGATCTCTTGTTGGGTCTCTAAATTATAGAGTACGGTTTTGACCTGCTCTATATGAAAAGCGTCTCAAGATAACTTCTGTTATGATTTGACGCCATATAAAAATGAATTGAATTGAATCTATAATAGCTGTAGTTACATTTATTTTTATTTAATCCACCATTTATTTAAGTTTTACCTCTATTTTATTAGATCTCTTTTTTACATCCTTTTTTTTAATGTAATTATTGGACAGATTTATTTGTGTTTTTTATTCAACACCCTTTTTATTGTCCAATTATATAGAGTGTTTTTGATTAACTGCTGAAATTTGGTCCGTTTATTGATGAATTCATCCACTTGTGAAGTGTTTTATTATTCCCTCGCTTATTGTCCAATTACATGTAATTTAATAAACTGTTTTATCATCACCGTCTGTCCTACATAAAACACCTTGTACATCTAGTCCAATTTACATGTCCAGCCTTGCTAACTTCATAGAGATGTCAGCTCCACATTACTGCAGTATCTCCAACTGCACCTGACACAGCAGGAGATGAGCTGCTCTTGAAGCTTTTCACTAATTTGCAGGATCAGTGCCATCACTCTATCGCTCAAAGCTAAGCAGAAGTCTGCAATCACTTTAATTCAGAAATATCACGGCTTTTGCATCCAACCCCGTGTATGCAGCTGCCAAACAAGTCACATGATGCAAAGTGTGCTGGTAGAGCTGTGCACGACGTGAAGATCGAAGCTCAGATTAAACAGTTAGCACAATGACAGTTTTGGCAACACCAGCTTCATATTGATGAAGGGAAGATTCTGTGTGCCGTGGCCAAATTCACAACCAAGAAGGATATGCAGAGGGTTGCTGCTGCTGCTATTTGGGAGGTTTCCAACCACATCAAAGCATCAATTTGGTGAGATGGGATTGTTTGCCTCTGAAGCCTTGTCCTTCATTTCCACTGCTATGCTTTTAGATTCTACCAGCATCTATCAGCAGCAGCAGCAGCACAGCGAGATGTGATAACAAAGAGGAGCTTCTTCTGGTATCAATATACTGCATATGCATTATTATTATCTGTTAAGGTATGGAAAACCATTTCACCAGTTAAAGTTCATTATATTTGACTGCATGATATTGCACACTGTACTGGGGTCAGCCACATCATGACGGCCAACAACGGTGAAAAGAAAAGTGTAAACAAAGACTTTTTTGTTTTGGATCATGTTTTCCAGTTAATATTTGTTGCCAGTTTGAAATGATCGATACTGAGTGCTGCATAGTAAGGCTGGATGCCAGTGATGGCAGTGGAATTGATTGAAACATCACTTCATGATTTATGTGAATGAACACTGACTTTTGTTTATTATTTCAGAAAAAATCCCTATTTTGTCCACAAGCAATTTCACCTGAGCCAAAGTTTTGTAAACACTCTCCAACTATAATTCAAATAACATTTAATAAAGCATAGAGTGTTTGAGTGTCATTAATATTAGGCAACCTCCATAAAACCAGTAAAACAAAAAAAATATGAAACATTGATGAGACATATTTGTATTAAATTTTGATATAACCTATTTTCTACAAGGATTTTTTTTTCTTTCCTTTGGTACGCTACCGTTGATGGGGATGCTACAGAGTGGCAGACAAACTTCACATGCATATATCTCTCACTCTTGCGTGCACAAACACATTTGCTGCGCTGGTACAAAGACAAAGACTGGCACACATCTCCAGGCTGTGGCCCACTGGATTCGCTTCAAATTTGTGATAGGACATTTAGAGCAGAATGAAAAGCGGCCTGGGGAGCGCAGACAGCCGAAGCACCTAAGGAGAGAACAGACATGGCCTGGAAAATTTTAACTGAAACACGGGACAGGCTCCGCTACACTCTGCTCGACTTGTCTAGACACTGGTGGGTCCTTAATACACAGCTACAGAGGAAGAGGATCCCACAGCGAGGCGTCCCTAAAGAGAGAAGCTGCCGATAAGGAGTGTGTTTACCGGGGAGAGAAGCCCATTTACTCTCTACATGCAAGCCATATTTCTTAGCTGTGTTCACAGCAATGATGCATCCACATTATAGTTTTAAATCAGCCCACATCTTAACTCAGCAAAAACACCCCCCTTACACTCTTAGAAATAAGGGTTCGAAAAGGGTTCTTCCTGAAGGGCTGAGGTTCTACCCAGAACCATTTGCTTTCTGAAGAACCCTAAATTCTTATATATCTCACCCGTTTAAATTATATTAAAGGTCCCATATTATGCTAATTTTCAGGTTCATACTTGTATTTTGTGTTTCTACTAGAACATGTTTACATGCTGTAATGTTAAAAAAAAACTTTATTTTCCCCATACTGTCAGCCTGAATATGCCTGTATTTACCCTCTGTCTGAAACGCTCCGTTTTAGCGCGTTTCGCCGGAATTGCGACAGAATTGCAACAGGATTGCGTTGCTACGCAACAGTTTGGGTCCATGTTTACTTCCTGTCAGTTGATGACATCCACATCCACTGCAACCAGTAATAAACTGGGACACATTTAGAATGTTTATGTTTAAAACTGCATAAAGGGTCTAAATATTGTTTATTTGTGACATCACAAATGGACAGAAATCCTGACAGCTTGTTTCAGATGCAGAGTTTCTGAATACGGGCTGTGTGTATCTCCCTGTGGATTGAGCATTTCAATACTTTCACAGTATTTATATAGGACTGAAGCCTGCTTTATAATAAATAAACATAAAAATCTCACTTTTTTATAATATGTCCCCTTTAAGGCTTCAAGTTAAAGTGCTCTGCTGCGTCACCCGGCCCGCCTCAGCTCCACCGACAATCCACCTCTTTTGCCCATTTTTGGATTAGCCGTGAGTTAGGCTGTGTCGTATTGTAGTATTTAGGGCCATCTGCCATGCCAAACTGATGGACAAAACATTAATTTTCAGAAAAGAAGTTTCAATAATTAAAAGTTGTGGTTATAATATAAACGTATAGGTTTGCTACATTATCCAGGAGACTCTGTAACTGTTGCTGCCTCACTGTTGTGCCTTTCATCGTTAGTGTTATTAGTGACACCTGTGCATCTCCTACTATGTCAAGACCAAATGTCCACTGTGAAAAAGGCCTATCTTGTTGCACGAGTTAATTTAATACTGCTCGAATACTGTGGTATATATATGGATATTTTGGGTGCATATTTTAAAACAAAGTTCTTCAAAACACAAGATATCAGGTACCTACTAAAACACACAAACCCTGGATGTCATCATATCAAATTCTCTCCATTTCTGTTGTGAAATTTCATGTGCACTTTTGGAAATAGGCTGCAGTAAATGGCACTCCAACAGCTAGGAAAGTACTCTTTACACCAGAGAAATAAAATGGAGCCCGCTCCGTGAACCGGAGCACTAAGGGGCAATAAAGCTACTGCATGGCTGCATCGGGGCAAATTTATGAGCCCCGTTGTCGCCTTTTTTCACTTTTCACATGGACAAAACAATGAGGTATTCATGGTGAAAAGACAGTAGCTACGCTGACTGACTATACCATTAAGGTAATGTAATGTCTGAAACGCTCCGTTTTAGCGCATTTCGCCGGAATTGCGACAGAATTGCAACAGGATTGCGTTGCTACGCAACAGTTTGGGTCCATGTTTACTTCCTGTCAGTTGATGACATCCACATCCACTGCAACCAGTAATAAACTGGGACACATTTAGAATGTTTATGTTTAAAACTGCGTAAAGGGTCTAAATATTGTTTATTTGTGACATCACAAATGGACAGAAATCCTGACAGCTTGTTTCAGATGCAGAGTTTCTGAATACGGGCTGTGTGTATCTCCCTGTGGATTGAGCATTTCAATACTTTCACAGTATTTATATAGGACTGAAGCCTGCTTTATAATAAAAAAAACATGAAAATCTCACTTTTTTATAATATGTCCCCTTTAAGGCTTCAAGTTAAAGTGCTCTGCTGCGTCACCCGGCCCGCCTCAGCTCCACCGACAATCCACCTCTTTTGCCCATTTTTGGATTAGCCTTGAGTTAGGCTGTGTCGTCACTACCAAGACGGTGACGGTCGGAGCCACCCACTTTGAACTTCACAACGGCTCTTCAGAAACCTACGGGTGACGTCACGGAGACTACGTCCATATTTGATACAGTCTATGGTTACATCACACGAGGAGATGTTCTTCTCTCTAATCTCAAACACATACACACACAGATCAGAAAATGATGGCGCATCACACACTACAGGATATTATTAAGATTATCGTGCCAGAGGGAGCAACGCACCACCTCATTTGATCGCTCTCACATGATCTCATGGGCAAGCAGATGTAAACAAAATGAAGATGTGGTGCTACAACCTGCTGTAGTTATGCTTTACAGTGAGAAAAAGAAAAAACGAAGGCTAGAGTCTGGATGATAAATGGTTGGGGAGACAAGGTCAACACGGGTTATCTGTTCTTCAGCAAGAAGTGGAGGGGAGATTTTAATCTGTTTTAATATCTCTCAACAGTAGTATGCCAGCTAACATTAGCCTCAAGGGCTAGAATAATTTACTTGGAAACACCGTCAGCTGCTCCAGATTGTCTCTCTCATTGGCTATTGTGGTCCCGCTCATAGTACAGACGTAATCATCCAGATTTTCAAACATGTTTGAACTTATTCCAGGCGGCTCTGATGAGTCTGCAAACAGTTCTGGAGGTTTGAGACTGGATCTGTAAACCCGTCACATGTAAGGGATAATGTACAGCGAGCCGGTCGTGGTTGTGAAATAAACCCCGACGCAAAGCGAAGTCTTGCATCGCCCTGAAGGGGTTTATTTTACAACAATGACCCACTAGCTGTACATTATCCCACTTATTACACGGCTACTTACTTAAGAAATCTATAATTTGACACAAAAACGATCCTCCAGAGTCGGACATCAGAACTGCGTCCATAGCAACGGTCTGCTATAAAGAAATAACAGACCTTAGAACGCCGTGATTGACCAATCAGAATTGAATATTCAACGAAGCCGTGTAATAATACCAGATAATCTGGGCCGAACATCGGTATTGTTGAAAGTATGGGTGTTAAAAGATCCTCCCAGCCCACTCAGGGCTAAAGGTGGAACCGGTTCTACCAGGAACCAAAAAGGGTTCTCCTGTGGGGACAGGCTGAAGAACCCTATATGGTTCTAGTTAGCAGCATTATTTCTAAGAGTGTGCAAATCTCCGGCCACTAAGGTTCACACAGAGAGCAAGCTAACAACAGTTGAATGTGACCTTGGCCTGCACTTGACATCAAATCTCATCATTTCCTCCACCCTGTAATATCCACAAACACCAATAACAGGCACCACATCAGGCCTGCCTCCATCCTTCAGACTGAGGAAAACCACTCTAGCACCAGGACGCCAGGATATTCAGCTTTATATCTATTATGTAACATCATGTCTTCACCAAAGCCTTTCCCACCCTAAAGGCACAGGATTTACAAGTGTTTTAAGAGAGGATATTCACAAAATTCAGGCAGATGGACAATCCTGAGCAACGACAGAGTAACATGGACATACCTGACTAGTTGGACATACCTGACTATTCTGGAAGAGTCACATTCAGACCTGGAAGACACAAAAAACACTTGGTAATTGATTTTGTTGAGCAGAAGAATGCTGCAGTATGTCAGTAATGCAGCTAAAGACATGTACAGTAACAAAAACGCCTCATTGACCAGCATCCCTTGATTCAGCAACTTCATTACAGCAGCAGAGTTTAGTGAGGGGTGCGACATTTTTGAAAAGATCAATCTGGCATCCTAAGAAAATGCCCACACTTTAAATTCCAGCCACAACTTAGTGACATTCACAAAATTATACATTGATATTCCACTGGGTGTGTAAAAAATGTCTCCTCCGGCAATGCAGTGCACATTATAAATGCAGCATCTAGCCTTTGCAGATATAAAAGGCTTTCTTTTGTGCTTTGGTGTTGATTAGAATAGAATTTATTGTCACTGCACAAAGTACAACAAACTTAAGTAGCAATCCTGACGGTGCATTCACACATATCAAAGAGTAATACACATAAAGAGGAGTACAAATATAAATAACAAATAGAAAGTATGAGTACATGATTAAACTATATGGTCATTTTTGAGGCTGTAGTTAGTGGTTGTACAGCTTCTGATTGTTTGGAGTTTCTATCATTGTGTCCCCTTATCTAAGAAAACAAGGGTGGACAAAAACTTACAAACACCTCAACACCTCATGGTCCCTAACATTACTATTAAATAGGTCTTTTTGGCGTAAGACATCTCACAATTGGGAAATTACAGGTGTACATTGCGAAATTAATGATGGCTGAATTCCATTTTAGCTGCTTTAGTCATTATTAAAAAGTCAAAGTCTTTGTGTATAAAAGGGAGAAATCAACTCCAACTCCCAAGGTGCATTTCAGCAACAAACATCCAATCATCAAGCTTAAAAATCGGTTATGTGCGCTGCTAACAGCGGATGGAAGGTAAAATCTGTGTCTCAATTTGCGTACTTCCGTACTTAGACTTGCTGTTTTGAGTGCAGAAGTGCGTTCACACTGAGAAGTATGGCAAAAAGCAGTGCACTCTTTAAGTACCCGGATGTTGTACTCAAAACGGTCAAAACTTTGAGCGTGGAACACTGGACGCTTCTCACCTTCAACGGTCGCCATCTTTGCTACATTGCGGAAGGGGAGGGGCCAACAACTTATTTCAAACTTGGTGAAAATGGCAGGCGAGGTAGCAGCAGCGGTTGCAATTGAAACAGCAAACACCAAACTATACAAATTTAAGTTACATATGTGTTTTTTGCACCAAGTACCACTATACTGTAGTCAGAGAGATGCCATTATGGTTAGTTAATCAGTCTGAATTGAATTACTGCCGATACGGAGTAATGTCAGTGGCTGACTATCACCAGCTGATCTACCGAGCCTCCTGTGAGTGCACAACAGCTGTGTGAACACTACCCTGTCGAAATTCACACACTGCACAAGTAAGTACACAGTGTACTATATGGAAGTGTACTAACGGATCTATCCAAATTGAGACACAGCTAAAGATTACGCAATTTGGAAAACTGATGACAAACTTTTTGGGGTAAATTTTGGATGAATGCATCAACTATGGTGCTTGCTTTTTCTATATCGCAATGGCAGCCAAGGCTCATGGGTATTGTAGCATTTAGGGCCGTCTGCCATGCCAAACTGATGGACAAAACATTAATTTTCAGAAAAGAAGTTTCAATAATTAAAAGTTGTGGTTATAATATAAACGTATAGGTTTGCTACATTATCCAGGAGACTCTGTAACTGTTGCTGCCTCACTGTTGTGCCTTTCATCGTTAGTGTTAGTAACACCTGTGCTTCTCCTACTATGACAAGACCAAATGTCCACTGTGAAAAAGGCCTATCATGTTGCACAAGATAATTTAATACTGCTCGAATACTTTGGTATTACATGGATATTTTGGGTGCATATTTTAAAACAAAGCTCTTCAAACACAAGATATCAGGTACCTACTAAAACACACAAACCCTGGATGTCATCATATCAAATTCTCTCCATTTCTGTTGTGAAATTTCATGTGCACTTTTGGAAATAGGCTGCAGTAAATGGCACTCCAACAGCTAGGAAAGTACTCTTTACACCAGAGAAATAAAATGGAGCCCGCTCCGTGAACCGGAGCACTAAGGGGCAATAAAGCTACTGCATGGCTGCATCGGGGCAAATTTATGAGCCCCGTTGTCGCCTTTTTTCACTTTTCACATGGACAAAACAATGAGGTATTCATGGTGAAAAGACAGTACACTGACTGACTATACCATTAAGGTAATGTAAGCTGCAAAGGTTCTTCTTAGAAGGGGTGTACTGGCTTGAAGAAATATCCTGATCCTCTCTGTTGTATAATGCTGTGTCTAATTCTCTGTTGGGCTGACTGAATTTTTTTCCCTCCTATCTCATCACTCTTAGTTACTTTTCTTAGCCGTGCATCTTTCTCTTCACTCCACAATCTCTTGCATTACTTAAACATCTGCTTCCTATTGTCTGGTGTATCGGTAAAGACATCCAAGCATCCTTTAAGTATTCCATAAAGCACAGAACAGACTTGATACCGCTGGTGTTTTCATTAGCGCCAAATGCCATTACGATGTTGTTGGAATTAGGCTGAGGTGAAAACTAGAGCTGGGTCAATATAATGCAGTGATAGGATGAGATTCATTGACACACAATCTGCAGTCCAGATCCAATGGCAATTACTGAAGCTATTGATTGCTGTGTATACAATGCATCACTGAAAAAAATGATCAGACCAAAACCATATTTCACAAATGTTTTGATGAATGATATGTCAATTTTTTACACTGCGACCAGCCATGCAGGCCGAACATCCTCCGAGACCAGAGCAAGGAAGCAGTGGTCAGAACCCTGGACAGCTCCTCTGTCCTGCAGAAAGGCCACTACAAACCACTACTACCACTATCACTACTAATCTGCACTAATCCTAATCTGGGTCATGCCTAGATTGTTGGTTTGGTACAACCAGAGACAGTTCAGAAAGGAGTTTCCTGTATCTGTCACATGGGTTTCACCACTGCCTTTAGTCCCTTTAGGAGACTAGCGGCAGGTACTGACTGAGTCTATTAACTCCAATGGGAGAAGTGAACGTGGACACAGATCGTGACTGATTCTTTCACCCCATAATCACCAAAGTAAATACTGGACCCATTTTTCACAAGCCACATATCTTCTGAACATTCTGACACAATAACTGCATATTTCAGACGGACAAATCAGGAGAAAATTAACTTTGTTCGAGACCTTCCTCTGTCTCGGCAACACACTCTTACGACATCTGGCAACCAATATTCGCGAACATCAAGCAAACATCTGCTTTCATCCATCTACACAACGTTCACACTACACAGGATAGAGGCGAACACGCCATATCCGCACCCATTTAGGAGACAGGATGTGGATACAATTTCAAACCAATGGCGTAGTTTGAAATGCGTGATCTTTGTTATAGAGTATCGTTCTGCAAGACTATCAGTGTAGCACTTTGCAGAAAACAGATGGATACAATGTGAGGTGTCATCATCATCAGTTATTGGTATTAAAGCGGAACTTCATCACTTCATGCATTTGATTTCGGAGCCACTGGCTTGGTAAGTTAAGGCTGCAGGTGACAACAGAGGCGTACTTTACATTCAGTTATCTTCTCCTTTTCATGAAATTTGTAATACCCTCCTGCGGTACTGCAATTTGCATGAGTTGTCTCTTTGAGTGAAACAGAATCAATAGAGCTCAGTCTGATTGGATTTGGGGTAAATTGCTAAACCTTTGCTATAACCTTGGAGCACAGTAGGTTGTAAGACAAAGTAAGACAGCTCTTTCTGAATGTATGGTTATAAGAGACACATTGATGAAGTATTAATTAATTGCGCTTGCAGTCTAGACAAGGCTCATTTGTCTGGTCATGAATGAATAAATTCCACATTTTACTGCCGTATGTAAGCAGCATCTATCATCCGGATGATGATGATATAAAACGTGAATGGAAGTTAGAATGCAAATAAAGCTGTTTTTCTTCCGCTCCGTGCAGGACCGCTGGCTACTGAGCGTCTTTCAGGTGCATTCCCGAAGCCTTTTAAATAATGCATGAAATGACAAATCCCATTGGAGGTATCATTCCACAGGAAGGCCTCCACGAGCTGTGAGATCGGTTTCTCCCACGGTGGCCCTAAGAGAAGCCAAATCTCCGGTGGCAGAGTTAAGACTTCAACCCAGCTGCTTCCTTAAATCACATCTTACACTGCGGTCTTTAACGTCATGTCAGTGTCTTCAACCTGCCCTTTAACTCACTGTGTTCAACCGTGTGTGTCTCTTCACATGGTATAAAGTCGTGCCCTTTTTTTCCTGTGGCTCTGTTGCAACAAGGGCAGCCTGTTTCCTGTTGTGAAGGAGGAAACGGACAGAGGGCACATCCAGCGCAAAAAAAAAATGCTGACTCAGAGTTTATCAGTCTGCAAGAGCAAGTGCAACTGGACACGACTGCAGAAGTGCACTAGTCTGCTCATTTAATGCCTGGCTTCAAATGAACATCTTACACTGTAGGCCACAATGATTCACATGCCAACATCTCGCTGCCCATGCATCCCTGTTTTCCCTGTGTCCTTACATAGCCTATTTTTAGCATAATCATTTCTGTGGTTTCAAATGTATCATAAAGGCTTGGATACTTTCCCCTAAAGCCGTTTTACTTTCCTCGCCTCTTTCAGAGAAAGACTACAATGCTCCAATGTAATTATAAACCCATTATTTGTTTTTCGCTGTAAAATATTGAGTAGGGTTAAGCCTTGAAGAAATGACTTCTAGCACTTCATCACATTACCGCCCTTATTATGGCAATAAGAGGAAAAAGCAGAGTGGTAAAGCAATAAAGGAAATGCATGTGTGGCTATTTCCTTTTCCTGAATTCGGAAGAAAATCAGAGGTAATTACAGTTTGTCCAAGGTGTGTGATTGATGACATGTTTTCCAACTAAGAAGGTTTTTTAAGTGTGTACCGGAGATCACATTGCATGCAAAACATTACAGGTTTTTCCTTTTGCCTAATATTTTGCATCCTTCCAGTTTAAAATGAGGACATGCAGCCCTAACTTCATCTTTGACTGTATGCTGGAAGAAGCAGGAATTCCATTATGAACTTTACAGAGTCCTTAACTGAACTGCTTAGACCGGAGTTATTTCCAAAGTTACCCAAACAGTTATTGGGTTTACTGAATATACTGTGTCATTTGGTGGCAACCGTGACAGCCGTGAAACGCTTCCAGCTTCAGCAAACAAACCTCTCCAAGCTGTGATGAAAAAGAATAAATCACATCCGAAGTAACACTGAATTTACTAAACTTTCTACTAAAAGCAGAACACCACAATTTTGTGGCTCTGGCCTCAATTTACAACAATGTCACCAAGTGATCAATGACTTGAACCTGCGGTCCAATATAACAGCTCATTCACACTGGCAGTTTCCACAGAGGAACACTGAGAAGCTTGACGTTCTAGTGCAGTATTTCACAGTTAATGACAGTATTTTATACGATTTTTTTCCCTCAAAAAGAACACTGCAGTTGAGATAAAGGACTTTTCAGCGTTTGATGTAGATTTCGCTCTTGCTTGTCTGATGAGGTGCATGCATGTCTGCTTCCCTTGGACATTTTTCTCAGTCCAGTGCATAAATGAAGGGCATTCATCATGCGTTAGGCTCCTCGGTGCACCACATACTTGTGGCATTACTGAGACCTAAATGATCTGTATTAATCAGCAACTAATTACAGGCAGAAATATGTCTGGCTAAGCAGATCTAATGAGACGGTCCAGTTCTCTGTAGTGGTTTGCTTCTCATGGTGCTGTCAAATTATGTATCTCTAAGGAGTTAGTGGTGCGTGACCTCCACTGGCTGTATGCCCCACCAGTCCTTCACACACACACTTGCACACACACATTCACATTTGTACGTATAACTGCTCGAAACAATCCACCTGCTTCCTTCATCCACTTTCATTTCTCATCATGTACTCATCTGACGTTGCCCTAATAGTCAATATATTATTTAGACAAATGCCAAGGAGCAGGAAATGCACCGGCAGAGGGACGGGACCTTTAAGAATTGATACTGACTCTGTCACTCTCATCAGTATTGTTGTCAAGGCGGGAGCGGCGTCTTTATTGATGAGCCTTTGGAAGACATTTCATCTATCTGCCTTGGCTGCATTTAGGCATGCCAGGGTAAATATTTTGTTATTTCAGGCCAAAAAGCTGAGGCGATACTTAACCAAGTTCTATTCAGTCTCAGTATATAAAATTCAGAAGATTCAAGGTTCTGATTTCAATAGGATCTGACTCTCCTTGACACACGTGTTCATGCTGAAAAGGTACACTGCTCTTTCTTCACCTGATCAAACACAGAAAGCCGGGTTACAAGAAAACTTTCACTCTGGCTACATTCCTGAACATATTGCTCGGATTTAGGTGAGCTCTCACAATCTCCAGGGTTACGCCGAACACAAACAGCAGTGCACACCGTGTGGAAACACGCAGCTTATAATCCAACATCTAAGACTGGAAGCAATGGAAACTGTTGAACCTGCAAGTCCCTTACTCAGCCAATTGCATGTAGACTATTATAAACCACACAAACAAGACACGAGAATCAGCAAAAACTGACTTCAACATCCTGCAGATTTTTCAGCACAAACATTAGTCGTCAAAGGCCCAGCCAGCTGTCAGGGAATCCATGTTTGACATCTACCCGTGATTACTAAGGAGATGTGTGAGCAGAAGGTCCTCATCTGTGTTTAGCTGTTGACTCAGCCTCCGCCTCGTCCGCGATCCACACACACACACACACACACACACACACACACACATATACACACATATATAGCACTCCCACTTGGCAAAAAACTAGTGGCAGCCTTTCAAACAGCTCTCCACAGGTACTGCGCTACAAATTGCCTTCGATTCAGCTGCTGCATCAGCTGGTTTTGACAGCTGCAAGGCGGATAATTGGTTCAACTGTGAAGAAATAAAGAATGAACAAGCAACCGTACTCTGGCCTCGTGGCCCCTCCGAGTGTGCTGCTATAGTGTTGATCACAGTTTGTAATGATAAAAGAGGGTGGAAAGAGATTTAGCTAGTTAGACTCTATTGTATTTTTCCTCACAAACTGACAAAATAGGAAAATTGAGAACATTTTAGGGAGTGTTATACAATGTATGACAGAAAGTTACGCTTGCTTTCTTTCTTTCTGAGAGCAAACCCAACTATATAAACAAACTTTCCACATACATTTTCATGGTAATGTATTCCTTTATGTATTTCTGTATCCTGAGGAGATCTATTTACAGTTTATATTATTCTTTAATTAGCTAATGAAAAAAAAACATTCAACAATTTTGGATATGAACTTGTACACTTTCTTGCCCAGAGTTGAAAAGATTGATACTACTCTCATATCTGTAACTTTAGACTAAATATGAAGATACCACCAGGCAGCAACCGGCTCGAGGAAGTCAGCGTCGGGCTTGCGCTTGTGCTCGCTCTACATAGACATGAACGAGCATCGCTCAAAACAGTGAGGCGACACACGTCAGCTAAAACCACAATATCACTCTATATTTCAGCTGCTTGGCAGTAATGTTAGCTGACCAGACGAAGGTCTCTCCATGAATCAATGCTGATCCTAGTATTGGCTTTTCCTGCCTCAGCCTCCCGACCGTGGTTGCAGGGAGACACCGGCACCCGGTCGGAGACGATAACGTTTCCCGCTGCGGAGCCCCGTCACTTCACAAGACACGGAAAACCACTGTTGGTCTGGAGGAGCTGTTATTTCTGCATAAACGTCCACTATACATTCACTAGATATTCTCAGAGCTACGAAGTCTTCTGCAGTGTGTAGTGTGCGCGCATGAACGTGAGGTGGAGCGAGCTGAGTGAAGGCGGGCAGGCAGAGGAGCAGACGAGTAGAGTACAGCAGAGACTCCGGCCCTGGAGACCAAAGCTACGGTCTTCCCCTCGTCCTCCGACCGTCTCCAACACTGCTTAACAGACGGGCTTCACCAGATATAACTTTGCGGTTTTGGTGCTTCCGTGTAGTTTGTGTTGGAGTCCTGTCTGAACAGCGTAGCCACATGCGAGCGCGCATATGGGACACCGACCCGGTAGATTTATACGTGTAAGATGTTACAAACAGTCCCTTTAAGTTAGCATAAACAGGGGGAAACAGTTAACCTAGCTCACATTCTTAACCCTGCATTGTTTACATCCATGCTAACTAGCTGGCGATCTTCTTCTTCTCTGCCTTTGCTGGCGCATTGTTACATATTGTGGCTCCTTAACAACCACCTGTAGAGCAGTGAGTAATGTGAAAGCATATAGGTCTTTTTCAAGACATGTCACAGTAGGAAAAGCACAGGTGTAAATTATGAAATTAATGATGGCTGAATTCCATTTAGCTTCTTTGATTTCAGGTTCAAGGTATCGTGCATGCTGGCTCACTGTCACTCTCACTGGCACACTTGAATAGAACGGAGCCATCGTTAGTGTTATTAGTTACACCTGTGCTTTTCCCACTATGACAAGTCAAAAATGTCTGCTGTGAGAAAGGTCTATTGGCAGGACTGCGTATCGCATCACTCAGACGAAACAGGGGACCCACTCCATAGTGCTACTAGTGGTCAAAAACTCCCTAGGGTAGACCTTTAAAGGTCCCATATTATGCTCATTTACAGATTCATACTTCTATTTTGTGTTTCTACTAGAACATGTTTACATGCTGTAATGTTTAAAAAAATGTTTTATTTTCCTCATAATGTCAGCCTAAATATGCATGAATCTACCCTCTGTCTGAAACGCTCCATTTTAGTGCATTTTGACAGAACTGCAACATAATTGTGTTGCTAGACAACAGCTTGGGTCCATGTGTACTTCCTGTCAGCTGATGACATTCACATACACTGCAACCAGGAATAAACTGGGACACATTTAGAATGTTTATGTTTCAAATTGTGTCAAGGGTCGAAATATTGTATATTCATGACATCACAAATGGGCAGAAATCCTGACAGCTTGTTTCAAATGCAGAGTTTCTGAAAACGGGTTGTGTGTATATCCCTGTGGATTGAGTGTTTCGATACTTTCACAGAATTTATATAGGACTTAAGCCTGCTTTATAATAAAATAAACATGAAAATCTCACTTTTTTATAATATGGGACCTTTGAGTCTCATTTCAATGCAAATCAGACTCAACTATATAGGTTGACAATGAAATGAAAACCATGGAGATTGAACTGAAATCTATTGGTGCCTTCAAATGAAACTCGTGAGCTTGTGTTTACAACATGTGTACACAATATGCTTGGCGTTTAAGTGGTAAAGTCGTGAAGAACACCGCTGCTAAGCAACGGCAATATTAACATTACTGTCGGCGTCTAGAAGCCACGGAGGCTAACAATTTAGTAAGCCGTGAGACATGTTATAAAATTACCAAGAAAAACAATACACGACTAAAATTACGATATATTAACTTATTATGCACCGAAACATTAACATCCATGGGCGTTCATATGGACTCATCTCGTAAAAACACGGTAAACACAACCCCATTTGAAGGCACCATATGGTGGCTTAACACCGGTTGCAGATTGGTGCTAAAGCCATACATGTCTACCGACACACCTTATTAACACACGTATGTGGTTGTTAATCCCTCAAGTTCCTATTTGCATATCATACGAGCACAATGCAAATGAGGAACAAGGCTCTATGCTTTCACACCACGTCCCCAGCTAATAATTAGGAATCTGAAAGTGATCTCAATCAAAAACCTCGACGCTTTTGGAAATATATGCTTGAAATGAAGGCACATTATCCTGCACATCCACAGCCACAAAGGAATTTGACAACAGTATTATTAAATGTCAAAGAAATTAATAGCAGGACTTTTTTTCTTACTCTCTCGCTTGTTAAAAATTTTAAAAAAGTCCAATCTAACTGAGGCAGCGGTGCAGAGTTGAATTTGGTGATTTAAACATAATATGGTTGCCTGACTCACACTGAGCTGACCGCCCTTAGTGTGGCCTTTACCAGTACCACCATCGGATGTAACAGTGCTCGTTAAAGTCATCATTATCCTCTCTCTTGGGACAACCAGCTACATCAAAGGACACAAACCAACCTTAACTCAGTCTTAATGGGCCTGATTGAGGGAACCGGAGGTCAGCGGTGCCTGGCTTTCCTTTCCTGCAGCATGACTGCGGCCGGCCACACTGAGATGCAAGGAGGGACGGCCCATAACAGATGAAGGCGGCCTGCAGTTGATTTTGAGTGCAAGTTGCAAATTATCTTTGCCCATTGCTTGAGATTTATAGGTTGGTCTGAATGCAAATCATCCCTGCGTGGACATTAATCTAGCAGGGGTATTTCATTAGAGGGGGCTTTGCTGGATAGAGGGAGTTCATGTGCTCGTAAATTTAGTTTGGCACACTGATTGTTCAGCAGATCGCAGGGTAAATGAGTGGACGCCGCCAGCCACGAGAAACAGCTTTCTCCATCATGCTATTATTTTCTGCCGAGGGGTCCCAAAACACATGCTAAAGGCATTACGCTGGCTTGGGGTTTACTATTTATGAACTTGCCAATCTCCAGTCTGCATGAGGGGACTTAAGGGCAGCCGAGCAAATTACAGTAAAGAAGCCAAGATACAGTCGCTACAACCAAAACAGAAGGCAATACAAAACCCCCAGTGACTTTAAAGAGATAATGCAGCATAAGCCAAAATCGACAACCTAGAAGGACCTTTATCAAACACTTCAATATCTATTGATTAGCTCCTCTGACTATTAACTCCTCTGGCTTGACTCCAAACTCATCACAGATGTACTGTGCAACATCAAACACGGATCAATGTTGTGATGAAATATATCGAAATATCTGTCATATCGACACTCAGAAAATTGAAATCAGTGACATATTGCAAAACATGTAATTCAATTTGCAGTTTTGCAGGTATCTTCATAGTTAGTGCAGCAATGTAGGGCTTTAAGAAGGGCTGCAACAATTATTTTCATTATCAATTCATCTGCAGATGTCTTTGGTCTATTAAATGTCAGAAAAAGTCCATCACAATTCTCCAGTCCAAGCTGATGTCCTCAATGTCTTTCTATCTGACCAACAGTCCAACACCCAAATACATTCAGTTTACTACAATGCAAGACAAGGAAAAGCAACAAATCCTCACATTTCAGAAGCTGGAACCATCAAATATTTGTCACATTGTTCTTGAAAAAACGATTATCAAAATAGTCGCTGCATAATTTTCTGTTGATCGACTAATCGACCAATCATTTTATCTCTACTGAAAAGCTTAAACAATGAAACCCAACATTAACTCAGGATGCATTAACCCCACCTCGGACTTTACTGACTTTAAAACAAAATCAGTATCCCTCCCACACAATGTATTCCAACTCTGATGGAAGTGAAAACAAACAGCAGCGAAACAGGCAAACATATCACTAAAACACTTTATCAGATCACTGCTTAGAATACAACTAAACACATGTTTCCCTGACACTCATCTTCCATCAAAGAACTCTTATTTGCATAAATCCGGCAGCTGCTTTTACTTGTCAAAACATTTAATTGCAGGTCTTGAGCATCTAAGCAATTACAGTGTAGAAGCAGCCGGATATGTGCAGTGAATGTAAACCACTCGACAAAATATGGATATACTGCATTGTTTGTGGATTATCTTTACATGTTTGTTTGTTTGTCTCACCTTCTAGTACACATCCGACCCGAGATCTGGCCCAGAATCAACGACTCGAGAGCTTTGCTGCTCATTCATCAGCATTGAAACATTCATATTAGCTCAATTAGGGCGTTAACAGAGCGAGAGTTGGAGTTAGCAATGATTTGTCACGTTATTCATCAATATTTGATCACTCAAGATTACTTATGCTTCTTCACCGACTGGTATTCATACTGAATTTAAATGACTGCCTGAAAAAAAGAAAACACTGCAGCTGCAGCCATCATACTCAAATCTAACGGTGCTTATTTGAGACCTAACACTCCTCTGAATGCAATTTTTTCCATGCTAATGCCTGTATTGTTTCAGAAAACAATGAATATCCAACTGTCTAGCGAATTACCTTTGAGTTTAAAGATCTGAGTTCAAGTACATTTACAAAAACTTCAAACAAAGCTGTGCAGAAAACGACACGTCAGCTCTTTGTCATCTGCAGCTGAAAAAGTTATCTCTCCAGCGATCACGTCGGCGTCCCAAATATTGTTTACACTCGCTTGGCTAGCTGGGCCTGGGACAAAGTTTGAATGCTAAATGTGGGCTGGCGGATGCATCCAGCAGCACCGAGATAAGAAGTGAAAGCACTCGCGGACGCTATTCCACTCCAAACCCCAGAGGACATCACGGTGGATCCACTCTGATTAAACCAGCAGCGTCTCCTGCATCATGAACGAAAAACATTTACGACAACCACACGTTCCACTTTTTGTTTCACTTTACAGCGTATCATATTCACCGGCCAGACGGACCAGATGTGTGCTTCACAGTCTGCTAAAGCCTTTAAGTCTGTCAGACTTAAGTGCTCGCGAAAAGTCATTTATCACCAAGGTGTGCTGCAAAAAACTTGCAACCCAATCTTGTATTACTTGTCATTTAATTCCTAAGTGAACCCAAGGGATATAAATAACTGTAGAGCACTGTTAAAAACAAACACCATTAGGAGAGAAAAACTGCATAGGGTCAGCGTAAATACTGCTGGACTAAAGGGCTGACAAGGCAGGCAACTCAGGAGCCATGAACAGATGAAAGCTGATACGTGTGTGTGATTGCTAATTCTTGCCAGAGAGATACACCAACCATCTGTTTACTAGAATTTAACTTGAACTCAGGAACCTGTGATGAAGTGTTAAACAGGAGCTTTAGCTTTGTGTTTACAGAAACCGATCCACCGAGAGAGAGACTCCTCCTCTGCTGATTATGCTCAACCAGCACCTGGGGGTTACAATTAACCAGATGGACGAGTTTATGGATCCGCGTCAGGGTCAGTGCACACCGAGATGATTTCCGATACCTGCGCAGCACTCGTACATCCTGAGAGCCTGACCGACAATGTTACCCAGGAGCCTGTTCTGCAGGATTCACGGGGAAATCTGTTGACTTGGCACCACAGGTTCCACTATCAGTGGTGCATCACATTTCCTGCTCTCTGCATTTTGTTTCTAAAAGGAGGGTAGAGGGGATAAAACGTAAAAACAACATACTGCCACTTACAGCCAACCCAAGATAGTAGCAAACAATCTTATGCATCATTCAGTAGCAGAAACGCTTTATCTGCCACTTGTTTTGGAACAGAATATGACTGTTATACATGGTCTGAGATGTGCCTTTCTTTTTGCCTTCCCTCCTTTCTTTCCATCAGGAAGTCACTGAGGACATCTTTAACCAACTGACAGCACAGCTCACATGTTTGCATACAGTAAGAACAAACAATACGCTCTGTGTTCAAGATGACTGTAATACAAATATACAGTTGACAAACAGCTAACTGAAAAGAAATGGGAAGCAGAGAGGGATGAAAGATTCAAACTGACAGATGTCTGGATTGTATTAAGATCCCTAGTTAGATATATAGGACTATAAATGCACTACTGTACATGTTACATGACAGCCTACATGCATTGAACAAGAGTGTGCAGGTAATGGAGTTAAAATATCGAAAACAGATAAGCAAAAATCTGCAAAAGCAGCAAAAAGAAAATTGCACAAAGCAGGGTCACTTGAGGCTGTGAATAATATGCTAAGAAAACAGCATACATAATTTGGCTTTAAAGGGTAGCTTCGGTATTTTTTCAACCTGGACCCTACAGTATTTCCACATGTTTTTGTATCCAAGTGGCTAATGGGGACAACAATTTCGGAAATTGGTCCAGTATTGAGGGAGAACGTTGTAACCAGCTGCAGCAAAACGAGTTGTGAGGGCAAGTGAGCAGCATCAATGTAACGTTACGTCCACTAAAAGTGTTTTTCTTTGCCACTGATAGGCTCAGATTGTTATTATTATAAGTGTCTGACAACATTATGGAAAGGACCCTACAGGATTAAAAAAACTTTTCTAACCTTTTGCTTGATCCGGTCTGCTTGTTTTTGTGTCCAAGTTCCGCTCAAGGAGAAGTCTTGTTTTGGAATCTTAATATCCGTATACTCTGGCTCAAATAAATACAGACGGCCATCGAATTCAAAGACTTAATCCACATTGTCGAAATCATGTAAATATTCAGCCATGACAGTGAAAATCTTTTAGATAACACTTAGCTACGCTTTCTGTGCTCCAACACAACAAACTCTGCCCGGCTGGCCACCGTGGATGTATTCCACTATTCAACTATTCCACCATTGTCTTGCAGCAACACGCCACCTCGCCAGATTTCAGAACAACACTTCTCCTTGCGCGAGACTCTTTTCATAATGTCAGACATTTATGATAACAATCAGATCCTGTCAATCACTTTTAGTGGACGTAAAATAACGGTGCCAGGTTGCCCTAGTAGGATTACAGTGCAGCCCCTGAGCAGCTGCCTTCTACAGCGCTCTCCCAACGGCAACCCTTACTGTTGTGCCCTGTGCCTCCCTGCTGGAGCTTCATATTTAGCATATAGACATGAGAGTGGTATCCATTTTCTCCTCTAACTTGAGGCAAGAAAGCGAATAAGCATATTTCCCAAAATGTCCTTCGAAGTAGAAGTCTAACTTTATCCTTTCACAGATAACTGAGGGCTGCAGGGACTTTAAACTGTCTACTTGTGTTTTATGGGTAGGTAAATTATAGCAGAGCATCTAAATTGATGGTCTTCAATACCCAGAATGGGATACAATTGGTTTTCCATCCTACTATAGCTATGGCACTAGTTTTATGTAACTGCTTTCACCTGCTTCCTTCCAGCAGGTGCAGGTCAGGTGCTGATTACAGAGCTAGAATGACAACCAGCATGGTGAGAGGGAAACAGGACATGCTTAACAGGACAAACAGAGCAGTGTGTCTACATTGTTGGCTTAATGTCATAATAATTGTCATGTCACTGGAAGCCGGATGCATCTCGTCTCCATTACTGTAAATGACTGAATGTCTAATGGAGCCAAGGTCTGAAGTGTGTCTGTTTAAACAACATTAGCAGCTGCTGTTTGCAGATGATGTCGATATTCAGGCTCTGGCTCTCTGATTTGCATTTTTTTCAGCAGTTTAGTTATGAAGTGAGCATCAATATTTACAGAAACATTCTGAATGGGCTCCTTTGTGTTTCCTGTTGCAATTGTTTGTTAATGCAGTAGCAAACAGGAAGTAAACTTGGACCAAAGCTGTTGCCCTAGCAACAGAATGACAATGAAAATGTCTATACAAACAGACAGACATCGCCATCCTTTAGAGCCATGCCGCCAGCATAGCTGAAAAATAATAAATGTCCACCACAAGTCACCAGAGCTCATGATCCATCCATCATCTGTAACCGCTTATCCTATTCAGGGTCGCGGGGGGGGCTGGATCCGATCCCAGCTGACATTGGGTGAAGGCGAGGTACGCCAAACTATCACACAGCTGACACATAGAGAGAGACAACCATTCACGCTCACACCACAGGCAATTTTAGAGTCAGTCTTTGGACTGTGGGGGGAAGCCGGAGAACCTGGAGAAAACCCACGCTAGAAGGGCCCTAAGCCGGGTTTGAACGTGCTGTGAGGTGGCAGTGCTAACCACCGCACCACCATGCAGCCCAGAGCTCAAGATGATGACTACAAATGTCTTTTAGACTCCCAGCAGCTGCTCAGACCTCCCTCTGGATGTACGCAGTCAAAGGCAGATTAGGAGAAGACCCCCAGCCTGGGAATTCCTGGGAATCCTTCAGGGAAACCAGAAGTAAACCTTAGAAACAGACATGTGAGTTGCCACTGTGTCCCTGACCTCAGTAAATGGCAAAAAAGGAAGGCTAGACAGTTTAATTTCCCAGCACACACTATTTAAATCCCATTTTCTCCATGCTGAAATGACCTTTGCAGATCTTAGAATCAGTCTTGCTTAAGACCACTGCATTCTTTAAATTGCTCGCCGCACTTAAATGACATTTTAAATCCCGTGTCCACCACAAACCACGCTGTACATTGTTAGCAGCTGTCATATTTCATCAGGTTCACGGGGGTAATCACAGGCTCCTTGCTAACCTCTGTGTCAGTCTAGCAGAGATCTAACCGGTCCACTGAAATAGTGTTCAGACACTGTGACCGTACAGAATGAGAGATAGTGACAGACTGATTTTCCAGGGAAATCACACATGGTACTCCGTAGTGGCCGAGACAGATTTATAAAGGGAGCGCAGTGGTGTTACAGTATGTCCTAATCTCACGGGTCTGGTTTTATCAGTCGCCGAAGACATACAGTCCATGAGTCATCGGTATTGATTTGCTGCCGCTGATCTTGGTGACACCAACACGCCCCTCGACACAAAGGTCAAACATGATCACATGAATCTACAGGCTGTCGAAAAGTGGAGTTAAACGTCTGCATGCTGAGGCATTTAGGAGATATAGAGTGTGAACTTCAACACACAACTATGCAGGGGAGGGTAATCCTGAGGTCTTTACCAGACACTCCTGCTCCACTATACATCTGCCCTATACTCTGCCTGCTTGAGGTTTAACCCACCGCCCGCAGATAGAGCCAGCCCTAAAATATAATTGCATAATGGATCCATCCCAAGCATGTGCCTTTTTTCCCAGGGGTTGTAGCTATTCTATATATCACAGATTAATGTGCCTGTCCACGCACATGAAATCCTCTTTTATGACCACTGAGGGCTATACAGCAGCACATGGGCATATAGTTCAAAGTTACAGAACCTGACAAATAAACAAACAAAGCAGAATAATCAGAGACTATTTAAAAGTCTACATTTTATAAAAATGGTTTGCACCTCAGACATGCATGTATCAGTGTGTAATTTATCTCAATCAGAACTTGATCTGCTAGATATTTCCATAGGTATATACACTCTCAAATGCAAAATGAAGCATTTTGGACTGGAAATTAATCTGTTGGGAGGGGAAACTACTGGTTTGTCCATCTCCATCATCTCTCACAATGATGCTAAATGGTTTTGCATATTTCCAAAATATGGTTAGAAAAGCTCTGTACTGTCCAACAACAATACCCATTTTTTCCACAGACCCATTTTCCATCAGCAAATATATCAGTAGAAGGAAAAATGCCAAAGTAGATCAGTTCCACAACATTTGGCAGCCTTATCTGAATTATATTGGACCTGAACTCTCTTCCATTATCTCACAAGGAGTCTCCTGAATATGAATTCATATATCCTGTGACTTCCCTGCACTATGGACTATTTCCTATATGACCTCATATATATATATTTTTTGATCTGAGCTGTACCAGTGTTTGTTTTTGTTTTGTTTTTTTATTCTTATTGTGTTTGTGAAAATAAGAAAACCCCAAAAACATATTAGTGAAGAAAAAAAAAAAAAAAAAAGGAAAAGGAAAAAGATGCCTAAAGTAGTCTAATAGTTGCAGATCCAGATCACTATATTGTGCATGAACTAGTTAAGGGTCTGATTTAGCAAAAAAAATAATTTAATTAAGTAAAAAAAAATAACTTTAAATACTTATGAAGAGATTCTGATAAAAAGAGGTTGTGTCTTACTTCTCCTGTATGATGTGCTCCTTTATGGCTCCCAGTGCGAGCAGGCTGTATACCTGTACCTCTCCTGTGTTTCACTCTGTTTGCTGATGTTTGTTGATGTTGCTGCTTTGACACCTGAATTTCCCTCCGGGGATTAATAAAGGTTCATTTTATCTTATCTTATCTTATCTTATCTTATATGGTTTTTGCATATTTCTAGATATTGTCAGAAAAGCTCTGTACTGTCCAACAATACCCATTTTTTCCACAGACCCATTTTTCCATCAGCAAATATATCAGTAAAAGGAAAAAGATGCCAAAGTGGTCTAATAGTTGCAGCTGTGGATCACTGTGTGGCAGTCTTGTGCATGAACTAGTTATGGGTCTGATTTAGCAAAAAAATAATGAAATTAAGTAAAACAACTTTAAATACTTCTGAAGAGAGATTATTTGACTCTGATAAAAAAAAAAAAAGGTCTTACTTTTCCTGTGTGATGTGCTCCTTGATGGCTCCCAGAGCAACCTGCAGGCTGTTGCTGCCCTGCAGCAGCCTGCAGGTTGCCAGGTGCCGCTGGTACTCCTCTTTCAGACAGCCGTTCTCCGCGCACAGATCGGACACTTGCTGCTCCAGCTCCTCTATCCGTCCTCTCTGCCTCTCCAGCAGCTCCTGCTGGGTCTCGATGATCTTGTTAAGCTCCTTCAAATATTCCACAGCCCTGGTTGGGTTCTCGGTTTGGCTTTCCATGTCCTCTCTCTCGCCTCCGACGCAGTTTGTATCGCAAGAAGAGAGACGGTTCCGTGGTTAAGTCCAGTTTCGGTTTTACGCACAAAAAATCAGCCGGTTGCGCCTTTTACGCATCGTGTTAAAGTGTCGGTTGTGGGGTGATAAATCAGAAGCAGTGTGTTTATTACAACATCAGTGCACACTAAACTACAAGCTCCTGATCAAGCTGCACAAATATCAGTCAACCAAAACGTGCCTACATGATGGAGCTGGTGTAGTTTGCTCTCTCTAGTCTGTGAAGTCTCCTCCTGGTTGGCAGCTCGGCGTGACATGTCCTGTTAGGTGTAGCAGCTTCTTACCTTTAGCTCCATGCTGCTGCCGGGACTTTTCGTAAACAGACTGCTGGCTTGTCAAGGTAGGCGGGGTTTTCAAGTTTTATGAATCTGCAGGTCGCATTGAGCTCTGCAGCTGCAGGAGGAGGAAGGAAGGAAAGGGGAGGTGGTGGATTTGGATGGGGGTTTTTTTTTTCCATCTTTTCTCATCTTGATTCATTTTCAGTGCACACAGAGCATGCATGCACATCCTCTCCTCTCAAGATTACACAACAACTTTGTTGTGTTGTTGTGGTCCGATGCTGTAGTAACATAGTGTGCTGCTGCTGCTGCTGCAGAGTTGTTTACTATGCTGCTGTCTGTGTGTGTGTGTGTTGCCATTTCACCAGCAGCAGGCTGTAAAAACCCCCCCTTCTACTAGTCTAGTGCAATTATCAGAATAGATGGGAGCAGTGTTTAGTGTTTGAATCAAAAGATGACTTTATGTGTTTGCACAGTCAGGAGGCTAGTGTGGTACCCATGGGTGTATGAGAGCAAACTGCAGTGATGTGATATAAAAAGAGGCTGATGCTTAAAAGTTTCATGGGTGGCCATCAACGGTGCCATCTGCACCTCATGCTTTGACAACAAGATGATTGTTGGATTTCTATGGCATTTTTAAAAGTAGAAAAAAAAGCTGCAGTGGGTAGAAATGGAGCAAATATGATTAAAAAAAATTAAAAAAAATGTTTTAAAATGGTCACTATATCCTGACAGTAGTACATGAGACAGGTAATCTGAAAAAAATCATGTGCCTCTGTGTCCTCCGGTGCTCCTAATGGCATCTGCAAGATTTCACAGATCGGAGGAGAACAACCAATCAGAGCAGAGCTGGAGTCTGTAGTGCCTATTTCTCGCCTCAAATGTTTTCAGAAACATCTTGTAGTGAACTGTTTAGCTGTAAGATGAGAAAGTGTGTAACCCGGCAGCCATGTTGAGACCAGTTGAGGAAATACACAAGTACCGCCCACCAGCCGGAGTACAGCCAATAGGAACGCTCTTGTTCAATGTAAATGTTTCTTCCATTTTTTATTTTTTCCCTGTTAGAAGGGTTTTGTTTTTGTTGTTTTGTTTTTTGGGTGGGCAGTTTTTCCTTATCCGATGAGAAGGTCGTACTTTAAAGGACAGGGGGTGTTGTTTCATGTACTGATTGTAAAGCCCCCTGAGGCAAATTTGTGATTTGTGATTTTGGGCTATACAAATAAAATTGACTTGACTTGAACGCTCTCTCTCTGAAATGAGCTGTGATTGGCCAAAGTCTCCCGTTACGTGCTAGATTTTCTAAAGCCTGACAACAGAGCCATGAGAAGGTTGTGGCCCAGCCACCATGTTGAGATCAGTTGAGGAAATACCAAGCACCGCCCACCAGCATCATTTTACAGCTAAACAGTACACTACAAGATGTTTCTGAAAACATTTGAGGCAAGAAATAGGCATTACAGTAACAGAATATTGATTCATATTTGATCAGCGCTGCCTAGTGTGACCGTTAGATCAGAGTTTGCGCATGATTGACAGCTGCCTCCGTTGAATGAACAGCCAATAGGAACGCTCTCTCTCTGAAAAGACCTGTTATTTGCCATAGTCTCCCACACTAGATTTTCTAAAGCTTGAAAACAGAGCCATGAGGAGGTGCAGGAGTCTAGTTATTTCTCAGAACACTTGAATTACAATATGCTGAAAGGATATTATGGAACTTTCCCCAATGATGCCAAACATATTCTGCCTACTGCAGCTTTAAAGCAAACGCAGCTTGTGTAACAGAAAGAAACTTCTCCATTTAAAAATATCTCTTGCAGGATATATTGCAGACATCTGTACAGGAACTGAGAGGTGCATCAGATGACAGTTTGCATTATTCGCTCTGCTCCCTGTGTCTGGTCGCTCCCCCATGGCTGGTTTTGTTGTCAGAAAAGCAACACTCACATTTTCATATCCACTTCAGACTCATTTTGCTTTTGAAAAAGCAGAATTGAGATGTTGTTTTCGTGGATGCAGTTAAAGTGCAAACTGCTTTGAGAAACCAGAGCGGCAGCAAACCAGTGACAGTTGGAAGACAGTGGAGTACAGATGGAGTACATTAGGGTTTCTTTTTCTCTGGGGCTCCCTAATCCACATGGCAAGAGGCCAAGGACGGCTGCAAGAGCCTCGACATGCCACCCAGAAGGATATACAGTACATTAACAGCCAATAGTCGCAGGGTGGTGTTGCACATTAACACTGCCAAATGCCATTTCTTAGGTCGTCAGTTGGGATGCATTTCCAGTGGTTTATACCCCACAGAAACTGCACACGCCATTGTTACGTAAATGTCTCTGTTGTGTGCCTTCAACACAACAAAACTGCCAAGTTCCACAAGCAGTGTTAGATGGGAAGGAGGTCATCTGTCAACTGGAAGGCCCACATTCACATCCATGCGTCGTAGCACCTATTAGAGCCGTTAAAGTGTCCTTCAGTGAGCTATTGAATCCCTTCCAGCTGTGACGCTGCTGTTCCTCACAGACCTTGTGTTTGAAAGACAATAAACACAGGAGAAGACTACCACAAAAAAATCACATCCATAAAATCCTATTCTATAAACCTAAATCTTCCATTTTCATATTTTTCTAGTCCACAAGTACACTATGAAACCATGCAGCTCCATCACTCACACATACCGTCTGCTCTTGGGAGTTTTGGAAGTACTGGAACTCATGACTTGTGGATGAGTGATGCCAGCTACCACAGGATATTAACCACTTCAAAAAAAATACTGCTTGTCATTATTATGCTCTTGGGCTCTCTGCTCTCTTCCTTTGGCTGACCGGTCTTATGCCGGTGCCAGTGCGGGTGCCAGCCAGAGAGATTTATTTTGTGAAATCGCTCATATATTTTGCACTGAGGCAAACCCACTCGGAAGTCCTCTTACTTCAACTCGAGCCAGCTCTGATGGAAGAAGGGCCCCCGAACATTTAGCAAGCAGAGTGGAAAACTTTTTTCAGAGAATGCCAAATACTCTCTGCTGAAACCGACTATATAGACGTGTATTTGTGTGATGGATCTTAACTGGCACACAAAAGGGGAAACATTGTAGACAATAATGTAATTTACTTAGTTTTCTGATATTTCTATGATACATAATTAAAGGTGCTATTGATAACACTTACAGCATTCAGCCACTAGATGTCGCATTCTCCCTCCCCGTTTCATTGCATTCACTTCACAACAAGTCGTTGCCTGGCCTTACCGTCAATCTCAATTTATCCATTTTTTTTACACACCAGCTGACGACCCAGAGATCCCACGTGATCCCAACGTTGTTTTACGTTTAGAACGTTTAGAAGAAGGAACCAACGTCAGATATCTTCCACAGAGATAAACAAAACATTCATTTTGGACCCGCCAACATTTTTTTAAATGATTAATTCACAATCATAAATTTTTTATTTATTTTTTTCAGGAAAAGCTGTTTTATTCGGCACCTTTCTAAAAGCTCTGTGGATGTTTATTATTATTTAAAATATTCGTCTACGTAACAATGTTATCAATAAAACCTTTAAAGTCATAAATATCAAGGAGGGTGAAAAGAGGAGATGTCACGCGTCATCAACGCGCCATATCTTTGGGATACAACACATGCGGCGTAAAAATCTGATCTGCACTCACCGAAATTGAGCCAATCGCAACGCTCGACCGCAGCTCCAGTTACACTGCACATGTGTCATACCCCATACCCCAAGATTGATACCCCCATTGATAAATACCCAGACCAAATAGGGAGTTTCCTCAGTGGTGCTCCTGCAACAAATCAAAACAGGAAGAATATAGATTGACAGCTTGATTAGGTTTGCATTGACATTTGTGTAATTCTTTGTATGTATGAATTCTGCAACTTCAGCCCTTCTCTCATCATACTAGGATTTTTTCTGAGGTAAACACTCACAAAGCCTATAGAAAATGCTGAAATATCTACCACTAAATCCAGTTTCAAATAACCAAACCAACAAACTATAGACCGACCTCTGACTTCCCTCACACAGAGATTGCTTTCCAGGAAGACCTTCTCACACCATCCTGAGGGAGAATCCTCACTTACATTCTTGTCAGGTTTCATTCAATGCCCACCTCATTGATCCCCTCCACTGACAGCACAGTAAGCCATCTGGAACAGTGGCGGTCTCCCTTCACCCAGGACGCAACGAGATGGCTCTGAGCTCGACAGGCTGACAGGTGGGGTTTATGCAACCTGTGTGCCGTAATGGAGAAAATAAATTGAGTGTCATTTCAGCTTAACACGGATGACTGCCTTAATGAGCTATAGATATACTGTACGGTCACGTTTAAAACCCACACGCCACTATCATGTGATGGGAGTGATTTAAAAAACAGTCATTTACACGTTTGAATTTCATCACATTTAAATAGAAGCGGGCGGTAAATCTAAACTAGTGTGCTGCGGCCTCCTGAAAGCACCTGCTGAAGCGGAGAGCCCATCTAGTTGGTGTGTTTCCTTTAACACAACACAGCAGTTAACATGCTTCCTCCTCCTAAGCCAACCAACATCTTAAGAATACTCTCAAGCTCCTGTTGCCAGCCCGAGCTACACAGCTGGTTCTCCTCATAAACACCTCTCTGGCAGGAGTTGAGACTCCTGTCTGTCTAACAATCCTTTTGAGAAACAAGGAGCATGTGGGAAATAATGCAAAGCTGGCTATAGAGCTGGTGCTGCATACAGTATGTCCCACTCAGGATTAGTTTTTCAGTGGGGGAAGAATATTTTATTTTAGTAAAAGTAACAATACTACAGTGTAAAAAAATACTCAATACAAGTGAAAGTCCTGCATTCAAAATATTACATGTAAAAGTACTAAAGTATTGGCATGAAAATACTTAAAGTACCAAAAGTAAAAATACTCATTATGCACATGATTATAATTATGGATATATTCATGTGTTCATCACTCCAATGTTTGAGCTGGTAAAGGTGGGGCTAATTTGAATTACCTAATAAACTGCTGGGTAGCTTAATAATCATAATTTATTAGTTGATTTATATTTTGCGTTAATAATCTGAATCGGCAAAGTAACTAGTAAGTCAAGTTATCAAATAAATGTAGTGGAGTAAAAAGCACAATATTTCTCTCCAACATGTAGTACAGTAGATGTATAAAGTAGTAGAAAATGGAAATACTCAAATAAAAGTACCTCAAATTTGTATTTGAGTAAATGTACTTAGTTACATTGCACCACTGTATTTTTTCATATGCAGCAGTGTATGTTTATGGGTTTCATGTGTCTGTAAATATAATTTCCACAGACCCCTGTGATTAGCTTTGAGTAATAATAACACTAGATTAACTAATGTTGATAATTAATGAATTATTTCTGTAATTATTCAAGCAAAAATGCAAAATACTCTCTAGCTGCATCTTCTTAAATGTGCAATAATTGTGAATTGAATATCTATAGGTTTTAGACTTATGACAAAACAAGCACCTTGGGACCTGAGAGGAGGGCATTTTAAAGACTAAGTAATTCATTGATTATTTTGATATAAAATAATCTGCACATTAATGGAAAATAATCTTTAGTTGCAGCCCTAAATAACACAGACACTTGAATTACTAAAACAAATTACAAATGCACACAAAATCCACATAAACCAGGTTGCACCCAAGAAGTGCTCCACAACTGATGTCCTGCTGCTTGACAGATAATTCGGTGGTGCTCATTCTCACCCGTTCACCTCCTCGAGGTTGTGCAGCATTTGCTGACATGCAGGCGGCTGCTGAGGGCATACAAATGAGCTGGGTGACCGGGACCCACCACAGCAGGCCAGAGCAGCGTCACAGACAGATGGGAGATATTTGATCAGATGTCGCAGACCTTTGCACACCCTCAGGGAGCTGCAGAGACAGACACTCTGCTAATCCCCTCTCAGTTTGTGTGTGTACCACATCAGACTGTGCTGTGTGTGTACAGGCTTTGGGATAAATGGGAATTCAGCCATTGTTAATACACAAAAATCACCAGTTTCTATATAGAGGAACTTTCCATTGTACTTCCCTTGCATTGCTAGTATAATTTCTTGCACTGCAATCAATTTCAGTGTGCTAAAATAATCCTGTTAAGATGTTTTTTCCCCCATATACAAAATAAACCAGGGAAAGAAATAGTGAATAACAATGAAACAATTAAACGGTGAAAACTTCTAACCAAAAAAAAATGAAACACTGAATAGGATAAGACGGATTAGATGTCAACGAAATGCAACAAGGAGGAAAACAAAGTGTATAAAAGACCAGATAAATGAAACAGCACTGATGCAGAAAATTAATTCATAGGGATGTTAGTGTAGGAAATTGCAGGTTGAGTGGCTGTGAGAGACAGAATCAGTGTTGCAAGTGGAGGAAAAGCTGCAGTATTTAGTTCAGACTGGATCTACATCTGTATTTCTAGTTATTCATAAAAGAAAAGATGCTTTCTGTGTGGCTACTCGTCTGTCAAATTCACTGTTATGGTGAGATTCTGGCTAGAGACAAAAACTTAGTTTTTTCATGCACTGGTCAATTTTGCTTCCATAACATGTCTTCTTTAGACTAGAGGAAAGAAAACAAACATCCAAAATACACATATAGGTGTTTATTTTACAACACTGTCTATTTGCGTCTGTAGATTTCACCAAAAGTTAGCATTAGATAATGCCTCATTTGCATATTTAAACATAACATTTCAGAAAACTTGTAATACAAAAAAAATTGTCTTTATGTAAGTAATTACAAGAGAGATGCTGAACGTGAAAAGTACAAACTTTAATTAGCAAAAAGGCAAGAGCATATTCACACAAGCAAACAAACATGTATCTGTATTATGTGCTGAAAGCTGTTCAGATATGATTGTGAGGCAGGACTAACACAAACACAGCACTGCAGCCATTTGATCATCGCACATACTCCTCTTACAGTAAAACTGAATTTCACTAGCTAACATAAATATACGATTCCTTGTCGAATACAAAAATATCACACTCTTGTGTCTCTGCAGCTGGACAGTGCTACAATAATCTCCTCCCAGAAACGTGGTCGGGTAAAAAACAAATGGGAACAGACACATTACAGATTTCAGAAATGACGTTGGGTCACATTTGATTGCTTCTGCGCTGAAGCAACACCGGGATAAAAACTGAATGACGGTTCACATTCCTTAACTGTTTCACATTAATGAATTACACAGGAGCTGCTCGACAAAAATCAGTAATATAGAAATGCCCAGAAGAGAAATAAACCAACTTTTTCCCAGTTAGCATTATGCACATTTGAGGGTTCGTCACCTCTTAGGAGGGTTTCAGTGGACAGCGTTTTTAGCTACAACAAAACAAAAAGACGTTTCCTGCTCATAAAAATAAACATTTTCAAGTGAATGTTTGCTTTACGTCATACATGGATGAGGTTCCTCCTGAGATACTGAAATTCACATGTCAAATATATTAAGTAGCACACAAGTAATGGGTGAACAAACACAAAAAGTGATCTTATTTAAAGCACAAACTAGTGGTTTGGTTGTTTTCAAAAGATGTCAGTTAATAACAGAGCGGTTTTGTATAAAAGCTATTTCCATGGCAAACCACAAAAAAAGACACACACACATATATATATATATATAAGTCCACACACAAAAACATACACACAAAGAAAAATAGCCCTGTTATGTTCCAGCTCTTAACTGATCTGCTATTCCGAAAAATTAAGTTTCTTTTAAGCATCGATACCAACGTGTGAATACAACGGAGATTTTGCATTCTCATCCCACAGCACTCGTACTGAGGGACCGAGGCACATTCAATATGCATTAATGGCCTGTGGTGTTCTACTTTTGAAGAATAGAGACCTGACAGAGAGCTTTATCAGGACTTGTAGTCTGGAGAATAGAGACGCGACCTGGGGCTGCTGTTTGGATCCGTCCTCGGTAGCGTGCGGTTGAAGGAATTCATTACTGGAGAGTCAAAACCTGAAAAAGAGCCAAATATAGCACCGAGTAAATAAAGCATCTACAGCAGAAAAGACCAGTCACTTTGTGGAGAGAAAATATTATGAAGAAGAAATAAATGGAGCAAATCAGTTGTTCAAATATGGCAGAATTTACAAGGAAATACCACTTGGTTTAAAAAAAAAAAATCACAAATGTAAAGCCTAATTTGTATTAGTAGCATGTATAAATCTCTCCCAAACATACAGTAGCAGTCAGAGCACAGGCTATAAATTGTGATATCAAACGTCGCCTGTGGCAGAGTCATTCACAATAAATTAAATTCAGGCAGGAGTTGAGATATAATGCTTTTTTTTTGGCTTGATTTTACATCCAAATGAGCTTTAATTTACAATGGGTGAGGTGGTATTTCATCAAAAAATCTATTCTGACAGAAAACTGTCCTGGATTTTCTGATTAATTCTCATTGGAGCTTTACAGCCTGGTGGCGTCACAGATTTAGGGGTTGAATAAACTTCTCTTTACTTTCTAAAGAACAAAAAGAGATGGTGCTCAAGTGTTAAAAAAAAAAATTTAACTGACATTTTGTGGTATATCCCTTTGAATGTATGCTGCTTTAGTCTTTATTTGCTTAACAGCCGTAGCGAGGGAAGTGTCACAGTGACGGTGTCCTACCTGAGATGGGTGGCGGTGTCCTCTGGATGAAAGCGGGGTGATAAGCTTGTTCCCTTGGGCTGAACACAGTGTGGAGGACTGCAGGGGATAAAAACACATTTAAAAACAAATCAGCACAGTGTCTGAAGAGCTCAGTATCAAACAAAAAAAACTCTAGGGAATCACACAGTTTCTTCGCAACTTTCAGGTGCTTCAAATTGTGACCGCGACTGATGAACACAGACGGGACTTGTAACAGTCCCTTTGTTATGAAAGACGAGCTGAGCCAGAAGTGCCTCGCTTTGTTGGAGGCGTTCATTTTCAAATATATATAAAAGAAATTACAGCATTTGTTTCAGCTGCCATTATTACAATGAGGGAAAACAAAACAAAAAAACAGCCTTGTACACTCAAGTCACACAAACCCTAATTCCATTAAACAAAAAATGACAAGATGAAACTGAAAACTATTCATGTGAAACAGACAAAAAAAAAAAAAATTCAGGTTTTTTAAACACTGTATTCGTATCACTGTTACCTCCAACTACCTCAGTTTTACAAGAATATAGCGTTTCCTACGGTAATGCGGTGACCCACCGATGATGATGATGGCTGTACCGGCCAGCAGAGCGAACAGGGTGAAGAACATCATCTGGTAGCAGTTTATGAAGCTGTGCAGGGAGTGGCCCCCCTCCATGTTAACAACTGGAGCAGCAGCTGCTGAGAGAGAGAGAGAGAGAGTGGGTGAGATAACAGGCTGTCAAACACCTCTTCAAAGTGATGAGAACATACGATACAATAACATATATTAGCTAATGTGGCACTGAGGGATAATGATGCTCGTAACGGTGGTAGTGAAATTTGAAAATCTGAATGAAATCTGCCTTGTCCGTGTACTTATGTCCTAGACATGACAGAAATATTATTGAACAATATACAGTTTTACTTGTTGGTAAGTAAACTAAACGCAGGAAAATAGCTAAATTCTGTAGCTATGACAATAAACAGGTTCCCTTTTATATATTTATATTTATATTAAGATTAAACTACGTGGATCGCATTAATTAATCATGCATTTTTTGAAAAAGGTGACAGCCCTACTACCTTTCCTGTGACCTTACACATAATAAGTACGCTTAAAGCAACATGATTTTGTCGCTTGAGGTGCAGTGAGAGGATATCTGACCTGGCTTGACAGCGTTGGGATCGACCACGTGAATCAGAGTGACTGGGATGACGATACTCTGGCTGCAGGAGGTGCTGCTTATGGAAATGGAAGCTGAAACAGCCGCCTGAGGGTCCACGGCGCTGACGGTGTACTTTGACAAACTGGGGAGGCCGTTGTGTACTTCACTCTCTTGGACGGCAATGTTGGGAGAAGAAGACACCACCTGCAGTAAAAGGTGTGGAAAAATGTTAGGTGCATACTGTTTATACTTAAAAGGAAGTTTATTCTAACGAGGGTCTTACTAACTGACCTCCATGTTGGACAGGGCAGCGGCGGGGCCGTAGACGGTGAGTTCAGCTGTCGGGTGCAGGTTTGTGAGGAGCAGCTCAGTCTGATCAGAGTACAGGCCTGGCTCCACGGGCAGCCTGGCGCTCACTTGTTCCCCAGAGAAGGCGCTGCCCTCCAGGCCGGCCCTCACCAGCAGGTTGGTCATGGACATGCTGAGCACACGGGTCTGTTGGTCGGTGATCGGCTGCAAGGTTATGGAACATGTGTAGGAGCCTGGGGCGAGAATTCACAGAGGTAAAAGAGATGGTTCAAGGTTAATTATTGGTGTGTGCATTTGGGACAAGAAAAGACTATGTTATCCCTAGTGTGGTCTCAAAAGGTGCAAGAAACATAAAAGCAATATATATTGCCACTCAGTTCTAATGTCTGAATTTGTCAGGGAGGGTCATTCCACAATGCTCGCATTAGGACCTCAGTGGGATGCAGCTGAGTGGTTTCAGCCTTGTACACACACAGTGGATCCCCTCAGAGGTAAGCCAACAACTGGAAGTCCCAAACCCCCAAACACAATTAGACCGGTGCTTTCAAGCAACAGGGAGTCTCCTCCGTTCAATACATCACCTGGACACATTTTACAGTCGCTGCTGAACTCATTCCATGGGCAATGCAGATATTGATTATCCTTGTAAATAGTGTTTTCCTACCAGTCGTGCAGAGCGTACGTATAAGCTGTGTGCCTAGGTTAGATTTTTACTTTTTAAAAAAGGTAGAAAATGATTGTGAATGTAAAAAAAAAATCCATTTAGTAATAGATGCTAAAAGGTAATTTTCAATCAATACATTTATAAGTACAATCCGTGATCTAAATGTAAAAAAGAAGCACAGCCCCAAAACCAAAATGTATAATACAGGATTAGATCCTGCTACGACACACAAATTAATCAATGAACATTAGTCATCTAATTCAAGTTTACATCAGTGCTGCAGGAGTAAATGAGGCCTAATGCACTTTATCTGAATATAATGATCAAATGCTCACAGTCTTTACACAATTATAAAAGACTCTTCTGCGTCTTTGGCCATCAACGTGATTCCCTGGTCTGAATTCAGATGAGCCTTACCGATGCTGGAGTCAAAGCTGGTGTGCGTTTTGAAGACATCATTAGCGGGGAAGTCGATAGCATCGCTGGTGAAGCTCAGATGGCAGCTGACAGAGGTTTCTGGGTGCAGCTGAGAAATAGCTTCAGTCTGGGCAGAGGAACAGGTTCCTGCACGGCAAAGGACACATAAGATACAAGATGCATAAGATACAAGATGCATAAGATACAAAACCTGTGTGCTTCATTACACACTTTGTTAGTAAATCATAACAATCATATAAATATTGACAGTCTTTAATTTTTCAGCAGGGCAGTTACGAATGAGAACAGAGACTGTTTGAGAGTTGGATGAAAAGATTGATACCACTTTCATGTCTGTCTGTCCAACATGAAGCTACCCAGCCGGTTAGCTTAGCTTAGCACAATGACTGGAAACAGGTGGAAACAGCTAGCCTGGCTCTGTCCAAAGGTTACCAAATCCTCCAACAACACCTCTAAAGCTCACTAATTAACACCTTGTATCTTGTGTAATTCGTACGAAAGTGTCAAAACATCAATTTGCTGTTTTATGGGGGGTTATGTGACAGACTATTTATTGTCTCTGAGCAGTTGCCAGGCAAAAAGTGGACACTCCAAAATTACAGGTCGCCATTGACAGAATAGTCCAGCACATAACCTTATATCATCATACCTTATGTCATCATAATCATCCTTAAAACAGCAAATTGTTGATTTTCCACTTTGGTTTTTGCACAGATTAAACAATCTAGACATGACATGGTAAATACTGAGCTTTAGATGTGCTGCTTGGCAGATTTTGTAACCGTTGGATAGAGCCAGGTTAGCTGGTTCCCCGTCTTCCGGTCTGTGCAAAGCTAAGTTAACAGGATGCTGGCTGTAGCTTCAGATTTACCATACAGCTATAAGAGTGGTATCGATCTTCTCACATAACTCTCGGCAAGAACGCAAATTAAGTGTATTTCTCAAAATGCTGAACTACCGTACCAATGAGGTTGGTTCCTCTCCCTCTGGTAGTGAGTAAGACCTTTGTTTCCTTGCCGATCCTGACGGGTGTCGCCTGCGCCATAACAGCCGTCGTTGTAGTTGCTTCGACTACCACCTACAGTGCAGAACCATACAGAGAAAGAAAATAAATCCGAAGAAGATTCAGTTATATGCTTGGAATAACCACATTATAATTTACACCCACAACTAATTGTTTACATCAATCACATCAGACAGCGAAACAAAACTGATTAAAACACAGCTGAGTGTTTAATAAACTGCTACCTCTAGCAACATCTCCTCTAACCCTGATAAAAAAAACACATTCAGTTCATTTTGTTAGAACGCTCGCGAGCATCTTTCTATTTAAGATGAAACACCTCGCACCAGATCTCCTCAGTTCTGGTTCTGCTAATAAGAAATATTCATATAAAATAGCAGGTTGCATTCAGCTCACGAGCAGGGAGGAGCATGACAGGATGGAGTATGGTGACAATTAATCATTTCCACGCGCCATCATGTATGAGCGTCTCAACAGTGGTAATGTCATGCACACACATTAGGCAGAAACAAGGTGTTACTGAAAGGTGATGATGGATTCACTATACATCTGTTGCACTTTTATTCTCCTTGTGGTATATTGCTGATAAACTGATGTGGTGTGATGCACTGGTGGAGAAGATGAGAAATCTCTAGAGAATAGAGATGTCGAAGAGTAGAAATAAAGAAACCAGAGAGGTGTGCCGTTTGCATAATTAGAACCGGTTTCTTGTAGCTCATTCATCACAGTCGTGACTAAAAGGGAATCAGTCGGTCAGTGAAGCATTGCAGCCAAGATAGTAGCTACTGCCTACAGATAACATACCTCTCTGTACGTTTTCAAAACACCAGGTATCTCGTAGTACACAGTAACTGTCCCGGAGTCTCTGGCTACTGCTGCACCACTTTTAGGGTCCACCTGAAGAACACCATTAGCCGAGGAGCTCCAAGTGCCATGAACGCCTGCAGGGAAGAGAAGATAATGTCCGGCTTTTAAAGAATACGTACACTTTGTTAAAACAAAACGGCTTATAATATGCAAGCTAAAAATATAAGGATCTCCTCAGCCAAAGGAAGTACTAAGATCCAAATGGACTTAGGATAAATAAGTACTTTATCCTTAAAGGAAATTCAATAAAATGCAGCGCCAGATATATTCCAATTCCACTTAATCACAGAGAACAAAATCAAATTGAACTGCATAAAGATTGTGGAAGAACACAAAAACACACAATGCATCACTAGGCTGTCATCTTTGGAGTGCCAAATCTAAATTATTAACTTTCAAAATGTTTCCCTTGGACACTGTACATCTGCTGCTTAAAGAACATGTAGCTCTCTCACCATCTGGGCTGCTTAACAGGGCAGCAAAGCAGACCACATCCCCCACCACCAGTCTGTGGGCCTCATTCGGGTGGATGGAGTGTTCGACAGGTAGAGGAACGTAGTCCGCCACGCCCACGTTCTCGCTGTCCCACACCGCGAGAAGAGTGAGGCCGACGTTGATGGTCCTCACTGTCAGAGTGTGGTTACCAGGCCCGATCCCCACCTGCACCAGGTCGTCTCTGCAGGACAGAACAGAGGTCCACGTTGAATTATAGATTATTTATAACTAATCAAGCTATCCTTTAATACAAGTCATTAACAGAAGTCAAATATGGGCCGACAGGAAGTTATTGTAGTTATTAGTAATTCTCTTTCTGTACCTCACTGTGACATCCTATAACCCGTTACTGATCCCCATATGACCCTTCATTCATCCCCTTGTGCTCGATCCCTTGAATCCTTTCATCTACAACCCTACAGAAATTCATCCTCCTTATCTGTCACTCCATTAAACTAATTTGCAAACATAAACGGCATAGTGTCTGTTACTAGAGAACTTGGTAAACTGGGTAAAATTGGGCCAATACTATTAGACATGTTTCAAAAAACAAGCTACTGAGAAAAGTTTTGAAAAACAATACATCCCATTCCTTAGTTTAGTGTTTTGTTTTTTTCTACGTCCTATTATATTGATCTTTTTTCCCCCCTGACAGAAAGTCTTTGCTTTTTGCCTCCATCTCCAAAGACTCTGTTCTGAACAAACAGGACCAAACTGCTCCCACCGCAGATACCAGTAAAATCCAATTTGCTCCTTGGAGACTCAGTGGGATCTAATCACAGACTAGCCCTTTTAGTCCCGATACTAGCGGCCCTTTACCACTCTGATTTTTATACTTTTCCCTTCAAATTGTCTGTCAGCACCTGGAGAACCAGGTAATAGAATCAATTTATTGTGCAGACAGATGAGGGAGTCCCTCATCAGGAGGGCAGCAACGCTCCTCCCTGCCCAACACTCCTCCCATTAATTTAGCACTCACTCAGGTGGAAACAACTCCATCTGAAATGAGGTCAAAGGAACAGCCCAGTAAATTAATGTTGTAAACTCCTGGAGCAGCCTGCCATGACCTCAACTCACTCTGGTTGTACTCGACAGATATTAATGTACACAGTCTGAACCAACGGTATGATCAATCACGGCACTGGCTAAATATAGAAAATATTGTTAGTGTTATGGATATAGCTTGTGTTGATCAATATCATAAAAACACAAATACATTAAACAAAATCTATATTGTGGCAAGAATCCATGTTTTTATTTTTACATTGTAACAATGCCGTGAGCAATGATGGATCACAAATAAAATACATTTTCTGTTCAGCTGGTAGAGGGTGAGTAGTGTGTTTGGGCTGACATGACACGTCTGGCAGAATTTGAAATACGGGGAGACATTAGGTCACGCGAGGCGAACGGACCACTCAACGAGAGGCCTTGCTACTCACTCTCTCTCTCTCTCTCTCTCTATATCTATCTATATCTATATATAGCCCAGAACAGCAGGGTAATAGCTTTTCAACTTTGGGGCTCTAAACAAACTGCAAAACATATCCTCCCCCCTCCTCTGCTTGTCAAGAAGTCTTGTTTCACTCACTGAGTCACACTGTTTATGTAAGTCAGCAACATAGTGAGAAGGGTTAATAGATTGCGGGTTAACAGACCTGTTTGTGGAAAACGTGAGGTGGGAGCTGGAGCTGTGTAGGGCCTCTCCAGTGCTGGCATGAAAGTGGACGGTGAAGGTGAGCACTATGCCCAGGGGGAATGCTTTCAGGCTCTCCCTGGTGTGCGTTTGGAGCACTGGACTGGTACTGAAGCGCACGTAGGACACAGGTACCACCTGAGGAACGAAGAGAAGAACCAGCGTTGCACTCAGTAACTGCAAGGACTATGTCAACTGTCATTTCAAGGGTCAGTGCTGCTGTTACCGATCACAGAATGGCCATACAACTTAGTCCACTGAGAATTAGCCTGGAGCAGATGTAACAATAACACATGGTTCAGAAGGGCAGATGACAATATTTTTACAAAGATGCACACCTTATGTATTCTTGCTTGGGCCGAACATATGAAACAAATATTGTCCAGAAACCCTCACAGGTACTGCATTTAGCATACAAAATATGCTCAAATCAAAACCTGGCAAACTGCAGCTCAACAGGCAATAACAGCGGTCAGTGTCAGTGTGCTGACTTGACTATGACTTGCCTCAAACTACATATGGTTACCATAAAGTGGGCATGTCTGTAAAGGGAAGACTCGTGGGTACCCATAGAACCCATTTTCATTCAGATGTCTTGAGGTCAGAGGTCAAGGGACCCCTTTGAAAATGGCCATGCTAATTTTTCCTTCAAAATGTAATGCAAGTTTGGAGCGTTATTTAACCTCCTTCACCACAAACTAGTACGACATGGCTGGTACCAATGGACTGCTTAGGTATTCTAGTTTCATATGATGTGACTATCTATATAATAACTAGAGCTGACAGGTCATTGAAATGGATCTCACTGTTAATACCCAGAAGACACAGAAAAATCTGAAGCGCCTTTCATGCAGTGGCTCTCAAACTGACCTTCAAAGCGAGGATGAGAGTTTGATTGACACCAAAGGTCTCCAGCGAGGTGATCAGCAGAGAGGAGATGCCGGTAAGAGAGCCAGAGAAGAGGAAGCCCTTATCATCCACTTGAGCGATAACAACCTGGTCAGGGCAGTCCAGCATCCGGTAAGAGAGTGCACCTACACCATCCCTATTAGACATAGAGAAGCACATCCACATCAAGTTTATCCGTGTTCTGTCATTTTGTAATAAGAGTTGTTGGAGAAATCCATACATTTGTTTATACTCGTGCTTTTAGAATAGATGAAGACTACTGTGCAGGCACTTGTAACTCACCTGCTAGTTTGGAGTTTGAGGGCTGAGTTCGGAGCCATCAGTAACTCCCCAGCCTCTACTTCGGGATTAAGCATGTGTAGATTGTCATAGACCTTGATCAAAGCAAAACGTTGAAACCCCAATTATTACAGGGCTTTAATCATTCTTTGATGTTTAGGGACAAGAGACATGTCATAGTTTAATGCAGTCTGAAGCTGGATGCATTCAGCTCCAACTAATCTGCAGTCTTATCACTTCACAGAGTTAACAGCTTCAGATATTCCAAAGCTCAGCAACTTCAGTACTCTGCTGCCTTTGAATGACAGCTCTCTCTATTATGAAGAAGCAGCAGGGGGACATGGTCACGATAAGCAAAGTAGTCCATAAAAAGGGTCTTTATAAAATATTTGCATATACAGTATATGTAATAGTGGTGCTCAGGACACACAGTGTTTACAGCAGTTTTTCAGGTGTATCCCTAGAAGAGTTATAGCCACAGTGCTGTACCTGGATCTGGATCTCATCCTTGAGCTCCAGTAGATTCCCCGCTAACTGCCCAGCCTCGGGGTCAGTAACTCTGAGCACCACCTTCAGCCCTGTCCGCCCTCTCGTTCTTCCCATCACCCTCATGCCAAAGTTGTGCTCTGACTGGAGCTCCACATTCGCCTGAAGGAGACAGGCACCATTATGAGAATGGCAAAAATAACAGCAGCAAATCAAATAAAGAAGGCAACAGTGACGAGGAAGCAGGGACAAGGCAGAGGCTGACAAGGAAGCAGAGACAAGGCAGATGCCGGTTTTTTTTTTTTTTTTTTAATCATAATGTAATGCAGGGACAGCACATCTTAAATCAATCTGATAAAAAGGATCGAAGAGACAAACAGGAGCCAAAAATAGGAATGGCTCCGTTGCAGAAACTGTATGTGGTATCAAACGCAACAATCAAGTGCAGGGTACCTCAATGTTTCTTGGCTGGACATCCAGAATGTCTCTCTTGGTGGTGGACCAGGTGAAGGTGAGGCCAGGTACGGCGTTGCCAAAGGAGAAGGGTGTTTGACTATTGGTCAGACCCATCACATATACAGGCATCTAGATAAGTAAAGGAGATGAATGAGGAGATGAATGAAGGCGATCAGTGAGTACAATGCTAATGATAGCAGAGACAGCACAACACTTTGCAAGCCGTATAGCCCCCTTTTTTGGGCATCCCAAGTTGTTGAAGCCCTCTAATGACCAACCTGTGAGTGTGTCCTAGGCTGCCAAATATGGAAACAAGTCGTCTGCACCTATAACCCAGCTCTGAGATTGTATTTGGGAGTGGTTGTTATTTAATTACCTTGATCATAAAGGCTTCCTCTAAGCTAGAGTCAAAGGTGCAAGCTACCTCTGGTAGGAAACCAGATAGAGAGGTTGAGTTTGGTAGGAAGGCATTGGGATGGGCACCAAGCACACTGTCAAAATGTTCTACTTTTATACATAAACATACCTGTGCTTTTGTCTTCATTCTTGTGATAGGTGCTCTGATTCGAATGGCGGTCAATTGCACAACCTCAACTTCTACTTGATCCTGTGGACACAAGAGAGAGAATGTGTTTTTCATTATAAAATCTAAGTGAGCGATACACTAGTCCTCATTACTATATATTATATTTACCTGAGACACAACGACTAGCTTCCCAGTCTCGGCATCAACAGCTTGCACCAGTCCTGTCACAGTGACATTACCAATGGTAGCACCCTTGACATGGCCCATGCCATTAACAGACGCTATTTCCTTATTGGAAATAGAGAAAAGGATATTGGACTGAGGCTGAGGGCCACCCTCCGATGTGATCTAGAAATGACAGCAGGAATGAAAAAGGAGGGAGAGTTTTAAAGAGAGAAAAAATGAGCATCACTCTTACATGAGTGATCTTGACAACACTGACAGTTTAGTCAATAGCTTTCATCAACGCAAGGTCTGATAATAATTTACTGAAAAACATTATCTGTTGTATACTAAAGTACTCAAGATTAGAAAAATGGATAGCCACCACAAATAGTAATACACACGCCCTGCACATTGAGTTTAATGTTCAGCAATTAGGATGCCTCTTGGATAGATGATAGATGAAGTTGAGGCAAATGAAAGGGGAGCTGGATGTTTAAACCAAGAGCGATTAGGCTAACATTATTTCCCAGAAGAGTCCTGGCAGAGGGCTCTTTTGGAAGATAAACTGAGGACCAGATGAACTCTTCTGGCAAGACGAACTGAGGCCAGCTGTTTCCAGACGAAACCTAAGCATCAATATTGTACATACCTGCATCATTGCTCCAATTAACAGAGTCATTTTCCTTGGGATGAGTTTGAACGGTGGAAATACCTAGAGGTGAGAAAAAAACGTTACATGTGCAACACACATATGCAAATAAGTCAAGATTTTACATTTTAGAAATTCACACAAAATTATACCTCAATTGGCTGAGGCGCAGATGCAATTTTTCTCCCGTTTTTATCCACAACAACAGCTGACAGAGTGGTCTGACCAATAGAAGCACCTTTCACCATGAAAACAGCTGTATCATTTTCTGTGGACGCTGCTAATGGTCTGCAAAACAAAAAAACATTTAGGATTTTACATGAAGCCTTGCAAGTTCCTGCAGTATATCCAGGTTTCACATTACTTACTTTAGAGAGACGATTGCAGAAGCTGACTTGAGTTTAAGATTCATGAAATGGAAATAGCTGGCTGGGAAGGGCTTCTTATTATCATCCAAGACTCTGACATAAGCTCTCACAGATTTGCCAATCTCCACCTGTGATACAGATGAATGACATCAACCATTGGGGAAATGATAATTTTGGTTCACAGGCAGGGCAAACCGAATGATGCGTTCAAGACGGGCTGACTTTCATGCAAACTGGGAAGAGCTAGAAGAAGACGACCATATTTAGTGCGTGGACGTCATTGAGCCATTTCAGGAATGTGTTCTACTGACGATCGGGATCATCTAGTATAACATTGTGGGGCTGGAAACTCACCTTGTCAACCACTCTCACATAAACCTCCAGGATGTCAGAAACATGGACCGTGGCCGTGGCAGGTGCTGGAAATGCCAGACAAAGGTCGTGAACCATCACCTTCACCTCCCCTGGGTAGACGGGAGAGACCTGGGCACACAAACAATTATCTGCATTCAATGGAGCGTTTTTGAGTAGTGGTGTATGTATGGATTTCCTGGAAATCAACAGTATGTTGTGAACTACTCCTATCACAGTCCAGATGTTCCTTCTTACCTGAGCTGTTCCTTGGGCCTCCTGGAACTCCACGTCCGCTATCCCTTTAACACTGGTATTGACAAAGAAGTGCCCTGAACCTTCTCGCAGTTCCAAGATCGCCTGCAAAACAAAATACAATGAATGCCTGAAAATGATTATATGACTAAAATTATTTCATATTCAGAAAACCGTCCCAGTGCACTGTCATTTTTTTTTGTGACAACCAGCTGGCCTTGCACGAGACGATCAAAGACGACCTCTGACCAAACTCGCTCTTTAAAATCCTCTTACACAGGTCACTAGCTGTTATTTAACCCCCACACCTGCCAAACACGGCTCCTATATCACACAGGATTAGGAGAGGGAGGCCCACTGAGGGATGAGGGATATAAGATTGTGCTTAGAGCAACGATTATTAACTGGTAACTCTCATTACCAGTGTGATTTAATTAATTTCCATGTGTTGTTCTGCTTGTTTAAAGGGTAACTAATATCCCTTATGATGAAATATCAAATGCAATTTTACTTTTAGTAAAACAAGCCATGAAAGGCCTGTGTGTCTGTCAGTGTTTACCCTTGCAGGGGTAAAGAGATAACCCAGTAATATGTATGTGAGGCCACGGCATTGATGCATCTGTCCCTTACCCGCACATCTGGATGGTTGTATATGGTAACTGAATCAGGAGAAACCTTCACATCTTCAACCAACAGCAGCTCCAGAGTGGCTGAGACAGGGGTCAAGGGTTCGTACTGTCCAAAAGAAGAGTTGAAAAAGAATTAGTGTTATGGTTACAAATGTAATTATTATACCAGCATATAATACAGTATGCTGGGAATGCCTGATTATGAAGGCAAAACTGGGTGTATAAATGAAAAAAGGAAGTAAGCTGAAGCTGGAACAGATCAAAATAAGCTTACTTATCACATGTAGGTGACAGTTTATTGGAAAACAGCAACAGCATGAAAAGAGTATAACCTGCACACTGACTGTGCACCGACGCCCTCGGCTTACTTTACGGTCTTTCAGAGGCTGTACCAGGCTCAGTTTTAGAGCTAGAGTGGAGGTAATGGTTTCATATGAAACTAGAAAACCATGTCATGTACCCACAAGTCTCCCCTTTACAGAAATGCCCACTTTATGCTAATCCCATGAATTGGGTATGACTGTACAGCTGAGACTCTTGTGTATCCAATGAGCCTATTTGTATTCTTGTGTGATGATGTTAGTCCCCATAGTAGCCATTTCATTATAGTGAGACTATTCTTTGAAACTTGATCTCTCTGTATAAAATGACCTGTGGTGACCTCTAGGATAATCACAGCCTAGAGACTAGAAACTAGAGACCTAGGGCATTCAGAGGATGGATGGCTTTCCTAGTTAGATTGACAATAAGGGGGTTTCTGAGCAACTTCCAGAACAGAAGTCCTCGCCAAATGCCGAAAAACGCAATTCTTGCAGAAATCTCCAAATGTCAAAAGTTTTTGATACCAAGTCCCAGCATGCCTTTTTCTATGGTGTTCCTCAAGGACTCGGTGTCTTAATGTGGTATTTTGAAGGGATTATTGATCATTTTTATCATTTCTCGAGTGGTAAAAAAATGCTTAAATTTAGCACCAAATCTGTGTAACAAATGGCATCAACCCAAAAATTGCTGCAACAACTTATGAGACTTAATAGAGCATGAGAATGACCATCATATACTTCTGTCATAATGTTCTTAGCCCCTATACACTTTCAAAATGTATTTTAATTAATCAATTATTATTCTTTTTTATTTCTGATTAATGACTTGAACAACTTGACACACAGTGCTGAGCTGCATCTCAAATTAATTCAGATTATTAAGGTTTCATTCATTACTTCAGGTTCCCAGCTTTCAGATGATGTACACCACTTCTATGTGACATATACTTTTAACCTGCCATCTCCCCTAAAGACCCTCTGTACCTCCCTAAACAAGACAAAAATGGGTCTATGAAAAAGAGGAGGGGAGTGGAAAAGGTTGAATAAATGTTGTTTGGAGTCGGACCTTAATTCGGTCAAAAAACCTCCCCTGACATTGATCTGACAGAGCAAAATGTTCACAGATCAACAGAACAACATTACACAGATATTTTTGAATAACTTTCAGCTGCTTCTGCTTTTTAGAGGAAGTGAAAAACCTTTAGACATATCTTAGAGGTTGAGTCACTTACTGGACTAGGAACTTTGGCTGCTGCAAGATGTAAAGCCTGGTAACCCAGAGCTGTCACTGTGATGACAGCGATGCCTGTTTGATGATGGACAAGAACCGTCTGTCGTCCTGCAACAGATAACAAAAAAAACAAAACAGAAACAAAACGGTAATTAAACAAACAATCCAAACTATTTGTCATCACTAATCTATAGAAACAGACAGCAAAAACACAACAAAAACTGTATTCCCGGTAATAGGTGAATGGATAATTCCCCGTCTGCCTCCACCGTCTTAGAATTAAATCCGGCCAGAGCTTTCTCTCCTGCCTTTTCCTCATTACTTTCCAAATGTCTAAACAAAAGAGTAAAGTTAAGTCGACAACCCACTCTTTCTAAAAACACAAACCGAGTAGAAAGGTTTATGGCCAGTCACAATGGTTTACCGTGAAGTTTCATCTGTTTGTTGCCTTCCTCGAACAGCTGGAGCTCCATGGGCAGAGTGGGTTCAATACTGGCCAGCGACGCCATGCTCGATTCCCACAATATGCTCAGAGAGCTGAAGTTGTCAAACTTCCTTCCTTGTTGATCAAAAGCAGCCAAGTCCAAAATGGGATTACGGTAATTTGAAACAGGTACCTAGAAAAAGGTAGAGTTGATCAATTCATTTTCCAAGCATTATGTTTCCATTATGGAAGAACTTTAATAATCCTCATCATCGAGGTAAAGATACTTCCTAACATTTTTACAGGAGCTATAATGTGTTATTTTTTCAAGTCCTTTTGTAAGATAGCAGTCGCTTTCTTGGAATGGCACGTGTCACCAAAATTTCAGTGATTTCAGCATGAACAGCCGTGGACAAAGATAAGCAATAAGGCTGCATCTAACGATTATTTTCATTGTTGATTAATCTCATTTTCTCGATTAATCGATTAGTTGTTTGGTCTATAAAATGTCAGAAAATGGTGAAAAATTATGATCTGTTTCCCAAAGCCCAAGATGACGTCCTCAAATGTTTTGTTTTCAGTATTCAATATTCAGTTTACTGTCATATAGGAGTAAAGAAACCAGAAAATATTCACATTTAAGAAGCTGCAATCAGAGAATTTTGACATTTTTTCTTAAATTACTCAAACCAATTAATCAATTATGAAAATAGTTGACGATTAATTGAATAGTTGACAACCTATCGATTAATCATTGCAGCTCTAGTACATGCAAGTAATCAATATAAAACAAATACCAGTATTTTAACGTAAATGTCCGCAGCTAAACACAGCAAGGTGTAGCTTGTTGAGCCTTGTGAAGGGACCACCTACGTACCACTTGTTTGTTCTGCTGCAGCAGGGGGCAGGTCAGGTCCAGCTGGGGGCTGGTGTACACTGGGACCAGGGTGAGGCGAGACGGAGGGGCGCAGACGAACTTGACCACCGCCGGCTCCACAGCAGGATAAGGATTGGTCACACTGGCCTTGTTTCCCACCGTCACCTCCAGCACCTGAAGAATAACAAAGACAACTGAAACTCATATTTCTATTACTACTGGGAGCCATCACAGTAACACAACGTGGACACTCCCGTATACAGAGGGGCAATATGAATAACTATAGGTGGATTATAAAGCTAAGATTTGTATCTATTATATTTACTCTCAAGATACAAGAAAAAAATTCAGAAAATCTAACCATACAATTCTTTAGCTGGCGGCATGAATGGTAAATAGAAACAATGTGATTTCAGGAGATCCCACCTGCTCTCCCAGGGCCCTGCAGGTTGCTCTGACCCAGTGCTGGTTATAGTTGTGAGATGAAGGACTGGTCAGAGTGAGGCTCACGCTGGCCTCATCCTCAGCGCTCAAGTTGCAGAAGAACTTTGAGGGCTCTAACACCCAAGGCCGGGGCCCGCCCTCAAACAGCATGTCTTTAGATGATCCCAGAGTCACCACGGCCACAGACACAGGGTCAATCGCCTGCCAAACAACATTATTTAATCATGAAATGTTACAGCAGGACATTTTCAGAAAGAAATGCTTTTACAAATGTCAACAGATTTGAGGGAGCAAGATGTAATAACAAAGGAAAGTAGGTGTGCAAAATGTCATAGAGGGATATTTTGAAAAACAAAGAGAAAGATATCTCAATTAAAATATAAAAGCAGTTATTTATGTATATCAGCTTAGCCATTCTAGTGTCAAGAGGAACTCTGCTGGGGAAATGTTACGCTGAAATTTACAGTAGTTCACAGAAAATAAACTAAATTGGGTCAACCTTTAACTACCAGGGCAAAACAAGTGAAAAAACATCATAAAATGGCTTCAATATTTTGAAGAATATTACTCAATCAATGATTAAAAAAAAAAACACCTCAAAAGTGGTGCATCAAACAGCATGTTACTGTACTGATGACAAAATGCTTCATGATAGGAGATTTGGTCACCTCATCATAATACATGTCATACTGTAAAATGAAGTACTCGACCACAGCAGTGGAGGTCATTTTCATTCCTGTGCAGTACTAGAGCCCAGGTGTAGAAAACAAAAGGAGTGTATAATGCATAATTAAAATGCACAGAGGAAACCCAGGAGGAGAACAATTTTAACACTCGCTGATCATCGCATTTCTGCCTCGATTGTAACGAGAAACTGTGTGTATGGATGTGCATGAGTGAGTTTTGTTTCCTTCGAAGACAAAAGCTAATTGGTGCTTTGAGGTGAGTTGAGAGAATGAAAGCAAATCACAACAAAGACTTCAGGTAAAGTTTAAGATAATTACACCCTGCAGATGCCTCATAGCATGCAAAGAGAAAATGTGTGAAGTTTTATAATAAATAAACATCTAAAAACTACCCACAAGGAAAAGGGCAAGAAAATAAATCACAGTTCATGATGAGCCCCGGAAGGACAAAAGCTTTGGACTCACTCTGAGAGGAAGATAGGCAGCGATGGTGATCTTGACACTGAGGTGAACGTTGCCGTGGGTGTAGCTCACAGTAAGTACGGTGTAGCCGGGGGCCAGGGCCTTGGCTCTCACCCCGCTGCAGTGCTCCTGGCCTGGAGCCAGCCTCCCTGGATCAGGACAATAAGGGTTGGAAGAAGCCAAAGAGTAAGTGAGAATGCATTATGACAATGCACAAATAACCACACTTGTTCATCCAGGTGTACTCATTTATCACTGGAGTACAGAGAGGTCTTATTATTTGTCTCTGCCCACTCTTCTGATTAATAATACAAGATTCCAAAATGAAAAACTGTAAATCTTTCCAACAGAGGAACTTTGAAAGAGATAAACGTTGCAATGTCAATCTGAAAGCCATAAAAATGTAAAAAAGATTCAGGAAGAGTTAGAGAGCATTATGCCCATACCATTTGTCAAGCACAGGCCAATTTATTTGGGTGGCTGACTAATATGGACATGTGTCAACAGAAAAATATATTTTTGTATTCATTATTTCTATGATTAAACTGCAGCTGAAGGTGTGAATTGATTAAAAAGTTCTCCTGCACTTGCACTTTCAATGGAAATTGTGCAGATTGGAAAAAAAGACAGATATAATTTAAGTTTTTATTAATGCAACAACCACAATGAATACAAAGGGTGGCCCCTCCTACACGACACACAGGACTGAACACAGCTGTGCATCAGTAAGTAAACTACATATTTTCAGTAAAAGGAAGTGTGCAACAAGAATACCTTCCTCATATACGCCCACAACATATGCATATTCATTTCAGCAGTTTTAAATAAACTGTACCCACAATGCACTTTCATGCCTGCCTCTGGTTCAGTTGGCTGAGAGTCGTGATCAGTCATATCTCACATTGATTGACACTAAACAGAGTGATCAATGAATGAGCCTCCACTGGTTAGTGACCTTAACTGAATGCCATTCTACCATGGGTAGAGTGAATTCACTCACAATATGTGATGACAGTAGACCTGCTGCTACACTAGAAAATATTGTGTTCATTTTATTTATTGATTTATTTTTCATCACAATATGACCCAGTCAGGTCTCACAGACTCACCGTCTAGTAGCTGGAAGACGCCGGGGTTTTCTTCCTCAACCTGCAGGTCAAAGTGGGAGCAGTCGCTCAACATGACCCGCTCCTTCTCCACCTCCCCCAGGAGGCCGAAGATCCTGAGGGGTAGATCCAGAACCAGGCCGACCCTGGACTCTACCGGGCAAGGAGCGAAGTCCATGGCCACGGGCTCAACAACATACACCTGATGGAAAACGGGATCGAAGAGGTATAAAAGAGTGTTTAGCTTGAGGGCTGGGAATGATAGTAAAATGTGGGAGATTCAAGCTATAAGACTGCAGTGTACTTTTATGGCCGCACAATTAAGTTAGATAATTACATGTCACAATTTTATGTTTCCGTGATTAATAATAATGCACTTCAGAAATAATTTATTATCAGTTGTGTTTTCAATTCGCTTGAAGGATTTCCTCAAGTATATACTTCCATTAGATGTGACAAATTACAGCCTTTAATAAAAATTAATGATGGAAGAAGTAGAGCATCTTTAAAAAAAAAAAAAATTGCAGCAAAAAGTACAATGAAGTTGTTCAAGCTTTCCCAAATTTGAACATTGAAATTGTTCCAAAACTTGAATACACATCTTTAGCTCTGACATATATGTAAAACCCAATGATGCCAAACATCCAAGTACATCCATCCATCATCTGCATCTAGAGTGAAGGCTTACTCTGAAGTAATTAAAGGGATAGTTTGGGTGATTTGAAGTTTGTTTTGTATGAGGTACTTATCCATACTCAGTGTATCACCTACAATAGATGACGGTCAGCACAACCCCAGATTGGAGAAGCAGAAAGGGGTACCAGCACAGGAGCAAAGCAATGTACTGCTGTGGACGGGGCCAGCAGCAAAACGTATTAAGCCACCTAAAAGAAAGGCCCACCTAAAATATATCAATAAATCAATATCAGTTTAAGTGTATGCTATATTTAGAATATTTTCACAGCTTTATCTTGCTGTCGGACACTGAATTGCAAGTGAAACTTATCTGTACTCTCTTCAAAGCCAGCCGACTCCATTGACAGACACAGTATAGATACGTTTCACTTTCAGTTCAGTTCCCTGTTGGAATATATTCTAAATATACCGTACACACGGATATTGATTTTCTTTTAGGTGAGTCTTTCTTTTAGGTGTCTAAAATACGTTTTGCTGACGGCCCCGTCCACAGCAGTACATTGCTTTGCTCCTGTGCTGGTACTCCTGTCTGTTTCCCCCACCCAAACTATCCCTTTAAGGAGTAGCTACTTTAGGAACAAAAATTATGAGGAGCAACAATCAAAGTTAAAACATGTTAAAGAATATATTGCGTAGGTGGTGTGGTTTGATCAGATTTGATTGACAGTGGCCTGGCAACATGAGTCTCACAAAAATGTCACCACATTTTTAATCAGATTTTGCTAGTTGCTGCAATGGGAGTGTGCAACACCATCATCTTTTCAAACTGAGAGTCGCCTGCATTAAACCAGCGAGAAGAGCACATATAAAACAGCCCAGACAAATATCTCATGTGAAAAATAGCCAAAACTGTCTCGGCAGAAAAGTGTAAAGCTGATACAGAGAAAAGGTTTTCATGGCTTTGAAATGAAGAAACAAGGTCCACAACACCTGATAAAAGCTTAAGTTGCCACAATATGTAAGTCAATTAAATATAGTTTTAGCAAAAATGAATAAACTAAAGTCTTAATCCCCTTAAATCCCTTGAAGATATTTTTGTAGTAATCACTTTGAGAGTTTGAATGTGTACGCTTCAAGAGTAATCTTAATTATTTATTAGTGGATTGTGTAAACGAGGAGTGAAAATATCTGCTGCTACTTTGACATAAACACTTTACTCAAAGTGGAAAATGCTGTATGTTAAGGTGCTCAAGTTTCATTATGTGTCATTATGAACTATAAAACTGATAAGACCAATAATCAAAGCAATCAAGACTATCATTTGAGCCATAACTACATCATGCCATATTAATATTTAACAGGTGTGTTTGTTTCACAATGTGACAGTTCTGCAGGTCAACTTACGTTCATCTGGCCAAAGTGTAGTTGGTTGCGTAGATCATGAGCGTAAACTACACTGACGCCAATGTCACTGACTGTTGTCATGACTCCTTTCACGGTCACTGTGGCCACAGCTGTGTTGGAGGAAGACCAGCTGAAATTTCCACTCCCTCCTGTCGCCTGTCACAAGCACCAGGAAGAAGGAGTCATAACATGCACCAGAATGACACCGCTCAGTGGTAAAATGACAAGGTAAGGTATGAATAAGAGCTAAAAAACACATACAAAAGTTGTCATAAGGTGTCATAAGGTGTCATAATGCTTGATACTTCTGCCCAAAGACAGATTCACGCACCAAGTTTTTCATTCGGAAAAGGAATAGTTACCTTTATTGTGTACTGATAGGCTCCGACCTTGGGCTGCCATGGAAATGTGAGAATACTGGGATGGAGGACTATAGGGTTATAGATTTCTACATCCTGCTCATTGTGGACTGGGTTGGCGAGTGCATGGACATTTCCAGTCTGAAACAGAACACAGGCCACAGGAAATGATTAAGCTTGCTCTACTGAAGTGGAAGAAAGGGGCAGAAGGTAAATGCAACAATGATGCTCCAGCTGAAATGCAGACTGAAAATAAACTCACTTCATCCACAACAGCTTTTAGGGTAGCATTAATGAGAGTCAGGCCTTCTTTGAGCGCTTTGACACCATGATATGATCCATTCACAGATGACTGCAGGAGTTCCAAGTACTCGGCGGGGAAACCAGTGTCAATACGGACGTTCTGCAAAAATCAAAATCAACCACACCACATATTTAAACCACTGCCTTTGTACGAGTCTAGATAGAAGCTGGTTTCAACATTTTACAGACTACAGGGATATTTTTTAATGTGTGTCAAGATTTTGATATATTCATACTTCAATGGTGACAGTTTTCTTATCGCTGGTGTGAAATATTGGCTAATAAAACTCATAGGCTAGCGAAGGAAGGCTTAAAGTGCATTAAATCTTTCTTCTCTAATGTCTCTCAGATGTGTTTCAGGCTGCAGATGATCAAAGATCAAATCCTTTTTTTAGTTTTCCATTATACAGGAACTAGGAAAATATGCAGGCCCTTTATCTAAGCAATGCCACTAATAAAAACAAGCAAGAAAAATAGTTTAGCTTATTTCAGAGGTTTTTCCAAAGTGGGAAGCGGGCCTCCCCAGGGGGGCTCCAAACAGTTTCAGGGGAGGCTCAGTGAATGGAAGTGAAAAAAATATTACATTACTTATCAAAGAAGATCACAGAGAATAGCCTAAATGTGTGTGATTTGGTTAAAGAGATAGTTCAGAGATACAGTTATTTATCTACTGTTTTTGAGACAAACTAATATGCCTTAGGAAAGGCATTTATTATGTATTTGGTGTAGTCTAAAGTTATGTCAAACGGCAATATTAAGCTATCTTGGCTCAAGCATCGAGTGTCTATGAGATCAAATAACATAATCATTATCCCATAGGCATCCAGGAATTGAGCAAAATTAAGCAAATAAACTATAGGGGCATTGAGGGGGCGCCTTTTCCCAAGCTTTGTCTGAGGGGACAACCACAGTCTCAAACTTTGAAAACCCCTGGCATATACTGTATAACATACAACAAGGGTTCTGTTCGGTTATCTGCAATTTACTAATGATGAAACGTGAAATATTGGATTTTATCGACAGCATAACACAATGCTGGTCATAGGGCGAGTCCAGAATTTATTTTAGAAGAATTCTTGCCTGACTTTCACAATTACCGTCATAATCTCTAGTGATAGATACAGCAATAATACAGATTAAATTTAAAAAATGAACAGTGATTTTCCTGAAGCATACTTACATCCGAGAGGTAAATTTTGTTGCCGGATTTATCAAAGACTTCAACGAGGATTTCATATACTCTGCCTGTTTCCAGAACCCAGCAGTTTCCTGGACGGATTTTAAAACCTGAACAAATCACAGAGAAAACAGAGGTAAGCTACATCATTTTTTAAAAACTGAGACTATGAAATACTTTAACTATTATGTTTTCAATAGTAGGAACGAGTAACAGACCTAGGTATCCTGGTTCAACCACATACAGAGTGCTGTTGGGTAGGCGAGACACTCCCTGCATTCGAATGCCTAAGTAGATGCTATTAAGGAACGCTAACTTTAGGCACACTCATTGACAATGACAGTTCTAAATTACTTGCTTGATTTTTGCCTAATGCACAATACTACTCCTCGTAGTACCATTCCACTGCTCACAGATAAAAACACCTTCATCGCTGCAGCTAACACAGATCCCCACACTATATATCATCAGCTGAAGATGTCAAGGCAAAGACCATGACATTATACCATTATAATGAAAGCTACAGAGTACAAGTACAACTTGTCAGAAGGATACTCTTATGATCCAGCACCACGTTGATGTGTCCAAGCTGAATTGCTGTAACTGTGGAGGTGCTTTGGTCCAGACTGGCCACTGCAACATCTGGGTTTCCATTAGTGCCGATCGCACTGTTCTGAAGGTGCAGTTCATACTGATCACAAGGCATAAGGAGCTCTGGACAAACACAACACAAACACAAATTAGCTTAAGAGCTGGCATCTCTGTACTAGACCGATCTGATACTGAAAAAAAGGCACAGCTGCTCCACTCATCTGGTCACAGTGAGCTGCATTAATAACTGTGTCATGTTATGAGCTGTGAGTTTGCTAAAAAACAGCTTCAGAAACACTACAGTAGCTGTAGTAAAAGTAAAATAATGGATTTGAATCTTTACTAAGCAGAGTCAGACCTGTCATCGTGCCCTGTCTTATCTTCATGACTTTGTATCGGATGGAAGTTCCCGCCAACAAATAGACGTCATGCGCCGGACTCAACAGGATGTTCTCTAAAATCAGCAGCCTCACCTCGGCGGCACCCACATCCTGTGGCACAGAAACCATAGTTACAGAACAACACAGCTTCCCGCCTTAACAAACCAGAACAAACTGGCTACATTGTTCATATATATATTGGTTATTTATATTACTGAAAATAACTGTTCTTCCTTATTTGTTGGACAATGTATTGTATGATTATCTATTTAGGTAAAAGGTTAGCTTGATGACAAGAAATGCTGGCTACAAAATCTTAGGAAAGACAGAAATGTAACTTAACTGTCAATACTACTGTGACATCATATATATAAAGCAGGAAGGACTCATTACAAGCATGCAATCTTTTGATATTTTTACATGTCTCCATCTCAGGAGATAAGCTATCACACAGACAGAGGGCACAACCTAACTAGAGCTTATTCTACTCATCTGAGACTGTAAAAATAAAGTGGATTATTTCAACTTTGTGCTGGCGTCAACAGCCAAGACATGTATCTTTTGCACCAGTTAACAGCTTACCTTATACAATGGCTCTTGTATTTTAGCCTTCAATTTAGCATGTCCTGTTTTCTGTCCTGATACCAAAATAATATCGCCCTGTTTCCCAACACGCTCCATTTCAGATATGTATCCAGGGGGAGTATAGGTGGACTCTGAGAATTTAAGTACCCTTGAGGAAAGAAAAGAGACATATTAGAAAATACATTTGAGACTCCTTGCATCTGACCTCAAGAATTAGTTCATTTCAGAGGAAGAGGAACAACGAAGTAACAAAGTAACATCACAATACTTTGGCAAAACAACAGGATCCCTGTATCAAAATTTTTATGGTTAGGTTAGTATATCAATGTAGGTTGATAACTTTGTCTACTTTTGGTTTGCGATCAGATTTTTTTTAAAAACAAAAATAAAAAACAAACTGAATGCTCAGTGGAGTTTGAATGCTGTATTAACACAGGGGATCCTACCGTAACGCATTGTAAGAGTCAGAGAATCCATTCACATCTACATCTTTCACTAAGGTCCAGTCAAACACGAGACCAGCCAGGGTGCTGAAGGTGTTTCCTGCAACATAAAAAATGTTCAACACTCAGACGTTCTATTTCTTTAAGTCACAAACTTCAAATCTAAACACATGGGGTATGAGATATTTGGGGAGGAGCAGATGATTTTCAACTTGTGTTATATGAGGTCACTATACTTGAATATATAATGGATGCTGAGCACAATTGTCTGAAAGCTCCTGGCAGTCGAATTAGCTACAACAAAAACCAATAGGCTTTTCATTACAGGATACTTGCCGTCCTTTTGCAATCTACTCCATCTGAGAAATCTAAAATGCACTTTGAGGCCAAAGCAAACTAAAACAAAACACCGGGCCCTGGAGCCATCATCAGAAAGAATCAGGCTGGAGCTGCAGCTCATTAAACTAAGTGTGTCTGCCTTAAATGGAACCAGTCGAACAGAACAAACACAGCCACCTCACAGTAGCGGCCTGAGGGGAAGAAAACACAGCCTGAAGCCAGCCCAGTCATTACTCTGGGAAGTCTTTAGAGCAGCAAATAAACTATACGGCATGGATGGAAGTATTGATGTAAATTATTCTTAATAGTGTTAAGGTGATATTTAATTATCAACAACACCAGCAGCGTATCACTGTGATGAACCAGTATGTGTCACCTTCAGAGTCCAGTGCATGAATTTTGAGTGCCAGTGGTGAGTCCTCCAGATGTAGCTCTCTGGTGGTCGACACTATCTGGATCTCATTGATGATGTCGACAATGGCGTCGCAACGCAGTACCTGTCCTGTAACTGCAAATAGATGAGAGGACAAATCATTATATACACAGTACATACTACAATATTCAACAAACCAGGAAAAGCTCAGAAATAAATGGCTTGGCGTTTTAAAGGAACGGTGAATTAAAAAAGCAGAAGCGTAATTCTTGTTAAGGCACAATGCATAGAAATCTACCTACTGACTAAAACACATACTTTATCATCTGTATGGCAGTAGCCATGGAGAGTGATCGCTGTCCTCTGCTTTGCACACGATGCTCTACAGTAACCAATCTAGTCAAATCTTGTGGCTTTTCTGGTCTGCGAAGTGGGCTGTTGCATGAGCGACAGAGATTATGGTTTGTGAATGTAAAACAGGTAGAGCGAGTCAAGCCACATTCGAAGTCAGCGATTGTCTTACTTTGTTTTGATTTTTTGGTTTGAAAGAGACATTTGAGATGTATGTGGAAAGGCCAATGTGTCTGATTTCCTTATTCCAAAGCAAATGGTCACAACTGCCAGTTATCCATCGTGACTGGCCAACAGTGCCACCGGCAACAGATGACATACAGCGTCAGCATTACACAAGAGGAAAGAAGGAAGAATTAAAAAAAAAAACTGTTGTGCAACAGAATGACCATTAGACTTATTACTCAGAAGAGAATAGAGCACGGACACACACTACACTATTATACTCATATGTTATACCCTACATACTGTACTTATACCATCTTCCATGGCTTTCCATGCTTTTGACTTCTGATCCTCTGCTTTTACATCATCTATATCATAGTGCAAAACATGCATTTTTCATAGAGCAAATCAACTGAGCGCTGCACAGAGGCTGATTTGAATACCAAGCCAGCACTAGCATCTTATACCTGTCAAGACCTGCTGGGCTGGGTGAGAAGGTTCCCTTGTCCATGTGACCCAAAATTCATGGAGCTTTCATGGACATCTTAACCTTATATAGTTCATTATATTAACAGCCTGCCAAAGTAACCCAACCTGACCTGCCGGATGGTTTGCTATACAGAATTTTGTGTGACTGGTGATCCCACGATTCTCGCATGATCTCGTCACGTCGCAATAATCCAGCTGCCGTGCAAGATAAAAAGTAACCACTATTTGGACAGCGTCTGCTCCTGAACGCAGCCCTTTTAGTTGCATATTCTCGGCATAAGAAAAACACAAAAAGTTGCACATGGATATCTCCACTTCCTTGCATTTGCATGTCTGTAAACATTTCTGTCCGACTCTAAGCAATCTCAGTCAGAAAACACACGTCTATATCCCTGTGTCTCTGCACTAACTCATTTCGACTTTTAAAAAGGAATTCAGAAAATGTACAACTGGACCAACTATGCAAAAATTAATTTCCTAACTCATACATAGGAGCAGTTCTTGAATTAGTTACTTGTGCTCATAAGCGCAGTTTGAACTTTAAGGTTGGGGGTTCACAAAAAAAATCTAGAGGGAATGTAATGGGTACAACGCAAAGAAGTTTAATGTAATGGGATGTGTGTAGTTTACTCATTACACCCTTCAAAATGAATTCGACGCAAGCAAGCGTCAGTGACAAAAAAGTTTGATTGCACTGTTTTCTATTGGAATGAACTAACCGGCCGCAAGCGGCGCAGCGTTGCGCAGTGTGCGTGTTTGAGCTGAACTTTTGTCGGACGCCCTCTTTCTATTTATTCCTTATTCCAACAGTGGGGAAATTCCAAAAAGAAGAATGGCTGATTGGTGAAGATGAAATGGGAGTTATCTGATACAATACCTCCTCATTTCATAACAAAAACCTTAGGAAAGTGACAGCTGGCTGGAGGGAGATCACCAGGAGATTGCCTGAAAGTTTACTTATGCTAATGTTGGCTGTATTGTATGTCATTTTCAGTTAATATCGCAGTGTAAAACCTGTGTTTTCCCATCTTTTAAGAGGCTACACCTCTAGTCTGATCTTGACCACACAGATGATAGATATGTGGTTTGAGTATGTGGCGTAACAGAAGTGCATATTTAACGTTGTGTGGACAGAAAGTGTCCGATGTTATTAGGTTATAAGTAAATAAAAATACCACCAATCTATCTTCTTATCTTGCTGAATCTTATTCAGTCAATATGAATACACAACAAGGTTGATATTATTATATATGTATTTACCAACATCTTCAGCCAGAATGATGCTGGTGAGTCTGGAGGGCTGGGTGGAGAGAGCCTGGAGAACAGCTTTCTGGGAGCAGCCTCTGCTGCTCTCCTCATCCACAGGCTGGATGCTTGCTACCTCTGGTCTGGTGGACGTCCTGGAAGAATATGACCAGAAAAACATACAGGTCATGTACAGAAGTGGAGTAGCCACAATAACAATGCTGACCTTATGTTCATCATAGCAAGATTTGAGGTGGAATAACATTTTCCTACTTGAGGGCAGGGTCTAAAAATAAGTTTTTTCCTCACGTGCCACTGGGGCAGGTCACTGAATATTTCTACTAGCCACACAATTGTTTTGTCTGCCACCTCTGAAATCTATGTAGAACACTTAAGAATTGTAAACACTAGGACTGTGTTTTGGCAAGAATCTGGCGATACGATAGCCTACATATCATGATACAGGGGATACAATTCAATATATTTTGGTACTTTAAGCAAGGAAGCAACATTGTGAGTTTTTAAAAATTAGGAAAACTGTGCATAAATATATGCATAAAATCTGAGTAAATCTTTTTTTTTTTTCTTTTACTTTTTTATACAATCAGAATAGTGGGATTTTCTTTTATCACAGAGGACTCATATCTTTGCACATAAAATAAAGTATTGACTGAGTTAATCTTTGCTTTTAAACTATTAATTAGAAATCAGGTGCAGGTGGCTGGTGCAATAATTATATAATTATCTAACGGACACTTTGTGCAATAATCTGGCAAAACTGTAATCTCATCAATATACATATTGTTTTTTTATATTGTATTATCTTTAATTTTTTTTATATTGCACTATCTCTTTTTTTTATTGTATTATCTTTTGAAGCACCTAAGGGATTGTCACAATCTAATTTCATACACAATGACAATAAAGGGCTTGAATCTTGAATTAATTTCATTCCCTGCTTAGGGGGGGTTTGCAGCTTTACTGTAAACTTGGATAAAGATTAAAAGGTGAACAACAAGAAAAGCTTTTAGCTGTTTTAGTGCCATGGAGTCACATGCATTGAAATTCATGGATTTGGTCAAATTTAAAACCGCAATAATTATGTTCAAAGCAAGACATAATTCACTTCCGTGCAATATTCAAAAAATGTTTTGTGGCAGGGAGGGGGGTTATAATTTAAGAGAAAATTGAATTTTAAAAAGCATTGTGTTCGTACAACAAAGAAGAGTATGTGTATTTCAGTATTTGTGGAATGGGTTAGTTAGGTGATGGGTTGAAGCAGAGCACAAATATAAATCACTTTAAAAAGCTATACAAGAAAGATATTTTTGGGAGGTATATGGTTGAGGAAGAGTTGTGATAAGAGTTGTGTTAAGGGTTGGTTTATATCTACTTTTTAACTTTATGTGGGTTGTAAATAAACTTGGGATGCTGTTCATATATTTAATTTGGGATGTAAATAAATCTGGGATAGTTTATATATTATATTATCATTCTATGATATATGAGTTATTAGAGGAGAAAGGGGTAGGGAAATATAAGTTGTACTTCTACCTACTCCTTTTTGGACACTGTTACTCTTGTTTTGTTTGTTTTTATTTATTTTATGTTTGAAATAAAGTCATTCATTCATTCATTCATTCAAGTGACTGAATGTGTAGTCTAGACAGTGTACTTGGGGCCATGTGGCCTCACATGCCCCCCACATGTAACACGACACTCCTTCAGTGTCATGAGGCAGACTGTGTAGTTTGTTCTACTCACCATCTGTAGCAGCCTTCAGTCGCCTCCAGTGTGAAGTTGATTCTTGTACTTCTAGCAAGCGGTAGCAACACTTTGGGGATGTTTAGTTTGGCGGAACCGTTAACTTGAATAACGTTAACTAATAATAATAATAATAACAACACTGATAGATTTAACAGACTCATTTCCGGCGTCATGAGATTGAGACTGGCAGCGAATGAATGAAGTTTCTTAGTAACTAACTAGCTAAACTTCTTCTTCCTGCGGCCCATTAAAGCTAGGTATGTGAGCAGTAGTTTCTAGGCTGTGTGTGTGTCAGAGACAGACGTCTGGCTGAGCTAACATCACTACTGAAGCTGTAACGTTAACTCAATCACACGCTGTGTGTCTTCCTGTTCTAGTTTCAGTTAGTTAACAGACACATGATGACAGTCTCAGTAGTATTATTGTCCTCCAGAGTCCTCCACTTCAGCTCCTTCTCTTCCTTTATCCTCGATAATACTCAGGAACAAACAGCAGCAGCCTCTGGTTTGAACTCCCCAGGTTTATATCGATATATGTACAGTTAGCAAACAGTAGCTGAACCACCGACTCATACAAAAACCCGCCATTAGCAATAATTGGACTTCCAGTGTGCATGCTGGGAGTAGACATACGTCATAGAGGAGAGTGGGCAACGTGCAGGATGACGCGCTTTCTTAAAGGTACAGTGTGGTTGTTTTTTTTCTACAATTGAATTGAATTGAATTGAATTGAATTGAATTGAATTGAATTGAATCACCCTACAATGTCAATATATATTCAGGATTTCATTCAATATTCTCAGGATTTCAATCAATATTCTCAAATTTCACATTATATGTATAATAATTTCCTGAACGGCATGCCATAATATATATATATATATATATATGTATATATATATATATATATATATATATATATATATATATTGAATGAGACCCTGAATATATTGAATGAAATGTGAGACTATGGAATGAAATCCTGAATATATTGAATGAAATCCTGAATATATTGAATAAAATGTGAGAATATGAAATGAAATCCTAAATATATTGAATGAACCCTGAATATATGAATGAAATCCTGAATATATTGAATGAAACTCTAAGAATATGGAATGAAATCCTGAATATATTGAATGAAATCCTGACTATATTGAATAAAATGTGAGAATATGGAATGAAATCCTAAATATATTGAATGAACCCTGAATATATGGAATGAAATCCTGAATATAATGAATGAAATCCTGACTATATTGAATAAAATGTGAGAATATGGAATGAAATCCTAAATATATTGAATGAACCCTGAATATATGGAATGAAATCCTGAATATAATGAATGAAATCCTGAATATATGGAATGAAACTCTGAATATATGGAATGAAATCCTGAATATGTTGAATAAAATGTGAGACTATGGAATGAAATCCTGAATATATTGAATGAAACTCTGACATTATGGAATGAAATCCTGAATATATTGAATGAAATCCTGAATATATTGAATAAAATGTGAGAATATGGAATGAAATCCTAAATATATTGAATGAACCCTGAATATATGAATGAAATCCTGAATATATTGAATGAAATCCTGAATATATTGAATGAACCCTGAATATATGAATGAAATCCCGAATATATTGAATGAACCCTGAATATATGAATGAAATCCTGAATATATTGAATGAAACTCTAAGAATATGGAATGAAATCCTGAATATATTGAATGAAATCCTGACTATATTGAATAAAATGTGAGAATATGGAATGAAATCCTAAATATATTGAATGAACCCTGAATATATGGAATGAAATCCTGAATATAATGAATGAAATCCTGAATATATTGATTAAAATGTGAGAATATGGAATGAAATCCTAAATATATTGAATGAACCCTGAATATATGGAATGAAATCCTGAATATGTTGAATAAAATGTGAGAATATGGAATGAAATCCTAAATATATTGAATGAAACTCTGAGAACATGGAATGAAATCCTGAATATATTGAATGAAATCCTGAATATATTGAATAAAATGTGAGAATATGGAATGAAATCCTAAATATATTGAATGAACCCTGAATATATGGAATGAAATCCTGAATATAATGAATGAAATCCTGAATATATGGAATGAAACTCTGAGAATATGGAATGAAATCCTGAATATATTGAATGAAATCCTGAATGTATGGAATGAAATCATGATATATATATATATATATATATATATATATATATACGCATGTTTTCTGGTAATTCAATAAATAAATAGTCTATATGAAATAACCACATGGTAAAGCCTATTTTGTATACTCCTGTGTGAATTAAATACTTGAATGAATGTGAAATGAATGAATGAAAGTACTGAGTATTTACTTCACGTGTGCATGCTGGGAGTGGACATACGTCTTAGAGAGTGGGCTACGTGCAGGATGACGCTCTTTCTGTCATTGAATTGAATTGAATTGAATTGAATTGAATCACCCTACAATGTCTGCAAGCCTGGATTACCAAATAGTCCACAATAATAGAATAGTAATTTCATATCTTATATTATATATATTATATTCTAAGATACTGGAGTTACCCTGCACTATATTCATTTTTAACAGTCTCTTCTGCACTATATTCACTTTTTTTTAATAGTCCTATATCACAGCTGTTACCCTGCACTATATTCAGCCTTTTTACAAACATGTTTTGCACTATGGAACTGTGATGCTGGAAACTTGAATTTCCCTCAGGAACAATAAAGTTACTATCTATCTATCTATCTATCTATCTATCTATCTATCTATCTATCTATCTCGATAACTATATATAACATGTGTTTTATACATATATATATATATATATATATATATATGCATGTTTTCTGATAATTCAATAAATCTATATAAGTCTATATGAAATAACCACATGGTAAAGCCTATTTTGTATACTCCTGTGTGAATTAAATACTTGAATGAATGTGAAATGAATGAATGAAAGTACTGAGTATTTTCTCAATTTAAGAACTTGAGTGCAAAATGAACAGTTTTCAGTGAAATTTTTAAATATAGATCTAGCCTATATCGCGATGGAAACGATATAGAAAAATATATACGTTAGACATTTTTATATCGTTTTGACACACACACACACACACGCACACACACACACACACACACACACACACACACACACACACACACACACACACACATACTGTATATATATATACACACACGCTCCTGCATTGTTGGTTATCTTGAGGCTGTCTTGTCGAAGATTAGGAATAATGACAAGTACAATTTTTCATTATTCAAATTAATATTGGGCTCAGATATCTCTATCCCCTTTTGGCACACCTAGATCAGCAACTGTAAATGTCACTTATAGCCCTTGTCGAAGCAATGCCAGTTCATAGGTACACATATACAATCAAATCCAACCCAAAAGTCCTTAAATGTATCCAATCTATGTCAAGCTTAATGTGCAGTTTTTATTGACTCTGTGTCAGAGAGATGTGCATTTATCTCTGTAGATTTTAAGGCCCTTTATTTCTAATATTTTATCCCTCCCATGTATTGTATGTAGTGGTGGACAACACTTTAAACAACAAAGCCATCAAATATGACACCATCATCAAACATGGCCACAGAAAAGTTGAACTAATGTGAAAAAAAATTGGTTTGTTTATTCACAAGTATATGATTCATTGCTTAATTGTTTGCATACAGTGAGTTTGTATAATCTTGCTCAAGTGATAACTTTAAGTGTTTGGCTAACACAGCCAATAGATCTACCTGTCCGTCGACTCTGGCCACGTAAGATAAATGAAAGCCATTAAGACACAAATCAAACATTAGCCTGCCTTACTACATAAGCAATGTCTGCTCTGCATGGTGAATGGATACGAAGTGCAGGGCATTTAGAAGTTGGCTGACACAAGTAACTGAATAATTTGTCTACAGCATGATTGATTTTGGATTGTTTTATATTAAACTATACATTAATCTATATAACCAGACAAAGCAGACCATCATGAACGTCTTGCTGCCAGTCATTCTGGCATTGCATCCCACAGTTTGGCTGTCTGGGTCTTCAGTATTCAAACAAGAACATGCAATGTACAACTTTTTACCTCTAGGTGTCACTGACAGCTACCTGTATAATATTCTCACTCCGGCATGGATGACAGCAATGAGTAGGGGACAAGTTTATTATATGAGATAAGGGTAAAAAAGGGGGAAATGTCAGTGCTCTTTAAACAATGCAATATTTAACAAAATAACAGTGGTTTAAAAGACTATTTAAAAAAAAAATTCAACATGTTTGACAGTGTAATGGTGTGTAAAATCAAGAGCCCAACTCTAAGAACATCTAAAACTAAATTTCCCCTTTTTTTTGTTGGTGTGTGAGATCATATTCTGGCATTGAAATTGATCCTGGGATAGAGCATGAATTGCTAACAGCATGATAATTATGCATTCTGAGTTCAGTTGGCTGCATTATTTGTGATCCATCCTCTCATCCGCTTTGAAGTTATTACAACATCACTCCTGACTGCCTTTGTGCCTCTCGTTTTCCTGACACACAGAGATGCACAGCTTGATTAGCAAACACGCTGTGGTTTTTGAAGTGTTTTACATAATGCTGCGTTGTGCCAAAGGTGACATATTGTTTGAGTCAGAGTGCATTAGCAATGAAGGCCCATCACTGCCTGCTGCTGTGTTCCAATAGACTGCATTTAATGACAACCATACAGTTGCAACTGCAGCAATATACACACATACTGTATTGTATATTCACACTACAAAGGTGACGTGATCTAAAGTGACGACTCTTCCAACCAAGTTTGACTTTTTCAGGTTATTTTGGGTTGAAATGAAATGACGTATCTTTCCTCAGTGCAATGATGAAACCTGAGAAGACAGCAGAACTTTAATTTCTTTTGGCAAAGCCGCTCTGTGCGGGCTTTAGTCCTACATTTAGTTTCATCTTTGTACCCCATCCACGGCCAGAGCAAGTACAATTCATGTTAGGGAGTGAATGATGTAATGTCTGAGAACATGCAAAACAATACCTGAATGTCATGCTCTGTGTCTCTAGCACTTCACATGGAGGCCCATGTCTAGACAACACAAAGTGCAGCACCAGACTGAACTCAGTCAAAGGGAAAAGTTCTTGTCACATAGAGTTGTTTCTGGGCGATTTCCTCAGTCCAAATCTGGCAGACTTAAGAGCTCAGCAACTATTAACTATATCCAATGAAAGAACTGGATGTTCTCAAGTGGTTGGAAATATTTTTTCATTAAATTGTTTGACTTTGTGACTGTGTTGTTGTTGCTGAGTTAAATGATCATAACCTTTAAAAGTTGCTGATTTCAGTGCATTTAATCAATTATTTCTTAAAGGTTGTCCTTTCAGATTACCAGTTTGATATATAATGGCCACCCACTTTTAAATTGGGCAATGGAGCTGCATTATATACCACACCCATCAAAGCCTTTCACCTCTGCTATTAGACTAAAAGCATGCAGACATCACCCATATGTTTCACATCAAATAGTTTCCTATGTCACATATGGCTGCAGCTGCTTTAAAATCGTCTCGTCTAGTGTCTCTTTATCTGGTATGCATCAGCAGTCACATCCTTCCTGGTGTGAAGTCGGGAATGTCTCTTGGCCACCGTGCTTGGCTTGGTCCAAATAAGTGGTGGGTGCAGAAGGCCATGGCACTCAGTGGCAATGTTCTCAGCTGGTGGCTCAGAAACGTAATAGGCTTTGGAAAAGAAGGGTCACTTCTTCAAATAGTTTTGGAAGTACACAGCTTAAGGGTCCCCTACTGTAGGCGTGAGGCACAGTGAAAACTGCTGTAGGCAGGCATAATAAAAGGTGTTACTACCCAGTGAAATCAGCTTTTGCCTCTGGGGAGCTATCTTTTGTGTTCCAAGAAATGTAAAAAGTGACAAGGAGAGGCTCAAATACCCCAGTACAACTCTGTGTGTGATAAGACTGCCGATGTCCAGAGGGTCTTGACGGAAGAAAATAATTTCCTTCAAATATTAACATTTCCCTTGAGATGTAAAACACCTTTTTCCTTTCAGATTAACTTGGTCTACGGAAAGTAGAAGAGGGCAGTTATGCAGAGCTGTGCTTTAAGTGTTAAATCCCTTTACACAGCCTTTACTACGTGCTGTAAATTCCCCTGCCATTTCCATGGTGTAGGCATTAGGTGGATAGAGCTGAGTGGGTTTGTGTTTGCAGCTCCGGATCATGGACAATGGAGGTGTAATCTTGCCAAAATGCTCCCAACAGCCCCGCATTTAATGTGAACAAACTACTTTTTATTCACAACTTAAATAGGTTTTATTTGTCATTCAAACTCACATCAAGTAAAATTATGTTGACAATTTGAGACAAGTTTGTGGCATTAGGTAGTTTTAACTATACCTCTGAACCATGTTATTGGTATCACACCACATTTAAATGTGTTAAATACTCAATGCATTAGCGAAGCAGAGTTGCTATTTCAGCACTGAGCCAAAAGCTGTTGTTGTATACTGTGGGGCAGACATGCCATTTAACTACAGCCTGGAAAATCTTTACAAGACACAGGTGGGAAGTCACTTTCACCACATTACATTGGCTCTTAATTTCCCGTAGTGTAGCCCCCCGCGTAGCCACAGCGCCCAGTCTTTGCTGGTTTACTTTAAAGACTTCCTCTCCTCACTTCGTCTTATAGAATCGCAGTAGTGTGTTGATGGAGAGTACAAAAGTAGAAAAAACTTTTGAGAAGCTACAACAGTTATTGGTCCTTGGCCACATATGACGTTACTGCCAAAAGACAGCTATTATTAGAAGATTAAGAATAATCATCTGACACTTTGTATGTGTACTTGTTACTGGGTTTCCTCCTATAATTCTGTAATGGGATGATCCACATTCAAGTTGAAGTGAAGTGGAATTACTCAATAGATAGCCTGAGGCATACAATAAATCAATTTAGACCACCCCACGCACTACCTCTCTGGCCTAACAAAGGTTATAACAAACACTACGAGGCCCTACCCATCTGTTTAAACAAGAGAGGAAGATCAGGAGGACAATGTATCACACAATGGACAGATAACGTTAACGCCTGTTGCATTAGGGGGCCCCCCGAGTAGACAATGATGTCACCGCCACTGGCATCAGTTGTAATGATGAATATTAAAGCCATCGTCGAAAGTACTGAGGCAAGAATGACTTCACTCTGCTCGGAGAACAAATAACAAACACGACGTATTAAACTTTAAACTTTAATTCAATATTAGTGTGAAAGTGCCCATTAGGCCACATTATTACGAGGCGGGGATGCAGTCAGTGGGCTCGGGCAATTAGTAGTGGCATAAGTCACCATTCAAACATGCATGAATGAGAAATTACAACAGTGTGGGGTGCAATTACCTCTCCCAAATCAGAGCGTGTCAGATGACATTATCTCGCAGGCTGACAGCCATTACTGGACTGAGGGGGAGTAAGGAGAGGTCAACTACTGTGGGGGGAGCGGGTCATTTGGTCCCTGCCTGTGACATGAGGACATCTCTCTGGAGTCCAGAGGGCCTCAAATGTTCTCAACCTACAAGGCACAAGGCATTTAGGCACTCATTTCTGTTCGACCGATGATTTATTTGTATGTAGAGACTGTTGAAAGTGTACAAATTCAGAACTGAAAGCAGCATGGAGTTGTTGAAACGGCACAAGGGATAATTTACTTCTGAAGTGGTATTTGGCAAAACAGTCCAGAGTATAGCGACAGACATGTTACTGCAGGTGGCCGTGGGTTACGTGTGCTATGTAATCTTTTGTCGTTTGTACAACATCTGTGGAAGAAAGTGAAATGTGATGGTGTGAGTGTCAGCAGCTTGTGGGTGCTGCTTGGTTGTGTTTGAGGCTCCGCAGCAGGGCAGGGCTGCACAGAACAGATCTCATAGGGATTAGCCACTTGGCTCATGTGTGCAGGTTATTAATGATCATATGAGCGGGTCAACTGTGAGTTGAACTTGTGTTCAGTGCCCCTGCGTCATTCATGTGTCTCCTGTAGAGGGGAAAACGAAACCAGGCGAATCAGTACATCTGTTATTATGTAAGTCATATAGACATACTTGGAGGATAACTGGTCTGTCATCATAAGGACTTGGATAGTTGTTATGTAGGTCCAATTGATCCATACGCTACTAAAGAGTTACAAATGTGCAAAATGGAGAGTCATTTTTAAGCTGAATTGTGAATTAGATGAGACAAACAGGCCAACATAGTGCGTGACCAGTGCAGCTGCGCATGCATTTTGATTATAATGAGCAGAGAAAACTAATAATGGGGCCAGTGACTCATCTCTGTCATTGATTAGTCGAGGAAGACCCCTGAAACAAAGTGATCAATGGCCCCAGTGCCCCCTTGTGCCTGTCTGATGATCAGTCTATTCATGAGGCAGCTTTTATTCTCACAATGATCCTGAAGATCAAACTAAGAGAAAACTGGAGAGATATTGAAAAAGGACAGACCCTTGTATATAATGCAGTATATATCAGATTCCAGTGATAACAGCTGTAATACAATTAACCCATCCAAAAAGCTCTTTTGACAAAGATCACAAACATCATGTGATGTCTAATGATGCTTGTATGAGCTTGATTTATCAGTGTGGCTTGTTGGCATCTGGAGGAGTAAACATCCGTCAATAATTTGGCACCTAATTGGAAGCTGTGGCGCTGTAAATACACCGAGGTTAAACAGTAATAATTGTGAACATGTACTAATACAAACTACAAGAAAAGTCTGTGATTTTAATACCATTGTAACATTCTTACAAGATTATATTACCAGAGGCACTAGCCTACACTGTAAACAATTGCTGTTAATTTACAGCAGGATTTCAATAGTATTAACCTGTTATTGCTAAAAACAGTGCTTTACTGTTAATACAAAAGAAAACCTAAATTACGCTCATAGGCCGTTTTTTAACTGAACTATAATGCATTCTTAAAAAACAGCACTTTACTGCTGATCAATTGTCTAAAGTATCATCAGTTACAGTTTCATACAGTATTTTTTTAATTCTGGGACCTGATCTGCACATGTGAGGCTTGTACATTGTACATGATTGTAAAATCAGTGAATTAGCTATATTGTTCTTCACTCACATGTTGTTATGGTTTGCATTCTGTGCTTGTAGCCAGCTATAGACAGACATTTTGGGAAAAGTGTCAACAAGTCTATTATAGCCGTTTTCCTAACAAGTGCCTTTAATTGTATTTAGTGTGACTATTCCTGTCTGTAACCTGCTAAGTCTATTCATCTAGGCAAAAAATAATGTTGTATGTAAAAGATACAACCTAAATAGTGCATTAAAACAAATCAGTAAGATAATGTAAAAGAAAGATGGAAAAACAGCTATATAATGTATCTTTAAACAGTAAATTAACTGTAAAATAATGTGAAATTATTTTTAAAAAAAAAAACAGTTCAAACTGTATTTTTCATTAACAGTACAAAGCTGTACATTTCAGCGACAGTATAATAATGTTAATTTTACAGTAACATAAAGGCAACCCTGCTGCCATCAGTTCATCACTGTTAATTTACTGGTAAATTCTTAACAGTGTATCTTTGGGATCATCACAATCATTTTCCACTGAAGTCGCTCCATCTTAAGTCATTTCTCGTAATTTGGATGACTGTAATGCAGAAAAAGGGAACATGCATCATTTCGAAAGATTTGGAAATACTTCTATGTAAGTTTGTCCCGCCCTCTCCCTCCCCAACTAAAAAGCAGCAGGCTGCTCCCAGCAGACTCCCAAGTCGGAGTCAGCGCACAAACTTTACGCACACAAGTTTCCTTCTGCAGAGCAGCGCTGCAGGTCAGAGACGCAAGGTAGGCAACCTTATCTCTTATGGATAAAAACAATCGATCAGTCAGTGCACAAATTTGATATGTTGAGCATTTGGGTTTTTTTTGGATTATAAATTCTGTGATCAATATTGATCTTGTCTGTTTCTTACTTGAGAGGTCATTTCCTGTGTTCCTGTTAATATCCTGGCACTTTAATTGTCCTGCATGCTTTACTTAATGTGTGCCCGTGGAGTCCAAATGTTGAAGTTGCCTTGAGAAAAGAATTTAGAGGTTTGATCAAACTTAAGACAAGTGCTGCTGAAGTCCCCAATCCGACAGCGAATGTGCATTTTCAAATAATCTGTCATACATACGTACGCTACGAGTCCTTTTTTAATTCATAGGAAGATATATTTTTTATATATGCTTTATTTGTTCCCCTTTTTTCAAGGCTGTTTTCATATATGCAATCCACAGTTCGTAATTACAACAGTCTATAAAACAACTTTTAAGTAGATGAGCTTACAGCCAAACCCATCAAGTACACTATAGAGAAAACAACCTCAACATTCAAAACCGAAACAAAACCAAGAAAAGAAATAATAATAATAATAATAATGACAAAAAGAAAGAATAGAGTTAAAAAACAACAACAAAAAAAACACACATAACAAAAAAAAACAATAATAATACAAAAATACGAGAGTAATAATAAATTAAATCAACAAATAAATATATAGTAATATCATTTACATGGGCGCACACATGCATCCTCCTTAACGTCAGGTCATTGGAATATTTAGTGATTCAGCGTGTTCAGCTCGTGCGTTCAGGAGCTGGTAGATGCGTGAAAACAGTGTTTGCACGTGCGTAATGTGTGCGTGCGCGCAGCCTGGGGTCACAGTGAGCCAAAAGGATAAAGGTCATTTTTTGGCTACTGGGATGACAAGGCACACAGTCTCTGTTTGAAATCCTTTGTGGGACATTCCCTGAGCTGATAGGGGAATAAACAACCCAACAGACAGAAAACAGCCCAACCAAGGTGTTTAGAGCTACAACCACATGAGTCATTCTCACTCCATCAGATCTCATTATCACCAAGTGGCCTTTTTTCCTGTGTTAAAGGGACTGTTTGTAAGTTTCAGAAATGCTAGTTAAAAGCGACACCTGTGGCCGTTAAGTCAACGAAAGTCAGCGTCAGGTTCGCGCTCGCTTGCTCTTAATAGACATGAACGAACATCGCTCAAAACAGTGAGGCGACACACGTCAGCTAAAACCACAGTATCACTCTATATTTCAGCTGCTTGGCAGTAATGTTAGCTGACCAGACGAAGGTCTCTCCATGAATCAATGCTGATCCTAGTGTTAGCTTTTCCTGCTTCAGCGAGAAACGTTATCGCCTCCCAACTGCGCCCGCAGGGAGACACCGGCACCCGGTCGGAGATGATAACGTAACCCGTCTCTTCACAAGACACGAGAAACCTCTGTTGGTCTGGAGGAGTTGCAGCATGTATTTCTGCACAAAGAGCTACTAACTCTTCTGCAGTGTGTAGTGAGCGCGCATGCACGTCTAGAGGTGGAGCGAGACAGCGAGAACGCACGCGGTGTGTGAGTGAAGGCAAGCAGGCAGCGGAGCGGATACTCTGGCCACACGCGAGCACACATATGCGAGCGTGCATGGGATCCCGACCCGGTACATTTATACGTGTAAAAAGTTACAAACAGTCCCTTTGATTTTTCCCCCTTTCACTTGAATGTTGTAGACAAACACAGTTCAACAGAGCTCCACAGACCACAGCGGTGAGCCATGAGCCTGTTAAAGACTCCAAGATCTGGTAAAATGATTTGGTACCAGCAGAACACAAAGACATCATTGATTCCCTAAATAGAGCTGCAGTGCACTTTGTGTTGTTTCATGGCTTTGACCCCTAGATTATTCAGCCCAGTCGCACAGCAGTTTGTGAAATAGTTACAAAATGTAATGTATTGATTTGTGTACATACACACGAATTTCACATTTATTTTCGTGATGGACAGCACAAAATCTATTTGTATGTAATCCACGCAAAAACGTCAAAAAACACAGGACTTTTACCCAGGAGACCGGTGGTCATACCTCGTGTGAAACCGCAAGTCAAAATTGATTTATTTGTCACGTAACTTCCGTACTTAAGTTTCAGCACTTCCGGAGTTATTTTAACCCAAACCGCGATCTGTTCCTAAACCTAACTAAGTAGTTTGTTGCCTCAGCCTAACCAAGTCGATCTGTTCCTAAACCTCACTAAGTAGTTTGTTGCCTCAGCCTAACCAAGTCGATCTGTTCCTAAACCTCACTAAGTAGTTTGTTGCCTCAGCCTAACCAAGTCGATCTGTTCCTAAACCTAACTAAGTAGTTTGTTGCCTCAGCCTAACCAAGTCGATCTGTTCCTAAACCTCACTAAGTAGTTTTATTTTGAAAAGACTGGAGTGGAAATTGACAAGTAAGTCACGTGTTGCTGGAAAACGCATGAAGAATATGTTGTTGAAAGTCGTGCACAGCGTCACGAAAAAAGAGGGAAATTTGCGTCTGTGTACACAAATCAAATATATTAAATTTCATGACTATTTCATGAACTGCCGTGAGACTGTGTTGATTATTTTGAAGGCCTCTAGATTTAATAGTATTTTCATTATTTTCATATAGATGCACTGCATGTTTTGCTCAGCACAGCTGGAATTAGATTCGCCAGTATCAGTGCACAGTCAGGTAGATGCACTTGAAATAATCAGGTTCACACATGTATTTATTTTCTAAAATGATCTGGAGTCAAGTCAAGTACTTGTAAATACTGTATGTTGCAGCAGGAGCACCATACTTCCAAGAACACAAGTATGTTTCTATTAAAGGAAAACATCTTCTATCCTCTGCTTTCTGTAGCTGCTCATATTTTATTGGGAATCTGTTTCAAGGACATGCAGTTTGGGGAAAATGTGATAACAGATTAGGCTGGGGGAAGAGCACCACTGAAACTGGTTAGAAACATTTCTGCAGGAAATGTCTTAAGACAAGTTTGTCATGCAGAACGATTTGGAGTTAATCTCCAATTTTGAACCAGACTTTGTTTTGGTTTTTTAAGCATGAAATGTCACATAAGTCTCTCGCGATTGGCACAAAAGCAAGCAGTGAAGAAAAACAGGAAAAGTAAAATAGAAAACACCTGGTTCTCAATGTGCTCGCTGATTCAAAGTCACATCACTTACTCACAGGATCAAGCCTGTCACTTTCTGACTTTGTGCTGCCACTATGTCTCTGCTCCAGTAATCTCTTTATTCATTACAATATGTCATCATTTTTCATAACAGCATTTCTGCTAGTTTACACAGTATTTCAGTGGTGTGTTATCCCTGCAGGAGCACAAGCTCCACCAGCTATTATAGGCAGAAATGAACAATGGACTCAAAATGATTGTACAGTATTTGCACAACATATTGTGGGGAAGCAAAACATTTCATGAGAATAAACTAACATATGCTGCAAATAGATAACTCAGATAAGCAGTTAGCATGCTGTTTTTATATGGCAAACTATGTCATAGAAGGGAGGTTTTGTTATTTCAACATTGTTTTTGCAACATCTGACAATTTTCGTCTGGTTATTTTTGTACATATTTCCCCCAGTTAATCTTACCTTTGGCCAAATTTCCATGTGCAATCATCAAATGTAACCACCAGCTTTCATCCCCTGTTGTGGTGCCAAAAAAGTAGGCATGGAAAAATGTGCATTTGGCAGGTGGCCAAATTAAAGCAGACGGGTTATTAAGTTAAAACATGTGCTTTTGATATTAACTGTGAAAACAAACAAAAAATAATAGGACGCTGATTGTTATCAAGTTGAATGCCAGACAACGTTTGTACTGTAAATATATCATTTGTTTACTTTCACAGGCTAAAACTCTTTTTCCTCTGGAATAACATTTAGCCTGAAGAGACGCTTACTTTGAAGAACTGACTTAAAATATTATTTTTTTGTACTTTTTTTTAGTGCAAAATGAATATTCAGAGGGCAACGTTGGCTTTATGTTGGCTGATTCTATGCATGGACACCTGTCTGAGCCAGAAAGACTGCACAGGTGTGGACTGTCCCGTTCTGCAGACCTGCATCGAGACGGTTTTAGAGAAGGGCGCCTGCTGTCCCACCTGTACACAAAGGGGCTGCACCTGTGAAGGTTACCAGTACTACGACTGCACTCAAGCAGGCTTCCGGAAAGGGAAAGTCCCAGAGGGGGAATCTTACTTTGTGGATTTTGGAAGCACTGAATGCTCCTGTCCCCAGGGAGGAGGGAAGATAAGCTGTCATTTTATCCCGTGCCATGAAATCCCCGCCAACTGCATTGACATTTTACAACCTCAAGATGGATGTCCGCAATGTGGGAAGATTGGCTGTACCCATGACAACAAGAAGTACGAGGCGGGACACTCCTTTCATATTGACCGGTGTCAGGTGTGCCACTGTCCTAATAACGGTGGAAGGGTAATGTGTTCACCTATCCCCGGGTGTGACCTTCGTGGTTCTAATAAGCCCATGTGGGTCACCACCACTGAGAACAACGACCCTTTGAGAGACGTTAGCAGCCGCCATGACGGCCGACAAACGAGTCCTGTGGAACCATTTTCCAAGCTGGCACTGGGAAACACTTTACCGCTGTATAAGCAGGACCCACCCGGTTTTGGCACGGGGGATTATGACTACGCGCTGGCAGGGCCGACGTCTTCCACTATCCAAGATCTGGCCCGACCACTGGAATCTACTACGGCACCACCGGCTTACCCAGAGTCAAGCTCCACTTACTTCAGCTCCCATGATGACAGAAGACAGGAGCTGAGGGAGACACAAAGAGGCTATGATGCAGAGAGGAGCAGTGAGGTCACGTATAGCATGGACGCAACGACTACAGAGGCTGAGAGTGAAACAACAACAATCACACGGAGAGTGACCACAGAGGACCACAGGACGCCACAGGAAATCAGTGACAGGACCATTAGACATAACAGTGGCAGAAACAGAGTGGTACCGGATGCTTTAAAAGAAACAGCGCACACCGCCAGAGGAAACAAGGGGGCCAGGCACTCTGGCCATCACAAACACAGTCAAGGCAGTCGCACGGGGAGTCATGGCGGCCGCAAGGAACAAGAAAAAGTATCATTGGAGCCTAGGCAGCCGCTCGGCAGAGAGGAGCAGACCTCATATCCCACAATACAGTTCAGCCCCACCAGCAGAGCTCCAGTCAGGATGAGGGAGGATGGAGAGCAGCCTCAGAGACAACCCCAAACCCTCCACAACTACCAGCTTCAGGATGTGGAAGGAGACACCGAAGGTACGTCAGCATGATAGTTTTCAATAATCTTGACCTTTTATAATCAACAGTATTATTCTTGTTAAAGGTACAGTGTGTAGGATTTGGCGGCATCTAGTGCTGTGGTTGCAGATTGCAACCAACTGAATACCCCTCCGCTCACTCCTTCTGTTCCAAGACCGCTGTAATGTGAGCCGTTGAGTGCAGAACTGTGGTTATGCCGTTCACCTCGCTCAGAGGCCATCCTTACCATAATGACACTACTTTAGGAGCAACAGAAGTCAGATGCCACATGGCGGTACGACGGTTTTGCACCCTGCGGCTCACGCGAGAACTACGGTGGCCTTCAGGTAACAGGTATCAGGTAAAAATATATAAAAGGCTCTCTCTATAGAAAGTGTTTGGTTTGTCTGTTCTGGGCTACTGTTGAAACATGGTGGAGCAACATGGCGAACTCCGTGAAGAGACAAGTTCCCTATGTAGATATGAAGGGCTCATTCTAAGCTAATGAAAACACAATTTTTAGTTTCAGGTGATTATACACTAATGAAAACATAGTTTTAAATATTATATTCCATTTCCACTAATAGATGTGTAATGTAACACACCGTTCCTTTAAATAAAGTGGTTGAAAGCAGTTGAATTGAAAAGAAATCTGAAACATAAAATGTTTTGATTCATTCAGCATCACAATACATCACAGTGTGATGATTTACAGCCTAGTAATGACGATGTTAGGCCGTTACTATTTCAGAAAACATCTTCCTTTTCCTTCTCTCACATCCTGCCTTTTGAAGAGGAATTCATAATCGCTCTAGTCGAGCTGGCAGAGGTCCAGGAAAAACAATTGTTCATTGAAAGTCTGTTTTCCCTCGATAGCATTTATCTACCTTACCCAGAAGTGAAAAGAACTATACTCTCATTTTCATGCATTCAAGTTGAGAGAATACTGTATTTATTTCTCTAGAGGTTTTGTAAGTAGCGAATAATACTCAGCCTGGTGCCATATTTACATTATCATGCTTCTAATATATCTGATAGATCCTTTAAGAGCAGCTGAAATTACAATTTCTCCCCTACTTTGCTCTGGTGAGAGCTCCAGGGTCGTGTCTCCTGTCTGCATCCTTCATGTGATTATGAGCATGTTCGGGACATACCGGCCGATCCGCTGCCGGCACAAGGAGGGAAGCAGATGATGAAGTGATTACTAGAAGATGAGTTACACTGCACTGCGGAAAATATGAGAAAAACATAACCCCAAAACATGATGTTAGGTTACATCTGCCCCATGATACTAATCTCATACATTGCCATCATCTTTGCTTTACATACTTAATCAGATTTGATGCACTTTCATAAGAGTTACTGATTTAACATCCTTCCTGCCAAGGAAAACCTAATTGCATCATAATTCCCCATACTTTATGGCTTCATGGCACAAGGTAGTCTCACTATATTATAAGACTTCCCTATGAAGTGAGTGAACTAAATTATGAAGGAGTGAAATTTATTAGCCTCATCATTTCATCTCTACAACCTCTCCGGCGACTGAAATATATTGGGTCAGGATTCTGAGAACTTATTATTGGTGCTTTGTCCAGCAAACCGCTATCTGGAGGCGTTAAGTTAACCTACTTTACAACACTTTGATTTTTGTTGAGACCTGTCAGGACTTTTCGTTCCTTTCAGCGACTGGCCTCCATAGGTATGTGTAGTATAGTACACGCTGAATGCATCTGTGAGGTGTTTCTGTGGGAGTGAAACTACCTGTCAAGTTCACACAGTTGGAGAATATAGGTTAGGAATTGACTGTTTGTTGCTGTTTGCCATGACGTGTTGTATTAAGGAGGGCCACAGACTCGGGTCATGTCTGGGTAAGATGTGAAACTCTGTGTGAAACGTCTGCGAGCCAATATAGAAACTCTTTTATTCATTCAGGGGAAAAAACAGATATTTGCTTTCACAGATTTTCCACAATGTCCATGAGGGCATTAGGATAAAGTCCAGCTATTCAATTGTGAATTATAGCTTCATGGAAGAGAGTATTGAGTTGAAAATGTTTTTCTCTGTTCTGGCTGCTCAGTTTGAAAGATGATATGACACTGTTGGTGAAGGTCATTGGACTGAGGGAGGATTTCCAGAGCGGTGACATGTTAAAACACAGACAGGAACAACTCAGCTGATAAGGGCCTCGACTAACGGCTGTTATCAACGCCATTAGCAGAACAGTTATTTTAACGTTATTTGGAGAGAAAGCATTAATTACAAGAACACAACCATTTCTCTTTAAACATAAGTGGTCTGCCTTTGCAGTGGAACACGGCCCAAAATAAATGTTTTTTTTTTTTCTTCCAGTCAATAACTCCTGCTCTCTCTTTCCAGCCAGACACAGTGTGTGTGTGTGTGCTCAGGAGGGGGATGGGGTTGTTCAGGCTTTCTGATGCTGGGCTGGACCTGGTATAGGATTTCTTGGGGGTTGTACCTGCGAGCGGCATAATACCCATGTGATGAATGAGACCACTGTTGTGGCCTGATTGCCAGACGCTACTCACTGCTCCCTCATGAGCCGGTGTGATTACCCGTCTCCCGTGAGGTTGCTGCTTTCCCAATCTTCCCAGTAATCATCTCATCTGAAGCACACACCTCCACACATTCTCCTCTCGGTGACTTCCCTTCCCACTTTAGCACCAGCCATAACATTGGACTAGAAGAATATTGCATGGACAAATTGATGAAACTGAAGCATAAAAACCATCCGAGGTGAGGTGGAACAAGAGACGAATTGCTTGTTTTTACCAACAGTGCTGTCACAACATGCTGCGTATGGGAGGGCGCTGAGCAGATGTGTAATTTTCCTTAAAGGATGAAAAGGAAGGTGAATTCCAGAGCCGACCGTGTGAGAGTTCATCCCTTCTTTACCGCTGTGAACATCAGTTTGAAGAGCATATAGCTCACTCTGGTTAATCTAGGGTGCCTGCCAGGTCATTTCCAAGACTTTTGGCGTATCTCCCGGTGGTGGAATGTAACCAAGTACTCAAGTACTGTACTTAAGTACAGTTTCAATTCAGTTTATTTTGATATATCGTCAAATCAAAACAGAAGTTATCTCGAGACGCTTTTCATATAGAGCAGGTCTAGACCGTACTCTATAATTAGGGTTCGACATACTTGTACTTTACTTGAGTATTTGCATTTTCTGCTACTTCACATTTCTACTCCACTAAATTTCAGAGAAAAATATTGCATTTTTTACTTCACTACATTTATTTGACACTTTTTTACATAAAAAACACATTATATTCTATTCTTATATGATATGATGCTGTACTATACTTCAAATCTACCCAGTAGTAAGCAGTAAGTATCTACAATTGTGTCCACATTGAGGAACTACAAAATTAAGATGCTCTTTCATGTATGTGTTAGTGACAAAAACGGAATAATATAATATACTATAGAAATATAACCATTGTACATAATAAGTACGTTTACTTTTCATACTTTAAGTACATTTTGCTGATAATGCTTCTGTACTTTTACTTAAGTAACATTTTTAATTTGAGACTTTTACTTTTAGACTGTGGTATTTCTACTTTTACTTAAGTAAAGATTCTGAGTACTTCTTCCACCACTGCTGCAACATGTCCTTAACTGAAAAACCGCCTGATCCGCATGTCGCCAGTGCTTATAAATAAAAATAAACATCTGCTGCAGATGCAGGAAACAACTCATAAAAGAGAGAGCCACTGCATAAGTAGAGAGTGATTGGTGATAAATTGCAGCACAATAACAGATCTGCCTCTTGTCTCCATCTGTATTTCTGTCATTAACATACAGGCAGCTGTATGCAGATGTTTTCAGACTCTGAATATGAAACACAGTAAACCTTTCATATGAAACCTTACATTCATAGTTATGCTTCATTGATCATAATGATTTCTAATGTAGAAACTTCTGATGAGCCTTGTGAAACCAGCCAATTATTATCCCTCAGTGTTATTTTCGTCCATCAGGTCCAAAATCAGGATTTGGGTCGATTTCCTCTGGCAAGAAATTAGCAAATTTCCTGTGTTCTGGTTTGTGAGCACCTTGGAATATATAAGGCATGATAAGGCAATGGGAAACAGGTTGAGATTACAAGACTATGTGGAGAGTATTGGGTTGGAGGCGTGCAGTGGAATATACTTAACCAATTTAATATGCAAAAAGCAGGAGCTTTACAAAGCATCACGGGTGTGTGCATGCTTGTGTGTCAAGGACATGTGTGGCCTCTTTAGGAAACACAAGCTATAAATCATGATAATTCAATGCACCATTAGTGATAAGTCCTCCTAACAGTGTGTATGTTCATTCAGGTTATCTAACCACAAGGAGGTGTAATTGGATTGGAGGATACTGTGCGAAAGCATCAAAGATTGAGGCAAGCTCTCTGGGTTCGCATCAACTAACCTTAACCCCGATTAAGACTACAAAAAGATGGATCACATGAATGCTGGCTCACAATCTCAGAGAGATTAATACACAAAGACGTCAATAATTGAAACCCGAATTGGCCGTTTTTTGAAATGAAGTCATGGTGACGGCAGGGGAGCCCTCCCTGTTATGTCACATCCAGCTGTTCTTGGACAATGATTATTTGTTTCAAAAGACACGATATCTCTGCAAGCACTCATGTTGGAGGTGAGAAGAGCATTGTGTCACTCCCTCCTGAGTTTAACGCGGGCCTGCAGACACACATAACATAGTATATACATGCACAAACACGGACATGCTTTTAAGCTTTCAGCATCAATCATCTGACAACCACGTGGGTTTGTATGTCATGGACCTTTTGGCATGTGCTCTTTTTCACGTTGTCGGTCATGTTCTCTTCAGCCCACCTGTATTATAAATCACAAAAGAAAAGACACATGAGCCTTGATTAGTGGTGGTGCGCTGCTTCATGACCCCTCCAGACATGTTGAGAGTTGCCCTCTTTTGGTTGTTATTCTAGCTTCGTATTTTTAAAGGGTGTGATGTCACCCTTTTTAGATTTGGACAAGAGCAAAGCATCTGGTGTTAATGCTGGTCTAATGGAACTATATAATGACAGGCCTGGAACAGAGAGATGCTCCTCAGCCACCTTTCAAGCGTGTATTTCAGATTTCCATTGTGCAAGCACGATAAATCAGCTTAGCTAATTATTGCACAAGCTGAATGAAACAAGTTGCGATATATAGTCTTTTAATTAGAAGGTCTGTCAAAGAGACAGGAAGAGACCTGGTTAGACTCAGATAGAGCTCGCCTAAAATAGTTTATCAATGTTTTCATCCTCAGTAGTTATTTTGGTGAAACGCAGTCTCCCTCCAAAGTCATTTCATCCACTAAATCCTTTGCAAACATGGTGATAAACTGTGTTTTAAGTCTGTTTTCATCCCACATTCTGGATGGACACATGGAGCAAATTTGCGTAATGATTGCACCTGGAGAAAATGAATAGGAGGCAAAAGAAGGAGGATGAATAATTATGTTCTCTGTCTTTTAATATACATTCACTCAGGTTCAAAGGGACGTGTTTAACTGCACGTCTGGCAAAGATGCTGTATCATTGTGCCTTTCAAGGTTTAGATTTCCTCCTGTGTAAACCTTTAAATTATGCACACTGCTGCAGTTACTTGCTCTTTTCTGAGTAATTGGTCTTATCATGTATAGATAAATCAAGGAGAGGTATTATTTCAGCTAAAATAAAGTGGATGTGGAAGTTGAAATGACCTAGGCACTCTCGCATGTCTGTGCTGAGTTTCATATACAGTATTTAGAATTGCAATAACATTTTTGTTGAGTGATCCCCACTTTCATTTCATAGGCTTTAACAGACCAATTAAAGATTTATAGAAGGAGGGTTCAGATGGTGATGTCGGTCTTTCAGCGTCTGTCGATCAGTTGGTCCACCACTTTCGTCGAGGCTGAAATATCTCAGCAAATATGTGATGGATTGTCATGAAACTTTTAATGGGTTTTTATGGTCCCCATGTAGGATGGACTCTTGCCTTTGTAATCCCCTGACTTTTTCTCTATAGTCCCACCTGTATAGATACATTTGGAGTTTTAATGATGTAATGTACTTGACAAATATTGGATGCATTACTATTTAATTTAAAGTGATCCCATGACTTCATCTGGTGCCGTCATCAGGCCAAAATTTGAATTTGCTTTGATTTATGACCAAATACCTGCAAAACTAATGACATTCCCATCAGTCTCAGCTGTACTTTGTGTTTACAGTGTGGATGTAGGTTAAGAGCAAAGACTGTATATGAAGATGGATGACATCATAGACAGCTATAGACCTATTTACAGCAGCCCACTGCTCCTAAGGATGGGTTAAATGCAGAGGTTAAACTTCATGTATGTACCTGTACCTGTACCTTCTGGTTCAAAACTACGTCAAAATGTCAAGTGGAGACGCGTCGTCCGTCAGTCTATGGTTTAGAGCTAGAGCTAATTAGCAAATAGTTAATAGTATGCTTACATGCTAAACTCATGGCTAAACTGAGATGGTGAATATGGTGAGCATTATACCCAAAGAACGTAACGTTATATTGCTAAGAAGTGAAAGTCAATCGTTCGTTTCAGTGCAACATCAGCGCCCGGCAGCAAAGCTACGCTTCCGCCATTTTGGACTGAAAGTGACTACCGTACGCCGGTAAAACGTCCACTTAAAAAGTGACGTTTCAAAATGGCTTCAAACGTTATACTCTTTGTTATACCTGCTAGACATGTTAGCATTGATATGACATGCTGACATTAGCATTTAGCTCAAAGCGTCACCATGACTTTAGACTCTGGTTCTAATATGTTTTTTTCTGTTATTGTTTTTGTATTATATAAACAGCGAACATGATGAATAATCATAAATCCAATGGGGGCTAGTGTTATCACATAAAACATGATAAGACTTAAATTTAAGAGGTGTAAGTCTGGTTCTGATTGGATAAGTTAAAGGGGACATATCTTGCTCATTTTTCAGGTTCATGTTTGTATTTTGGGTTTCTACTAGAACATGTTCACATGCTTTAATGTTCAAAAAACAGATTATTTTTCTCGTACTGTCTGTCTGAAAATACCTGTATTCATGCTCTGTCTGAAACGCTCCGGTTAGCGTATTTCAACGGAATGGCAACAGAATTGCGTTGCTAGGAAACAGCTTGGGTCCATGTTTACTTCCTGTCAGCTGATGTCATTCACATACACTGCAACAGGAAATAAACTGGGACACATTTAGTATATTTACATTTAAAACTGTGAAATGGTCTAAATATTGTAGATTTGTGACATCACAAATGGACAGAAATCCCATCAGCTTGTTTCAAAAGCACAGTTTTCTGAATACGGGCTGTGTGTATTTCTCCATGGATTGATTGTTTTGGTACTTTTACAGTATTTATATATCACTTAAACCTGCTTTATAATATAAAAGACATAAAAATCTCACTTTTTACAATATGGGACCTTTAAGTTAAAGTTAAAACACCCGATAGCAAAAGAAATATTTTGTTTGACGTATATCCAGAGAGACAAATGTCTTGTCCTATATGGTGTGACTGACTGTTAAGACATGCATGTCATGAGTTGCGTCTCCTACAGTAGTCTAGGAGCCACAATCAAAGCAGGAATGTGCTGCCCTGTTATTGAAGGAACACGGACACATTTTTCCCTCTAAACTGGATAATGTGTTTTTGCTCTGTCTCTTCCCTGACCCAATTTGAAATGAAGTGCTAATTTGTTGCTCTTTAACTCTGCTCCAGCTCTGATCAGCCAGGATGTAACAAAAAAGGACAATTTAACTCTGAAGGTAATTTTATAGAGTTTTGGGTTACATACTTCTCCCTGCCAATGAAAATGAGAGCGAGAGTCGAGGAGTCTCTGAAAAGAAAAACACACATTGTGCTTGCTATTCTCAAACTCTATGTTTATTTCTGAGAGTGTTCCACCAAAGATGAAAGTCAGTTACACTTCAAATACCCTGTAACCACATTTTACAGCATCTCACTGATGGGATTCGGTGATGGTAAATGTTAACCGTCCTCTTCCAGCTGGATTCACATTGTAACCATTATTTTATGTCGTTCCTCTAACACACATGGCTGCACTGAGTGGGATAAAGCTGGAACTGTTTGTGTTTCATTACAGTTTCTGCCAAGGAGCTGGTGAAGACCTGCTGCGAGACAGGGGAGAAATGGGCTTCAGCTAATGGTCACTGCAACAACATGGAGCTACCCACAAAAGATAGGAACTCCATCTGCTGGTGAGGCCATTATTAAACACCCACTCACATCATTTAGCTTAATTCTTATAATTAAATACAATACGCGATAAATTATCTTGAATAGTCCTCTGTGGAACAGCAGTCGACTGTTTATCCACCTCATTTCACTTATTAACAAGTTAGATTAGGGATTAAAATATGCAAAAGATATAATGCCAAAGAAATTACCATTCAGTGTTTTTGGAAACACTGAATCCTCAGAGCTTTGACTGGCAAATTAATACGATTTTGATTTCAGTTTCTATGAAAACACAATTCAGTCAGCACTGCAGCACTCGTGGGAAGAACAGCCAACCCACTCATTGTTGCAGTCCAAACACTTAAGCAGTCCTTTTCTCCTTTGTGCTTTTCTCTGCCAGGACTGCCCAACAACAGTGCTGCCTTGGTTCCCGGGGAGAAAGTCGGTGTTTGGCTGGAATGAATGCAGCCAGAGCAGGAGATATGTGTCAAGAGGACGCCAGCAATAAATGTGGGATCGATTCCTACAAGGCAAGCATCCGTGACCTGACAGCCCCGCAAAGGGCAAACACAGTTCACTGGGTTCACAGTCAAACTTAATAACATTGTAAATTTCAATTTAAGCCTAATACAGTCTGAATTAGCAATTGATGAATGCATTAGTCACTGTAGAATTGAAAACACGTGTAGATGGTTCTGTAGCCAGTGAGAGTCTCTTTTTATTCCAGATATGTCCTCTGAGCATTACTGCTGTGGTGCCAATTCTCTGTTATTCAATTAGTTTATTTCATTTAGGCAAAATAATTTAGGGCCAATTACAACTGAAGATTCCCACAGTCCCCAAGCTTTACTATCAAAGCAGACCAATTGGAAATGTCAGATGTCAATAGGTTGGCCTCTCTGAAATTGTGGAAACACAGACTGATAATTGATGTGGTAAAACAGTAGCAGCGGTAGACACGAGGCTATTATGGCGGTCAATGAGGGTCAAGTCACGGTGACTGTGTAACTCTATCGTGTTCGCCCACATTCCCAAGCCGCTCATTTGCCATCTGACCCGTGTGTTGAAGGATACACCTGCTCAGAGCAGCGTGAGACCATCATCGACTCTATACTGCAGTATAGAGCTGTTAAATATCGTTTTTCACCACTTTTCTGTATGACCCCTGTAGATTTAGTAATATTATGCCATCTACAACCACAGCGGTCATTACTTCAGTTTTATGTTTCGCTACTATGCCCCCATGCACTCTAAGTGGTGATCCTGCTGAGAGCTACAGGGAAGCAGAGTGAGAGCGTGTGAGCAAGTGGAGAGTATTCGCCCCGGATTTACACTTCTAACTATCAAAGTTCATTTCAACAAGATTAACAGTCTATCATTACAGCCACGCCAGCAGCTCTGTGAGGCCATTTAGACACAGTGAGCTAAAGGCTAACATGCTTACAATGAATGCTAACATGCTGATGTTTAGCAAGTAATGTTTACTGTGTTCACCATCTCAGTTACATTTGCTAATTAGAACTAAAAGCAAAGTACAGATGAGAATGTCACTTGTTTTGCAGGTATTGATCAAATTTGACCTGATGATGGCACAAGAGGAAAAGTTAAGGGATGACTAAAGTAATTACAATTCATCCTGATGGGAACATGAGTTTATGTAGGCTATCAAATGTCATGGTAATCCAATAGTGGTTGAGATATTTCACTTAAAACAACAAAAGCCTGATGGTGGTGAAGTCAAAGGATCACCAAAGTCATTAGGGTTAATCTTCCTGACATCGTGGATATCTCTACCAAATTTCATCGCAATCCATCCAATATTTTCATTCCCAGGGCGTCAAATACGGAGTGTTTGTTACGTCCGTCAGTGTTCGATACCACCGCACAAGGCATCCTTTAGTGCCGGTATCAAACACACCGGGCGTTCCATTAACGACAATATAAACCAATCCGCTGCAACAGAAAACGCTCTCAGAAAGTACGCCGGGATTTTGGCGATGTGTTTAAAGAGAGAAAAGAGACACACCAGCCAGGCGGTAGGGGAGGGGAGGTGGATTTGACCAACAGACATGGTTGGTTTTCATCAAGGAGACCGCTGTACATGTTCCGTGTGTTAAATTTCACTTTCACGTTACAATCAGTGTTCATTTGTATCCCGTGTTCACAACGTTCAGTGTCATTTTTCTCCAATATTAAGCCCAACCATCACTAGAGTGGTTTGGTTGTCTAATCTTATAATGACGCCAAGGGGAACTATAGTGGTTTTGAAGCCAAAAATAAAGTGACGCTTAGGGGCGGTATGTAACGAGTCGGGATGAGAACATGTTGCAAATACATGACACTCATGGTGGCGCTAGTGGAAAAGACCTCGCATACAGTATGGACCACTGAGTGTAGTCTTTTTCATAAAATGCACAGCGGCTACTCTAAAGAGCCATAAATACATGTGTAAAGACGTACTGTGTGACCTGCAGGAGTGCTGTGACTGCTGCTTTCTGGGGCTGCAGCTCCGCCGCGCGGGGCATCGCTGTGAAGCCCATCAGTACCTGGGATTCCACTGCACACACGTCTTCCTGACCTGCTGCGAGGGAGAGGAGAGCAGCGCTGGGAATCAAGACGGCTGGCACTCTGTCAGAGAGAGGCCCGCTCTCGGCTCCACTCCACAACCAAAGAAAGGTACTGTCAACAAATATCTGCACACACAAATATTCGCACACCGCAGAATGTGAATGCATTGCGTGCTCCATGCCAAGGGAGGGGATGTTGTTGGGAGGGGGCTTGTAATACACACACACCAGTGCACTGCCAGGGAAAAGTACTGATTTAAATCCGAGACAATCCATTTTCGTTAAAAGGAAAGTAAGATCCCCCAACCCTGCTGAAAAAGGTCGCGCCTCATTGGCCTCCCAGAACAAAGTATAGTAGCCCAGTTCACCCCTTTGCTGTAATTCTAGGAGATCTAGTGCCTGTCTGGCATTGCATTTAATCCCTTGTTGGTCGTATTCTTGTACTGATTTGGTTTGGCAACTACAAGGTGAGTGATCTGTCTTGTAGCCATGGGTGATCAGGTGCTTCTCATTAGGATGTTTTTCTCTTTTATGGGTAGTTAGCTTAATTTTTTATTTCCACCTCGTGAAAAACATTTTGCCTGTCCCATTAGGGATTAGACACCGCACAGAAACATCAGAAATACAGCAAGTGTCACAGTGCAGGGAGCAGAACAGGTAGGAAGGACCCAAATGCAGATAGGAGCAGCTTCAACGCAGATATAGAACAAAAGTCTTCAGGTATAAAAGGCAGAAAAGTACACTCAAATGAAATGACATACAATGAAAGATGAACCGAAAAAGAAAAAAGGAACAGACGACGGAATAAATAGTGACCGACTACCTGGGGAAGTGAGAACAGGTGAGCAGCAGGTGAGGTGAGTGCAGGACTAGGGAGGGACAGGTAAAACTGATCAGGGCGGGGCAAGCAATCAAAAAGGCGGGAAAGCAAACAAAGGCAGGAAGTAAAACCAGACATGATACAAGAAGAGGACTTTCAAACTAAAACAGGGAAAAAACTCTAACAAAAACTCAGGACCGTCACAGCAAGACATCCTCCGGTAACACAAAGTTATATATACAGTATATGCCTACAGGTGGGGCTACAGGTGGTTAGCACTGTCGCCTCACAGCAAGAGGGTTGCCGGTTCGAATCCGTTCGAGACCTTGGGGCTCCCTTCTGTGTGGAGTTTGCATGTTTTCCCCGTGTTAGTGTGGGTTTTCTCCGGGTTCTCCGGCTTCCTCCCACAGTCCAAAGACATGCAGGTTAAGTTAATTGTTGACTCTAAATTGCCCGTAGGTGTGAATGTGAGTGTGAATGGTTGTCTGTCTCTATGTGCCAGCCATGTGAAAGTCTGGCAGCCTGTCCAGGGTGTACCCCGCCTTCGCCCAATGTCAGCTGGGATCGGCTCCAGCCTGCCCACGATCCTGAATAGGATAAGTGGTTACAGATAATGGATGGATGGATGGATGGATATTCAAAAAGGTGTTTTCCTTCATTGAAAGTTTACAACTTTTTATTCAGTTATTCATATCATGCAGTTTTACAGCCTCTCTTTCCCTCCATGTGCTGTAGTGTCTGACAGCCCGTACCCTAAGGAGGCGTTCTCCATTGGTGAGGAGCAGGATGGCGAGAACGCAGTGGAGGGTCCTGTTGAGGTGGAGGACATAGATGAGTGCCTGATGTATGAGGGCAACATCTGCCACCACAGATGTGTCAACACGCCGGGCTCTTACCGGTGCGAGTGCTTCCCCGGATACGTGCTGCAGGAGAACGCTTTCACTTGTGCACAAGGTAAAGTGAAGACCACCAATCATGTTTTGTCACACAGCGCTAGCAGACATTTCCAGTGATGTTAGTACACAGGAAAGCAGATCTCTGTGCCATTTTACTCCTTGAGATATGATTTACAGTCTGCATTCCCGACAGGAAGACCCCATTTGTCGTAATTTGTCTACACATTCGCAGCGTATTATTTTCCTGGTCTCTTTGAGTTCCTTCCTGTCTGTCAGCCCTGATACTGCCTAATAATAGTTGTTTTAATCACACACTAACATCCCTTTCCTGGACTGACAGCAACACTCAACTATTCACATCTCTGCTGTTGTCAAAAAGCTTTTCAGCTGAAGAAAAAAAGCATTTTCATGATTTGCAAATCATTCTTTGCACCAAACTGAAGGTCCACTCAGATGTACACTTTAGAAGTATGCTTAGGTGATGTTGTCTACAGTGTAGCAGACTTTAATCAACACCAACATGAGCCTGTCTCAACAGGATACTAATGCCAGAGCTCTCAGCAAATTACAGTGAGGGATGGGGTTCACTAATAAAACCAAATGTTTGTCTGCAGGCAATGTCTTTTCCTGTCTCACCTTCACTGATATTATAACTTTCATCTGTAGCTATGAGCCTTATATCGTTGCATGAGGATGTAGGAATTGCACAAGGTTTAAGCCTCTAACTAAGACCGCAGTAGATTGAGAGGTGGGATTCTTGATTACAGTGTAATTCATGTGACGGGATTATTCATGTTTCTGCAGAGACGGTGGACGAGGAGAACAGACTGCAGGAGGATGACAGACCGGCGGTGGAGCCCACTTTGCCGCTTCCACCCCCCACCCAGCCCGTCATCCCACCCAACCCCTGTGAAGGTTAGAGTCATACAGCGTAATGAGGGGAAAGGGAGCCCACAACGAGCACTTTCAGTCATCCTCACGTCTTACAGTAATGGTAGACTGGAACATGCATCTTGATGCAGTCTAATAGAGGAGAAGCCAGCGCAGGCTGCTGTAGATTGACATGTTATTATGTCAAACTCACCCTCTCCACGAAATGTAATTGTGCTGCAAATGTCAAACACAAGCGTCGAGATGGTATCAAAGGTTAGATTGTTTTCGGCATTCTGTGCAGGGTCATGTCTTGTTTGGTTGCCATGGCATCAGGGTGGAGGCCGGCATGTACCACACTGTGGGCCAAAAGTAGGAAATGCAATATGACCAGGTCAGGGATCAACCTGGAAAAAGGAAATTAGTAACGTCAATACAGTAAATAATGTCCTGTCTCCCACCCAGAGCCACACAGCTCCTCTCTGTTTCACCCTAAATACTGTTGTGTGGAGTAGCAGTAAAGTATATTTCATTTGACCTCACTATACGGTATTATTTTCAGGAAACGGCCCATGTGAGCAACAGTGCACCTCAGTGGGCGGAAGGCCACGATGCTCCTGTTTCACAGGATTCTCTCTTGTGGCTGATGGACGCTCCTGTGAGGGTAAGGAACTAAAACTTGGATATAATGCTGAAAACTTCTAACTTCTAACTTTCTAACTTCACACCAGGATAGCATGTGGAAATTCTGTGCAATCAAGTGAAAAAAAAGGCTCATTTCAGTTCGTCTTTTTCAGCCAGAGGAGTTTGGTTCCAGTTGAGGAGAGTTTCTTGGCACTGATTTGTCTTCTTTCTGTAATCAGCGCCTCTGGATGTGCAGAGGAGATACAGCCCTAATCCCCTTCACTCTCAGCAACACCCCAAAACAATATATGTGTATAAATGCCAATGGGGAGGCATCATCCCAACTAACCATGCATTATCACGATAACAACTGCATCCCATATGTACCCTTTGTTTCCAATCAGGATGGTGGTGGACTATGTGTTTTATCATCAGCTACTACGGGTCTAAACTGTCTCACTGGGGGTATATCTTTAAGTTAAGCCATAACCACTGGTCTGTCTCAGTAGCAGTGACACAGAGAGTAGCTCAGTATGGTGACAAATTCCTCATTGTGTGGATGTTATACCCAGTGGCCTTGCCCCTAATCTCTCTCTCCCAGAGGAGGGTCCGACCTGTCTCTTTAATCTGCCTCTAACTGCTACACGGCTCAGTGTTTTAGTACATCTTCTCATCTTTAGCTTTTTCCAAACCTATTCATCCAGTATCTTTTACTGTGCACTTTTATTCTCTTCCTTCACACTGACACATTTGTTTTTTATTCTTTTCATCCAGACATAAACGAGTGTTTGTCCGCGAGTGCCTGCCAGCTCAATGAACGCTGCGTGAATTCTGCGGGGAGTTATGTCTGCCAGAGACCGATCACCTGTCCCCCGGGATACCAGATCAACAACGACATCTGTGAAGGTACAGCACACCTTATCAGCATCACAGTGTTCACTTCCACCCACAGTGAGCATGTTGTTAACACCAGCAGGAGAGCATTTGTATCACTGCATGTTCACAATGTGAGGAAAGCACATTGTTCAGGCAAACAATCGCTGGTACCACCCTTGAGAGTAAGTATTGAAAATGAGATTTTTTTTTCCTAACACGCGTCCAGTGAAGTGATCATGTAATTTCACATGTTACCACACAAACATGGGGAAATAATAAGAACTCCAGAGAGCTATATCCATAGTATTCGCTTGCTGTTAACTCTCACTATGAAGAGCTGCTTCCTGGCTTGTCTTTGTGGGTGGTGCACAACGTTTTGCGATGTAATAGTAAACCTCCCTGTACGTCTCATTATTTCCATGCTCCATAAATTGTGCCTGTGCCGAGGTCTCATTCATAAAGCAGCAGCCGTGTTCAGGAAGACAGACCCCTAAGAGGAGTTTTATATTGTACAGTAAGTGCCGTTTGCCACTGCAGATGGAGACTCGGCTCATCTGCAGCTCCTTGTGAGCTTAAAGAATGTTCAATCAGGCAAAATGAGCATTTAACAAGAACGTATGTTTAAGGGTAAGCCTCCAAACAGCTGCCACTTCAGGTTGTCATCGTCTTTGTGCTGTGCTAACTATTCCCTATTCGTGGTTTACAATGGGGCTGTAATGAAACGCTACTTTTGCCTCCTCTCACAAATGAAGCGGAAGTCACCAACTGAGTTGTGTCCTTTTCTTGCATCAGTACAGTAGCCTACTGTATTCACTGTCTTCCTAACTCAGTGATCAATCTTTAACACCAGATTTGTGCCACACATCACATCCTTTCCTTTCGATATCAATGTTCAATCAAACCAGAATGCCCAGATATCATACACATATTACCTAAATCAGTGCAACTTACCCTCTCCAGTTATAGCTATCAAATTTGATCTTTTAGTAGCGAATGCAGCATGAATTTCTTCAGTGCAGATTTGCTAAAATGTACTCAATATTAGGTAAAAGGGGACTCAGGTGTGGCCCAAAGCTGATTGAGTAATTCATGGTGATATTACACTTTCTGTTTACATTATCCAAAGCATAGCGAGGAGATTAGGGCCAAAACATATTAATCATGAATCTATGAAAATAGTTTTTTATTTTTTACACAATCAGCGGATTTACATCATACACCCCGATATTTTAATTTATGCAGTCATGTTTCATTCATATATACATTTTAGAAGAAATAATTTTAGATATAGAGGCGAACAAGACCAAGAGTCTACAGTCATAGTAGCGGCTCTGTGAGGCTGTACTGATGACAACATGCTCACAATCACAGTGCTAAGCTGCTGATGTTTAGCAGCAGTTTGTTTGCATGCTAACGTTTGATAATCAGCTGAGGCTGATGGGAATGTCATTGGTTTTGCAGGTGTTTAGTCATAAACTAAATGTATTGGACAAATTAAACATTTGACTTGATGATGGCGCGAGATGAAAGGTCAGAGGATCCCCAGAGTCATTACAGTTGGTCCTAAGGGGAGAGATGAATGTCATGGCAATCCGTCAGAATCACATCTCAACCTCATAGTGGTGCAAGAGGAGAAGTCATCAAAGTCATTAGGATGCATTAATCCCTGCAATTTCATAGCAATCCATCCAATAGTTGTTGAGATATTTTAATCTTTATCACAGTGGCGGACCAACAGACCGAACAACAGACAGGCATTGCCCTGCAAAAAAACAAACATTTAAAAGTGCATTAAGATTTTCTTTTCATAAAATGTGTCCTTGCACACAGTATCTTCATCAGTCAAATTCATCCTGGAAATAACAATATATCACATGTCTTGCTAACACATGTAGTGACTGTATCACAATCCTGTAAATAAAAGGAGTGAAAACAGCCAGGGTTTGTATTTTGGCAGGAGGTCACAGCCAATCTCTCACACATTTATCCTGCTTCCTGGCTTTTCTCTGTCGGTGTCGGGCTCACTCAGCTCCTGCCGACTCTGCCAGGCTGCTTGTGACACCAGCAAGATGCTCAATCACTGTCTGCTGCTCAGAGTCCTACCCTGTATCAGCAGGGCTGCTTGCCAGAGCTGTTTTAGGCCTCTATACAGCAATTATAGTGGTAAAATCCTGCAAGCCTGCTTGAAACTTGAGACAAACATGCATTATTCACACACAGGACTATTGCTGGTTTGACTCATTAGATGTATTCATCTACCTGAAATATTTCAGGCCATTTTGGTTGTAGCAGAGTGATTAGTGTAGATAAGATCCGTGAGTTGGATCACAATGATTAACTCCTTGAGTATTGACCGGGAAAGCTGTGTGATGGATGAACAGCAGTAACAGTGAGCACCTGTACAATCTTCCATTTAACCACAGTGCCATTCAGTGGTGAAATATGGCATTACATGCATGTAATGGATTATTAGACTGAAACTAATAGCGTTTGATTTGTGCTTTATTTGCAATTAATCATCTACTCAGTCCTCATGAGCTCATTTATTCATCTTCCTCCTCAGATGTTGATGAGTGTGTGCAGCGGAGCCACAACTGTGGGCTCGGCTTCGAGTGTGTGAATGTCGAGGGCTCGTTCAGGTGCAACCCCAAACCCAGATGTCCTGCAGGCTTTAACCAGGGTGCACAGGGCAACTGTGTAGGTAAGGGAAGACACTTTCTTACTGAGATGATTATATATTTGCTAATATCCATTACAGCGAGGTTAGCAATTGTTCCCAGTGATTGAGGGCAAACTGTATGGAGGTTTTCATTATACTCTTCTCATTCAATTATCTTTTTTTCCTGGTTTTAACTGTGCTAATAGAGGAAATAAACTGATATTTGTTTGGGGCCAAAACAAATAAATGAATGAATATGTGGGTTAAATCCTACTTAGCAAGCAAACAAGCGTCTTCAGCCTTGTTTTACATGACAGTCAATATTGTTTTTATTTTTAGTAGGGCTGTCAATTGATTAAAATATTGAATTGCGATTAATTGCATGATTGCCCGTAGGTAATCGAGATTAATCGCACATTTTTTATCTTTTCAAAATGTACCTTAAAGGGAGATTTGTCAAGTATTTAATACTCTTATTAACATGGGAGTGGGCAAATATGCTTGCTTTATGCAAATATATGTATACTGTATAGTTATTACTGGAAATCAATTAACAACACAAAACAATGACAAATATTGTCCAGAAACCCTCACAGGTACTGCATTTAGCATAAAGATATGCTCAAATCATAACATGGCAAACTCAAGCCCAACAACAGCTGTCGGTGTGTCAGTGTGCTGACTTGACTATGAGTCGCTCCAAACTGCATGTGATTATCATAAAGTGGGCATGTCTGTAAAGGGGAGACTCGTGGGTACCCATAAAACCCATTTTCATTCACATATCTTGAGGTCAGCGGTCAAAGGACCCCTTTGAAAATGGCCAAAATTTAGCGTATACGTTTGGAACGTTATTTAGCCTCCTTCACAAAAAGCTAGTATGACGTGGTTGGTACCAATGGATTCCTTAGGTTTAGGTTAAGATCTAGTTTCATATGATAGCAGCATCTTCACTGTAGCTTTAAAACTGAGCCCGCTACAACCTAAAAATCGCAAGTTGCATTAATACGTTAAAGAAATGAGTCGTGTTAAAACAAATTTGCGTTATTATCGTGTTAACTTTGACAGCCCTAATTTTTTAAAGATTCCCAATCTTGTTCCAAAGCACAACATTTCCCCACAGGAAATGTCTCATGTAGACGCACGGTTGTTGTACACCGTGCAGGTGAACTGGCACGGCTTCTTTGACAGAGGGGTTAAATGCCACACAGACAGGAGATCAGACAGGTTGCTGTTAGGGGCTGCAGAGGGGTGGATAAAAGCCAACCCTCTGTCCTCCTCCAGTACAAACTGATGCTGTGGAATTAGCCCCCAGGGGCAGGAACTGGGGCATGTCGAGGCAGCCCACGCCCCATGTGAAAGCAGCGTAAAAGAAATGCTCTGAGAAACGAGAAAATTGAGAAAATGTCAGACACACGCACACAACAAAGTTATCCGAGGGAATGCGACTGTGTGATGTGCGTTTGCTTTGATATCACGGTGTGGCTAAAGAGCTGCCCGCTGGTCTCTCATGCCCTGAGTGCTTCTTCTGTGTTTCTTCATCTCCCTCCCTCTCCGTAACAGACATTGATGAGTGTGGCGCTTCGGCCCAGCCGTGCAGCCCGGGATTCAACTGCATCAACACAGTGGGATCCTACGTTTGCCACCAGAGGAAGCTCATATGTAGCCGTGGCTATCACGCTAGTCCTGATGGATCCAGATGTATCGGTAGGATTTGTAGTTGTCACGCGTGAAGAATGTGTAATCTGATGGTTTGATATACAGACTTGAGGACATAGATGTGATGATTATTTCCTTCAATGTCACCATTGTCACTTTTATTGATGTTTGTTTGTGTTGCAGATGTGGACGAGTGTCAGAGCAGCCTGCATCGATGTGGAGAGGGCCAGCTGTGCCACAATCTGCCTGGTTCCTATCGTTGTGAATGCCAGACAGGCTATCAGTATGACTCATTCAGGAGGATGTGTGTCGGTATGTTGGACATCATACATCATGCAGAAGACGTACACATCGTACATGCACATACAAGTTTTAAGAGAAAGAAAAGTGGAGCTTTTTGCGTTTACTCCCCTCTCTCTGTTTCCTGCTCATTCTGTTCTCTCCTTCCCTTCCCCTTCGCCCTTCATCACTTGTTCACTCTCTACTGTACAGCCACCCCTCTTCTTTGTCTGCCTATACTCTGCTGCTCCTGTTTATTATTCTGCGGTGCTGTTTCCCAGGCTCTGCTGCTGGCTCCTGCAGTATAGCCACTGGGCAGATCACGTCTCCTGCTGCAGAGGACTCTGCTCTGCCCCTGCCCCTGCTGCTGCTGCTGCTCCCTCTGTTTGTGATTCACTGTGTTGTGACTCTCATAATAATGGACTCTGCTCAAGTGTTTAGACTATCAGCAGGCAGCTGGTCCCCTCACATCGCACTCTCGTTGACACGCACCCAAAACACGCACAGGCATGCACACGTGTATACGCGGCCGTCGAGCAGGGCGACAGACCCGCTCATGCTCGGTTGCTTTTGGGTGCGAACACACAACTGCAACACACACTTAAAGCTGAAGTAGGCGAGATTGGAGCAAATATGATTAAGAAAAGTTATTTTTATAAAACGGTCGCTATATTGTGATAGTAGTGCATGAAACAGGTAACCTGAAAAAAATCATGTGCCTCTGTGTCCTCCGGTGCTCCTAACGGCATCTGCAAGATTTCCCAGACTGGAGGAAAACAAGTAGTCAGAGCTGATCTGAGGTCTGCATTCCAGCTGCTGTCTATGAGAGCCGGCTGCCAATCAGTCGCGAACTCCGACCAAACGGTCAAACTAGGCAGCGCTGATCAAATATGAATCAATATTCTGTTACTGTAATGCCTATTTCTCCCCTTAAATGTTTTCAGAATCATCTCGTAGTGTACTGTTTAGCTGTAAAATGAGAAAGTTTGTGACACGGCAGCCATTGTGAAATCTGTTGTATGGTCACATGACCGGAGCACAGCCAATATGAAGAGGCTCTCTCTCTGAAATGACCTGTGATTGGTCAAAGTCTTCCGTCATGGGACCACGAGATTTTTTAAAGCCTGAAAACAGAGTCATGAGGAGGTGCAGAAGTCTAGTTAATCTCTCAGAACACTTGAATTACAATATGCTGAAAGGTTATTGTGGAATTTTTGCCCAATGATGCCAAAAATGTACTGCCTACTGCCACTTTAACAGGGGTTTGATGACACTGCTTCTTCCTCTCAGATGTAAATGAGTGCTGGCGCTACCCAGGCCGCCTGTGTGCCCAGACCTGCGAGAACACCCCGGGCTCCTATGAATGCTCGTGTACCTCTGGCTTCCGCTTATCCGGCGATGGCAAGAACTGTGAAGGTGTGTGTGTGTGTATTAACGTCCTGCCTGCCTGGGTGTGAGAGAGCGTGTGCATCCGTGTGTACGTGTTGGTGCATGTGGCTGTATGTTTTTGTGAATCTGAGCATGAAAATATGCCTGTGTGTGTGTATGTGTTGTTCTTGTGCCAGGCTTGTGTATGTGCATGAATACTGATACTAAAGCTGGCCCCTGTGCAGCATATTGCTGAAGAGGGGTGTTAAAGAGTTACACTGCATATCATGCCATGCCTTAAAGCACAAACCAGTAAAACTTAATTGGCTTAATAACAACATTGTGTTTATACGTTAGGATGAAAACATTGAAAATGCCTTGATCAAGTGAATTGTGACAGTAATGAGCTCCAACCTCTAATCTCCAGATGTGAATGAGTGCTTGGCCAGCCCATGCAGTCAGGAGTGTGCCAACATCTACGGTTCCTACCAGTGCTACTGCAGAAAGGGCTACTACCTCAGGGAGGACGGGCACACCTGTGAAGGTGGGGCGCACTATTACACATCACAAATACCACCAAACATAACATATGTTTGGACAAGTTTATGAATCAATTTCACATGATTTACTTCCTCCTTGTTGTCCAGACATCGACGAGTGCTCCCAGAGCATTGGCCATCTATGCACCTATAAGTGCGTGAATGTTCCCGGCAGTTACCAGTGTGCTTGTCCTGAGTATGGATACAGCATGTCTCCAAATGGACGCACTTGCAGAGGTGAATACCCCACTAAAAATGCATGCACTCACCGTACTGTAGCTGCTTCATTAGGAGGGTTAAGTTCTGCTCTGAAATAGAAAAAGTGGCTCTGCACCCATTTAACTCTTCATGTGTGTGAGTGCATAGTAATGATTATGCTCAGATAAATATAATTGGTACTTTAACAGTGGCTCAGTGATTACGCGCAGGCTGTAAAACTTTATTGGCCTAAAAATATTGTCTTGCTAATTTGATTTTTTTTTTTACACCCCCACCCCCCCCCACAAGGACTAGTTTTTGTCTAACTTGGTCCAGCAATGAGGCTTTTCCTCAAAGTTCAACTGTGCTGTGATTCGTCTCCGGGCAGGAAACCAGCTCACGTGCATTAACTGTGTTTTAGATATCGATGAATGCACCACGGGGGCCCATAACTGCTCTCTGGCTGAGACCTGCTACAACATCCAAGGAGGGTACCGATGCCTTTCTCTCAACTGTCCACCAAACTACCGCAAAGTGTCCGACACGTAAGTGATAATACCAATGTTCAATATGATGCCTCATTGATCTTTAATGAGGTTGACATTCTGTTATGTTTTTATGATGCATATGAGGGAAGATAATTCTATGAAGGATACCATTTTTGGGAGTTTTCCTTTAAATGAACAGTGTGTAACATTTTGGGGGATCTATTAGCAAAAATGGAATGTAATAATAATAACTACTCATTAGTGTATAATCACCTAAAACTAAGAATTTTTGTGTTTTTTAGCTTAGAATGAGTCCTTCATATCTACATAAGGAGCGGGTCCTCTTCACGGAGTCCGCCATGTTTCTACAGTAGTCCAGAACGGACAAACCAAACACTGGCTCTAGAGAGAGCCTTTCACGTTTTTATGTTACCTGCAGGCCACTATAGTTCTCTGACATGGTTATATGAGCCGCAGAGTGCAAAACCGTGGTATCTCCAGCCCCCGTCTGACTTCCGCTGCTCCTGATGTAGCATTATTATGGTAAGGATGACCTCTGAGCGAGGCGACCAGCGTTACCATGGTTTTGCACTCTGCAGCTCACGTTACCGCAGTCTCGGAAAGGGAGGAGTGAACAGAATGGGTACTCAGTTGGTTGCAATCTGCAACCACGCCACTAGATGTCACCAAATCCTACACACTGCACCTTTAGGAACAAGAAGAGGGAGGAGTAAAATGACAAGAAAAAACAATGGACAACTTGTAAATCTGCATTAGAGGGCATTCATCAGTTTAACTGTTGGGGAACCTGCTTAATACATATGTATTATTTCTTTGCATTATTACTCTTTTTGGAGATACTTGATTTGAAGATGTCCTTCCTTATAAGACAACAAGTCTTGCACTTTGAAATACCTTGTTGTTGAAAAGTGGGCTACAAATAAAGTTGCCTTCCCTCGGTCCTTTGTAGGCGCTGTGAGCGGATCAGCTGTCCCAACTACCTGGAGTGTCAAAACTCCCCTCTGAGAATCACCTACTATTACCTCAGCTTCCAGTCCAACATCGTCATCCCAGCTCAGATCTTCCGCATCGGACCCTCCCCCGCCTACTCGGGAGACAACGTCATCGTCAGCATCACGCAGGGGAACGAGGAAAACTACTTCAGCACCAGGAAGCTGAACGCCTACACGGGCGCTGTGTACTTAAATCGACAGGTCGAGCGTCCGAGGGATTTCTCGATCAATGTGGAGATGAAGCTTTGGAGACAGGGGACGTTCACCACGTTCCAGGCCAAGATCTTCGTCTTCATCACAGCCAATTCACTCTAACAGTTAGAGCTGTGCTCTGGCCACTGTGGACCTTTTCATATCACTGTTTAACAATGTCATAAAGTATACCACTGTCTGTCACGATTGGTTTGAGTAGCTACTCCTTCGTCCAGTTGAAGTTAATATTAAAACGTTGCTGTGAGAGTAGGCCTAATGATGGAATATTCAGAAAGAAACTGCTTTGCGTCAGCGTCTGTTTTCACTGCAATTGCATGATGTCAAATAATATATATTTTTTAATTTCTCACTTGAATTGCCATTGTTCATGTCATTAATTTCCACAGCTCAAGAGACCAATGCAAAACACATTCCATATTAAAGAAAACATTCAAATCTGAATCCGAAGTAATAACATTGGAGATACAAGATATTTATTATACCGAATGAAACAATTTGCCATTGTTTTGATTATCTTAACCAGATGTGAGTAAAGCATTAAAGTGATAACTAGCTTCTAGCTTCAGCCCAGCTCTTTTTTTTTTTCATACTGAGTAACTTGTATCCCAGTTTTCAGCTCATATCATCCAGTTATCAGATGATGATGTGTAGTTTGATAACCCTGTGGTGAAAGCAGAAGAAATTGTTTTGTAAGAGTTTCCATGTCTCTTTTCTTTTACCCTGCGCTGCTGTTTTTGTTTTGTATTTTATATTATATTACTCTATATGGTGTATTTTTGTATCCCTGTAATCAGACACATTATAGATGGATGTATCATATTTTTATGCTAGATTTATGAGTTGCAAAGTATTTTATTAAAACATAAAAAAAACATCAATGTGGTTTGGTGAGTATTGGATAATTTTATTTATTTGGAGAGATATTATTTGTAATTTTCACTTGTTTGATTACGCACCAATTCTTGCTAACATGCTGTATATAGTGAACATTATCATCCTCAGTGAAAAGTATATAATCCACTCTTGTCAGGACATGTCACACAGTAAATATCCAGGCCTATTTACATACCTGTTCACACTTCGCTAGTGAACTCAACAAGAGCGTCATCCATCATCAACACACGCCTGGTTGACGCACACACACATTTTATGACTTCTAATAAAAGCAATGATCATGTTTGATATCGGAAATTAAAGTAATTATAGTCTTCTTATATGTGTGTGTAACGTCTATCAACATCATCATCCTAGGTTGTAACATAGGAAGAGTTACACTTCCACCTACAGGATGAATGCAGTGCTACACCCTCATGTTCTGGCTTCCCTCCAAGGCAACAACAGTGTCTTATACAACAGAGCAGTCTTAAAAAACAGAGAATTATTATTAATTATAAAGAAATTTGAGCCAATTAAAGCATAAATAATTAAAAAAACGAAGATTTTCTTTTTAATAAGCTCTACTTTAAGCTATGAGGTGATCTTCTCAGAGTTCAATGAACCTCCCGGACCTGCTGTAATCATCGGAAAGGGTGTGTGTGTCTCTGTGACAGCTGTATTAATGCGTGTTGCTCATCCAAACAGAGCTGCTCGCCAGCTTTCTGGTCTCTGAGATGAGTTATACTGTCGAAGGTCAACAAAAGAGACTGATTTCAGTGATTTCTACACTAATTTTAGTCCCTGGTGAAAATGATAATAGTCGGTTACTCCCAAAAGAGTCAAGGAAACATTCAATACAGAGTCTGAGACGTTCCTCCTGACATAACTCATAATAATAGCTACGTGTGTGTATGACTGGCGCAAGCTCTCAAACACACCCAGCGACTGAGATGCCACTCTTGGTATGTACAGTACATAACGAGCCCTGGAGCTGTGATTGATGTCTCTTTCCTCTAATTAGCTTTATCTGCTCTTCAAGATTAGGTACTGCTGCGTTTCAGGGACAGTGAATCACGCAGCCCAGACAGGGGAAGATACACACATCTATTATGGGTTAAGGGACACTGACAGGAAGTTTGGAAATGTCCTGTACAAAGGAAGAGGGGCTATAAGAGAGTTGTAGGACTGGATAGTTACAGGAGAAACAGATATATAGCAAAGGTGTTATGCCAAGCATGTTTGCAAAATATCTATGATAACAACTCCTAATAAACAATTATTGAGTGAGATAAATAAGACATAGGCCTTGAATGATATGATACTGCAGAATTTCTGTGTTAAATGAATTTGTCTTTGGGGATGCAGGGGATGTGATGGACGCTCAGGGAAATCTGGGTTAGGAAAATGAATGGGGAATGCTTACCCTTCAGTCTCGACATGCCCTTAAGCAAGGCACTCAATCCACATCGCTCCAGTTGAGATGCTTTTTCAGTTGAAAACAGAAGAATGTTTCCTAGTGAAAATCAATGGTTCAAAATTGACCTAATTTGAGTCAATATAGCATCAACCAATATGGGTTCATTTCACCCAGTACCCATTGAAAAGCACCCAGGACTATGGGTTGTCATGACCTTCGGTGTTATTTTTTATATTACTGCTGGGCTACTAACACAAACTTTGCAAACTTTTATAATCTACTATAGCTCTTTTTAAATTTACATGTCAGTATTTGTTACTGATTGTATATAATATGTGTATCCTTTGCAGTTTGAACATTGTGAACCTAGTTTTGTAACAACGCACATTTGTAACAGTTTTATGGTAAAACTTGAGCTTGTTCACTGGATCAAAATAACCATGGTTAAATAACCCAACAGTAATATTAAAAGATAATGGGTCAAAACAACGTGTTGGTACTGGATAAAGTTAACTCATTGTGTCGAACCCAAACTGGATCAATTTTAACCAAGAGGTGCTCAGTACAATCCTGCACTGGTGGCCAATTTGCCTCGGGGATAAGGCGCCAAATGGTTCGAGACCAGCTACCACGTTGTCATTCCCAACTTGTTGCATACTAACACTTGGTCAGAACCCCTTGGCATCACTTTCTAATGCACTGGGTAGCCCAGTACATCAAACTATGGTCGCAGTAAACATGTGGTTTACTTTATGAATTCAAACAAAAACACTTGCTTTGGTTTAGCCCACAAAACCACTTCGTTAGGTTTACGAAATAACATCATGGTTTGGCTGAAGATTGTTTGTAAAGTGAAAGTGAAACTTAACGTTGTGAGCACAAAGACAAACAACACATTGTTGGTTTCCAGTCTGTTCTCATTCCCAGGGCATCAAATACCAATACCAATACATAAATTCAATACTGACGCACAAGGCAACCTTGAGCGCCGGTATGGCACGCACCAGGCTTTCAATTCACTACAATGTAAACCCATCTGGGTCAATATTAAACACTTAAGGAAAGTGCTGTGGTGACGTAGTTTAAGAGTAAAAGAGGCACACAGAGCAGGTGGGAGGGGTGGTGGATGGGTCCAACAAATACAGGGCTTTCTTCCAGGAGACCGCTATTCGTGCCCCATGCGTCAGGTTTCACTTTCCCTTTACAATCAGATGTTTGTTCACGTCCTGTGTTCACAACGTTCAGTCACATTTTCACTGTAAAAACATAGTATTTTTAAGCCAAACCATGATGTTTATTCCGAAACCTAACTAAGTGGTTTGGTTTAAGCAAGGTTTTGTTTAATTCACAACATTAAGCACGTTTTACTGCGAGCGTAAAGTGACGCTGAGGAGCCTGACAAAGCGTTAGTATGTGATGAGTTGGTATAAGAACGCATTGTGGTTTCACACGGGACACAAACAGCAGTCTCCTGGATGAAAGCCCTGTGTTTGTTGGACCCATCCACCACCCCTACCACCTGCCTCTTTTCGCTCTTTAAACTACGTCACCACGCTCCCCGACCATTTTCTCTGAGCATTTAATATTGACGTGGATGAGTTCACATTGTAGTTACTTGAAAGCCTGGTGCCGCTCATACAGACACTAAAGGGTGCCTTGTGCATCGGTGTCACATGCCGAGGGGCGTGACAAAGCTGTGTGCCTTTTGTAGCATGTAAAGCAAAGAGCACATTGACATATATTCAAAAATACACTTCAAACTGTGTGACTACTGCCAGTCTGTGCTGGATTAAAAAAATTATGATGATAATGACGATATACAAAATAGAACTGCTCTTACAATGTCACCTTTGGAGGTGAAAAAAGCAACTGCAGTCAACTGTTTAACCGTCTGTACAACATTTGTCTGGGTGGAGGTCGGTGCAGAGGCGGGGTGGGGATGGAGCGTGATGAGAGGGGGAGGAGGGGGAGGGTGGTGTTACAGACACACTTGTCTTTGATAGCTCAGGTGGTCATCACCCGAGGGGGAACAGAGCGTTAATGGGCATTCTCAGAAGCAGACAAGCACAGGCTAGCGCTCCTTCTTCTCTGGCTGCCATAAACATGGGGAAGTATGCATCATTAGATTAGGCTGAGGCTAACTACCTGCAGTCAGGCCCACTTCATACAGTAGCTAGCACACTCAACCTGCGGACTCCCACCGCTCAGCGTGTGATTGGCTGGGTCAGATGTGAGTACAGCGGTATGATTAGTCAATTTGTGGAGTGATCATCTGCATCACAGATAGTTATTATTCTAGATTATGTTATACTGTATGTCAACATTTCCATTATAAGTAATTATATTGACAATAGGGTATGATGATTGATCACTGACAGAACACCTTACAATTACATCGGGAGACAATAGAGTTGCCTATGAGAGCTCATGTGAAAAGTCCAGTAGCTGAGTTTATTAAAAGGTTATGCAGCAAATTTTAGATTCCATGGTTGGGTCACGTTTATCTGGCCTGGGGACTGGGCATGAAAAGACACAGGGCAAGCACAGTAAGGTTAAACCTCAGGATAGAAAAGTATGGAGCAAGATATCATGTTTGTCTTAACTCCTGTGGAAAAGCAAAAAAAGAGAGATGAAGAGTTGAGAAATGCAGAAAGAAAAGACAGCAAGAGAGGTATTTGCCTGAGAGGTGAATGAAGGAAGGTATGTGAGGTTGCCTGTCACTCTGAGGCGCCTGATCGCTCTGCCTGGGTGTCATCTTATCACACTTGAGCAGATATTGCACCATATCCCTAATATTCCACCTTTTACAGTGGAATTGATCAGTGTGCACACAGAAAAATCCAACCAATCCCTTTAAACGGACATTTAGCCTCCAGTCTGACCTGTGAGAAGACCAGAAGGAAGAGATTCGGGTTACAGATTGAGCCCTGAGGGCAGATCCAGAGGAAAGGGATGCTCATCCCTGCAAGAGTGGAGTGACCTGAGGGGAAGATCTTCTCCAAGGCTCCCTGGGTGGGAAGATTTACTGGAGTCCTAATCACAGGTCGACACCTTGGAAGCAGCTTCTCCGACCAATGGCAGAGCAGCCGCGGATGATGCGTTGCCTTGTTAACTGCCATTTTGACAGCATGTAATGCCAGACATCTTCGGCATGTGTGACTTTTGACACCACAAACCGTGTTTTCTACTTTCTGGATGTACTGTATGGACTCAGAAAGCAACTACATGTATAGTATGAAATATGTCAGGTCACCAAAATTATATATATAAAAAAAGATTTGGATTAATGTACAGATGTATAAAGATATCGTGCCTGCCACCCCAGTTCAATAGAAGTGAACAGAATTTAGTTTGTGGTGCTATTCTCCAGAAAACTCTACTGAGGGAGACGCTCAGACGGAGATGCTCAGAGACACGCTTGTAACTGGACTTGTTTGTAATTTGGGGAAAATCTTTAACAACCAGTTGTTAATTTTCAGATATGGGACCAGGGATACATTTATGTAGACTAGTTGACTGATATAATTCAGCTTAAAAAGCCAACAATAGGGGAGAACAGGGTTGGTTGTCACACTTTTTACTTTCATTTGAACCTCTCAAAAACTGTTTCCCTGGATTCCCTTTCAATGTGTAATGGAAGCCTAAAGTGTCAGATAGGAAAGGAGTGACCTTACTCTCCTTAAACTTATTCTATTCAATAGATATGGACCGTCAAATACGTCTTGTGCACTTGTGACAACCATTCCCATCGTGGGGTTGGTAGTCAAACACTATGCGGTTGGTTGTCCCTATGCTATTTTAATGGAGAAAAAAAAAAAAAAAAAAACGGAGGCAATCTTAAAAATGAATTTAAAAAGTTTAGTTTCATTGAAATTAAACAACCTAACTCATCTCCTGCATTGAGAGGGTATAAACCGGTAAAATCATTCCTATAAGTGCATTTTTTATCCTATAATATATAATATAATACTCAACTCATCCTCATGTCAGCCACTCACTATCAATTAAATGTGACCAGGGTCTGAAATTAGTACCCACCACCCGCCAAATGCGGGTAAATTGTTAGTGGTGGGTAAAATTGGCAGGCCTTCCGCCACTTTGGCAGACAGGAAAAACGTTAGTGATGGGAATAGAGACCCAGTCATATTCCTTGGTATCTCATGCCTCCGTGACTATCGATTCCTCTGTATTGATGCTCCCCCACAGTTACGCATGCACAATGACGCATAAGCACGCTGTATCATGTTTCAGTTCAGGCGGAGAAAAAAAAAAGTGCTCAACAGCGTGGCGCTACTAAACCTGAGGGAAGCACCCTATTTTAAATAATCATAATCATTTGAATTGTGTGTTTTTATGCAAACAACCACTATGGATGACATTAACAAAGTACAGTACAGTACTGTGTACAGTACTCTCCCTGCCCCGGTGTAATTCCAACACTGTAATTTACCATGTATATAATGTTTTTCTGTCTAAAATATATTGAACATTGAATGAAATCAGATCTAAAATGTTATTCCTTCATTTAGCGCAGAGATTTCGAAAGTGGCAGATAACATTTTTGAGTGACAGACAAAAAAATACTTGTCTGTCACAGTGGCAGGAAGTGAAAAAGGTTAATTTCAGACCCTGCATGTGACAACCAACCCTTGTGGGGCTGCAGTGGGGCAATAAATGCAAGTCCATTTACCCTGAAGAGAATGTGACAAGAATGTTAATGTAAAGCACTTTGGGTACCTTTTGGTTATTGTAAAGGGCTATACAAATAAATGTTGATTGATTGATTGATCCCCAACTGAGATTTTTTGCTAGAGAATAAGCTAACAACCTATCTAACCTATAGCTCTCCCTTCATAGTTTTAATGATAATACTTGTTTTATTGTAAACCCATTGTGAAAATACCGGAAGAGAAACACAGAAGACGTGTATATTTACATTTTGACATGAAAAACACCAAAAGTCCTCTCACCTCAATGTCAAGTGTCTCACTCCTGAAATGACCCTGTAAGTGACCTCTGACCCCAGTTCTGAAAATTTCAATACCAACATATTTTAACAGCGCCCTCTACGGAGGGAGATCTAACGAATGTCACAACCAACCCCGTTCTCCCCTATATTGATAAGATCAGAAAAAGATAATAAGCGTTGTAGAGTTTATACAGGGCGTACACTTTAGTTCAAACTGATATTTACCAGATTTCACGAAATGATTGGTGCCATTTTATAGTCCTCAACATCATAATTAAATTCGTATGTTGTCTCTTTGATGAAGATGTTAATGAGGATGATGATGCATCAGTGTATATCAGTAGATCACCTGTAATCCAAATCATTTGTGTTTATCTAACCGTACCACCAATCCCTTGAGTTGTGATTAAAAAAAACGGGCCTCCCCAATTTAAGCGGTGAAATTTCACAATATTCAGCAAATGAATTTGCAAGATGCAACAGGTTACTGCACTGCTTTCATGGCTGTCTGCATACCAATGTGACCGCAGTCTAACTATTACTCTCTTTATCTCGCCCCCCTCCGGCACCAGGGTAGAAAACCCTGTGTTCTCTCTCCAGAAAAAAACTCTACTTTAAAACGTATGTGGGATATGTACATTTGTTTGTGCTTACCCCTACAGCAAAGTCTTTTCTTATGATGGGTCTGTCATTTATAGAAAGCAAAGTGAAAACAGGAGTATGTGAGATTGTATTCTGCCTATTCTTGAGTGATTAGACGTGAAACCGCACAGTATATATCTGCTGTTGTGCTAAAGACAACAGTCATTTGTGCTCTCCTGAGCGCTGGCAGTGTTTTGTTAGAGAGATTGATGCCTGGTGTAAATCCTGTTGTATGTTTCATTCTGACTGACAGCTGCTCAATATTCTTATTCATAAACACAAGCAGCAATCAGCATAAATCATGTCATCCACTGCACTTTATACGCTTTGAGAAATATTTTTTTTAACGACAGCTTGATTTGTTGTTATTTCTGTCTAATTGTCTAACTTGTCACTGATGCACACGCTTATGACTCACCATCAACACGCCCAGATAATGGTCTTGTGGCAGTGGGAAATTTCCCTAACTCTTCACAATAACTTGCGGGTAGCCTAGGGAACTGTACAGATGCCCGTTTGCACTCAAGGTGTTTAAGATATTTCCAGATCCATTCTGGAAAACAACTTCACCTGACATCTAGCCATTTTTCAGGCTGACAGCAAAAAAAGATTCCCGGTGGAAAGTCTCATCATGTTGAAACAGTGTCACTGCAAAGGTATGGCAGAGAATGAGTTCAGAGTCCTGTCAGCTCTGTTTTCCTCTCTGATACACAGAGTGGACAATGACAGAAGATGCTGTTTGTGTGCGGCGTTGAGAATAGGTCATCGCTAATGTTGACTAAACTCAAATACCCCTATATAGCTTTGGTTCTATTTGGCCAGGTTTTGAGATATCTGTCTTATGCCTATACTGTATCTAGAGCAAATAGGGAGTGCTGTCTCTGGCCTGTGGTTTATCCCGAGTAACATGGGACACTGTTTCTGTAAAATATAATTTTTTCGATTTTTCCAATACCACAAACAAATTCTCCTTCACTTCCATTGCAGAAAACTCACTGACTGATATATGAAAGTGCTTTTAAAGTTGTTTTTTTTAAGGTCCGTGAATAGGACCCGTTCCCTATGTAGATATGAAGGGCTCATTCTAAGCTAACGAAAACACAACGATTCTTAGTTTCAGGTGATTAAACACTAATGAAAACCTAGTTGTGAATATTATATTACATTTCTGCTAATAGATCCCCAAAATAATTTGTTTGATGAAACTTGCTTTTTGTTTTAAATCTGTTGTCTCTTTTATGTGAAGTGTTTTATGTTTTCAGCTTTTTGCTGTTTTGTTTTTTTAAGTCTGTTATTTGTGTTTTTATGCGGTGCTTGTGTGAAACTTCTATACTTGCCCCCTTTGCAAATGAGATTCAAAACTTGAATGTGATTATCTTGGCTAAAAAAACGATAATAAAAAATAAAAAATCTAAAAACCTTGACAGAAAACTATCAGCATGGCAAGTTACCATTTTAGGAAAGTGAGAAAATACACTCCATGGCCACTTTATTGGATTTTATACAGCAGATATGCCACCAATTCTACATTGAAGTAGAATATTATAATGTCGATTATATTTAAGATTATAATGATCCCTTTATTGTTGACACTATGGAATCAGTGTTAATTCAACCATATGTTGATTATTGAGGTCGTAGTTAAGTGTTGCGCTGGACTGCATTATATTTTGTATATATGTGTTTCTAATATTCTTCCCTCTTCATGTTTGTAAATGAGGTGAGAAAACCATTAGAAACACCTCTCAGTATAATGCAGATTACAACCTCAACAAAAAACATGTAGTTTTATCTGACAGTGTCATCAAAACTGAACATTATAACCTTTGTAAAAGTAGAATTTGTGTCAGAACAGTTGGATTGAAGTGCATTCGATTTTGCAGGTGTACCTAATAAAGTTACCACGTTTCTATGTAGTTTGAGTAAACACATTAGTAACGTGTTTTAAAAGACACTGTTATTTATTTAAGTTTTACTTGGTAAAATAATTAAATTAATCAGAAAAGCAGTTAAAAAAAATAGAGCTATGGAAAGATGGCAGGACTCCAAGACACAACTCCACGAAGTCACTGTTACTGCTCTCTCTGTTTGTGTCCTCACCCTCCTTTTATCTCCACCACCTGCCACATAACTCAGAGTTACAGGTGTGCTTTCTCACAGCTTTGGCAGATTACCACCCACCTGACACATCTGACCTTGAATACACACGTAAATGCCCGATCTGGTACGCAGCTGTGCCACAGACAGCGAACAAAGCACCAAACGAAGATGAAGACTCCCTCTGCCTTCTTACTGGTACTGATATTCTGCCATCTTTGCAGAGCTCAGAAACACAGCGGTGACTATGACATCTTGCATCAGGCTCCTGATGTTGAGAGCGATGAAGAGAAGGCTCAGACGCAGAAGCCCGGGACTGAAGCTGATGAAGAGCTGGTGCTGCAGTCTGACATCTGGGTTGAGCTGAGGAGACTGAGAGACATGGTGGTGGCGCAGAAAGTCGAGCTGACGCACCTGACAGCCAGTGTAACAGCTGCTGAGACACTGGTGGACGCCTTGGAGAAGGAGAATACAGGTACACTGTAATAGTTTAGTTCAAGTAAAAGTTTTTTTTCAGTTTTTAATAAAGGACTGCCTTTATAACAAAACAGATGTAGCTGAGCTTACATGACATGAACACTCTCGTTACAGCCATGGAGGTCAGGATGACCGCTGCTGAGAGCTTGGTCGAGGAACTGCACATGGAGAATGATGGTAAACACACAACGTACTCAAACTAACTGAGATATTTTTTGTATCTTGTTAATTTACACAATATATTTCCACTTTTCTGTCTCTTTAGTTCAAGCTACAGAGCTTGCAGTCTCTCAGCAGAAGCTCAGCACTCTGCAGCAAAGACTGACAGTCAGTGAACGCCACGTGGAGGAGCTGGAGAGACAGCAGGAAGGTAAAGGTTAAGGGTTTATGATTTTTGTGATGAATCAGCCGATTAGACTGTTGTCAAGCTATTAAATAGGCATTGTCATTCATTATAAGCCCCGTAGATGTGAGTCAATAGGGGCCTACTTCACCCACTGGTAGGTTTTATCATCTAAACTCAGAAAAAAAAGTTTAGAAATTTGTGGTTGGTCGATTATGTCTCTGTTGTTACAATGCTAATTGGCATTGTATTTAGGCACATGGTAGATCACCAAAAGAAGGTGTAAAAGAACACGACAGCGACCGTAGAAATTATGGCAGGAGCAGGAGCAGGAGTAGAAGTCAGGCGCTGTAGTATAGACAGTGTGAAACTCCATATGGGGTGGAGGTCCGGGGTGATGGATGGGACACAAAACATGGGACCGGAGTTTGCATCCCGTGTGAAACCAACAAAGTGTAGTTGTCTTTGTGTTCGTAGTTATTTTAACCCAAAACACAATGTTTTTCCCTGAACTTAACCAAGTGTATTTTTTTGTTGCCTAATCCCAGAGAAGTTGTAGTTTTATTGCCTAAACCTCATTGTTTTATGCCTAAACCTAAAGAAGTTGTAGTTATTGCCTAAACCTAACTATTTGTTTTGCCTAAACCTAGAGAAGTTATAGTTTTATTGCCTAAACCTCATTGTTTTATGCCTAAACCTAAAGAAGTTGTAGTTATTGCCTAAACCTAACTATTTGTTTTGCCTAATCCCAGAGAAGTTGTAGTTTTATTGCCTAAACCTCATTGTTTTATGCCTAAACCTAAAGAAGTTGTAGTTATTGCCTAAACCTAACTATTTGTTTTGCCTAAACCTAGAGAAGTTATAGTTTTGTTGCCTAAACCTAGAGAAGTTGTAGTTTTTTTGCCTAAACCTCATTGTTTTATGCCTAAACCTAAAGAAGTTGTAGTTTTGTTGCTAAACCTAACTATTTTTTTGAGAAGCCTTTTTGTTTGTGTTCAAAACGTGATGTTTCATTCAGTTTTACAACGTGTTAGAACGTGTATCTTTTAAGTTTCAACTACACTTTTACAACGTAGTAGGCCCCTAATAACCCACATCTTTAGTGCTTAGAGCGAGTGATAACACCTATTTAATGGCCTGATAACAGTCGAATCGGGTGCAGCCATGAATTGTGTGCATTATGGTTATGAATGTGTGTCCTGTGATTTCAGGACAAAATGCTGCACTGCAGGAACTTCAGAATACCAACAAAGGTACATCATGTTTGCCTCTCTGTGTATTTTAGTGCATGTGTGAGTATACAAGAAGTAATTCAGAACTGACTGTGTTTAACTTTGCCACAGCGAGGAAACTGGCTTTTTCTGTCTCCCTTCTGGCATCTGGTGAAGGAAACACAAAGAACACAGATTGGGCTCCACTCATCTACAAAAATATCTTTACCAACATTGGAAACCACTACAACCCAAACACAGGTAGTCTGATGAGGCTTCTTTGGCCTGTTATTTTGGATACTTCACATCTATCAGTGGTGACTGTTTTTATTTCTTTTTGTGTTTTAGGTTACTTCACTGCACCAGTAAGAGGAGTGTATTACTTCAGATTTACTGGCCATGGAGCACACAGTGATTATTCTATGAAAAACAGACTTTTCAAGAACGGACATCCCACAGTTACAGCTGCTGACCGTTACACCACGAGTATAGATGCTGAGGACAACGCATCCAATGGTGTAGTGTTGCAGTTAGGAGTGGGAGATGTTGTCTCGGTAAATATTGAGGGAGAAGTTTGGGATGACCACTATCACAGAACAACCTTCAGCGGATTTCTGCTGTTTCCTCTTTAAGATGTTACAGTTGCCAACATGAGAATGAAAATAAAAACATTTTTATTCATCTCCTCATCTGACTCATCTAATCTTTCTCCCATCTTGTTCTGCTTTTCCCTCATTTGAATACATCCAAGACACCCCAAAAAAGACCATGATGAATGGGTCATTGTAAGCTGTTTAAGCATGTTTTAAAGCTAGGGTTGGTGGTGCTGTTCAAATACATTTTGTTGCTATATTTGTTGAAATTGTCATTACATCCTGAGAACAATTAATGAATCAAATGCTCTGACAAAAAAATCTGGTATCTGTGGCTGTCCCAGGACTGTATTAAACCCGTCCAATCATTTCATTTGGCTCGAATGAAATGATTGGACGGGCTACCGGACTGTTGAGGATATACTGTACCAAGCACCGCCCAGCAGGAGCAAACTTTCTCATTTTACAGCTAAACAGTACACTACAAGATGTTTCTGAAAAAATGTGAACATTTGAACATTTGGTCGCAGGTTTGAATCCGGCTTGGGCCCCTCTGTGTGGAGTTTGCATGTTTTCCCCATGTTGGCGTTGGTTTTCTCCGGGTTCTCCGGCTTCCTCCCACAGTTTAAAGACATGCAGGTTAAGTTAATTGTTGCCTCTAAATTGCCCATAGGTGTGAGTGTGAATGGTTGTCTGTCTCTATGCGTCAGCCCTGTGATAGTCTGGCGACCTGTCCAGGGTGTACCCCGCCTTCGCCCAATATCAGCTGGGATCGGCTCCTGCCCCCTTTATATGTAAGCGGTTACAGATAATGGATGAATGATCGGCGTTGCCTAGTTTGACCGTTTGATCGGAGCTTGCGAGTGATTTACAGCTGCCTCCATTGAATGAACAGCCAATAGGAACTCTCTCTCTCTGAAATGACCTGTGATTGGCCAAAGTCTTCCGTCACGGGCTAGATTTTTTAAGCCTGAAAACAGAGCCATGAGGAGGTGCAGAAGTCTAGTTATCTCTCAGAGCACTTGAATTACAATATGCTGAAAGGTTTTTATGGAATTTTTTTCCAATAATGCCAAAAACATTCTGCCTATTGCAGGTTTAAGGCCTATGTACATCCTTACATTTTATGTATACTACTGTAGAGGTAACTTACCTGCACCTTATTAGTGAGAATGAGGTCAAGCTTTTTCCCAAACAAAGCCTCCTAACAAAGGCCCACTTTGGATAAGGTGGACACATTACGTTATGAAAAAAAAGGAGGGGAAAAAACTCAACAAATTCCTCAGATAAAAGTGGAAGAAAATGACATCTCATGAATGTGATCATTGTTTCCTTTCCTTTGGTGTTTCACATCATAAACCTCCCGGAATGCAGCTGCATCAGAGTTTGAGCTTTGACTAAATCCATTCAGACTCTTTGTTGTGCAGTCATTCAGATCGCACAGGTACACACACACACACACACACACATATACACACACACACACATACACAACACCACACCCTCAGTTATCAGAGCCATCTACTATGGCTCTGATAACCAGGATCAACGCACAACACAGTGCCATGCTAGCTACACCTCCATTCACTGTCAGCGTCTGGTGAATTCTTTCTACTTTCCCTGTTATTTCCCACAATGCACAGGGTAGACTATCAGCCACAATTGATCTAGCTATCAGATGCCCTCGTGGTAAAATTTCACACCCTTGCTGGCAGATATAACGCAGTGACACACTGCGGGTAACATTATTCCATATCTACCACGCTGAGGTTTGTTCTGCTTTCTGAACGAAAAATGGAGGCCAGTATCAAGCGAGGGCGCTCAAAGGAATAATTCAGCTGTGTTTATGGAAAGAGCCTGGAGTGCATTGGAGACGCGGTGTCTCCTTTGAATCTGATGAGGAGTTTAGATCAGACCTGCAGCTATGGTTCAGCTAAGGAGTGCTGTTAGTCTGATCAAACAGCTGCCAATATGAAAAGGACTGCCATATCCTCTCGGCAGCCGGCGGCTGTGTGAAATGAATACAGCTCCTCTGGTTTCCCTCTCACAGGCTCCTCTTGGGTTGGAAACATTTTTTCATAATTACGTTTAATTCTATGTTGTGTCCCCACAGTGCCACTATTAAGGTTAAGGCTATAAGCTGGAGAAGCCTTTCAACCTTTGTCATCAGGGCTTTCTGCTCATTTAGAGGTAGCATCATTGATCCGACTCTAAGAACACCAGAAAAGATGTATCCCTGTTATTTTCAATATTCCAATCATTCCCATGAACACAGTGTAATTGACTGTGTGTGTGTGATATTGTGAAATCCACCTTTGTGTTGGCATAATTTGATGAACCAGATGGCTTGGGAAATCTTAATTATGAGTCTTTAATGAGAGAGGGTATTCCCAATTTGAAAACCTTAGTCATTGTTTCATTAAGGTAGTCTTTCATTAGTTTGTTTCTTCTCCCCGGGAAGCTTAAAGCTCATTAAAAGCTGTGACAGTGCCGGGAAGGCTGCGTGCCACCTCTATCTCACTTACAGCTTTTTACGAGAGGATCTATTGAACTGTGAATGTTTTGGTTCGAGCTGAGTTCACCACAAAGGGCTGCGTGAAGTATCTCTGATATCATTTGTGGGCATCTTCTTGGTGGGTTCAGGATTTTGTCAGTTTAATACTGACAGAAAATCACACAGAAAAACAGCCAGCAGCAGACGGACGTGTTAGAAAAGTTAGGTGAAAGTGTGCAGACGCTCTCATGCCTCCACTTGCATATGTGTGTTCTCCCCACACACAACAAGGGAATGACAGTTAGCTCTTTTGACTTTAAAATTAAAGGACAGATTCATTATAGGATTATAAAGTCGGCGCTAGAAAGACGAATCGGCATTTTGTGAGATTAGTTTCAAATCTTCACAGATAATAACTAATTATGGGGTAATTTATGACAATAACATTACAGCAATTGTAAAGCAAAAAAAAAAAAATCAAGTATATTGTTTTCGTAACCTAATTTTCTACACATGTACAGATGTGAGACAAAGTAAAAGAAGGACGATCTGATTACAGTACATTTTTGCTCAGGCTACACTTTTATTAGCACCTGATTTGTAAATCATTTGTTTATGATACCATAAAAAATATGAATCCAATCTTACGGGAGAACTTGGAAGTGTGCCATAACAGCAGTTTATGATACAGTTGTATGCATGTGGGAGCCCCCAGTAGGTGCCATTAGTCTTCTTTTTTGTACTCCAAAAACATGTTTGGTGCAGGCTAAAGGCCCCAAGGCGAGCTGAGAGTAAATGTGCATTCCTTTCTGCCTGATTTAAAAGAGAAGTCTCATCTTTTTATATGCACTTAGTTGATCAGAGATGAGCAGGAGGCATTCCTTGATCAAAATCATGACTATAAAAAGGTAGAAGGCATGTGACCACTCTGGAAATGTACCTTTAGTGCTGATTTCTTGAAGTTTCAGACGCCCCAAGGGAAAGTATGAAAGTAGTGTTGAGAGATGGAAGATAAGAGCTCATTTCAGATGTAGTTTAAGACCTAGAACATTCCTTTGTCAACAAATGTGTTTTATATCTTATACATAACTTGTTTGCATATGGCAGAACATTGTGCATTAATACAAAAGATCCTGGCACCGAATGTACATATCTTCTTTCGCTGCCCTGTTTGAACTGTGTATGAAGCAAGGTGCAAGCAACAAACACACAAAGAGCCACACAGACACATGCCGAGACTCATGCACAAGCACAGGTATGCACACAGAGGGCAGCTCTGAGCCAACAATTCAGTGGAAATGAAGCCCTGCACCGTGGCCAGAGCCTGCAGATGCATATCTACCCAGAACCCTGAAAATACCTGATTGTGCTCAGATTCAAATGCTGAACACTGTAATTGACCAGACAACAGATGGGCTGCACGAGCAAAAACACACAGGAATGTTTCTACTTTAAGTCATATTCAAGATCCCATGAAACAAGCTGCATTATTGAGTTTTAGAATGGTTCGGTGTGCCCATGAAGTAGTCCAGCTACATGAAAGGTTGTTGACTAAGCCCAGAACGGTTAGTCTGGCGTCCCAAACTCCTTGACACTCATTACACATATTATAGTCTTGAAAGTGTGAGTTTGTGCATTTGTTTTGGTTTACAATAGAGCCTTAAAAAGGACACAAGCTCATTGATGCAGGACACCTGAAACAGCCAGGCTCAGTCACTGTCATCCCGTTTCAGACCTGCAGTTCTGGACCTGCAGTCCCACTCAAACCTGGGTCACCGTAGATCAGGAAGACTAGAGAACAACTTGTGATGGGATCACACCAGCCACGCCAAATTGGCCCCTTCTCCACTTCCTACCCCCCTACTTCTGGCCCCCTTGCTCGAACCCCACCCTTCTTCAAAATCAGCATTCATTTTAATCTCAACTACACACCTGTAATGTTTCGTGATTGCATCTTACACGGTTGCGATGCTTTTGTGTTGACAACATCTGTCCACAGACAGACAGAAATATAAACACCTGGCAAAGTACTCAAAACCGCTTCTGTGGTAGTTCCCGCTACCGTAGGTGTTTCCAGGACCACATTTTGCCATGATGACACACACACTGACTTGCAAGGTGAAAACAATGCCAGCCACACGCTGTTGTGGCTGATAATAAAAGCAGCAGCAGTTTACACCTGCAGATGCAGACGTGCCAGTGTCCACATCTATCACCTGCAGGCAAAGTGTGCTACAGCTTCAGTTTTTTAATTTTAATATAAAACTAAAAATCATTTCAAAACCTGAAAATGATTTTTGTTGGCTGGAGAATATTTTCAGCCAAATACTGGGAAGACTTCACACTGCTCTGCCGGTAATAGTGTGTCATTTGTCCTGGTTGGAAGCATAGACTGTATATAAAGATGGACGATGCATCTCCACTTCCTCCGACTGTACTTAATTACCTAGATACGGGAGCTGCCATATTGACCTGTGACCAATACTGCAGCCAGCCACCAGGGGGTGATCAAGGTGTTTTGGCTTCACTTTTGGGGAGCTGTCATGTCGTCCATCTTCGTATACAGTCTATGGTTGGAAGGGGAGTATTTACCAGATTTTTCTTGTCCAAATAAAAAGCTATGTAGTGGAATTAAGTGGGGAAAAAATGCTGCTGTAACACTCATTCCCCACAGGTGGTGCAAATTATAACAGCAATTAAAGGAATATTACAATATTTTGATAAGCCCATTAGAGTCAATGAGGCAGGGTAGAGCGAAAACACTGAAAACACAACCCTGCAGGTAAAAATACTTGTGTAGCGAGGAAGCTTGAAACTGGTTGAATAGACTACCGTGCAAAAACCGAATAGGTCACGTCATTAAATGTCAAGAGAACGGGTAGAATATGCAAATACGTGATTTTTTTGCATTGCACCTGGAACATAACTTAGCCACCAGGTTAGGCATGACCTTTCTAAGGTGAGAAATTCGTCATTCAGACCAAAAACAACTTCTTGTGTCAGGTGTGATACATCTCACTGAGCAGTTGGGTCGTGAAAGATCTACTCCCATCATGAATTTACCTCACACACAACAAGGTCGCTTGATTTGAAAAGCGAGGACTAACACAAGATAATAAACAAAATGTTTCCGGGACATCGCACGAATGCAACAATAAACCGCTGCTGATGTTACTTTCCTTTCCTGTAGGTGGCGCTGACTGACATTTGTACGACTGTGAGAGGCTTTATGAGTTTGTGAGTGAGCTACTACACAGTTCCGTGAGGTACTTTGCATCCGAAAAAAAGACAAAAAAAAATAAAATGATGATGTGGTCTTATTTACTTTGGCTTTGTGCTTATCTACCTTGATGACATTTGTTTGGTGATACCAAACCTTTGGGTGGCCCTAAAAGAGTCAAAACCGGATATACAACTGTGACTATCTACTGTACGCCAATCTCATACAACTTCTGCTTTGAAGTTGCAGTTCCGGAAACATTTTGTTTATTATCTTGTGTTAGTCCTCGCTTTTCAAATCAAGCGACCTTGTTGTGTGTGAGGTAAATTCAAGATGGGAGTAGATCTTTCACGACCCAACAGCTCAGTGAGATGTATCCCACCTGACGCAAGAAGTTTTTTTGGTCTGAATGACGAATCTCTCATCTTAGAAAGGTCATGCCTAACCTGGTGGCTAAGTTGTGTTCCAGGTGCAATGCAAAACAGTCACATATTTGCATATTCTACCCGTTCTCTTGACATCTAATGACGTGACCTATTCGGTTTTTGCACGGCAGTCTATTCAACCAGTTTCAAGCTTCCTCTCTACATGAGTATTTTTACCTGCAGGGCTGTGTTTTCAGTGTTTTCGCTCTACTCTGCCTCATTGACTCTAATATGGGCTTCCTGAATGGGTTATCTTCAGACTTGTTCCCACAGGAGCTGATGACTCAAAATGATTTCAAAGATGCATGATGAGAATGCAGATCTTTGTGGTCTGAAACTTACTGGATTTATTGTGATTTATCCTACAGACCCTAATCAAAACTTCAAAGACAGTTAAATGTAGAAAACGTTGAATACAGAGGCCCACAAAAAAACGTCATGACAGCTGCGTTTCTCTCTTCTGTACTTTTTGCAGATTAGACGCCCTGGGGTCCTGAGGCAAGTGTGTTCCCCAGTCCACACCCAGTCACGTTCCCTCCACATCAGATCGGTTATGCAAACAACAAAAGCTTCTGAACACAACTGAATTAGAAATTAAAATAAGAGTCCAGAGCAAAAAGGGCAAATATGGACTGTGATATAGCAAGGATCTGCAGCTTGCAATGTCAAATATACAGTATATTGTCATAAGTACAACTACTAGTTTTTAGTTAGTGGGGCTTTAGATGGCAATGTTGTTCTGATGGTTGGTTCACCACTTTGGACCAGACTGAAATAATTCAACAGCTATTGGATGGATTGCCATGACATTTTATTTAAAAAATGGATGGTGAATGGTCACCAGAGGAAGAAGCTGTCTGATTTTGGTGATCCCTGAGTTTTCCTCTGGCACCACCATTGGGTTGGTGAAATCTCATGACAAGTGTTGGCTGATCCAACAGGATGAATTGTGATCCCTTTGGTGATCCCTTGATCTTTCATGTTGCAGGTCAAAAATGTAATTTGTCCAATACTTTGACAGACTTCTTGCAAAACAAATGACATTCTCCTCAGCCTCAGCTGCACTTTGTGTTGAGTGTTGATTAGCAAATGCTAGCATGCTAATACCACAAACTATATACAGTATAAGAAGTGGATGTAGTCATCGTGACGTCACCCATTAGTTTGTGGACTGCCGTTTTGAAACCCAGAGTTCGGCATTTTGGCCGTCGCCATCTTGGTTTTCGGCCATCGCCATCTTGGCTTTTTGCAACCAGCAGTGACATGAGAGGATGGAGCTAAGCAATAACAGACATTTTAAGGAGACCAAAATGTTAACTTTCATGAACTGAAAATACACTGTGAAAGGGTTAAAGTTGCAAGACGAAAATGCGGACAACTCCCAGACCGGACAACGCCGTGGTAGCATACCCTTCTTTATGATCTATTTGACTCTAAATGAGACCATAATTTACGAAATGAACATCATGCTGTATTGGAGAAGACTTGAAACTAGCGATTGAGACCATAAACTCATGTTTATGTGATAAGGTGCATTTTTTGGTTCCCCTAATGGTGTCTGCAGTTATTGAACGCAGCCCCTTAAAAGTATTCACGGTTTTGTTTAGTATTTCCAGGGGTGCAAGTCCCCAGGTGGCGTTGTCGGCTAGCCTACTTCCAACTTACTTTCCCCACCACTCTTTGCCACACTAATACCATAGACCGTCATTTTGTCCGTCACCATTTTGTTTTTTTGCAACCAGAAGTGACGCGAGAGGGTGGAGCTAAGCACAACCGAACGCTGAATAAGACCTGTTAGGCGACCAAAGAGGTTGCAATTAACTTTAATGAACTGAAAACACACTGTGAAAGGGTTACAGTTGTAAGACAAACTCCCAGACTGGAAACCACCGTGTCACTCACAAGGTAGCCACACTCTAAAGCATCCCCTGCTTTATGGTCTATTTAACTCTAAATAGGATCATAATTTACTAAATGAACATCATGCTGTATTGAAGAGGACTTGAAACTAGCGATTGAGACCATAAACTTTACTGAGGTAATAAATCAAGTGAGAAGTGAGGTCATTTTCTCATAGACTTCTACACAATCGGACTTCTTTTTGCAACCAGAGGAGTCGACCCCAGCTGGCTATTAGAAAGCGCAAGTTTAAGGCGCTTTGCTAATAAGCTAAACTGATATGGTGAACATTGTAAACATTTTAAACATCAATATGTTAGCATGGTGATGTTAGCGTTTAGCTCAAAGCACTGGCTGTTCACTATATCCTTTATATAAACATGGTATTTTGTGTCCTCAAAAGACTGCATTTATTAATCTGCAATAATCTATGTTTAAAAGCGCTGGAGGCGTGGCTTCATACCTGAAATCTCATCAGCTGTTTGGCTCTTGCAGCCAACCAGCTACGGTATGCATGCAGTCTACAAGTGGATTTGAGTTCACGGTAATACATTTTCTTTGGGTGAGCAATGGGCAGAGTTGTATAATGATGAAGAGTTGAGGCTTGCCTTCCTTGGAAGAAACAATGTCACCCAAGTAATGAGCTTACTTCAAGTGTTTGTTATTTCAAAAGGCATTTTTCCTCTTCAAGGTGCAATAGACATACAGTTGTGGACTGTGCTGTGGCATGTTGTACTCAAAGGAACACGTGGAGCTGGATTTGTTATTGGCGTCAAAAAATACAGTCGGTCTGTAATAAAACACACCCAGAATCCAAAAATAGACTGGATATGAAGTTGGAACATAATGTGATTTGAGAGATTAGCCACAGCTTCATCACAAAGTGGGGCTGTGCATAAATCTGTCCTCACCACCTTGATGAAATTGACAGTTCCAATTGCTGTTGTCCAAATTCTTCCAACATAATGAATAATACATTTAGCCCTGCAATCACCATAAAATATCTAGGTGGAGGATTATAATTTGGGTAGTTTGTATTTTTGCTTGTCAAGTGCTCTAAACACCTCTGGTGATTTAAAGAGGACCTGTTATGCTTTTGTGCTTTTTTCCCCTTTAGTGTGTTGTTTTTGTGCATGTAAAAGGTCTGCAAAGTTACAAAGCCACGCCAAAGGGAGTTACTCTCCCCCACAGAAACGCTGCTCCTGAACTGCCTGAAGCGCCTTGCTTTAAGTCCTGCATTTCTTCTGTAATGTGGTGATGTCACCAAGTAACACACTTGCATAATACCAGCCTAGCAGCTTGTTTGTCACAAACAATTCTAGTTAGAGCGGAGCTGGAGCGAAGCTGGAGCGGAGTCCGAAGAGTTTGGTTCAGTTGACCAATCACAAGAGTGGGTCAGCTGACGAATCAGAGCTGACTGGGCTTTTTGAGGGGGCGGGGCAGGAGTTTCAAACAGAGCGTTTCAGACAGAGTGTGAAAAGAGGTGCTGCAGCATAGCAGGAAGGAGAAAGATAAAACATTTTTTTGAACATTAAAGCATGTAAACATGTTCTAGTAGAAACCCAGAATACAATAAACACCTGAAAATAAGCACAATAGGTCCTCTTTAAATGCCTTAATCTGTTGATACACCTCTGTTGCTCGCCTTTAACTTACTGAAAACATACCTGTTCTTTTTCTAGGGCTTGAATTGGATGCATTTCTTCTTTTCAAATCATGGACCCTTTAAAATGAAGAAGTTCCAGCACACGAGAGGCAAGAATCACCACATGCGGCCGGCGGTGTATGTATGACATGACAACAGGTATGTCTTAAACAAACTCTGATGTTTTGAGAAGAGGATAAACATTGATAAACAAACAAAACTGTTTACCACATTTTAATTAGCTGTTGTGAATGTAATGAGCAGCTGCCAAATCCATCTTCCAGTGTCCCACAGTGTGCAGTGTATATCCTGCAGAGCACAAATCAACCCACCTAAACACCTGGGGCCGTTTAACGCACACTGCTGCATTTCGGCACGTTATGTGCTCTATATGCTACTTGATTAGTTGATTATAGCATGAGACACACTTCAGGACTGTTTGTACAATCAGACAAGTGTAACATGAGTTTTCCTACCGTAAGACACTCTGTTTACCTAAGCCAGAAAGTTACAGTATCAGGCAGCGCGTTGACTGTTTCCTTTGCTTTTACCAGCAGCAAAAGCATTTGGAGTTTTGATGTTAAATCATTGTGTGCTTGGGTGTTAATGTGGGAGGATTAACCTGCCATCATGGCAGCCCTTTTATTGCCGTTCACCTAAAAGAGGCTTCCATGTGCAAATACAGTTATGCAGGTTGGCACAGAACTCTGAAGGAATGTGCTGCTCTTCTTTTTATTGAATGCATAAATTCAGGAAGTCCAAACATCAGCCGACAGTGCTCACTACCCGAGGAGGATTCTCAGAAAGCATGTTACCAAATGTGAATGTGTGCACTCAGTCAATCCCACTCATCCATGCCAGGATGATACCTCTGTCAGTGTGGCCCTCTCAGATGGAATTACTGTCATAGTTGGCATGATGACTCTCTTCAGGTGATAAAAGAGGTGTTGATACAGAAGCATCTGGCAGGCCTCTGAGCCCCAGACAGATCCTGCTCTCACCCAAATCTATCAAACCACAGAGGCAACATCTGCTCAGGCCGTAGATTAGCCTACTTAGCTGATATTGTGAACTGCAATTAGCTTGTTTCTTGTGCAGAACAAAATATTGATTTTGTGGACACAACTCAGATTAATCATAAATTCACCCCGGAGAGGAGGGTTCACCTAAGTCATCTTCATCATCTCCCTCCGCAGCTCTGAAACTGCAGGGTTTTTCCTGAATATGTTGCCCAAGGCTTGCTTTCGAAAGGTTTTGATTGATCACCAGGATTTAGGGAGGAATCTCGCACAATTTAACACAAATCATGAAAGACTGTGAGAATAAACCACAGGGATGCGTGTTGCCAGTGGCATTTAGAGTTTTACACAGTTTGAAACAGACTGCAACAGTAGCTAAGACGACTGGTCTTATTCGTGATGTTGACAGATCTGTTAATTGAAACGGTTTAGAAACTTTATTGTATACTTTATATCACAGAAAGGCTGAGAGACAATGTGATTCTCAGCATTGATATCAAACAGACAGGTAAGAAAATGAGAGATGACCATCCACATAAATACATACTAACCCGTCACTGTTTCTTTTGTATGTCAGTGTTTCTCGATCACACACACACACACACACACACACACACACACATATATAAGCATGCAAAGACACTTCTTCTGTCTCTGATGTGGCCAAAACCCCGGAGGGACCAAAGCCATTTTTCATGTAATTACAGAAAACCTGCCTGACTGGCTTTGAGGCAGCTTGTGAAAGGAGGAACCAAGTCTTTCTTACACTGTACAGTGCATCTAACCAGTTACTATTAGCAAGAGGTTATTTCACTTGTTTCACTTTCAGTCCAATGTTGTCGGGCACATCTAAGAGTTCTTATACAGCAGGTGTGTCACATGGTAAACAGGCTGGTTGAACAGCACCAGTGTGAAATGTGTACTGGCACCTGATACTGCTCCCTTATATAAAGTGTAATTTACGCTCTAAAATGTGTTCTTTAGAATTGAACTGTCGATCCAGGATCTTTTGGCACAGTCCTTTTTTATTTGTTGACGACTTGGCTTTTACCGATCCATCGAGTAGATTTCACTTTGAGCTTTGTCTTCTCTTACCTGGTCTCCATCTTTTATCCCGCACGTGTCTTCTTCAGTTCGAGCTTTCAGCCGCTTGCTGCTCATGCATGCGTTCATGATAGTGGAATTTTTCCATTGTCGAAACACACAAATATATCATCATATGACCCAACGCTGACAACTACAGTCTGCTGCAGAGAGGGACAGTAGTAGAAAGGAATTTCCCCCAGGACAAATCAGTACAGACTCGGTGAACTGACGATGTCTTCGGGGTGTGCGGCAAGTCTGCAGCAGCAACTGGAGGAGGCAGCTCTGAGGTAATGTTTGTCTCTGTCTCTCTTCAAGATAAACCTGTCATTAAAACCTGTCACTCTGTTTTCCTTTTTTGTTTCCTCTCAGACAAGATATGCCGAACTTACCTGGATGTTGTGATCCAATGTACTCATCTTCTTTATGATACCGGTCCCTGACTGTAGGAGGCGACACTATTACTTTGCATTCTCTAATAATACATATTAGACCATTCTTCTTTTCCTGCTAAATGATTGAGTCACAGTTATTTTAGCCCCCAGGTTGCTCATTTCCTCGTTATAATACTCTTCAGTGTTACAGATTTTGTTTGTAAAACCGGGACATGATTATTCTGCTGTTCGTCTGACCTCACTGACCTGTGGATGCTCATGATTTTACAATGGCAGCATGCAGCTTCCCTTTAAGCTGCAGCACAGTTGTTTGATGTCCTAACATGTCTCCCACTGCTGCCTTTGAAGGCCTGCCACCTGCAGCAAGCTTCCACCTGTTACAGAACGTCTCCCGCTATCTCCTGTCATCTTCATTCAACAATTGTAGATCTTTTACCAATTTGTTTCATATCTCAAGTCTTTTGTTTGTTTTCTTGACGGCTATAATCTTAATATTAACAATGGATCACATGACTGTATGTGAAAGTGGTTGCTTGTAGATTATGAACTCACAGAAAATTGTCACCAACTCTGCTCAACAGAGCTTTTTAGCATCTTTCAGCTAACTGTTTTGTCTTTACGCCATGAACTTTGCTGTGTTGGTTCACTCTCACGGTTCTCATTCACATTGTTTACTGTAACGTGTCCTCATACAACGGTTCGTATGATATCTTACAATAAGTTATTCCTCCTTTTTTTTTGCGTTTTCCTACGAATGTCCACTAACACATGACGCGCATGTCAATTTCCGCTCGTTACATACATGCAGTCTTTTCAAAATAACCTTCCCTCTTCGCAGGAAACAACTTTTGCTAGGTCTAGGCAACAAAACTACGTAGTTAAGTTTAGGAAAAGATTGACTTGGTTAGGTTTAGGTAACAAAACTTCTTAGTTAGGTTTGGCAACAAAACTACTTACTTAGGTTTAGGAAAAAATAGACTTGGTTGGATTTAGACAACAAAACTACTTGGTTAAGTTTAGGAAAAGATTGACTTGATTAGGGTTAGGCAACGAAACGATTTAGTTCGGTTTAGGAAAAGTTTGACTTGATTAGGGTTAGGCAACAAAACTACTTAGTTAGGTTTAGGAAAGATCGTGGTTTGGGTTTCTGCTGGATGTGTAAATAAGCATAAGCATATCAACTTAAAAGGTGATAATATGTCGTGTTTACAGCTTGTTTCCACTGCTCCCAAGTAACCAAAACATTTTCACACATCAACAATTTAATTGCTGATTAGCAGCATAATACACATATGAGAGATCTATCTATATTATCATCAATATTCACCATTGTGTACGTTATCTTTTCAGCCACTGATGATATGAGGCTGCCTTTAAGATTAGGAAAACTTGTTTGACTGTTGACTGTTTTTGAAGAAGGCCCTTCTTGGTATGCATCCTCATTTTCTCAGCAGAAACCATCAGCTCAGGCGCTACGAGGAAGCGCTTCCACTTCATGTGAGTTTCTGTCAGAGCAGACGTCGCTTTATTGGGCCTGCCTGTCCAGTCACCAGACACCTATCCTTTTGAGGAGTGGTGATTTATGATGGAAGTGATCTGTGCAAACTGACAATGCTTCGGCTGCTTTTGTTCCCTCTTCAGGAGTCGCAGGTGACATCAGATCATAGTCCAGATCATATTATACTCTTCTCCTTGTGGCAACTGCAGGTGATACACGTCTATTTTCATGTCAGTGCATGACAGGGTCATTTCTTTGGCTGCAAAAGAGCAAAGAGTCTAAAGACTTCCTGCCAGAAACCCATTAGGGTGTTTGTCACTGTCTGGCACAGTATCAGGAGTTACTACCCATCAAGCTTTCATTCTGGATTCAACCAGGCCAAGAGGAGACACTCACTAATGAATGGCCAGCCCAAAAAAAACACCATTTGTATTGCCTGTGCTCTGTTTTGTAAAGACAACAGCGATATAACATTACAATAACCATAAATCAACATACTGTAGGTAATATAAAGCCTCTGTAAAATCATTAACGGCGAGTGAAAGTGAGATTCTCTCCCCTTCATCGCTCTCTTTATCCCGTTTCCCTTTTGTCCTATTCTTTATCTCATTACCATCACTAAGGCTGACCTCAGAGCAGCAGCATCCAGCTGTGTTCCTCTGCCCTACAGACAAACCTCTGACCCTGCGCTGAACTGTAGGATCATCTACCACTGTCACAGCCTCATCTAGCACTGTCACCGACTCCGACTGCGAGGTCAGTCAGTGCACATTACTTACTTGTTTCAATTCAGGTTTGTTTCAAGGTGGATTAGGAACGTGATAGTGATTGTGCATGTATTGTTGGGGAATAAGTGACGAGTGGAAAAATATGTTTAGAGGAATGAACAGAATGACCTAAGATACCACCTGTCAGACATCTCTACGGAGGCCTTTACCTTGTTTACAGCCAACACTGTTATTTACAGGGAGCCAAACTTTATACAAGTGGTTACTTCAGTTCATGTCATCTGTGTACGCAATTAACCTCATGCTTATAGGCCACTTTAGCTTACCCGTACACACATTCTGTCATTGTGCAGAACCCATTTCTTTTGCGTGTTGTTGAAGCAATATTTTTCTTTTCTGGGATGCATTTCAGTCCAGCAACAGGAATGAAAGGAAGATAACATGTTTGAAAAGCTCTGTGGCACTGAGTTCAAACCACTTTTGTCACCAGCATTGTGGGATACATATCAAAAGCAGTACTTTCAGGTATCTCTTTACCTCCTTTGGGTTGAAGGTGAGGGTGTTTCCATCTCTTGGCAGAGCATGAGTGGAGAGAGGGAGAAGATTAATGATATAATAGCTCTGACCACATGGTTTAGTTATTTAAACTGGCAGCATCAGCTCAAATTGTTTCATAGCTTTTCTGCAATGATACATTTAGGAGCGTGTCTGGACAGGTTGTAAGATGCTCGAGGAGCGAACTCATTGCAACTCCCTCTGAACTGTTCAGCCAAAGAGACGGGAGCTTGGAAGCTATGACACCATCAGCGAAGCAGACGCTGAGTGTTTACTTGTTTGTGCACCTTTTTTCTTTTGTTAATTTATTGGCTAATAGGCAGATATGGAAAGATCATGCTGGGCTGTGTTTCCAGGTTCATTTCTGTCTCGTTTAAAAGTTGTGTCTTGGTGAGGAAAAGGTTTCATGAAGCATGTGGTTTATAATAAACCCTGCCGTCTTGTCAAACCAACAAGAAACAATCAATTCAAGAAGAGAAGATGCCAGATCTGTAAAGGCTTTCCGGCTAAGAATCTGGCTGGCTGGCTGTCATGACGCTGGATGAAGATCAGTGATATTTCCAAAGAGTCTTACGGGGTTGTAGTGAGTTTGGTGTTTTTGTTCAAAACATCCCGTGTCAGGACGCCCGAGACGTCGGAGGATTACTGTAAGCTTGGCTCAGGTGACGTCTTCTGGGGGAGGGAAAGGGGGGAGGCAGGTATGAGGGCCCTCCATAGCCCTGCTCCAAACCACTCCAAAAACAAGGAAAAGTATCATATGGGGTGCTCAGATCATTTGAAGATACACACCATCAAAGGCAGCTTTAACACACTCACTTATTACCCCGTTTCTCAGATGCAGCACTGTTCCATGATTAAATATTTCAAAAGCTTTCAAAGGCAGGTTAAGCGGGCCGGTGTGTCGTTGTAAATGGCTCCTCCGAAATCCCCACAAAGAGCTGCTCCTGTTCTTACCTTAATGCCACTGACAATGCCTGGAAGCTATTTGACCACTGTGTTTACCTGTAAAATCAGATAGACCATGGGAAGTCAGATAGACACCCCCCCTTGTGAGGGCCAAACAGTTGTGGATCTCTCTTGCGGGGAGTGGATATTGTCTGCTATCTCTGGCTTCCATCGCTTGGAGTCTCAAACAGCACTCTGTTAAGAGAGTGCATGAATGAGCTGCTGCGCTCCGTGCAGTATATCTCTGGAATCACATAAAGACAACCTTGTGCTCTGCAATTTACTGTGCAGCAGCGCTCAGGTGCTTGTGCATGTCTCAACCAGAGGAAAAACAAAAGTATGACTGACATAATCATGTGTCAGAAGATTTATGGTCAGAGAGAGCGAAGGGGAGAGAAAAAACTGGAGAGCACATTTTCTCGCTCCTCCTCCTTCAAATTATTGTCTTTAGCGCTGTCCACTTGTTTGAGTGAAATGTTGGAAGCTGTTGAAACACACACACACAGAGAGAGAGCGTTGGGTTAATGAAGGCCCTGTAAAATATATGATTTAACAACTCTTTTACTGTGAAATTATGAGTCATTTCCTTCTTCATTGGTGGTATATCTTCAGTCGTCTTTGGGGAAGTAAACACAGGATGCTTACTATGTTTCGTGGGTAACTTTAATTCGGCTGTCATGCAGACACAAAAGAGACCAGAACAGTTATAAAGAAATGATTAATGTGTACACTGCAGTTGAGGTTTAGGTTCCTGAGATGAATTGGAAATAAATCCTGAACTCTATATCACCGGTTTCAACAAACGTCGTGCATCATCGGTTATCTGATCGCCGGTGCAGACGAGGCCGATCTAATGATAAAACGGAGAGCAGGATGGATCTTGCTTAAATATGTGTTAAAAGACTCATTGTTGGCTTCGACGCTAATTTCTGGCTGGAGCACACCGCCGGGCCGCCCTGGTGTAACGGGTCATGGGAGCAGATAGGGAAGCCGTGGCAGGCCTCCAGTAATAACACAGGGAGTGAGCCAGACTACCAACCATAAATCTACTGCTACCACCAATTTCCAACTACTGCAGGTGACGGGCGAGTATGTGTGTTTGTGTGTGTCTCTCTCTCTCTGTGTGTGTGTTCTTAAAAACTCCAAAGGGTAGAACGCAACCCCACTTCACAGCAACATGGATATTACACCCCTGAACATCTTGGCATGGGCCTGGTCCTGTTTATGGAGAAACACGGCTAAGAGTATAATTAGCATTGCAGTGATCCTGACGGGTGTCTGACTTATAGGCTGCCATATCAAAGAAGGTGGTACTTTGTGCTTGTGACTCAATGGGGATGAAGTGACTGTGGCCTCTGTGTGCCGGTGGTGTTTTGCACCTGACTGGAAAACACTGCAGGTGGATTACAATGGAACAGTAGCTAAACTACATTGTTATGCTGTAAATAGTAGCATCGTAGGTTTGATGGTGTAAATCCTGCTGATTAATCCGCATTAGGAGCACCACATTCAAGGTATCCACACGAACCCTTGTCATTCAAATGTTAGACTACCGCAAGTGAAAGTAAATCAGTGACACATATAAAGGACTCTGTGATGTGAGTGTTTTGTTCGTGAGATAATGCAATGTGCATCTTACACACAAAACCCCTAGTTTAGGTTTAACCAGAGCTTTTGGAGCAGCTGCCCTTTCTTATGCGCGAGTCTTTTGTATCAATATTATGAAAGCTGAAAGCTTTTGTCAGACGGAGACAAGCCTTCCCCTTCACGCCCTTTTCTCTTTATTCTGGGCAGATTATCGCCGCCAGTGACACATGATACGACTAATTTACTGTAAATTAAACCTCATGTGTCTCAGCTTTTTCTGAGAGGAAAAAAAGGAGGTTTTACAAGAATAAAAATGCCCACGTGGGAATGTTCTAAAATACGCACAGGTGAAAACTTTACAGGCCACATTTGTCAATCCCAGGAGATTATTGGGAGCAGGTTTTCCGTCAACACCTCGGGCCCGTCTCCCCACTCCACACTTCCAGGCCGATGAGAGTGGAATCTGTAACGACTGTGGGCTTTAGCGTCGTTAACATTTCCCTGACACGTCGGCCCGGCCTCTCTTGGAGACTGCCCTGCATTTTCTCCGCTGCGCTGGAGTTGTTGTAGCAACTAGTGGCCCAGGAGTGAATGAAGCAGATGTGCGAGTCATCTATCACCTGACAGCTCCCACTCCCCCGACTGAGCAAGTCATCTCCGTGACAGTCTGCCCGGCCATTCTCATCAATTACTCCGGTACCCTACCATTAGGGCACAAACACTTTTCTCCTCCTCTGACACATTCAACTGCTTCCCAGTCTGCAAGATGGGCCCTCAATTAAGCCTGAATAACTTTCCCCTCTCAAAGGATGTCTCTCTTTCTACAGCCCAGTGCTGCACACATTGTACTTGTACAATAAGCTCTTTGAGGGCTGATTTATCTCCATGGCGACCATATGATATTTGAGAATATTTATCCCTATTTTATGACTTTACGATTGCCTGATGATGATGCAAACCACAATGTGGCAACCATTATTAAAGATTTACATTTATTGTTCATGTTCAACAGTTAATTGATTCCTATATAATGAGCAATTAAGGTAATTTATAGCGATACACCGATACGGGATCAGATATCGGGCCGATACTGACTGAAATAGCTGGATCAGGTATCGGTGTCACTGGAGCCGATCTATTCGATTCAATTCTATGTTTATACATTATATACTGGAATTTTAATTCCTGTTAATTTTGAAGATTTCTTTACCAAGTTGCTGGTGTATGATTTTTTATTGTAATAATAAATATAAATTCATTAAATTTATATTTGTATTTATTTGCTACATTTTGTATTACAAAGTTAGGAAAGCAATGTTTAAGTCAAGCCTGATGTTGCCTTACACATAAAGAATGATCCCAGTCACTTATTAATTAAACACTGGTATTGGATCTGATCAGCCGATACCGAAAAGCCCAGGTATCGTATCGGTATCAGGACTGAAAAAGTCGGCTTGGTGCATCCCTAGTAATTTATGTCATAAAAATTCAACAACTCCACCGTTATGCCGGTTTATGGCCAGAAAATGTTATGGTCCATATTCCTTTTCTTCTTCTTTTTTACTGTTATCTAGCCATTTACAGCCCAATACAACTGTTCAAGTATCCTTGCAAAACTACACGTTCTCCATAGGTCTTTTTCTTTATGGCATTCCCATTTTTTTCTTTTGTCATGATCAAATTGAGACTTGATGTAGGAGGAAGCAATAATGGAAATCATATCTCATTAGTGTTATTCTGTTCCTGTATTCCATCAGTAGTAGTCATGAAACGCAGTAAACACATTTGTTTGAACACAGACACAAATAAACAGTTCCTATCACTTACAATATACAACTATGGCAGTGACAGCAGGGGCCAACTTACACATATATCAGCTTTTTTTCCACAGGGATTTAAAAACAGGTGTCCGAGCTTGACATTGAATATGCAAAAAAGATATAAATAAGACATTCATATAAAAATAGGCTTTTACAAAATATACTCTATGAACCAATATTTACCAAAAGTGGAAAATGTGCCTGTTTTTTTGATCAGTGAACGAGTCCTGTTGAACTAAATCAGCTTGAAGTAAGCAATGCCATTGAAGGCAGTCAGTAGAGCGTACAGCCTTCGACCTCAACATCTCTAGACTAGCAGCAAACAGAGGGAAGGCGAACTCATGAGAGGGTCAGGAGGTCAATGTGAGTAGCCTACAGCAGTTTCATCTGGAACAACGTTATTCTAAAAACACATTATTATTCCAGGCGGATTCAAATCCAGTGTGTTAACAAGTGTGTGGATTGATTCAATAAACTAAACCCCAACATTTAGTTATTTTTGATCCATAACGGAAAAAATCAGTAGTTTTCTTTCTTATAGAATAAATTAATATTAATTATTTTCATTCTCTAAATACAGCATGTTAAATATTCCAAATGGCTGTGTCATTTCATCTGCGTACAGAGTGAGAACTACAGCAGTGTGTCCTGCCCAGCAATCACATCCACCATAATTCATTTGCATTGGCAAAGTCCATTTCCTAAATGTCCGTATAGCTTAAAAGTCTTGAAATTTTTTGCATCACTGGCTCACGCCGTGGGTCCCCGGTCCCACTTGCCAGGGTACAGTTTTTCCCTTAGTCACACTTTTTTTCGACATTGCACCCCGACAAACACACCAGTCCAAGAAGAGGGGGTGAAGAGCTTTGTGTGCAAAAGAACCATGACGCCCCGTCTTCAGCTTACTGTACGCGCAGTACAGTAGTTCCTCATTATGTATGAAAAGACTGCAATAACAGCCTTATTTGTGAGGTTTAACAGTTCCAGTTTGTCCATGAAAACACAAAGACATGAACCAACACGCTCTCACACACACACCATCCAATAAATATTCTCATTTGCATGTGTACACCTCTGTCCTCTCGCTGCAGGTGTTGCATTTCACGTAGCAGCACCACAGGAACTTGCAGTTGCACTGCCAGACGCGGGAGTACTGGTGTGTGTTGTATCCCCGGCCGCAGCACATCAGGTCGCAGCCGCTGATGTGCTGCATCATAGTCTTGTTGCACACTCGGCCCTGTGTGCCCAAGCTCCCCGTCACGAGGTCCGCCTCGCAGTAGTTGGGCGACTTGTCTATGTACACCAGGTCTGTATCCATGGGCTTCCGGTAAGAGTAAGGCTTCTTGATCTTGAGGAATTTCGGGCGCTTGTTGCGGCTGGCTTTGATTGGCTCCACATGCACGGCGTGGGCATACTTCTCCTTGAGAATGTAGCCGAGCTCGCGGAACTTGGGAAGTGTAGTCCAGCAGGTTTTGGTGGTGCAGGAGCCCGAGACGCCATGACACTTGCATTCCAGTCGCATGCTCTTCTCCAGGACCTAGACGCACAAAAACAAGTTAGTAAAGTAGTAACTGTGAAAACACTCCAGTGATGAGTGACAAATACACTCTGATGATAGGTTAATAACAGCCATGCTAGATTATTAAAAACCAATTACCGTGCAGTTTACGACAATAATGATTTTACCTGCTCAAGAAATGTGATTGTGTTATTATTTTTCAGAAATTAATTGGTTAAATTACAATTCAAGCCACATATTCTAAACCCCTGGTGTATTACAAACTGTCTCAATTCACATTTCAGCTCTTGCACTTCAAGGCAAATTACAAACGTGCAACCTAATAACAATGTGACTGACAAATACACCATAGTTGGGGATTAAATACAGCCCTGCCGCATAGCTGTGTGATACCATATACACAGAAGCCAAAATAATGTATCAGATTTCAGGCTCTGTGTGTGTAGTCACCACACACAACGTACAAATGTCAAGAGTGACTGTACAAGGCGCCAAGTGACTGGGATTACTGCTAAAGCCTGAACTGATGACAATGAGAAGTGCCATTGACAGAAACTGGAATTTTCTTTAGCAGCAAGGTCAATTGCCATTTCCTTTTGCTAAAACGCTGGGGGTTTGGTATGCGATGTGGTCTCCTAAAGCCATTGACGAGATATTTATGCCTCCGTGTTCTTGGCAAGTAAACTGTAACGATAAAACCCAAATACAGACGTGTGAACAGGAACCAAAAAAACAACTTTTCCCCAAGCAAACCACTTCATAAAACCCTTGGCTTCAACTCGCTAATCCATCAGTTGTTCTGTGACCAACACTTGTGACAGCCTTTGTGTGGACGTCTTCGACCGGGGAGCTGTGAACGGCGCTCCCGCTCAGTGTCACCGCTTTTGATTAGCATAAATAAAAGGAACAGAGGGGCCATTTATTAGCAGAAAGAAGAGAAACGGAGTAGCAAAAGTTGGAATCTACGAGTACAGTCTTTTTCCCTGGGAGGCAATTTAGCTGTCCAGATAAGCCAATTTGAATTCATGGTCCTGAGACGCACGTAGAAAATGATCTACCGGGTACGATTGTGTGCTAGGAGGCTTTTCAGCCCAGTGTGGGGATGGACGTGTTGGTTGTGTGAATCAGGCTGTTTGGCACAGTGAAGCAGAGAGAGAGAGGATATGAGTTAACTTTATCCTTCACTAACTCCAACCTCACTTTAGCCGTTTGGCACATTATTCCACTCAATCTCTAACCTCTAGACTTACTGGAGTCTCTTTGTCAGTCTGCAGTGTTCTGCAGCCATGCATGCAGAGAAGCCATCAACACATTGTGAAAACCATCCTTTCCTTATTGTATTATTGTTGTCTCCCATTCTGTTTTCATGCAGTAACGCCCTTTGTGACTTTTGCAGCAGGGTCTGGCAGTAAGCATGGTATATTGAAACAGATATTTACTTGATGAAGATCCAATTTACTGAATTATAACCTTTGATTAGAGTTGGTATGCAGGTGGAGTGCATATAACTACACTATACAGCAACAGAGACACATAGCCTACTACTCAGTAATGACGAAACCTGGTAACCAAACAGTCAACAACCCTGTGGTGCCTTTACAAGCACATTGCACCTGATGTGGGTTTATGATATTAGAGAAATTGTGGGTGGGGATTGTCATAAAGGTAACTGTACACTGTCCCAGTGGTGCAAATCCCATGGAGGAGGTGGGGGCTAATGCCTTTTTGTACAGTGTCAATCTGGTTTCAGTGCAGAGATCTGGGTTGTAATCAAACCCTGCCACTTAGACAGCTCTTCCCTTAAAAGCAGCCTTTTATTCCGCTGCTTGTTCAGTCTTGGCCCCCGCTGCCCACATCTTTGGCGAAGTTCAGCCACACCACATCACGCCAGAGACTTTTAGTAGTGACTTAGACTAGTTAACCACCGGTTCGCCATCACATTTAATCGTCACTTATATTAATTGTGCCTTGAAAGAATTCAAATTTGGAGATGGGTACAAATTGTGCTGAGTAAAGAGACATAACTCTAATCACTTACCTTGCGTCCCACCTCATTATTATGGAGGTTCATGAGTGTCCTTGCATTCTGCTTAACTTCCCGAGCGTCGATAAATACTTTGGAGAAGCCCAGGCCGTAGCTGATGTCTGCCGAGCAGCCTCCCCACTTCCAGCCCTGGTCTTTGCTGTAGAAACCCTGCTTCTCCTTGTCGCAGCTACAGTCACTCAGGTTGCCCTGCGTACAGGCGGCTGTGATGGCATGGGCCACCCCCGCTGCAATGATGGCGTAGGTGAACGCAGCCTCTTTACTGCCTGGTGGAGCAGAAAAAAAGGGGGATGAATAAAATGTTGCAGGTACACATTGACATTTTTTTTAAATAAAAGAATGTCATGGTGTTTCTCCTCCTAAAAACGAGATTAATTATTAATAGTATGTGTGCTTACATCACAGTCTTGGTGACATATCACTCAAGGGCTGCAGTGTTTTGAAACCTGACCTGGAAACTGTCCTGCCTGTGAACCAAAATGGCCGCTGGTGGTATAGTCAACAAAGCGGTATGAATAAGAGGGCTGTCGGCGAAGGAAGGGCTATTGATCCGCTCAGAAAACTGTCACATTCTGTGTAAACTCATAAGGCACTGACATCCGAATCTTCATCCTGCTGTTATCTCCACCAAGTCCAGCTAATAAATCATTTACACGTACACGGAAATATCGACAAATAAGTGAAGGTTAATCTGACAGGAGTCATACAGACAGATCCTGAAGCAAAGCTCTCCATAAGCAGAGAAAGAAACATTTATTCTTATTATATAATGCTAACAAAGCAATACTTTTCCCTCCTAATACAATGTGAAAACAGCCCATGATGTAATATTCAAAATCCATTAACAACAAGTAGCATGATTTCTGTGATTTATCATCATGCAAACAGGAAACTGCTGGTTATAACACCCAGCATATCTATGTGTAAACAAACTCCTGTTGTCTCTGTTCAAAACAAACATCTTTGTGCTTCCTCCTGCCGCCCGGTTCACTACGTAAAGCTGCCATGTTTTTGATAAACATCTTTGATGTGTGCCCTTGCTATTGAAAAAAAAAAAAACTCATATTGAGGCATCAATTATGTGGACGTTTTTATAGAGTCGATGGGCTCCGAGCCAAAAAAGAAGGTGTGTCAGTCAGCTCTGACTGCACCGTTGTTAATTTTTCCCCTGCAGTTCTGAGTGCATGAGTTCACCGCAAGAGATGGTATGAATTCTTCCTAAGCTTGTAATGAGAGGTGGAAGATATTAAAAAGAGAGGTTGGACGAAAAAAAAAAAATCCAAACGCCTGTCGAAGTTGAACTAAAAGTGCCAGTTCGCTGCTCTTCTGCCATGTTTGTTCCTCTTTCATCTCTGCCCCTCTCAGTATCCGGCCTCTTTATATGGACCTCATCACACACAGCTTAGTGGTACTCCAGAGTTCAAGTGCAAACACAGTTGAGGCCTGAAATGGCTCAAAGCTGGATGCACCTTGCATCACCCATAAGGATTATGTCAGCTCACGGGTCAGTCCTCCTTCGCTTTAAGAACAATACCGCGAGCCGCACAGCTCCACTCGGCCTGGGCATCAACAATGGCATTCGTTTGCAGCCATTGGCCTTCTACGCTAATCTGATCAGTGAAACCAATCTATTTGGTATGGCTGTCCAATACTCCTGTCTTGGAAACACAAACCAAGACTCTTGATGAGCTACAACCACTCATTCTTAAAAGAACAGACTGTCAAACGCCACTGTTTTCATTTCAACAGCATGAAGAGATAATCCTTTCTTTCCAACAGCAGCAGCAGCAGCGGGCAAGATGGCCTCAAACAGCTGGTCCAAGCTACTGGCCATTGTGTAAAAGAGTATTTGTATTCTTTGTTTAACATCAATAGAACTCAAATATATTACATTTTTTAAAGGTTTTTATCTAAATGGTTTTAAAAAAAAGCATCCTCTGTTCTCAAATCTTACACAGACTGCAGCCATAAAGGCATCATTCGACAAAATGTCATCATACTTCATTAAACCTTGTTAGGTCTTCCTGGTATTGATATCCTCAACATCTAACAGTCTTTAATCCACATTATCACTTCACCAAAGGAGCCACAAAACTCCAGCCACAATTTCAACATCCATCCATCCACTCTTTAGAGCCGACTTCTTTCTGTCTCCGCAGTAGGAACATTGATTTGAACTAATTTGTTTCTCTAATTTAGTACTTTCAGGCCTTGCTCTCCTTCTTGGCTTTGCCCCCGCTGTAACTTATACCCGTGGTAAGATCTACATCCCTTACAGTGAGAGCCACAGCACCCATCACTAGACAGGATAAAGACCAGTGAAAATGTGTCTCCAGAGACTCTGCCGGGCTGAAAAGAAAGGCTGCCAACATTCACAGGAGCTTTGTTACAGTGCTGGCTTCAGATACCCCTTTATAGAAAAGCCCTGCTCAATGAAAGGTTTGGAGCAAAACTAGGCCTGCTGTAAATGACACTGACTCCTTATGGGATGCTCCTTGTTCTACGGATGCAGGGCAGATGAGCACTTATGTGCAGAAGACGTTGGTGCAGGTTTTGACTGGAGATCAAGAGCACCAGCTATTAGATTATATATTTGTGAGACATATGGAAAAGCATGTCAGAGTCATTTATTTTTTATTTTTCCAAGGTATCAGGTCATAATTGAACTCCTTGATATAGGCATAAATCTTGAAATTCTCTTTGGCACTGTTATTTTTGTAAATATTAACATTTTTTTGAGGCAAATCACAAAAGAGCCAGAGATAAGTTTTGCATGGAATTGAGCTCAGAATGAAGGTTTGATGCTTGGAGAACAACTATTATACTATTATACAGCCTGGCTCAGTAGTATATCTGTAAAACTTAAAACTAAACTTCATAGCCAAATCAAAATCTGCGCGAAGTTCATTGGCTAACCTGTGACAGCCTCCTTTCAAGCAGCTCACAACAAGAGTATGCTCAGACTGGCCAACCAACAGCATCTCTTCTGATTCCCTTACATGTTTTAAATGGGGAATATCAACTTCTGCAACTCCAAGAGGCGATTCAGAGTCCCTACATTTAACCTGCATCAGGCTAAAGAACGCTTTTGTCCATCAGTCCATCTTGTTGCTAAATAATAATTAATGTGCTGCTAAAGACATGTAAATCCAGAGGACAGAAGGTAATTTTGTAATGGGTTATGTATGAATAATTGTGATGTGTTTTGTGTTTTTTTGTCTGATGGGTCTTACTTGTCTGTCTGTCTATGGTAACAGTATGTCTATTGTATGTGTGCTATTTCTCAAACTGAGCTGCCTATGGATGCAAAATGAATTTCAGTGCAAACTGACAATAAAGTTGTATCGTATCTTATGTTTTCGTACGGTATCGTATGGTATCATATGGTATGGTATCGTATGGTATCGTATGGTATCATATGGTATCGTATCGTATGGTATGGTATCGTATCGTAAAATGTAAAATTTGAGAAAACAATGTTCCCTTTCATATTCATCCTGTTTTGTATGTTTCCAATATATCTGTTTTTCTGTGAAGAAATTACATCTTTTTTTTACATATTAATCCACTTTTACAGCTGGAACCAAACATTTTTTTAGTAGCACTAAATGAATGCAGAGCTGTGGATTGTTTTATGGATGTTTTAGGTTGTTTTATCATTTTATTCTCAGGTATTGTCTTATTTATTGTAGTATTTATCAACTATACTATTTATAGATTTTAAGGGCTGAGAGAGAGCCAGGGTAAAATGCATTTCATTGCATTTCACTGTACACTGTACTTTTAAATGCATATGACAAATAAACTTGAAACTGAAACTTGAAACTTTTTAAAACTTTTGTAAACAAACGTTAACAGACAGCAACATACCCACTTTCAACTCTTTTCCGAAGACTGTCCTCTCTCCGAGTGCAGAGCAGTTCCAGCGACCGTTTTTGAACTGAAACTGACACTCGTTGATGCCCATTTGGGCTCCCTCTCCGATGACGATGATGGCATCGGGTCGACTCTGGCAGATGATCCGCTGTCTGGGGGCCAAACCGGGGATCTTGTTACAGATGATGCTCGCACCGAGGGCCACCACCGACGAGAAGCCACTGTGGATGCAACATGGATACATGACTGAGAACAACTTTTACCATTCTTATCATTTTGGTTGTTAGTTTGAGTTTATATATATATATATATATTTTACCCATAAGTGTTTACATAACCTTTTAAAATATGCATTTCAACTTTTTGGTTTATTATATAGTACCCTAACTGATGATCGTAATCCAAATATTAATATATATAAATATATCCATGTGTAAAATAGACTGAGAAAAACTTTTCCCATTCCTATAATTTTTTGTTGTTAGTTTGAGTTTACATATTTTTTTTACCTATAAGTGTTAACATAACTTTTTAAAATATGCATTTACACTGTTTGGTTTATTATATAGTACCCTAACTGATGGCTGTAATCCAAATATTAATATGTGTAAAATAGACAGTTTCACTGGGATTATTGCATTTTAACAGTAGAAATTATTGTTCTATAACATGCCTGGGCTACAGTGCACCACTAGACTAATATGTAAATTAAAAAAACATTTAAGTTGTAGATAATTGTAATAATTATACCCCGTATGGTTACCAGCCTTTAAGTGTAATGTAATGTAATAAAGGAAATATCATTAATGGTAATAATGTGGAGTTGCCACGAGTCTAACTGAGATACATTTACGCTATTATATCCATGTGTAAAATAAACTGTTTTACTGGGATTATTGCATTTTAACAGTAGAAATTATCATCAAAATGTTCTATAACATGTCTGGGCTACAGTGCACCAAATGTGTAAATAAAAAAAAGCTACTACATTAAAGTTATAGATACTTTTAATGACTATACCCGTATGTTTACCAGCCTTTAAATGTATAATAAAAGAAATCTCATTAATGGTAATAATGACGAGTTGCCACACGAGACTAACTGAGACGCTGTTCTCCTTAATGTTTTATTTATCCTATATAGTTTGTAAAAATCACCTGCCTGCTTTTTGAGAAAATATGTGATACAACAGGCGCTTTTCAAGGACCAACAACGGATAAAAGTCTCCTTGTTGAATAACCTACAACACACTAATGTGAAGTCAAATAAGCGCAGCTCACCCAATTTTCAAATAAACAATTCCCAGACAAAGTAAAACTCGTAAAATCCAGCGTCTCGTTCTCCGACTCATTGTTTCATGCACCGATCTGTGGAGCTGATGAATAACTCTCTTCTCTTATTTTCCGGTCGATCACAGCCCAGGTAACTCCACAGGAACTCCCAAATGACGAGAAGCATTAAAAAAAAGATGACACGCTCGAGGAAAGAAAAAAAACAAAACTTTTTTTACAGATTGTTTGCTAAGGTATCATCCAAAAACTCCCTTTACGTGGCCTCTTTCCGCTGGGCCCTGTTGTCATTGCGAGGTGTCACACAGGTAACAGGTAAACCCTTGAGGTGAGCAAGTGCGATTATGCCTTTTCTTTTCTCACAGTTCCTCTGCTACCCGCAGGTCTGGCTATATATCTGGCTCATCTATCTGGGGCGTGTTCAACAGCAGACATGAGGAGGCCCTGCTCAACAATCCCGCCAGGGCTCAATCTCTACACACACACATAGACACACATAGACACACACACACACACACACACAGACACACACAGACACACACATAGACACACATACATAGACACACACACACAGACACACATACATAGACACACACACACGCACACACAGACACACACTATAGACACACACACACACACACACACACACATAGACACACACATAGACACACACACACACGCACACACATACATAGACACAATCACACACACATAGACACACATAGACACACACATAGACACACACACACACACACACACATACATACATAGACACACACACATAGACACACACACACACACACACACACACACACATATAGACACACAAACACATAGACACACACACACACACACACACACACACACACACACACGCACACACACATTGACACACACACACACATAGACACACACACACAGACACACACACAGACACACACACACAGACACACACACAGACACACACAGACACACACACATAGACACACAAACACGTAGACACTCACACTGCTCTGCTGTGAATTCACCTTGACTGATTGGCTTTTTATTTGGTTATTAAGTGGGTCATGGCTAAAGCCTAATGGGGCTCATTTTTACGCAGAAGTTACCAGTTTTCCTTCACTGAGTATTAATAATATTGTTAAACACTTAGAAGAAGCATCATTAAAATGCTGCAGATAAACAATATTAAAACAAAGACAAGTAAGAAGAACTTTTTTTTGACAAGTAGGCCTACATGAATTATTACCTAGAACATACACATTTATGTATATATACTGTATATTTGTTTTATGAACTTGTCCTACCATTTTACCACTTCTATTATTATTGATATGTTCTGTGATGTTCTGTTTTGTTCTGTTACCATATTTGTTTTTACTCTATCTGCTTTTATTGTTTGATATTCTGTTTTAACAGTTACCATATCTTTTACTTTATTTATCTGCTTTTATTTTCTTGTGAAGCACTTTGTAACATCTGTTTTGAGAAGTGCTATATAAATAAATGTATTATTATTATTATATAGAAATAGACTGAATGATACTCTCTCTACTCTGGTAACAGGTGGTTTAAATCACACATTTATGATATTTAATACAAACATATGTTTACTTTTGTTGTTTTTAATATTCAAATAAAAAAAAATCAAGTCAACTTGTCATTTGTATAACGCTTCTGGTGCGCTACCTGTAGTGCGTCTCTTGTCCTGAACCCTTTACAATAGCGACATCTGGTGGCGCACTGGTGACAATGCAGGCTAAAGAGCGACGCGAACCTCTTCCCTTTTGTCCCTGCATTCATTCCGTAGCTTGGATTTTGTCGCTTTGACGACCTGTAAGGAAATAGATAGATAGTTAGTGGTGAAGGGGGGCAAGATTATTGATGTCAGCATGGATATCGATCACCCACACTTGATCAGTGATTGCCTTATTCATATTTTTACATTCCTGAATGAGGGAGATTTAATCAGCTCCTCTGGTGTGTGTAAGGTAAGGAGTGTCCCAGTGTGCGGAAGTAGCTGTAATGTGCAATAATAGAGAGCCTGTTATGGTTCCAAAAAGTAACTTTTGTCTGATTACAATGATATATTATTTCTAGGACTGGAATGAAGCTGCAGGGACTCCTTGGCTATGGAGGTGAGCTTAGTCTATACTTTTATCTCTATCTCAAGAAATTAAAGTGGGTGTAGACAATATATGTTTTATTATAATATACCATAATAACCTTTCAGCATATTTTAATTCAAGTGTTCTGAGAGATATTAGACTTTGGCCAACCACAGGTCATTTCAGAGATATTGATATTGCAATATATTTCTATTAATTGTTTTTCATTTGTTTGTTTGTTTGTTTGTTTTATTGAAACAACAAACATTCATTACTTCTTTATTGTTTTCTTCCATTATATCTATATATTGTATTTTGCTTAATGAATTGTATATATGTATATATATGTTTTTGTTTTTATTTTGTACTTTTTTAAAATTTTTATTTATTATTGAATTGACGCTTTGGCAATATTGTTCACCTGACAGTCATGCCAATAAATGAATTGAATTGAATTGAAATGAGAGAGAGAGAGAGAGAGAGAGAGAGAGAGTTCCTATTGAGCGTTCCTATTGGCTCTACTCCAGGTGGTGGGCGGTACTTGGTATTTCTTCAACTGATCTTAACATGGCTGCCGGGTCACAAACTTTCTCATTTTACAGCTAAACAGTACACTAAAATATATTTCTGAAAAAATGTTATGCCAGAAATTGGCGTTACAGTAACAGAATATTGATTCATATTTGATCAGCGCTGCCTAGTTTGACCGTTGGATCAGAGTTATCAATTAGTGATTGACAGCTGCTCAGAGACGGCTGGCTCCAGCTCGGCTCTGATTGGTGGTTTTCCTCCGGTCTGTGAAATCCTGCTGATGCCATTATGAGCACTTTATGACACAAAAATATAAAATAACTTTTTTTTATATATCATATTTGCTCCATTTCTACCCACTGCTGCTTAAAAAATTGAATGTTTATGTTTATGATGCACCTGTGAATAATATTTCAAAACAACAACAACAACAAAACATTTCTCATTCTGTCCCCTCAGGAGGAAGTGTCTGCAGCGCTGGAGTTTTTGTAACCTCGCTGTCCTGGGGGGTGAAAGCGTGAATCACTCATGGAAGAGATACTTCCTGAGACGTTGCCACTTAGAGATGAAGATGAAGGAAGGCAGGTCAGGAGGTTACACCTGCAAAAGCCTCAGAGGACACACAGGTATGCTCTCTCTCTCTCTCTCTCTCTCTCTCTCTCTCTGGGATCTCCCTTGCATGCCTTCATGAAGTCTCTCATCTCATGTTTACATCTGACATGCTGTCCATCATCAGGCAGGGTGGTAGGGTTGGTGTACCTGCAGGGGAATTCAGCTCAGCGTCCTGACATCTGGAGCAGCAGTGCCACAGTGTGCAGCGCCTCCACTGATGGGACAGTACGAGCCTGGGACATCCTAAATGTCAGTACCAACACCTTCAGTATATCATCCTGCATTCTCAGTATAATCATGTTTAAAGTATTGAAGATATACAGTATCTACTTAATCCAAATGTATGTACAGTATATAAGTTTAGCTTTAATCTTTCATAAATAGAGTGTATGACTTTCAGACAGTATTTAAAGATAAAGCCTCAGAAAACATGTAAAACTCAACATTAAGTGTCACATGCTTTGAGTCCTTATCAGCCCATATCTAAAAAGTACATTCACACAATACATTTCCATGTAGGGTGTTTTCTTAAAACTTTAATGCCACAGAGGTGAAAATGACATGGTTTCAGTGGTGGAAGAAGTACTCAGATATCTTACTTAAATAAAAGTAGTAATACCACAGTGTAGAAATTCTCTGTTACAAGTAAAAGTCCAGCATTCAAAATCTTACTTGTGTAAAAGTACAAAAGTATTAGCGTCAAAATATACTTAAAGCACCAAAAGTAAAAGTGCTCTTTATTCAGAATGGCCCGTTCTAGAAAAATATACAGTATGTTATATTATTAGATTAGAATTATTGATGTAATAATGTGTTCATCACTTTAATGTTGCAGCTGTAATGGGGGGGGGGGGACATTTTAATTACTTTATATAATTAATCTATAATAACAAATCATAATTTATTAGTTGATTTATATTTTATTTTAATAATCTAAATCTGCAAAGTAACTAAATCTTTAGAATAAATGTAGTGGCGTAAAAAGTACAATATTTGCCTCTGAGATGTAATGGAGTAGAAGAATAAAGTGGCATAAAATGTACAGTATTTGAGTAAATGTACTTGATTACATTCCACCACTGCATTGTTTGAATGTGGGCTTCGCACTGCTTTGTTAGGTCTTTTATCTACACTAAGCTATAAGTGAAATGTACTGCAGTCGTGTGCCTCTGCAAGCCTGCAAAACGCAGGTTTTATTCCACCTAAACACTACTGAAACTGAATAAATGCCCTCACTGAGGCATTAACCTCATGTTGCACCTTTCTTTCTCTCAGGGTGAACTCCTGTGGTGCAGTCCTGTGCAGGGTCCTTTGACCGGGATTGTAAGTGATGAACAGCATCAAGTCGTGATCACGGCAGACTCCACAGGTCTCATCAAGACCTGGCAGAGTCAGACTGGCCAGGAGCTGGCCTCCTTTTCTTCTGCATCTCCACACTGTGCATTACTACAGTACAATATCAACAACAACTGGTTTCTGACTGTAAGTAACTTCAGAATTTCTGGGTTTGTAAATCTGAAAAGTATCTTACTTCTAGTAAAGCAACTTGTGCTTCTCATTATATTCTCTGCTAGGTTGGAACCAGTCAGGGATCTGTGTGCACACTAGCTGATTCAGCTCTGACTAAAACGTCCAGCATAATGGTGTGTGACTCCTTTAAAGTCAACACACTCCTATTTTCACCGGACAAGAAATGGATCACTGCTGGAACCAAGGACAGTGATGATTTAAGTCCGAAGGTATTTCTTGTTGTCTTTGACAGCCTGACTTCCTTGTGTGTTTTCTTTTACCACATTACCTCACTGCAAATGACGTAGTGGGAAAATAGGTGTTCATGGTTAAGAACAATGAAACATTACGTACACGATTGGCAGATTTTGGTTGTTTGGTTTGTTGGCAGGTGATTTACACGGAGAGTTTGACCTCACCGTCTGAGGACGAAGATCCTCTGTGCCAGTCGGTGCCAGTCACTGGGTGCCAGGCTGCTGTCTTCATACCCACCCAGCCTGCCAGACTGGCCATCATCCACCGCAGCGAGCGTCCAAACAACAAAGCCCTCACTGTCTTCGATGTCAGCATTAAAAAGACTAAGTACAAGTCAGATATCCAGGGTGAGGACTGAGAAATGTGCAGATTGACTTTGATATGCTTTAAATGTGCAACTGAACCTTTTATTAGCCATTAGAAAATAGCAGTCATTTGGTGAATCATTGTAGGAAAATCCACTATTGACTGCAGATGTTGTGAAGCTGCTAGTACAGATACTGCTACATTGGATCGTTGTGTATGCTTCTAGATATTTCTAACACATCTAAAGTTATTAGATTATTATTAATGTCATTCTGGGGAGTGTAGTTGAATACAAATTTAAATAAATGTAAGATAAATAGGTTGAATGAAAGTGGGTACCCAAAAAAGGTCATGACAATTTAATATCTCAGAATTAATCCTGAAATCTACAATTTAGAGGTTTAAAAATGGATTTTTTTTTAAGTATTGTTGTTGGTTTGTGCTGGTATGATTTTGAATCTCATCTTAGTCCAGCAGGTGGAGTCCTTCCCCTTGACATTGAACACCAGGTCCTCCTCAAACATCCTTCTAGAGGCCAAAGACAGCAACTGCTTAGTGTTGGCAGCCGGTCAGGAGCTATGGGTCTACTCTCTGAAAGGAGTCCTGCTGGCTAGCTTTAAAGATCATACTATGCCTATCTCTTCTATATCTGTGGTAGGTTGTTTTCTTATTTGGAATCCAAAGAAATATCCCATCAGCTGTTGAAATTATTTGTTTTATACAGCACAGCATGCCATCTGTGTGATAAAAGCCAAGTATAAGTGTCTTCACATTTACATTTACAGGATAGCTTTCGTGTAGTGACAGCATCTCAGGACCTCTCTTTACGAGTGTTGACATGGAGGAATGACAGAGACCGTGGGTTGACCCTGGAGAGCCAATACCACTTACTGGGAGGCTCTCACACAATGTCCAGGTACTGTATGATGCTGTATGCTTTAGTACTGGGGCCAGCTGCATTAAAGTAGACCTAGTCTTTGTCTTAAATATAACTTAATTCAGACTTGCTATGCGCATATTTACCTGTTGCATAAAGCTTCCCACTAATGTAAGACTGACTTCTGTCGCGCAATGCATTATGGGTGAAATAAGACACTTCACATAAGAGAAAAATGGCGAATGCAACAGCGACACCACACGATGGGAGAAAATAACAGAAAAGTTAAACAGCATAAATCCAACCGTCGTTAGAACCGTTAAAGATGTTCAGAAACAATTCAAGAATAAGGTACTAGAATGCAAAAAAAGTTATGGATAAAATAATGATAATAATAATGAAATAATTAGCTAAATTTGAGCTAAAAGTACATTAATGGGTAAACAGTTGAAATAGTGAGCTAAAAGTTAGCTAAACTTAATGGCTAAACAGTTGTAAAAGTTGGCTAAAAGTAACGTTAATGGCTAAACAGTTGTAAAAGTTAGCTAAAAGTAACGTTAATGGGTAAACAGTTGAAATAGTTAGCTAAAAGTAACGTTAATGGGTCAACGGTTGAAATAGTTAGTTAAAAGTAACGTTAATGGGTGAACAGTTGAAATAGTTAGCTAAAAGTAACGTTAATGGGTAAACAATTGAAATAGTTAGCTAAAAGTAACGTTAATGGGTCAACAGTTGAAATAGTAAGCTAAAAGTAACGTTAATGGGTCAACAGTTGAAATAGTAAGCTAAAAGTAACGTTAATGGGTAAACAGTTGAAATAGTTAGCTAAAAGTAACATTAATGGGTAAACAGTTGAAATAGTTAGCTAAAAGTAACGTTAATGGGTCAACAGTTGAAATAGTTAGCTAAAAGTAACGTTAATGGGTCAACAGTTGAAATAGTAAGCTAAAAGTAACGTTAATGGGTAAACAGTTGAAATAGTTAGCTAAAAGTAACGTTAATGGGTAAACGGTTGAAATAGTTAGCTAAAAGTAACGTTAATGGGTCAACGGTTGAAATAGTAAGCTAAAAGTAACGTTAATGGGTCAACGGTTGAAATAGTTAGCTAAAAGTAACGTTAATGGGTCAACGGTTGAAATAGTTAGCTAAAAGTAACGTTAATGGGTAAACGGTTGAAATAGTTAGCTAAAAGTAACGTTAATGGGTAAACGGTTGAAATAGTTAGCTAAAAGTAACGTTAATGGGTAAACAGTTGAAATAGTTAGCTAAAAGTAACGTTAATGGGTAAACAGTTGAAATAGTTAGCTAAAAGTTAGCTAAACGTAATGGGTAAACAGTTGATATATTTCACATTAGCTAAAAGTAACGTTAATGGGTCAACAGTTGAAATAGTTAGCTAAAAGTTAGCTAAACGTAATGGGTAAACAGTTGATATATTTCACATTAGCTAAAAGTAATGGTAAACAGTTGAAACAGTTAACTAAATGTAATTGGTTAACAGTTGATATATTTAATGTTAGCTAAAAGTTAACTTCAGCTAAAAGTAATGGATAAACGGTTAATAGTTAGCTAAAAGTAATGGATAAACAGTTGAAATAGTTACATAATAGTAATGGATAAACAGTTGACACAGCTAGCTAACTGACCTTCTAACTTCTTCTAATTGATGCCATGGCAGCAAAGCTCTCACCTCCGGCTTATCGTTAGCCAGGGGGAGAGGTGGCTAACTATTCTACCTCAAATTAAGTCAGTCTTAATATTAATGCAACAGACAGACTTAATTAAACTAGTCTAACCTGACATCTTGAGACCAGTCTAAGGCCATGACTAGTTTATCCGACTGGCCCCTGTTCTGCTGTATCAGCAACAGCCAAGTTAATGCAACAGCCCAAATACTGGTATTTTCTCTGTATCTTCATGTTGCCTTGTCAGTCATTTCCTAATCTTGTTACTTTATGCTTTGTGCCCTGTTTCCTAGAGGGTTCACTCATGTCACCTGTGACTACTCCAGCATCGTGGCCTCAGCAGAAGGGAAGGATGGGAAAGACGTCTTAAAAGCGTATTCTTTCACCTCCTGAGTGGCGCTGCTCCACAAAAAGGTGCCTACAAGCAATTTGCACAACCAACTGGAAGGAGGAACATTTGCTTTTATTATGAACTGTACATCATACTATATGCAGACATGAGGATGTTCTTTGACAAGTATATGTTTTACAGAAAACTGAATGTAACACTAACACTGTTGAACATGACCAGACTTAAGGCATAATGTTTGCAAAATATATTTTGGTTCACCTGTTCTTCAATATGATTTCTCCACTCTACTGAGGTAAGAAAATAAATGTAAATAAATATAAATACTAAGGCGTGTTAGTTATGTATTAATGACATTAATCTACATACCATAAATGTTTATATTTAGCCCAAATTGAAAAACATTATTACATATTAAATAACTTTGTCACAAGGCACAAAAGCATCCTTTCCTCTCTCATGCCTCCACATGGAGGTACAGGCAGTATACATGACTGGTAATACCTATGTTTGAGGGCAGGAAGATGATGGCGTCTCATCTGCTTCGATGGCCATATATCTCATGTCCTCAAGTACACACCGTAGGGCTGTAGTCATGGACTCGTACACTTTGCTTCTATCCTCTGAGTTATTTTCCATCTGTTCAAAAGCAAACAAGTTGTTGAAACAAAACCAATGACAAGGAAATAATTCCAAATAATTGGGTGTATTGATTGTCTTACCCAGGTGAAAGCCCTAATTGTACGATTCAGAAACGCATTTTCAACCTCTTCTGGTATCGCCAGCATGTGAGCCATACAATCTAGTATGCACGTTAATGTTTGTTTAGGGGCCTGGAAGAGATTAAGATGAGGGTTAAACATAAAAATAAAAAATATGTGTAAATTTGGGAGCTTCATGGTCCAGGCAATTCATTGTAGTATATCTGTTGTTTCAAATGTGAATCAGCACAGAGTACACACTGACCTGGTCAAGTGTGTTGAGGACAGTTTGAGCGTCACTGTTGTAGGGGTTCAGGGCTTTGGCTTCCTCGATGGAGATGACGGGCTCTTTGAGCTGCTCCAGCCATGCCCACATGAGCCCAGTGAGGATGAAGGGATCGCGCTCCATACACAGCCTTTCCCAGCCACCGCCTTGGTTCAGTTCTGCCTGCACACATTTGGGGCAGTTGTTTTAGACCCTGTCTGCCTGTGGGTAACTGAGGTCACAGCAGCTACATGTAGAATTTGCATATCATTATAGCATCTTTGAAATTATTCTAGACATGGGGAGGTATTTTTTGATATGTCCTTCAGGAGTCACCAAAGTTAGAGTACTGATATTTGTATGTCATGAACCAATCACTGTATGGATCAATTTGTGTGGGTTGTTACTTTTAATTAGGGAAGGTCACTTTGTTGTTTATTCATTCAGAGAAAAAAATCAAATTGCCAATTTCATGTCTGCTCATTTTGGACAAGTGTGCTTGCAACAATGCAATGCAATAATTGTGGTGGCTGTGAATTGTAGTCTGTTTTGACATAACTAGCATTTTACCAAAACTTCAGTCTTTGTGATGGACAAATTCAGGTATTTACATCATTTTTTGATGCATTTCAACATGCATGCCCTCCATATCTACAATCATTTGTATGGGTCAGTTACCTGCCAGGCCAAGACTTTGCTCTTGTGCTCATCTTCCCCAACAAGAAAAAGGTCCACTGCCAGGGACTGGGCCACTAGCAACCTCCTGGCTTCCAGGGACAGCTCTGTCTGCAGGGTGATGAAGGGCACCTCTGAGTGCTCCTCATCTGTACTTTGAGGCTTCATCACATTCTTTACTGACTCTTCCCGCTGCTCTGTCTTCCACCTTGACAACATGCTGCCGTATTTGGAAGAGTCACTGTTTCCCACAGACTCACTACGTTGGAATGTTCTCTGCATCACTTTCCTCATCAGAATGGATCCACCTTTTTGGTTTTCTACATCCTTGATCTGCCAGAGTGAGCCTGTCGGGCTGCGTGGAACAGCAGACTTGTTGCAATTCCAGCCTTGATGCTGGGTTGCATGGTGAGTGTCCTCGGATGGGGACACGTCAACATTACTCTGTGACATGGAGCCCAGAGGTTGTGTGAGGAGGTTGAGCTGTGAGCCCAGTCGCCTCAAGTCGGACTCACTGTAGCTCAGACTTTTGCGATGGTAGAAGATGGCTGGCTCGTGGAAATGTCTGGGTAATGTGGGCACCCCTGGCAAGCGGGGCTCCTTTGTAAATAACTCAGGGCCCATCTTCTCAATGACGCTGAGAGTCATCTCTATGTCGTGAATATCGGGAGCCTCCAGAATGTCTTCCTCAATCACTTGTCGATTCTCTGCTATGTCAAATAGCAGCCGAGACACTAGCTGGACGATCTTTGGTAGGTACATCAGCTCCTTCCGCTCATAGCCATGCAGTATGTGTCTCTGGCGGTTCAGGTACTGGGACAGGGTGACTTGGTTGAATCGAGGCTCAGCGCAGGAAAACACACTCCTCAAAGGGGCGAGGAACTGGACAAAATCTCTCACACAACGCAGCTGACCTCGGGTCTGGATGGAATTGGGGCGTTTAGCACGTACATATAGAATAGACTGGTTAGCAGTCATCCTGGTAGCAAAGGCCAAGAAACATGCTAAAAGCACACCTGCAGGGTAGAAATGGGAAAGCATTCATCGTATGTCACATTGTACAGATGAAAGATCAAACTGTCCCGAACGCTTCACGCAACATTCCTCACAAATCTACCTGTTCTGCCGAGACCAGCGTGACAGTGAACTGCTATCTTTCCCTCCTGCAGAGCGAAGGCCATGACCTTCACCATGTCCAGCACAGTGGTGAGGTTTGCCACTCCGTAGTCACTCCAGCCAAAATTGTAGTAATAAACTGAAATGGTAAAGCTTATTCAGTAAAAACCTGAGCATTAATACAGATATATTAAGAATGATTGCATAAAGCATTTACTGTTGTTTTCCATGAAGACCTCTGGGCGGTATGAGAAGCCGCTCTCTGGCTCCAGAGGGTTTCCGCAGCTGGCGTGTTCACCAGGTATCTGTAGGTTGATCACTGTTTTAATACCATTCCTTGACACAGACACACACGCACAAACAGGAGACATGAAGAATTCATTATTCTCATCTCCTCAGGTGCTGCGTGTTTGTGGTCCTTGAAACAAAAGTTGTCTATACCTTTTGAATTGATCAATGATGTTATACTTCTCAATGATTTCTGTTGAGGGTCGGGACATAGCGAGGAGATGATCAGAAACCCTAAAACAATAGAAAAAACAAAGTTAGAGGGGTATATACTGTAGATACTTATAGATATATATGGATTTTGTTGTACAATCACAACTAAAGTAGATGTGTACCAGGATGAGTAGAGGCCTTTTATAGCCTGTAGGTTATCACTCCAGTAATTTGGGTTGTCATACTTGCAGGCTTGACCTCCACATCCGATTGAGCATTGCATATGTCCAGGAATGACGTAACGTATAGCTTCTCCTACTATTGTGTACCTCGCCCTGGGGGCTCTGACTGGATTTATTATTATAGGGGGAGAGAAAAAAGGAAAAATAGGATATTACACACACTTTTAATCTAAAATTGTGAGCAAAATTGACTCTCAAAATATAACTGGAAGCTATTAGATGAGTGGTTTCTCAGCGGAGTAAACACATAAAATCATATGAGAAGTTTTTATATCCTTAGCAACCAGTGCAGCATTGAGACTCCACCAAATGTAGGTCGTTCTGTAACACCTAAATGATTAAGATCACCAGTGCTCCCTTACAGAGGTGTCTAATCCTTAGCTGGCATTGCAAATCTGTCATCAGGGCATTACAACAAAAATAGCCACTCTTCTGGCACATGTGAAATGCATTTTTAATGTAGCATTTTGGTGAAATAAAATTGACCTTTAGATACATTTAACAGATGACCAACTACCATCCTTACTTACTGTATTCCATCAGAGCTCCAGCGCTTGTCTTTGCATGGATAGCCATATGAACAGTCACATAGGCTCACATCCACAGTCATAGCAGAGCCTGGACACACATAAATCTACTTTGTTACACTAAATGATACACTTCATCATATGCATTCTATAAACAAGTTGTGCTTTAGAGCCTTACCTTAAGCCTGAAATACTGTCATATATGCAGTTTCCTAACAGAGTCTGGAAAAGGCATCTCATACATAACCAGAGCTCTGGATTTTATTATTTTTGGACTGAAAAAGCCTCAGTAATCAATATGTTTTTATACATGACACGACAAATTAGAGAGAATCACTTACAAATACACATTTTTCTCAAAGATGAACATCATAAATCATATTCAGTCAAATGCTGAGCTGACATAATCTGTTTTAAAGGATTGGCAAGCTGCTATTATTAGTTTTTAGTTTGACCTCAGTAGCTCATCACAGTACAACATTCATTATCACTCTTCAAGACCAGTGTGCACAATAATCAACTTTGAATTAGCTTACAAGGAAACACCAATGTAATAATAAATATGAAATAGAATAAAATACATTTAATTTGAAAAAATATATTTACCTGATGTAAGTGAGACGAGATGCTTGTAACCACCATCTACGAACATAAATGGTTCACAGCTCTGACGTTGTCTTTCCCTCTCTGGCTCTGTGGAAAAGTCAATCCCGTGGCCTCACTTGATTTGATTCGTCTCAGATTATCCCTGTGTCGCCGGGTGGGGCAACTCAAGAAACCCACAGGATCCTGTGCACTCCTTTCTGGAAAGCCATCTATGTCACCAGGATGACTGATCAAGCATGTGAATAAATTAACCTCAAGAATGTGTTGAAAAGCAGCAGAGATGGTGTCCTTCGTAATTATCCCCATGAACAGGTCTGCAGCTCTGGGGGGGTGTACGGCTATTCCTGACTCCTCCTGGATTAGACTACTAATCTTATTAGTGTACAGGTATAAAATAGTGCACCCACTCCTCAACAAAAACTCATACTATAGCCACATCACTGCTACACTAATGGCACATATTGTCATTAGTTAAGACGTGTCCAACTGTTCACCTGAACAGATTCTCAACATGTCTATATGAATTTGATCAATGATATGCCTTTCTATTGTTATGAATAAATACAAGTAGATTTGAGATTTTTATCATAAGAGAGTTCAGAGCATTTCTGAAATGAACACACTTAAACTCTCCTACCCCACTTCTACAAATAGCAAGTAGATAAAATCTGATTGGCTTACCTTGCATCTCACTAAAGCTGGTTAGGTTTAGGTAAGTGGGGAGAGATCAGATGTACATCATTTGGAGAGACTTCAAAGCCAATAATCCCAATGCAATCCTAAAATGCTGCTGTCTGCATTATAGTAGAAACTGACAGAAGCCCTTCATGGATTTATCTCTATCTATACCAAAAATTCAAAATGTGCTGATTGTGTGAGCAGAACAATCTATTCCTATACCTTTTTCAATACATGTTTTCTCATATCAGAGATTTCAGTTTGTATCAATGCCGCCTAAAGTTGTGGATTCTTCATGTTTATCCTTACTCTTACTACTTTCTTTTTTTAAATAATTCATGCCAACTGAGTACCATCATAGTATGAATAGTCACTACTGTTTGTATATACATGTATACATACTGTATATTTTCACTAAATCATATATCATAAATCCTATTATCTAATTTGAACTGGTCAAATGTTTTATTTTAATGATGCATTTTACAACTTGAGATATACATATTTACACTCACATCTCTGAAGGTTTTTGATTGGTCTGTACGGATCCAGAAAATCCGATTTGATCTGATCTGAATTTCAGGCACATCTCACCAGTCTTACCATGACAAGGGAGTGCAGAGCCAAGAGCCAACCATAGGATTCTGCCATGTGATTCTGAACAAGAGTAAAGGTATAGTACAAAACAGAAAAACAAATTAAGACAATAGAAAACACACCAACATTTCACAAAACAAATAAAGAAAACACTATTCATAAGAATGTATAACATCCTCTCCATTTCTGATGAGGGTTTGATATTGTTAAGAATTAAGAATGGGAAAGATATAGTGTGTCCCTCCCTTTTCCATTTTGTGAAATGTTGTGTTTTCTTTTGCCTTAATTTGTTTTATGAAATAATACTGTGCTGTAAACTGAAAAATTTAGAAAGAAAATAACACTTACATCAAGATAAATCAGAAACTGTTCACATAGCAGGCTATAGAATAACAGCAAATCATTTTTGACAGTTAAGATACTTACTTTAAATTATAAGATGCAGATGCTAATAGAATAGAATTCCTTAATTGTCATTGCAGTACAATAAAATAAATAGCAATCCTGATGGTGCAGACACTTATATTAGACAGTAATACAAATAAAGAAGATTCAAAAATATATATTATAAATTTAAAAAATATGTATTTGCTTGACCTATAAAGACAGTAAGATGTTGCACTTCAGCCATTGCATGTTGCTGAGTAAAGCAAATAACAATACAGATGATTTGTATTGCAGATTTCACGATCATTTGTAACTATGTAAGAAAAATGTGATCACAGGCAGAAAGACACTTTTCCAACGAAATTAAACCAGTGTTCACAGTTACAAAGGACGTGTTGCAAAGCATGTGGTGCTCTATATTGAATCTTTAAGGTGAGCACATTCTTATCCGTGGATGTAAACCTAATCGGTATCTTTTAGCCGTAAACCCATATTCCTAAAACTCAGTAGTTTGCTTCAGCCAGACAGCTATGAGGAAGCCTTGAAGGCAGGATTCATTACTTTCTTGCCATATACAACAATACAGCTAAGAAGTTTGCCAAACAACATGTCATGGTGTAAATTAAAAGCAGTGGTGTATTAAGTACTCAAATCCTCAACTTCAGTAAAAGTAGCAATACCATAAAATACTCCATTACACGTAGTCCTACATGTCTTGCATTCAAAATAGTACTTGAGTAAGAGAAGTATCATCATCAAAATGTACTTAACGTATTAAAAGTTGTAGTGCAGAAAAAAGGCCCTTGTGGATATTATACATACAGTATATTACTGGATTGTTGAGACATGCATTAATACATGTTAATCTACTTTATATACTGTTAGGTAGTTTAATCTTTAACAATGCATTTTATTAGTTCATCATAGGTTTAGTATATGTATTTAATGATAGTTGTGAAATAAATGTAGTGGAGTGAAGAGTACATTTCCATCAGAGATGTAGTTGAAGTATAACGCAGCATAATATTTGTAATTTTATAAGTACAAGTTAGGTACAATTAGGCCTACATCAAAATGTTACACAAGTACATTACTTGATATGATATACTTAGTTACTGTCCACCACTGACAATAGACCTCTTCTGTAATGCCTTCTTTATTGCAGACATGCTCATTTACAGATGTACCAACCGATAAATAGACAATTGAAAAAAAAAGCAAAAAAGAAGACAAAATTAATATAATTACATTTACATTTCATAATGCCAGAGTTTGTGTTATATGCATCACACCACTGACAATAGACCTTTCTCACAGCATACATTTTGACTTGTCATAGCAGGAAAAGCACAGGTGTAACTGATCACATTAACGATGGCTCTGTTCTACTTACAATAGTGTCCCAGTAAGCAAAGCCACTGAGTCAACATGCACTAAATCAGGGCCATCATTAATTGCATTAATCATACCTGTGCTTATCCTGAAAGGACACTTCAGATTGTCTGCCGTGAAAAGGTCTATAAGATATGGAGTACCAGGTAGGCCACACTGCATTTGTATAATAACTTATATAATACAATTCATAAAAACATACATTTAAGAACAAACAGGTGACTGAATAAACTTGAGGTAATACAATTTACTTAGAGCAGGGGTCAGCAACCTGCGGCTCCGGAGCCACATGCTGCACTTTAGCTCGTCTCCAGTGGCTCCTTGTGGATTTATAAGAAAGGAAATGAATAACTGTTTTTTTTGTTTACATTTTCATTTTTATTTATCATTGTTGTAGGTCTAATGTACGACGGTACGACAGAGTATTAGGACCACATTGAGGGGAAAAAAATAAATCGGAGCTTTCGAGAATAAAGTCAAATATTATGAGAATAAAGTCATAGGTTTACGAGAAAAGAAAGTCGTAGTATTATGAGAATAAAGACATAATATTATAAAGTAGTAATTTTATGTGTTATTTAATTATTTCTTGTAAAGTTATGACTTTTTTATCTTAAAGTTATGACTTTATTCTCGTTATATTACCACTTTCTTTCTTGTAAAGTTATGACTTTATTTTCGTAATATTACAACGTTTTTTTATTGTAAAGTTATGACTTTATTCTCGTAATATTCTGACTTTTTTCTCATAAAGTTTTGACTTTATTCTCATAAAGTCATGACTTTATTCACGTAATATTACGTCTTTTTTATCGTAAAGTAATGACTTTATTCTAGTTATATTATGACTTTATTCTCGTAATATTATGACTTTTTTTCTCGTAAAGTTATGACTTTATTCTCATAATATTATGACTTTATTCTGTAAATCTCAGATGTTTTTTTCCCTCAATGTGGCCCTAATACTCCGTAGTACATTTGCTCTTTGGCCCTCACTGCATTAGACTTATATACTATATGCTTAGACTATAAACTGTGTTACCTTCATCACAATGCTCAAATGTTTTGCGGCTCCAGACAGATTTTTTTTGTTTTTGTTTTTGCCTAAAATGTCTCTTTTGATAGTAAAGGTTGCTGACGCCTGCCTTAACGTTTACAGAATGCAAGCTAGTTTTAGTGTAAATAAATGGGGCCCTTTCCATTTGGGGCCTGGGGAAAACGTGTGAATATCTGTATAATATGTGAATATGCAGTGCATTTTTCTGAACAGATTAAATCTCTAACTTGTCCTCCAGATGGCAGCAGAGACATTCAGCAAGCCTGTCAGTTCCTTCTATACTTCTATTTCTATCCGACAACAAACCGCTCGGACAGAGATTTCCGTGCTCCACATAAGCAACTAAACAAAGCCTATTGGGAAAATGAGTTCAGTTCCTGGCTTTGACAGAGCACCTTTCGTTGGCTTTACGTGTAACAAGTACTACATTTCCCGTCATGCACTGCCCGTCTTGTAGGAGTTGTCCCAGCTGGTTGCGTAGGTGCGCCTCCTCTCAAACAAACCGTTCAGCTGTTTCAAAAAAGCCGGTAGTTGATAACATGAATTCACCGGAAGTCGATCGGTTGTGCCTTCAAAATAAAATAGGAGAGCGCTGATACTTTAGGAAATTATCAATAAAGTCATAATATTATAAAGTAGTGTTATTTAATTATTTCTCGTAAAGTTATGACTTTATTCTCGTAATATTACGACTTTTTTCTCGTAATATTATGACTTTATTCTCGTTATATTACGAATTTATTCTTGTAAAGTTATGACTTTATCCTCGTTAATTATCAACACACTATGTATTCTCTCTTAAGTTCATTTCAGTTCTTTTTTCAGCACGTAAACAAAGCAAAACAAATCCACAAACACGCTTGGTTTGAAGCGTATTTCGTCCTCTGCCGTCGACACGAGTTTTATTTTGAAAGTAAGAACCAGAAGTTGTACATCCTCTTTCTTGTCTCGTCAGTTGGTACTCTCCTGCTCCGGCGCTATTGCTCCAACAAGCCGGGGGGAGAGGTGAAGGAACCGCAGGACTCTGAACGATGGAGCACATTTAAGATATAACGACGAACTCCCCCCGTCGTAAGGTAACAGAGTCATCTACATGACCAAAGAAACAACGAGAAACGTCAGCGTAACAATCATGCAGTTTAAATACAGACGAATTTAAGCAACCGCTTCAAGGTTACACCGCTTTGAAGACGCCCCAGCATCCTCCCTCTTGTCGTCCCTTGGTTGATCCTCGTCCACCGGTACTCGACCATGTCCATGTCCGTGGAAGAGCAGGGCTACCCCGACGCGATGCTGTTGCTGAAGGCCGAGATCGAGCGTCTCTCCCGGGAGCTGAGGCAGACCACGAAGGAGAAGATCCAGGCGGCGGAGTACGGACTGGCGGTGCTGGAGGAGAAGCAGCAGATCAAACAGCAGTACGATGACCTGGAGATGGAGTATGAGGTCGTCAGACAGGAGGTCGACCAGCTGAAAGAGGTACAGGCTGCATTTTAAAAATCACAGAATATAACATCATCTTGTCCATCAACCCCTAAAATCATGACCTTATTATTTATTTGGGGAATAGGCTATACCCATTTGTTATATATATATATAATATATATATATATTTTAATTATGTATATATATAATAAATATATATATATATATATATATTTATTATATATATATATATATTTTAAATATAATATATATATATATTTATTATATATATATATATTATATATATATTATATTTTATACTTCTAGTGTAACACTTCTGTTTATATTTATTTATTACATCTACTTTACCTGTTTTTATTTGCTTTATAACTGTGTGTGTTTTTACCTGTTATATGTTTTATCTGTCTCGTTTAGTCTTGTCAAGTATTTGTTTTAAAGCTCTGACCAGAAGTGGCAACTGTGAATCTCGTTGTATTTAATACAATTACAATAAAGCTTTCTATTCTATTCTATATTTTATTATAGGCTACCAAAAATAGTTTCCATTGACCTTGTCAATTATTATATATGGTCTCATCACTACAATATTCTATATAGGGACTTGGTTTGCTGTGACATTTGTACAGCCATGAAATAGCCATCTGTCTTTCATCCTACAAGGTCAAAACTGCAAGATGAGGAGGGGATGACTCCTCTCACACCCCACCCCCTCTTTACTCAGGGTGTCCCCCATTGCACTGCCACCTTCATTTATTTATGCAGCTCTTTTGGCCTCCTTCTTGAAGACATTCCTGTCTGACTAGTCTACGCCTGGTGTGTTTCCATCCCCCACTTTTGTAATGTGTAATCATGAGCAAGATCTACTGTACAAATATGACCATTATTACAGGCAGTGAGCTGCAATACTTTGCTGTGCATGTTTGATATGGGACATAAAAAGCTGATCTGTGTCAATTTCTGTTCTGTTCTGTTCTTCAGGCATATCTTAACCTTTTAAAATAGCATTTACATGTTGAGATCACATTCAGAATCAGCACTTTTACATGTTTGATTGGCGTTAGGTATCTTGTCAAAGTGTCTCCTCTCCCTCATCTGTGAACGAGAATGACTGGTTTAGTTGAAAGGGGCGGGAGTAGGTTTGAATTTCAAACCTTCCCGCTCAGAAGAGCGAGGGATGAAAAAGAGGAAACCAGACGAGTAACGACTCTTGGGAATGGAAAGAATGTGGAGAGTGACGGTTCAAGCTGGGCTAGAGAGTCAGATAAAGGATTGTCTGTTTTTCTGGCAGAGGCCGGACTTATTCCCTACTGTTGCGTCATAGTGTGTCCACTTTTCTTCACCAGAGCTGCAGTTTGTCACTTTCTTGTGAGAAGGAGAGAAGTATAACTGTAGAGTGACGTTAGGCAGACAGTCCCGCCAACAGCAGCAGCCTCTAACTCTTTCTGTGCCCACAAGTAGTCACGGAAAAAAATCCGCTTCCCGCTTTGACACAGGCTTGTTCATGGTTGCTCACATCCTCCTTTGAGATATGGATTCTTCCTGTGTCCTCTCACTAGGCCAGACAACCAATGGCTGAGAAAGCTGTTTTCATGGTAAACCCCTTATTGCCTTGCCAGAAATCTGCTCCTTGCCCCCTAGGGTTTTTGTTTGTTTCAGCAGAGAGAGACTTACATAGAGGTTTTCAGCTCTCTGCTTCTCCCTCTTCTCCATCCGTCCTCCAGTGACCCTCTCTCTAGTCGTTGTTATTCTCTTTGGCAAGAAGGCCACTGGCAAGAGGAATGACGGCAAAAAAAGATCTGAATAGAAGAAACGGACGGGAAACGCTCTAAAAGAGTAACCATGGCAGCAAACTAAAGCAAATAAAAATTAGCAGGGCCATTTGAGAAGATTTTTCTAGGTTTTTCAAAATATACCAGTTGATGTCTAAAAAAAAGAAGCTCTCATTGTGAGTCTGGACTCCTAAACTGTGTCCGATCTTTCTTTCGGTCTCATAATGGAACACAAACATCCATCTGTGTGGGCAATAAACTCAATTGTTTGCTCAAAGCTGTGGCAGAGATTCTTTCTTTTGCCTCAGGGTTGGGTTATACTGGTTGTAGATCACTGATCAGATGTTAACCTTTGAAAGACCATAGCTATGTTTCTTTATCCCTCTACCCAACCCCCACCCCCCGGAACCCAGTTGCTGTATGAAGGGCAGAAGTGATGCTATCACATGAGAAATACAAACACATTCTTCTGGCATCCGACGCCACTTCCCCCTTTATTGTCTGTGGCGGGACAGTAGATAGTGGGGAGCAAACACAAGATAAGCTACTGTCACAACAAGGGCTAAAATTAAATCTTATCTCAGTGGTCAGTTTTCCACTCAGAACCCAAACTTATAATTCAAGATGTCATTAAAACTGTGAAAAGACACTGTCTTCTTTTGTTGCTCTGATTTGTGGGACATTTTGAAGTAGGGAGGTCAAACTGACCAGTGTGGCTTTGTCTGCAGCTGTTACAAAAGCACTTTAGACAGTTATTTCTTTGGTCAGGTATAAATGCCATGTTCTCTTTGGTACACAACAACTATTTACACCAATGGCAGCAATGTTTGGATGTCCCTTCCTCTTTTCGAGGACTTGGACAGACTGGAATAGATTGTCTCGGAGATTTATAGAGTAGCTCAACACTGGATCCTCTCCAGTTGCCCCAAACCTCTCCTCTCCCTTACTGGTATGCACAAATAACATAAAACAAAATTGCCCAGTTTTATGTGTATTCATACTAGTGATTTAAATGCCCAGATACCACTCTTTTGTCTCATGCTGGATGTAAACAGCCAATCAGAAATCATCATGACAGTGAGCAAACTTCCCCTGCCGTTTAACCAATTCTCTCACCGACACCTATACCCTTGGGCAGGGCACATATATTCACACTGAAACACACCCCCACATACACGCTACTCTTGAGGCAGGAAGATGGAGGAATCCTATGCTCTGCTGTTGCTTAGTAACGGCACAGCTCTGTGCTTTAATTTGAGCAGCTGTGCTGCCGCCTCAGCAGGTGCTGCTTTCCGAGTGTGTTGGTCGGTGACTGCTTATGGATCATCTCACACAGCTAGCTAGAATAGTACATATACGCATTGTAATTGGCTGGAAGTAACCAGATATGGGTTTTAATGGTATTCATAGGCCGTTCGTCTCTGTTCTCTGGTGTAGCTATCATATTTGTATGTATAACATATCTTATGATCATTGGCATACTCCTGCAGCTGGGACAGTGACAACCCCTCCGCTTTTCCCCTTTTCTCATTCACTTCATTGCTCTCCATCCACAAAATTATTCTCCACTCATTATTTGCTTGTGCACTGGCTTTTGCCACTAGGGATAGCCTGCTATCTTTATGTTGATGTCTCCATATCCATATCCATCTTCTCCTTCTTTTACTCTACTAAAATTAGGTACGCACTAAGCTGACTGTATTTAGTTTTACCATTTTCTTGTAGCCCACTGGCAGAACTTGCAGTGCACTAGCCCGCCAGATCTGCTAATACATTATAGTGAATGTGAGTCACTTGGCCCACTGCAACCTGTGCTACCTCCCTGGAGAGTGTAACACTGCTAAGACTTTATATGTCCACTTGCCTGATCGCGCATTTCTTTGTGCTTATGCAACATTTCCTCAAGAATATTTCATTGGACACACAGTACATTATAGCTTAAGTCAACAGCTGATTTGTACACAATGAGCTGTTCCCTCCTCAAACAGTGCTCTGATAAAGGCACCCTTGCATGCTAGGCTTTTTACAGAAGATATGATAAGGCTGTGTGGACTTTTTTCTCAGTTATCATGCAGATTGCAGAGTACAGTCTCAGTCACAAGGTGAAGTAGCTAATGACATTATACTACACTCAAGCAGCGTAACAGCGGAAGGTAGTGTTCCCTCAGCTGTTGTTGATATTCTTAAGTTAAGCCACTCACAGGTGACATCACGTGCCACACCTCCAACTGTTAATGCAGTTCTGAGGGATGTGCCGGCTGCTGCATATACGAGTACTGGAGAGGTTTTGACATCTGCTGTGGGCTCGATGTTTCGCTCATCTGCCTTTCTTAGGTCTGTGTGAATGTAATAACACAGTGGCCATAAAGACGTCATCTTATACCCAAAGAAAACAGACCCTTAGAGCACCCCAGAGTCCCCACTTTTTATTTATTTTTCGGGTTCCTTCTTTTTCCGACTACAGACAATGGCATTTTAACAAAGGCCTAGAGCTCCTCGGGCCCTTGTTGCATTGCGACGAGTGTCCGAGCCCGCACTGAAGTCATTCACTCACACACAGACCCCTGTTCCTCCCCGTGCAACGCTCCTATCGGTGTAGCGGCAGCTGTGTACGGCGTTGTGGAATTCAACCAGACAATCAGAACCCTAAATATTGTTAAGCTCAGTAAAACCTGGGTCCTCTGTGCTCGGCTCGCTGGTCCTTTGTGTATTTGAGCCAACTGGGGTTAGCAGGTCTTGGGTGTCACAGATGAAGAGAGGGTTAAATGGCCGCAGAACACACTGTATGACAAAGGAGAGCGAGAGAGGCGTCCCATTGTGGCTACATTTGAAAGGATTGGGCACTTTTGTCCCTTTTGAAATGGCAGATCACTAAAGGATATATCCCAATGCCCTTAAACAAAGATATCTGTTGTGACTCTATCCCTTTCTGTGGTGTTAAATGGGTTGGACGCTGATTGGATGTCAGTAAAAAAATACGAGGGCACAAAACCCATCTGGTCCCTTATATGAAGAGTCATAAATAAAGTCAGTCTCATATTATTGGATTGTCACACCAAGCTAGGTTTCATCTCTTACACTCATAATCTTTCGTTTTTTGTCTTTTCTTTACTCATTTTTGTATCTTATCACAAACCCCTCGACCCGTCCTATTAGCTCATTCAAGTCTCTGTACTCAATAATGTCTTATTTCACTGGGCTTTCAGTCTGCTTCAGTTATGTTTTTGCCTCCATCTGTCACCTAGCATATAAACCTTTCAGCATTGTTTGGGCTATTCTTTTATCAGTAATGTCTTTTGCTGAATGGCAAGTCTGCAGTTAAGGGGTAATCTTTTCTAAATGGCACTAAATAAAGTCCTAAATCCCCAACCCTCTGGGCCTAAGAGGATGAATCCCAGCCGCTATGCACAGGGCTTACGGCGGTCTGGGACTCTGCCAGCCAGGCCCTGTAACACTCAGCAGCCTCCATAGCCAGGGACAGGTAGGCACATTTTGGGGTAAGGCTGGACTGGTGCTCTTGGGAAACTGCCCTGTTGTCCCTGTCCCTGGCCCAGTAGCCTACTCTAGTGGCTGCCAAGCCAAGCAGTCTGTTCTCTGGGAGCTGTCGGGCCTGGCACTCTGCTATATGAATCTCAGCCTCAATAAGAACGTGCGAATTATTGTAAAGACCGCCCACACAATAATTCTGTGAAGAAATGTCCACTGAAGAGCTGTAGTAAGTGTCCAGACCTGCTGGTCTATCCACAATATCCACTCACATAGACTAGTGTTGCCTTCTGTGTCACAGAAGGACGACCATATGGTATCGCAAAGTAATGAAAGAGTCCTTCCGCCCAGTTTTAGGTAAAATGGCTCGCTGCTAATCCGTAATGATTTTAAGGGCTTTTGTCCTTAACTCTTTAAAAAAAAAAAATAACATCAGCAGCCGTCCATAGTTCAAGTGGAGGCCATAAATGGTTTACGCTGAAGCATTAGTGGAAGGCTGTTTGAGTGTAACAGGTCTCAGTTGGTGAATTGTTTGGGCTGCTTGGAGTAATGTAGTGCAGTGTGTTTTAAAGGAAAAGAAAAAATTATTTATGAAGTCCTGCTTTAACAATGGGTGGTGTAGAAGGAACTTGTATTCAGTACTCTAGGTACAAAGCAGTTTGTTGACCGACACATGACTGAGGGTCTGCAATGAATCTTAGTTTCTCTCCAAGCTTGGAAGTTGTTGTTGCCTACTGATAGAGCGAAGCATTGTGACTGCCCAAGAGGATATTGTATAATCTAATATGCGTCATCCGGTCACACTCAGAGACACTGCCTTCTGGCTGCAGTAAATATGGATGAAGTTATTAGGTATTCTAAATAAAGTGTCCACAAAATTTAACCCAGAGTTTAGCAGCAATGAGGTGGATGGTTTTATTTGAAGTATTTACTGCATTCCTCAAAACCCTACAGTTCCATTTATTATTAAATTCATACCTTTTTGAAATACCCTAGCCTAGCCTATAAAGATTTCTTTAAAACATTCACAGCAGTCAAAAGTGCACGTAGAGAAGCTGTACGGCAGCCCAGCAGGGTCATGATTCTGCCAGTGTAATCCAATTACTGAAGACCTGGGCCAGATCAGGCGGGAGTCCAGGCTAAAAGCAGAGGATGAGGTCATAGTAATGGCTGTATGCCTCCGACAATACAACATGGTTCACTCAGGCAATAGGCCAGTCTCCAGTTTCCCTTCTCCTACACTGCATAATGACTATAAACTAACACGAATCTGTCAACAAAGAAGCCAGTGTGCGTGCACGTGAGATGTGTGTGTAAGAAATACAATGGCTTCTTTCCCTTTCTCCTACATGTCCAGCTGACTTTATTGTGTAGTTTCATTGTGTCTCTTGCATTCAATTTTGTACTTTCACCAACTAGTGAAACCTAAACCAACCAAATCGCCTTTTTTTTGCTAGTGTGTTTTTTTTTGTTTTAAATTGATTAAAATTATTGTTTGTGGGGTTTTTTTTGTGGCCATGGTCTGTGTTGAAAACAAAAACCCACTAGCCTCTGTGTTAGGTAAGATTGCTCCACAGTAATACTACCTTGCTGTATAGCTTTTGGTAACTCAAGATACCACGTCTGTTACATAATATCTGCGATAGATACTCTATTTTCCCATTGAAACACGTGGTCCAGTTAGCTCTCGGCTTGTCAACTGCTATTCACTTTAGCTTTAACGTCAACTTAACCAGTTCAAGTCGGGGTCATATTTATTTATATTGAGACACTGGTTTCTTACATAAACCGATGAATCAGCGAGGCATGTGGGTAGAGTACAAGTTTGTGACTGTGTTAGTTTTGATCCCCGCCTGCATCGTTCCTTTAATAGAGTCTAGATTAAGTCCGAGGACTGTATCTGATTCCCCTCTAACCCTCCTTATCTTTCGTGCCACTGAATCCAAGCAACATGATTAACACAGAATGACACCCTCATATAAAATATGCTTGTTTATGGCTTTTGTGTTTGGATAATAAAAATGACTATGGCTTTCCTGTAAACCATAAGGACTCTTACTGAGTCTAGGTAAAGCTCTGCTCCATCAAATCTTTCTTCTTCCTTCTATTGAAATGAAGTCAGAGCTCACGTCCCCTGCCCCCCCGCTCTGCGTCCTGTTTACTTGTGAGGAGTCTGGCTTTTTATAGCAGAAAGGAAGTGTATGAAATATGACTTTGTATCAGTCCGGATATCTTTTTACTGGATCAGAGGAAAATGGTTCATCAGGGAAGTCACTTCTGTCACCTCTGTTCAACAAGAAATACGTCTCTACATTGCAGATTGTTTTTAATGACAGGAATGTGCTTGCCTTCCCTGCTGTGTTAACATCAACACTCATTATGCTGCATTTCCTTACAGTATTCTGGCCATTTCCACGGCAACAGAGACAGGAACTGACATTCAATTGGCTCACACTAAATATTTTGCGCCTCAAAAGCTGTCCATCAGCAGATTTTTCCATACCCTGTAGGTATTCAAAGTAAAAGTGTGCTTAGTAATCAGCAGACTTAACTAACATCCCAGATGCATTGGGAACCTTTTTAGACTGGTTAGAGGTGGATTTGCTTTTTGCAAGTTTCCAGTCTATAAACTAATCTAATCTTAACACACAAAGCAAGCATTCAGAGACGCACAAATGTTGATGTCCTTTTAATGACCTCCTGAAATCAAAAGTCCACATCTCCCCATATTGTATATTACTTTCCTGGGCTTTGACACACAAAAATTAGATCGCGTTTTTCCCTTAGGAGTGTTTTTATCCCCTTGAGTTGAATATATCCCTAGAGAAACAAAAGATATGAGATGGGGGTGCAACACTCCACGCTTATTAGCATATACGAATAGCAGGGAATGAGTTTGTGGTTGCTATAAGTGGACAGATGGTGAGTGCCCCGTCTCCATCCCTAGAGATATAACCACACATGCACATGTATCCAAAGGGTACGACTTGCCCCACCCATATCCTCCCTCTAAAGAGGAGTTTTGTTGTGCAGTTTGTCCCGGGGAGTTGCTTGGTGCAGTACATGAAGAGATCAGGGATGAGATGTAGACAGATAGCGCTCTCTATGTTTACATGAGAACATTGTGGCACACCCCTCTCTGGTTCCTCTTAAAATTCAACATAGTCCACTCATCTCAATTATCTCCTAACTGGCTAACTGAGTAGTGCCTCCCATCTCACCTAAATTAACTAAACCATGAAAACATCTCCTCGTTTTTAGTAGGCTATCTATTCAAACATTAGCGAACCCAATTTCAAAGGGTTGTCCCTTCGCCCTGGGGGTCCTTTTAACTTCAACACCAAAGTGCAATCAGAGAACAGCAGTATGTCTACTTTCTCTCCATACCCACTCACCGCCACCTTCCTCTCCTCCTCCTTCCTTCAGGGCAGGCTCCTATTGTAAATAGGCTAGTGGGTCTGAGTCCCCCTGTCGCAGTGTGTCGCACCCGAGTCTCACGGAGCCCACGCTTTGAAACCCTCAGGCATGGTTGAACAGGGGGGGGAGAGAGAGGGGGTGGAATTGGGAATAGGAAAAGGGGTAAAAGGGAGGGGAGATAAGAAGACAGAGTTGTATAGTCAGGCAGGGGGTTGCCTGTACAGCAATAACAGCATTAAGAGTTTGGGCCCACAGAGAGCGAGGAGAGGAGGGGTTTTAATTGGATGTGTGCCAGTCTCTCAGGGGCTCCTTGAGAAATGGGGGATAGCAGACAGAGAAAGGCAGAGAGGTTTGGATGGGAGGAGCACCGAGCGATGCTCTGGGTTTCCTGTGGGAACCAGCTCACTCCCTTTTTAAATGGGGAGAAGAATAGAGGTTCCTCCATCAGCTGGCGTAATGAGTTTAAAGTGCCGGGGCTTTAAATAGAGAATAACCAGCTATCTCTTTTGTACAAACATAGCTTAACACACATGTATCTTGTGAAAGAGCGATAGGGTGTTTCCAGGATTTTTTCAGGACTTAAGGGGCATTGTGTCAGGGTTAGGCTTATCTTTCATCTCTTTTCATTATTTTTTACTTGAATGCTCTGTTGTTAGAGAGATGTGTGGGTATTGTAGAGTTGAGAATGAAAGAAGTTATGTAATGCTAACCATAGATAATTATTTGTCTGCCGTATGCATGTACTGTTTTCTATTTAAGCTTCAATACTATTTGCACAAACACACATATTGTCTGTGGTGAGGCTACTGAGCCCCCGCCCCCATTCTTTACAAACCTGACATGTCCTCATATGGTACGCTTTCCACCCTGACCCAAGATTTAACCTCACTGGTAGAGAGAAAGTGCGCACACACAGTCACATACAGGATTTAATTACTGCAAATGGGGAAGGTAGGTCATTAGTCTCTGTCTGGCTGGGAGCAAAGGCAGGACCTGCCCAAGGGACTGTCTTCTGGGTCTGGGAGGGTGAATGGAGAGATGGGAGTTAGAGGGGAGTTAGGGACTTCACAGAGATTGGGAGATAACTTTAGCCTTCTTTGTGAGTGGAGGAAAATGTGATCAGGAGTGATGAATAGTTGAATTCAAGTGGCAACATATGAGGTACCTTAGATGGAAAACCTCAAGGGGAAGAAAGCAAATCGAGTTTCTGCAGTCCCTCCCCCATCCTGTCAATGCTTCACCCTTATTGATTAGACATGTCTCGGCACTAATGGATGAGACTAAGATGATGAGGGGAAATGCATCAGGGTCTCATACAGCATTAATGTAATAAATGAGTATTGTTAAGGTTAGATTGTGGCAGGCTATGGGTTTGATTAAAAAAATACCGTCTCCACTAACCGTGAACAAATACACAAACAAATAGTTTCAATGTCTACTGCACCTTCCCCCTTCTTCCTGCAAACCTGACCTTGGAAGAAAATGTAATCGCACATGTGCGGGTGCCTGAGTTCACAAATATATGCATATGTGTGTGTTTATATGTATGCCTGGCCCCAGCTGTGGCTCCAGCTGCTCCCCTCGTCTGTCATTTATGTCAGCAACAGCGAGGGGCTGTTCAGCTGTGGAAATCATACGTAAAGGCTCCACAGGGGAGCGGTCTCTTTTGGGGAAATATGTTGAAATACACACTTAAATAGAGACTCAGTCTTATTCACTGCCTGTTTCCTATGGTGTAGCCTTGGCCAGATAGCAAAGAGCAAAAACAAAAATACTTCAAAGGAAGCTCTTTGTGCAAACAAATAGGAGAGGCATGGGACACGGGCGAGGAGGACTGTCGCCAGAAAAGGAGGGAGGAGGAAAGCAATCTGTGCTAGGCTGAGCTCTCTGAAACCGCCATCTGTGTCGGTGCCCTGCCTCTACTGACCGCCTCTCGCTCTGTCACTGTAATTGGCATAGTAGCCATAACAACGGCTGTTCCCCTGGGGTGCGGGCGCGTGGACCTGGGAGATCTCATCCAGCCACAGAATGTCAGGCAGAAAGGGGAACCGACAGCCTGACTGCAGGCAGTCACCGATAAGGCCGTCTTTGCATTGCAAATGATTGAGGTTGTGAATGCCTGATGCTGGCTGGCATGGAACATTGCCACGATACGAACGATGATAAAGAACTCAGGCTCCGGCTCAGACAGCGATATGGTGGCGAAATATATCAGACCTATTGAATCTCTGTTCTCCCTCGAGACACCGGCTTTTTCCTCCATTCTGTAGCAGATTTAGCAGCTGAACAATAGACCCATTAAACAGCCAGGGATAAACAGATGCTTCCTTGTGATTAATTGACTGCTAAGATTAAATCCGGAAGACAGAAGTAGAGTTTAAAACCTTGTGGTTCATCTCTCCCGTTGCACAAGACCGAACAGACAATTTTTCATGAAGAGAGAAACAAAAACAGTAACTCGAGTCAAGACAAGCCTTCTCAGGAATCACTTAACCCCACAGAAATCTGCTTTCTCTGTAAATGTTGATAGTGGAAAATGGTTTGTTTTTAGACTTAGCTTGTATTTCACTCATGAGTGGCATGAAAATGACCTTTTTCTCATCATACTGCCCATTCTGTAGCTTCGATAAGCTGCCTTCGTCTTATATATCACATACACTGGAGGCTAAATAAACTGTGCTCAGAAGTCAGGTTCTTTAGCTCACTGCCAGAAGCATAATGACTGTTTTCACCCTGTAATAACAGGAACCAGTCCATGAACACCCACAGTATAGCACCTTCAGGCTGACACAGACACTATAATGGCAGTGGGTGGGGGGGGGGGGGGGGGGGGGGGCTTGATTGTCCTTTCTTTGCAGATGTTTCACCTTATAAAGGAGGTATATTTTCTCAAAGCTCCTGTCTTTGTAGACATATGATGAATATAGATGAGCAGCACGTTTGAACTCGTGGTCTGATCTGACCAAAGACTGACTTCACACAGAGTCGCTAATGCTGACTTCAGATTAGTGGCCCGTATGAAGCGGGGAATAAAATATGAAGTGTAGTTTTCCCCAGCCAGATCTGATGAAAGCACTAACCAGCGCTTAATCATTACAGCCTGATGTAAGCAGGGAAAATGTATGTAGAGATTTTGTATCACTGAGCTCCTGCAGCCCAATTAGGCTATTCTGATATTTTTTTATGGTTGAGGACGACTTCTTCAGTGAGGCTTGTAAAGGGCCTCATGAGTCTGATTAGTACATTTCTCATACGCAGAGACCTGTGTGTGAGTGTGTGTGTGTGTGTGTGTGTGTGTGTGTGTGTGTGTGTGTGTGTGTGTGTGCTTTAATTGCATGTGTATACCTTCTCCCAGTGGCTCCATCCCTTCAGGCATTCTCTCGTTCTCTGTCCTGCCCTGCAACTCAAGAGATTCGCAAGCTTTGCGGTTGTTTTTCGGAGGTTCACGCCCTTTTCAGGCTCACGATGAAACTACAACATTCAGCCAGTCCACTTGCAGCGAAATAATTTCTTTTTAAAGAAATACGTGTCTCGTAAAACTCACATGTGGTTATTTTTTTCTCTAACCTCTGCTGTCTTATATTCTCTGTAGAGCATCCCTTGCCTTTGGCATGCAATGCAACGCCCGTACATGTTGACAACAACACGAGTTGCACACAGTGTCGGTTGAACCCCTACGAGGCTTTGAACACTCGCCTCTTCCTCCCTTTATCTCAGAAGGGAGAGCAAGCCTCAACACGGCAACACCAGGTGCTGCAGCATGGCTGACTGCAGGGCACGCTGGGAAAATTGGAAACGGGATGTGTGTATGTGTGTGAAATCGTCCAGGCCTGCGTGTGAATAATAACCCAACGGCTCTGTGCTATGCAGTGAATCAATGTGGCTCTGTGCCAAGGCAACAGCTAATATCTCTGCCTCCCTCCCATTTCTCTCACCTCTTCCCTCCCCCCCCTCTCCTTCTGTTAGTTTGGCACATATATAACGACTCGCATACATCCAACTGTTAAATATCACAGTTTCTTCTACTTATTTTTTGAATTACACCTCTTATCATTTTGCCATAGTAAAATCCCTGCTTGAAAGGTCCAATTTTAGAGTTGACGATTTGGTGAGAGACTGTCAGAAAAAGCAGAAATGGGGAGAAGTCAAACCAGCGGAGAGTTAATCATAACCTCCACGGATTTGTCAGAGGATGAAAGCGAGTGTCTGTCTTTTCAATTCCTATCCCACTGAGGAGTAAAGTCTGAAGTAAATAATTAGCTTCTCTGTTACTCATTATAGCAAGTGTCATTGGCTTTGGCATAACATGCACTAATCAGCAACAGTGCTGTCAGTTAACTTAAACAAGCATACACTGCCATGTGACACAGTTTGCATTCCTCACAAGAAAAAAAAACATGATGAGCTAACAGGTCCTAAAGGAATAAATAAAGGGAGTGTAGAATAGTGGGTCAATGTGCAGTGCTAGGTTATATGTATGTGTGTTGTAAGAAGCCACTCATGACCCAAGAGATCTTTATTATAAACAGTTGATAATGGACAGCTAAATATAGAAGAATCTGTACACACCTCGAAGCAGTATGTCCCTTCTCGATGACTGCACAGTGGCCCGCGAATAGAGATAGAGAGAGAGAGGGCAAGAGAGCTTGTCTCTGTTCATCATCACTAACTGACTCCACGTGAGCTGTGATTCACGAGGCAGAAGAATCCATTCAGTGTGTGTTTTTTCTTCTCCCTGCTCCAGCTCTCCTCCTCCACAATCGCCTACAATGACAACTCGAACACTGACCAGCCCTCAGGGGTTGCTGGAACACTTTTTTTTGGCCTACAGGGTCAACCCCAACTCTCTCTCTCTCTCTCCATCTGTATGACGAACTAAATAGATCTAAATGACATAGCGTTATATTGTTCAGCATTCGTCACAGGCCGTCTTTGTCATAGCACAAGAATGCTGCCGGGGAGACTGAAAAATCTCAGCCCACTCTAGTCCAAAAGTCTTACCAAATGCATTCTCATATCACGTTTCTGCATCTCCAGGTTTTGTGGTCTGGTTTTGCACAGTCGGCATGCCCTGCTGTGACCTATCTGGCATCATCTAGTGAGATTATCATGTCAGTATTATGCCTCAAAATCAGCCTCATGGTCTAACCAATAGAAAATACCATGGTCACTGAGTCCCTGATATGTACAGCTAAGCAAAGGATATGGTTAACTTCTATGGTTATGGTTAGCTTCTTTCAATCTGGCTCAGCAACAAAGAAGCAATCTGACTCCTCTCTGTCTTATTCTGTTTCCATTTCTTCATTTCTGTCTGCCTCTCCTCCTGCAGCAAGCTTTACTCTCTTATTAAATCCAGGCTGTGAGAGCACAGGGGGCTAAATGGAAACTTTAACAAATGAGATGATTATAGCTGGACCAGCGATAGAAGAATCGGATCCAAATCCGTAGAGTTTCCTAATTGGGTTTTGGTTTAAAGGCAAAGGTTTTCAAGATGACTCACTCGTATTGATTGAAATACTCCTGGCCTCTTACTTAAATCCAGCCTTGTGCACAGAACATGTGTATGTGTTAACTTGAATGTACCCAGTGGTTTTTATTCTCTACTCCAGAGGGTCTACAGTAGTCCTATCTCTGGATACATCCCTACCTGCGCCCTATTCTTGCTTCATGCCACAGAAACACCGAAAATAGAATTTTAGATTAGGTGTATTTGAGCTCCTATGGGCCTCTGAGACCGGCAGTATCGATCTGTTTGGTTCCTGTCAGAGACCCGAAGCCAATCTCCCTTGTGCCCTCGACTCAAAGGATCAGAGAAACATGCGCAGGAAGATTCTGAGCGGGTGAACCCTGCGACCTATATTCTCTCTCTGCTTCAACACCCTTCACCATGTAAGGTGTCAGACATTAGCAGCCGGGCTGTAGCTTTTAGAGCCACAGTGTTTAGCATTCCACCTCTATAACTGAACAGTGATCACATGGCTAAAAGACGCGATTGACCGTTGAGTCCTGATTTGTCACACCTTCTAATCAGTGGACTTTGCCTCTGAAGGCTGTGTCTCTGGTCAGAGGACAATGCAACGGCTATATCATGTTCCAGCATGCTTTAAACACAAACACACGAGCAGTCACACTGTCGTAGCAACATTTGTCTCGCTGAAAGATTAACCTACGGATAAGCGGATTGAGTTTACCACCCTGGGTGTAAAATATACCTCATTACCAGAGAAACCCGTGTTTTGATACATCTAAAACTAAAAATGAAGGCATAGCAACGACATCCTTCCTTAAACCAGTCTGCATTCATGCACCCATGCAAGAGTCTTTATTTATACCTTTTTTTAAATATCCATGTGCTAATCTTATGACTAGGGTGGTCAGATCATCTGTTCTGGTGTGAGCAATGTCTGAGGAAGTAATGAAAATAACTGTGACGGCTGAGAGAAAAAGAACTAAGATCAGAGGTGACTCGTCTCATTTGATCAATCACCCTCAATCACATGATGCTTTGTGATCACAGTGATTATGTATTTTGATCTCCATATAGCAGCTCACGGTATAAAAGACCAGCCCAGCAGGGTGTCTAACCTCAGCCCATCATGTATGCACTCATCTGGAATCAGACATCGGGTTCCATAGAGGGATAAATCTCTTGAATTATTGACTTTTCCTTATGTAGCATCATGATGTTATATAGCCTTCTGTGAGGAAATCCAGCCCAGACAGCTTGACTAAAAACCTGCCTTTGATTAGCTTTACAAGAGATTAATAATCCACGCTCACATGTAAAAAAAAACCTGCAACATATGGCAAGCTAAAGATGAATTATAAATTGGGGTGGGCAGCTCACTGTGGGATTACAGGCTTGGTCGCGTGTGTCCCCAATTCACCCTCCCTTAAAAGTAGCCTAAACCCACGCTTGGGGAGTTGAGATTAAAGGCCTTGGGTCAAAGGGTTTTGACTATAGGGGCTCTAGTTTATGTTTGAAGGACAGGCCTCTTGGATTGGATTGATTGGAGTCCCTTCGATATCACCATTCACCAAGATTATAATGATGGGATTCCCCTGGTTTCTGATTAGGTTAATCCTGTCTCTTCTCTTGTAATGACTTTTTAATCAAATACGGTCTCCTGCTGATTGATGGTGTGATTTTTTGGAGAGGAGGGAGGTGGTGGGGAAGGTATGAGGAGTTATAACAGATACTCTTATCCAGAGTTACTGATATTGGTTGTTTATTGAACCCTTGGCTGTAAGATTACTCACCGTCCAGTGGTTAGGGCACCGTGATTACTAGATATGCCGTACGTCTTGTGTAGCAGTTCTATACTGAATACAGGTCAATGTGTGTTGTAGGGCAGTAACTAACTAGTATTTTTATTTTTCAATTAATTTGCAGATTCTTTTTTTCAATTAATCAATTTCTTTGGTACATGAAATGTCAGAAATATAGATATTTGATATATCTTTTTTTCCAACCAAGAGTCCAAAACACAAAGATATTGAGTTTACTATCACATCAGACAAGGAACAGCAGCAAATCCTTACAGCTGAGAAGTTGAACTAGTCTTGGAAAATAACATCACATTTTAATCAATCATCAAAATAGTGATTTATTTATTTTCTGCCATTCAACTCATTGATTAATCAACTACTTTCAGCTCTCGTGTGTTGGCTGAAAATGTCGTCAGTCATCAGTTAGTCAGTCATCTGTAAAAATTTAAAAAGTCTTGTGACATTGTACATTAACACAATCAGGCATGTGTTAAGATGTGGTTTGCCAGAGATGTGGTTCCTCGTGTTAGTGACATTTAGCACCATTTCAAACTGGTGTTGCTTCTAAATAAAGCATTTTGCAACCCAGTAGGAGGGTTTATGTCTACATCCTTGTCTGGATTGTCATCTTTCCTGGAACGTGGAGAGATACTGCAGCCGCCCTGCACGAGACATGATGTCACGCACTTCTGTAACCCACTGAAACAGTTCTACACATTCACATATTCGTCTAAGTCCTGCAAGTAGGCCAGCTCGACTAGTGCAAATTTCCAGATTTTCCTTCCTCTAAAGGAATTACTGGGATTAATACAATATGCGGTCAAACAGAGAAAATCCCGCAGCAGCCAGTCACGTGCAGATGTAAGTGGGGTAGCAGGTCAGAAAGAAGAGAGAGTGCCATGCAGCTGCAAACAAGGTCAGAGTCGGCGCCTCAGGTGATTTCAGATTACCGCCTGCACTCGCGCTGTGAGGCGAGATGAGAATCAGAAGTTCCATCGGATCACTGGTGGTTACAGGATTGGAAATGAAATCTGTAATCAACGGGATGATTATTTTGAGAAGGCGGAATATAGCCTAACCTAGATTCTGCTGTAGTTAAGGTCTCGCTCTGTCCCTCTCTCTCTGTCTGTCTCCGTTTGTCTCTCTGTTCATATGTCGCTGCCTTGCAGGCCATTAACAAATTAAGGTCAAAACTAAGGCAGCACTATTTATAGTGGTCATATTGCACAGTCAAACTGCAGCCCTTCAACTGAGAATATCCCCCTACAGAAAGCTTTAGCATATATGTCTTCCATAGTTATTTAATCTTCATCATTTCATCCCTGTACAAGTCAAATAATATCTGCTGACCTTCTCATACTCTGCTATGATCTCCTAAGGTATTAAGAGCATTAGAATACATGATCACCCAGACACTAGTCCATTTGCTCTACTTTTCCCGTTTGATTTTTCCATCTGTGGAGTCACTGCAGAGCACGTGCAGGGGAGGCCAACATCCTGCGGGTAGGGGAGGGAGAGACGGGGGAGCAAAGGGGGAAGACGGGATGATGCAGCCCAGATGGAGCCCAACTGATTATCTCTACTGGGCGACGGCAGTATTTTGGGAGTTTTTTGAGCCCGAGTCCCCAGCTGAACCACAAGAGTGGAGATTAGTGTCACTTTAAAATGGCTGAATCACAAAGCAAACGTTTGTCAGTTACAGTCCTGATATTAGAATTGTAATAGCATGTAATGTACATATATCTCTAGTTTGTAGTACTAAACCCATATTTCTTAACACTATAGCTTCTAAACAACAGCTCTTTTTCCGTCTTTGCTCTATCTCCAGGCCTTTGGACAAGCCTACTCCAATCACCGGAAGGTGGCAGCGGACGGGGAGAGCCGTGAGGAGTCTCTTATCCAGGAGTCAGCCTGTAAGGAGGCCTACTACGAGCAGAGGGTCATGGAGCTGCAGAACGAGCTCCGCCAGGCACGCAACATCCTGACCAATACCCAGTCTGAGAACGAACGCCTGAACACCATCTCCCAGGACATGAGAGAGGTAAGAGTCGGGGAGGTACACGAGCAGAATTAGAACAGAAGTATTCCTGGTTTTAAAAGAGGTTACAATTTAATCTGTTCGGTCAGCTGGAGATGTATCACAGGATGCTACTAATGCACATATGATTAAACGTTAACACAGGAGGACTGTGTAAAGTCATTTCAAAGATTATTACTGTTCAACAGAAGACTTTTTCTTGCGTCAGTACTTTGAAAGTGAACTCACTTCTAAGTTGAAGCAGAGGGCGTCTGCTGTTGTTTGCCTGCAGCTATTGAGAACAACGGGCGTGTTTGTTGATGTTGTCTTTTTATCTGTCTGAAGCTGCAGAAAACATAACAGATATTCATCACTGATTTGAGCCAAGATATTTCTGTTCAAGCCTGTATAGATTTAGGGTGTGATTGCAGAGTCAACAACTGGTGTGTTCCTGACATGCTAAGATGAGACTAATTACACTGTAATGACAGTCAGAGACCAGGCTGATGGAAGCAACACCTTGCCTTCAAGCCTAATGTGATGTTCTCCAACCCTCTTGTTATGCAGGGTGGAGTTATAATTACAGATGGAGAAAAAACACTGAGGCCATGGGAAAAGATTACATGATCCTACCCGAATACTGAATCATATATTATCTTAAATTTGTGTGAACCATTGGATGATTATGGTGCTCAACCTGTTGCCCCAGCTGTGGCATTTAATAACATGTGTCATTATAAACACTTCACCTCATACAAACTCTTTAGCAGCCTTCTGTAAACTGAAATGTGTTTTGCTGACTCATAACCAAGCCATCTCCCTAAATCACAGCACATCCTTATACATTCCATCAAACATGTTTCACGTTCTGCTCTCTTAAGCTTCTCTAACGATGATAATGCTAACCTTTATTGTCTGCGGCCCACTTTGGACAATGTCTGACCTCTTCATAGCTTCCATTTACATATACTCACTGCTAATTGACCTCATTAGAAGAGACAAGAGTGCAGTGCGGAGTGGAACAGAGCAGAGCAGAGCAGAGCGTGGGTTGTGTGTCTTTGCCAATGGCCATGTATGTGCGAATTTGTGTGATGGAGCTGGTGATGAAGAGATTGCATTAACAGGAAAGCAGTACAGGTTGAAATCGCACAGACTGAGATGTACGGAGCTTTGAGGAAGCCTGTTTGACACAAAGACAGGGAGCCATGAAAGGATGAAAAGGCTAGAATATTAAATTAAAGAGGGGGTAGCAACTTTGAAGTAGCAGCTTGTTTTAGGAGTTGGGCTATATGAGGAGAGAAGGAACAGACTACTCGATTTAACTTATTAATGTGACATGCACAGCTCTAGGTAGCTGCATGGTACATCACATACTGCACCAGGAAGGAGCTCTATTTTCTATATGTTCTTATTTCAGTATCAGTATTTTGTGCAGGGATTCTTTGGTTCCAACAATGCTTTACCACAACTGCATTTTGGTGCTAAAACATCAGTGTTGTTACCCGCACCAAGCACCACACAGTTGTTTTGTTAAAAGAATCAAAAGTAGGCCCATGTCCTTCTGGGCTTCACATTTGGCATTCTGCAGTGTGACATTCAGCTCTTCTTTTTTTTCCTCCTCTCTGTATAATGCTCTCGCTACGTGGTAGTTAAACCCCATCAGTATTCAAATCTTCCTGTGTTTGTGTTACAGCAGATTTAGCTGAGTCCTCTGTTTTGCAGGTCAAGTTGGTAATTCCAGTGTAAATGGGAGGGGGGCGAGTTAAAAAGGGGGCTCCCCTCCGTCTTAAGTCTTTGGCAGGCAGCTGCAGGAATCACTGCTGTTTTCTGTGAGTCACTGCTTGAGACAGATGTCAACAGCGTTTCCTACTGAGATTAGTGAAAAAAAAGACTTAAAAATGGCCTGTCTCTCAAAACGACTTACGTTCCGGAAAGCTCCAAATTCTACTATAATTAGGTCAGCTGCTGCTCAGCTCTGCATCTTAAGTTGGTATAAGTTGGCATAATGGAAGCCAGATGTGTCTCAGCGGACACGTTTTTGAAACAGAATACGAGTGTAAAACTTTACCGCCTGCAGCCGTTCAAGAGTCAACTTGAACATTGTTACTTTCTACAAAGACATTGTACCTCTTCAATCTCCCACCTGAGATTATTTAGAAAAGGGAATACAGTCTTTCTTGCATGCCTGATCTACAGCTTTGTCGTAACGGGTGATGCACTGGTGGTCCACATGACGGCCTTTCTGCAGGTGCCATTCCCATTATAAACACCCCGATGCAGCACCGCGGGCCCCAGCCAGCTTTAATTGGTTAGATAAAAGGGGCTGGAGTGTAAATTGCCTCATGTATGGAGGATAATGACACCCGTCTAATGGTACTTCTGCGGGCGCTAGGAGGAGTGTGTGTGTGGCAGGCAAATGGAGGCAGCCTGGGCACTGAAGCTGGCATTGTGACCAGGACTGAAAGAGGCCTTTGTCTCCTGGGTTTCAAATTAGCCCAAAAGCTCAGGCAGGGAGAGAAAGTGGAGGGGAAGGGGGCACTAGGATACGATGAGAATGGTACAAAAGAAAGAGAAGGAAAATCCGTTAGAGAAGGAGAAAAGGCTTAATGAGAGTAAATTCAGCACCAGTGGTGGACCATGACAGCTTGGCTCATCATATTGAGTCAGGAGGTTAGGTGAATGTCTCAATTTCATCATGGGATGCAACTGACAGTTTGGCTGTAACTGTTGCCTTTTGTGTTTGGTGTTTTCTGTTCCTGCATATCTACAAGGCTCCTCTGTATGTAGATGTATTTATTTTGACTGTGTGTTCATCACTAAATAATGTCATTATTCCACCGTCCCACATATCTGTACGCTTCACAGTGTAAAACGCCTTTTTGTTTCTGTACAGGCTGGTTTATTCACGACCATTTAGTTACAGCATCTCAGCTGTATACCGACATCACATTCGAACCTCCCAGGCAGTCTTCCTCGCCAAAGACTCGAATGTTAGCCCCAAGCACCGATAAGACACATTTCACCGCTACGCTGCAGTCTACAGGATTAAAACCTCCACAAAGAGCCAGTAACACTGTAAGGAGGCGCACTCTAATAGGCATGACTTCATTAAATTCAATCTCATGTCTTGAGAGGAATGTGCCTACAGTGATGGCTGCATATTATCCTCACAGAATGGGCATCCCCATCGCCTGCCACTCTGGAAACGATAAAGCAAAGCCAAATATATATGAGAAGTGTTTATCAGTGTGGTTCAGTCTATCTTTACACTCTGGTCACACTCATAAAAAATGTAATGTGTTTCCACCTCAGCAGCATCACCACGATTGCTCGCAGTGCTTCCTTTCTGCAGGATGCTGTGCTGACACAGTAACTGCTCTTGTTGCCTTCTCTCCATTTAAAAAAACAGCTGTCATCCTGAAATGATTCACTTTCTCTGACCATTTTTCCCCTCACAAACACATAAATTATGGTGTTGTGCTTTTTGTCAATCACCGTAATGTGGAGGCCATTCAAATGTTAAACATGATTGGTTTTTCCATCTCGTTGACACGGTCGATGAAGCTGTCAGACACGAGGCTTTCCCCTTAATTTAAGTGCCGTTTCAATTGGCTGGATTAAACACCTGACAGAGAAGCGAGGGATTGAGAGAGAGACGAGGGAGGGTATCTGCATTGATGGGATGAGTTTAAAAGGTTAGAAGTGGGCAGAAGTTTAAAACCTCATAAAGAGGAAGGCCATTGTAGTTATTACAATCAGAAGAATGAGAGTGCAAAGCTACAGATGGACATACGAGCAGAATTTCAGCTGTCACTGCAGCGCTGACACTTTACCTTGATTATTGAAAGGTCAGAGTTGAGTGGTAAAGAGATCCAAGGAAGGTTGCTCTTTGTTCCCCGGCTGACGTGAGGCTAATGTAATAAGACTCCTAGAGGACTCTGGGGTGTTGATGTCGACTGCCTTATTATTTCTTGTGACATGAATGCCAAGACAGATCACCGCCTGCCCTGTGCTAGTTGGAGGGGGCGGGCAGTTTAGAAAGACAAACGGAGAAAAGGTCGAAAAGTTAAAGAAAAAGACTCACTGAGACGGCAGAGGAATATAACAAGAAGAGGTGTGAAAACTCACATGCGTCTTCAGTTTCCATTTTTGCACCAGCCATTGCTACTACTGCTGTCACGAGTGACCCACAACTGACTCTAAAGCCTCCAGATGTGATGTGGGTTATCTGGCCACAGCAACCAGCATCACCTCCCACTTCAGCTAGCTGCCTCACGAGTGGCATGTCTCACAGATGTCTCACAGACTGATGTTTTTTTTAGCCCTTAAGAGGGGTGCGTCTCTAAAATACATTTAGAGGACGTGCCATTGAGCCCTAATAATGTCTGTCTTTTGGTATCAGCTTTGAGGAAGCTCTGACAGTGTGTTGATCTTGATTTAAGCCCCCTGGCTCACAGCACCAAAGAGGTTTTCCATGCCGGATCAATGAATCCTGATAAATCACACGCACACAAACAGGCCTACACATTCACTTCAGCTAATGGGTGTAAACGCGCTCACGTGCACATTTCTCCACTTTCATCTAAATGACCTAAGAATCACTAATTCACTGTTAAGTGCGTGCAGGCACACTCTCACCCTGTGGGCTTTTCAGCAGTCACACACTGGGCAAAGTACCATCAGCCACGCACTCACAAGGCTCCTTTCACTTTTTAGTTTTTAATTGAAAAAAAAAAAAGAAAGAAAGAAAGTGCTACCTTGGCAGTGTTTTCTCTCCATAATGGAGTCTGGGTAGGCTGAATAGAATGACAATTGCTTGCAGCGAAGATGAGGATAAAAGCAGATCTGCTTTCACCCACATTCTTGACTCTGACAGCAGCGATAGGCCCCTGAGCTTCATTATTCCTTTGCTCTGTCTAAACCTATACTAGGGGGGTTGAGCTATAGTGCATCTATGATTCATTTCTCGTCCCTCCTGAAGGTAATCCTGGGATGTGCTCGGCTTGGTAGAGTTAGATTTAACTCGGGCTGACGTGACCTTGACGTTCTGCACAGCCTACAGGACAGAAGTTTCTTTTTCTCATTAGCTCACTGAAGACCAAAAGTGCTCTCTGGAGCACAATATCACCAGGGATCTAGAAACAGAATGGAACATGGCAGGCCCCGTCCACTTCTTATTTCTCTGATAGATAGATTTGATGGAACTAGAGTTCGGTAGGAGGAAGGAGATCAACTGTGACTGATGCATGGCCTCTAAAAGCACACTGACACATGCGGAGGAGAGAGGGGAGGTGGGGGGTCGGAAAGAGGAGAGCAGTAGTGTTGGTGAAATGGAAAAAGGAGAGCAGTAGTGTTGGTGAAATGGAAAAATGGAGGTCAGTGGTATCAGAAAGAGAAACAGAGAAAAGGGGTTAAAAAAGCAGTATTGACCTGCACTCTGTGTCATACCAACTGGGAACCCCTCTGCACTTTGTAGGAATAGTAATTTGGGGGAAGGAATCCAGTGCATGTGTATTTTAACTGAAGTGCAAAGTGGGCAGGATGGAGAGTGAAATAGAGGTCAGCGGAGTAAAGATAAAAATAATATATATATTATATTGAGCCTGTCTGTGCTATTACATCAATAATACAGTCTTGTACCATCTGGGAGTCTGGGCAGCTGCACTTTCAAGGGAACCAAATCGGGGTGAAAAGCTAGTAAATATGGATTTGCTGAAATGCATATATTACAAAACTCTCTGGAGTTATTAAAACCGGAGCGGAGCCTTTAACAAAGCACTAAAACATTCCTAATCTACACTAGTGTTAAGCCTGAACCTTTGATGGAGGTAGAGGTTATAGGGGCTCAAACACATTGAGAAATAACTCAGAGCTTTAGTGAGATTTAAGCAGGCTCAGCCCCACTGTGCTGTCAAATACAGTTTAATGGTGAAGAGAAAGCTTTAGAGTTGAAAGTGAGAGAGCCCAAACAGTACAGTTGGAAGGAGCTCTGACCCACAGAAATGTGTGCTGCTCTCGTCACATTTTTGCAGCACTGTAGAGGGTTCATTAGAACTAATATGCTTTATCATGCATATACACTAGGGCTGTCAAAGTTAAAAGGATAATCCAGCAAATTAGTTTTAACATCACTAATTTCTTTAACGCATTAACGCAATCAGTCTTTCAGAGGTTGTAGTGAGCTCAGTTTTTAAGCTAGAGTTAAGATACTGGCATCAGATGAAACTATAAAAACCTAAGGAATCCATCGGTACCACTCAATGCTCCAAACTTGCGCTAAATTTTGGCGAGGAAAAACTGTCATGGCCATTTTCAAAGGGAAGAAAATGGGTTCTATAGATACGCATGAGTCTCCCCTCCCAGACATGACCACTTTATGATAATCACATGCAGTTTGGGGCAAGTCATAGTCAAGTCAGCACACTGACATGCCATGTTATGCTTTGACATTTTTTTAATGCTAAATGCAGTACCTGTGAGGGTTTTTGGACAATTTTTGTTTTGTGTTGTTAATTGATTTCCAGTAATAAATATACTGTATATATATATTTTCATAATACAAGCATATTTGTCCAGGCCCATGTTAAGAGTATTAAATACTTTACAGATCTCCCTTTAAGTTACATTTTGAACCGATAGAAAATGTGTGATTAATTTGCAATTAATCATGGACAATTATGCGATTAATCGCGATTAAATATTTTAATCGATTGACAGCCCTAATACACACATGCATCCACTAGTCCTCACTACACTTTTAAACATCAATTATATTTCACGTTTATCCTGCAAGTTTATGGTATGGCTGTAAAACCCACCCACTTTGCATGGAAGTGACACATTTGTCTGTGTGTGTGGGCGTATTCAAGCAGCTGTCCAGACGTCACTTGTAGTGACAGCAGGCAGGCAGGGGGGTGGAGGTCATCACTAACCACACACAGGCTGGCACCTCAGATAGCCTTCAAAATACCCCACCCCGGTATCTAATCACACACACACGTTATCACAATATGTCCCAAACATTCCCAGGAGAGGCGTGTGCTCCTCATGATTAAATGTTAATATTCACACTTTATAGCAGGGACGCACATGGCCACCGCAAACACTTATGAGTTTACTCAAATCAACTCCTGTCAGGCAACAGGGCAGTGTGCAAACCCACCCCCCAGTCTCTGAGGGGCTCAGTGCAGTAGGAGGATGTGGAAGCAAGGTGAAAGGTCAAAGCCCTGGTATGCATTGTAATCAGATTGGAGGAGGATCCTAATCAGGTTCGGAGGTGGCCTGTATTCATCAGGACCAAACAGCACTGACCCTCCAGCTGATGCACATAACCCTGGCCAGGAAGAGACCTGAACAACCAGCTGGCACAGCTTTGTTGAGTCTAAAACAAGAGATTACTCCAGCAGCGTGGTGATTATGCTGAAGGTCTTAATAAAATAATAGTGTATATGTCGCTCGATAGTCCAAAGCTGACCAATAGAGTATCTGACTCAATTAATGGTTTGATTCTTTTTCTTTTCGTTTTTGCTTTAATTCAGATTCCTCTCAGAAGTCAGGACCACTGTCTGTATAGAGGCTTAGTGCTAGGACTGATCTGTATTGTAAGCTCATGCATTATGCAGTAATGCATTAACATCAGGGCTTTCGCACCAGCAAACACCCACGCTCATTAGACATGCGCAAAACCCCCCTGATGAATATTAATGCACCTTCAAACGTCAGCCACGACGCAGCTCTGCACATAGCGATTAATTATTACCCAGAGCAAACGAGGAGCATGTACTCTTCATCAGCGCGGATCCAGCAACATAATGTTTGTCAGTGAATTCCTCTCTCAGTAAGCCAAATTAAGCGAGTAAATTCAAATTACAGAGCGAGTAACTAAAACAAAATGTTTGTTGTTGCGTGATAGTCTCCTGAGTCACATTAGTTAGAGAGCGTGAATTATTGTTGGTTATTAATGAAGCTGTATTTCCTATGTAATACCATACTGTTGAATGAATAGTGTGTGACTAGGAAGTTAACGGGGTCTGAGCACATCACTGCTAAGCAGATCGAACCAATGGTCCTCCTAGTTATTAAAAGGTGTTTCTAACCATCAGAATACCTGCACCACCATACCAGCTTATTACCTACTCTATTTCGATAAGTAATATTACTGATGTCTGCCAAGTGAAAGCCTCTCAGGATTTGACTTCCAGTGGTCGCTGAAATGATCCGAGAGCAGGGATTGTGATGCGGCCGGCCACATGGGCACAGCGTGAGAGGAAGGGGGCCTCCTGGCACGGGATCGTGAGGCTAATTGTCTCTCTGGTATTATTAGTTTATCTCTGCCAACTCTCCTGAGAGGAAAACACACACACATGTAAATCCTAAACGTACTGTAGATACAGAGACTGCTGTGCCTCACATGCATAAATATACACGCAATCTGGAGATAACAATGCTAGCTGTCATCCTCTGCATCCACCTGCACACAAAGTTGAATACTCGCTTGCACGCATGAGCATTCAAGGTCAGTTCAGACTATGTTGAAAAACAGATCAATTTCACATGCTTTCCCCCCCCCCCGCCCCCTCTTTCTCACATTACGTACACACATGTGCATGTTCGTTTATTCATTTCAAAAAAGGGTGAGGCCCACCTTCCTTCAGCGAGTATCCCCTTACTTCAGAGCTTTTATCTGCTTATTTCTCTGAGAGCCGCCGGCTAAGATTTCCCCCTCACCCCAAAAGTCCCGTGGGGCTCTTGTGTTTTGGGATGAGTCAGTCAGCAGGGGGTGGGAGGGCAACCTTGAAAGAAGAGGACAGAGGGTTAAACAAGGCGATAGACGAGGTAGTAATAAGGACACAGTATGGCTGATCAGATCTTTCAGTTTGTGTCACAGTCTACAAGTGGGGGAAGGGCACGTCTCTTACTTCTCTAACCTTTATATAATTAATGATGCCTTTCTTGAGCAGCAAGAGTGAGCCAGATGCCCTTACAGTATATTACAAACACTAGTGTTATCTTGAAGTATTAGCATATTGCCTCACTGACACAAATATTAGCACATATGAACTGAAAAAAATCAATTTTGAATTCCAACTGAAATCCAGACTTCTGATTTCTACAGTGATACAAGCTCTGATTAGTCCTTGTATCCTTCTGTACAGCGAGCCAAGCCCAATCTAACTCCTCTATAGAAAATTAGACCGTTACAGTGCTTCCCGGCCATTGAATGCCTGTCACCATGAGAGAGATAAGTAGGCTTCAGTGTCTGTGGTACCATCAGAGCTGGCAGGCGGGCACACTTGTGGCCCACTGCCCAGAGAGACACCTGGCACCTCCCTCTCAAACACCAACAGGCACACGCACTGAACACACACACTCACGGCGGGGTTTGGCCAGATGGGAGCCCTTTTCTTATCCAGCAAGATTTAGAGTGTTTAAGGGCCAACGTGACACGAACGGTTAAACTAAAGGCAACAACATCCAATCAATCGGCGTCTCTCCCACAATCAATCAAACAAGATTGAAATAGTGGTCACTGACAGTTCTTCCTCTTCTCGTTTTTGCCCTACAGAACAGCCAGATGGTTGAGCTCCAGAGGAATCAGCTGCGCGATGACATCAAGGAGTACAAGTTCCGGGAGGCTCGTCTGCTGCAGGACTACACCGAGCTGGAGGAGGAGAACATCTCGCTGCAGAAGCAGGTCTCCGCGCTCAAACAGAGCCAGGTGAGAAACAGAAGAAACAGGGCTGCAAGCTCTGGATGCACAAAGTTTGAATCATGCCACAGAACATTCCCTTCTTTGTAAATCTGCCTTCGCTGCTGGTTATAACGCAGTCTTCTTAGTCAGGCATAATTAAACTGGTAGTTCTAGGCATCTCGTCCAAGTACACATGTACTCTGTACTATCTTACAGCATCTTAGTAACCCTACAGGCCCTCCACCTCCCACTCATCAGCTCTCAGTCTGTCTCCTTGTTGTACTGATTAGACAGCCCAAAGAAGCTTGAGCGCTTTAATATTCCGATGTAATTACGATAATAAAAGCATCCTCTGATACAGTAAAGAGATAAGCAGCTGCCTTTGTTTTTCGAATGCTTGGAGCTGCGTCTGGTCGTAGAAGTGTTTGCCAGACTCTTTTAACAGCTATCATTCTAAAAACCAGAGATTCATGGTAGAAAACACACTTCCTGGGTTTAGTCAAATGAGTGGGAAAAAAAAAAAAATCCCCTTCACACATCTGCAAACATAAAACAGAGCTGCATTTCCAAGTGGGATATTTCCATTTGATGTTAGCTTTTATGCTTGAGCTGTTAATTCTTTCCATATGCCCCCTTGTCATCTTGGATTACGGTCTCTATATTCATCACGGAGGGCATGAAACCAAACAAAAGCGGATCCTACTTTTTAGACAACCAATATAAAAAGGATTCCCAAATCCAATTAACTTAAAACTAATTAGAAAGGGAAATGACATGGATATGTTCTCAATTAACATTATCTTGAATAATGCCATTCTTTTTGATCCGGCTGGTTTTGCCACACATGAACCAGCCTGACAGCTTGTTTTCACTGGAGCTGCATCTAGTTGTATTTCTCATTGAACGTGTTCCCTCTCCTCCTTTTCCCAGGTGGAGTTTGAGGGTTTGAAGCACGAGATCCGTCGTCTAGAGGAGGACACTCAGTTCCTTAACAGCCAGCTGGAGGATGCCATCCGACTGAAAGAGATCGCAGAGCGTCAGCTAAGTGAAGCCCTGGAGACCATCAAGACTGAGCGTGAGCTGAAGGCTTCCCTGAGGAAAGAGCTCTCCCACTACATGAACATCGGAGACACTCTTTGTCACAGGTAAAAAAAAGCAGACAAGCAGCGTGCTCACAGGCCTCAGCATGCACTGTAAAGAACACTAAATGACACTCTGTTCCCCCCCTCAGCCCTCTTAGCATTTCTCTGGATGGTCTCAAGTGCAGCGACGATGCCTCCACCGAACCCAACAACGACGACGCTCTCCACGGATACGAGAATGGCTTCACCAAACTGGCCAACGCCATCACCTATGACAACCGCATCTCCGCGCCCAAGAAGGACGAGCTGTTCCATCCCGCGCCCAGCCTCGTGGATGACCTGCTGAGCGAACTTAACATCTCAGAGATCCAGAAGCTCAAACAGCAGCTGATGCAGGTTTGTTCTTAACTGACAATGTTTTTGGTTTTCCATGGTAGTTAACAGTAAAAGATATCATTGACCTCTACGATCCACTTTTAGTGAATAACAACTATCCTAATACTGATCTAGTGGTCGCCCTCAAACTAAAATAGATTGACAGTAGTTACCACAAAATAACTCCAGACAGCTGAGTAGTTTGGAGGTGTGTCTGAAAGAGTGAGAGAGTCAGTAGATCCTGATCCAGGCTGCTGCACGGATCTAAATCCCCCTCTGGCAAAGTTAATCCAGGGAGGCACACAACACCCTTCAGGCTCCGCCGGGCTGCGAGGCAGCGGGTGGTGGCACCAGTGGACCTGCCATCTGCTTGTTCATCACCCCATGAGTCCAAGGCCACGCCTGATTGGGCACCATGGTTACCAGAACGTACGGGGAACCTGTGGATAATGATTGTTTTGAGGTCTAAGGGATTAAGGATTTTTTTCCCCTCGTTCCATCAAACATAAACACGGTTGCTGGATTAATAAAGTAAAGTCGAAGTTACCTCAATGCTGCCCTGCCAAGGACACCGTTCTGGTTCTCAACCTGACCATTGTGGTAAATCTGGCAGGCTGTGACAAAGCCCCGTGTTTGATATGACCCAGCAGCATGTCACTCTGCCTGCTGAAGACTCCTGCCAGGTCATTCCACAGATTCCAGGTCGGAGTCAGAGCAGAGCAAACAAAAAGCTTCCTCTACTCATTAAGCCTCTCCAAGCTTATCTCATTTTATTGATCAGGTACTCAATGATCGATCCTAGACGTCCGCTCCTCGGATATCACCCTATTAGTCCCTGGCAATGTATAACAACATCCAATATGAGGATGGGCGGGGATGTGTGTCTGCTGCCCACAAGCCCTCTTACACATTTAAGTGATGTTGTAAATATGTAAGAACATCAGTGCCATTGATTTATATAATTATTTATTTAAATATTTTTAAATGTGACAAAAGCATCGTGCATTATAGTATCATGCTTTCATACTTTGTATTTTAACATGTGTTATAAAAGTACGTTAACTAATAGTAGTAATCCAACTTTCCATCTCTTTTTGAATTTAATCCTTAAATATCCCGCACTAATAAAAAATGTAAGCAGATGAGCATGTACGTGATACTTTTACATTATTTACTTATCAGCTACTAAAATAGCTCAGTGGTTACATCAGCACAGCTGTGTGCATGTGTGTAAAACGACCCGTCCAGTGTCTCTGCCAGCGCTGAGCTGAACCCAATCCAGCAAATTGTCAAGGTCATCCTGACTCTGATGCGGAGCTACTGGGCAATGAGCCTCACATATCTTGGCATCACAAGACCGATAGTGTGTAGCGTTACCACCATGTAATAGATAATCCACTGATTTAATATGATCGTTCACATCATCAAGTTACCGAAAAATTCCTTAATTTATTCAAATGTGAAATGATGTGCGTGCAATAAGCCAAGCTACGGTACTTTCATTACATTCATACAGTATGATGACCTCACATCTTATCGCTCTTTGTGTCTCTGCCTCTCTCCTCAGATGGAGCGTGAGAAGGTCAACCTGCTGTCCACCCTGCAGGAGTCCCAGAAGCAGCTAGAGCAGGTCAACGGCGCTCTGTCCGAGCATCAGGAGAAGGTCAACCGCCTCACAGAGAACCTCAATGCCATCCGCAAGCTCCAGGCCAGCAAGGAGCGCCAGTCTGCTTTGGACAATGAGAAAGAACGTGATAGCAATGAAGATGGAGACTACTACGAGGTGGACATCAATGGACCTGAGATTCTGGAGTGCAAGTACAAGGTACCGGTCTTCTTATAGTCGAGGGCAGACAGGACAAAATGTCAGCTTATATTTAAAATTGAGTAATTAACATTCTGTCAGTGAGAAAAAGTTAAACGTCTTACAATACGTATCGTCTTTGCTTTTATATATTCTCAACCATTGACCTTGCTCGGCTAGGTTGCTGTGTCTGAAGCAGGAGAGCTGAAGGAGGAACTGAAGACTCTGAAGACAGAATACCAGGCCTGTCAGTCCCGTTACGAAGAGGAGCGCGTCCTTCTGGAGATCGATGTCACAACGCTGGGAGGGAAGCTGGCAACTCTGGAGAAGACCAGTCAGACAGAGAGAGAAGAGAAGGCGAAGCTAGAGAAGGAGCTGCGCAAGGTGAGATGTCGCTCTTTATATCGACATTCTGAGAAGTAGCTGATTTGGCGTTTGACGTGCCTAATTGACTCCTTTCTCTTTGTGTCCTCAGCTGAGCGACGTGGCAGGCGAATCCCAGGGTAGTCTGAGTGTGGCACAGGACGAGCTGGTCACCTTCAGCGAAGAACTGGCCACCCTCTACAACCACGTCTGCATGTGCAACAACGAGACACCCAATCGCGTCATGCTCGACTTCTACAAGGAGGGTAAGGGCGGTCGGAGCAGCCCAGAGGTCCGCGGCCGCCGTTCTCCCATTCTGCTCACCAAGGGCCTCTTCCCTGAGCCCGGTAAGAGCGACCTAAGCGACGGAGCCCCTTCACCGGTCTCCTCACTGCCTTCTCCCGTGTCCGACCACCGCCGCGAGCCCATGAACATCTACAACCTGGTGGCCATCATCAGAGACCAGATCAAGCACCTGCAGCTGGCTGTGGACCGCACCACAGAGCTGTCGCGCCAGAGGGTGGCGTCTCTGGAGCTCGGCACCGTGGCCGACAAGGACAAAGAAGCCTGCATGGAGGAGATCCTCAAACTGAAATCCCTGCTCAGCACCAAGAGGGAACAGATTGCAACCCTGAGGACCGTCCTCAAGGCCAACAAGCAGGTCGGTTGTCTTTTTTTTTTTTGCATTCAATGTATGTTTAACTAACTGGGCACCACTCCCAAACATTTGTCAGTTTTCATTGAAAGACAGAAACAGAGGGTGTCGGCTATTTCAGGTCTACTCAGCTGTTGCGGCAAATGCATTGCAGACAAGATCTATAACAAACACTGGTTTGGGACGGCGGCAAATGATGTCAGCTGTCCAGAGAATCTTTGTGGTTAGGATCAGAGAACAGCCCTCCAAAGAACAAAAATACAGTGTGTATGCAGTTGTTGCTCTGGTAGCCCTTTAAACTATGTGTGTGGTTACTCAGTGACCATTAGAGCACAGACATGAAAGCCCCTCATAAACCACACACCTATGGGTTTAAACCAGCAGCTAACAATAACAACTACAGGCTGCTGGGCCTTAATGACTTGAATAAATAGGTGATATGGTCCTTATTAACAGACTTTTTGCGACAGGAAATACTCCCCCGGCGCCTTCCAGCAGCTCTGACCCCTTTTGTTCTTCTCGTCCGCCCACAGACAGCTGAAGTCGCTCTGGCCAATCTGAAGAGCAAGTATGAGAACGAAAAGGCCATGGTAACCGAGACCATGATGAAGCTGAGGAACGAGCTCAAAGCCCTGAAGGAGGACGCCGCCACCTTTTCCTCTCTCCGAGCCATGTTCGCCACACGGTAAGAAACCCAAATCAAATACAAAAAGCATTTATCTGACATACCATTCTAACGTCACAAATGTTTGCCCACATTATATTGTCACATAAGCAGTCTTTATTTACCTACATGGTTTTGCATGAATCCCAGACTGTGCCATTAGTTTGAAGAGGCAGCAGTAGCGCAGCAGACTATAGCTATTCTTACATCTACTGCACATGCACCATACACAATATAGACAGGTGAACTAAAGATTATCATCATCATGTAATCCATGTTTACCATGTGTTGGCTACGTCTCTGTAGTATTATTGTAACATGACGTGTTTGTATTGTTTGTTTCTGCGAATCGCGGTCAGGAAGGGATACCAGCATTGATACTGACTATAGAGCACAGAAGGTATTTAATCTGGGTATCCTTTAAATATGTCATTTAAGTAGTGTTTTTGACCAGTGACTTAGTGTGTGTGTGTGTGTGTGTGTGTGTATCAGATGGGCTGACACGCACTAATCTATTCTGATTCTGAGGAGAAGCCGGTCAAAGGTTCTGTGCATAATCCCACCTCATCTTGGTCTGGATTACACATTCACCCCTCAAACACGTAGTCGACTAAGTGCTCACACGCTGCTTGTTTGTTTGTGTGTGTATTGGGAAAGGTAAGAAAATGAGTGCTAGTGCACTTGTATGTATTTTTAGATGGGATTATTGTGATTCCACGGTGGATGCATAACTCCCCTCTTGAGTTGTCTGTGAATGCTGTTAAGATGCTGATGCCCACTTCCCGTCCCCGTAAATATCAGCTCTGGTCCAGATGGCTGCGCTGAGACGCTGAGACAGTCTTTCCTTCTGCATTTAAGACTCCTCCGCAATCCACAGCAAAGCTCAAGCTGTGCAGAAGGGGAGGAGTGGTAGAAGAGGAGGGAGGGTTTGGGATAGACAGATTACAGAGGCTGCAGGAAATGTGTGGGCAGCTCCTCACCCCTCATCTTAACCTATACAGTAGCTCAATACCTATCCGTGTGCTTGCTGAAGTAATTCCATATACCTGCAGTGGCTAATCAATTAGAAACGGGAGGAAAACTCCTCTGTCTGCAAATACGAGAGTGCGTGTAGTCGTGGGGTTTTTGGCGCACTGCAGAGCCAGATGGTTAGAGGATGTAGGTGTAACACTAAACCATTTGGACCAAAGGCAACCAGGGCGAAGAGGGAACCAGATCTTGCTCCTACTAGTGACATAATTTTTACCCTCTAGGCGCCGCCGAGCAGTTGTATCACTTTTCATTGTTACAGCAGTGATGGAAAGGTGTGAGATCATATTTGCTGTGAAGACGTAGAGCCATCAGGAAGGGTCCGTGTTTTTAAGCCTCTTTTGCTTAAAGATGAGGCTTAAGATAATGTCAACACGTTACAGCTTGCTGTTTACCGCCTGCATCAACGCATGGGTTTCCCTCCTCCCCCTGATGGCGATGGTCTTGAGGCTCCAACCCCAGTAGCCTGTCACCGTTCCTGGTAGCCTATGCATGAGTTACAATCTGTCTGTTTATGGGATTCACGTATTGGTATGTAAATCTAGTCCAATACGACACAGAGTTGGGTCATTGGACTCATTGAGAGGCTGGGGGACTCGCCTGAGCAAGGTTTCCCACACTCCCACCCCTTTTGTATCCCCGTCCCCCCCTTCCGTCCTTCCTCACCGCCAAACACCCGGTTCTCTGGTCATCTGGAAAAGAAAGAGAGGAAGGGGGCAGGCCTTCAGTTAAAGCCCACTACAGGAGCCTCATTTGACAGTCTTTTTTTCATGGTAATCAACCCCTCTGACAAAGTCTGTAAAGGTGGATTTTCTGAGACTCTCAGATATAAATGTGTGGTCTTTGACAAAGGGGAAGAAAGTTGAGGGGAATTGAAAGAATGTGTAGGTTTTTGTGGGATCCATTGTGTTCATCTCAGAGATTAGAGTTACTTGGATCTTGTATTTTGTTCAGCGAGAGACAGGGTTCTTCAAGTGTCTGTACGTGCTTCCCTCTGTTTCTGTGTGTGTGTGTGTGTGCCTTTCCAGCTGCAGTCTCTGGTGTCATGTTAACACTAAGCGCCTGCCTCTAACATTCCCGAGACATGCCTCGACATGCTCTCAGCTCTTTCTCATACTGATTAACAGTCAAACTTTTCGCTCAAGTCACATTATCTCCTCAAACTTACACCCTCAATCATCGTGCTGCTGTGATGTTAGTAGTATTCCCTCTCCATCATTCATTCTTTCTCCATTCTGTTCTTGCCTCCTCCTCCTCCCTCTTCTCTCTATGACATCCATCCCACCGTGACCAATCAAGCTCCAGACAACAGCTGAAGAGGTTGTGTGTTTGTTTCTGATATTGATCGTGTACCATGTCTGCATGAATGTCGCAAGAGTTGAGGTTTCCGTATGCAGCCATGAATACCGTTGGCTTACCGTTGGTTACTCTAAATAATACAAAAACACAGATAAAGTGCCTGTGTGTCAGTGGTGTGAATATGATGACTGTTCATCCTCAAAAGGCCAGCAGCCGCCTCTCGACCCCCCTCAGCCATTGTGCCACCAAACCCCATCAGTAGGCCAAAAAGGCTCCCATTGTATCCCTCCGGTCTCTAGAATAGACTCTTCTGTTTTTTCCCGGGAAATACGCACGCCCTCTCACCCCCCACGCAGGAGTGTCTGAGCCGTCTGAAAGCGAACCAGCGCACCCCCTCCCCAACCCCTCCCTCCCGGGTCGTCCCCCCGTCTCATACTGGCTTTAATGAAGCAGCACTGATCCCCTATTGTCTGGGTGTGTGTCCCACTGGGAATCAAACTGCATACACAAGAGAGGAGGGTATGGTTTGTGTTTGTATGGTGGTCTGGTAAGGCCAGAGTTCATGTGGCGCACAACCACGTGCAGCACCACACACAGCAAAAAACAGCTGCGTCTTGTTGGTCTCAGATATTGCCTTCAAGACTTGTTCCGAGTGCAGCGTCTAGAAATACGTAACCACAGAATGAAATTAGCACCCGGTACATAATTTACAGAAAAATGTAATGACTGGTAGAAATGTTCAGTGACCTGCCACAGTTGCAGGTGAGGAAAAAAAAATAATTTCAGTCCCTGTACGTAACTATCACAAAATCGCACTCGAATCTATAAAATATTCCAAACCAAGTTTATTTTGTTTGGAAACAGGTCAAGCATCTCATCCTACTGGCAGATTTTCTGCTTGTTTTCACTTGTTTGACTCAACAATAACATGATATCTAAGTTGAAGGGTATTTTTTGCAGTGCAGCAGTTGAAGCAGCCACTAACCGCTGACCAAACAATAACATTAGATCTCACATGCCTGCTGAGAAAACGACAGTTATAGCTTGCATACAAAAGATGAACAGCGTTACATAATGAAGATTTCTGCATTCTTGTGGTTTTTCAAAGTCAAAACAGAGTTTGTGAAGTGTCGCCGCAGGTTGGGGCGTTCCCAAATAAAGTAAATACTTTAATACCAGATAGAGAAAAGGGTAGTAGGGCGAGGCTACACTATTTCAGAATGGTTTTAGTGTGGCATCGTTGGAGGATAAGGCGCTGCTTTGCCTACATAACAACCCCTCCCTTCATAGAGGTGTGTCAGTCATTACTGGAGAATGTCACTCAGACTGCTTTGTCAGCAACACAGAAAGTAGGGATGACCAAGACGGGGAGAGAGAAAGTGACTGACAGGAGGAGACAGCGGCTAGGAGGCGACGGAGGAAAAAAAGGCAGAGGGGCAAGATAAGAGCGAGGAGAGAGGATGGGATTGAAAGAGATGAATGAGAGAGAGAGCAAGGTAATGAAAAGGGGGGGAAAGGAAAGCATGAAAATAAAAAGGGGAGCACAACGACAGCAGATGGAGAGTGAAGATATGAACCCCCCCACCTCCAAATCCCTTTGGGTGACCCACTTTCTATACCTGTCCAGCCTTAGACACAACACACACACATACACATACACAAGGGCACAGGGAGACCGGTGTCGCAGTGCAGCACTCAGTGATATTCAGCAGGAGGGGGACAGTTGTCATATCTTGTGCTATTTGGCACAGAGATGGGAGATGGATTGAAGTGATACAGTCTCACTCCAACTGGAAAAGTGGAGATCAGGTGTGAACAGCTTCAGCTTGGAGCAATGGACCATATTCCTCTTCTTCTCCATCTTCATTTTGTCTCTCTGACTCCCCCTCCTCAGCCTGTTCCTCAGGTGACGTACAAAGGATTTTCTCAGTGAACCCTAGGTTAATGCTTTCATCCTTTGTTTATGTGTTCTATTCTTAACTTCCATTGCACATAACGCTCACATATTATTTGGAGAAGCCGTAAGCCGTGCTCAGACGTCTACGTCTCCCCTGTTCATGAATGGTAATTAAACCTATTAGCAGCCATACAAACCTCATATAAACCTCATATAAACCTCATATAAACCTCATATAAACCATATATAAACTGGGTTGGAAATTATCACCAGCCACCAGCCAAATGCTGGTGAAATATGTAAGTTGTAAGCTAGATTTTGAAATCCACCAGCCACAGTGGCAGGTAGACAAAAAGTTTATTTCCAACATTTAATGATTTTTGGAAATGTGAAAAGAATTGTAAGAAATGTGATGTGTGTGGTACAGAGTGAAATTTCTGTTAAAGTTGCTCTTGAAATGTGGAGTATTTTTTCAGGGAGGGCTGGATGAAGTTTACTGTGTTGCAGTATTCAGTGAAGACATGCATCACCAAGTGATGGAAGCTGTGGACAGACAGAGGTTGTCGCTGTATCTTGTAAAAATATCTGCTGAAATTACTCAAAATGAGCTGAGCACATTTTAGTTTGTGAAGTTGGGTGGAGGGGACAGAAATGTGTGATGAAATCATTAATGCAGGAGCTCTGCTGATCTCATCAGGTCTGTCCTGTGTGGATCAATGACTCCACCTGGTGGTGGCCAAAAACACTGTGTAACCAGGGGAAAGGTCATGGTGAAAGTGCTTCAGTTTCAGTTGTTTTAGTCTTCATGTCTGTTAGATGTTGGTATCTCAAACATGCAGCTCAGGTTTGCATGTCGTGTATGCAGTTTTGCAATAGCTTTGATCCAAACATAACAAAAAGCCAACTGATTCTTTGCTCCATTGAGGCAAAGGCTGTTTGGTATTACTGGAACTGCCAGTGCCCCCTTGTGGTATTTCACAGGAAAGTATTAATTGTGTAAAAACATGCTGATATTCCAGTTCAAAGTGAAGAAATACATGACTGACTTTACAATTTTCTCTCCCTCTGTCTCTGTTGCAGTTGTGACGAGTATGTCACTCAGCTGGATCAGATGCAGAGGCAGCTGGCTGCAGCAGAGGACGAGAAGAAGACACTCAACTCCCTGCTGCGGATGGCTATCCAGCAGAAACTGGCCCTGACGCAGCGGCTGGAAGACCTGGAGTTCGACACCGAGCAGGTCCGCCGGGGAGGCATCGCCACCCGGGCTAGGGCCCGCAGCAAGGCCGCCAGCGGCGCCCTCAACCACCCCCACGTAAGTCAGAGTCTCACCTGCTCTGGCTCCGGTCGGCCAGAGCTCAGCAATGCCATGCCCAACGGCATTCTGGGAGGCCCTCCGGTCTTTTGCAGCGAGAAGTACAAGATCTACTGTGACTGAGGCGGCTGAGACGTCCGCAAGGGACTGCTGTGTACAGAGGGGAGGGGGCCTAACGGGCCAAACCCTCCCTGCCTTAGTGTTAAAGAGCCCCACTTGCTCGCTTAGCTCCCTGGCCAGCCCGTGCTCCTCTAGGGACTGCTGTGTGACTAACCGGCTGCTCGTGTGTGCTAGTGTAAACGCTTAAGGGGAATGCAGATGTATGTACAGTGTGCACTAGACGTTTGGACTGTAGTAGACATATATGGCATGTGGATTATAGGGCCCCGGTTATATTGGGGGTTTTGTGGGTATAATGGAGTGTCTATTCTTTCCGCTGTCATAGTGCTGTACGTATGATGTAAAAGGTGGCAGCTTTTGTGCTCGTTTGTTCCGGCCCCCTGAGTGTATTACCTGGTATAACAGTAACACATTGTGGGGGTGGGGACTTGTAAAGAAGATGTCGATCTGACGGTCTTGTGTCTGCCGGCATTGGTGCTCCTTTAATAAAAAGCCCCCCTTCTCTCTCCTGCCTCTCCGTCCTGGCCCCCCCCAGGACTGACCTGTGTCCAGCAGCCCACTGTCCAATCAGGTCACTCTTAAAGTAAAAGGAACTTTGAAGAGAAAGTAACTAAAATATGCAATCTCCCTCTGCTGTCTTGCTAAGGGAGCACAGTACGATTCTACTCAGAAATTCAAAAAAACTCCTCAGTGGGTTGGCTACTGGTTTTATGATGGAATTGTTCGGGCAGAAAAAGGAGCACCTGTGACCACAGGTGTTTATTTCAGGATCATTTTAAAAGCTGTGATGCTAGCACACCAATACAATAGGGTCAGTAGAATCGCATGGCTTTGCAGCTGAAAACGCTTTTTTAACTGTTTTTCCGTTGTCAGGTGTGTGGTACAAGACGACCTTGTCTACTACAGGGCTCTGCATTGTAAAAAGAGGAGTTATTTGGTGTCTGGTGAAATACAGGAGGGCTATTCCATGTGAACCATCACGTTGCGATGGATTCTTTCAGAGCCATATGTTATAAGAGAGAAAGAACGTTTGACAAATCGATCTCCACACCCAAATTAAGTGCACTTCAGCATAGGTGCCTCAGGTTCCTACTTCTGTTAAAAATGGATACAATGATTACTGTGATACAGAGATACAATATAGTTTTGATCAAAGATGATTTTTTAAAATACGGAGTCAATCCTAAAAGAGCACAAATCAAAAAGGCACCCACATGTGCACAATAAAATCTGCAAACGAAACCAACCGACCGCTCGGCAAAAGTGCCTGTCGACCCAAACACTTGATATATTTATCTATCTGTTGATGTAAAGCCCTGTCCTTGTGTCTCAACTTGAGCGTTCTTTTCCTTCCCCCCCTCATCCTCCGTCTCCCAGTTCTATTTTTGGGAGATTGCTCCGAACTCTCAAATAATGTCTCTGTGGTTACGTGGCTGAAAAGCCTTTCCTCACGTCTCTAATCTGTGTCTTGTCGCTCGGTCGCCATAACGACCTTCTCTCTTTTTTAGATTGTCAGCAGCTTGCTCCCCCAGCATCACCACTCACCCTTTAACTAGAACGAGGAATTGTGGGGGAAGTTGCCCTCTGAATATTTTTGTCAGGTAACGTCCTCACAGATACGGTGTGTTTCTGATATTTGCCTGTGTGTGTGTATATCAGCGTTTACATGAAAGGCCCTCATGTGTGTATTATGTTTTTAACCTTTTGCAAATGGAGGGTCGCTCTTTTCTTTTGTTTTCTGGTGTGAGAGGACAGAGCGACGTACTGTTTTTGTATTCACAATAGCTTTAACCCCTTGCAAGCTAGCATTACGCAAAATAGGAAAAAAAAATACAAGTGGGGCTTGTGTTTAATAAATCCATGTACTGCTTGTGGATCATAGACACATTAGCTTTATGATGCTAAAAGCAGGGTTGATGTGAGGGAAACCCTGCAAGGTTGATCAAATTATGCGTTTTCTACTACCACTATGCTATATATGAAAAATCTATATTCTTAATACGATCATGTTCAGGTTATAATCTTGCAGGGTCCCACTACAGTATTCCTTCCTCTCCTATATGAAGGAGAGGGAGCTCAATTATTCCTCTGAAAATGGAATAATATCAGCGGTCAACCCTGCTTGAGTGTGCATCCATAAGCCGCCGCACACAGCATGGAGACGAGGCGATATATCGTGTACACACCTCCGTAGAGGTCGATCACTCTTTAAGTTTGAGATTCACTTAACTTACAAGCGTGATATATATATTCTTTTCTATCAGTTTGCGCTGACGGAGAAAAGACTTTGGGGGAGTAGAGGAGGGAGAACTACTCCTGTTGTAAAACCAGCTCCTGAGAGAGGAGATAAGAAAGCCAAACATGCTGGTGAAGAAATCCAGATGTCTGGCTGAGAGCTGACTCTCATACTGTGGGAAAAAAAACCTGAATCCAGGGGTTTCCTGAGGGAGAAACTCCTGGTAATTTTTGGAGGAAAAATAAAGAAACTGAAGACTGGTTCGCTCAGTCGACCAGAGGACATTGATTCAAATTAGTTGAGCCCCTATACCCTTCTTCTTGTATAGTGCTCTGTGGAACCACTGAGCAGTAGATAGACCCCAGGATGTGATTGTGACTAGAACCCCTTTCTCTCCTTTTATATAGATGAATTCCGACTTCGCTCCGTCTAGTTTGAAATCAATGTCTGGCTTATCTGGTGACATAACAGCATGCCACCTAAAAAGCTCCTCCTACCTCTGCTTTCAGGCTCCTCCCACGTCACCTATAAGTTTTATACCACATGATGCATCCAGTTTCTGATTTATAGTTAAGCCTGCATGTCAACCCTTTTTTTTCATTAACTTGCATGGCATATGAGAAAGACCCATCTCCTTTGGCCTGGGGGTGGTGGGATACGGTTTCAACTCTGTCCTATGAATCTAAGCTCGTGGTACTTGTGAGTCATTGGCTTCCTAACTGCTCTCGCATCAGCTCCTCACAAACATATCGACGATGTTGATGTGACAGTAAAAAGCTCCTGGCATCACATTCGGCTGCCTCAGGGGCTCCTAACACGTCTCCCGTTGCTTTGACTAACTACAGCCGCCGCCTGCTTTGTCTGTGTGGACTCAGCTGCCACGCTAACAGTCGCTCGAAATTGACAAATAATGCTAATGCTGATCATTTGTTTGTTTCTCCATTTTGCAGTAAATACAGTAGTTCCGCATGGATGACGAAGTACCAACACAAGGTCCATTCTCGCTGCTGATTGAGTTCGCCGAAAAGAGATAGCATTAATAGGCCATTTGGACTTGAAGACAAAAAAAACAAAAATGCTAAATAAAAACATTGATTTCCAGTCGACTAAACTGACCTACTTCCTCCTAACTGCTGTTAAAATGTGATGGCTATTAAAATGACACATTTGCGTGCTGCTGCTGCTGGAAGCCAGTTTCTCACAGGTCCAATGAACTGATTGAAACAGAGTTTGTAATTGGCTAATCTAACCCTCCAATGAGAAGCCAGGGGACATGGGGTTCTTTCTCCATGTAAATCAATAAGCTGTTTGGTCTGGTTTCATCTTTTTGTTTTTGTTTTAGTTTATTTTATTTTTTAATCTGTGCACTTTCATTATATAGGATTATAACAGACTATTATTAACGTATAGGAAAGCGTGATAGTACTATGATTTGTGAGTTATTCAGTATACGTTATAGGACTATAGGATTATATACGTCCTCCTGAATCATCAAATAACAGAAACTATTTTCTCTCGTAAAAGGCTCCACAAACCACAGACCTACTATTACGACTTTATCCTCAAGCTTTTATCCATCAAATAATCATGTTTTAAATTGTTTTGTTACAACATATGTTATGCTGTTTCTTTTTTGTGTTTGTTCTACTGCCATGTTCTATACAAAAAAATCCAGGGTGATTCAAATTCTGGGGTTTTTTCATGTATTTATTATTCCTAGGAATAGTTCGAAATAACACGGTGAAACTTGACATCGCTCTGACTCCAATAGGTAAGTTGTGTTTTGGGAAAAATTACAGCGGTGATGATATGCTTTTCCTAACTTCTTACCGAGGGCGTTCCACTGAAACGGGATCACTGACTTTCAGAATTCTCTGCAAGTGCGACAATTAAATTCCAAATTGGAATTGTTTCATTCTCTCTTCGTTTATCGTGCCAAATCTTGGTGCACCGTTTAGGTTGAAAAGAATCGAGACTCGAAAAAGAAGACAAACCGTCACTGAGGAAGACGTAGTCGGGGCTCTCCTAGCGAGCGTCTGGGTTTTGCTTTTGGTTTGTTTAGTTCTTCGTTTCTGACCAGTAGTGCCTTTCATTGTTTCGAGGGAGAATCTTAGACTAGTATTTTATGTTTGCTTTTTTTATAGGTGAGGACTTCGGGTTCAAAATGACTGTGAGCAGCAATAAGTGCAAAGGGAATTTATCCCGTCTGCATGAGTGAGATGATAGTTTTGAAATTAGCTCAATAAAACTGAAATTGTATTGAATTCTTCAGGTCAGTGATCCCACTCAATAAATTCAGGGGTATTAAGAAAAGGTTGTTTTTTTATCAAACTGTGGGAACCAAATGAAATCCCTTTGGCCTCCTGCTATTGAACAAAATGCTCCAAGCATCTGTAATGTGTTTGGGTAGATTGGTGTACTATTGGAAACATCTACACATCTCTAGCTTTGTTTGGTGAAGGTAATGTGATATCAATAGTATTGTGGAAAAAATGTGCAGAGAGCGCATTTTCTCTTTCTTTTTGTCCAATTTGAGTTTTTTTTTTTTTTATTATTATTATTATTCTTAAATCTTTTTTTACATCATTTTTGAGCATTATGTTTTCAGGAAACAGAAAACAAAATAAGCATCAACAAGCTTGAATAGTGCCATTACAGCCAATGCTTGTTTGTTGAGGCGTTAAACTTACCAATATGGACGAGAAGCTAGGAAATAAAAGTGCAATTCAGATAACGTTTTACATTTAAAAAAAGAAAAAGAGGAAGTTTTCTGTTTGCTGGAAGCCATAGCATTGTGATAATACAATTAGCTGTGCAAACTTTATATTGTCATATTGTGTTTCAGTATTGATCCATAATGAGAGTTTGATATCTTTATATGAAATAACGACTTCACCTGTACGTTGGTATTTATTTGCATTGTCATGCAGTACTGTATTCTTATCAATAATGTGCATTATGATTAGTGGCATATTGATTCCAGCTAAATGTCATATGCATGTTTCCCAGTCATGGGACCTTTACACAGAATTGAAAACAAACATGTAAACTTTTGTCAGGGTGCTTAAAACAATTTTGGAGAAAAAAAAAATGAAAAGACGAGTGAAGTCTGATGTATTACTGCTGAACTAATCCTATGAAAGTGTTTTGTTTGTTTTCCAGTAGAGAGGCGGGATGTCTGTGTAAAGGTAGTCATACTGGCTAAAATCAATAAATGTGACTTAAGTTCCACGGTGTCCCGAGTGTTGTTATTTATAGCTCCTCCACAGAAGCAGCAGCAGACGAAGGGTTAACCAGGGAAGTATATGGTGTCTCCTCCGAGTGTTCCCAGCTGGAAGCTAGAGGCAGGGGAACTTTCCAGCTGTCTGAGCGGCTCCGGGACATGATCACATTTCACACAATGCACAAAAACACTTCCACCATCTAACCCCCCAACCCTTCTGTCTCCCTCTCTGTCCTTTCTCTGCTGTCTCGCTTAAACCTCGCTCCTCCCCTCTTCCCATCTCTTTTCCTCTCCTCCCCTCTCCCCGCCGTCTTGAGATACGCCCACACACTGATCCGAGCCAGTTTCTTTTGACCTTTGGTGCACCCAGCACTTCCTGTCCAGGCTCTGGAGGCCGGCGCTCTTCCCAATTAATGCTTACAGCCAGTTTAAAATGGAGGAGAAATGCTGTTTGGCTCCTTCAGAAAACAACCCATACTTGAATTCAGATAAATGATTTCAACTTTTAAATGTTGGATGAATTCTTGTCTGGACTTTTGTGAGTATCATGGGATGTGCTAGCACAAATAGAAGTAATTTTAAACTTGTAGCTTACTCTAAATGAACAATGGGAAGCAAAAGGGTTAGTCTTCCCTAACAAAGGAGGGACATATTATTAGAATATCCCTCTAAGGTACAGATACTGTTGCATATTTTCATGCATGACATAGTAATCCTGGCTTGACTCTGTTTTTGTAGCTTTGGTCAAGTCTGCATTCACTTATAGTGTCAAAAGCTGAATGATTTAACCATGTATCCTTTACCTTTTGCAATCAACACACTCTCAGTCGCAGCATGTGATTTTCAGGTGTTAAAACTGTCTCTGGTTAGTTAGAGGTGTGTGTTTTGGGCTGTCTGCTTATTGTAGCTGGTAGTTTATTGGTTTTTAGGACAAATAATTTACCAAAGATCAGCCTCACACCATTTTTTATGTTAATTATCCTCCTTCACAGAGGCTATGTTGAGATGTTTTTTGTTTTTTACCAAATTATCATTTCATTTTCTTTTCTTTTCAAATTAACTGAGCTACTCCACAATTTCCCCACATACCCCATGGCAACTGCAGCAGGGACCACCAGGTGTATCAATATTACTCATACATAAATGATTTTAATATTACTCAAACAAAAACGAGCGGACTTGTTCTGAAAACTACAAATGCTGGTCGAATGAAAACGACTCCAACACAGTTCCATTTACCATAAAAGGGAACGTGTGTTATTTTCTGACTTAAACCATTTCACCTGTTTGGCCTTTACAGACAAATCCAATTCAGAGAGGCTCTACAAAGTGGGGACTATCTTTAGTCTATTACAAGAATGGTCAGACACGGCCACCCCTAATCTGACAGTTGAGGGTGAAGGGGGTTCCCGAAGCTATTTGAGAGATTTACTTGATAAATTAAGTTCAAACCAAACAAACTGAATATCATCTTGACTGAGCCTTAACAGCAAAACGGCACAAGTTGGACCTCCCAAATGTAGTCCAACGAAAATGTTCTTGAATGGTTCCTCCAGCAATTTAGTATTGCACTTCCATAAAGTTTGGTGGGACACACAAGAGACACATTTTCAAAAGAAAGGTCCAAATTGAAGCAGCAGAGGCCGAGATATCCTAACTTTTAGTCTCTAGTGTGGGTCAAGCTCTAAAAATCCAGGATACTACACTTCCCATAATGCAATGCAATAGGGTTGAGTCATCAGGGATATGTTTTTTTTCAAGTTTGGAAGCTCCTTCCAGAGCCACAGAAGACATCAGCTGATTAATACTCCTCATGACGAGTAAACTGAACTTCCTGTGTAAAACCGGTTCCCTTTAAGTGAATGCACAATAACTGATTCTAGAAAGTGCTCTCAAACATACATAAAATGGTATTTCACATACAGTAATTAAGTACTTTCTACCTCTTATCATACAATACAGCTTCAATCTTAACCGCTCCTAGTCCTCTCAGAATAACCATGGTGTCCGTTACATTAATTATCATGACAGCCACACATCATCGCTGTGATTTAGTACGGCGAAACCAGTTGCCACCATTTACCATATGCCTTGCTGATTGAATTCGAATGGCAGAGTATTAATGAGAGCCAGCCGGAAGAGGTCAAGTCACCGATGACATCACCGTAGCCACAGTGGAGCCTTTGTTGGTGCCAGTCTCCTCTTATATCCTCCCCAACCAGGGCTCCACTGGAAATATGGGTCAGTGGGATTCATTCCATGGCATCAGTCCTGCTCTATTAATATGCAGGTGCTGTGATTATACGCTGGATGGAGGAGGGGTTCATACAGCAGTGCAGCTGTTTCCTATCTCAGCTGTGATGCACTATTAAGTTTCACCACTTGGGGGCACTACAATACAGCTGTTGACTTCTTCACGAGCAGCTTTAAAAGTTGCTTTTAGGTCTGTGGCCTTAAAAAAAGAGAGAAACAAGAGTGTGTGTTTGCACTTACAAAGAGTCTTCTTTATGTGTATCAGCCAGCTCTGTCGTGATGAATCCATGTGGAGCCTGAAGAGACAGAGAACCGCGGTCAGCTGACACATCCCTCACATGGATTTGCACACACACACATTTCTGAACAGCTCTACTGGAGCAGAAATAATACCACTGAGGATGTTAAGTAATTTATGACCTGTGGAGTGTGAGCTCAGCCACATGGCATTAAAACATTCCTCCGTCCTGGCACTGGATGCAGGGTGTGAGTGTCCTCTCAGCCGTGACTCATGCATTATCTCCACCAAACTTTTGGTGTGGTGTCAGAATTGCAGGTTGCCACAGTATCGCCTGTGCCGTAGAACAGATGAGGTGTTGATTGAATCAGTACGAAGCTTTAATTTGCACCTGAAAGAGAGTGAATGAATGACGACTGGCACCCCAGACTGGAGTGTGATTAGTCGTGTGATTGGGGCGTTTACACCATGAGGCTTTCAGATGAGTGTAAACGCACTACGTGGCTCATCTCACACTTATCTGCGTCGACTTTCACACCTATCCTTCAGCACTCAATCACCTTTCTCTGTTAATCCTAATTGTCTTTTTCATACATTTTACTCCGTCTGTCACCTTCTCTCCCTTTATTTCCCTTCCCCTCTCTCTTCCTCCTTCCTCCCTGTCTGTGAATGCTGTTGCTTCACCCTGCTGCTCTGTGGCAAAGACCGGAGGAGCCCCAGGGAAGCGGAGGAGAGGATGTATCCCAGGGGGCTGTTTGGTGTTCTGCTTTCTGTGGACCAGCATGCCCCAGACGGGCTGACAGGCAGCTCCATGCACTCGGAGGCACTAACAGGGGCCTCTGGTCTATTTAAAACACCAGTTCAGTCATCCACAAAAAACTTGGCCTTTCAGACTCTGCAATGACATGTTCAGAATTTTTCACTAAAGCAAAAAAAAGAGGTTAAAGCAAAAGAGGGGATGTGTTTTTCTATTATTGTATTTGCTTGTGTCTGCAAAATGAAAGTTTTTCAAATTTGTAATTAGTGTGAGCCGGTATAACTGAGGGAAGAGGTGATAAATTATATAGATACAGCTTATTAGAGAGGAGTACAGGTCAATGAAGTGGCCTGTTGACTGGCAAGCAGCCAGACAGGGAGGCATTATCATTAGAGACCCTGCTGTTGTCTGTGTTGATCCGAGGCAGATGAAAAGCGTGCAGCAACAGCGCCACTCACAAAAGGGGTTAATGATGCGTAGCTGAGTCGACACGTGTTTCGAAAAGATGAGGGGGCTGCACAGATGTAGACGGACACAGAGAGGGGTGAGGCGGGTTGGAGGCCACACAGCTGTGCTCCTGGAGTTAAAAATAATCCCATCATTGAGGCAAAATACATTGATATACAGAAAAGCTGTATTACTTTACCTTTGTAAAAGTCCCATTACAAAATACTCCATTGCAAGTAAAAGTTCTGCACAGAAGTATTATCAGCAAAATGTATGTAAGGTATCAAATGTAGAAGTGCTAATTCTGCAGAAAAATGGACCCTGTGTATAAGCATCATTTTACTGTTGTAGGTGGAGCTGGTCAAGTTTAATCCAAGATAAATCTGAGGTGTCATGAGATGATTAATGAGAGTTGGAAACCAAAAAGCTGCAACACAAAATTCTATTATGTTTTGGACTTTTCTGCAATCTTGGCGTTTTTGGTGTAATATTAAATAATCGTATCTTTTGGGCCTCCAACAGTTATTTAAATGAAACCATCTAAGACATTTAGAGGGGAAATAACGTTTTGGTGGATAATGCAAACAACTACATTTTTGTAAATAGTCACAAGCCAAAACGGTTGAGAACCACTGGTTTAATCTGGCTAAATTTGATATTCAGAGCATTAATATAGCACCAAACAACTATGTAAGGATATGAAGGTTTAATGTCTACCTGAGCAGAGAATGAAGTCACTCTCCCTCTGTATGTGTTGTAATCAGAGTTTTTCCTTGCTTTGTTTACATCGCCGGGCTGCCCACTGGCTAGCTCATGGCTGCTGCTCTGCACTGCTCTCATATATATGGCGGTTACTGCTGATAACGCTGTCTAGACCATATGGTCTTGACCAGGGCGTCGTAGCGGAAGCTAGCACCAACCCTCCGGTTCCCTCTCAGGTAAGCACCGTTAGCTGCTAACCGCCTTCTTGCTGTTGCCTTGTTGAAATTTGATGAGAGGCAACAGAAATGCTCACAATGCTATATTTCATTGCACGATAAACTTATATGTTTTTTTATGTTAAATGATAACCTGAAAAGTAACTATAGCTGATAAATGTAGTGAAGTAAAAAAGCAAAATACAATATTTCCATCTGAAATGTAGAAGATGTAGAAAGAAGTAGAGCAGATAGCTACTTGATTAGCTAAATGTACAGCAGGCTACTGTAATGTCATGTGACTTATTGGCACCACTGCAGACAAGAGAGTTGTCACTGCTTTCAAACAGTAATGTGACCTAATAATACTATCAGACTTTGAACTTCAACAGGACAATACAAGCAACATAAAACTACATTTTATGACTATAACAATCTCCAAATTCAAAAGTTTTGTCCTTCCTTATTACTCCGTACAATGATCCACAGAGGGAGCCGGGCAGCATCTATTCAGCTGGCTGGAAACTCAAGATAATCAATTAAAAGATGAGGAGAAAGCCATGAGCAGTGACATGGAAACACAGTGTGCCAGTTTGGCTCTTTTTTTTCTTCTTCTCCACACTAATAGGCATGCTGTGTAGTTTTCAAAGCACACAGCTATCTCTTGAAATAGGCCTCATCCTTTTCATGACTCCACGTGACAGCTCATGACATGCCTCTGTGCCGATGGGCATGGCATGACTGAAAAATGCACTATTGAAGATAGAAAACTAGAGTTTAAGAAGACACGGTGGATTAAAGAAAATATCTATGAAAGGAATTTAAAGTGGAGTAGTGGGTTAAAGGATAACATTAACTTGGTTATTGTTGTAAATGTAAGGAAACGTAAACTGATTGATTTCTGTTTTCTACAAGCCAAACGTGTCATAGCTTTAAAATAGAAGGATATTCTGAGACCGAACACTAGTCAATGGATTAAAGAGATGTCTTCTAGTCTGGCATTAGAAAAACTGACATTCATAGTAAGAGGTAAAGTTGAGGATTTTTATATGATGTGGAAACCTTTCATACATTTTATGAACGGCCTGACTGTAGATCCCTGTGATCAGATAAGGATTGGTGCTATCACCGCAGGATGATTGTGAATAGGAAGATAGAATAGGATGATGACTGAATTGTACACTGATTTTTTAAAAATTGATTATATGTATATGTGTGTCTGTATGTGTATGTACTGCGTGTGCGTATATGTGTATGTATGTATATATGTATACAGTATATATATGTATATCCTCCTGAGACCCAGCCCATTGACATGTGTCTTATGTAGTGGAAATGTTGTCCACGTGCATATCCTCTTACTCTTTTGACCTACTCTATCAACCCCTGGGGTATTGTAAACAGGACATCATGGGCTTTCCAGTGATATGTCATGTGTTTTTTTAAATCAAGTTGAATGTACTCTTGGTTTAATATCATTCTATAGCCATTATTGTTTGTATCTTCTAAATTCGGCTGTCTTTTCACACTGAAATGGTCCTATGGTCCACTACAGTGAACATATTGCAAAATTAGAAATAAAAATTAAAAATTCTAAATTGTAAGATTTTCTTTTAACCCTAAATAGGAAGGAAATTACACACAAAAAAAATTGGAAGAGACTTTTTTTTACTCGGGGAGGATATATAAATAGATTTTTATTTTATTTTATTGTTTTAAATTTTATTTAATTTTATTATTTTTTTACTTGTGTATATTCTTTTTACTTATATATCTATTTTTTGTATATAATATGTTTTTCCTGTATCTATACTGGCTTATTCTATACTAATATTATAATAATATAATGTTATTATTGGGGACGTTTGTGAATGTTTGTTCTGTTGTATCAAAATGAACAAAAAACAATAAATATAATGTTGAAAAAAGAAAACTTGGTTATTGTTCTTTCCAATCTTTCAAACTAGTATATATATATATATATATATACTACTAGTATTCGCACTCAATGAATGGGGTTGTCGTGCTCGCGCCTCGCACGGGAGCGCGCATTTTCTTTTTCTCTTTTTTCTCTCCAGCAGCTCAGAGGAGAGAGTTTGGTTTCAGGAGAGGGAGGAGAAGGGACTACATGGAGGACTACACTGCTCTTATTCTGCACTAACAAAATGACCTAAAGTCTCCAGCGTCCGTTAGGAAACCGTGCAGTGTTTCAGAGTGTTGTTTTTTATTATCGACAAACAGGAAAAGAGGATCTCTGAAGTGGAGGCGCTCCTCCTGAGTTTAGTAATCTGGAGCCGCTGATGTTGCCAGTTCCTCCGAGAAAAAGACGGGATCCAGCAGAGAAAGCCCGGAGAAGAACTTTGTGCAAGATGCAGGGGGTTTCAGCTACTGGTGAGTGAATTATCCTTATAAATAAAGGCTTTGCTCTTCTTCTTCTCTGTCCTCTTTAAACAGAAACAAAATGCGTTTTTCTTGAAGTTGTTTCTCTTGTTCTTGGCTCGCATTGCGCACAGGATTTGAATTCCAAAATGCTTTTGCCAGCTGTCAACGAGGCAGCTGCTGCAGGCCTGCATCAACTCTCAGAGACAACAACCTAAAAGAGTTGTTCTGCTGCTTCACAAAACACAGAGACACACTGAGAGGAGCAGGAATTAATGGTGTTATTGGGGAGCTGACATGGCAAGAATAAGGAGCAAAGCTGTGCCAAAACCCTGAGAGAAGAAGGACCTCACAATTGGCCCAATTTGTTTATTTTTGTTTATTTGTTTTGCACAATTTAAGACTATACAACATAACAAAAAAATAAATAAGTGATATAAAATGCAGGAAGAGGCAAAAACCCCACTGGGCTTATCTGAAGCCTCCACCTATAGAGACAAGATTAATATAAAGAAATAATATGACTACATAATAGTGATAACAAACAATTAGGACAAGATATATATATAATAACAACAATAACAATACAGTAAATATATCAAAAAAGACAAGTGTTTGTGTGTGTGTGTTGCATGGAAGTGTATGGTTAGTGTTTGTGAGGAGGATATTGATTGAGATATCTATAAAGCCTTCTTCAAACAACATTGTGAGTGGGAAAAAAAACAAAAAAAACATAAAACAGATACATGGACAACATGGGGGAAATGCAATTACAAAACAGCAATTAAATGACCCTTTAAGCGACTTTTGAAGATGTTCATTTTACAGATGAACAGTTTATTGATAGATTTTGAAAAGCTACTCCATAATTTTTCAATCTGACAGAGGCCCCTCACACTGGCACACACACAGTTATCTGTATAGTATATATATATATATATATATATAAATATATATATGACCAGGAATGAAACATTGAGCATGTTAGAGTTGATAATGGTGAGTAGAACAGGAGTCATTCATCCTCCTCCTTACTGTAGTGTCTGTATATATATATGCCAAACAGCTCCACTGTCACAGTGTAGAGTGGTATTCGAGTGGAGGAGAGAGTGTGTTCGATGCTCATGAGATTAGGATTTGTGTTTAAATTGTCTGTCTCTCCATCTGACTGGTATATGAGGACAGCTTTGTCTGTCTTTGAGGAAGTGTGTGTCAGTGTGTGGTTTCCTCTCTGCATTACTTGCAGATATTTTTGGCCCTGAGAAAGATGCTATACCATACCACCACAATCACAAAAGAGGGGGGGGACTTTTTTTGTTTTTCTTTTTTTCCAAATTCATTATTCGCCGTGTCCAGATCATTGTTCGTGATGTCCTATAGATGACAGATCTGGGGCATGTGGCTTAATATTCCTTATATCAGTTTAACCACAATGAGTGACTGTGAGAACCAAAACTCCAATAGAAAATTCAGCTAAATCTCAAGATCTTTCACACAGAGGCCTTTGGAATAAAGTGCTATAGCATGCAGACAAAGAAAGGGGGAGGGTTGTATAGTGATAGAGATGAAGTGCTGATGGGATGATATCAGGCTGCAGCAGCAGAGGTGAGCTATGCAGAGAGAGAGAAAAAGGAGAGTGTGTTTGTTGTGAGGCTCAGGGGAGGAATCGATCTGCCGTCCTCCTGGCTGACTTTCTTTTTCCGGCAGTCCAGCATCGTTTCTCTCCCACACACACTCTCATTCCCAAGGCCTTGCTCGTTTTTTTTTTTTTTTTTTTGCAGTTCCCTCTTTCTCTCCCACACTGTCCCCGATCAATCTCTCTGCCTGCCTTAAACCCCCTCCCCAACACACACACACACACATACACACTGCAACCGCCGTCAAATGAAATACATCTAATTTTTTTCTCTTCTCTGAAGTTCCCCCCAACTCTATTCCTTCCACATGGGAACCCAACCAGCCTGTGTTGCACTCTCTAATGCTTATTTTTGTGTTTACGATGGGAGGGTCAAAAGGGTTGAAGGCTGCTCGCATCAGATCATCGGAGAATCTATTAAAATAAACCACATCACAAACAAACCGCGGTGGGATAGATGGCATGCCTCTCGGTTTTCTTCCACCTCATTCCTCAGACATGTTTCCAACTCCGTAAAACTTTTCTGACAGACTTCACTCTCTGTCTTCTTTACTGTACGTGATCTTCTGAATGTCTTAACCTCTTCTCACAGATGCAGGACAATGGTGGTCCACGTGTGGCAGCAGCTAGATGCTCCGGCGTGGACCTTCCTGGCTGGCTGTTTAGGTTATTTATTATTAACAAAAGCTATTGGGCCCGTCTGTGTTTAACCAAGCTAATGTAAACATCTCCCCTCGGTGTTAGATAAACACAGAGCACGGGAGTCAGAGAGGAGGATGGTGAGAATATTATCCAGCTCCCACTTTGTTCCCACTTCTTTTTTAGCTCGGATGACCCTGCTGTTGCTCCCCCACACTTTTGTGAACTTGTGTTAACAGCCAAATCTTCGAAAATTGGCTCATTCCATTGTTCAGTTTACCTGTTAACACAGAAGTTATCCATGCAATGCAGACCTATGCTGCTCCAGATGTGTTTCTGAAGGTCCATCTCAATCATCCAGGTGGTACAATGTCTGGAGAAAGTTGAATCCAAATCATTAGGCAGGGGTTTGATTGAAATATAGTGGGTTAGCTTTTTTGTTATATCTATAAAATGCACACAAATGGACAATTTTGAGTAGGAAGTAGTTTTCCTTTCCATTTAAGAAGTAAATGTGTTGGTGGATGGAAGAGGAACATTTTTCCACTCTCGGTGCATTCCCTATAATATCACCAGTGCTTAGCTGTTTTGGGTTGTATGCAACCCTACTGGTTATTTTCAGACATTAGCTCATTGCTTTGCAGAACAACAGCCAGGTGCAGTGACTGTGTGCACAGCATGCCGAAGTGTTGTTGTCACAGTGAGGTTTCTATGGTGTGCAGGTGATACCGTCGCCTGTACAGAGACCAAACAACAACACACTGCTGCCAGAGATGCTGCACAGAACCTAGATCTGCTCAATTAATCCAAATTTTATTGAAATCGCAATATGGCCTACTGCAATTTTCAAATCGCAGGAGGTGCAGTATTTGTTAAAGGTGAAATGTGTGTCATTTTAAATGTTTAGAGATGTCCTGGCCTACACATCATATTCTACAGACTCAAGAAAACATCTGTGTTTGGTACAAATCCCTGCAAAAATCGCTTTTTAATAAAAAAGAGAATAATGATGTAAAAATCATCATTCCCTCTAATATCGCAAAATCATATCGCTATTGCATTATCAGTTACAATTATCACAATTGGATAATTTCTTAAAATCGTACAGCCCTAACAGAAGCACTGAGCAGATGGGAAAACTGTTGTTTGCCATGAAATAGCTACCACAACCACCTCCCTCTCACGTTTCATATCTGTTTGTGTCCAGATTAAACACATGAGATACAACGCATTAGACAGCTTTAGAGGTGTTGGATTTGATTTCACTTTTGGACAGATCTAAACTGTTTCCCCCTGCTTGGATCCTTATGCTAAGCTAGGCTTAAGGTGTCTTAACTCCAGCTCCGTACGTATGACACACAGATATGAGTCTTCATCTCTTTCTTAGAGCGAAAGCGCATTTCGTTAAATGTTGAATACTCCGTTCTTCTCCGACAGCGTTGCAGACAGCGGAGTCACAAAGATCACAATGGCAAAAATGTTTCTAAATTAAGTTCTCAAGGTGACCAACGGACCAGTCACCCGACAACTTGGTGTATTCCTGTAAGCCCCAATCTCCCTTACATCCCCTACACTTCTCTGTGTCTCATTCTGTGTGTGAGAGACAGCATGACTCAGTTCCCGGCCCATTCAGGAGCTTCAGGGCCTGCCTGAGTGTCACATTGATTTTCCTAATGGTGGTCATGTGTGTGGGTCCTGCTGTTCCAAAGGCTTCAGCTGAGACGGCACTGCAGTTTGTGTGTGTAGAAAAGAGGCCTCTGATTTGATTGACCCCTTTTCCGTCAGGCCATTTTGGGAAGTTTCCTCTTCCTCTTTGCTTGAGCTTTCCAATAGACTGTAAATGTCTGTTATCATGTCAAGTTTCGAGAGTGTTTGTGTTAAATTACTACAAGTCTGTCTTTGCACAAGATAAGATACTTTATTAGGTCTGTTGGTTTATCATCATTAGACTGGTGTGGCCCAGAACTGACTTTACGCAGGAGTGGGAGTAGAAACTAGTAGGGCTGCTCCCGCTTAGTCAACTAATTGGTTATTTTGGTCAGTCGACTAAGATTTCTTTAGTTGATTAGTTGTTTTTTATGCTTTTTTTCATGCTTTATGATATGATTTATTTCCAAGAAACTTATGAGCACGTCTCTGGTAAACACAAGATTTAAATTGGTGCTTTTGTGTGATTATTTTTTTCAGTCCATTCCAGTTTTACAGATCTGATGATAAAACAAACTCATCGATGACTCGACAAAATTGTACGAGTGTCAGCCGACCAATAATTACTTTGGTGGAGGTGGACGAGTTGCTACTGTTGCAGCCACACAGCTTGTGGAGTTATATTGGCCCTCCTGCTTAACAGGTTCTTGACTCATTTCTGGGCACGCTGCGTTTAGAGGTGTGTTTCTTAAAATGCAGTTATTATTGTGTACTATTAGTAATTGGAAAAGAGTATCGGAACAAGGACGGTACTTTTCACCACACCTATCTGTCCTCTTTAGTTGGAGATGGCCTATAAACAGTGGTTCCTGACCTCTTTGACGTATGACCTGTGAAGTTAAATGTCTGCTTCTGACCCCCTCATCATACGTTATAGTGTGGACATGAGTTCAACCAAAGAGTGATTGTTTCATTTGAAAGATTTAAAAGGCCTGAAGTTAAAAAAAAAGATGAATACAGTTTTGGTAACAGAAAGTTTTCTTTGTTTTGTTCTACCTTTTAATGATCTTAGGGCTCCTTAGATTTATTTTGGGACACCTTAGTGTCCCGACCCCCAGGTTGGGAGCCACTGCAATATGATGATACAAGTGTTTTTATATATATTATACTTAATAAATAATGAACACTGTTCGTAGAAAAATTATCTGTATTATAATCATAGCCACAGTTAGGCAGCCTTGTAGTAGTGTTTGAAGTAGGGGTGTCATGATATAGCGGTATTGACGATAACCGTGATATTTAAAAAATGATATCATGTTAACAATACACACGTGATAATATTGTGTAAATAATCCAGCACCTGTTAAATAATTTTTTATATATACAGTAATGGTTATAGACTCTCTCTCCACCCCCCTACACTCAGATTTTGAATGTGATTTGTTTGCCAAAAAAGAGACAAAACGCACAATAAACAAAGTTAAAGATGACTATAGATTGTCTTATGATATAACAATAATATTGTTATGGTGAATTCTTTTGGCCATGATAATCGTGTGGTGAAAATCTGATATTGTGACAGCCCTAGTTTGAAGCAACAAACAAATTGGCCTTTTAAACAACCAGTGTTTTCAAAAATATCAATACAGTATTATATCGAGTATCGATACATATCAATACTGAATATTTGAAACGGTTTTAACGCTCATTTTCTGCAGTATCGATACACGGGTACAGCTGCGCTTTCTGCTCTCTCTCTCGTCTCTGACAGCGAGTTGACACGCACATCACCTTTTATCTTTTAATAAAAATCTAAAGTTGTATGCCCTCAAAGTGTGTCAATTAAAAATGGTCGAAAATGGTATTGAATATTGATATTTTTCAAGTTATTTTATCAAAGTAAGAAATACCAGTATTGTGACAACACTATAAACAACAGACTTCTTCATTTTTTAGCAGAAGTCTAAACTTTGGCGCCTGTGACAAAGCAGTTTTGAGAGCTGAGAGCGTAAGTGTTGTCTATATCAGAAGCCACATGAAAAGATCCCACCAACAGTGTTTTTACAGATTAATAAGAGTGAAAGTAGCACTAGTTATGAGTCAAATATTGTTTGGTATTAGGATGTTTCTGTTCAGGAGTCGCGCTCCTTCCTGCACAATATGTTTATACTGGAGGTCTCTTGGCTTACAGTAGGGTCTGGCTGACACACACATGCACACACATGCACACACACAGGCACACAAGGCGGAAGTGACCTAGTTTTCCTAAATGGTACCAACTGTTGGGGCCTTCTAGAAATGAATAGAATCACTTGGTGTCACCCAATAAAGGAGTGACATGTTAGATGTTGAGCATTACCCCAGAGACTAAATTAATCTCATCCCGGACCGGTCGGTCGTCTACATAGAGCTGTTGTGTGTGAGCCAGATGCCAGCCTGGAGAACGTTTAAGCTTGTGAGAGAGTGGGAGAGCTCATCGGATCGTTGACTTAGTCTAAAAATGGGAAAAAAAATATATCTGTAATCAGCAATTTTTTGCTTAGAAATCTAGTAAACAGGACAGAGAAAGGGCCCAGTTCAGAAGCATAAACGTCTTTGTCTGTGTCTGTGTCACAGGACGGGAAGGTCAGTTTCTGCACAGCCCTCTGTGTCTGTCTGTCTGTCTGTCTGTCTGTGTGTCTCTTCTCCAGTCTGCTGTCTGTCTGGATCGGACCTACCCTGATGAGGGGGATTTTCCTGGGAAAGTCATATGGAAAGAAAAAAAAAACACACACAGTCTTAATAGTAAAAGCATGTTCCATTCTATTTCTCTGCCTTTGTGTGTGTGTGTGTGTGTGTGTGCATTTTATGAGTAGAGCTCCTTTCTAGCACACTGAAGGCATTGTGTTTTTCCTCTCTGATCATCAGAAGAGCAGGCTCGCTGGAATCGGGGCTTCCTGTACACACTGGGGTGAGGCAGGGGGATCTGGAAAGGAGGGAGGCAGGGAGGAAAAGGAAGAGGAGGGGGAGAGAGAGAGAGAGAGAGAGATAGAGCCAGGTAGAGGTCACCTCTAGGTTAGATCGTGAGCAGCTTTAATGGCGACACTAAATCCTGAATGTGGTGATATTCTATATTTCCAACAAATCCTGTGGAAAATAACAAAGCCAACTATGAATGTATTCTTCTAACAAGTGTATCCAAACCCTAATATAGCTCATTCCTCTGTGCCACAGCACTTCATTGTTGTCCAAAAACTATTAAAAACATCAATCAGCCACATCATCTTACTGGGTGACATGTTCCTCGGCACTGTAGTTTAGGGCTGCATCTAACGATTATTTTCATAGTCGATTAATCTGTGGATCATTTTCTTGATTAATCGATTAGTTATTTGGTCTATAAAATATCAGAAAATTGTGAAAAATTATGATTTCCACTTAAAGCGTCCTGCTGCTGTAAATACTGTCTTGTGCACGAAAATCTGCCGCTGAAAATAGTCCCCAATAAATACACTAGTCTCCCCTGTTTAAGTAACGTTTGCTAAAATCTACAGGTTATATATTCATGACCTGTTTTTAAAGATTTGCGTCCTCTGTAGGATCAAACTGGGCTGGGCCGAGTGCCACAGACAGGCTGGGAAAGTCAGAAATAATTGAGAGATGGACTGATGCATTGTTGGTTTTGGCCTTTTCATGCGATTTGTTAACAATAAGAAATAATATAGGAAAAAAAACATACTTAAGGGATCCTCATCAGGTTTGAATGGTCAAATACTGATATAAATCCAGTAATGATCTGGCTCTAGTGTTGACCATTTCCCCAAAGTATATAGTAAGTTTTTAGATGTATTATTTATTATCTTCCAGGCAGAAATCGGTTGCCATAGATTTCTCTGTGGTATAAAAAACTTACAGAAACAGCTTATTATTTTTGTCAAGGTCACATTATCGTATGTGTCATTCTGTTTATGAGCAGTAACTCCCTATGTTCGTGCTCTCAAGGACGCTCATCTGGGGTTTTGAGAGTCAGCTGCTGAGAAGTTCAGTATTAACCAATAACCAAACACTGAAGTGGTTAAAAGGACAGGGTGAGTTTGGTTATTTTTTTGTTTGTCAGTCAGCTATTACTGTAAACGTTAGAGCGTCCCATAATGATTTTATTAAAATAGTGCCTGCTTGCAGCTGCATTTCCACATCATGCTGATCATACAACTACGACAATTCAATCAATTACCCATCTCAAATATCCAGAACGTGATTTTTATACCACAGTGAAATGAAACCCGTGGCTTCCTGGAAGGTGCGGAAATCAATTTAAAACCTGATATGATATGCTGCAGAAGATGGTCAGCAGTAATGTAAACTACATGTCTTGTATGTCACTTTTCATCCTGGATATCTTACAGCTAAGTTTAGCCCACTCCCCTATTACCACACACACACTCCACCATTCACACTCACTCACCTGACGTGGCCATAAACCATGTTGTAAACGTCTTCCTAGTCTGGCTGATTGCAGCACAACAAAGGCGGTCTGTGTTGAATTCTCCCCTGGGTGCCCCCCACCACCACCACTACCACCCCCTTTGCTCTGCCCTTCTGTTGTCATTAACCATTGTCTCTCCCTTTCCTCTTCCTCCCTTTTAAGCCCGTTGTGTATTATTGTTACAGAATAAATCGGACAGAGACACTTGCACGACCTGCTTAACATTTCTGACATTCTTTTTTAAAAACACTTCACACTTCATGGTGAGTTACGCACACGCAGACTATGTCGGTCAGCAGGAAACTTTTCCTCGCTCTATTCTCCTCTTCTCTTTCCACCACCACCACCACTAGTCTCTTAGCCTGACACAGATTAGCTCCTTTTTAAACGGCGCCACTGTTTGAACAGGGCTCTCATTTAGTGCATTATAAGGCATCGCCGGAGAGTGAAAGATGTATTGTTTGCAGCCTTTCTGTATTGGATGTCAACGGTCCTCACACTGCTCTGAATGTTGTTTCTTCCTGAGTAAACGTATGGTATTAATACAGTCATTTGGTGTTTCGATGAGGAGAGATGCTGCTGTCAGTGGAAAAGCTTTGTGTTATAATTCACATCCCATGTAGATTTATCTGCCCTGACTAAACCCGGCTGCTTTCAGAGTAATCCTGTCGCTCTATAAATCTCAGCTCGTTTTACGGTCATCCATAAAATGCTGACTCGTGATATAAAGCAGAAGAAACCGGCTTGTCCTACACTGTCTGAACCTTTTTATTTATTTAGATAGTTATAATGTCACAAACAGTGATTTTATTCACCATGTTTTCCCAAAGAAATCTCTGTACTGCACTGATGCTATGCTGAGTGTGCAACAGTTATTGTACCACTAGATGGCACTGTTACGTTATTCCTGTTAACTTCTTTATTTCACCCAGCAGTTGAAACAAGAGACAGGAGACTATGACCTTCTTCTCTTTAGGATGGATTTTAGCAAATATTCACTTAAGACTTTTTACATTAGGGGTGTAGTTTACAGCAGTGGTTCCCAATCTGGGGGTCGGGACCCCAACAAGGGGTCGCTAATTAAATGTGAGGGGTTGTGAGATGATTTCAAGAGAGGAAAGCAGAAAAAAAATGTTTCTGCAACACAAAATTATGTTTATTTTTCACATTACTTTTTTTTCCCTTGTGAGTTACTGGATGATTTCACCTCTTCAGGCCTAGGAAAACAAATTGCTCTTTGGAGATATGCAACGAGTGAGAGGTCACAAGTAGACATTGCTTTGTTTTAAAAGGTCACAAGCCAAAAAGATTCTTCTTTTATACCCATATTCTTAACTATATGTAACTTTCAGAGAATCCTGCTGTTGCTCGCACTCTGTAGGCGTGAGTGATCATCCTGTACAATCATATATCATAGAATAGCGTTACTATCTGTAATCTCCATAATACTAACTAGCTTGCCATTTGCAAATTACTTCATCAGCTAATGTTACAAAGCAAAATTATCCTTTACATAGAACTCAGACTACAGGCTGCTATAAGCAACCGAAAAAGTCAAGGGAAGGTCTCAGTTTCTAAGTTCGGCCTACATTACAATCTGTTCTCACAATGGCAATACAAAGCAATTAATACATGTAAATTGTCACATATAGTACCTTTTAAAGGTCTTTGACAACAGCTTTTGTGCTCTGGTCATCATTACCACTCTCCGTGCTGGCTCGCTGTCTCACTCTCTCCGTGCTCCATTCACATCCGGAGCTCAGCGGCCGAGCTGCTCTCATTCTGGGTGACATGGAGGTGCTTCAAACTGAAGGTCACCCTGGCAACAGCAGGCCGACTCTCTCCACTGTCTCCTCTCCTTTCTCCTATTATAGTCTGCGCTGCCTGTCAGCAATTTATCATGCTATACTGCTCTGCCTCTGTAATGACTTTGTGAAACCAGATAGCACCGTTTCATGGGAGCGAGATCTGGACTTACCGCTTTAATAGCTGCAGGGGAAAACGACACGATAAGATGACTTTCGACAGTATAGTTGAGAATTTCTCCCTCCTGATGTTAAGGTGCTACACCTATCCTCCCTTTGTTTTAAACCGTCACCCAGGGATTTGAACTCCCGCCCTCTCCCGGCATGCCTTGCACCAGCATCAGCTCTCATCACAGGACAGCCATAACACCCTGCGCCTAATGAGGAGATGAGAGCTACATCCACACAGATGGATCCTGTTCCCGTGGTGGCCCGTTGTGGATTATCTTCCTCAAACAGTTATTTCGGGTTTTCAGCATTCTCTCGTCGAGGCCCTAATTCACTAATAAGCACTTCATTAGATTTACATCGATCCTGAAAGGTCAAAACGTAATAATACAACAAACTGCCTCAGGCTGCTTGGCAGCTGTGTTTTAGTGCATGTGTGTGTGCGTGTGTGTGTCTCCGTGTGTGTGCGTTTGCGTCAGCTGATTCCCCGAAAAGCTTGCTCCTCGTCTGCTGATGCCTGAAGCTGAATTGTTCCTTCCAGAAACATCCTTGAAATATGAAATGCTCATATTGCAGGTTGTTAAACTGCCATCTATCACTTTGCAGCTCTTCAAAGCTGAATGATGAGTCTCATTAAGCTAGGACACACACACACACACACACACACACACACACGCTGGCTTTCCGCTGCATGACTCTGCTGCTGTCTGTTTGCATTCAGTAAGTGATAAAGAAAAACAAAACATCTAGATGCGCGTCATCCTCCTCTAATCTATTTGACAGCTGGGAGAGTATGCCAGCAACACACTTATAGGTAAAGCACTCATAACCACAACAAGCTTCAGCCCTATTGCAATAAGTAGCTTGTGGGCTTGTTGCTTCTCTAAATGACTCTTAGTGAAGGATTGCATCATTGTTGTTTCTTATCCAGTGTGAGAAATAGGAGAGTGCCACTCTCGGTTTCACTGTTTGTGATCGCCGAATAGCCAAACTGTCGGAAGCATGAATGCGTTGCCTCATTCACAGCTGGAAGCTTTGGATGTTTTACATTCTGCCATCGCTCTCACTGTTTTTCTAGCGTTTAAATCACACGCATGTCACTGTCTGCAGCTGCTCCTCTATAGACCGTTTCACAGGTGTAAATATACCAAATGTGTCCCAGTTCATTTCCTTCATCAGCTAACAGGAAGTAAACATGGACCCAAGCTGTGGCCTAGCAATGCAATTTTGTTGAAACCATAGACTGTATGTAAAGATGGACGACATGAAGGCTCCCTAAAGTGATGCCAAAATATCTTGATCGTTCCCTGGTGGCTGGCTGCAACAAGTTAACTGAAACTTTATTAAAACCATCAAATACATACAGGTACATACATGAAAAAGTGCTGTAAAGCACCGAGGGAGCAATCTGGGGTTCAGTGTCTCGCTCAAGGACACTTTGATATGCGGACAGTAGGAGCCGGGGATCGAACTGCCAACCTACTGGTTAAAGGCCGACCCGCTCGACCAACTAAGCTACAGCCACCCCATATGACCACATAGGTCATAATTTCGACCTCCTCCATTTTGGCTTCACTTTAGTACAGTGGGAGGAGGTGGAGACTTGTCTTTCATCTATACAGTATATGGTTGAAACAGTCTAGAGGTGACTGTAGCTTAAAAGTTGTTGATAGCAGTATTCTATGTAAAAATGTATTTCTGGAGGTACAAATTAGCCTACAGGCACGTGAACTTCAACCAGATGTCATTGTTGAACAGATTCTATAGATTTCCCTCCAGAGGAAGCTCTCCTAGTGAACACATCGAGAGTTAAATGATGCTGGTTCAGTGAAGCGTTGATCATTTTTCACGCTGCTCTTTTGGGTGTGCTTTACTTGCCAGTGTGTGATCCATCATGTCACATCGCTGTTGGTGACCAATGCCCTCGTGTGTGTGGGTCCCCTGCTAGAGATATTCCCATCAGATACTCAAACACACATGTACGCAGACCTTCGCCATCCATCACCTACACACCTTTTCCTCTTAAGAATGACGCATGAAACCTGAGCTTATAGTATTTGGTTGCAGGTGTTGCAGTGGAAATGTAGTTGAAATGTTTTATGCTCCTGTGCAGAAGGAGGTGTTTGTGCATGTTTGCCTTCTGTCGATGCTGATGCATCATCACCCGCGCTCTATTTCTTTGACCTCCACATCCACATACCTCACATTTTCATTTAATTTCGTGCCAACTTTTTCCTTCATATGAACTATTTATTTTTACTCTCTCTGTATCTCTTTCTATCTGTGCTGCACTCACAGTAATCTCCACTGAGCCGTGCATAATCACAGGCCATCTGGGCGCTGTAGGCAGAGATGAGCCCGCAGCTCATCAGATGACCAGACCCGCCGTGGGTGGACACACACTCGTGTACGCGCGTTCACACATACACACAATTATATATACACACACAGTCACACCTTTTAATAGCTACAAACCATCCCGGGGATGTTCACTCCCATCACACCTTTCGAGACCTAACTCAAGGACATAAAAACCATCCACAGAACCACATAGTAACACAGTGAGAATAAACAGGAAGTCATTTGAAAGCAAATCACACCTTGTTCAACGCCACATAATGATGTTCAACAAGCAGAATGTCGCGCTTTGAAGCTGATCAAACACAACTATAGTAAAACACAATTTTACTATCTGAGTCTCCAAAACCAAATTTTTTTTTTTGGAAATGTCATCATTTTTGCATTGTCCAGCCAGTCTTTGCTTTTTCATAATCCGACCCCCAGACAGGGATTCAAATCCAATACCATGTCCACTGTATTTATTGTCTGCTGTTTATAATATCTAATATTGCTTTACTGTCTCCCTGCTCATCTTCTCAGAGGGCATCATTACTGAAATGCTGACTGCTGGTTAGTTTCATTCTGAAACCTTCCCCTCTGGCTTAATAGATGCTGCAGTGTGAAAAACATATTATACCATAATGATGTTTGAGACCCCCTTATTATATTATAATTATTCCACACATCAGCAAAGCCACTCCCTAGGAGGTAATGAATTAAAGCAAAGAAGAAGTTTTAATCTTGATGCCACAATAAACACCAGCAGCACCCACAGTATCAGTATCTGTTTAGTTGTCTGTTGTATATACACCGATCAGCCATAACATTATGACCACCTGCCTAATATTGAGTAGGTCCCCCTTTTGCCGCCCAAATAGCCCTAACCTGTCGAGGCATGGACTCCACTAGACCTCTGAAGGTACGCTAGTGGTATCTGGCACCAAGCTGTCAGTAGCAGATCCTTTAAGTCCTGTAAGTTGCGAGGTGGGGCCTCCATGGATCGGACTTGTTTGTCCAGCACATCCCACAGATGCTCGATTGGATTGAGATCTGGAGAATTTGGAGGCTAAGTCAACACCTCGAACTCCATCCATCCACATGATGTAAAAGAAAACGTGATTCATCAGACCAGGCCACCTTCTTCCATCGCTCCGTGGTCCAGTTCGGATGTTCACGTGCCCATTGTAGGCGCTTTTGGCGGCGGACACAGGTCAGCATGGGCACCCTGACCGGTCTGCGACTACGCAGCCCCATACGCAACAAACTGCGATGCACTGTGTGTTCTGACACCTTTCTATCGGAACCAGCATTAACTTTTTCCGCAATTTGAGCTACAGTAGCTCTTCTATTGGATTGGGCAACACGGGCCAGCCTTCGCTCTCCACGTGCATTAATGAGCCTCGAGTCTGACCCTGTCACCGGTTCACTGGTTTTCCTTCCTTGGATGACTTTTGGTAGGTCCTGAACACTGCAGACCGGGAACATTAGCTGCAGTTCTGGAGATGCTCTAACCCAGTAGTCTAGCCATCACAATTTGACCCTGGTCAAAGTCGCTCACATCCTTACGCTTGCCCATTTTTTTCTGCTTCCAACACATCAACTTCAAGGACAAAATGCGCCTAATATATCCCACCCACTGCCAGGTGCCATTGTAACGAGATAATCCATGTTATTCACTTCCCCTGTCAGTGGTCATAATGTTGTGGCTGATCAGTGTAAATGTCCACATGCCTTGTTTGGTGCATTGGACAGATGGAGGAAGGATACATAAGATAAGAATATATTGCTCTGATAATCTTGGACATCAGTCAGCATGTATTATTTTTGGCAACTACATCCAGTAAGATTTAATACATAGTGCACCATGAGAGGATCCACTGGACTGGATAGTGACCAAGTCAAATAAAGTCAAAGTATCTGCGTGGGTTGGGCAATATGGACTAAATCCTTTCTCTTGGAATCTGTCATTTCATATCTGAAAAGCGATATTATATTGATATTGAGGTTATATTAAATTGAGATGTTTTAACCAAATGCAATACTTTTTTATTACATTCTAAATCTATTTTTATACATATATAATCCAGGATTTGCATAAGGACTGGGCAATATGAAGATATGTATCGTCAAAACGATATAAAAATGTCTGTCGTATATATTTTTCTTTATCGTTTCTATCACGATATCGGCCTTTTCTCTATAATTTCACTTAAAACTGTTGTGTTCATTTTGCACTCAAGTTTTTAAATTGAGAAAATACCTAGTACCTCTCATTTGTCAAGTATTTATTTAATTCACATAGACTATTTATTTATTGAATTACCAGGAAACATGCTGTATTGTGATACATTATATATTTTTATCAAGATATGAAATGACCTATATCGTGATAGAAGATTTTGGCTATATCGCCCAGCCCTAATTTACATTAAAAAATATACAAAAAAATATTTTATTTGAATATTTTTAATGCAATTCCTGGATTACTAACAGTCCTGCAAATATACTATAAGTGGATATTCATATTTACCTTGTATAAGTAGTAGTATAACGAAATGTATGTGTCATCATATTGTCCAACATGAGTTACTGCAAGGTTATTCTTTAAAAAATCCTCTTGTTGATATTAGAAAAAAAAAATGTTTGTTGCAACGATTTGTATTTAGTTTAAGTAAAATTTCCTTTCAGGATCTCTTTCTTCAGCTCCTAGACTTTGTTTAGCTTTTTCAGGACAAAGTACCTCATTTTCTCCCCCCTCAAGTTCATATTTTCTCCTTTTGATTTCTTCCCTGCACCCTCCATCCCCACCATGCCCCTGGGCCACCAGACACCCTCAGACAGCATGGGACCAGTATAGAAATACAATTTCCAGATCTCACCTCCAGCAGCCTGCTCTGCTCTAACAGAGGGAGACAGCAGCTCTAGTGCATTGCTTCTCTGTCAGGGTGGTAACTATACAGTAGATACGTGGATTATGAGACGCTCCGGCCTCTTTGTAATTCAGATAAGACCTCTCCACACCAGCAGGTTTAAATATTAATAATGAATTAAAAGATTCTCCTCTGGGTGAAATATTAATGCCTTCTTCTTTAAAGAGAGGCTTTGAGGATGGCAGTGTGCTTGTTAGAGTGATTTTAAACATCTCTTTGATTTTTAGCTGCTGAATGTGTGAGGAGTTAAAGTAAGGGTGGCTGTCAGGGTCAATATTTGAGCAGGTTTGGGAGTGACCATTAAAGATACTTTTATTCAAGGACATAAGAGGCATACCAATTAAATCTGACACATGAGATCACCCGTCTTCATTCATAACTACAGTCTAACCTTATTCGATTCTGAAAGCTCTAATTGATCCCTCTATTGGTGTGCAATTCCCCTCGGAGAAAGCCGATCCGAGTCAACATGAATGTGTGTCAGTAACAGTGGAAGACCTCGGCTGTGTGTCCTTCCTCGACCGACCTCTGTCTTCTGCGGAGGATTGTCTGAATGTTGTGTCTTGCTGGCACTCCAGGACCTTCAGAGACGCGTGTAAATGTAAAAGTTATTCATTTTCACAGCTTGTGTATATCTGTCTAGTGTGTGTGTGTGTGTCAGCCTGAGCGCTGAGTGTGTGGAATTATTCATATGCATGCATGCCTGTGTTGTCTTTCTGTGTGAGGGCTTTTTGGAAAAATCCTGGAGTTGGGTCAACATGCTGTGGAATGTGAATTGTCTCCATGACAACAGCCCAGTGTCCTGCTTCCGGCTTTCATCCGAAGGGTGCGTGCCGAGGCAGCCAAACCAAGGGTGCCATCATGGCATCAGCTCGCGGATTGATCTGAGTTATTTAAAAAAAGACTTGTTTATTTATGCAGATTTCTGTACCAAGTCCCCTCTGACTCTAACTGGGCTACGTCCTCGGTGTCCCTGCAGTAGGCCGGGACTAGATCAAGAGTCCTTTGAAAGCTGGTTGACAGAACTTTGGCAAGCATTCAAACAGCGTTGATGCAGTGTTTTGCATATTATTGACAGCATTGTTGTTCATGTCTCTTTGTTTGTTGCGTGGTGGGTGATGAACCGCATCATCATATGCTTCAATTTCATAAATTCAGTAGACAGACGGGATGGTACAAGATTAGTTGGCCTCACTGTCTGACCTTTATTTTTCACATTAAATATGGAAAGAAACATCTTTTTTTAGGTTAAAAATGAGGCAATGAGTGGTATTTTCCATCCCTGTATAACTGACAGGATGGAAGGGAGTTGGTGATCCCACCGGGCAGATGTGTGACAGATGCCCTCCTTAGGTTAGTAGAGCGAGGAAGATTTAGACTAGTGTTAGTCGTCAATATTGCGGCGTGTCTGTGTGTGTGACAGGGACTGAGAATAATCACACAAGTTTCTTCTTTGTGGACAGATGGAAAGAGATCATTGTTGTAATTAGTGAGAGTGGTAAAGGGTGACAGAAGGGCAGAAGAACTGTGCCATGCAGGCCAGCGTGTTTCCTGTCTAGTCGCCGTCAGTGAATGCACCTCTATCTCCGGGCTTATTCCAGGCTATAATACGGGAAATCAAAGACTTCCAGCTGCGCCTTTTTTTAAAGCATCAATCTCTGCTTTACATGAGCTAAAACGTGATGAACAAGATGGCGAGAGGTTCAACATTCCTCCCAACCCGCAGCTCGCATTCCTCCTTTGGTGTAAAGAGGGGGCACGAGCACCATGCCTCATTAGATAACCCACAAAGGCGAGGCTCCTATTCTTATTTGAAATTGGTTTTCCCCCCATTTTTCTTGGATTGCCCTGCAGGGTGGCTGCAGCACCGATTCTCTATCTCGTCTTCCCCTCGTGAGAATATTTCACCTCTGCCGGGTTGAGCAGCGAGCTTTATTGCCGTGGAGAGCAGCACCTGTTCCCCCCGTCCAGTACGATGCATAATTCACTGTGTTGAGGATTTCCATCAGTTCAGCCAGAGGTGGCCTACAATGAGTTGCTGGAGGTGGATGTTGTTATGTTGTCGCTGCTTTAACACGAAGACAAGAGGATCAATCGGGGCCCGTTTTAACCCACTTCCAAGCACTCTCAAATTTAAAAGCTCCTGCGTTTCCTGAATCTAAATCGAACACAGCCACCCATCCCCCCCGTTACATTCTCCCTCTCTTCCGCTCCTCTCCTCACACCCAGCTTTAAAGCCCTGTTATCGTTTAGGAACTGGGGATATTCCAGCAGTGTTTCCATGGTTATCAGTGACATTCGTCTGTGGGTTCAGAGCCGGTGTCGGGCGATGTCAGCCTGTCTTTCAGGCCGATGTCACTCCAACTATTGAGTGGGAAGAGGGGGTGCACAGGGAGATATGGAGAGGGGGGGGTTTTGTAATTATATGTGCATATGAAGAGGGTTGGAGCAGCTTGGGTGCGTCATCCTGGCAGCTTTTGTGATCCACATGTCTGTGGGGGGAAGTCGCACAGAGACACGGATGTACTCCCCGGAGACTCGTGGTAAAGTGGCTCCCCGAGGGATATAACAACATTTATTATTTACACATTAGAAACGCAAATTATTTTAAGGGAAGAACTGGTGGTTAAACAATCAGTCGATTAGTCAGTTGACAGAAGAATATTTGAACAAAAATTTTGGTAAACGGACAATCATTTGAGCAATCCATCAAGCGTTGCTTTTCTCTGTTTTACATAATCATTTACGCATTCGAAATCCAAATTATTTACGGGAAAGTTCTAGAGAACTACTTTCCACAGGTTAGTTGATTAACTGACTTGAAAAAAATACTTAACATTTGCAAGTTTCAGCTTCTTAAATGTGAGAATTTGCTGCCCTAATACTCTTCTTCCTGCTCTTCCTCCTGTGCAGACGCTTCGCTGAGTTGCTCTTCGCTTTGCTTTCTTTTTATCATTGCTATGCTTATCTTTCGCTACTAAATTTTTGGAAAACGGGTCCTGGATACTTACAAATCACTGGGAGTTTAATTTATGAAAGAAACTGAAGGCTACCACTATTTTAAAAACTGTTTTACTTTGTGAGCGTGGCCTATCAGCAGCACAAGCCTGTACTATAGTGAACGGGAGCGAGGTGCTTGGCTAAAGCTAATCAGCAGCAAGATGCCTCCCTTCTCCACGGATGACTACTACAAACTTCTACAGAAGATAGCAGTGCTGGAAACAAAGATTATCCGGCTCGAAGTGAATGCGGAGGTGAATGGACTATGTGGGAATGAAACCACTCTACCACTGACTCAAAACAGTGAACTGGAACAGGCTAATAGAAAGCTAATTAGCACCAACAAGACCACCAAGAATCAAGAAGGGGGCAATAAATCGACTAGTAGTCCTCCCTGGAACGCTCTTGGTGCAAAGCCAAAGCGTAAATCATGTCCCTGGGAAATGGGAGGAAAACTTACAGGCAGAACCCAGCACCCTCAGATATATGATGCGACCGGCTGGCCTGCATTAGCATCCGAGCATAGTGCCTCATCAACCCCTGTACAAAGTAAGGTCCAACCGTGGACAACTGTGAAAGGAAGGATGAGTAACAAACCTCCCCAACAAAGAAGTTTGCAACTGGAGAACAGATTTGCTCCACTGTTGCAGGACCCTGGATCTCGATCTGATGCCCTGGATAATCTCAACTCTTCACACAGCAGGGTAAGAACCAAAAGCAACTCTGAAGGTAAAAGGCTACAGGGAAAGCTAACAACTGGGCCTCAAACTCAAACTCTGATTGTGGGTGATGCTGCTGTTAAAGATGTGAAAAGCATGTGGAGTAAAGACATCAAAGTACTCTGTTTTCCCAAAGATATGGTCTCTGATCTGGCAGAAAGAATCCTGGATATTGTGACTGCACACCCAAATGTGAAAAATGTGGTATTGCACATTGGGTCGAATGATGTTGTGAAGCAACAGTCTGAAGTGCTGAAACGGGACTTTACTGGTCTGCTAAACACGGTCAGCTCTGTGAATGCTCAGGTGTTTATCAGTGGACCCCTGCCGCCAATCAGAAGAGGAGTCGAGAGATTCAGCAGGTTGCTGGGACTGAACACATGGCTTTCAACAGCATGCAAATCCCACTCAGTGCATTTTATTGACAATTTTAACTTTTTTTGGGACCGCAGACATCTCTTCAAGGCAGATGGACTCTGCCTAAACAAGTCAGGAGTAAAATTGTTCAACTCCAACCTATTCTACTTACTGCGTCATTCATCTGTTCCCTCTGCCAAGGACGCGAGACAAGAGGAATCACCACTGGAGGAAGACACAACACAATGTGCCAGGGGACCTCAAGGAGAATCATTTCACCCCCCACCACAAGCCAGCCCTGGGATACAGCAGAGACAAGAGGAGGCGTCCTCATCCTCGCTTATCACCCTTTCTCCCTCCTCCCCCCTCTTGGAGTTCACTGACCACATGAAGGAGCTGGTCAATGCTGGAACTAAACTTACTCCCCGCCCTACACCCATTTTCTCTCCCATGATCCCCCCACGAGGTCGACCTCGAACAACTTTGGCACTATCTCCACAAGCACGACACCTACCACCTCCATCCCCTCCACAATGGAATCAGCCTCTGTCTCCGCAGTCTGATAAGGATGTTCCTTTACAAAATGTTGCAAGCACAGATTGATATGTGCTGGGTCCAGGCTTCAAGGCTAATGATACACGTGACTGTTTCCAGGAAAAGCTGGGGCCCTGTGTGATGAGAGCTTCTTCTATCTCAGTTCTAATAAGTAGTAGAAAAAGAATGGTGAATCTGCAAAGAAACAGGAAGATTTTTACTGATTGTGCTAATTTATCAAATTTAGCATTGATTCCTTGCCAGCCAAACCATGTCCCAAAAAATAATAATAATGCTTCTAGCACATTAAAGCTAGCCCTGTTAAACGTCAGGTCTTTGGCAGGAAAAAGTTTTTTAATCAATGATTTTATTATTGAGCACAAGCTTGATTTTATGTTTTTAACTGAAACTTGGTTAGACCAAAATAACAGTGCAGCTGTTCTTATCGAGTCAACTCCTCCCAACTTTAGTTTTATGAGCGAAGCTAGAATGCATAAGAAAGGAGGTGGAGTTGCCATATTGTTTAATGATTCTCTCCAATGCAAACAGATATCTTATGGACATTTTGCTTCTTTTGAATATGTCGCTCTTCAGCTGAACTCCTCTTCTCGAGCTTTGTTTCTCAATATCTACAGGCCACCTAAATACTGTGCAAACTTTTTTGATGATTTTACTGAACTGCTGTCTGTAATTTGTGTTGACTTTGACTGTGTAGTCATTGTTGGTGATTTTAACATCCATGTTGACAACCAACAGGACAGAGGGGCCAAAGAACTGTGTCAGGTTCTTGATAACTATGGAATGAGTCAGCATGTGACAGAGCCCACACACAATAGGGGACACACTTTGGACTTAATCATATCAAAGGGCCTGAACATTTCCAAGGTTGTAGTGATGGATGTTGCTCTGTCTGATCATTCATGTGTATTCTTTGAGAGTACTCTTCCTGTGCACAGGAATGATAAGACAGAGGTAATCACAAAAAGGTATATCACTGAAAATACCAGTGATCAATTTGTTCAGGCTTTCTCTTCCACACCCACCCTCCCCTGGACCTCTGTCAATGAGCTTGTAGATAATTTCAATTCTAAAATGACAAATGTTATTGATACCATTGCACCCACCACGGTGAAGATTGTCTCTGGTAAGAAAAAATCTCCATGGAGAAATACCATGTTGGTAAGAAATGAAAAAAGAGAGTGTCGAAAAGCTGAACGCCAGTGGCGGAAAACAAATCTACAAGTTCATTATGACATCTATAAAGAGAGACTTTGCATTTATAATTCAGAACTGAAAAATGCAAGGCGGTCCTTCTTCTCTGACATCATCACCAAAAACAATAACAATGCACGTGCCCTGTTTGCTACTGTCGACAGGCTAACAAACCCTCCTGTGTCAGTAGCCTCTGAACTTTTATCCTCCAGGGCCTGCAATGAATTTGCTTCCTTTTTTACAGAAAAAATTCACAAAATCAGACAAGCAGTCACTTCCTCCATAGCAGGTACAGGATGTTTGTTTCCCCTGCGTCCACTTAAACCTGGTGCAAATACCATGACACAGTTTTATCCAATAAATCAGACATACCTGGAGGAAATCATACAACATCTAAAATCCTCCTCATGCTGCCTTGACATTCTGCCAACAGGCCTTTTCAAAAAAGTATCAGATTGTATGGTCTCAGAGCTTTTACAGATTGTTAATGCATCTCTTGTTTCAGGAGTGTTCCCACAGGCCCTGAAAACTGCTGTCATCAAACCACTCCTCAAAAAGAACAATCTGGACTCATCAATAGTAAATAATTACAGACCGATATCAAATCTTCCATTCTTGTCTAAAATAATTGAAAAAACAGTTTTTCAAAAATTAAATAGCTTTCTGGCACTAAACAACTCTTTTGATGTCTTCCAGTCAGGTTTTCGACGAAACCACAGCACTGAGACTGCTCTTGTTAAGGTCTTCAATGACATCCGATTGAACACAGACAGTGGTAGAACTACGGTTTTAGTTTTACTGGATCTCAGTGCTGCATTCGACACGGTTGACCATAATATATTACTAGACCGACTGGAAAACTGGGTGGGTATTTCTGGCATAGCACTCAGCTGGTTTAAATCCTACCTAAAAGACAGGGACTTCTTTGTGTCTATAGGTAATTGCAAATCTGAGCTGAACAAAATCACATGCGGAGTTCCCCAAGGCTCCATCTTGGGGCCTCTTTTGTTTAACATCTACATGCTCCCACTGGGTCAGATTTTTGAGAACAACAAAATAAATTACCATAACTATGCAGACGACACACAAATTTACATAACTCTATCACCAGGAGACTACAGTCCAATACAAGCACTGAGTGAGTGCATTGAACAAGTCAATAATTGGATGTGCCAGAATTTTCTTCAGCTGAACAAAGACAAAACTGAGGTTGTAGTTTTTGGAGCCAAAAAAGAAAGATTAAAGGTTAGTGCTCACCTACAATCTGTGATGTTAAAAGCTCAGACCAAGCCAGAAACCTTGGTGTAGTCATGGACTCAGACCTGAGCTTTAACAGCCATATTAAGACAATTACAAAGACAGCCTTCTATCACCTGAAGAATATAAGAAGAATTAGAGGACTGATGTCTCAGCAGGATTTGGAAAAACTAGTACATGCATTTATCTTCAGCCGACTTGACTACTGTAACGGCGTCTTTACCGGTCTTCCTAAAAAATCGATCAGACAGCTGCAGCTGATTCAGAACGCTGCTGCTAGAGTCCTCACTAAGACCAAGAAAGTGGATCACATCAGTCCAGTTCTGAAGTCTCTACACTGGCTGCCTGTCTCTCAGAGAATTGATTTCAAAATACTGCTGCTGGTTTACAAAGCACTAAATGGTTTAGGGCCAAAATACATTTCTGATCTTCTGCTGTGTTATGAACCATCCAGACCTCTCAGGTCATCTGGATCAGGTCTGCTTAGTGTCCCCAGAGTCACAACTAAACATGCAGAAGCAGCATTCAGTTTTTATGCACCAAATATCTGGAACAAGCTCCCAGAAACCTGCAGGACCGCTACAACTCTCACTTCTTTTAAAACAAAGCTTAAAACTTTCCTCTTTGCGGGTGCCTTTTATTCTGACACTGCACTATAACTTTTACTCTTTTGAGTTTTATGCAATTTTAGCTTCTATCCTAGCTTTTATTTTTAGCTTGTTTTTATTTTCTAATCTTTAATGTTTTAATGTTTTTATGTTTTTATAACTGTTTTAATTATTTCTTAATGTTCTTTTGCATTTTGTCGCAATGTTCTTGAATGTTTCTGTAAAGCACTTTGAATTGCCCTGTTGTTGAAATGTGCTATACAAATAAAGCTGCCTTGCCTTGCCTTGCCTTGCCCTTTCTGTGTTTTACATTATTGTAAATTAAATAGCTTCAGTGTTTGGCCCGTTGGCTGGAAATGTTCACTAATTCCTCGTGTTTTATAGACTAAACAATTAATAGGTAATGAGAATAATTAGTTGCAGGCTTAAAAGGGCCTCTCCACCTCCAAGAATACCTGAAGAATTCCCCTCCCTCCTCCTCTCCAGTTCACTCATATCCTCACACACACACACACACACACTCATGCAACAACTGCGCAGGCACACCCTCTGATACTTACACACACTTCCCCCATCTTTCATTCAGCCACTTCTTTTCCTCTCTCCCTCCTCCACTCTTCTCTCTCTCTCACTTAACTCTCCCCTCCCGCTCCATCTCCCCTTTTTTTTCCCTCCTCCCTCCAGCGGGCCCGTCATTAGTTTCCATGGTGACAGTTGGGCAGCATTATTGCCGGCTGAGAACTGCTCCTGGGTTTTCTTTCAGAGCGGCGGCGGCGGAGGCATTGTTTAGTCCGCTGCTCTGAATGGTGCGGGGATCAGGACGGGGAGAGCACAGGACAGGGGGAGCCCTTTTTTTCGGGGGCAGCGACAGTGCGTTTGTAGAGGGTGAGGGGAGGAGGAAGAGGAGGAAGAGGGGAGGAGGAAAGAGGAAAGAAGAGGAGGAGGAGGAGAGAGAGGCAGCGTGGTGGAGGGTAGAGAGAGTCGATGAGGGAACAGGAGTAGTAACAGTACATGCCGTCTCCCTGAGAGCGCTACTAAAACATCCAGGCTCCTCAGACAGCCTGCTCGTGGCTCGGACTTTTTGTGTTTATGTCGGTGTCGCACAGCAAGAGACGACAGGATCTACAGAGATTTCACACAGAGAGTGAAAACATCAAAGAGCAGATGGCAAACTGAGTTTAGCTGGTGAGTTACTAATGGCGCTCCATCGTCTCTAAATCATAGATGTATATAAACATGTGCACACTTGAGCCTTGCCTGCAGGTCTGCCTTTGATTTATGTGTATTCTAGTTTGAGTGTATGTACTGTAGCAGGTGCTGCTGCTTTGCAAAATGCATGTTATCCAAACCAAACCTCTGTCTGGGTTATGTTTGGGTGGGCTTCCAGCTGTCTGCTGAATGTGGGCTAATTCTCACTGCCCTCTGAAATATACATGCCGCTCTGCATGTTTTATTGAGGATGTACATTGGGGGCAATTTTCTGCTGCCTTGATTCTCAGATTCCCTGCAGTGTTTTTTCAGGGAATTTCTGAGTGGGACGTGTGTTTTGCTTCTAGTTTGTTTGGTTTTCTCTTTCATCTACTCTACGGTGGGTAATTGGGAGTGAGAGCTGAGCCCTGTGGCTCCTTGAACAAGTGATGTGTGGTGAGTAACGTAGTGAGCAGCGAACAGCGCCAATGTTTTTTCAGTTCATTGCCCCCTGTGCTGTCTCTCCAATAAAACACACTATTTTCCTCTGACAATTTTACAACATTAAGTTAATCCATGCTCACTAAAGGAGCGGCTGAGGTGCTGTTGAATATATGTGTCACGGTGATGACCACCACTAGTTCAATGATGTCATTACATGACTGCATAACAACCACTTCAAAGATGATTTAAAGCCTAAACGGTTGCGCAGCCACAATTTCTGTGTTTTGTCAGTTCTTCAGCGCTGGTATGTTTGTATTCAGTCTCTTAGGATTTTTTTTTGGCACACTATAATTTAGCTGACTAGGGAGTTGTCTTAAGGAGCGGGGAGTCTGAGTGTTTCCATGACGACCGGCAGCAGCTGTGTGAGCCGAGCCGAGGCTGAGTGTGTGGCAGACACTGTGGCATTGCCTAGAGAGACTGCGAGACTCTAATCAACGACCTTTTGACCCAGATCAATGCGATGGAGCTGAGCCAAGCAGCCACAGGGTCTGGCTGACACATATACAGTAGTACGACGCCGGTGTTGTACAGCTGTACAGCTGCTTACATTTCCTGGATCACGCCAGGCTTCACTGGCGTCAGAGCGGTCTGATCCTCTTAGATTGGTGGAGTATTAGTGTAGAAACAGGGTTCTCGTATATCGACATAATCGTGCAAATTAGATGGATGTATTTAAAGTGTAATTAAAGTGTGACCTTTGAATATCCAAGTCTCTGCTGGTACTTGTATTCTAATCTCGCTGTCCTTGAAGTGGGGTCATTTTACATATACACAGGATGGACAAAATCACAGAAACACCACATGAAAAAGAACTAAAACCACAGTACAGATGGGAAAAAAGCTACGCTGCCAAATTATAATAGGATAACAGTACGGTTTACCAATGTCTTACAATCATTAGCTTTTATCTGAGTTTTCAAAGAAGTGTTCAAATCACTGTTGCTTTACAACAACAAGTGCAAAGTTATTTAATTTGCTAAAGGTGAGAGGCCTTAAAACAGACAATCAGCAACGAAGAGTAGTGACCTTAAGTCAAAAGTGAAAAATTAACTGAATCAGCACCTCTGTGGCACAGTCTCAACAAAAACAGTCCATCGTGAGCCGTCAGTAAAAGCCATAAACACCATAAGTTGGCGTTTATGGTACGGCTGCCGTGTAGAAACCTCCTCTACTCAAGGCCGACACACAAAGACTCACACAGTAACCTTGTGTGAGAGGCAAAAATCCTAGAACCCCTGGGCAGTGGAAAAAGTAGTGAGTCATGTTTCACCCTTTTTCCAACGTCTGGACAGGTTTACTTTTAGAGAAAGCCAAAGGAAAGGATGTATTTATCCCACAGTGTCCACAAATATTTAATACAGGGGTGGGTCTGTTACTTTGAGGGTAGAAGTTCTGTGGGAGTCATTAGTTTATTGCGCTGTACACTTCCTTCTTTTCTCTAATGGTATTTCTATTATTTTGTCCACCTATTGTACATATAAACTCAAAGTCGCGCTGGTGGTTTTCTCTTCATTCCTCGGTCGGATCAAGAGAAAGGAAGTGCTCCATAATATCGGTCAGAGAAGCTGGAGAACTTGCGGTGATCCTAACCGAGCCACACACAAACACACACACATGCAGATACCATGTTTAACAGTCACCCCCGATTAGTGTACTGGTAATTACACCCACAACTTCCTCTTTACCCAGGGCACCTGGGGTCTTCCTCCACTTAGACCGGGTGATGGCATTTCCTGTGGTGGTGTTGGCATGATAATTATAGGAATCAGCAAAAAGAAAAAGTCAAGTGATAAATTCATGATCAGAAGACACTGCTGCCACTGTTTTAACCGGTGTTGCAGGCGTCTGAAGGCAGCACAGTTGCTGTCTGTTACACTTTCTGTTTGAACTTTCGCTTACATTCAGTAAGAGGACACAAAGCGTGTTGTTTTCTACTGTGTCCTTGGCGTCTTTGCGTGCATATGCCTGTTTGTCCTTTACTTCCCCGTGTGATCGGGGCAAGCAGTCGGAAAGTGTTAGCAGCTCTCTCGTCTCCAGTGAAGCATGTGTGTTGTCTTTGTTAAGAGACTTGAGAGGGATAGAAAAATCACACGCAAACAAAACGTTCACAAGCAACACTCTCCCTCCTCGGCAGATTTAATCAATGAGTAACATCTTTTTTTAATTTGACCTCCTTCAGGGAGGAGAGGCCATAATTGTCACCTCCCGTTTTAAAAACCGCTGCTCACTTCAAACGCTTCCAAGGTTTCGGTGTAAACGCTGGAACTGTCTTTGTAGTTGTGTCCTACTGCTTTGGAGAGGCTGAGGGATGGCTTCCAGAGGCCAGTAACAAGATATTTAATGAATTTCTGCTGCAGGGCATATTGTGAGTGCATGTACACGTGTGCATGTGTTTTTATGTCTATGTGCTTGTCTGCATGCATTCGTGCACACGAGCTAACAGACTAAATTTATTTTCCTTTAGGGATGTTTTTCCTTTCCTGCCATATTCACTTCAGGGGAGAACTTTAATGTCTCCTCGTAAAGTAGAAAGTCACTCAGTACCTGTGCACACATGGAGCTGCTTGCAGTAGCTGGGGAACTACCATAAATGGTAAATTTCAGGACAGTAAGCTGTTCTAAGTGATCTCCCAGTTTTGTAGTTCACAAAGCTTGACTGATGTTTTTCGGCAGCAAAAATGTGGAAATGTGGAAACATGGAAATGGGAGAGAAAGGAAAAATATGATGTATATTTTTTGTGTTGTAATACTTACTTACTAGGCCAACTGTGGCTGTGCAGCACTTTAGAAAAAGTATAAATTGTGCGGCAAATGCAGCATTATTGTGCCACATCACCCCAGGGGATGCATAGAAACAGCTCTCGAACCAGGGCAGTTTCTATACATCCCTGGTGGATCCTTGATGTTCACAAAGTAGCAGCAATAAGATCAGCCCTCTAATTAAGCCCTCTTCCATAATTCCTTCCCTCAACCTTCAGACCCCCTTGAGAGACAATCTGTTGCAGGTAACACAGGTGACAGATGACAGGTGGGCAGAGCCGCCGGCTGCAGGCGACTGTGGTTCTCTGCAGCTCATTATAAAGAGATTAAACAAGGGCTATGTTTTAGCCATTGGTCATGTGAAAGATGATGTGAACAAGGTAGACTGTAGAACAAACGTGTTTTGAGTTCTTAAGCATATTTTATTATTTTTTCTTTTATTTTGTCCTTTCCTGTAAACTGGAAAGGACTATAATCAGATGTAACAAGTAAAGGATAATGTACAGCTGGCGGGTCATTGTTGTGAAATAAACCCCTTCAGGATCTTGCATTACCCTGAAGGGTTTTATTTCACAACAATGACCCGCCAGCTGTACATTATTTCACTTATTACACGGCTACGTACTTAAGAAATCAATAACTTGACACAAAAACGGTCCGCCAGAGTTCGACATCACAACAGACCATAGAACGCTGTAAAAAGACCAATCAGAATCGAGTATTCAACAAAGCCGTGTAATAAAACAGTATAACTGAAAAAAAGGTATTGACGGTATAGAAAGGTAACTTTGAGCTCATGGAGATTTGTAATTATAACGTCTGAATGGAAGAGTGTAAATTGAGTTTGTAAGGATTTTGTGTTTATTTTTATGTTAAGTTAGCTAACTTTGTGTTGCTATTAGCCATATACTGTAGCTTACATTAGTAACAGAGGTAAAGGTCCTTTGTGGTACTTTAGTTTCCTGCTTCTGCTTGTTGACTTTGGCACAGAAAAAGATAAACTGCTTTAGAGCATCAGTCAAGGCTTTCCTTTATTCTCGACTCAGCGAAGGAGAGGTGACAGTGAATGCACATTTGCTTGGTGGTAATAGATGAGAACAGCACAACACAAATTCAGGGGAAAAAAACAGAATTGTGAGAAGTTAAGACAAAAAGCTTGTTCATAAAGCTCTATAAAACTGTATATAGTATAGCATGTTGTGTGAAAGCTGAATGTGAATCTCTAATTTACTTTGATGAAATCTGCATGCTTGGATCTAGAGGTGAACAATTAGTCAATTACTAGATTTGTCAGAAAATTGATTATTTAATAATCAATTAATCATTTAAGTATTATTTTTGTGCAAAAAATGCCATAAATTACCCTGTTCCAGCTTCTCAAATGTGCGGATTTGCTTCTCTTCTTAGACTTATGTGATGGTAAAAGGAAAATATTTTGGTTTTGGCTATTTGAAGACGTCACATTGCTCTTTAGGAAGTGTCTGTGGTAGTGTATTTTTAACCTTTTTCTGACAGCAGATTAATCAATAATGAAAATAACGGTTAGTTGCTTGCATCACTAATTGGATCTATATTTTAATATTCATAAAGATTACAAAAGGATCCTGTGATGTCTTGTGCGCGTGTGACTTACACGTTGAAGTATGAAGCACATAATGGATTGTAATGATTGCAGATTTTATTCCCAAAGGAGAAAAGCTGTTATCTGTAAATTGATGTAGGCTGAGAGGGTCGGCTGGATTATAGCACAATCACGTTGAACTGTTTGATTTAATCTCTGGAGCTCTGAAGATTTTAATGTAGATGCGGCAGTAGGTCAGCGTCTCTATTTTGGGTTGGAGCAATGACACCAGCCTATATCCTATATCATATCCTATATTAGACTTACAGTCGGTGTATAAGAAGTGGGCTCTAGCAGTCCTGCCGTCTCCTGTGTGGGTACACTAACATGGTTCAGAGCGCTGCAGTGCGCTGCTGTAAGGGGAAATACTGGAGCCATTAGAGAGGAAACGGGAGCCTTTATTAGTCTGTCTAGTGTACACCTGGCTTCTATAACAGGCCGCTCGTTGTACAGTGACGTGTGTGTGTGTGCTTCCTGGTATGTCTTGGCTTTTTGCTCTCATGTCTTAGCTAATTCTGCCCTCCGCAAACCTCATCTTGACAAGCTGTCAGTGATTTAGCTTTCCATTCCTACACACATTAATTTAAGCTTCTCCCTCATTGGCATTGAAAGGTAGTCTCAGTTTTCAAAGTAAAGTGACTCATCTAAGAAAGTGCAGCCCTGTGAACGAGTGTCAAACACTTTGTTCACAAGTTGTTAGACAGACTGACAGGAGCTGCATGCCTCCGATGCTCCTTGCCGGAGAGAGCTCCCATTGCTGACGCTGCCATTCAGGAGCCAAGTGACATTTAAAAATGATTCTGACGTCAAAGAAGACGCGGCGGTGTTGAGTGCACAGTGACCTTTTTGTCTCTGTGTGTATGTTGGTAGGAGTCCAGTGTGTATCAGCACAGAGGAGCAGTGACAGGGAGGAGGCTCTGAGTTACCCCCGGTTCCTCACCCAGCCCTTTATATCTACACCCTTTCTGGATTAGACCAACCAGACTGGACTGAACTGACCTGTGCTGGGCAGGGCTGTGCCGCTCTGGGACACTTTGACTGTCAGCAGCCTTGTAGACACTCCCCTCCGCATGCTGACATCCATCCTGCCTGGAACAGATGCAGGGTGGTGCGGTGGGCACCCTTCCACCTCACCTATAGGACACAGCTCTGAGAGTGGAGGCCCGAAATGACAAAGTATAGTTTTATAGTTTGGATAAAGTTTGTAAACGGTGAATGCATGTGGTGGAAAGATGTGGGAGAACAGCCGTGCTTCTTAAGAATTACGTTCCTATACAACTAAAGTGCATTTTCAGTTACATTCAGAAGAAAACGTATTTTGTTGCGGATTACGTTTTTCTTTGACGTATCACAAATCCTGCGGATGGCTGCAGCAAGTGACGCAGTACAGCAAGCAACGCGCAGAGCAGGTGCTGAGTGCATTCAGCGAACGTTAATGAAAGTTATGTGGTATAATAACAAGTATAATAAGCGAGCAAGTCCACTACGGGCGTGAGGGAGGGGTGTTGGATGGGTCAAACTAACACCGGACTTTCCCCCAGAAGATACATTAGTTTTGTAGCTTTTGTTTTGTTTTGTTTTGTTTCAATTTACAATGATAATCGTGTTTAAAACTGTTAAAAACTGCGACCGTAATCCGGGAGAAAATACGTTTCCCTCGAAACATAATTGAGAATGCAAATTAGTTGTATGGAAATTTAATTTTGTGGGAGACAGTGTGTGAGAAGACGTAGTGCTGAAATAGTCATGAAATGAGTCGATTTTCTACTGGAAATCGATTCAAAACTTCATTAAAGTGACATACGTTCATCTAGAAAACCAATATACTGTACTTATATTTATCTGTAAACTCAAGTTGTTTGTCACCGACTTAAAACTGATAACTACTTCTTCTACTGCATAACCTTTTTCTTATTTATGTTAAGCCTCGACTTTTTACAACACTCACCAACACATGCCAACATAGATTGCAATCTTCCTCATTTTCCATCAGCAAAAGAAAATCATTGGCGTAAAGAAATACATTTACATGTATATGTGTGTATATATGTGTAAGAGTCCATTGTATATCAGCACAGAAAATGAATAGACAACAGTTTTTGATGGTGTTTAAGCTTTTATTTATCAAGCAAAAATACAAAACATGGATCATATTCTACCTGTTGTAAAACTGCATGAAATGTTACATTTTGAACACAAAGAAAAAGGCTTCTTTAGGTTTAGGCAACAAAACCACCTAGTTAAGTTTAGGGAACAACATTGTGTTTTGGCTTAAGATATCCATGTTTCACAAGTGAAAGTGAAACTTAACACAAAGACAACTACACTTTGTTGGTTTCACAAGGGACGCAAACCCTTTACGCTGTCAATACTACAGCACCTGACTTCCACTTCCACTTCTGCTCCTGTCATAATTACTATGGTGGTGTTATTTTTCCTTCGTTCGGTGATCTACCATGTGAATAGATGATAAAACCTACTATTGGGTGTAGTAGGCCGTCTAATCGGCTGTGTTCAAGCAGTATTAACCCTTTTTCTTGTTTTTCACATGCAGTAGTAAATGTAATACAGTACCTTCGGCTGGATGGTGGGCTATGGAATGTATTTAGGTGAAACACTGAATTATCCATAGGTTATTCATTGATTTAAAGTTATAACCCTAGACACCTACACCCACAGGGAACCTGTCCTCCCTCAAATTTTCCCATTTTCCTCTCATAACAATAAACAGCCTTTTTTCCAACAAACAAGCGTATATGTTCAGTGGAAACGCTGGTTTCAGTGTACGTGCTCTGCATACACCACTTCCCTCTGTTGATCTGTTGGGGGAGATTGGCTTTTCCAGAGGTGTAATTGTGGCCGTGAGAGGTGTGATTTGGTTGGCTGTGAAATGTTCTCTCAGTGTGGGTTGCTTTTTTATTTGGGAAAGGGAATGATCTGGTAGCTGCTGAATGTTTTTCTGTTGGTAACAACGTTGTTGACACGAGTTAAGTGTCAGAGTAATTTTGTGGTCTGTGCTGCGGATGGGTTTCTATAAAGTTAAGCGAGCAGGCTTAGCCGCAGAGCAAAATGTATGCATGTGCATGTTTATATGCATATACATGTGTTTGTGTGTCTGCATGCATGTGGAGGTTGGTGTGGAGGTTGGTCCTGGAGGCACTGTACTCAATATTATTCAGCGTCTGAGTCATCAATCAGTCAGCAATGAATCAATCATGCAGTCAACCTCATGGCCGGTTTTTAACTGGTCCTGTCCACCTCAATGATTGGTTAATCCAACCAATCAATATATGGTAAAATAATCAATGCCTTCACACTTCAGAGACCCTTAGTCAGTATGAAGAGTGATCAAGCCTCGATCCAGAAGATTAAACGGCATAATCCTCATTACAATATGGCCTTCTTAGGACAGGGAATGATTGAAATTTGTTTTGAAAATGCTATTTCAGGCTTTGGGTGCTGATGATGACTCATGGAGCAGACCTGTGTTTGTTAAGACCTCCACCCCCCACCCCCGTCCCCAGTGGGAATGGAAAGAGCTGGAGTATTTTTTCCAGCACCAGTAGCAGTTAAAATATTCCCTTGCTAGTGAAGGTGTGTAAGTACACTGAGAGGAAAAGATGGACGCTCCTGCTCAGCTCTGCCCTGATTGTTGTGCAAAACGGCCATTTGGGTTTTAACAGTGAAAGCCACCATTGAGAGCTGCTACAGTAGGCTTCAGTAGTTTCTGGGACAGTTGGGCAGTCATCTCCACAGGCAGGTTTGTAAACCCCCTCTTGTTCTCCCGTGTGTGTGTGTGTTGCCCTAATTGCCAATCTGTGGCTGCTCTCCTTTACAGTAATGCTCTGGGCGACTGCACTGCGCTGCATCCAGACAAACAGAGGCTCACTTCTCTGCACTCTGCCTCATAAAAGTCCTTCTTGAAGCATTTGTGGTTGTGGGGGAGGCTGTGAGTTAGAGACGCCACTGTGTGTGCAGCCATGCTATTAAGTCATGTGACTGATGATGATGAATATGAAATAGTAATCACCCCCTTGTCACGTCCTCACATCATTGTGTTACTTACTGTAAATTCTACTGTAATGACTTCCGCTGTGCATTTGACAGCTGGGTTAAACGGCGTTGAGTCACACTGTAGGAAGAAGGTCTCAGGTCAGTGACTGTGTCATACCTCACCCCCTGCTTTTCTCCTCCCTGGGGAACACAGCCTGCTCTTTGACCCATGTCATGTGCATGTCTGCAATATATTCATGTGCGTGTGTTACATTTACTGGCTCTGACTAAGTGCTGGGAGGTGTTTCTTCTTCCAGCTATAGATTTAATGGACAACAGCCAGGATGCTTCCTGATTTACTAATTTGCCAAGTCACAGGCTAATGCAGGAAGCGATATACCAACAAATGTTGTTCATATCTACGATTTGTTCTTGTTAAGTTAGTACCCATTGATTTCTAGGATTCACCAGTGTTTTCTTATTTTTGCTCCTCTCTTAGGTAAGAGAACATTTTGTGTGATTGAGAGCACGCTTACCAAGATAAGAAAAAAATTATTGTTTTCATAGTCCATAAATTGTTTGTCCAACGCAAGGAAACATTTGAGTAACATAAAAAAAATGCATGAATAACATATAATCAAATTAGATTATTATATGTTTCAGAGTAATTATAATGAGTGTATTATTAAATTTGAGGGCCAAAGAAACACTATTGGTCCATTATCCCAATTAAGACTATAAAAACCCTTGGGTGATATTGCGAGGCTTACATACTACTATTCAATGCTTTTCAAATTTCCTGTAAACACCAGTACTGATGGTCTGGAAAATCACATGTTTACTTTGTTCTTTCTTTCTTTCTGTCTTTCTTTATTTCTTTATTTCTTTATTTCTTCTTACACCATTTTTTGGTGGCATCTGTACAATTCTTGGGCACACGGCACAACACCTGCCCTCATATTGTGTTACGGGGGCATTACCTATGCTAACACCTGCCCTTATATTGTATTTTGGGGGCGTTTCCTATGCTAATAATGAACAATAGAACACACGCCTCCATTTAACAATCAAGTGGGATTCATGATGCAGCACAGCTTGGTAAGAGCAGATTTGGATGGTTAAGAACATTTGGTGCATCTGAAGTTGACTTCTCTTATTTAACAGAAAATATAAAAGAAATTTAAAGGAATGTTGCTGCATGAGACCCAATGTCTGTTTTTGTCAGAGCTGTGCATCTACTGAACGTAAACTTGGTTCTTTATAGCTCACCATGACCTACCTACTATATTAGCAATATAGATCAGCATTGTTGCCATGGCAATAGCCTCTTCTTTGGGTTTCTCGGGGCGCAGTGACGGAGAATCCTGTCTAGAGTGTTTTAGTTTGGGAATCCACAAGAACAATGCTACTCTGATATTAACTTGTCAGTCTGTGCTCATGTTTAGCTTTCTCCACAGTTACAGCATATCATTACAGGAACTGAAAGCAGATGGGCCTATTTTCTCCCCACTGTATTACAGCGTTCACTACTGTATGTTTGCTGACACGCAACTCATCGCTGTCATGCTTCAGACTTTCTAGCAAAACCGCTCAACTGTACTTTATCTTATCCCCCTATTTTTGCACTCATTTCCTTTCTCTATTTGTGTTGTGCTTCCATGAGAGCAGGCTATGACTTTCTTCAACACTTTTCCAGCCATCTGCTGCCTCCTCACCCTCTCCAGCACTTCCCGTCTCATCCCCCCTGAAATCGCAGGTCCTAATCTGTGGGAGCTGCAGAAATCCTCCCACTTAGTGTGGGAGACATGTCAGTGAGCCCGCTGTGCCCACTGACCTGATTTAGAGGCAGAGGACAGACCTAACAAGATGACTTACCCCCCCTCCTCTGCCCCCAGCCCATGGGAAGCCATGATACTAGTGAAACTTAAGACGCCACTAATTCGTAAACAACACAACAAATAGTCTCTACAGGAGGCTCCTCACTAACGGAGGGTTTGATTGGTTATGATAACAGAGCATGATGAGAAATAGATGAATATAGATTTGTAATCTGGGGCCAGATGCTTCTGTACATGATTGGATAGCTGTTGATCCTTTTATATATATGTGTGTGTGTGTGTGTGTGTGTGTGTGTGTGTGTGTGTGTGTGTGTTAATAAACCCTGTGGTGAAGCGGGAGTTAGAGCATCTATGAGTGAAATCTGCTGATTGTCAGAGATTGAGGATCTGCTCTACTGTAGATCCTGGAGCAGCTGTTGTTGTACTGACACCAGTGTTTCCGCTCTCAGCTCTATTTCCTCTCCCAGTGTGTGCATTTGGATAGATCCTCTTAAATGTCCAGTGTGTAGGATCTGGCGGTATCGTAGAAACATGGCGAACGCCGTGGAGAGGGGACCTGCTCTCTATGTAGATATAAACAGCTCATTCTAAGGTAACGAAAACAAAACGATTCTTATTTTCAGGTGATTATACACTAAAGAAAACATACTTATTAATATTATATTCCATTTCTGCCAATAGATCCCCCTAATTGTTACACACTGGTCCTATAAAGTGATGCTCCACCCAAAACCCTGTAGGCTTGAAAGGTGTTGTTAAAGGCGTAGCTTGTTCATAGGCATAGGGCTTGTATTGTGCGCTGTGTAGATCATTTCATTGCCTTTTGTGTGATTGGGAACCTGTTCAATTTTCAGTTTACTTTATTTAACAGTATGACGTTCCCATTTCTCTGTCCCTACTAGCTCTGATACCTCGATGCACTTCAAAAGCGTGTATTCAAGTGTGTGTGTGTTTTTCTGTGGATTTCTTGCTCAAGGTTTTTTAGGGGAGATAACTGAAAAGTAGGTCAAGGTCAAAGCTGCACAGGGAGGGAAGAGGAGTGGATATGGAGCAGGAGATGACATGCTGTTAAAACTAATGGTGGCTGTTAACCTCTCCGTCATCTTTGCTCTCTCCTAGCTGTTGTTTTGGTTTTGCTTTCTCTACTCTTCACCCTGTGTTGCTCTGTTTTCCTCATCATGTCTAAATACAATATTGAGTGAGTCAAGCCCAATATGTGTGTGTGTCTGACAGTTTACGAGTTAAATGACAGGTAAACATTTTTCAAGTGTACCCCTGTTCATACTGGCCATTAAAAAATCCCCTCCTAATGGGGTAACAAAATCCACAGTCGTGGTTCTGTGAGCAGAAGGAATGATTACAGCAAGAAAAACATGTTTCAGTGTTGATTGTGAACCTGTCCTTTTAAGCTCTGTGGCTCGATTGCCTTTATAAATCGAAGAGCCATTAGATGAGAGAGACTGCCTGTCTTTGACTGAGTCTTTCAGGGTAACAGACTAGAGAAAACGGATCAATATGGTTTAGAGAGAACGAGACATGGTCACAGATTGAATGAGAGGAGCAGAGCAGGTACAGGCTAATGCAGGCAGAGAGACTGGGGTATATGATGGTGATATGGGAATAATGAGGTGCCATACTCAGAAGGAATGTCATTGGGATTCAGCCAGGTCTTGCTTGGGAATCGGCGGGCGATTGAAGTGACGGGAGCGGGGTTGTCAGCTCAGCCTCACCAGGGGTTGGTTGGCGGGTAGGAGACCTGATTGACTGGCTGCCTGGCTGGGGAGACTCTGCTGAATCTGAGTGATCTGTCTCCCAGACAGCACTGGGGCGAGAGCAGGGCTGTACTCAAGGGATGATGGGTAATAAATGACTCTGAGGGGGTCGCCTCAGGGCTGACGGTGACTGACAGCCAGCTAGCTCTCTGCACTTTTTGAGGACGTGTGTTTGAGTCTGCGTGTCTCTTGGGTGTTTTAAAGAAAAGGAGAGAGGACAAGTGAAGAGTTTCTTCCAAAATGCTTTTTAAAAACAGAACAGATCCTGTGTCCGATCAGCTACGGCCATGAAAGGCAAGAAAATCTTGACGCAAATTATGGGTTTGTACTGAAGACCATTTTTTTAAGGAAATAGGTTATATTTTGTAACAATTTGTATTTATGTCCATCGCTCCCATTCTTGTGAATGTGATACCTCAGGAACATCTGGAGAGAATATCTTCAAATTTGGCGTTTTTAACGTCCACTCGGACTCGGAGGATGAACTGATGAGATTTTGTTGGTCAAAGGTCAAGGACACTGTGACCTCAAAAAACATGTTTTTGGCCATAACTCAAGAATTCATATGCTAATTATGACAATTTCACACAAACGTTTAACAGGATGAAATGATGACCTTTTTGACAGACATGGATGTAAACTGCAACTTGATCAGTTGGTGGAGGCATACAGTACAACCTTAAGGCAGTAATTCTAGATATTGTTTAATTTGTTTCAGGTCGCACTTTTCCCCAGAATGCTTTATATTCATTTAGACAAAAAATTACTATTTAATGCAGAACCTACTAATAACCTATTGCAAGTATAGCTGGGTATCAAAGATGTGTACGGTTTTGGTTCTGACAGAACTCTGAGTATCAAAAACAAGTACTGAAAGCTAGTATTAATTCATACTTTGTCTACTTATTACTTGATGAGATAAATCCTGATTTAAATAAAAATGTTGATCTTTATTCAAGCAAAATTCTTCCAGGCTGATGTTCAGCAGGTATAGCCTAACTTAGTTTATTGTGTTAGTTTACTATCATTTGCTAACCAGCAATAAACACAAGTAGAGCGAAGTGTATCGAGACGCTAGATGGAAAGTTAACCAAAGTTATTACAGTAAGTTATATACAATTCATCCTGATATGAATGTCTTTCTGTATCTAATGTAAGGAGTAGAAAAAAGAATTGTTTTGGTATTTGTACTGAAACTCAGGTGTGGTATCGGCACTAGCATCAAAACTTTTAAATGATACCCAGCCATTTCAAACAAAAATACCTCAAGCCTCATAATGTGACTGATAAGTTGAAAGTATTAAGAATGATTATTATTATTATGTCATTTCCGAAAAGTTGGGGTTCAGGGAGAAGCGGTGAAAACACTGACACTCAGAGTCAAACACATTGCTGTTATGTACAGTGACATAAGAGAGACATTCCTCAGGTGTTTCTCTTGTGACAGCAGAATCACAGTGTCACCAGACATTTGGCAAGGCCATGTGCTTTTCACTCAGACAAAATGAAAACATTCTAAAAATATCCCTGTCAGATACCTGAAAGTATCTGAATATTTCTGAGAGTAGTGGTACACAACAGCCCTTGACTACGTTAAGAAATACACTGTAATGCAGTCTTTCAGGTTACGAACCAAAATATTGTCTCCGTTTCCCGTTCGTTCTGTTCTCATCTGAGTTGCATCACAGACATGAATGAACAGGTAAGATAGGAAGGTTATTTGTCTTTTAAATTAAGGGATATACAGTGACTAATAATGGCTGAAACTGGGAAAGGTAGTCATGGTAACCCATATCCTTACTGGGTGCGGTGGTGATAATGTCCTCGGATGTGTAATTCTGGTCTAATTGTACTATTCATCCGTCCCTCGGTAACTGGAAATAAGCGGAGGAAATTAATGAGCCCAAATCTCCTGTGTGTTTCCACAAAAGCCTTCTTAGAAATTACACAATTACAATGTTAATCTCATCTGATGCATCCCTCAGAGTCCAAATCAATTAGGTGACTGACTCAGAACTTCAAACATTGTTTTGGTTATTGCCATTTTTTGGTGAGTTGTGTGTTTATGGGAAAAGCTATGTGCGGTGGCTCAGTTGTAGGAGTATGCTGGGATCGCTGGGCTCCACAGTGACTCACATGCACGTCACTTTGGCTCTGGGAGGAGGTGCTTGGATCAGGTTTGGCAGGTGAACAGACACACCTGGGGAAATGATAGTTGAATGTGTGTTTGGGCATAATGTAGCACTGAGCTTTGAAGTAGTTTTTAGGGTGTGTGTGTTTAGTTTGCCACAAAGGCTATAGTCTCAGTTGCACACGCGCACAAACGGGAAGGGCAGGGTTTGTTTTGGTATTGACTGGGTCTTGTGGGAGATTTTTCCGTTCACTTGTTCTTTGGACTTTGGATATGTGAAACTGACCGGTTGGAGGCAAGGTAATTACCCAGCTCCTTTCTCAGAACATACTGCACAACTATATATTCTTTTCTACTCTGCATTAACATAAGCTTTAATACCAACATACCTTTTGATTAGACACAGTTTAGAGATCATTTCACTGTGTATTTCTTGGTTACTGGGGAAGTATGATGTGTCGTTTTCTCCCTGGGCTTGTGAGATTTTAATTAAGAGAAACTGTGAGTGTCAGCTCCTCTCTCTCTGCTGTGTCGTCAAGTTCCTGTTTGGTGTTAGGCAGTTTTCATATGAGGGCCAGGTTTTGCTCTCAGGTAACCATGGTTACACCGAGTTTCCATAGGTACCACCAGCCCCTATGCCTCCGTTTTCCTCTGCTGTTTGTTTTTCCCAGGAGCGACCCCCAGCCAGTCTTGGGTCACATAGCTCTTCACTAGGCAGCCATTTGGCTTTTCATGCCTGTTCACTTGATCATAGGTCAAGCGTTTCCTCTGACTCAACCCTCGAGTCATGTCTGATTTACAGATAGTATTAGCACAGACCATGGCAAGGCAATTCAAGGATAGTCAGAGTGACTATAAAACCTACATAGTGTAGGATTTGTGATCCTCTGAGGGGAAAAAACACATTTTTGTTCATCTGTGTACTCTATAGAGTTGTGAGAGCCTCATCTTTTCCCCCTGCCTACTCTTATTTCTCTGTGGTGCAGAGATGGTGGGAAAGGGAAAGCCTGCAGTGTGCCACATGGGGCAGACAGCGTAACAGGACTCATTACTGACTGATTTCTCTCCTTCCTCTGCCTGCAGCACGGCTGAAAAACACCAAATTAGATGTGCCCGGGCTCTAGTGGGGGCTCTCTGCAATTTCGGGGCTGTAATCCAGTTGAGACAAAGTCGGGGTGACTAGAACGAATCCATGAGCCGGAAGAAACAGACGTGTTTGACTGTAGTTTGCATAGTTATTAACATAATCTACTGAGGGACGTCACTTTGTTCTAATGGACAGACAAATCAGATAACTGCCAAAAACACCGACTGCCACGGCAGCCAAGGTGTGTGGCTCTAGAGCACATACAGACACTCACAAAGCATTGTGATTGTTGCAAAAGCTGGATTTCCCTCCCCTTGAATGGACTTCTAAGATTTCCTATCTGGCATGCTCCTTTATTACCATAAACATGAGCACTGTAGTTTATTTTGAGTTGATCCTATATGCACCGTTCTAGTGACGTAAATCATCACTAGCGCACCAAATCCGCAGCTGAAAATGGTCCCCAAGAAATGCTGTACATGCTACGTTACTCAAATTAGGGTACAGATTTAGTTAGGGCTGCAACTAATGTCTATTAGTGTTTCCCAAAGCCCAAGATGACGTCCTCAAATGTCTTGTTTTGTCAACAACTCAAAGATATTAAGTTTACCGTCATAGAGGAGTAAAGAAACTACAAAGTAGTCACATTTAAGAAGCTGCAATCAGAGAATTTTGACTTTTTTTCTTTTCTTAAAAATGTACTCAAACTGATTAATTGATTATCAAAATAGTTGGCAAATTAATTTAATAGTTGATAGCTAATCCATTAATCGTTGCAGCTATAGATTTAGTGACTGCTGGATGTGTAAACAACTGCTTGCTGACAATTCAGGTCAACATATCAACTGAAAATGTGATGATATTTCAATGTTGTGGCCAAAATATCAGTCATTACAGGTTTAATATTTACATCTGAATGAGCTTAGTGCTTGGGGTTGGTTTTAGTCTTTTAACTTAAAACCAATCTGTCTTTAAATTGTGTGTTTTTAGGTATAAATCATTATAAAAATGAATGAAACGAAATACAGTCCAGGCTCTTCAGAAGACAGTAAAGGTCGGACTGATCAAATCAAAATCAGGTTCCAAAAGGACACAATCAGAATCAGGAAAAAAGCAATTGTCCAAATGGAGATTTGTTTTTGATGTGGCTCACACACAAGCTACTTTCTGTCACTCTCTCTCTCTCTCTCACTCACACACAATCTATTTACAGACAGTGTCCAGAGAAGATTAGATTTAGTCAATCAGATACAGGGCGTGAGAGAAACCAATATGCAGCTCGGTGTCTGCTGCCTGAGGCGTGGTGTCACGATCGATGCTGCAGAGCTTCTCTTCTCCTCTCTGGTCCCACAGCTCTCTGTCCGAGGGCGACATCCTGAAACACACACTGAGCTCAAGGTCGTTCACCTACAGTGCCGCTATCGCTGCACACACCACTGCATCGCTGTAGCAGGATTACGCTGGCTCGTGAATGTGTACTTAGATGAAACTCATCATATTGATCAATTCTTGATATTGTCTCTTTTCTGCAGATCTCCCTGCCTCCTCTCTGCCGTACCAGTCGGTGGAGTACGTATGTTCTCCACGGCTGGTAAAGAAAATTCCGATCCCCAGACCATGTCACGACAGGCCTGCCGTCAAACCCCGGCCCCAGTCCTCCACCTTGCCCAGACCGCCAACCGCACAGAAACCTCAAGGTAAAATATTGTGACACAGTGTGGCCCCGTTTCAAGGCCAGGTTTGACATTGGGGCGGTCACTGTAATTGAAAGGTGCAGCAAGATCAGACTGCTGTTATTGAACTGTCATTTATTCTGCTCTGACAAACACTCTTCTATAACATGTCAGCTGTCCGACCTCACTCTGTCACTCACACAGCTCAGTAGGCCACCTCTGAAAGAGCTGCTGTTGTAAAGCAGGCCAGCGGCTCCCCAGTGTTGATGTTTGGGCATCATTTGAAGAATGCTAAATATGAACAACATGTGTTGTGTTTTGGGATTTACTGAGAGACATTGTAGGACATTACACTACAGACATGGCCCCGATATTTAAGTGGCTCACAACTATTCAAAGTTTGCTGCAGGATTATAGCAAGAATGATCATCCTCATTATTTACTATATACTGTATTGTCAGGGTTGTTATTCATGATCATTCGATCATGATTAGCATCTCAACTAGCGACTATTTTCATTATCTATTAATGTAACGATTATTTTCTCAATTAATCGATTAATTGTTTAGTATTTAAAATTTTAGAAAGAGTGGGAAAATGTCCGTCCCAGTTTCTCAAAGTCCAAGGTGATGTCTTTAATGTCTCGTTTTGTCAGTCCAAAACCCAAACATATTACTTTAATATGATATATAGAAAAGCAGGTAATCTCCATATTTGAGACGGTGAAAGCAGCATTCTCTGACATTTTTTGCATGAAAAATTACTTGCATTTTTGTTTTGTTTCAAATTGTTGCAGCTTTAATCTCAACATATACAGTTGGGTGACAAATTAAAGGAAAATTCAGCCTAATTGATGATCGTTTTCTCAAAAACAAAACAAAAGTATTTTTTTTTGTGAAAAATGCCCATGAAAATATTCTACAGTAAAAGGTGACGACCTAAAGGTGACGTATTCAAAGTTGCCAGTTTTGTGATATGCCCTGTATCCAAAAGCTGTAACAGGAGTTTGTGATGGCTGCTAGATAAAAGTCCAAAGACCGATATCTCCCCACAGCTGAGCTAAAGTTTCACTTTTCTCTTGTCCTTCAGTTTGACTATTGACTATAAACAACACTGATACCTCAAGCAGTGCACATACACACGTAGGCAAAATTGTTGGTACCCTTCCGTTAAAAATAGAAAAACCCACAATGGTCACTGAAATAACTCGAAACTGACAAAAGTAATAATAAATAAAAATGTACTGAAAATGAACTAATGAAAATCAGATATTGTTTTTGAATTGTGGTTCAAAAGAATCATTTTAGAAAACAAACTAATGAAACTGGCCTAGACAAAAATGATGGTACCCTTAACTTAATATTTTGTTGCACAACCTTTTGAGGCAATCACTGCAATCAAGCAATTTCTGTAACTCTCAATGAGACTTCTGCACCTGTCGACAGGTATGTTGGCCCACTCCTTGTGAGCAAACTGCTCCGGCTGTCTCAGGTTTGAAGGGTGCCTTCTCCAGACAGCATGTTTCAGCTCCTTCCACAGATGTTCAATAGGATTTAGATCAGGGCTCATAGAAGGCCACTTCAGAATAGTCCAATGTTTTGTTCTTAGCCAGTCTTGGGTGTTTTTTGCTGTGTTTCTGGTCATTATCCTGTTTGAGGACCCATGACCTGCAACTGAGAGCTTTCTGACACTGGGCAGCACATTTCGCTCCAGAATGCCTTAATAGTCTTGAGATTTCATTGTACCCTGCACAGATTCAAGAGACCCTGTGCCAGAAGCAGCAAAGCAGCCCCATAACATAACCGAGCCTCCTCCATGTTTCACATTAGGTACAGTGGTCTTTTCTTTGTATGCTTCATTTTTGCGTCTGTGAACATAGAGCTGATGTGACTTGCCAAAAAGCTCCAGTTTTGCCTCATCTGTCCAAAGGACATTCTCCCAGAAGCTTTGTGGCTTGTCAATATGCATTTGGGAAATTCCAGTCTTGCTTTTTTATGATTTGGTGTCCTCCTTGGTCATCTTTCATTAAGTTCACTTTGGCTCAAACAGTGACGGATGGTGCAATCTGACACTGATGTACCTTGACCTTGGAGTTCACCTCTAATCTCTTTGGAAGTTGTTCTGGGCTCTTTGGTTACCATTCATATTATCTGTCTCTTCAATTTGTTATCAATTTTCCTCTTGCGGCCACGTCCAGGGAGGTTGGCTACAGTCCCATGGACCTTAAACTTCTGAATAATATGTGCAGCTGTAGTCACAGGAACATCAAGCTGCTTGGAGATGGTCTTATAGCCTTTACCTTTAACATGCTTGTCTATAATGTTCTTTCTGATCTCCTGAGACAACTCTCTCCTTAGCTTTCTGTGGTCCATGTTCAGTGTGGTACACACCATGATACCAAGCAGCACAGTGACTACTTTTCACCCTTTAAATAGGCAGACTGACTGATTACAAGTTTGAAGATACCTGTGATGCTAATTACAGGACACACCTTAGTTTAATATGTCCCTATGGTCAAATTATTTTGACTGTTGAACCACAATTCAAAAGCAATGTCTCTATTTTCATTAGTTAATTTTCAGTAAATTTTTATTTATTATTACTTTTGTCAGTTTCAAGTTATTTCAGTGACCATTGTGGGTTTTTCTTTCTTTAACGAAAGGGTACCAACAATTTTGCCTACGTGTGTAAAAGTCCAAAGACAGATATCTCCCCGCAGCAGAGCTAAAGTTTCACTCTTCTCTTGTCCTTCAGTTTGACTATTGATTATAAACAACACTGATACCTCAAGCAGTGCACATACTTTATCTTGTGCCCTATATGAGCTGTCAGTGTGCCCTTTTTTGGATACACAATTCTTGATATAAAGCATCAGGGTTAAGTCTTAAACTATACTGGCATACTAATGAAATAGAGATTCTGGAGGTAAAACAATATCAAAAGATATTTTGAGCGATAATCAATTTACAATGATATTCCCTGTATGGGATCATCTGCATTTGCTGTGCTTCTGACCTTTGACCTTTGATTTGTCACCTGTGTGTAATTCCAGTGATTGCCACGTCTAGTGCTGCATCCAGATAGTTCCTTACTAGTGTTTGTACCATTTTAAAAAATATATCAAAATGAACCACCAGTAATATAAACAGGCTTTTAAAAAGGAAAGTATTCTGTTAAGGAGGAAATAAAACCCTTTATCAAAATAGACCAGGCACCTTATTTCTAAGCACAATCCTTATAATGACAGCGCATTTTAATACTTATAGTGTTTCCCAACTTCCTCTCCAAAGCCTTTTTATTCCACTTGTATCTCCTCCTGAGAGAGTAGTAATTCTGGAGCAGGGATTTTTTCAGGGGCGGCAGGAACTAAAATTGGACCTAAGTTCCTCTGGTGAAATGGCAGATACTGTCCCGCGAGATCCTGAGTCCCTCAAAAGGTTCCTGGAAAACAACATGTTAAAGTATATAACTGCTTATATGACAAAAGAAGGTGAAGGTGACAGAACAATGAAGGTGAAGATGTCACAGAGTCACATCTTCACCTTCATTCTCAGGAGAAAATGGACCAGTCCTGTCATTTAGTTTATCATTTCATGTTTGTAAAGAAAACCTTTTTTTTTTTGTATCAGTGACACACACACACAGAGGAAGTGCTCAAATTACCAGTGGTAACACATCATCACATGTCCTTGTTTCAGACCTCTAGATTTCTGAAAACGCAAATATATGCAAATATACCGACTAGACAGTAAAATTGTAAGCACATAGTGTGCTGGCATGCATGAGTGCATTGTGCATTTTAAGGACCGCTTTGTCATTTCTGTCTGCTTTTTTTTTTTTTTCAACATAACTTGAACTGCGGTGACTTGACGCACACGCTCATCTCAGCATCCTGTTCTGAAATAAGGAAGTTGTCAGATAGCTGAATCTCATTGTTAGACTCGCTCTGCAGCGCTACTATTTGTTTCTACCCTGGACTGTATTTTGTTCCCTTTGGAGTTTGTGGTTGTTCATTTTTTTTTTTTTAAGAGGAAACAAGCAGGCTTCACTTATGCACTCAGCCATGGAGGTTTTCTCACTCGGATTTCTACGTGTCACTTGATTGGTTTTGTTACTGTCTGCAGCCTAATGCTTCTCTCTTGCTCTTCTGGATTTCTGCATCTGTAGTGCCCCCTAAACCTTCGCACCTGCTCGCCCTTGGGCAAGACAAGAAACCTAAGAGTATCCCTCCGCCGCCATCCAGGCCTCTGCCAGCTCCCCCTCCTCCGCCTAAACCAAAGGTCTGTCTAACCCCGCCGATCTCAAGAGCACATCCACCAAAGGTCCCTCTAACCCCGCCGATCTCAAGAGCACATCCACTGAAGCTCCCTCTAACCCCGCCGATCTCAAGAGCACAGACACCCAAGCTCTGTCTAACCCCGCCGATCTCAAGAGCACACCCACCGAAGCTCCCTCTAACCCCGCCGATCTCAAGAGCACAGCCACCGAAGGTCCCTCTAACCCCACCGATCTCAAGAGCACAGCCACCGAAGCTCCCTTTAACCCCGCCGATATCAGGAGCACAGCCACAGAAAGAGGCCCAGAAGGTGGGGCTGCTCATCGAGAGGTTCGAGAATTCAAAGTAAGATCGATATTTTGCTCTGTAATGGTTTGGAAATGTGTTGATGTGTGTGTCAACATACAAAGAGACGTTTAATCACGTTAACTTGTACCTGTTTCTCTTGTGGTCTGCTTGAATTGTATTGCTTGAGGATCAACTTTAAGAAAACCTAAAAGACTTTTGTCCTCTCATTTATTTTCCAGTATAAAGGTGTATTGATTCTTCATTCGGCTATGATTGATACACATTTTTTATCAAAGCAGGTGTGACAGTGTTATTTTATTTTCCCAGGGTTCCCATCCTGGGGGTGCTCCCACGGTCCCAGCTGCACCTGTGTCTGAGAATGGACACTGTGTCTGACATCACTTCCTCCTGCGGCCAGGACACCACGGCGGATGTCGCAGGAGACTCCTCCCCTGTGGACAAACTTTCACTTGGCACCTCCGAACGGACTCACGACGTGTCCGAACTTTCCTCTCTGGCTTCTGTGCACATCGACGGCTCAGATGACGCCCCGTTGGACGAATGTGACATGACAAACAGCGTCGGTTGCCTTGACGACATGGAGCAGGAGAAAGGCTCCTCCCACGAGCTCCTAGACAATCCGGACTCTTCGGAGCAGAACGGGAAGATTCCCAACCGGGACAGTGGCATCGACAGCCCGTCATGCGCTGCAGAGGGGGAAGTGTTTCCCAACGAGGACGCCATCGACGAGGAGGACCATTACGACAGCGTCACTGAAACGGAGAGCGTGTCCTGCGTTACCCTTGGCAACAAGCGAGACTCAACGCAGGATGAGGACAGTGACTTGGATGAGGGGAGCAGTGGAGAAATCCACTCTCTGACAGACACACAGACTGGCTATCTGACAGAAGCACCCTCAGAGGCACACAAAGTGAGTACCTCACATGCTTAAGCCTCATCAAGTCATAACCATAAACCTGAACTACCATAATTTAAAGTCTGAATAAACCTCCCGCACCTCCACCCCCCCCACCGCGGTACACTTTTTAATCTATATTTCATGTTACATCATGATTTTGAGGAATTTTCATGTTCGAATTGAGCACATCCTGAAAGTTTAAAAGCTTCGTCTCAGACAGTCAGACTGCCTTTCATGTAGTGGAAAATAGTAGCTTGTGTCTATTATTATCTCAGCCTGGGTGAACAGTTTCAAAGAATACTTCTGCATGAAACGTTAGACACTGTTACAGCCTCGGTTTGCCGGTCACAAGTGACTGGCTTGTATCTAAAAGCAGCTCCGTCGTTACATAAAAGGATGAATACCTGTCCAAAAGCTGTAAGAGGAGCTTGTGATGGCTGCTAGATAAAAGAGTCCAGAGACGGATATCTCCCCACAGCTGGGCTAAAGTTTCACTTTTCTCTTGTCCTTCAGTTTGACTATTGATTGTAAACAACACTGATACCTCAAGCAGTGCACATACTACATCTTGTGTCCTTTTTGGAGACACAAAGTCCCTGATAAAAGCATCAGGGTAAAGTCTTAAAGGGTAATTTTGGTATTTTTCAACCTCGACTCTATTTTCCCCATGTTTTTGTGTCTAAGTAACTAATGGGGGCAGCCTGGTACCGTCAATTTACGTCCACTATAAGTGCTTGTTTTTACCACTGACAGGCTCAGATTGTTAATATGAGTGTCTGACACCATTATGGAAAGGACCCTACAGTGAAATTAAACGTTTTTCTTTACCTTTCGCTTGCCCTAAAATGATACACACAGCTCATTTAGCGAATGCCGGCTGCAAAAACATGAAAATAGGATCCAGGTTGAAAAATACCGAAGTTACCCTTTAAAGTAGCATACTAAAGAAATAGAGATTCTGGAGGTGATGTATCAACTAGACAAATAGAAAATGTTAGCAGAAACTCAGGGCAGTCATGTAGATTTAAATAGCATTGCTACTGTGGGTGTTAGCTGAAGATGTCTCTCGTAGCACTGTTATAATGCGGTAAAACACGCCCAAAGCTCACACGAATGCGTCCTCTGCTGACCGCCCACACCCATAGTCTTTTGGGGAAAGGTATATCTCCGCTCTCCAGTGCTTCCTGATCCCAACACTGCTGTGCAGAGGAAGCTGGGTGTGTTGTTATGTGTGTATGTGTCCGCATGAATGTTTGTGGCACTACAGCTGTCATGTTGATGGCGTTATAATGACAACCTCGTCACAGTAGAGGATGTGGGTTGACACAACTTGTCAGTGACGTTCAAGCGTTGCAAGAGGTTAAGAGAATTTTCTTTTTGAAAACAAAGAACATTTTGAGGTTCACTTTTGGTAGCCTAGTTAATATCTCTGGTAATGCTAGATTTTCAGAAAGTCCATGATCTGTGGTGAAAGAGTAATCCTCCCATCTGTGCTGTGTAACTACGTAGGAGACGACAGCAGTTGTGAAACCCACATTGTCGCAACAGGCTACGTGTTACATGACCCTAAAGTGTGTTTCGTGTCACTGGGATGAACTTTATCAGCAACATCATTTCTAATCTCTTATCATACATTTTTTTAACATCATCTCAGCTTCGACAAATCATAATGAGAGAAAGAGACAGACCTTCCTTTTCACCACCTCAGCTAATAACATTTCACATCGGTTTCACACGTTACCACTGACTAGAATAGAGCTTTGTGAACGTCAGTTTACAGTAATCTGCTCCGGATGCTGCTGACTGTTGCCTCAACCATAATAAGTCTGCTGATATGTTATATTTTTCTTTATTGTAAAGACATCCCGTGGAAAAAAAACAAAAAAGCAATAATGAATTCATCCTACTAACAAGTATTGTCTTGTCTGTGTAGACAAAGCCTGATATAGGTTATTTCTCTATACCATAGAGCTATATTGTTGTTACTTCTGCACTGGCTGACATGTTTGTTCATTACAATGAGCGTGGGCACTGAGGCAAGCCCACATACACCATCCTGCTGCTGTAAATACTCACTAGTGCATAAAATCCACAATTTACTCCTGTTTTTCATAAGGACTAGAGTGCCCAGCTGTTTTGATAAATTATTCATTTACTTTTTTTAAATGAAACTGGGCCATTTATGAGGATTTACATCTTCGGTTGGAACGAATGGGCTTGAAGCTGAGAGCCACAGACATGCTGGGGATGATGGGAAGTACTGGGAGATGGAGTATTACACTGTTGGTTTTGTTTTTTCATAGGGTTTGCTGACAATGAACACAAATGTAGAATATTGCCAGCCTTATTCCCACAGGGGGGTTAGGGTTAAATGATGATCAACAATGTTTTGAATGATGGTAAAAAGATTTATAGTCATCAAAATGCAATATGTGCCAACTGCTTTTATTCACTTTTGTGACACTGGAAAACATAAAGAAGCTTTTTGATGACTAAAAAGCCATTTACCTTGACCTGATGAAGATACAAGTAGGATCGAAACTTAGTCAAAAGAATATTGTGGAATGGAGTAGTGTGCAGGCGTTACCTTTTTCTCTATAAAAACTTTTACCATCCTTCAAGACATTGTTGATCATCATTTAACCCTAACTCTAAGAGGTTAACATATAGCCTTGTTTGGTTAATAAATAATTGGCGTCTGCATGAAACACTGTTTATAGTATTACATACAAGTCTACATACAAATAACTGACCTTTACTAACATTACCAAGAGAAATACATTTCAGTAAGTAAGCTCATGTTCGCTAACATTGACTCCATTGTGCACCTTTCCCCAAACATTGTCATTTTTGAACACTTTATTTATTAATTTATGCCAATTAAACAGTATTATCAGTGCAGACAACAGCAATGACAGAGAAAAGAAAAAATTAGACATATTTTACAGTTAAACAGCAGACTCCATATGTTTATGTTCACACATTTAATTGAAAAAACTAAGTGCATCATATTGCTGTAAGCGCTTTATATTACAAATGCATACTGTAGGTGTAGAAATACAAAGGATTCAAGGCTATAAATAGATACAACTACAATGAATCAACAAAAAAAAATAGATGAATGAAGTAAGACAGCGATAAGTGATCAACTTAACCACACATTATGACCTCATTAATCCTTTGTATGAAAGGAGAGCAGACAGCCTTTCACCTAATGAGGATTAAATGTCGAGCTGCCAACAAAGCAAATATGAAGTGACGATTTCCTCAAATATTTGGGACAACAGCTTTAAATGGACCACAGTGTACAGCTGAACAAAATCATTTCAGTGATAAAAATTTGCCCTAAACAAGCTGGTGATTATTTTTACAGCACACATTTAAATTCAGTCGAACAAACCGACCTATATAATTCTTGTTTTACACTGATGTATCAACAATCCTTAAATATTTGGCACCAAATAATTTCATTTTAAAAAGACTTTGCTGCAAGAAGTAGCATAAAGGTCAAGGAGGGAAGATAGTTTTGCAGTGTATTGTGTGTTTTGGTTGACTGTGCGTGATTATGAATATGAATGCGTTGATGTGGAGCTTGTTTAACTTAGTTAATACAACAAAAAAGTCAGTGCCTTGATATAATCTTTTTTCAAAGAACGCTTTGTGGCCCGTCTGCCTTGAACTCTGTCAATGCTTAAAACTCATCTCTAATACTGAAGAACTGGAAGGTTTCCTTCGTCACGATGATGGAGTGTCTGTTTATATATATCTTTGTTTTCATGCCTCAGACGTACAGTAATCCTTGATGTCTGTCTGTTTCCCTCAGTGCTCAGAGACTCAGAAGCTCCTGAACATCGCCAAAGAGCTTCTCCAGACTGAAGAGGCCTACGTCAAAAGACTCAACCTCCTCGACCAGGTAACGTTGTGCCTCCGTGTTTCTCTCCGTTAGCGTGTCTGTAAGTGTGACACAGTGTGTTTTGGGTGCCACTGGTCCACATTTCAATCTGTGTGCCAGTGGTCTTAGTGATTGAGATCAGGGCTGAGCTGGATTAAAAACTGGCACTGTGTGTGAGCCACTGAACAACAACCCCTTCCTCTGTTGACTGGATTACTCAGAGCAGCGTTTGCACGGTCATGTGAGAAACTCCTTGTTTGTGTGTTTTATATTTATAAATACAGCTTTGTCACCACAGACTAGAGCATGTGCACTCACTGTATGTGTCCACTGTATAAAGCATCACATATTGGTGTGTGTGTTGCGGTGTCATGCCCTCACGGTGCCCTCTTTGACACGTTGTATGTAAATCCTGTGGATTAAAGATGCGTTTCCTGACTCATAGCTGGATTTATAATTAGAAAGCTCTTTAAAAACACAGTTTGGGCTCGATCATGATGCCCAGATTTAACTGTTTTGATGTCACTGAAGGATAATTCTGCACCATACATTTTAAGAATAGCACTATAAACAATATACACACATTATAGTAGAGTTTTAAGCAGCACTTCTCCGATTCTTTTACTCTTATGTATTAATCGCTACTGAAAAAAGGATGTGAGATTAAATTGTGGTGACAGCCATTCAAGACAATTTAGCTAATCATTGTAGCCTCCATGTTTAGCACTGAGCTAAACTTCTATCAAGGCTCTGATTCACAAGATTATTTTCTCGATTAATCCATTAGTCTCTTGGTGTAGAGATGCGCAAATCCAACTTTTTCAGTCCCGATATCGAGTACCGATCCAATACTAGTGTTTAATTAATAAGATGTGTGCCTCTCTTTGTGGACGTGACTGGGATCATTCTTTTATGTGCAAGGCAACATCAGGCTTGATTTAAACATTGCTTTCCTGACAAATAAATAAATAAATACATAGATATACATTTACTGTATTGTTATTTATTAATAAAATAATAAATCATGCATCAGCGACTTGGAAAAAACCTTCAAAATTATCAGGAATTACAATTCAGGTGTAAACCTTTTTAATGCAGCAACAAATTAGTCAAAACTTAAACAGGAATTCAAATTACAGTATGTAGTAGTTTATAGTATATAAACATAGAATTGAATTGATTAGAACGGCCCCATTGTCTCCGATACCTGATCAAATACCAGGAAATAGTCACTAATGCCCATGATAATTTTCCAAAATTGACATATTCAAATTCCTTGTTTGATCTAATTAACAACAATAATGTTAGCAATATGTTCCTGTTACCCTGAGTAATGTTAGTCTATATCCATTTTTAAGGGCAAAATACAGTTATTTACTTGACAGGAACGTTTTCATTGTGTGTGTTTTTCCATATTGCATTGCAATAACCTGTTAAAACTGATCATATACCAAACAACTAAAACGTTTTAAAGTTTTTTTAATACACAAAGGAGTGATGATAGAGTACATGCTTTTAATTCCTTAGATATAGCTATGCTGTGATCTAAGCAGACCGGATGGCATGCAGCAGATGATAAAATGTTCATTACAACCATAAGAGACTCTAGCTCAAACACTTGAGACTTGACTTGGACTTACAAAAATTGACTCATGAGCATGTATGCCTAATTGCCATCACATATAAACTCTTTTCATTGTGCTTTAAACCAAGCTTTCCATCTTCTTTACTCTCACAAGTCATGACCTGATCCTGCACTCTGCTCTGTTGGCTCTTTTGTTTGATCATCTCTGCTTTTTATAAATGGGTTATATATTTTTCAGCCTAATTTTGACCTCTATTTGTGTTCTCTCACGTTTGTGATGGGAATTTACTCGCAGTGGTTGAGTCTTCTTCCTCAATGTTCAGTTCATGTGGTACAGAGATGCACAGCCACACTATTACAGAACAGACACGGTGTATTTGCTACTGAGGGCAGAGAACTCTCACAGATAGCTTCCTGTTTTTGTCACGGCACTTTCGCATGAAACGATTGTGTCAGTTCTTTGCTGTGACTGGCAGGGAAGAAGCACCAGATGATGGAAGTGATAGGTGAAGCACTGTATCACAGGGGTTACTGTATGTTATGTTATAATGATGCATCATTTCCATTAACTGAACCTGAGCAGAGTGCTTCTGCCAGATTAGATTTCATTCCCTGCTGACATTAAATGGTAATAGTGCTGAAATAATTGCTGGATTAATTCTACCAGCCCATTGACAGAAAATGAATCACTAACAGTTCTGATAATCGATTAATAACTTAAATGAGTTAGTATTGCACTTCCATAACGTTGTGAGACTCACAAAGGCTGAGATATCCTGACCTCAATCTCCAAAAACATTGGTTCCTACATTTCCCATAATGCAACCAAACCCATAGACTCCTTCATTAGATCCTCCCTGCCTTTCAAGCAACGCATCTCCAGTTTTTAACACGCAGGTTTTCCGTTACAAATTTGTCTCCAAGCTGAGATAACCCTCATGACATCACTATGACATCATCAGGGTTATTTTCTCGAACTTGACAATGCTCCTCCAGAGCCACAAAGGACATGATACAACTGTATTAGTGCCAGTGGTGGATGAAGTACCTGAAAGCCACACTATAAAAGTACAGATATCTAACCAGAAAATGACTTTAGAAGAAGTTAAAGTCAAGTGTTAGAATATTACCTCAGTAAAAGTCTTAAAGAGTTTGATATTTACTGTACTTCAGTATCAAAAGTAATTGTCTGATATTGAATATACGTAAGTATTGAAAGTAAAATTAAAAGTAAATGCTCTTTTTTGAGAGAATTTTGAGATTTATGAAGTTTACAGTATAGGGCGGTAACACATGCGCAAAATTGATATTCACCTCCCGTTTACTTCCATTCTATGCGAGCGACTGTGCAAAAAACATTTGCTTCCCGTTGTGAACCAAATGTGCATCTTTTCTTTCAAAATGCAGATCACTTTGGTGAACTTTCAGTTCGAAAATCACCTCAGCAGTTGATGGTCACTCGCTTGCATTCGTGCATGTGTCACCGTGCCCTTATTGTTCCTCTTTACATGCACACCACCTCAAAAAATGGAAGTTACATTACACTTTAAGAAAAACGAGGTCTCCACAATTTAAAGGATTTAAAGAGCAAAATTCTGTTTTTTACCTTCTCTCGTAGTCACAGCCTGCCTGGACTTAAGCAGAAATCAAAACTTAACTACGGCTTTGAGAGCACTTGGTTTGCACTTGCCCGTCACGTGAATGATCTGACTTGCAAGCTAGGACCACTGATTCACCAAAGATGCTTGCTTGTAATAGTAACGAAGTAACAAAGATGCTTAGGGGAAAAGTATCGGAGTAAAAGTATACATTTTATTTAGGAAATGTAGTGGAGAAAAAAAGTGAAAGTTGACAGAAATATAAAAACTCAAGTAAAGTATAGATAATCCCAAAAAATACTTAAGTACGTTACATTACACCACTGATTAGTGCCCCTTAAAGTAATTTATCAAGCACAATTTGCTGCTTTTTATATCATTGTAAGTTGCATATCTTTCGGTTTTAGACTGTTGGTCACGCAAACATTTTTTAACATGTCAATTATAAATGTCAACTGTTGTTTTACGATCAAAACTAAACTCAAAGTGATTTATCCGTCAAGTTTATAGCTTATAGGCGTGTCCCATTGCTGCTGGTCACAGTTAAGAAGCGAAAGCTGGAGAAAATGGATGTTTATGTGGATAAACAACAACATGGAAACTTCTGTGTCCATGTTTACATGCCTGCTCCATGAATAGGAGCCAGATTTGTTTTTTTTGGAAACCGTTGCACGAGTGTTTGTATAGATATGTGTGTCTTTTTTCTCTGCAGGTATTTTGCACTAAGCTCACAGAGGCTGGAATCCCTCAGGATGTGATTACAGGGATCTTCTCCAACATCTCCTCCATCTACTGCTTCCATGACAAGTTCCTGTTGCCTGAGCTCAAGACACGCATCACTGGAGAATGGTGAGGAATAAACACCCGGCAGCTCAACGGCTTTCCAAACAGCATCAGTGTGACGTCATTGTAAAGATGGTTCGGCTCCGTTTGTGGTCGGTTAGGCAGTTGGTGTTGGCTGTAATACTCCGACAGCTGGACGGCAGTGGAGGGCATTATTGTCAGGTTTTCAGTGGTGTCGGGTTGCCAGGTTGTGTGTTTTTTTGTGTGTCAGAGTATTTTTTTTTCACGGTAAGCATTAAATTTGCCCCGAGTGTGTTATTGTGCCAACATCAGCCACCCTTGGTAGATAATGACTTCTCTAGAGAGATGTGTTTAGGGAAATCACCTGTCACATGATGGTTCCCCACATTATTTTCTGGAACTCATTAAAGTGAATTGGCTCTGATAGAAAGACTTCAAAACTGGTACACTCAACCACACAACCAGTCAGAAAAGTGCACCTCAGGGAGAAAGATTAACATCAACGCTTCCTGTCTTATATCTGTGGTGATGTGTAACCCTTGTTCAACATGTAAACCTGTGGTTGTGAATTGTCAGGAGAAAAGATGTAATTGAATCAGCTAAAGCAAACCTTTTATAACCAACCTCACTTCACCAAGTTGGAAACAGGTTTTGAGGATTGTATCTCCTCAGCTGTAACTCGTAGCGTTTGCATCTATATATTTTAGAAAAGCAAACTTGAACATTAATATACTGTATGTCGAAGCAGCCACAGTCAGCAACACAGAGCTAAAGCATGAGAATTGTGAGAAGAGGAAGAGGGAGTGTATGGCTGACCCATTACCAGGTTACTATAGTTTATAATAATGCAGGACAGTGAGGATACAGCCATTTCATACAGGAGACGAGCGAGGATCTACCGATGTACATTCAACCCGCCAAGGTTCATATGAGACAATATAAAAAATAGACCCCTCCCCCCATCCACCCAGCAAATCACACCCTGCTTGTACTGTATTAATCCGTTTGTTGTTCGGGTTGTCTCTAGGGACTCCAAGCCTCGTATTGGAGACATTCTCCAGAAACTGGCTCCGTTCATGAAGATGTACGGAGAATATGTGAAGAACTTTGACCGAGCCATGGAACTGGTCAGCGTCTGGACACAGCGGTCTTCGGTGTTCAAGAGTACTGTCCACAATATACAGGTAGGTGTCTCCGTATTGGATACCTTGTCCATTAATTAGCAGTAGATTTCAAAGCTTTTTTTTAACCATTTTTCAATTTTGTCATGCACAACTGCCTGTACTGGAAAAAAAATCCTGTCATATGTATCTAACCATTGTTTATTACGAGTATTCTCTGATACGTAACCGGTTTTAGAAGTAGATTTTTTCAATCAGTTGAAATCTTTGTTTTGTGTTTGAACCTTACAGAAACAGGATGTGTGTGGGAACCTGACGTTGCAGCACCACATGCTGGAGCCGGTCCAAAGGATTCCTCGCTATGAGCTGTTGCTCAAAGACTACCTGAAGAAGCTGCCTGATGACGCTCTTGACCGAAAAGACGCAGAGAGTGAGACATTATACCCACTGTTTTTTACTGCTCGGTCACGACTGAGAACTCTTCCAGTAACAGTTTTCTGTCTTCCTGTCAAACTGTTTTTACCTCTGCTTCACCTGTGCCACAGGAATGACGCGTAGGTGTCATGTATATCATGTTACCATATCTGTCAAAAACAATTTGGTTGAATGATTGACTTGTAAAACTATTATCTTGTCAATCATTATCTAACCTAAATACAAGAATAAGCAATGTCTAGATGACAGAGTCCTCATTAAGATAAGGAGCAAATGTCTGAACTTGGTTTGACAAGATTTCCATTGCAAAGGAGTGTGCTGCCAAAGTGAGACAATAATTAGAGGTGGCACGAACACAAAAAGGTCAATTAAAAGAACTGAAAGTAGGTGAAGCGATGCAGATTCACATTCCAGAAAGCGCAGGTGAAGCAAAGACACGTCTACTGGAGTTGATAATGCACAGATGAACATTTGTGTTCATCCTGAGTTAAGTGGCTCTGTAACTGTAGAAGAGCAGGAAGAGGAGGAGGAGTAAAAAGTAGCGGCTCTGGAGGAAAATGAGTGAAACTGATAAGGAGCTAGTTGAGATAAGATTTAGCCTACATGATACCATGATTCATTGTTTCCATGATTGTCCGTGACGTTTATCATCACATTTTCGGATTTGTGCATCGTACTACATTAGACAATGTCATTACACACCTATAAACAATAGAAGTTAATATGTCACATGTTCCAGATTAGATAGAGATTAGATTTGATTTCAGAAACTTACTTTCTTAAAATTGCAACAAACAAAATATGTCTTGGCTTCTTCATCACGGATGAGGAGCCCACAGAATCTGGCTTAAAGAGATAGTTTGGGTGTTTTGAAGTGGGTTTGTATGAGGTACTTATCCATAGTCAGTGTGTTACCTACAGTAGCCGACGGTCAGGTCGCCCCCAGCTTGAGAGAAGCAGACAGGAGTTACCGCACGGAAGCAAAGCAATGTACTGCTGTGGACGGGGCCGGCAGCAAAACGTATTTTAGCCACCTAAAAGAAAGGCCCAACCCAAAAAATCAATATAATTTTAAATGTACACTATATTTAGAATATTTTCACTGCTTTACCTTGCCGTCAGACAGCCCTTTGCGACGGGGAACTGAAACCGTTGTATCCATCTATGTTCTCACCAAAGCATCCAGACCCCATTGGAAAAAAAACTGTAATTTTACAGGAGGATGCTGGACTACCACTGCCTCGATCGGTTACTTGTGTTATTGTGTGACTTTGGTGAATCCCAACTAACCAAAGTCACACAATAACACAAACAAACTAACCGATTGAGGCAGCGGTAGACTCACAACTTCTGTGTTCTGCGTGGTAAAAATGACTGTTTTTTCTATGGAGTCTGGTTGCTTTGGCAAGAGTATAGATAACATCTTCAGTTCCCTGTCGGAAACATAGACTGTAAAGCTGACTCACGGCTTCCTCTAACTGACCTTTCAAATCCAAGGAGACTTGCACAAGCGAGCAAAAGTCACATCATACACCAACAAGAATCGATGTGATGAGAGAACAAAATGAATTGTTCTTCTTTAAGATAAACAGTTCATCTGTTGTGTGGAGACAACAATGCCCTCATTAGGATAACAGGATCATTTAATCTATCATGGAGATCATGGCAGGACATCCAGCAGCTCCAGTGTCTCTTGTTACACAGTTGACGCTCTGTGTGTAGTTTCATCTGCTGCCTGTTACAGACAGATTACACACTTCACGTCGATGCGTCACTCTTAATGCCAAAAAATTCCATTTTACATGATCTGATGTCCTCCCACATCCGTGTTTCCATTTACCTGAGCATTAACCTCACCACACGGTGTTGTTTGGAGTCTGTGGAGGGGGATTTCTCTCCTCCACTCGAGTTGAAAAGCAGTTCATCACAGTTGTTTTGGCCTCATTTCCCTCGGCTGTGTGTCTCTTCTGTTTATGTAGTCCATGATTAAGATGGCTGACTCAGGTGCTTGCAAGGCTCTCCGCTGGCTAAAAGCCAGCCTAATGCAGGCAGTGTGTTTAATGTTAAGACAGTGCATGTTAAGCCTTTGATCCTGTTACATTTATATAATATAGCTAGTGTGACATCTTCTTATTTTTTAGTGCGCAACAGACACATTATTTTTGTGGTTAAAAGAGAGAGAGATTGATTTATATCTGCAGTTTGATTCAGTTTTACTCAAACATGATCTTATCGTTGTTAATTCTGTATTTTTTTGCTAACATGCTTACATTTGTCTATGTGAATGCTTGTTACAGAGGCAGTGGAGCTCATCTCTACAGCAGCAAACCATTCCAATGCAGCAATCAGGAAAATGGTAAGACTTTTGACTCAACACTACAGTAAGCTTCACTCTTCTGTTCTTTCTTTTTGTCGTCATCTCTTTCTAAACTCTTTTGTTTCAGTCTCATTGAACTTTATGAAAAACAGCTAATGTGTTACTCAATTACTCAAAGAGTTGATGATGCTGTACAGCAACATTGCAAGTGTTCGTCTGAGGGAGTGAACAAGTTGAATTAGTACAGACAGGAAGTTGCCGTTTCCTGCCTCGAGTTTCACAGCTTGCGGAAGCCTGACTATTTCATCCTCTTCATCTCTTTCCTCTGTCTGGCCATCTTACTCATATTTCTTACATCCTTAAAAACAACTTAAATGTGTTTATGAATCAATAAGGGAATATAATACCTGCTTTCCTGCCTTGCTGGAAGACCCATGAATGAATGAGAGTCTTACCTGATAACAAAATAACTCCCTCTGGTGGAAGTGTGGCTTATAGCTCCATCTGTCGTCCCACTCTCAAGTGTCTTCTTGTCTTTTCTACCTCTGCTTTCCTCACCCTCCTGTTGTCTTGTGTTTTCAGGAGAAGATGCACAAGCTGCTGGAGGTTTACGAGAGGCTCGGAGGAGAGGAGGACATGATTAACCCAGCCAATGAGCTCATCAAAGAAGGACATATCAAGAAGATGTCAGCCAAAAATGGAACAGCACAAGACCGATACCTCTACTTGGTGAGAGGACTCAAGTATTAAATTAGAGAAATGTCAGACTGCTGGAGGATTTTTGTATATGTGAGCCTTGTTATCTGTACTTCTCATTAACTGCATCATCTGTCTCTGATCTAGTTCAACAATATGGTGCTATACTGCGTGCCTAAACTCAGACTGATGGGACAGAAGTTCAGTGTCAGAGAGAGGATCGACATCGCTGGCATGGAGGTGCAGCTCCGCTTTCTCATTCTGTTAGATGTCTTTTGTTTTCTTCTCCTCTAGCCTTTTACTTATTCTGGTGGCTTCAAATCCAATTTCCTCTGTTTCTTGACCTCAGGTGCAGGAGAAAGTGAAGCAGAACCTTCCTCACACGTTTGCCATCAATGGCAAGCAGCGTTCACTGGAGCTGCAAGCAAGGTAAAGACATCTGAATCCCCCGCCATTTGAAAATGTGCTGTTTCTGTTTAAAATGCAGTTGATTCCTATGGAAGCCCAAAAGTGTTCAGTATTAAATAAATAATAATAATAATAAATAAGTAGGGCTGTCAATTGATTAAAATATTTAATCCCGATTAATCGCAAATTAATCACACATTTTTTAATTGTTCAAAATGCACCTTAAAGGGAGATTTGACACACAATTAGCCAATTAGTTTCTGTAAATGGACAGACACAGTAACCAATCCATTCTTTTACTTTCATAAAGCTGCACGTGCTACCTACCTAGCAAGTAAACTAAGCTTGTTCGGATTATGATTATTTATTTCATAATGTCTTCTTGCATTGTTTGAGGTGAATATTTGAATAGTCCAAGCCATTTCATTGTGATGTCTGTGTTTTTTTTTGTTAAGATAAATCTAATCTCATGATCTTTTATTTGCTTTACAGGACAGCTGAGGAGAAAGAAGATTGGATTCAGGCAAGGATCACACACATGCTCGTATAGATATAGTAGTACACCCACGCACATTATGCACACGGTCTCTTGTGCACACATGCAGCATTTTGGACCCGTGCCTTTGTTAGTTCTGCGTTATTAGAGAATAGAATTAGCAAAGATTTCCTCCCCACACTCATTCAGTATGTTTGGAAATTATATTCGAAAATAAAGCCCCTCATTATTGCTCATTTAGCCCATTACAGCACAGTAAAGCTGATTAAAACATTTTGCGTGTTGGAAGAGGGGGTGGGAGTGTTACAGAGGAGGTTTGGGAGGTTTGTTTTCAGTCTGTGTGTAAGCATGAGAGACGGGATGAGATGAATAGAGGGATCATTCAGAAAAGACAGTGGAATGTAAACTTAAAAGATCTTGGAGTGAGACACTGGCTGTGAGGCTCAGTAGGACCATGATGCTTTTGGAGCTGTGATGTCATTCGTTTGGCGCATGGTCTGGCCAGACAGCACGCCACACACGCTGTCTTTGCTCCCCAATCAGACATGGAAAGGAAAGTTGGCTTTCTACCTCCCTAAATCTTATTTTTTCACTTCCTACAAGTAACAGAATGTATGATACATTAAATCAGATCAGACACTTTTACATCACGCTGTAATCCTGCAATTTAGCATAGCATAGTGAGAATAAATGCATTCAATGTGTCTGATTGATAATCTATCCCTTCTTTTTTCTTTTTCCCTCACTTTCCATCCTTCCTCCTCTGTCCTCTAAATCTCTTCTGACTCTCAGGTGATCCAGGCCACTATCGAACGGCACAAACAAAACAGCGAGACATTCAATAAAGCTTTCAACAGTTCCTTCTCCCGGGAAGATGACCACCCCCCTGAGTCACCGGTCAGTCTCACTCTCCCTTAATCAATCAGCTCATTGATCAGTCAATTAGTGGGTCATCCTGTGCAATGAATCACGGGAGACGAGTGGTACACCAAACAAGTTTGTCATAGTCTGGTCTTTGTCTGCCTGAACAGCTCTCCCATCTACGGATGTGGTAGTATCATACACACACATAAAGAAGCTCTGTCTTTCCATCCCTGACAGTTGCACACGTAGCGTCTGTGAGTCTCCTCTCCCAGAACTCTCTCATGACCTAATAGGGAAGGCCCAAGTCAAAGTGTATACAAAACTCTTATGGATCTGCTTTGACCCACTTTGGGCCGGCTGGAGCTGGACGCTGGCCAAACGTAACGTGACACAAGCCAGAGGACTTGATTCAGAGGGTCTACACTGACACCTAGTGGTGGGGATGATGTATGACATCAGGCTGGAGCTGCTGGTGCTAAATGTGTTTTTACTTCTCCTCAGGGTCCCTGGTGCAACGCATCCGTTGACTCAGATGGTGAAAAACTGCATGAAAGGGTAAGATACTAGTATATATACTTTATATGGTTGTGCTTGGATGAGTACTCATTTACACAGTGTGTTATTAGATTATAAATTACTATAAACAAGTGAACACCGTCTCTGCAGCAGGTCCGGGTTAATCCAGTGCAGTAATTAGTTATGGGCCCCTATTGTCTGCCCCATTTCTCCCATTGTCTGTGTATTATCTGTGTATTGTGTGTGTATTAGTTAGTCATTAGTAACAAGCTTGTAACTTGATTAAGCACTAATTTATTCAGGAATATGCACCATGTAAATGCAGAAATAATAAACTTCTTTAAAACTAGATTTTTAACTCTAAAAGATGGCGTCTCAAGATTATGTAATCATGCAGATGTTGCCTTCAGGTGCCTATTGGTTTATGTACTTTAACTGTGCACACAGCACCAAACTAATTTGCAGTTAATTAAATTACCACAAACAAATTGCCACATGTTGAACGTGAAGCCTTCGGGCAGGGTTAGTGTCTTATTGCAGTGGGAAAACAACAACTCTTAAGTAAAGTAGAGTTACTCCAAAATAGGACAAAGGTATTGCAGTTCCAAGCTTTGGTTTTAAAGCTAAAGGTAAAGGTGTAGCAGGTGTGCCAGCTGATTGCTCAGTTGCATCAGTCTGATGAAGCCCACACTGCTGTTTGTATGATAGAGAAAAGAGAAGATAGACATGTTATTAGCAGATATACATCTTCCTTGAACAGATCCAAAAGCTTCTAAAGAACTAAAGTTGTTGACATGATGTTGAGATTTGATGTTTGATTTGTGTTGATGTACATATATGTGGTATTAATCATCATCCTAACTGATGCAATCAGCTAGCACACCTGGTATAAATTAGCTGTTAATTCCTGGTAACTCTACCTGCTCCTGATGATGGTTTTAAAGGACAGGTGTTTTCAATCCTCCCGGCTGCTTAGACCTCTGCTCAGGGTGGAGTTGGGCAGAGCTGTCCTGGTAATAGACCTTTTTCATAGCAGACATTTTGACGTGTCATAGTAGGAAAAACACAGGTGGAACTAATTTAGTTAACGATGGCTCTTAAGTGGTATTAAGTGTCCTAGTAAGCCATGACAGTGAGTCAGCATGCACAATACCACCACCCAAGAACAAGCTCATCGAAATGGAATGCGGCCATTTTTAATGTCATCAATTACACCTGTGTTCGTCAAAATGACGGCTGTGAAAAAGGTCTATTATGTGACGTCAAGTCTGTGTATTATAAGTTGTCCCGCCTTAACGCGCAATAAAACTAACAAAAGAGGGAGGGAGATGCCAATCGAGCACAGACACGAATTTGACTCGCCTAAACTTTGACACACACAAAACGGCGAGGCTCTCCGATGTCTAGCCAGTTTGAGAGAGCGGGTGGGATTGACTTCTTTCTCAGGAAATATTGTTTGTTTATATTAGGGCTGGGCAACAAGGAAAAAATCAAATATCACAATATTTTTGACCAAATACCTCAATATTGATATTGTAGGGTTGCCTATTGGTGCTTTTACAAAATATTTACACTTTAATTTACTTTTTTTTTAGTAAATAATAATCAGTAATGTGGATATAATGACTAAGTGTAAAATACAAATAATAGAACAGCTAAAACAGTCTTTTAAGTTCAGAAAAAGTGCATCACTTTACTGTAATGTGGCCTTTAAAAACAGGAAAAGACAACACATATGCTATTACGATATCCAAAACCTAAGACGATATGCGATAGACGATGAGAAGAGGCCTGTGCGGGTTAACCACTGGTGTGTACAGGCTTTAAAGTCAAACAGAAAGTTTAAAACTGCAACAGTGCATCTGTCCATTTTTTGGAGTAACCATGCTCTTAATAAAAGAACGTTTTGCTGATAAATGGGCTTAAATGATTAAAGGTTTTGTCCTCATTGACCAGCCTGCTGCAAATAGACAGAGGGCTCTCTTGTTATCTGTATAAAAAAGGAGATGAATTTAACTCCTCATCCCACAATGCATTTATAATAACAATCTGACAGCCTGTGGACACCTCCGTCTGACCTCCATTTTAGTTGTCTTTAAGAGAGGGATACTGTGTCTGTGTCTTTGTTAATAGAAAGGAGAAATGAAAGACAGGCAGCCAGACAAACAAAGAATGAAGCCGTCAGACATTCTTTCAGTTGAGCTGAAACCGAACAGACTGAAGACCTTGACACATGACTCCTGTGTGTTTTTTGTTTTTTTACATTTTCCAGAAGAGTTCCAGGAAAAAGGAGAAAGAGAAGCAAACGTGTAAAGGCTGCAACGAGACCTTCAACTTCACAAAGCGCAAACACCACTGCAAGTCCTGCGCAGCGGTGAGCACAGATGGAACAGAAGACATTTGGGCATTGTTTGGCAGGATGTAAAAATGCAAGGATGGAGAGATAGAAGTCGGAAGGACAAGTGGAAAAAATCTTTCGGACAATTAACTGTTTGCAACTGAGCAGCTTTCTCAATGCCGTCTCTTTCTCTCTCTGTCCTTCTGCAGGCCATCTGTGCAAAGTGTTCAAAGACCTTGGACAACAAAACGAGCCGAGTGTGCCCGGAGTGTTTCGAAGCCAGCCTCAGCATTGAGACTCGAGGTGTTAGTGAACAGAAAAGGAAAGCTGTGCCTGAGGTGAAGACACAAACAAAAACAAGAACACACACACATTTAGCAGCATGTGCATACTAGTTTATTTTTCTGCCTCGATTCATGCCAGTTCAGTTAGAACCACGTTTCCCAGTATAACCAACCGTCAATGTCAACCAGGGTTCAGCAGCCAGACTGCACTGCTGGCAACAAAGAAGGAAACACAATAGTTTACTTACTGAGTCCAGTCCACTCTCTCTCTTGAACACTAAAGTCACTGTGTTGTCTGAAATCATTGCGGACACACACATTAACACACATTATACACATGCAGTACATGTGCATTTCTGAATTAACACAGACTCACATTGAAAGATCAACTAATCCCTCTTTGATGACTAATATCATAATGAGATCTCAGCTTATGGATGACCAGTCGTCTCCGCTGACTCCACAGTCTAGCTGCGGCTTCAGGTGTCTCTGTCTGTCCGTCTGTCTGGGATGTTGGGGATGGAGGACAGAACCTGCCAGAATAAAATAAATAAATGACTCTATAAATAAATAAATATGCCATTAAATGAAACAAAAATAATATTAAAAATAAATGTAGGCATTCATTTTTTTGATAAAACGTGACGTAAACTGATATTTCTGTTTTAATTTTCTAATCTTTGTATTACTTCCCCTATCTATCTATTCTTCGATTTAATTTCCCCTTTTATTTATTTATTTGTATTAACTTTTAAATGTATGTATTTATTTTTGCATTTATTTTTTATTTTAGATTTATTTATTAGTTATTAAATTGTATCTATTTATTTATATATTTATGTACTTGCAGGATTTTTCCCTTTGCATTTCCCCCCTATTTATTTCCCTAAACTTATTTATTTCTGTATTCTTTTCTTTATACATTTCTTTATACATTTCCTTTTAGTGGATGGATGTACAGTACAGTCTACTCTGGTTATATTGAAAAGATGACAACCATACTATTCATATATATTGTAGAAATTGTTTAGGATTCGGGCGGTTCATTCAGGCGGTTTGCCTCAGTGACAAGAGACAAAAGAGCTCATCTATCTGCAGTGAGATTAGTGACCAGATGAGGGAGCTGTAGGCCATACAGGGATTAGACGAGAGGCAGCAGGAGCTTGAACACCTGTCCATGTACAAATCTCACTGTGTCCTACATTGTCGTTACGTAACGGTGAACAGCGGAAGATCTGCGCTGTCAGTTGCTCGTCAAGTTCAAATCCCCAAAATATGATTCAGACGGATTTCAATTGCAAGCTTATCCAAATCGATAATAGTAAACAGTATTTTATAACACCTTAGGTGTTTTATATATACAGATATAACAGTGGTTGTCCTCTTATACATACATATACATATACATATACATATACATATACATATACATATAAACTTCTATATTGTCGTATCATCTTTTTAGATACAGACATCTCTAACGGGGGACAACTGCCTGCTATGTGGCCACCTTCAAGTGCAGGAGAAAGGGAAGAGCTGGTCCAAGATGTGGGTGGCTGTCACCAAGGCTGAGCCACTGGTGCTGTACCTGCAGAGCAGCGGACAGGTACGAGGTCAACACACACACACATCTGCAGATAGGATGACGATCTAGCTGTTCATTACAAAATATCCCACCTTTTTTTTTTTTTTATTAGATTTAGGGATTATATATTTTATGTATAAATAATCTACCCTTTATTTATTTTACTTACGATAGTCATCACTTACAATACATATATTATATAACATGTGTTCCCCCTGTTAAAGTAAGCATTGTAGAAATAAAGGGACAATAAACATTGCACACAAGTTCCCCTCACATGGCCACATAAACCGTGTGCGTCATAAACTCTTGCTACACCTGGCCTTTCTATACGTCCCGCCTGCTTCCTCCTTTCGAAGCAGGACATATGTACAGTATAGCGCCTGGGCACATCAGTGAGCATGTGCAAGTCCGATCTATCCAATCCTGCCTGCGCCAGGTTGTCTGCACACTGTCTGTGCTCTGTAGATTTGGGCCAGGAGGATTTGGTTGTCCCGAGTCTGACCTCAGGTATAGCTGCTGCTGCTGCTGTCGGCGACGCTGCTCCACTGTGTGACGAGTTTGCACCAACCACATGAAGCAACTCTTTGGATTTAAAGTCGTTCCTTGAAATCTTGGCTCTGTTTGTAGCAGTAAATCTGCTCAGAACATCAAAAGGAGATGCATTTCACTAGTGGTTTACACGATTCCTCAAAGCAATCATGTTTGGAAGGCTTTTTTGCTAAAGACTGTGATTCTCTGTCATTCATAGGGGATGGCACAGAAGGGAAGTGAGCCTGTTAAAGCCTCACCCGGTTTCATTTCCAAGACTAATATCCCAATCCCACTGCAGAAAGCTGCCATTCCAAAGATTAGGATTAATGGGAGTTGGACAAGCATTTCCTGATTGTACAGAAAGAAAGAGGGGGAAGGGAGAGAGCATTATACATGCCTGGTGGGATATATTCTCCTCCAGCTGAAGAGACAAGCTGTCACTTGCTGCATATACAGTATGTTTCCTCTCTATTCAAGAGAAACTCACCACCAGATTTCTTCTGGTTTGACCTATTTTGCTCATTTCCGTAGGACTCCAAGGGGGCGCGGATGGTGCCTCTCCCTGGGTTCGAAGTGAGCGTGTTGCCGCCGTCGGGAGGCGAGAAGTCGGACATCAAATACGCGTTCCGGCTCAGTTACGCCCAGCAAACTGTGCTCTTAAGTGCCCAAGATGTAGAACTTCAGGCCAAGTGGGTGGACGTCCTCTCCAAAGCTACCCGTGGAGAAACGCCCACAGACGCATCGTGAGGCTGACTGAACACAGGAAGAGACAGTAGCGGCCATGTTGGAGCCACAGGACTCGCTCCCCCTCCCTCCTTCTCGTGTGTTTAGAGCACACATTACTTGAATTCACTTTACCTTGGCACTTTTTGTTTTTTCCCCCTTTTGAAAGGACCACTCAATCCTTCCTATGCCACTTCAATCTTCTCCTCATGACCACACAGCTACGTCTCTCTTTTATCTCCCTGTCTCTCTTGAACACACAGAATAACAAGGACTTTGCTATCAAGCCACCAACGCCACTGTATGTATGTATGTGTGGTTCGGATATTTTAGTGTTTTTCAAACGGTGGAGAGGACTAAATGTTTTATTTGTAATATAGCTGAAGAAGGTTCCTGTATGATTTTTTTAAAAGATGAAGTTTCTTGTACATTACGCGACTGTGTTGTGAAGCATTAAATCTTATGTGTCCGTCTTTCCATTTGTGCGAAAGTATGTATGTTTGAGTGCGAGTCCCCTCCCGTGTTTATTAAGTATTGAACGTTAGTGTAAGAAACCTCTGTTCTGTTCTCTTCACTCCTGCTGGGGACACAAGGGCAGTTCAGTGGATATATTGTACAGTATGTATACTATAGTGCGATGTAAGAAAACAAGAAAAAAAGACATTTTAACTTAAGAAGACACAGAGATGTGTACGCTTGTGGCTGGCCACCTGATGCTCCCACTGTCAGCTCCCATCTTACAGACCCTCTCTTCATACTTCTCTCATCTATAGAGGTAATAACTCCCTCCCGTCATTGTCCTTGGACTCTGAGACCTCTAATCTGAGTTTGATCCACCACATTTCCACTCTGTCATGTCTGTGACTCATCCAGATGAGTGGACACAGCCAGAATGGGATCAAGTGGCCTCAATCTGACCCTGTGCTGCAGGTTCAGTCCCTCAATAACTCCACTTGTACACACATGCTTAATAAATCATTTCCATATACTTCTCTCTCTCTTTCTTAGCATAGCAACCGTCTGCCTGCTTTCTCCCCCTTTGGTGATGTGATGGAAACCAAGTACTGTACTGTAAAACTGTTAATTCTGCCTTGCCCCCCATCCCTTGCTCCTATCAGCCACCAGCCTTTAAGCAAAAGTAGCAAAAAAAACCTTGTCATTTGGATCTTTTTGTGCATGTAAACTCACTCATCATATTTATGTACCGTGCTCTGAAATCCTGCCCCCTGTCCCTCTTTTTATGCTCCAGGATTCATTCTTGTCGTACTGTAAGTGAGCCACAGTGAGTGTTTTAAACATGGATTGTGCACAGTGGAAAAGCAGTCAAGCATATCATCAATAAACAGACAATGTGATTCATTCAGTACGCGCTGTCCAACAAGATCTTCACGTGTCATGAGTTACTGTGTGCAGATATGTTTCTGTTTGTCTTTTTTAGTATGTCAATCGATTAAAATATTTAATAGTGATCAATCGCATGATTGTCCATGATTAATTGGGAATCAATCACACATTTTTATCTGTTCAAAATGTACCTTAAAGGGAGATTTGTTAAGTATTTAATACTCTTATCAACATGGGAGTGGGTAAATATGCTTGCTTTACGCAACTGTACTGTATGTATACATGTATTATTGGAAATCAATTAACACAAAACAATGACAAATAGAAACTTGCAGCCCAACAGGCAACAACGCTGTCAGTGTGCTAAGTGTGTTAAAGAAATTAGTGGCGTTAAAACGAATTTGCGTTAAAACTTTGACAACCCTAGTCTTTTTATAAAACACACACTACAGATATTATACTTTCTCAAAGAGTGAGAGAAAGACCAATCACATACAGGCATAAATTGATGCTCATTCACTCCAGACACCACTGATCTTGTATTGATATAACACACAAAACAGCATATGAAATATTGCCAGCAGATATTTGATTTAATAAGCCGATGGGATGTAAGAGGATTAATGACCATGTGGCGTATATTGTATGTGTGCAAATGAGTTTTTTTGTGTCATCTAGGGATACTATACTGTAGTTTTAGTTCCATTCCTTTTAACTTCACTTCGTTTTCACTACAATTTGGTATTCAGTATTTTGCCTGACTCTCTTTGTACTTTGCACTGTAATATCAGAGGACAAAACAAAAACAATGTTTATTTAAAAAACAGGACTAAGAGTCTGCAGCCATGCTAGAGGCTCTGTGAGGCTATACTTAAGCACAGTGGTGCTTTGAGATAAATGCTAACATCAGCTGATGTTTAGCAGGTGTGTTCACCTTGACAATTCTATAGTTTTACATACATGCTTATTTTTTCTAATTATCACTAAACACAAAGTAAACCCGATGGGAATATTGTTCCAAAATTGTTTCTCCAAAAACTAAAATTTGACCCGATGGTGGCGCTACATTAAAAGTTAAAGGTGCAGTGTGTAGGATATGGCTGGTGGTGTGGTTGCAGATAGCAACCAACTGAGTACCCCTCTTCTCACCCCTCCCTTAAGACTTCGGTAACGTGAGCTGCAGATTGCAAAACTGAACAACTACTTTAGGAGCTAACGAAAACACAATGATTCTTAGTTTCAGGTGATTATACACTAATGAAAACATAGTTATGAATATTATATTTCATTTCTGCTATTAGATCCCCCTAAATGATACACACTGTTACTTTAGGGGATCATCAAATTGATTACATTTCATCCTGGGGGGAAATGAATGTGTGCACCAAATTTTATGGCAATCCACCTAATAGTGGTTGACTGACAGACAGACACTGCCTTCACCTAGAGTCATGCCACTAGCATGGATAATGAAAAATATTTCTCAGTTTAGAGTTCAGGTTTTTCCACCTCCTTGTTTACTGTTTTTCATGCAATTTTAAGTTGCTTTGGCTCAGTGAATTTTTTTGTTGGCATGCAATTGTCTGTTTTAATATGGATTCAAACTGCTGGACAATAACAGATCCATATAGCAATGGTGGGACATAAAGTCAGGTACACACGTTGACTGCTGTGTGCAGCAGTATACTGTAGCAGTCACCATGAGAACAGCACTGAAACTCTGAACACAGGCCGATCCCTTCATGGTCATCATCTCATTACTGCTTTTTCTATCTCATGTCAGAGGATAATGACTCCAGGGAGCCACAGCTGTACAGTATATATCGTGCTTGTTTGAACAATGTATAGTATGCAGAGTGTATAGTGGTTGGATACTTCAAAACTTATTTATGCAGCCCTCGAAAGACAGGACAATGCAAAACTGAGAAAGGGAAAGTATAAATTATAGGGATATCCGATTTACTGAAAGGGTTGGGTTCTTGAGTTATGGCTGATTTCAACTCTCAGATATGTGTGTGTGTGTGTGTGTGTGTGTGTGTGTGTGTGTGTGTGTGTGTGTGTGCGTGTGTGTGTGTGTGTGTGTGTGTGTGTAAAAGCTGTCCATTTTTCTACATCTTGATTTAATTCAGTTTCATCCTCCCTCCCTCTGTTTTGTCTCCACTTTGTCGTCATCACCCTTGTTTTTGCAGTTCTTGTAGACATAAACTTATTGATGTACATTTACAGGAAAAAAAGGCGCGGACAGCTATTGATAGGCTGTGTGAACCGTAACTTCTTTATTTAGCGAGTCAACACTGGGTGTCAAAATGATGAATTGGAAGGCTGGTGTCTCTGTAGAGCTGGAGAGCAAAGTGCTGACTGCATCCTTCTGTCATTTTACATGCTGTAACAGAGTGGAGCAGGGTGGGTACTGTGTCTGCTGCAGGACGGAGACCACGCTGAGATAAGCTTTCATCATCTCTCCAGAGTCCTCTCCGAGAAAACTCCAGTCTCTGTGTTTTTCTTTCCAACTAATCTTTGACTTTCTATTTCCTTTTGAAAATATATCGAGCAGCTCTTTTCTCAACAATAAAGTTGAGGCTAACAACCTGAGTTTGTGGCAGGAAGTTACTTTTTACCGCGCATCGCACCTCTCTTTGTTGCTTTCACTTCTTTATGTGTGTTTGCAGTAACAGCTCCACCAAGGTTACAGTGGAACTGTAAATATATAAAATTTACCTCCAAGGCTTCCCTCAATGGCTCTATTCATCAAGGGCGCGGACCTCTTTGAATGAGCACAAAGTGCATAGTTTGTTGAACCGACGAGCCGTTATTGTCGCTAGAAATGTATTACAGAACAGTTGTGGGTAAAAGCAAAGCAAAGCAGAACACCTCCCATGATTATATTTGTTTAGGGTTTCAGGTTGTGTCCACGACTCTGTGAGGCTTGTACCACTCCCACAACAGCTGAGGGGAATGGTTTTAATGGGAAAGCTTTCGTATGCCGCTGGAGCGTAAGCCTCTTACCAGCTGTTTGTGTGTGTGTGTGCATCTGTGTGGCCCAGAAACATTTGCATTTTGCATTCCCAAATCTCTGAATGCACCACCCTGCTGACCTATCTATTTGAGGAAAGTAGGAAGAACCTATTACCACCTGCCTTTCACATCCAGTGCCTCCAATTTCTCTTCTCTTCTACTCTATTAAGTTCTTTTTAGCCACTCAAGCACCAGCGGTCCAGATTGACTGGCCTGTTGGTCCAACACTTTTAGTCCAGAGTGACAGAACTACTGATGGATAGACATGACATTCGGTTCTTGGTCCCTTGAGGATGAGTCATAGGAACCCTGACTTTTTATGTAGTGCCAACAACACCTCTAAAACTATGACTGAATACCCATTAACCTCAGCTGTACTCTGAGATTAATGCTAAGAGTAGCTGTTTGGCTGATAATAGTAGCGTGTTAGCATTCAGCTCAAAGCACAGCCTTAGCCTAGGGCAGTGGTTCCCATCTTAGGGGGTCAGGAGCTCCCAGGGGATTTACAAGGTCAGTATTAGAAGCTGAAAGATGATCAACAAAACAGGAAAAAGGAAACAGTTCATTTTTGATCTTGGACTAATGCTGCGTTCCATTTACCTCAGAAATCGGAGGTCGGAGCCGGGAATTACGTCACATTTTGTCACATTTTGTGCATACAAACAACGTAGCAACACGTCCGCAGGTAGAAGTAACATAGTAGGCTACTGTGTGTACGACTGATTTAGTGAGACTAAAGTAAGGCAGAAGTGCTAATAAACAGTATTTACTACAGTTTTATTACTGTTGATGCACAGAGCAGCCTTTTTTGGATTTTGAGGTCGGGGCTGGTGACGTTCGTCCGACTTTCCGAGTTGGAAATCCAACTTCAGGGGACGTTCCAGTTGAAATTTCCGACTAGGAACTTGGAAATTCCGACTTCCCATTTCAAATGTAAGGCAGGGATAGTTTCACGAAATATTCTTAAAGGACCAGTGTGTAAAAATTAGGGGGATCTATTGGCAGAAATGGAATATAATATTTATAAATATGTTTTCTTTAGTGTATAATCACCTGAAAATAAGAATTGTTGTGTTTTTGTTACCTTATGAGCCGTTTTTCACGGAGCCATTCCTGTTTTCACATACTTCTCCTACACGCTTGGTACACAGGAGAAGTTTTAGTTGGTTGCAATCTGCAACCTCACCACTAGATGCCGCCAAAGCCTACACACTGCACCTTTAACTCAAGTTCCAATTACTAGCATTTTCTAGAGCAGTGGTTCTCAACCTTTTCAAGTCACGACCCCCCAGAATAAGCAGGTTGGCGGTCGCGATCCCCCAGTTTTGTTTAGCTTGAACAGCTAGCACCTAGGCGTTGTCCAATGTGCTCCTGGTACTGTGGATTTTTGATGCGTTTCTTGACTTTTTCATTTCTCTCTGACCCGCCAGAAATCCCCCTCAGAAACTCATCTGCAGACACACTTTGATTCTCACAAACACTCAATAAAATCTATTTTGAGGCAAATTATATCACTGCTACAGGCGATCTAATGTAATAAACAGTCCCGACCCGCAGGCTGAGAACAACTGTTCTAGAGTTTTTTGATTTTTGGTTATTTTTTCGGACTTTTCTTGAATCTTGTTTTTGTTTGTTTCGTTTTTTTGTATACTACTGGATAGTTTTGCAGGCCTCTAAAAGCAATCAAAAGGAAGCAATCTGAGAAGAGCTCAACACATAGACATATGGGACCCGTAAGGTGGTGACATGAGAAAACTTTGTATCACATTAAAGGGTCATAATACAGAAAGGTTGAGAACCACCGGCCCAAGGAGGCTGAGAAGTTAAGACTGCAGTAACACTGATTGACATCATCACCTTTTTAGTTGATTACAGTTTAGACTAATGAAAGGTGAGGCAAGTGTGGCTGTATACAGCGGAGCCTGACAAGCTGAATCTGAGGTGTCCTCTACAACCACTGTACGGCAGATACACCTTTCCTCTGACATCACCCTCGGGTCAAACTGTACATTTTTTGTATTACCAGTAGTATTAAATAGCAAAGTCTAAATTTTTCATCCATCCAAACAATTTTATTTCAGTGTTTGGGTTCATTTTCCACTTGGAGCATTCATCCTTGGTTAAAAATGCATTTGATAACCATGGGTCATACATACCTACCATACATATCATAGTAAGAATCTGTTGTGTCATGCTGCCGTCAGCCATCATATATGCAGCAACACAAACATACAAATGCTGAAAGCAAGCGAACACTTCTCTATTACTGCAAAGGAAGTGGTTGCAACTGTTTCCTGGCATGTTCATGCTTTGTGCTCTGTAGATAAGATGAGGTTTTGTCCCCCTGCCCCCTGAGTTTCATATCCTGGGTGCGGTCGACGCAAGTTGATGCAGTTTTCTTTCTCATAGCTCATCAAACAAATGACTTTCTGAAGGTTAAATGCTACTCAAAATCAAATTTCATAACCATTGTTCTTGGTAGAATGTGAACGTGTCACAACGCCAGCCTCCTCCTCGCTGAAACACACGTCCAACAAGACGCCCTGGGGAAAATGTCCTACTTGTAATTACAGAATCGAAAGGTACATGACAGAGATTTACCAGATGATGATGAATTGCTGTAATAGTGACAATCAATCACCAGAGACAACATCATTCACATCTTTGTCTCATTCACAGTCTGAGTGGAGGTGGGACAAAATAAATCTCATTCAGGTTCACATCCACTGGAGATGGTTGCTCATCCTGTCATTATATGCTAATTAGAAATCATTAAGATAGATTTGATGATCATGATTTGAGGTCTATTTAAGTGAATGACCAGAATGGCCTCGGAGATGCTGCATTATCTAAAGCTCCATTCCTCAAATTCTTCTAGAGAAAGCAGCATTATTTCTCAATTCACTCCCAAGTAAACATAACATCTAATTTATTCCTCACCTGTTTTTATTCTGACAGATATGCAAACGAGTGTGAACTTGGATGCACTCGCACTATTTTAATTATGTTGCAGCCTAAATGAGCACATCTAATGACTGAAAACACCATCCATAACTGAACACTGTCTACTCTGGGCCATTGAACAAATGATGTTGTGAAACACCACACCTGAATATCTTATTACACACAGAACATCTAATATCTCATCAGCTTGTGTGGAACATTGTGGAGTGATGTGGCAGTGTCTAAAGCTCCCTGAAAGAAACAACAAATCATTTTAGATAACAGCAATCATTTCAGAATGAGTCATTTGGCAGCAGCATGTAAATGAAAAGTAAAGGGAAATGCAGCTAAACAGAATCACAATGTGCACATACATAAATATAACCTAGAAAGGCACTGTTTATCCAAGATACACAACACATTTTTATTATAGAGCCGCATGCAGTCACTATACTGGAGCAATTACTCACCCTGGAGAGGACACTTAACATGAAGAGGTTTTAGTGAAAGCTCTGCTGGACCCAGAGGTCTGTGTGGACATTATGTACTGTTTGCTGCGACCCTGTTCTTCAAATGTCCTAGATAATAACAGCCGATTAACCGTTGTCAGGCTATTAAATAGGCGTTATCAGTCGCTAAAAGGACCATAAATGTGGTCCAATAGGGGCCTACTACACCCACTAGTAGGTTTTATCATCTATTCACATAGTAGATCACTGAAAGAAGGTATAAAAGAACACAACAGCGACCTCTAGCGACCATAGTAATTATGACAGGAGCAGTGTAGTTGTCTTTGTGTTCGTAGTTATTTTAACCCAAAAGACAATATTTGTCCCTAAACTTAACTACGTGTTTTTTCTTGCCTAAACCTAAAGAAGCTGTAGTTTTGTTGCCTAAACCTAAAGAAACATTTTTGTTTGTGTTTAAAAAGTGACGTTTCATTCACTCTTACGTGTTGGAACGTGTTGCTTTTAAGTTTCACTGTCACTTTTACAACATAGTGGGCGTAGTAGGCCCCTAATAACCCACATCTATGGTGCTTATAGCGACTGATAACGCCTATTTAATGGCCTGATGAGAGTCGAATCGGGTGATAATAAGGTGTAGCTTGTAAATTTGGTCATGTGAATGATGGAAGATGAACATACAGAGAGACAGACCCAAGATAAGAAGTAGATGAACTTCACAGTGGAGTTTCTCTGTTTTCTGGTGTGTCTCTCCTTTGCAAAACTCTCGAAGAGTGATACAGCTTCCTGTATTTGCAGTAGCGCACTACCCCCTCACTTGAACTCAGAGATTTCCATTTTTCACAATCTCTCACCTCCCCACCTTCTACGTTGAGGCTGAGCCACCTTATCACTTTCCTCTCTCTCCTGTTTTCTCTCAGTACATTCATTCCTGCCTCCCTCCAGACTCTCTCATCTTTCATTTGTTGTCTTCAGCACCGCCGGGGCGCCTCGCTGTTAGCTCTCTGTCAATACCTCAGCGGGAACCATCCCCGGTTGCCCCAGTCATATTAACACTGCTTGGCACACATGGAAGTCCAAACACTTAAGGAACCTGCAGGGTAGCTGTGACACAATGAAGCTGTTGCAACTCTCTTGCTATGTTTCGTGCTTTCCTCCACTTTCTCCCTCTTTGCTCTTCGTCTGCTGCTCTTCCTCTCTGGTGACGGGGGATGCTGAAAGGAACTGAGCCTCTGGGTGGAGGGCTGTCGGAGGAATATTTAACTGGAAGTATTGCAGCAATGTGATATAACAGCTGACTGGCCACTCTATATCTCTGTGAAGGGTGTCAAAAAATAAGAATTTCTCTTCATTGGTCATTAAAGTCATACATTATTCACAATATTTACATTTTTAGCGATGCTACCAGTGTGGCTTTAGGGATTGGAATGGCAGTCGGTCCAACACTTTGGTCCAGATTTAAATATCACAATAACTATTGGAGGAATGCCATGGATTTTAGTACAGACATTCATTGTTCCTAGATGATGAATCTGACTGATTTTTGTGATCCCCTGATTTTTTTCTCTTGTCCCATCATGGGGTCGACATTTGTGTTTTTGAGTGAAATGACTGTTGGATGGACTGACATGACGTTCATCTTCCTGTCATGTCATGTCATGTCATGTCATGTCATGACAGGAAGATGAATGTCATGTCAGTCCATCCAACATGACATGACATGACATTCATCTTCCTGTCAGAATGAACTGTAATAACTTTGGTGAATTATTGTGTTGTCACCATGGTAACCGTACCTGCTAAACATCAGCATGTTAGCATTTGTCTCATAGCACCACTGTTTGAATTCAGGCTGACAACTGAATACCAAATCAATCCTAACTTCCATCTTCATTCGTTATTCATAAATTAAACTGAAGTGAAAACTGGAAGTGAACATGAAATTAAAAGGAGTGGAACTAAAACTACATTATAGTAACCTTTGATGACATGCACACAGAAACTTTGCACACATACAATAGCCTATATGCCACATCCTCTTACACTCCGTCAGAATGCTGTTTCGTGTGTGATATTAACACATCAAATGAACATTAATTTATGCTCCTCACTCTTAGGAAAAGTATTTTTGTAGCCTGTGTGCTTGTGTGTTTTTTTTTTTCGTAAAAGACAAATAGAAACATATACGTAGACAGAAATTTGCGTTACTTGAAGAGTAATTGTCAATCTGACAATATCAGATATCAGCTACAGTTAGCATGCTGATATCCCAAACTTAAAAGGTGAACATAGTAAACGTTATACCTGCTAAACATCAGCATGTTAAAGGTAGGGTTGGTAAAGATTTTGGAGACATTTTTTGCTATATTTGTTGAATATGTTGTTGAATATATCATTACATCCCGACAGCAATCAATATATCAAATGCTCTGACGAAAAAAAGAGTAAAATCGATATCTGTGGCTGTCGCAGGACTGTAAGAAACCCGTCCAATCATTGCATTTATTGCGTGTCAATGGAGTCTTCTACAAGCTACTAGCTTGACAGCTGTGAGTACTAACAACAGCCATGTTCGTTGTTTACATTCATTATGATACGTTCATAACTTTTCTTGTTAATCTAATAATTTGGGGGGAGTGGCTTTGGAGGAAGTTAACTTTTCCTTCTTCAGCTGGAGTCGATAACGTTACTCGCTGCCGTCGCTGCCGCTCTCTCTCTCTCTAGCTTCACCACTCACTTCCCACATACACACACACACACTTACAAAGACTGGCTCTAGATAGGGACATTCGGGTTTTTGCGTCGGCCACCAATCCTACATGCTTGCGAGAAGTTATAATCTGCAACCTCACTGCTAGATAACGCCAGATCCTACACATTGTTCCTTTAACATTGTCACTACTGAGATTAGCATTTAGCTCAAAGCCTAAGTAAGCCTACAGCCTCACAGAGCCACCGGCATGGCTCTTGTTTTAGTGTCAGTGCCAAAAGCCAAAGTCAGTCTAACCGCTCAATTTCTCAAAAGGCTATTTATTTTAGTGCCTCTTACATTTAATGCTTCAAATATTATGCACTTGTGTGATGAAATCCAATCACCAGCTGGAAATGGAGTTCTATATCATATAAACTTATGGATATTTAAGCAAAGGTTGCTATTCAATCTGCCTTACTAAACAAATCCCTCACAAAAATAAGTATATGCCATAACTGACTCCATTTCTCCTGCCTGCACCGCCACAGTAATACTGTCCCTCAGCCTCTGTGCTGTGTGAGAAATGCTGTGCATCTGCAACCCATGCCTTGCAAGCTGTGCACGTCTGTGGCAAAGAGATGCTTGATCACCTCAATTTCCTCCTAAAGTCTCATTCTTCTTTCCTGCCACCCATTTCCCATCTCCTCTATTTCCCCGCTCTCTCCCAGCGTGTGTGTGTGTGTGTGTGTGTGTGTGTGTGTGTGTGTGTGTGTGTGTGTGTGTGTGGAGGTGCAGATTTATGGAGGGTCTCAGTTGTTGGTGGCCACAATCCAGCCTGAGCAAGTAACTTGTTCAGAGATTACAGACACAGGAAACAGAGAAAGGAGCGATAATGATGTTATGAACAGATCGCCAGGTGTGTGTGAGAAAGAGTGAGAGATAATGTGGGTGTCATTTTGGAAGTCGTCTCTACTTTACTTAACAAGGGGTTCAAACATATGCATTTCTCAGCAGGACAGAGACAGTCCATCCTTAATGAGACTATGGTGCTAACATTAAATGGTTTCTGGAAAGTATTTCAGCCTTAAGTAATTTATTTTTTAAAACAACTTTATGTTTCAGTTGAAAATAGAGCTTATTTTGCAGGTTTATGATGACCCACTCAATAAAGCTCTTCAGCCCGTGTAGAAGAAACCTTTGAATAAAATAATTGCCTCATGGATGGTGCACCGCAGCCGAGCAATTAACATCAACATCTAACTGTCCTAACACTTTAGGAACTAACTAACTAACCAAGGGCACTTCAGAGAGGGCACTTTCAGTCTCCTCCACCCAGACCTCCGGCCATATGTGGCCTGGTTGGAGCAGCAGTGTTGATGGCGGTGTGAGATGATGTCCCTCCTGCTCTACTTAATTACCTGTGTGATGGAGTGGTTCCCCACCCAGCGGAGCCGCTGTGTCACACTGTGTCAGGGGCAGTGCGGACACGCCGAGCTGACCACTCTCACCTGCCTCACCTTCTCTCTGTCTCCGCTGTCAGATCAGGTTAATAATAAAACAGCAACAGCCGGTAGAGCATCTTCTTATTGGTCAAATGAATCTTACGACGTCCATTTCTGCTTTTCACTCGGTAAGCAATATACTCAATATCAGCTTTATCCAGTTTTAACACAGCAAAAGAGGCATCATTGACTGTCCCGGGGCTTCATTAGAAAGCCTCCTGGTTGTCTATTGAACTGCACAGATTACAGAGCACACAAGCCCAGGCAGAGAATAAAGTGGAAGGCACTGAGAGCCCAAACTGTACCCACTGAGACGATGCCAGAACACATTAACTGTTGCTGTAGCAACCGTCTCTAAATTACAAGAGAAAACTCGAACACTTTAAGCAGACTAATTTCTCAAAATGTCCTCGTCCTCTCTATCTCCTTCCTCCTCTGAAGGTAATTTAAACATAGCCTTGAACACTGAATTCGTAGAATCCAAAGTGGTGTAACTGTGGACACTCAGCTGTTGATTTAACAAAAAGTTTATTTAAGGGATTTGACTTTCAACAACATCTGGGAGCACTGGGAACTTGAGCCTGTTTTTCAGAGTTGCACAAATTTAGAATTTTTTTTTTAGACTTGTTTCATGTCTCCTGATGAAGAGTTAGAAACAATTAAAGGTACAGTGTGTAGGATTTGGCGGCAGCTAGTGGTGTGTTTGCAGACTGCAACCAACTGTGGACCCCTCCGCTCACTCCTCCCTTTTCTAGACTGCGGTAATGTGAGCTGCCGAGTGCAAAACCATGGTAACGCCGTTCGCCATCCTTACCATAATAACACTACTTTAGGATCAACAGAAGTCAGACAGTGCCTGGTGGACCACGGTTTTGCACTCTGCGGCTCATGTTACTGCAGTTTCATAAGCGTGTCAGAGAACTACGATGGCCTTCAGGTAACATAAAACATGAAACATGCTCTCTTTAGAGCCAGTGTTTGTTTTTTTCCGTTCTGAGCTACTGTAGAAATATGGCAGACTCTGTAATGAGGAACCGCTCCCTATGTAGATATGAAAGACTCATTCTAAGCTAACAAAAACATGATTCTTAGTTTCAGGGGATTTTACACTAATCAGCATTGCCAGATGTGAAATGTTAAACTACAGTATATGCGAGTTATAACCACGAGAACAAAAATATGTTAATGTAATTTTACAAAACATGTATTTAAACAATTTTTTGACCAACCTCTAAATCTACCCGCATCGTTTTTTCTTTAAAGCGAGCTAACTTAGCTATGATACGTGGAAGGGGGTATGTGTCCATAACTCCATCAGTCTGACAATTTTTGTAGCCTATTATCAAAAAATGAAATCACAAGATCGGAGGGATAGAGAGTGACAGCCGTGCTCGCGAGTCACGTTCATCAACATTATAGCCTACACCAAGCATAATTGGCTGGAAAGAGGTCACATGAGAAGAGATTGATCATCCGGAAATGAATGACAGTGCAGACGAAAAACCAACTATTAAAGGTAACCATCACAAAATGGTCATATTATCGTATATTATGGCACTTTGGGCATTATTTGTGGTAGTACAGAGGGCAAAATGATCTCACAAATGCAATAATTATTGTACATCTGCAACGTTGACACAAATGAAAACATATTGTTTTCCATTTCTTCTAATAGATCCCCTGAAATGTTACACACTGTTCCTTTAAGGTTTGTCCTTGAAACCGTAACACTCGGCTTCCTAACTTGTCACGTTTTCTCTATCGATAAATGCATCCTAAAGAACAGTGTTGATAAATAACACGGAGGGCACAATAAGCAGCACATTTCAGGACAGTCTTGAACATAACTCTTGAGCATTTACATAGTCCTTAAGTCTCAAGTATGAACACTAATCAGCTATGCTAATATATTCATGAGTGATGAGGCAAACTGCTGTCTGAACAGAGGCTCCCAGTGTGTTTGAGGTGGTGTGTGGGGGTTTGCTCAGGTGAACAGGGCTGCGCCTGTGGAGACACTTATCACCCACAGCAGAAACAGTCTCATGCATGCCCAGAATTCTCAATGACGTGAGACCGGCCAAAGTGCAGCTTGAGCACGGGGAGAAGTGCTGCTTTTAGATGAGGATGCAGAGTGAAAACAGGAACCTTCACATTATGTGTGCAGTGTTTGTGTGTTGCTTGTGTTCTATTATGTTTGTGTGTGTAGATAGATTTTCTCAATGTTAAAGTAAAGATAATGGACCAGGTATTTTGTCTTTTGTTTCATTCATAGCTGTTTATCATCATTACATTTCCACATGGCAACTGCCCATGGTAACTCATTCAACCTCTTCCACTCCGTGAGGGTCACTCCTCGGCCGACTTTACTTTTTTCAGAGGTTGTAGAGGTCATGGCCATTTTCACAGGTCTCCCTTGACCTCTGACCTCAAGATATGTGAATGAAAATGGGTTCTATGGGTACCTACGAGTCTCCCCTTTACAGAAATGCCCACTTTATGATAATCACATGCAGTTTGGGGCAAAAACCATGCAGTTTTTTACATGCAGTATAAATTATTATAATATTTTTGCCTTTTCTAAAATGGTGTTTCAATATTTCTTGTCCCTAAACAGTCTTGGAATTACATAAATTGGGTATGACTGTAAAACTGAGACTCTTGTGGATCCAATGAGCCCAACTGTATTCATGTGTGATGACGTTAGTCCCCATAGTAGCCATTTCATTGTAGTGAAACCATTTTTTTAAACTTGACCTCACTGTATAAAATGACCTGTTGTGACCTCTAGGATAATCACAGCCTCATGAAACTTTACAGTCACAATCTATAAGACCTAGAGCATTCAGAGGATGGATGGATTTCCTAGGTAGATTGACAATAAGGGGGTTTCTGGGGGAGAACAGAAGTGCTTGCCATCCAATCATACCAATCATATGATACCAAATCACAACATGGCTTTTTCTATGGTGTTCCTCAAGCTCTTGGTGTCTTAATGTGGTATTTTGGAGGGATTATTGATCATTTTTATCAATTCTCAAGTGGTAAAAAATGTTTAAATTTAGCACCAAATCTGTGTAACAAATGGTATCAACCCAAACATTGCTGCCACAACTTATGAGACATAATAGAGCATGGGAATGACCATCATGTACTTCCATCATAATGTTCTTAGCCCTTTATACACTAACAATTTATTTTAATTAATTAATTATTTGTCTAAATTTTTTGATTAATGACTAGAAGACCTTGACACACAGTGATGAGCTGCATCTCAAATTACTCTTCAGGTTCCCAGCTTTCAGATGATGTACACCACTTCTATGTGACATCTACTGTTGACCTGCTATCTCCCCCTAAAGACCCCCTGTACCCCCCCTAGAAAGACAAAAATGTGTCTATGAAAAAGAGGAGGGGAGTGGAACAGGTTAAAAAACATGTCAGTAAAACAGAGCAATTAGATGATTCATATTATCCAGGTCACCGGTTATCACCTTCACCACCACAAGCCTAACCAAACTGTGTCACAGGGAAACACAGACAGAGAAGTGAAAATCAGCCTGACGTGTTATCAGACAGAGGTGTGGTAACATTTGTTACTTACAGGGAAACAGCACTTTTGACATCGTACAGTCAAATGTTTCCCATGCACTGCTAATATCACTCTGTATTTGGCTCCACTACTGTTGCAACTTGCCTGCATTATTTAAATGAGCATCCTGTATCTCCTACTTCTCAGGGAATGCGGAATATTTGACATGTTTATCTGCTGTGTCTTGGTGTACTACTGTTATGTCTTATTGGCTAAGTATTGTTTTAAGCTGATTGCAGCTCTGTGCAGCACTATTGCCCTAGCAGAATTTTCCCCTTGGGACAATAAAGTATATCTTATCTTATCTTACTTTGAAGCCGAAGATGAATATCAGTTTGGACACAATCAAGCAACAAATCTCTTTATAAATCAGCTCTCTTCCATTAGGAACTCACTCTCTCAAACACTTGATGTGTGTGTGTACAAACATTAGCTGTAGAAATGTGGATACTGATTGTACGCTGTGCAGTGGCAAACAGAATCTCTTAAACCTGCAGTAGGCAGAATTTTTTTTGTCATCATTGGGCATAAATTCTATAATAACCTTTCAGCATATTGTAATTCAAGAGCTCTGAGAGAAAACTAGACTTCTGCACCTCCTCATGGCTCTGTTTTCAGGTTTTAAAAAATCTACCAGACTTTGACCAACCACAGGTCATTTCGGAGAGAGAGAGAGAGCGTTCCTATTGGCTGTGCTCCGGCTGGTGGGCGGTGCTTGGTATTTCCTCAACAGATCACAAACTTTCTAATTTTACAGCTAAACAGTACACTACAAGATGTTTCTGAAAACATTTTATGCTAGAAATAGACATTACAGTAACAGAATTCATATTTGATCAGCGCTGCCTAGTTTGACCGTTTGATCGGAGTTTGCGAGTGATTGACAGCTGCTCAGAGACAGCAGGCTCCAGCTCGGCTCTGATAGGAGCACCAGAGGAAACGGGGACACAGAGGCACATTATTTTTTTTTTCAGATTACCTCTCTCATGCACTACTGTCACGATATAGTGACCGTTTTATAAAAATAACTTTTTGTTAACCATATTTGCTCCATTTCTACCCACTGCTGCTTTAATGGCCTCATATTCCTTATTACAGATGAGTTTGACATCACTGATGTTTTTTTTTTTTCATCAAGTGTCTGAAGCAAGCACCACATCCTGACTGTTTCAGAGCAGGGGTGCGACATCCTGCCCACAATAAGAGCAGCTCTGATATCCAACTTGACCTGACCTGGTGTGTAATCCACAAAGTCATTGATGCATTTGGTAGACAAGGTCTCGACCGATCACTTTCATCTCTCTTCGACCTCTCCAGCTCTCATCCGCTCCGCAGCCACAGCCTCATGTTGCAGTGAGGGAGAGATCATTGTGGGAGGAGGACTCTGTGGATGACAAGCTGCTCAGTGGACGGTAGACAGACAGAGGCGCACGGAATCCTGACTTGTTTACTCGGTACCGGGCACACAGTTGCACCATTGCGCAGCAGCTTTTACGCACAACCCAAAGAGCAGGAGCGAGGAGTGCGTCTGTCTGTCTGTCTGTCTGTCTGTCTGTCACAACCATGTCAGCTGCAACAGCTTCAATAGCAGATGTGTCCAGGACTGCTTTTACAAACAAAGATGAGCGGAATAAGTCAGGTAAGACAAGAAACAGCGAAGCAAATGTGTGCATGTGTGGTGTCTAGAGCAGACTCGAGTTGAGCGTGTGTATGGATGTGTGTGGGATGGGGATTTCTTTTAGGCACTTAGCAAATTTGCTCTTATAGTCCAGTATAATAACATAAAGGCTTGTAGCTGTTTTAGGATTTTACTTATTTTACATATTTACTTATACATATTTTGTGAGAGGGTAATATATAAGTTGTGTCTTTTATTCAAAGATCACTACACATTTTATAGAGATGTAATGTGTGTTACCTTAAAGCTAGACCTATATTTCCTCTTGTGCAATATCCCTTCAGGGACTTAGAAAATTTGCTCTTATGGTCCAGTATTAACATAAAAGCCTGTAGCTATTTTAGAATTTTACTTAAACATATTTTGTGAGAGGGTAATATGTAAATTGTGTCTTTTATTCAAAGTACATTTTGTAGAGATGTACTGTGTGTTACCTTAAAGCTAGACCTATATATTTCCTCTTGTGTAATATCCCTTTAGGGACTTACAGTACTTGCTGTGACAGCAGTTTCCCAACAATTGTTCTATAGGATTAATAGTCAAGGTGTATATCATGTAATGCATTTGCAGATTTGTATCTTTTGTTAATGGGTGTGTGATCATTTCTTAAGAAATACAATTTACATCATACAGTGAGTCCTCTGGTTTGTTTGTTTTTTTAAGGGAAAATTAACCTTTTTTATTCCATTAAATTGTGATTATTAATAAAACATGATAAATTATTATTATTTCAATTAAATGAACTTCATGCACGCACACCTTTCTTCCATATGTCATAATTTATTTAAATTTTTTTTATGAAAGAGGAAGTGAAAAAGGGGAGGTCACTGGTGGCTTTAACATCTGGAGCTCACGCAGACACATGCACACAAGTTACATAAAAGTGATGCTCTCTATTTGTCATTACATAAACTTGAATATAAATGCTAATAGCCTTCAGGGGAGCATTTTATCCCAGTTGAGTCTGGTCTAGTGTCACAGTAAAGTTTAATCAGAAGTGTGGGTAATTCTTTAAAAAGAAAATGGGCTTCACTTAACCTCATGTCTTTCTTTCTGACTGTCTGTCTGAACTTCTGGTGTGATTCGGCACCCCTTGTGGTGATAAAAGTGCACCACATGTTTCTCCTCCTCGCATTCTTGGATGTTTAACAATCCCAAATCTCTCCAATGCCACAATCCATTGTTTTCTTAGGAGGTTCCCCTCAGTTAACAACCGGTTTCCCTGACGCCTGATCACATCATCCCTCCCAGTCCTTGTTGGAAATCACCGACTTGATGTCATTGTGTTTATATGCATTCCCACAGCTTGTGTCATGATGAAGTGATACTCTTATTTTGTAGGTTGCTGGCGTACTGAGTAGACACAGAGAGAGAAACCTCCCCTCCTGTAATATGCCGAGCAGCAACTGTATGATAACCGGTTGTTTAGCATGGCTCCAGATGGCCCGTGTGCCTCGCAGGCCTTTTGTTTAATGATTTATCACATTTCCTGCTTCGATACTGTTAGAACTGGATGCAGCTCAGCACCAGGCTGTTTACAGGGAGGCAGAGTTTTGTCATGCAGCCCTACAGGGGTTCAGCGCTGATAGCTCAAGTGGAATGATTGTCCCATCCCACATTGAATCTCATCCGCAGTGCTCCATTCTTCTTTGTTGTCCACACCCTGAATAGTTGTTTTGTGAATTCTGAGTTGTCTGATCATCTCTGTGAAAACACATTTCTTCTGAGGATACATGAATTATACATGAATTCAAACTTTAGCTGAACTTTTGGTGATGAATACACATCTAACATCTGCAACATAACTCAATCACAGCCACTGTTTTTGATGCACACAATGTAAATGTAGCACAGCACACAGTGAAATTTAGCTACTAGATTTAATCCATCCTAGTATATTAGGAGCAGTGGGCAACTACTATACAACGCCCGGGGAGCAGTGTTAGGTGCCTTCCTCAAGGGCACCTTTGGCAGTGCCCAGGATGCGAACTGGCACCTCTCCAGCTACCAGTCCACACTCCGTACTTGGTCAGTGTGGGGACTTGAATGGATGGTAAATGGACTTGCATTTATATAGCGCTTTTCTAGTCTTCCGACCACTCAAAGCGTTTTACACTACATGTCAGCATTCACCCATTCACACACACATTCATACACTGATGGCAGAGGCTGCTAAGGTGCCAACTTTGCCCATCAGGATCTAATCTAAATACTCATTCACTCACCGGTGGCTATGCCTTCGGGAGCAATTTGGGGTTAAGTGTCTTGCTCAAGGACACATCGACATGTGAGCCGCCCAAGTAAAATGTATTCATCAAGTGCTCTTTCTTACAGGTCAGACCCAGGGTCAATGCAGACCCATGCCCCTGCCAGCCCTGGGCACCCAGAGGATCATCCAGGGCAACGGCACCACTGTGGGCACCGTCCTTTCTCTGCAGTGCCCCGCCAAACACAGACTGGTAGGAGGTGAGCTGATGTGCGTCATGGACACCAACAGCACCCACTGGGTGGGGGAGAACTACTGTAAACGTGAGTAGGAACTAAGACCTTGATGTGACAGTTAATATAGAATGAGTGGCACTCATTCATTTAGAACCGAAATATTCCAAATGCTTTTACTGGGAGAATTGCAGCGACTGCAAAACTTCCCCTGAACTGTCTGCTCATTATTCTGAGGAGATGGGATATATATTAAACATTATGTGATAGGCACTGTGGCTGTGGGCAATGTTACATGAAGACACTTGAGGTATGATTTGGCTTTGCAATAATGAATTCTTCTAAATTATGTGAGGACACATTGGAGAGAAAATAATTCCTTGCTTGGGGATGAAGCTCATTAAAGGAGAATATTAATGCTAATGGAGGCAGAGAGGAATAATTTCAAGCAGGTGCACAGTTAGCCGCTCTTTTGATGAGTGAGTGGAAAAAAGTGAGAGCCGGATCTTAATTATGTTTCAGGGTCAGTCATCATGGGAGAGAAGACGCTGTGAAACTGAAAGAAATTAAAATGGAATTTATATTTTATTGTCCTTTCCATGATGAGCTGGCATGTAAAACGAATTTATTGCTGCCAGTCTCCTCCAGTTAATGAAAGACTTGTGATACAGCGGCCTTTATTTGTAAAGGTGGCAGAGTCTGATAAGGAGTTGTTGTACATAGATTTTGCAGCGTGATGAATGGAGCTGTCTCATACCTTGAGTGCATGACATGGAAATAAAGTCGATAAATCCGTCAACAGTCTTCTTCTCTCACCCTCCAGCTCTGACTCCATATGAGGACTATGGTTTCCGTGTGGCCGTGCTGGCGTCCATCGTAAGCTCGGCCATCATCTTCTTCATGTCCGTGGCCTTCATCACCTGCTGTTTGCTCGACTGCATCAAAGAGGACGAAAGGAAAAAGCATGAGAGGTGACTTAAAAGTACCAATACCACAATGTAAAAGTACTCTGTTACAAGTGAAAGTCCTTCATTTAAAAGCATTAAAGGTGCACTGTGTAATACCTGGCCACACGCTCCAAACAAATAGGGGGCAGCATTACAGCTCTACTACTGGGTCCATACAATCTACATTTACAGTCATCAGTTGATAAAAAAAAAAGCCAACTACTAACTAAAAGCAGGGTAAGAATATGCAAAAATTTACATTTATGTTATAGTTTGCTTAACTCAGTTTTAGCAAGAACATAGTTGCAAAAACAGCCACATCAAAACCAAATGTTGACGCCATTTGGAATGTTTTTCAGGACGATGTTTTAAACAAAAATTTGTACCAGATCTTTGTAGACACATTGCACCTTTAAAGTTACTCACCAAAAGGTGAGTAACTAAAGGTGAGTGTATCTAACAAAGGTGTTGGAGGCATTTCCTTCCTAATAAAACATTTGCAAAGTTGATTTTTAAGTATTGTTTACTAGCCGTTAGTCTTCTTCTTCCCTGCCTTTGTTGGTGCATTGCTGCATATATTGGCAAGTTCCCGCTACGTGTGGATCAGTGGATTGGTGTGAAACTAGTGGCAGAACATGCATGTGCATCCTCGTGCATGAGACAAACGAAATAGCTCCATAGCTACTGGAGGTAAAACAAATTATTTGATGATAATACTTATGTAAGAGTACTTAAGTATTATCAGCAAAATGTACTGAAAGTATACAAAATCTGTAAAGTAACTAATGCTTGTAGCTATCAAATAAATGTAGTTTAATAAAAACTACAACATTCCTCTCTGAAATGGAATGAAGTAGAAGTATTAAGTAACATAAAATGGAAATACTCAAGTTAACTACCTCAAAATTGTGTTTACTTTAGCAATGTACTTTAGCTACTTTCTGTCACTCGAAGCAAAGAATGGCGAAGAAACAAAGAAGAGAGTTATCAGTCAGTTTCCTGCGATGCATTTACAAACTGAAATACTGACGTGCAGGTTTAAATGTGTTTTTTTTTTTTAAAACAGGGAGTCTGATAGTATGTGGCAGTGGGAGGAGCAGGCCCAACATCAGGAGGACGACAGGTCTCGCTACAACCATAAAGGCAGGAACAACAACAACAACAACAGCCAGGAGAAGGTTTCACTGTGGGACACCCGTAACCCGGCCATGTGTGACAACATGCGACCGTGCAGGTGAGATGTGGACTGAATTTTGCTTAAATAGTCAAAAAAGGGGAGCAAATGTCCCTGAACACACCAGTAGAAACTTTAAAGAAACAACTTCCTGTCTTTTCCTCCACAGATGTCACCAGCAGGACGCCTACGGTCCATGCGGCCCCCCTCCTCCGCTGTCTAATCTCCCCGGCTACGACTACAACCAGCTTCTCTTACCCCGAACCCCAGAGTCTGCACAGATCCCTGGTCCACCTGAATACAGCGGACCTCCTCAGTCCTCCTGTCAGACCACCAGCCCAGGCCTGGTCCAGATCTCGGCAGTAGGGCCTGGTGTGGTGTGGCAGTATGGAGGACAGCAGAGCACTTTTTCAGGGGTGAAGCCATCAAACACGGATGAGACCAACACGAGGAGTATGAACCCTGCCAAAGAATTCAACATTCGGATTATATCAGTGTGAGGACGCATTATAACACAGGAGGTGAATACCCTGTTTACTGACCAGATGCTGGTCTGGTACGATGAGGACTACGAGAAGAACATTCCTGATCTTGTTGAAAATGATAATGTCTGCAGCTCTGCACAGTATAAAGGCTCTATAGGCATACTGATCTGACAGACACATGTGCCTTTTTGTAAACTGTAATGGCACACTGCCCTCTGTTGGAAAAGGGGAGTCATTGCACTTTGAGGACACCGGCCTTGTTGGATGTCACTCCCTGTTATTAAAAGGTCCAGGGACTTTCATGCCCTCAAACTGAGCTTTTCACAAGCCCATCAAATTGTTATGTTTTGGTTAAAGTTTACAATTAAGGTGTTTATTGGGATAACTCACTGTAGGCAGCTGAGGAAGTTGTCTGAGGAACTGGAAAGTCCTTTTGTTGGTGGAGGAGAGTATAGCTGAAAAGCACTGGCACCAGTATGTAAATATAATTTTTTTTTAAAGAATGTAAATAAATTAAAGACTTCTACTGATTATTATGAGTGAGACTATATTGGGGTGGAAGGAGTGCAACAGTGTACATTTTGAGGGACCAAATGTTTATTGTTTATACACACCTAGGGATTTCAAGTGAAATGGTGAAAAAGGCAACAATTATTATTATTATTATTATTTATTATTATTATTATTATTACTATTACTATTATTATTATTATTATTATTATAACTATTATTATAACTATTACTATAATCTATTATTATAACTATTATTATTATTACTATAATCTATTATTATAACTATTATTATAACTATTACTATAATCTATTATTATAACTATTATTATAACTATTACTATAATCTATTATTATAACTATTATTATTATTATTATTATTATAACTATTATTATTATTATTATTATTATTATCATTATTGTTATTATTATTATTATTATTATCATTAATATTAATATTATTATCATTATTATTATTGTTACTGTTATTATTATTATTATATTATATTATTACTATTATTATTATTATTATTATTGTTGTTATTATTATTATCATTAATATTAATATTATTATTATCATTATCATTATTATTAATATTATTATTATTATTATTATTATATTGTTGTTATTATTATTATTATTATTATTATTATTATTATTGACAGAGCTAATTGACAGTATAAATGGAAGCAGGGGAATAAAATAAAGTGATAATGATGACACCTCTTTGGTAGAGTGTTCATCGCAAGAGAAAGCTTCAATAGCTGCTGTCTGTTAATCAGCTCAGTCTGCTCCACTGTGTCTCTGTCTGTCTGCGGATTGATACTCACCATGTGGCTCTGAGGTGCGGTCATGTGGTGCGGATGTAACGGGACAACAGAGACCGTCACACCGGGGGGACCAGGAAGTTTTCACCGGGAGGCTGTCGGTCTGGAAAGAGCACGTTGTTTGTCAGTATGACAGGTTTGTGAATCACAGCATGTTATGGCTCGTTTTTGCATCATTTACTGAAATCAATGCGCGCTGACCTCCCGCTGTGCTGAGTCGATGCGCCACCTGTTACATCAAATCTATAAGTTTAGTTGTTGCTACAGCAATGTGGGATCAGATAGGACTACATGAATTAATTACTACTACCTACTTTTCTGTTGAGATATCCAGAGTATAAATAAACCATGAGCAGTTTGATAGACAGGTGCATTTCCATGATGTTATGTAATAGAGCTTTGCAGCCAATTAAGATATGCATGATGAAGCTCCTCTTGTCAGTCACATCTAAATCTGAAGTTTGGTTTTAAGAATAATGTCTCTTAAAGAGCTGACTTAAATCTGACATTATAGGATGAGGCACTTTTATTTCATCTTGTTTGTTTGTTTGTTTGTAGCAAGATATTCTGCCTATACACAAGATGTTGTCAGTTGTATTGAATAAAGAAAAATAAAACTAGCCAATAGATTAAGATAAAATAACATAACATAACATAACATAAGATAAGATAAGATAAGATATTCCTTTATTAGTCCAGCAGTGGGGAAATGTGCAGTGTACAGCAGCAAAGGGGATAGTGCAAAAAACAAGATGCATCAGCTAACACAGTAAAAAAAAAGAGCTAAACAAAGTGTAACAAAATATGAACCATTTAAATAGAAGGAAGTATAAAAAAAGGAGCAGTATATACAGTATTGACAATAAACAGACTATTAACAAAATTGCACAAGTGGAAAATGATATTGCACAGTGTGAATTACACCAGAGTAGTACTGATAGACAGTTGGCGTACAGTAAAGTGCAGTTCTTGTCAGTTTTACAGAGATTAAATTACGATAAATGTTACAGGACAAACAAGTGGAGACGCTCCAGGTGAATAGGGTAAACATTTTTAACTTAAATAGATATCGCCATGAAAAAAAGTTTCTGAAAATGTTATGTTTAAATATGCAAACTGAGGCAATATATAATGAAATATGTGCTAATTTGCATACATTTTCAGAACACTAATCTGACCATTGTATGAAGCCAGGTTCAAAATTCTTGATTCATTTTGTTGACATAAATTATATTGGAGTCAATGGTTTTTATAGAGGGAATTTTGGATATGTCATCTCTTTTTAGCACTACATAAATCAGAAAATACCGTCCATAGGCATAAATAAACTTTGCCATGTTTTTCGCAAGGAATAAATTAGTCTATAAATCAGGCTATGAATGATATACTGTATGAACAAACCACTCTGTAAAAACCCTTCAGAATATAGATAGGAATGAAACTGGAAAGTTTGATGTATGAAAGTGCTACTGAAGTGGATATTTCTGGCTCAGAGTGAGAAAAAAAATATTTTGAGAAAACGGCATTTAAATATATTTATTGGAAGATTCCATACATTTTGAAGACACCTCAGGTGAATAGAATAAACATTTCTAACTAATAGATATCACCATGACATTTCCCAATTTGATTACTTAGGTACATGAAGACAATTACTTTTTGTACATCAAGCTTTCTTAAAATTGTATGTTTGAATATGCAAATGAGGCATTATCTAATGCTAACTTTTGTTGAATTTTGGAGAAATCTGCAGACGCAGACAGACAAAGTAGTAAAATAAACAGCTAAATGTGTATTTTGGATAATTTCTTTCCACTAGTCTGAAAGTGCATGAAAATGATCTTTTTGCCTGGGATGTCTCCCCTTAACTCTTTAGTTTCTTACCTACTTAATATATTTGCTGCATCTCTACTAACTGTTGAAGATCAGTTGCGAACACACATTTGCCTATGTAATGTGGACATTTTTCAGAAATCCTAATGACGGATGTTATACACATTTCTGCACAGGCAAAGATAAGCAATGTTCACGAGTAAACCCTCACTAAGAGGAGATCTGCTTCTATGCTGCACATCACATTTTTGGCATAATGCCCCCAGTCTTCCTTCACACCTCAGTGTTGATCTAGTGATCTGGGGAGGACATCAACAGTGAGTTGTGTGATTTTATAGTGAAATCACGCGCTGTATCGTTTAAAAATGTCTACAAAATACAGCCTGAAATGACCATCAAGTTGAACGAGCACCTTTAACAGTCAACAAAGAATATTACCAAACTGGTATTTGCTGCAGGCCTCACAGGCTTTCTAATATAACACGTCTGTTATTTATGCACATCCTCACTCAGTAAACATGGTGTTCATACATAAAGTGTTGCCAAATGGACAGTTTTAACTGTATTCACCTTTCTAAACAGGAGAATAAACCTCTTAGTCTTTTATTTTAAGAACAGGACTGATGCCAAGACCAGCTTACTAAAAAACTACTTATAAAATCTGCCGGCCGTCAATTAGACTTTTGTAGCATGCTTTAATTTTACAGGGTCATAACCTTGTTTCTAACTGATGCCTTTATGAAAATAAATTTAGGAATTAAAGTGTACATTTAGTGTAGAGTGCATTTTATTTGATACACTCTGTTCGTCTTTAATGTTGTCATTTGTGTCGTTCTTGACTAGACACTGACGATGACCACGAGCAGCTCCAGAGGGACGCCCAGTTCCTGTGCTCAGATCAGAGGATGGACACTGAACTGGTTGACAGACTGGTGCTGCAGCTGAACAGGATCCACCCACAGATACTCAGTGACAAGGAGGCCCACAGGGTCACTACAGATAACATTTGACACCGTCCCAACAAACAAAACATCCAGTTTCAACAGTCATCATGTCCTTACACTTGAAATCTGCTAAACTGAATTTGGTCTTGGAGCAGAAGCTCAGTGTGCAGGTATCCAGGTGTGCAGTGATTTGATTCAGCATGTGTCTCCCTGCAGTTCAGGAAGCTGAGCGTGCCCACCAAGGTGAGGTTAGCTGATCTATTAAAGCACCTGCATGGAAAGGGCAAGGAGGCATGTCTTGAATTCTACAGAGGGCTTCACATCCACGCTGAGGACGTCTACTCCAACCTGCCCACCAGAATCATACAGAGAGGTACCAACACTGAGCAGGTTTTAGTGGCCAAGTAGGTGGGAACCCTCTATTCTCAGGGATGTGACCCCGCACACTCGCATCTCAACATATTTTTGATATGCAGAAATGTCTTGCACATGTGTGATTATGTCCTGTTTTCACAAAAAAGGTGTTAACAAAAGGGTATATACAAAATACATATATGGAAATAAGATTAATTGGATTATATTGACCAGAAGTATAAAACATGGCTACTTGTCACTTATAAATTAAAAAGAAAATACCACTAATTTGTGAGGGAAATGTCTTTATTCTTTTAAAAATCAACCTATAATTCCTGACAATGACTGATATATTTGACTTCAGGACATCTCTGACTACATACAGACACAAAATCAAGCATTTTACTGTATCAATTTAGATATATTCCCAAGTAAAAGTCCCGTATTTGTACCTTGAAATAGCTGCATTTCTGAATGCTTGTGTTATAACGACACATTGCGCCATCATTCCTGACAATGGCTGATATATATGACTTCAGTACATCTCTGACAACATACAGTACATGCTGAAAATCAAACATTTCTACTGTATCAATTTAGAGATATTCCAACGTAAAAGTCCCTAAAAGTGTGTGATGCAACGTTTTCCCATGGTCTAGTGTTAAAAAAGTTAACAAAAATCACAATAAATAGTAATATCAAATCGCAATACTTGTAGAGTCACAATTCATATCAAATCAGCACCCGCGTACCTTGATAGTATTGAATCAGTCAGGAGATAAGCATATCGCCCGTTTTCAAAGTTGTGTTGAACAGTTTACCCAGTATATTTTAAGTGAGATGGTTTGGCAGATGTCACTAGCAGCTTCCCCGGTGTCCCATAGCGGTGGATCCCCTGCTGTGTAATAGCCCTGTCTGGCCTTATGTAGGCTTATCCTATCCCAAGATACAGACGGAAGCCAATGTGCTGCCTGGACTGCAGTTCAAGTAGTGGATGTGACATGACACAGGCTGTTATTTAAAGTGTGGGGTTTACCCATTAACCATTTTCACTCTCTGTTCTAGAAGTGGCCGATCCAAAATGGATTAAGACTGCAATCCACCCAGAGAGAGCTGTGCTTAATGACAGAGGTAAGTCTAATCAACACCGTACAGTAGAGCATAATATGAGCTTTATGTTTCTGATATGCAGACATATACTATTTAAGTGTTGGTGCAACATAAAGTACAATCCATGATTTTTTTTCCATTCATTTACAGTATATTTGATTTGGTTCCATGACAACAGAGCTTATAAGTGCAAAACTGTTAGCAGCCATCTCTCAAACATGAATGTCCCTATTCACAACTACATTAAAATGTGATTACATAACTTTTAGAGGAAGACAAAAAAAATGGGCAATGTGAGTTGTATGTTTATATGAGGTGGTAAAGGCTTTAATAATGACATGTGTATTGATTTTCTTTGTGGAAATGGGGGAAGTAACCCAACCCAATGTATATATTGCCCTGGATGATCTAATCTGTAATACTATTTTTCATGTTCTTTTTCAAAATAAAACTTTATTTGAATAGCACCTTTCATACAGGTTAGTGCAAACTTAGAAAAATAAACAGACAAATAAAAAAAAGTACAAATGTGTACCAGGAGAACAACAGAAAAGATGAAATAATTCAGCAATTTAACAATTTGATTCATTATAAAAATGTTATAAATTTAATTAAAAGTAATAGTAGTAAAACAATAAAATAAGTGATTAATAAAATAAAAATAAAGTAGAATACAATTTTACAACTTAAATACAATGAAATAAGTAATCAATAAAATAACAATAAAATATAATACAATTTTACAACTTAAATGCAATAAAATAAGTGATTAATAAAATAACAATAAAATAGAACACAATTTTACAACTTAAATACAATAAAATAAGCGATTAATAAAATAAAAATAAAATAGAATAAAATTATACAACTTAAATACAATAAAATTAGTGATTAACAATAAAATAGCATCCAATTTTTACAACTTAAATACAATAAAATAAGTGAATACAAATATAGTCAGACAATGGGCCTTGTGATGCATTACCTGTTTAAGAAAGGTGTCTAGTCTTTGCAAATTTTCTTTTTTTATCCATGAACAGAAACCGGTGGCTGCCTGAAAAGTAGGAAGTCTTTCGTAAGACCAATTTAAAACTTTGGGAAATTGTGGGCAGTAGTGTAATGTTATAATAATTTGTAGTTAATGGCCCTTTACTCTGCAGTTGTAGAAGTTTAATTTGGCAGCATGACTATAGGGTGTTTTCTTTTTTAATGTGGTGGTCTTACAGTTTGTGTGCGTGTGTCAGGGTTCCTCTGTACCCCTCTCTGATCCTCAGATAAGCCCCTTAAGCCCAACTAAGCTTTGTTCTTCAACAAACATAGTTGTCTGCTGAACCTTTTAACCCCCAGCATCTGAATGTGGGCCCATTCATCATCCCATTACATCCAGGGCTCTGGCTTTGTGGGTCAGTTAAGCTCACGTGGCCAAAATGGTTTCCTCTGTCCTGTCCTGCATTCCTCTGAACAGTCAGGGGGCATCCACTGGGTCAAAGGTGTGTCAGAAGGGTAATAGGTCATCAGTGGTGACTCCCGATCATGAGTCATACAAAGAAATGATCAGATATTCATATGTTTATATTGATGAGAACTTTATTTCTTCTCTTTCCTTCTGCAGGACCAATGTTCTTCCTGAGCTGTTTCAGTTTTGCAGTCGGTATCGCGATACTCTACTATTACGGAGGTGAGTCATACAGAAAGATGGAGAAGCGTTCAGACTTTCCTTGGGCATTGAAATCTCTTTTGAATATCAAGAATTACCACTGTACAAAAGTACCCAAAGCCCCTTCTTACTCTTTTATTTCACATTTAAAACATATTTCCACTGTGTTTGTGTTTTATCATTTCTAAACCACTCTCTCCATATTTCTCAAAAACTCTTTATTGCCACTCTTTCTGCCCACAGAGGGTGAGACTCTGAGAGGCACTGGTCCGCTTCTTCATGGCTCTGCAGCAAGATTTAGTAAAGATGTTTTAATTTCCTACGCTGTGGTTGGAAAGCAAAAAAAATGAGGCCGTTAAGATGCTGAAATGATTAAGAAGTATCCCTGTGAGAAGAACACGCTGTGCCACTTTGCTGTGCCAAACTCGTACACACTTGGAGAGCTAAGAATTATATGAATTTGTAAGCACTAATTGACTTGTTTTTTAATCTGAAGCTGACATCAACGCAAGTCATCCTGTCTTGAAATCCCAAAGCTGACATCTCTTTACATGAAAACATTTTTTTTTAATGAGTCTTATCTGGATTTGTTGCGTGTACAGAACAATAATAATTCCAATCACATTATCAGCTAAAATGAAGCGTAATATGAACATCTGTGTTCAGTCACTCTGGCTGATTAGACTGCTCAGCTTAAAGCTGGGTCGGAGCTATTACATCGTGTCACCAAACTCTATGTGCTAATACGAATAGTAAAGGGAGAAGCTGTCCTGCCCTAAAAGGTACAACTAAACCAACAGGAGGGCAAGGGAGATGTCAGTCAAGCACAGTTTGTACACACACACTGTCCTGAACTAAATAGGCAACATACATGAAAACACCTGTGTTAGAGTGCAGGAACCAAGTACTGTAGCACACACTTTAATAGGCTACTCTATCAAAAAGTAAGCACAACTACAAGCCAAGTATACCTCTCTGTAGGCCTATAAGGCAAGAATACTTAGACTTTTCTGATCTCTGATAAGTACATAGAAAGTAAAGTGAAAGTATACTCTCTTATTTTAAGTTTAAAAGAAGTATACTACACCACACACTTGAATACACTTCTTTTTGGTAAGGGTTCAATTGAATTTAACAGTGCCGTGCACGTAAACACACACTACAGTGCAGTTTCTCATACGCACAACAGACATTTCCACCCGCTCACCCACTTTCAGTGCCTTCTAATACTGTGATAAAGAGACTCTTGAAAAATCTAAAGTGCACTATAATAATGTTTTTGCTCCATTAAAGCACATTTTGACATCACCTGGAGTTGTATCGTGTTATTAATCTACTGTGACAAAGCCATTCACAGAAATGTAAGCAATTAATCAGCATCAAATACAAAATTCACAGTGATTAGCTGTCCTATAGGTTTGTGTCTGGCACTTTGAACATGAAATGGAGATGAGATGATTAAACATTTGATTGAACAGCATCCATAAAGACACTAGAGGGTGCTGCTCCCTCATTCAGTGCACCAAAGTGGGAAACACAAGGATGATGGAAAATGTTCTGGTGTGCTATAACAATGACAAACTGGAGCAACAGACAGCCCTCATTAATTAATAATGACAATCAAATTGATTGAATGAATGGAGTCAACTTAATTAAACGCTACATTAAGCGCTGTTAACTGCTGAAGAAAGACTTGTGTGCAGGGCGGATCATTTTGAAGCCCTTTCAAGTATTCAGTATAAGTAATGAATCAGTGGGGAAAATGATGGTTTGTACGGTACAGCTCTGGGGGGGAGGAGACCTCAGGTGTCTCATCTCAGGAGATTTGCAGCACTTTTCCCCATCTTTCTTCTCTACAAAGAGAGAGCAACAGATGAGAGAGAGGAGGGATGGGGAGGTGCTAAAGGGGGTTGGAAGTGTCACCAGGGTTATTGTTCAGTTCGAATACTGGCATCCACATTCCCACGAGGGAGCTATTAATAGTCCTGCTGCGCACGACCTCGATGATCATCAGCCTCCTCTGATGTCGGACCCCCATAAAGCCAGTCATATTCAACTTCAGGACTGAGACGGAGCCAGCAGTGTAGGAGCCAAACACATACATTTTATATATAATTTATATCAGTCCACAGATCTGCCCTGAGTGGAGCTGTGTGTGTCATCAATCTGGCTCTCGCCTTGTCTGGCTGTTTCCACGGTTACCGATGATAGTTGTGGAGGAGGAAAAGGATCAGATTGTGACGTCGGCTTGTCATCTGAAAGGTGCTTTGTCACAATCGCGTTGAAGGAAATTATAGATAGCAACATGAATATTCTTCACAGATGATTATGTGAAACAGGCTCAAACTGCTTTTATGTTCTTGTGTTAAACCACTGAAGTGTATTAAATGAGCATTTGCTAGGGCTCTAATTGGGGTTTTCGTTGACATTGCTTGAACACGGGTCTAATTAAGGCTTCCATTTTAACAAGCGGTTCTGCTGGGGTCTGTACTGTGTTGACTCTGACTCACCAGCTGCTGCCAGTCCAGAGAACCACAGACGCACTCCAGCTTCGCTCAGAGCACCGAGAGTCATGGCATAACCAAACATTGTTATAATTGAATGTTCGGCATGACGCCTGTGGTCGGGGGCAGATGTGTTGGTAAGGTGAACGCTGTGGAGGTGAGACGGAGCTTTGTGTCAGATGAGGCACACCCTGCTCTGTCTGTCAAACCTCCTGATCCGAGCTGTCTGGAAAAGAACCATGACATCTTGCTCGAACGTCATCAGTGCTATTAAAAATTGAAGCCTGTCCTGCTGTCAGCATTTGTCTGTGTGTGTGTGCGTGTGTGTGTGTGTGTGTGTGTGTGTGTGTGTGTGTGTGTGCGACTGTGGATTTGTGTCTGGCCGGTGCTCGGGGTCACTCTCGGGCAGCAGGAGAGACAGACAGTGTGAGCTCACATGTGACTGCAGTTGTCTCCACTTTCCTGTTCGTCCAACTAGGAACAAATGTTGTGTTGTTGATGTACCAGACCTCTTTGTCACTACTGCCGGTTCTCTCTTGTTTGCTGCAGGACAATGCTTTTCTGGTAAATGAACAGTCGGATTTTGTGTGAGTTGGAAATTTCTCTGAGAGCCTGGAGAGGTCAGTGTGTTTGTAGGTCAGGTAGGGCCCAAAAACATGCTGACTACATAGATGTCTATAGGAGACAACCGCACAGTAAAGCAGGAGATAAATACCTTTGTATAGAGAGAGTTGAGCATAAAGGATCTATGTGAGCAGCAGAAATAGAAAGAATACCTGTGTGTGTGTGTGTTCTTGGTCAGTCGCGGCGGAATGGCCTGTGAACTCCAAAGGCCGTGATGAAGACGTTGACTACCACTATGATAAAAACCAGGCCTGTGGCCACGTTTTCCATAATGTTCAGCCTCCAGTGCTTTTGCTCATCATTCAGGTTCCATCGAACTGCAGACAAAACAAGGAAATACAATCAAACAAAACACAAACACACACTCAGTGGATGTCTAACCAAACACCAGCCGTCTACGTGATTCTGGGACTCAAGCCAACTCATTATACACAGATTTACTGTCAACCATAAATCTATATATACTTAATTCTCATGTCCATGAGTAATCACAAAAAAATGCAGAGTATCAAATATTTAATTTTGACAAGGACATATGAGGATAAAGCAGTCATGATTCAGTTTTCGCTCTGCAATCTGTTATTTTCCTTTGACGACTTTTTGAATAACATTTGTGCAGAATAACATTTAATTTTCACAAATAAATAAAGCTTTTTTTAATGAATAGCTAACAGAACAACAAACATGACAGTATGTAAAAAAAATATTGTACAAAATATATAATACTAATGTTTTGGCCCTCTTTAGTAGTTCAAAAAATATACTTAACATTGTTTATCACCTTGATACTTCATGACTTTTCCAATTCTATGAGCATTGCTTATAAACATGATTTTTTGATCTGATGAAATGTTTCAGATGTTGCATAACTTCTGTCTCAGAGACTCCAGCTGTAAAACCTGGTTAGATACACTGGATTCATCTGCTTTATATATTTGTGATTTGTGTTGACAGTAGCTGTTACCCTCCCAAATCACAAATTTGGATTTCTGTTATTGGAGTTTTATCACAGTTTGTTTACAACAGGGAGTTCGACCTCTTGTCACATTCATCAAATGTGCAAGCTCAGTTGGAAAAGGAAGGGTTACCATTGTAATTATTGCTTTTAATAAGGTCAGAAGAAAAGAAGAAAAATGGTGATTGTGAAATTATTATTGCTATTTTTATACATCTGTGTGACCCCAAACAATCAGTAGTGGTAAAGCTAATGTCAACAAAACACAATAAACTCCATGTACAATTTAGTGCTTATATGTTTACCATACAAGACGAATGTCATTATGCGCCATCGTGGCCGGAGGCGTTATGTTATCGGATTGTCCTTACGTATGTCCGTCCGTGAATGTGTTATCTCATTAACGCCTTGAAGGGATTTCTTCAGATTTGGCACAAACGTCCACTTGGACTCAGTGATGAACTGATGCAAAGGTCACTGTGACCTCACAAAACACGTTTTTGGCCGTAACTCAAGAATTCATATGATAATTATGACAATTTCAAGAGAGATTACAAGAGAGATGTACCATAGGATGGTCATATTTCAGGTATGGAGATTACAAACAGGAAGACGTATTCAGATCCATTACATAAGTAAAAGTACAAATACCACACAAATTTCTTCAAATTTGATACAAACGTCCACGTGGACTCAGTGACGAACTGAATACATTTTGGTGGTCAAAGGTTAAAGGTCACTGTGACCTCACAAAACATGTTTTTGACCGTAACTCATTCTAGTTTTCAGAGATGTAGTGCACATGTATGGTATACAACAACAACAACTGTCTGTTGGTTGTTTTGATTATTTTTAGGTATGACTGATAAAATATAGTTTTATCACTTTTTCACCTGTGGAGCCATTAGTGTCTTTATTTTCAACTTAACATCCAAATACCTGTTATTATATGTTCGGCATCAGTCTGTTGCTGTGGATTCAGTCACTTAAGACAGACACACAAGCTTTTGATTCAAAGCACATGGAAATAAACAGAAAGAACAATACAAGGAAGAGTAACCTGATCAAGGGAAGCTTGTGTTCCCTGCCTCATTTGTGCTTTGTTAGCACCTTGATGTAATCAAAATGATAAAAGAAAACAAGTAATCCATGTTGTGATAATGACATAGCAACTAATAAAGGTTGTCATCTTCATCATCACGGGGATCGGCTTGTGAATGACGGTAAATTAGGTCAGTTTCAGGGAAATGTGTAGGGGAGTGGGGAGTATACAGTAACTGTGACTTTACAGGCACATGTGTCCATGTGTGTGTGTGTGTGTGTCTGTGGGAGGTTACCAAAGGTTAAACGGTGTAAGGACCCCACTTGGTTGTGTGTGTGTGTGGGGTGGGTTAGAGTGGGGTTGGGGGGTCGGTGGTATGTAGGCCACTCTCATCACGCACCACTGGCTCCATTAGACAGAGCTGGATCCACGGGAGAGGGAGGAGCAGGGAGGGCAGCGGGGTTCAGAACAGCCAAAGGAAATGAAGGAGGAGGAATGAAAAGAGCGATGAGAATGAGATGTGTTTGATATTCTGGGGGAGGAGACGATGGAGGGGGGCCGGTGGAGTCATAGGATTTGGTGGATGGAGGGGGTCAGAGGGGGCAGGTCTTCATGAAAGTGTGATGATGACTCTCACATGCTGACCGACCCCCTTTCTGACCCGTGATCTTTCACAATGCAAGAAACAAAAATGTGCAAATCTTATTTTACAATTAATTTGGATTGATTATAATAATGATGATTGATTACGGCTATTGTGAGTTTTGTGAACACAGACAAACATACAACCTGGTAAATAATGAATACCTCTATTGTAGAAATATATAGAAAGAGAGGTTCAGGTAAGAAGGAAAATCAACCAAACATTCATGACATTATGGCCTAAAATATCTTATTCATTATTTTTTGGATTATTACGATTATATATTACAAAAGAGATAAGTTAGTATGTACCATAGGGTGGTTATATTTCAGATATGGAGAGGATACTGACAAACAGTCAGTGGTGGAAGAAGTATTCAGATCCATTAATTATGTAAAAGTACTAATACCCTACTGTCAAATTACTCCACTGGTAAAAGTCCTACTTTCAAAACTTTACTTAAGTAAAACGTATGTAAATCTTATCAGCAAAATGTAAAGTATGCAAAGTAAAAGTATTGATTGTGCACTGTCAGTGTTTTACTTTTATATATGATGTTTTGGGATTAATATTACTGCTGCACTAATGTCTATGTTGTATTTTACTGCTGTAGATGTTTAAGATTGTGCTAATTTTAACTCTTTATATACTGTTGGGTAATTTAATCTACAGCAATGCATCATGGTCTATAACTTCATCATATGTTTTTTAGCGTCGCTGTCCAGCAAGAACCACATATCTCTAAAAAGTCAACTTTTCATGAGCTCAGAAAAACAGCCCTAGTTTCAGCTTTGATGCATTTTTTCCAGCTGATCCACGATGGGTTTTAAATCGTTTATTTAGCTGAAGAAGTAGGAGAATTTTCTCAACACATAAAGGAACACAACATATCTGGAGATACATGGTTTTCACACACAGGACAGGACAGATATGGAAAATTGTAAACTGAAAAGTAACTAAACTTAGATAAATGTAGTGGAGTAAAAAGTAGAATATTTCCCTCTAAGATGTAGTGGAGTAAAGTATAAAGTTGCATATAATGTAAATACTCAATTAAAGTACAAGTACCTGGAATTTATACTAAAGTACAGAACTTTGAGTGTACTTAGATACATTTCACCACTGCAAACAGTCTTTTATTTACTCCTGCTGTCAGAGCTGAGATGAGTCAGTGTGACCTGGCTAAAGTTCACTGATCTGCTGGTCAGTCAGTCTAACCAACAACGCTTCAACTCATCCTAACTCATCTTCCCCTCTCAATGGACCCGTTTTTCCATGTGGCTGTTAAATGCAGACATCTTCAAAATCTCTGGATGTGTGAATAAATGGCATTTTTACATTTAGTCTATTTTCTATTTACTCCAACATGTGCACATGGACATGAGCGCTGACACTTATCGACACATTTACAGGCACGTACACAGCAGAGAATCGAAGCAACCTCTTTCCCTCAACTCCCACGTGTGCTGACAGCAGCACTAAAACCTTGTGAACTCTGACCTGGTGTCAGGCCTGGTTGCCGTGGTTACGGCTAGAGACCAACCGGTAATGGGATGTTTGTCAAGAGTCAGTGGACTTGACATTGGTGAATCTTGCTGAGGGACACACAGAGGGCTGGTGAAGGTCGACAGATATATATACCAAAAGGGCTGTTTCTTTTCTCACCTATGAGGATGAGCAGGACCCCGACAGCGACCTGCAGACAGAGGGAGATGCTGATCAGGGTGATGATGGGGGCGTAAAGGGAGAAGTTTGGCCCCTGCTCCAGCACGGCCTTGAGCTGGGAGGCGTTGGCCATCAGCAGAGCCACATCCAGCATGCTCTCAGCTGCGCTCTTCTTATTGGCATAGTGATTTATATTCAGAGGGGCCAGGCTGCTGGGCCCAACATCTGGATGAGAGGCCTGGGGGGAGAGAAGAAAGTAACATAGATAATGTTTATGGATTTGAGATAAAGCGCCTAAAAGAAGAACGCTTGGAAATAAACAGAAAGGCATGCTTCTGTGCTGCGTTTTTCTTCTCCCAGTATAGGAAAAAGGCAGCATGCTGATGAGTAATTTTGTGCTTCCTGTTCATTGATGGTGAGGATCTGGTTATCATTCTGACCTAATTAGCACAACAAGCAGCCATTACAGAGGAGTGACCTTTGAAAGCAGAACCATTGACATGAACGAGTCAGCATGCACAGTGTCCAAGGCTTCTATGGTTTGAAATGATCACATTCAGTCTGCACATGTTTTTGTTCTCTGAGTGTATTATATCATATGTGTTGCTGTGAGCCCTCTATTCCACTATTTGTTGACTTTATCAAATCAAAGCATTGTGTCTGATATATGAGTTATGGGTCATCCCTTACAAAAAAAGAATACTTCAAGTTTATTTTATGAAGTAAATTTAGTATAGGTCAAGTATAATCCCAAGTATATTTTATGTAATAATATCAATGTACTAATGGATGTAACAATTGACTAAATTGGCCCACTTTGCAATTTATAAAAAGTATACTTTTAAGTGTCTTGGAGAGCTTATTTGCTGGCCTATATCAGTTGATGCTAGTGTTAGCTGTCTGAAGTTTTGTTGGTAGCTAGCACAGGAGTCTAAATTGTGTTTGCTCTCCCGGGGACAGTTGGGACAGTATTGTTTATAGTTTCTACCTTGTTAATTCCATATCTCAGCAATTTGTGAACAAGTGACATTGTAGATATAAAGTGTTCAAATTTAAACAATTTATGCAATTTTTTTAAATTTAAATGATATCCTTTTAGCCCAGAACGAGGTGTCCCAACCGACCTAGGGAGTACAAGGAGTACATTTTGGGAAAATGTACTCCTTGTACATTTAACTTTAACATTAAATAGTGCCTTTCGCGTTTGAGCTCTAAAAACCTTGAAGAATTGTTATCAGACACCTGTATCTGTTCAGGGACCTAAATATTTTCATTACTGTAGTCTGTGAGTAATGGAAGGTTATTTGGTGTCGATACAAAAGTGTCCCAACCGACCCCGCTCTCCCCTACTGGGCCAGCAGGTGCTGCATAAACAGTCTGCTTGTTGATGAATAAGAAATCACTCATTTTTAAAATGATTGAAAATACATGTTCCTTCAGAGCACTGCTGCTGAATGAACAATCCACTTGGAGCTACCTTTCAGTGATGCCTGGCTAACACCTGAGCATCATCACTGAACATTCAGTCGTCAAAGCCAAAACCTGCGCACTCTCTGCGAACATAAAATAATCAGTCTCGTCCTTGACACTGAAGCCTTCCGTTTTTTCTCACAACATCCCCCCACCTGCAGCTGCAGAGAGCATAGTTTGTCAGGGATTAACCAAACCACAGAGCTGGTAGGAACTGTCTTCCCACTGCTCCAGAGATAGAGGAAAGAAGAACTGCACCCTCTAATTTTCTACATGGGTCGGTTACAGCTGAATTACAATGTATTTAAGAGATCCACAACAGTCAGCTGGCATGGTTAAGTTGATGTATGAGGGGGAAGTACAAACTGTACAGAAGGTGTGGTCCTGGGGGTTGGAGAAGAGCTCTGGGTGCAGTAATTATTTTGATGAGTTTTTTTTTAAATCTTGTGATAACCACTGGACAAGCCATGTTTAATTCTCTTAATAAGCCATCGCTTTTTAGGACATGGATTACACGTGTCACAGGCCAAGTTCTTCATCTGGCAGCGTACCTATCATTTCAGATTTTATAATTTGGCATGTGAACACCGCATCCCGACAACATCCAGCAAACCTTCAAAAAAAAAAAAAAACATCTCCATGGGGAGTTTTCCAAATCTTTTTCACTTGGAGCCATAATGCCCCGTGGTAAGACTCATAACAAGGTATCAAACAGCTCTTCAAAACATGTTTCCCTACATTCCACGGGAAAAGCAACGTGGTGTGGCGTAGCGCCCTTGTGACTGTGATTTGTGCCAAATGGCACACTGTCATGACGTGTCAGGGTCAGCCAATCTGCTCTCAAACACTGACAGAGGCTTTTTCAGAGACAGCCCTTTATCCCAGAGTCAACAGTGAGATAATGCTTGTTGTGAGATCACAGGTTGGAAACATGCAGTCAGTATGTCTAGGAACACAACAGATGGATTTTCTCAGAGATTCACCAGCAAATAAAGAACTTTTTTTGACGTATATACATATAGTTTAGTATTGTATATATACTAGGAAGAGAGAGATAGAAAAGTTGTTTGAATCTGTTTTAACTGTCAGCTCAATGCGTCACTGTGTGGAACAGCAGATAGATTCACATAATAATATTCAACATATCTGCCTCTCCGTAGAATCAGATCAGGTGTCACTAATATTACAGGATGTGGGTTTAAGAGAACGTGGTTCAAAGTAAATCAGATGGTTAAGTAAGTCATTTATCGAAAGAATGATTAATGTTGACCAAAATGCTATACTGAGAAGATCAGGTACATTTCTATAAATTGATGAATGAATCAATTAATGAAAATAAATATATACCTCCCAAACAACCTGGACTGCCTGTACCATAACTAGGAAATATAGAACATTTTCTTATTCTAAAATTGTTTGAATATAATATTTTTGTTATATATAGGCCTACATAAAATGTGAAAGCACAGTTCAAAGAACACAAAACAGATACAATAGGAACAATCACAGTCATGTGTGTAGATTGAGTAATGAAACAGATCTTCTTGACAGGATTTTAAAAGTAATCTGAGGAATAAAATCTCATAGTGCAGTTATTCCCAACCAGAGGTACTTCTGCATTTTCCTGATGGGGGTACGAGGAAAGCTCAACTCATTAACTCAACTAAATGTCAACAGAAATTATGACTTGATTAAAGGAACAGTGTGTAACATTTCAGGGGATCTATTGGCAGAAATGGAATATAATATTCATAACTATGTTTTCATTAGTGTATCATCACCTGAAACTAAGAATCTACAGTAGCCCAGAACGGACAAACCAAACACTGGCTCTAGAGAGAGCCTTTCACGTTTTTACGTTACCTGAAGGCCACCGTAGTTCTCCGACATGCTTGTGAAACTGCGGTAACGTGAGCCGTAGAGAGCAAAACCGTGGTACCGCCAGCCACCGTCTGACTTCTGTTGCTCCTAAAGTAGTGTTATTATGGTAAGGATGGCCTCTGAGTGTGGCGAACAGTGTTATCAGTTTTGCACTCTGCAGCTCACGTTACTGCAGTCTTGGAAAGGGAGGTGTGAGTGGAGGGGTATTCAGTTGGTTGCAATCTGCAACCTCACCATTAGATATCACTAAATCATACACACTGTATCTTTAAAAGATATGCATACATGTTTTTGTTAGGAGGAAAATAAACAGCCAAATAAGATTACAAATTTTGTGATGCTGATCTTAAGTACATTTACAATAACCAGTAAGATGCCCATCATGCTAATTCATTTGTAACACATTAACATGCTGCAATTGAGAGTGTGTAAAAACTAGTTAGACAGTGAGCAGAGAAGTCGAAACAGTAAGCTAAAAGCAATGGATAAATGGATGAAATAATTAGCTAAGAATATCAATAAACAGTTGAAATAGTTAGCTAAAATAATAAATAAGTGGTTGAAACATCCAGCTTCTGCCACTCCTAATAGTAGGCTAATAGTACGAATACAATTGACCAAAGCAAACTAAGCATTGGCATAACATCCAGTTAATGATCCATATGTGGAACATGGCAGGTTTTTCCTGATACTTATGTTCATCTGATAAGGCTGTGGGGGTCCAGTTTGGGAGCCACTGTCCTTGTGGGTAGTTAACTGAGAAAAACTGAAAATGCATGGTCACTGTTAACAGTGGAATGGAGGGTAATTGGGCTGAAACACTAAAGGGCCTGGAGGTCATTTAGGGAGAGATCGGGGAAAGTGGTGCCAATTTATGCAGTGTCTTAAAAACAAATAAAAGACTGCTTCTTTACATCCACAACACACATCAGTGAATATAGTTGTCTCCCATCATAAATAACTATTTTTATGTCTGCCTCATAGCTATAGGTACAGTGCCTCTGGAAAGGCTGCAGTTTCTATATTCCTGAGATGAACCACAGTTTTACCCTGTGTATTCAAAATCCAACTAAAGTTTTGGCTTACTTCCAAGCAAAAGAAATGAACTCATTCAACTTGCACGTCTAATCCTAAATATTTCCCCATTTCCCACATCGTCACACTAAATGATTACCGCTAAGCTAAATACCTGCATGTCACTTACTGTGAGCGTATGTCATGACTATTGCTTTGCATCTGACATGTAGAAAGCTTTTTGCAGCAAAACGCCACTTAAGACATGGTGAGACCTTGCATTTATTATTTAGCTAATTGAACTTGCTGCTGTTCAGCAACACGATGAAAAAGCAAATGAACTTGCATTTGTAACTGCACGGATGTGTGTGTGTTTCCCTTCCTTTTGTTTCTTTTTTTCTGATACATCAGCACTTCTTTGCCTTCCATCCATCACGTCCTATCAGCAGCCTCCCTCTCTCGCTCACCTCAAACTCTGGCCCTCGTCCATATGAGGATCGACCCAGCTGTAAATCTAATTTCCATGATTCTCTGTAGGGCTTTTAGTTTTACAGCCTTACACAGTGCAAAGAAAACATGGCTGTTTCATAGCGTGGTCTATCCCGCTGTAGGACTTTCTCATTCTAGAGAAGTGTAAAACCTACTGATTAGCAAAAAGGACATGCTCAAGAATGTGCTGGCACTGTACTGACAGCTGAGACAGAATCAGATTGGTCTCAGATTTCAGTGCAACACCAGCACAGGTATTAAAAGCCTGTGGAAAGTCTGCATATATACGATATTCGCGCCACACCATGGATTGATTCCATTCCTATTGACTCACACTGGTGCGAGACACATTGTAAATGAGACCAATTGCTCATTTTATTGAGCGTAAGGGTATTAGGTTCTGCATCTGTTGGCTGAGCTCTGACAGTCACAAGGAAGTGTCTCTGGCTGCCAGGGTCTCTCTCTCTCTCTCTCTCTTCCTCCTCCCTTCTTCCTCAAACACACACTTAAACATCTATCTGAAATTAAATGATGCTATAAAGACAGCGGAGATGACATAGCAATGCCCATTTCCTTGCCCTGTAAAACTGCATCTGAACTACTATATATTGTAATTACGTGTCAAATGGCAACTTTAATCGCCACATAAAACACAACAAACACCCCTCGTTGTGGCTTGACGTAGGATGACATTATGTAAAAGTGAAACTACGTGTGTGCGTTTTGGCTAGTGAAGTGGAAACAAAGGAGGGCATTCATTATTTATAAGGTCACTCAGGTGCTAACAATGCTTCAGCAGACTGTTATCTGACCGTGCATGCCTGAAACAGACGTGAAGTTTTTCTTTTATTGACTTGTTTCTGTGTGGATGTGCATCATTTCTGTTCTGCAAAGTTTATGTAAAGTCCCCCCCACCCCTCATATAGACAACATGCAATATGAGAAGAGATGAAAATGCAGAAAAACCACAGGGGGTGGATACTTCAACATGATCACCTTACACAAAAATGCAACAACACCACAAACTAAGGCTGCGGAAATTACCACGAAGTTGAATCAACACCGCCTTGACAGACAAAAAATTAACAATGTAAGCTTGAAAACTTGACTGCTGTTTTGAATTCCATACAGTTTTCCAGGTCCATCTTTGAGCACTTGCTTGGCACTTATTGGAGTTTCCTATGTTTGGATTTAGATGCAATTATTTGCAAGAAAGCATGTATGAAAAACCCTGTGGTGGTGCAGAGAAATGTTGCATTCTCTCATTTTCTTGCAGTTGTAATTTTGCAACCCACAATCTATTCTACTTAAAAAAAATGGTCACATATAAAGGTTAGTGTTGCACAGCACACGATTTACCTGTTTCCCTTTAAAAAAAAAGAGCATGGTTTCAAATGTCTTACCTCAGTCCCACTTACCCTGTTGCTGCTGCTCATCCTTTCCCCATGTGTATGGTACTGCACCTCAGCTGCAGGCTGCAGCGCTGAGAAACTGAGCTTCAAAGTGTCCTGTTGTACAGGGGGAGAGAAGCCTGCATGCACAGCCTACCTGACAGTAGCAGATGCACACGCAGTTTGTCTATTATGTGCCATGACAACAGTGTATATATATATAAACTGGGAAATAAAAGTTCGGAAACTTGTGTTTGGTCGATTATTTCTCTGTTGTTACAATGCTAATTGGCATTGTATTTTCCATGTTTGGAAAGCCTGTTTATTTACCTTCACAATGATGTCCAACTTGTTAGGATCATGCATTTGTGGGATGAGCAGCACATCTGATTATGTGGGTAGCGCCCAAGAAAAATTTGCCAAAATGCTAACTAACAAAACAAGGCTTGTCATCATTGAAGGCCATCTCATTGCAGTGAGATATCGGGATGAGATTCTGCAGCCAGTGGCGATCCCATATCTCCACAATCTTGGACCTAACTTCATCCTCTAAGATGACAACGCTTGCCCCCACAGAGCCAGGGTTATCACAGAGCCAGGGTTATCACAGAGACAGGGTTATCACCGAGCCAGGGTTATCACAGAGCCAGGGTTATCACAGACTACCTCCACAATGTGGGAGTAGAGAGAATGGAACGGCCTGCCAAGAGTCCAGACCTCAACCCAATTCAACACTTGAGGGATCAGCATTTTGGCAAATTTTTCTTGGGCGCTACCCACATAATCAGCTGTGCTGCTCATCCCACAAATGCATGATCCTTACAAGTTGGACATCATTGTGAAGGTAAATAAACAGGCTTTCCAACGATGTAAAATACAATGCCAATTAGCATTGTAACAACAGAGAAATAATCCACCAAACACAAGTTTCCAAACTTTTTTTCCCCAGTTTATATATCTATATATATATATCTATATAGGGATAGTGTGCAGCAGCAGGCTGTTGAGCTCTGAGTGAGGGGCAGAGAGAGACATGTGATTGGATGAGTTGGCATAGGGCGTTTTACAGATGATATAACAGGCTTTTGCAAGGAATAATCATTTAACTGCTTTATCATCCACTATAACATTGATTATAAAAAGTCTGGTGTCCCTCTTGTAATGTTTAAACCAGTGCAGCAGCAGTATATGACTGTTTCTGTGTGGTGTCCCGGCAGCGTGCCGTGTGATTGGCCGGTCCGGTCCTCTCAGTCGTTACCAGGGGCGTGGTGGAGCCACAGCGAGGCTGAATGGGAAACACATTTGTGTGCCTCCTCACACCGTTGTAACCATAATGAAGGAGAGAGACACACGATGACAAGCGAAAACAGTTTGTCGGCGTGAATTAATTGCCCGAGTGGAGGAGGCAAACTAAAATCTCTCCAGTCAGTCTTTTAAAGCGGCTCCGCATTAACCAGCAGAAACCTGCACACACAGAGAGAAGAGGAGTCTGCATCGTTAGCTGCTGCAACCCGAAGAGGAGGGATGCGAAGGAGGACTTGAAAGGAGATAAATACAACATATTCAGCATTTTTTATCTCGTCAATATGCTGTCTGTGTTCACTTAGCAATCACTGAGTTGTTTGTGGTCATTTGAGTGTCGTTTTGTAGGTGAAAATGGGGATATTATGCAGATAAGGGCGTTTTTTTTTTTTTTTTTTAAAGTCCACCTTTCTGCCTGTGGACAGTTGGGCTAACGTTAGCGAGGTTTGTGTCGTGTATCTAACACACTGAGGTGGTTTTAGTCGGGTTTTCTTCGCTTTTTCAACAATAGGTAAGTCCCATCTTTTGTTCTAAGGTAATAAAATGTTTGAAGATAAGCTAACTTATTGTTAAATGAGTGTTAATGGTAAATTAGCACCAACAAACCAAGCTAGTTTTTGAATTTGCTGAACTAAACTTGTGTCGTCAGAGGCAGCTTTGCTAGTTTTCTCTTCACCTGGTTGATGTTCTGCTGCTAATATGCTTTTAAACTCGTGGGTTTTGTGTTTTAATCCACTTGCTTTTATTGACAACTTAAACTTAAATGACTTACACTTGTATAAACCCAATACATAGCTTCTACATTGCCTTACACACCTGAAATTGTGTGATTTTTGTTCCACTAAACTGGCAACATTTCTTCTTTTTTTGCAGCTCTTGATGAGATCTCGTCTGTCATCCATCCTCTCTGTTCATCTCTCTGCTGGCAAACTGCGTCACCGAGTGGTTGCTGCAGGTATTCATCTCTAAAGATCTGCTGCATGTCAGGAAGTTTGTGGCCATGGCACGAATGACCTGGAAACCAAAGTGACTGAACTTGTAAAATCACCACTATGGAGCCAGAGGAGCCTAATTCAAACAACTCTGATCAGCTCCTGAAGTATCCACCTGTACCCGACTCTCAGTGTGAACTGTCCATGAACATGTATGAGGCCATGGGTGATGGAAATGTCAATCATGTGGACTCAGTATTAGTGAGAGGCGGAAGTGACCCCAGTTTATACCCTTCCTCCAGCTATCAGAGGAATGTGCATCAGAGATTCATCCGGAGGAGCCTGTGGTTCTCAGACGCAGACGAGCAGGCCTTTGAGGCACCTGAGTGTGATAACAGGAATAAGGTCCTGAACATAAACCTGAGGACAATAGTGGACAGGACGCGGGGGACTAGTTCTGGGATACAGGAGGGCTCCAGCACTGAAAGTCAAGGTGGGCAAAAGGACAGTGCAACAGAGAGCGCCAGTGCCGATGAGGAGAAGGATAAAGGTGGAGATGCTTTGACTGTTACATGCAATGATGGTGGTAAAGCCGCTATCAAGGCAGCCAGTGAGGACAACGAGGAGGAGGCGGAGATGAAAGCAGTCTCCACATCCCCGGGAGGAAGATTCCTCAAATTTGACATAGAGCTGGGGAGAGGGTCCTTCAAGACGGTCTACAAGGGCCTGGATACCGAGACCTGGGTAGAAGTTGCCTGGTGTGAGCTGCAGGTAAAGTACTAAAACTGTGCAGCTGATTTACAATCTATCTATGTGACACCCCAAGTATATTCAGTAGGGATGCACCGATCCAACTTTTTCAGTCCCGATATGGATAGAGATACTTGGGCTTTGGGTGTCGGCTGATACCGAGTACCGATCCGATACTAGTGTTAATAAATTAAACTAAATTAATAAGCAGTATGACTCTCTGTGTGGAAGTGACTGGAATCTTTTATGTGTAAGGCAACATCAGGCTGGACTTAAATATTGCTTTCTAACTTTGTAAAACAAAATGTATCCAATAAATACATAGATATGAATTTATTGAATTATTATGTATTATTCAAATAATAAGTAGTACACCACAAACTTGGTAAAAATCTTCAAAATTAACAGGAATTACGATTCAGGTCAACAACAAATTGTTCAAAACTTAAACAGGAATTCCCGTATATAATGAATATAGTATATAAACAATAGAATTCAATTTATAGATCGGCCCCATTGTCACCAATACCCGATCCAGCTATCTGAGTCAATATCGGCCCGATATCCGATCCGGTATATCAGTCAATCAATCAATCAATCAAGCTTTATTTATATAGCACCTTTCAAATAAGTCAAATGCAATTCAAAGTGCTATAGGTAAAGGCAAAGGGTATAGGTGCATCCCTAATATTCAGCAGCAACATATACCACCCTTTTTCTAGTTCTTATTCTTGCAGATGGGCGTGGGCCACAATTATAGTAATAACTATCTTCACATTCTTCTCTACAAGAAATACACAAGTTTCATTTCAATGAGTGATTTATATTGGTAGAGGAATGCCCGACTCTCACAGGAAGCCCCCTCTCTGTGCTCCCCGCTCTGTCGGTGAAGGTTCACACATGACGTTCAGCATAATGGTGATGTCTTCAGGGAGCTGTCAATCAGCCCCGCGAGGGAGTCCGCCAAGTTGCAAATGGGTTACCACTAAGTTTTAAATGGTTTACACAGGAGAAGTGATTGACAACAAGCATTAGCTGCTGACGTGGAGACGCATACCACCACTAATGGCGATCAGCAGTTTTTGCAAATGCACAAGGAGTGTCTATCTTGTCTTGCATTACACAGGCGCAGGAAAATCACCAGCTTAGACTGTGCAAAGGTATTAACTAATTATTTCCGTCCTTTGGAGACTGCAGCAGGGATTACCTCTCTCTGCCTCTGTCTCCCAGGAGGCTTAAGGGGGAGTACAGTAAGCATGACTGGCCCCCTCAAAGAAAGAGAACTTCTACTGTGATTTGTTATTCTTTCAACGTTCAGATTAAAATAGTTGAGGATTAATTTCGAACACGTTTACCATCCTTCATATTTTTATCCTGTCATTTGCCCGTCTGATAATGTACAGTAATGGTTTTGAACACAGTGGACAGTGCAGGAGATGCTTGTGCGTGCTCTGTCCCAGCAGTGTGTCTGCATGTTATGAGCCGTGCTACTCCCTGCCTCCCTCCCTCTGTGCAACAGGAGGTAGGCAGACAGGAAGCAGCTGAAGTGCGCTGTAGCATGCTGGGAACCGTGTGGCGGTCCTGTGGCCTCAATGAATACTAATTCCTAAGGTACTGAAAACATGCTGCGCCACGCCAGTAACCTCAGTGACTAAAGAATGCACTGAAAGAACGAAACCTGTTTTGTCCGACAAAAAGGCAGTGACACACCTCATCACTGGAAAGGACTTTGAAGATAACATGCCATTGGCTAGGCATGCGTACAGATAGAGTAGCGCTGACATGATGACTTCATTTGAGTGATGATGTCATGCAGGCTGATAGTAGCGGTGAGCAATCCTTCAACTTGACAACACTGAACTGCAATTGGACTCAGCGGATGATTAGGATGTCCTACAGGATGCAATTTACTCTATTTTATTCTCCCCTAGTGACACATTAAAACTTCCTCTAGTGGACTGTCAATAACGGATGTTAATCACAATTCAAATCTTCCTTTCTCACGTTCATGTTCTCATCTAGTTGCTCTTTCATATATTGTAGCTTTGAGCTCATAGTCCTCCTTAAAAACGGTTGGATAAGCAAAATACTATGCTCAGCCGATCGATGTGTTTCATCAGAGCGCTCTCCGGTTCATTAGCTTGCTGAGCGGATCAGAACCATTAATTGAGACTTTGTGTGCCTGAGTCAATAAGGTCCCATGTGCTGCCTTCCTCAGTTGATAAGAACTGCCTGTGATCTCATGTCGATTAACCCCGCCTTTATAAAATTGACTGTCCAGTGAGTTGGACCTTCTAAGTGGTTTATGACAAGCTGTTTAATATTAAACTATTAGAGTGGTGCTGAATTAGGTCAGAGAAATGAAGTGTGGTAGATCTGTAAACACAAAACTTATGAAATTGTAATTTTGATGTGGCAGTAGGCAGAATATTTTTGGCATCATTGGGCATAAATTCCATAATAACCTTTCAGCATATTGTTATTCAAGTGTTCTGAGAGATAACTAGACTTCTGCACCTCCTCATGGCTCAGTTGTCAGGCTTTAAAAAATCTAGCCAGTGACGGGAGACTTTGGCCAATCACAGGTCATTTCAGAGAGAGCGTTCCTATTGGCTGTTCATTGAACGGAGGCAGCCGTCAATCACTCACGAACTCCGATCAAACGGTCAAACTAGGCAGCGCTGATCAACTATGAATCAATATTCAGGTGCTCCGGCTGGTGGGCAGTGATTGGTATTTCCTCAACGGATCTCAACATGGCAGCTGGGTCACAAACTTTGCAGCTAAACAGTACACTACAAGATGTTTCTGAAAACATTTTATGCGAGAAATAGGCATTATAGTGACAGAATATTGATTCATATTTGATCAGCGCTGCCTAGTTTGACCGTTTGATCGGAGTTCGCGAGTGATTGACAGCTGCTCAGAGACGGCAGGCTCTAGCTCAGCTCTAATTGGTTGTTTACCTCCAGTCAGTGAAATCTTGCAGATGCCATTAGGAGCACCAGAAGACACAGAGGAACATGATTTTTTTTCAGATTATCTGTCTCATGCACTACTGTCAAGATATAGTGACCATTTAATAAAAATAACTTTTTTTTAATCATTTTCATATTTGCTCCAACCTGCCTACTCCAGCTTTAAGGGCTTCAACTAACGGTTATTTTCATTATTGAGTAATCTGCTGATTAATTGATTTGTTGATTTCCTTTCCTTGTCCCTTACATTACAGTAAATTGATTCTCTATGGATTTTGGACTGGTGGTCAGACAAAACTTGGGCTCTAAGAAATTGTAATGGGTATTTTTCACCCTTCTCTGGTGTTTGAGAAACCAAACAATTAATTGAGAAAATAATCAATGGATTAATTGATAATGAGAATAAAATGAAGCCTTATGTCAGGTGTCTTGTTTTGTCCGATGAGCAATCCAAAACCGAAAAGTAATTGAGTTTGCTAAAATGAAAGACCGAGAAAAACAGCAAATATTCATAATTGAGAAGCTAGAACTTTTGTCTATGGTAGTGAGAATAATTGAACACTGTCAACACATGCTTAAGACGTATGCCTGCAGATGAGCTTGCCACATTTTCCCCCACCCCCAGTAGTGTTTGTTCTCACCGTTGATTGCTTTCTTTTTTTTTTAATCCTTCCTCTGAACACAGAGATTCTTTTTTATCTTGAGCGTCCACTCCTGAAACTTTTCTTGGACGCTTCTTAGGATTTTCTGCCATACTCCTAGCTGCTGCTCCATCGCTATGTTTTCTCTCTATGTTTCTTCCCCCCCCCCCAACACACCGCACCCTCCCTTCCTGACACCTTTAGCTCTGGCTGATTGACGGATAACGCATCACTAGTGCGGGAAAGTCGCCACAGACACCAAACATTTCCCTGGCGGCGATGGGCTTAATCAGCATTGTGTGAACTTGTTTGGCAAGGGCTTGAATGCAACAGGCGTTATTTTATATGTAAAAGTCCCACACTCCAGCTTTAAACAATTAATTGATTATCAAATTGACAGAAGAGTAATCGCCAACATTTGATTAATCTGTTGATTAACTGTTTCAGCTCCAGTCATTTTGGATATTTCAGTGTATGTTAGTACACAAAGCCACAATCAAAGAGCCATTTCATGTTAAGCCTTTTAGACAAGGTTTAGAGTTGCTTCATTGTGTGATGGTTAGCACTGAACACATCCTATATTAGAGTAGGTTTTCTAAGTTCGGCCGGCGAATGTGCAGCAAATGAGATGTTTTATTGACTTTCTTAAAGAGAAATTTTAGAGTTTGTTGCTCCAGTGGGATTTACCAGCATGCTTAATGTTGTTGTGCGTCATGTAAGAAGTCACTTTAAAGACTGGTGGTCTGAGCCAAGAACTCACGCTGCCCACAATTACACCAGATCTTCTCAGTCATATTCAATAACATACTGCAAGTACAGTATGGGTATCAACTAGTCTTAAGATTGCACCCAAAATAGTGAAGATTTGATGCCTGTGCTATGCATCACTCTTGTGTTGCATATAGACAATGGCTTTTTTACCTAGCTCAGTTAACTGTGGTGGAAGACAGATGAGCTCTCTGTGGAGGCAGATATGACTCTGTGATTTTCCACTGTTTTCCCTCCTTCCAGTGGTCACATGGCTTTCTTCCTAGAAATTTTAATCTGGTTCTGTGTTTATTCCTTCTGTCTCTCTTCCTCCTCCCTCCTCTCTCTCTCTCTATCCCCTTCCCCTTTCCTCCCATCCCCATCTCCCCCACATCTCTTTCCGTGCCAGGCTGCTGGCATAACACAGATGGCCCTGGCACAGGCAAGGTTGTTAATCTGAGAGAAAGATACCTATTGGGAGTTTTTTCTTCTAGAAGAAACCCTTCTTGTGTTTCTGTTTGCTTTGTCTCATTTTATTATTGCTCACTGGAATTTATTTTGTCAACTTTGGAAACTTCCTGTTTCTGCCAATTGTGGCTCTGTGTATAGATTATTATCTTGGTGTTGAATGCTGTGTGGGCGCACACTCATAGACACAGAGTTTACTTCTGACTTTGTTCAGACTTCTCTGTGGTATTTGGCAGTGAGCTTGTTGTTCTGTAGATTAGATCTGGTTCTCGGCTTGTGACTGCAGAGCTGGCAATGATATTATGGCAGTGAGTGTTTGCTGGAGATCTGGGCATCCTTGAAGCAAACAGACCCAGCAAATGACACCATGACTCACTAGGTCAATGTCTTGGTTCCAAACACTGGATTTTGCAGTAATGGCAGATTAGATTGAGCCATGCTACAAGGATGGTAATGTGAGCATAGTTTGTGTCTGTCTCTTTGGATTATCATGTATAGTGCTAACAACAACAACTCCTTCTTGACTGCTCAGATGGCAAAAGGAAAACATAGTTGGAGATGCTCAAGTGGGTCATTGGTTAAAGCCCATTTGGCTTTAAGTGGCCCAGGGAAGCAAGGGCAGCCAGAACCAGCGGCCAGATCCTCAGGCATGCCTGAGCTCTCGTGTCACTCAGCCAACTGAAAAGGGAAGGAGGACAGGCCTGTTAGAGCCACAGCAATGTGGCCTGTGGTATCGCTCCAACAGGCTTGTTGGAAAGAGGCTAGTTAATGGAATCTAAATCATACGCTGGTTAGCGTTATTAAACATTCTTGCACAGATCAGAAAAATTTATGATTTTAAAAAAGCGTACTTGTCAGTGTCATGTTATCAGTTTTACATTTTTGTACGGGCTCACACAAAACAATATAACCTGGCATGTTGGTTTAGTCTGACACCATGGCCTTAGTCCCACACATTGTCGAAAAGGGAAAGATGCCAGGGAATAATGTTCCATAAACTGCTCACTTTTAATCTAAACTAATTTATGCTTTGTGCAACCAATTTTTGTATATATTTAGCAACAGCTGGTGGGAACCCCAGCATGCACACACCACACTTACAGTAAAACTGGTTTGAAAATTAGAGCGTTGTGAAATTCGGGAAGTTCTCTTCCTCATTTACTAAAGTTGAAGAGCCCACCAGCAAGGTTTTACTTATTCAGACAGTTATAGCTATTTGTAAGAAAATATGCATAATTCAGAACGCTTATATAAGTTTGATATGCTTGGCAGGAAAAGCTTCAATATACAGAGTTGGACATAATTAAAGAAACACCTTCCAGCACACTGCAGTAGCCCAGTATCCAGTTGTTGAAGCTCATAATGCTAGTAGGATGGTTTGTTTTGTCTCTTTTAAGGCCACAGTTTGTAGTGTTGTTAAGCAAATATCTGTTCTGTATTTCAGTCAGTTTTGTTGAGGATCTGTGTGGGCCTACTGTTCCTCTTGCCGATGGATTTGGCATGTGTTTTCATACTTGAGACTTTTCCCAGAGTCATTGGTGACGTTATGAGATGTCTTTTTTTGCCTGAAACAGTCCACCCTGTCCAAAACCAAATGCTTTTCAGTTTACTTATTGATCAAAATAGTTGCAGATTAAAATTTCTGTCAATTGTTTCTGTTCTACTACATTACCATGTTAACCATTAATGCACCGGCAATCTGACCTCTTGCATCCCTGTGTGCTCCATTAATTTGACTTAAAAACAGACTTTTGTTAAAGCTGACACATACTGCTCTCAGTTATATCAAGTGTCCAAAAATATGTAATTATGCTTGCTGTGCCTTCATATCTGATCGATTGTTATCGTATTGTCTTCAGTGATCATACCAGGATTCACTGAGCAACCTCCAGACACACCTCTGGCATACATACAACTTTGAACTCAGGAAAATGTAACTAGCTTAAACGGCCTTTGACCTCCCTCGTTCCTCACCCAGCAATAGAAAGTGTCTCAACAGCTCATTAGGACGAGTAATCCCTTTTGGAATTTAAGCAGGTTATATATATGAATGAATTTGGAGCACCTCTGTATCCTGTTAAAGCCTCCTACTGTAGGCTCTGTGGTAAGAACACAAGAATTATTTTTAATACGCACTCTAGTTGACCTCTGCATCACTAAGCTGTTTACATACTAATGAGTGAAAAACAAATGGCCACACAGTAGCCCTTACTAACTGTAATCTGTTAGCGCTTATTTTGACAGCTCATTTTATATGTAAAGTCTCTTATGTTCAATCACTGTTTGATAGATGAGCAGAGTTTCTCTCTGAATTTTTTCTGCTGTTGAGCTAATCATCACTGTTAAAATTGTGAAGTTTGTGTGGCTGGGTTATACGTGCAATTTGTACACGTCTTGCACCTCCCCAGGGGTTTTCACTGTATGCGAGCTTGCAGAGGTTTTCCCTGGCTTACCTACTGAACCTTAGTTTATTTATTTTTATGGAAAGTACACTGAAACAAACAAGTTAATGCACCAGGTCCTAGATAGGAAGCACATGCAGTTGCTATGTTGCATGAAATATATACTTAATACCCGAAAATTCAGAGTAAATCCTAACTTTATGAATCTTATCATATTCATCTGCGTCAGAGAGTTGCTGATTCAAGCCCGTGGTCATTTTAAAGGCTGTAGTTAGTGGTGATGTTGCACTGGGTTGACTTGTACTGAAAGGTGTTTATTGTATTATGTGCACCATTGGCAAAATATTAGAAAAATGAGGGAGAAAGGCAAAATGATCTGTTCATCTGGCTGTCCTGTTTATAATACAGTATATAGACAGGTAGCTGTACAGCTTGTATATGCACAGCCTATATATAATAGGACTCCAAAAAAAAAATCAGATCAGGGTTTTTCCTGGCTCAAAATGAGGCGGAGGTGGTACCATCCAGAATTTGATGAGACTGTACTGGTTGGATTTTAAATTTAAATGCATCAATCTGGTGCACTTTGAGAGCAAAATGAAGAGGCTAGATCTATGAAGAACCTTGTGCTCTTGTAAACAATGTTGTGCTCTAGCAGCGGTGGAATGTAGCTAAATACATTTAGGCTAGTACTGTACTTAAGTACAATTTTGAGGTACTTGTACTTTACTTGAGTATTTCCATTTTATGTAACTTTATAGCCCACTTCTACTCCACTGTATCTCAGAGGGACATATTGTTCTTTTAACTTTAATACATTTATTTGATAATATTAGTTACTTGCTACTTTGCAGATTCAGATTCTTACAAAACAAAATATGAATCAACTTCTAAACTGTGGTGTATTATTAAGTAGAGTTGGACTTCAGTGGGTCCTCCATAAGGGCAGCTACTGTGGATATTGTCTTTCTGTTTGCTAGTTGGTCTGTTTCACCAGTACTTTGACTCTCCCCTTCATCATTGGCTCCGTCCTCCTGCAGCAGTTGTCCTATATTCTGTCTACGGTCAAACTTGACAAATTTGGCAGCACCTTGTTAATGTAGTGAATTATGACTTTATTGGCCAGCAATGTTAAGATAGCATATCCTCCTGCTGCTATGCTGTCTTTTTACCTATGACAACCTTGGAGTAGAAGTTGCAGTTACTGTACAGTTGGCAATTTGATGCATTTAACACAGCATTCTTGAAATTGGTTTTATTATTGATGACCAGGACAAGTTTTGTTAACAGTACCTCGGACATTAAAAGAGAAGACTGCTTTTAAATTCTCCATGCGGGGAAAAACCCTTGCTTGAGTTTTGCCTGTGTGGTGTTTAGTCTGGTTTAGGGTTTTGTGCTGAATCAAGGCTGTCTCTCTGGCCCTGTGCCCCCACACTGCAGCGACTGATGAAATGATCAAGGGAGGGGGTGGTAGACCAGGCCGCCCAGTTTGTCTCAGGACATTTCTACCCAGCGCACCACTCTTCTCTGCCTTGTCTCAGCTCCAATCCTTGTCATCAGTGATGTGGGAAAAAAGACTGTCCACCCTGCACACTCTCACTTTCTGGCTTGCACCAGTCCTCGCTGGGCATTGAGCACATTTGTGAATATTTGACTCAAGCAGCTGGGTGAAATTGCCACCCTGGGTATCATAGCACCACAGCTATTCATATTAACTACTCTATGGTTTTTACAATGGGTCCGAGTATCTGTGTGTTACCATTAAGCATGGATGTTTGGTGTCTGTGCAGAACGTGTGTCTTGAAGATGTCACCACCAGCTGTCGGGCCTCAGGTCTACTATGAAGTCTTGATAATTTGAAATGAAAAAGTTAAGAAAACATGGCCTATTTTGATTTTTGCAGCTTGGCTGTATAAGCATTCATATAACTAGTTTCAGCACTACTGAAGAGGAGCATCAAGGAAAACAGTGTTATTTACGGTACTTTAAATCTCAGTGACTTACCTTGTTAGCAGGGAGAGGGAGGTTAACAGGTCTGTTTGCTGTGCATCTGATCGAAACCAATTTTCTCGCAGAAGGTTTTGGGGACTTTGGGTTGGGGATCAGGCATCTTGTCTTGTAATCAATTTAGTCAGAAGATTACGGCCTAAACAGTAATCACACTTATTTGCTGTGTGAAATAATCCCGCTGCTTTTTCCCTGAAGGTTAATGTTTTATTTCATAAAAGTGTAAACTTTTCTCTGCTGTTTTTCTGCGACAACCAATAGGACACAGTGGGACTCCTCACTCTGTCTCTTTCTCTGTTCCACTGTGTGTCTAAGATTGGAGCCCAGCTAACACACAGACAGGCCCGTATTATCCGTATATATTGGCTTTAGTGCTGAAAAGATAAGGCGATTAATCGATTATTCAAATCAAATCGCAAATATGCCATACATTCTATGGTTCCAGCTTCTCAAACGCAATGATTTTCCACTTTTCTCTAGTTTATGTTATGTGTTATGTGTGTAAATTGAATATATTTGGGTTTTGGATTGTTGGATGTACAAAACAAGCAAGACATCACGTTGGGTTATTATGGGAAATGCCCAAATGATTTTCAAATTTTTTTACCTATCTTCTGACTTTTTATAGACTAAATGATTTTTTGGTTAATCAAAGAAATAATGGACGGATTAATCAATAGTTTTATTAGTTGCAGATGTATTCAGTTAGTATATACATATATTTATTTATATATTTTTATGCTGCTTTTTTATACATATTTATACCATTTTTATCTCATCAGTAACATTTTGACTTTACTTGTTTAGTTATTTCTAGAACTGAGTTTCCAAATTCCAGTAAAGTTTCCAATTCAAATTTGCTGTTATCTTATATTTTCCGTTACAGTCAGCTTTGATAATTAAGGTCAGCCGATGACTCATCTGATTCTTAAAACTCATATTAATATCAGCATTGACCTCTAAAAACCCAGCGTTAATCATGCTCTAAACAAAGATCAGTCAGTTGTCATGGCCATTGCATAAGAAGCTTTAGTCTATTGAGGAGGCAAGTGTGTAATCAGAAATTTTTGTTTCTTTATCTCGGTGTCAAAGAACTGTTTGTTCGTCAGCCTACACAGTTAGTCTGTGACAGGAAAGAGGTTTATAGGAGGTTTGTGTGGCCTAATCCAAATTGGCTCACTCCCGGTCACAATCGGCCAGACGCATAGTTATACACTTAAACACCTACGCAAACCTTCACTGTAGTCTGCTGATAGTTAGTTTTAGTCATAATCGCAGCTGTGACATAATGCGTTTTTGTTTTCCTGTTTCTTTCCTGTTAACTAAGGGTGCTGGGGGTGTGGTGGTGTCAGTCATACGTCTCCTCCTCATAGCTTCTCCTTATCTGTCTCCCCACATATTCGACATTGTTCCTGTCTTTCAGGCTCCTCCTTGACAATGTTTGGTGATAACTCTCTCCTTTTAGCCTTACAGCAGTCACATCAGCTCTTCCTTGTTTAAAATGTGCCCCCCTGAGTGCCAGTGTACCAATTAACACAGCTTGGGTGTAGTGTGTGAGGGTAACAGTGAAATAGAGATAACAGAGTGACTGGCACAGCTGCTGGTCAAATTCTCCCGCAGTCATGACTGATGGGACACCATCTAGCTGTGGGCAGTGTGCTGGCTCATGGCTCGCCCTGCACCAGCTTTTGTCACGGCAGCAGTGCTGCAATAGTCATTTGTTATTTAGGATGGGTGCAGAGGGTGGCAGGGTGGCCAAGTAATTTTGCATACCTCCTTAATCCTAGCAACCTTAATTATTCCAAACATCCTCATTATAGAAATGTCTAAGCTGTGAATAAGACGCAGCTTTTAGGGATGGTGTTCTGTATCATTCTGACCTCCAGTAAAGAGAATCATCCTGCATGGATCAATAAAGCATCACATTATCATTGTGACTGAACCTTTTCATTGCAGTGTTAAAAAGCTATACTAAGGCCTCTGTGGTTTCTGTGTGTGTGAGGCTTACCTTTAAATGTCTTTATGATTTCAACAGAGTTTGGTTTTAGTTTGTGTTATAAGTAAATCCTGGAGTGAAATTCTTTCTTGATCTCTTTAGCCAAGTGTTGTGACACATAAGTAAGTTTTACAGTAGAGCTTGTTGACAAGTTATTTGAACATACAGTAAATCGCTGTCACACTATTGTTGCTAAACCCAAATGATGCTAATCTGCTCCTTGTTAACTAAGGATCAAGACGAGGCCAAGTTAATGGGGGAAAGAGGAAATTGTAATTAGGAACACAAAGCTGTGGAGAGAGACTAAATTGACAATTGATTTTTTTTGGAGCATGTAATTTGACTGCCATAATTAGGACTAATGCTGAAACCTGTTGCTCTCTTAATAAGTTTACTCATACGGTTGTGGATCTCACTGGTTGACTGATCTTAGAGATCTGAATATTAAGTAAGAACCTGTGAACTCTTCTGGCCTCATCAGGGGTACTGTGAGAATAAGAAGCACTAGATTAGACAGACTGGATGGTGTCTAGATGGAGACTTGGGTCAGCTGCTTGGTCATTTTATAGACCCATCCTGGCCAATGTCCAAAAACATTATGGTCCTATGGTTTCTTATTAGAGAATACATCTTGTTATCTTTGCCTTTGTGCTTTTCTCTTTTATGTTGGGTGTTAACTACAATGCATTAAGACAAAAGTAAAAGACTGTTCATTTTATCATAGAGTGGACTTTTCTGGAGTTGATAATAATGATCCAGTCCCGTATGTTTGCCGTATAGGGCAGATTGTTTTTGATCATTTGTAGAGCTACAACAATTAGTCGACTAATAGATTAGTTGATTGACAGAAAAATAACCAACTATTTTTGATAATCAATTAATCGTTAAAGTAAGATTTCATGCAAAAATGCTGTTTTCATTCTCTCGAAAATGGAGATTTCCAGCTTTTCTTTGTTTTATATCATATTAAACTAAGTATCTGACAAAACAAGACATTTGAAGACATCCTCTTGGACTTTTAGAGACTGGGATAGACATTTTTCACTGTTTTCTGAGATTTTATAGACCAAACGATTAATTGAGAAAATAATCAACAGACAGCAACGCACAAAGAGGCGATAGTACCAACCTTTTATTTGATGAAAAAAAGGTACCTGGCATCCTCTCGTAAAGCTCCATTAACACAAGAGACTAATCAACAGAATTTGGAAATTTTAGTTTTTGCTTTTCCCATATTTAAGAATATCACAAGTGATTTAACAACCCTGATTCAAATTTGTAATCGTTTATAATTCAGTCATCAATTTTATGTTGCAGTCATTTGGCTGTTTTATACCACATTTTACAGTGTGAAACTGATTTAATTAAAAGTGGTTATTGTCTGTCTACCTGCTCTAAGCCTACTAAGATCTGTGTGTATCTCTCTAGACTAAAGGCTTGTGTAAGATTATTCACACCCTTAATTTGGGGTGTGTAATTTCAGTTATGAGATATGAAGAATCCATCTTGATAAATGTCATGACTCACCTTTTTTGCATATCTAAAGCAATTTGTGGGTGATGCTAGTGTGTGTCTGAATGTCGTGTATGAGGACAGGTGGGAGATATTATTGATAATACACTACCCACAAGTTTTCAGCTTCAGAATTTATACTTATAAAGTTTTTTTTCAGTTTGAGAACACCATCAGCATCTATCATCTTGTGTGTGTTCGTGTGAGTGTGTCAGATGTTTCTTAGATTGATGCTCCAGAGAGGCGGCCTGCCTCAATAGTCTTTAGCCCAGCAGCTCCCCCACTAGGGGCAGTCTGATTCTATTAGTGGATAATCAATAGTAGGCACTCATCCTGATATAGCCACCTCAATCCCCGTGGCACTTCACTGCTTTTTTTTAATCCAGGAAAAAGTGCAATCACTGCAGGAAAAATGGGCTGTGTCATTCTGTTGTCAGTGAAACAATGTTTTGACTCACTAGTGTTTGTGACATTGTTTGAGCATAACAAGTTGGTTATTTTATGCTTCTGTTCATGGCAGAATTTCCAATTAAATGATAAATCATTTGACATGCTTTCAGAGCTCTCTACTGTCAGTGCTCGTGTCTGTTGGAGAGCAGGATACTCAAACTACTTTCACATGAAGGATGTTCATTGTTTGACATTTTTATGCTGTGTTATGTGTGTTTTCTCTGCTCCCTGCATGAGTTTAATAGGCCAGTAATTAAGCTTGATTAGCAAGGCTGACTACATTACACAGACTAGCTTCCACATCACACTCCTCAATTATCTAAGATATTTATGTATTAAAGGTTCACCAAGTTCACCAATGGCATGGTAGTTTCTTTATCCAGTATGTTGCACTTTAGAAACTCAAAGTGTCCAGATTAATTTTGGTACTTAAAAGTAGACTTGGCAAGGAATTGTGCTGATTAACAAAACAAAATGTTCATTTTGCTGGCATTGTAAGTTACATGGAGTGATGCCATCTACCAGCACATACCGTACATTCTGAACTTCTGTAGCATAGGTGGCCTCAGTGTTTGTGCCATGCTCTGCCCACAGAGGGTACAGGAAAACAGCTAGAGCCTTTTATATAAAATCTAATTAGCACCTGTAACTGGGAACTAGTCGTACAGCTTTATTGTATCTACCCTTAGATCCTCATGTAAAGTAGTCAAGTCAATTTCGTTTATACAGCCCAATATCACAAATCACAATTTGCTTCACGGGACTTAATCTGTACAGCACCCTCTGTCCTAACTCTCGCTTCTGATAAGGATTGGCCAGCTGACTTCTTTTTCCCTCTGGGGACAGACAGGAGCCCTGTACTGAGTGGTGCATGAATGAGTCCTAACACCCGGAAATGAGTTAGCAATTTAGCACTTCCGGTTCCCTCTTCTCGAAGTCGATGGTTTTTTTTAATAGGTTTTTAGTTAGATGCCTGAAATAAGGTTTAGGGTTAACACAAGCTTAAGAACGTTAAATGTTTTGTTCTACGATATAAAATACGTTAGTAAATATCCCACTCATGAATTTTGAAGCCTTAATGTATCTTAAAAAAAAGGCGGTTGCTAACAAGTGGCTAAATGAGACTACAAGACGTCAACTCGTCCGTCTTTCCAGCCTTGTTATGTATACTCACGCTCATTCGACTGTGGTTTAGTTAATTTATAGTCTAACATTAGCTTTTACTTTGCATTCACACTTTAAAACTCATAAAAGTGGTGTTCATTTGTGGAGATTATCTTGCTGAACAAAACGTGTAAGTGTCATAAACGTGTGTTTGCCACAGAGCTTATTTTCTGCAATAATCCAAAACCCAATGTAAAAATCCTATTGGCTTTTTGTCGAGGGAACCAGTTCGATGCTAACGTCCTGGTTGGCCTACAGAAATACGTCATCTTTTGGGGAAGTTTGGCTACTGTGGCAAATAGAAATCTAGGATTGCGTTTATGAGAGAAACATGCTGCTTTTGCAGCGGACAGAGCACGTTTGGAATTTAAAGAGGTAGTTAACTTCTAGTTTTGATTTATTCCATTTGCGTTCCAATCTCCTGCAAGCCTGTGTTCAAGTCACTGAGCCATCTCTCCACAATAAGGACGCTCTCTTTTAAATGGACTGCATGCACTAAAGAGAACATGTGACATTACGCCAGGAACTTGATTTGAACACATAGTTTTGCAATTTCATGGTATATTAGCCTGCAAAGTTCCCAGGACTAATGTTATAATCCATTACCTGGTCTGATATGTCTGTGTAGCTATACAAGCCACCAGAGCTGTGGAACTAATATGGTCCAGCACATAGATGTAGTGGGTGGCAGCAGAATCGAGCACCGCTTTATAGATCGCTTCCTGCTTATGTCACAATCTATTTTCCTGTCCCTGTGGCCCGGTATGGGTTTGTGTGTGTGTGTGTTTAACCTCGCCTGGGCGGCTCCACACTCCAGCTGAGCCTTTTCTTTAGCCATGTGTACAGTACAGGCTTGATAAGACTCTGAAAACATACATGCACACACAAATATTATGATCTATTTGCAGCGCTGTTCGGATTTCAACTGTAATGTAATAATGAGTCACACTGGTTAAAAGCTCACATCCCTCACAGCAACGACGCAGCAATTAGCGAATCTCATATACCGATGCTTACCGTGATATCCTTTGTCTGGTATGTGTGTCTTGGGAGTGGCATTCTTCTAGTGTCTGCCTCCGTGTGCATATGTATCTGTCTGTGTATCTCGCCATGCTGTGCACAACACCTCTGAGCCTACATGTGGCTTCTGAATTATGCAGAAGCCCCAATGTCTGCTGTGAGGGAAAACAGAAGTGGGAGAGTGACTGGAGGTGTGTGTGTGTCTGTGTGGGGAGTGTGATTGGGACTTGGGGAACACTCTGTGGTGGGGGTAAGGGGAGTTATTTATGAATAGCAGCAGGATTCCTGAAAGATGAGCGCAGAGATGATGAGAGGAGGAGGGAGCGAGAAAGATAAAATGGTAATGTGAGGAGAGGAGAGGAGCGTCGCCTGAAGGGAGGAGAGCTGCAGTGCTCAGGGGTTAAAATCTGCTTTAAGATGTCTGTCTCTTTCCTCCTTTTAGACCTGTGGTTCAGGTAAACTTCAGTCCACGTGCTGCTCTTGTGCAGCAAAGAGCACATGGGGATAACCCAGCCTAAGTTGGGCGGCCCCAGCCCTCCACTGCTCAGCTCGGCTCAGTAGAAAAGGTTCTCTGCAGAACTGAATTATTCATGGGACTTTAGAAGAGTGCAGTGAAAATCCCCACCCCCCCTCACACTTGCACACAAAACCTAATATGCCACATTCACACACACACACACACACCCACACACCCTGCTCTATCATCATATCAATTCACTCCTCAACACATTGCATCACAGCACATCTTGCTTCATTGTTAATATTTAGATTATTCAGGCTGATTTCGTATTTGTTCTGCAGTTTCATCTCACAGGGAGTTCACTGTGGTTGAATAATTAAATAGATTAGATCTCGCTACGTTGTGTTCATCGCATTCCACCACCGGTGTCGTCCGTCTCTGTGAGGGGTGGGGTCGTGCTTCCATTCCGTGCTTAGTGCTGAGTGTACGTTTGTTACATAAGTCGTGCTGTGGTGGTTTAACAAAAACGGAAATCGCAGTGAAGAACCCCTTGGCACTACCTAGAGCAAGGTGCTTTCAGAGCGGGGTCAGCCTCACACAGAACCAGAGAGCGACGGTATAGAGAGCACTTACTGAAGATGCGTTTCTGTGTGTGCGAGGGATGTTTGGTTACGGAGAAGGGAGTGGCTGGTGTTAGGGGTGCAGAGACGGATTGCAGATATGGGGGGAGGGGGTAAAGGAGCAAAAGGTAGTGGATGAGAGAGTGAGCAAGCAAGTGAAGGAGACAGAGAGAGATGTAAGAGATCGATGACATGTAACCTTTAGCTGCAGTGTGTAGTGGGTGTGACCATGTTAATGTGTGGGTCATTCTCCCCCCCACTCACCCTTTAATCATGTGTCTTTCCACAGCCTCTGTATTTCTTGATAAATTAAAGCTAACAAGTGAGAGGTAGGGATGTCACAATACCAGAAATTTAGTAGTCGATACCAATACCACAATTCTCGATACCAATTTGATACCTTAGTAAAAACAAAGGTAAAACAATAAATTATTCAAGTTTCTCACCAAAAATACATTTTACAAGATTACATTTTAAAATATCATGATAATGTTAGAATTAACCTTTGCCCAATAAACAATTTTTCCTGAATAGAGCTTGAACACATCAAAATGTAAATCAATTGCCCTTCTCATGTTGAAATCAGCAGGAGAGAGTTCACCAAGCAGCACAGTCCTGCACAGAGCTAACAGCTAGCGTTAACTAGCTCTCGTTGATCTGGATTTTTCCCAAACACACAAACTGTTTGATACACATATCGTCCAATTAGAGATGTATATATGGCTCAAAGACTGACACTAACCTCCCTCCCTCTTTCCCACTTGCCAAAACATACTGGATGCATGAATTTAAAATGTGCAGGGAAATGCCTTCAAGGTGAAAGCCTCTTCCATCTGGCAGTTCCTGTGAAGCAAATATGTTAATAAGTATAATAAGTATCTTACCATTAGGGCTTCATATTCAAGACTTCTCTCTGCTGCATCTGTCGTCTTTCCTCTAGGATCGCAAGCTGTCCAAAGTGGAACGTCAGCGCTTTAAGGAGGAGGCAGAGATGTTGAAGGGTCTTCAACATCCCAACATTGTCCGTTTCTATGACTTCTGGGAGTCGCCCCTTAAAGGGAAGAAGTGCATTGTTTTAGTAACGGAGCTCATGACGTCAGGGACGCTAAAAACGTGAGTACTTTTGAAGGCAGATATTGTACGAAGACAACTCCTCTGACAAATAAGAAAACATCACACATTCAAATAACTATTTATGCCATAGACAGATTTTTGCACAGGTTAAAGTGACCTTTTCACTTCTTCCATTTCTATAGTGTGTCTAAGAAATGTCATCCTATCTTGTCAGGTAATGTGTTTCCCTCTCCTTCCTACAGCTATCTAAAACGTTTCAAAGTAATGAAGCCAAAGGTGCTGAGGAGCTGGTGCAGACAGATCCTGAAAGGCCTTCACTTTCTCCACACCAGGACCCCTCCCATCATCCATAGGGACCTCAAATGTGACAACATCTTCATCACGGGACCTACAGGCTCGGTCAAAATAGGGGATTTAGGACTCGCAACACTCAAGGCGGCTTCCTTTGCTAAGAGCGTCATAGGTATGAGACTTCAGAATATGAAACCTTGCAGATTAATGGTTCTTACAGTAAAGAGATAAATGACATATCCACTGGGCACTCTTCTCTCCTCAGGCACCCCAGAGTTCATGGCTCCAGAGATGTATGAAGAGCACTATGATGAGGCTGTGGATGTCTACGCCTTTGGCATGTGTATGCTAGAAATGGCCACGTCGGAATACCCCTACTCTGAGTGTCAGAACGCTGCTCAGATATACCGCAAAGTCACTAGCGTGAGTCCATATACTGTACATTTTTCCAGTTTGTTTCAGAAATGAATGTTTGACTTGCTGCAAAGTTAACATAGATACTGTAAGCTCAGTAGCCCAAAATGATAACAGCTTTGAAAATATAATAATATGAATTTTGCTATTATTGTACAGACAAAACAGGGAATGCACAAGTTTTTCGTTAGTCTTCACACACACTGTATACAACAACTTTTAGACCATACATTTATCAATGATTTAAATAAAGAAGAATATCAAGTATAAATAACAAAACTGACAAAAATATCCTCCTCATTCTCCTAGCGTACATACAGTATAACTATGTGTGTCTAAAATTGTCAGCAAAACAATCTTGTTTATGCCGCAGTCTTCTAAAAGAGACCCTGCTTTTGTAATAACTCAGAGTCGTGCTTAGTGAACCTGTGAGATAGGGGGCTATGATGTCAGGGATGTTTTTAGCTGCTTCACCACATAACAAGTCCAGGGAGATTTTAATTGCAGAAATGCAGCATTTTATTTAGAGTACATGATCTGCTCTACTCTGTTACTTGGGTGGAGAATCTAATGAGCCATATGGAGTCACAGAGGGAGCCAAATCTCCTTTGTTTTTTAGATAAAGCCTGAGGGGCTATATTCCATTTCATTTCAATGAGTGTGTCTCTGCAAAGAAAACATACTGCAAACGTTTTTTAGATCAGGGGGTGTCTAAAGTCATGATAGTCTTCCTGATTTGATGAAGAGTATTGATTTTCCACGCTTGAGACTTGGCAGTGAGGGAATCTGAGAGATGCCTCATTTACCTGCTGTTAGAGAAGGCCTCTATACCCATGATAACGGTCAGGCAGCATCAGTGCAGCTGTCTCTAGATACTGTTCTCTGCATTGTTACTGTATGCATATTAGAGTGCCCTGCAGGGACCACTGCAGGATATTAATAGGAGATTGATCAAAGAGAAACCCTGATAGCTTTAAACTACTCCCGGAGCACATACAGCATGCGGCTGCATAATTGGTAGGATTGTTAATCCAGAGGATGCATATATTTTATAAATTGGATGCAGAAAGTGAGATCATGGTGCTGAGATAAGAAAAATGTATATCACCAAAATTGCTACCATTTTAAAAAGTAATTCTATATAACCAAAATCTATTGAGTATGAAACACTCACAGTGGAATAGAGTAAGAAAATGTCTATAGAAACTTGTCAAACCACTCCTGCTGTCACTGTCCATCCATATGCTCATGATGTTATGAACCATAGTAATTAAGGCCAACAATGTTCTAATTGTAGTTCACTAACAAAACAACATCAGGAACCAGGGCAGACTCCAGACCGCTGCTTCTCCTGACCAATTTAAGAGCAGGAGATGCTCTAACATGCGCAAATCAGCACACAGACACACACACAAAAAACAGACCAAGGTCGTGTCGGAGGATTAAGATGCACGCTGTGTGTTAAGATATCATTTGGTGAATATATTGAGCCCTCGTATAAAGAGAAGTTGACTATGCTGCAGGAGCGATTTTGAAGGTTTCTTTGAGTGCCTTATGGAATCCATTGCAACTGACATGGATTCAAGCTGACCACAACTGCCGTACTCTGTCAACGTTGACAAGCCTACAGGGTGTGAGTGTCTGATACTTAAAAGATCAGATTAGGGGTCCCAAAAACATCCCTTTCCCTTTGTTTTTCCTTCGTCAGTATTTCTCATCAATACAATATCCTTTCATGGCGTGTCCTCAGCATTTTGTTTATATTTCCCTTTCCTCAGGGAGTGAAGCCAGCCAGCTACAACAAGGTCGTGGATCCTGAAATCAAGGAGATTATTGGGGAGTGTATCTGCCAAAAGAAAGAGGAGCGGTGAGTGATTGGACCCATCATCGTCCAGTGTCCAGCCAATATGGTCCACAAGGTGCCCTGTCATCTTTCATGCCTTGTCTCACCTCCCCCGCTTCATTGCTGTGGCACTGACAGTTGGGCTCTCAGCAGCACTGCAGTCCCCCACCATATCTGCAGGGTGTCTTTCAATTTCTGTTACATAATGAGTTTGTGTACAGAGGGGAAAATAACCCTTAATTAGCTTCCAGTGGCTTTTTTTATTGAAGCATGATTGGGTTCAGTGAGTGACTTCAGTGAGAGGCTCTGTCCCTGCAGCAAATTCATGTCCACGTATGATGTAATTACTGTGCCAAGATGACCTTACATTATCAACACACACTATCTGCAATTGCTGTACATTACAGATATATGGCAGCAGTGTGTGCAGTACCCATTTGTGCCTGAGTCTTGAGCTTTGGTGTTCCTTCTCCCAGGTACACCATCAAAGATCTGTTGAACCATGCTTTCTTTGCTGAGGACACAGGCGTTAGGGTGGAGCTAGCTGAGGAGGACGATGGGAAAAAGGACTCGATAGCCCTGAAACTGTGGGTGGAGGACCACAAGAAGTTAAAAGGGAAGTACAAGGAGAGCGGAGCCATCGAGTTCACGTTTGACCTGGAGAAGGAGGTCCCTGAGGTTGTGGCACAAGAAATGGTGAGTGAACAATTGAAGGTATAGCAAGAAGAACTTATTCATACATGTAAAATATGTGGAATCCTGTGACTTGTCTTTTGTACTTCTTTATTTTACATTGTGACGTCTACCTTAAAGGTGCTAAATGCGAGATTGGGAGCATTTCTATTGTTCTGCACGGCTCTCAACTTGGCGATACTTGAGCCGGGGGCTCGTAGCTATTGGTGCTAACAGTGCTAACCTCGGGGGGAGGGACCGGAGGGTGGGTGCTACCATTCTGCGACGGCGCTGTCAGTCGGTGACGGTGTTATCAGCTGTAACCACCGTATGAGAGCAGTGCAGTGCGGCGACCGTGAGCTAGCCAGTGGGGCACGCTCACATGCGTGAACATGCATTAAAAGCACACTCGGCCGGCCCCGCTATGTCAACGCTTTGCATGTCTAGCTGCTGGCATTACTCATATCTCATCATTGGGGAATGCACTCAAATGCAGATTGCTGGTGATAACTTACTTTGCTCTTCCAGGAATACAGTGATTGCGGTTTTGTTTTGTTTTTTTCCTTTTTGTTTACATGGTTTTCTCCAGTGAACACCATCAGATAAGGCACCCACAGGCCCTGCAATAAAATCCCAGACCAGAAAAAGATTTCTCTTCTGTTGGAGCCATGATTTTACCAACCTCAAGCCTTTATATCACACCTCTAACATTCTGCAGCACCATGAAATCATTTATTGGGGTTTGGGATTAAGAGAGATTGAGTTAACACAGCTTGACTTCAGATTGAAAATAGAAACGTAGCCATTGCCAGGCTTTGTTCTTTAACAGCCTTAAACACATTTTGGTGGGAAAAATCTGAAATGGGTACATCAGAAATACTAGAGAGACCAAGTCTTTAGTTAAACAGAAGATAATTTTTTCCAGGATTGTCCTCTTGGCGAGATATTCAAAGTGGCCTCAGACAAACTTGCTTGGAAACTGATTTATGTTAGGCCCATCTATTGCATCAGGACTGAGGAGCATCTGCAATGAGTTATCAGATATTGCACAAAGAAGTCTACAGTGTACATCATGTGTGAGTAAAGGATCGAGGTGTGTCAGTTGTATATTGATTACTCTCCCTCAGATTATTAACGAAGAGGAGTATTTTGTTTAATACTCTGGCAACTGGTCCATGACAGTGAGACACTGAGACAGTGAGTGAGAAGCTGCTTTCCTGGCCTTCTCTTTATCTGCCTCTTGGTTTTTAAACAATAGTCTTCCTTTTCGTTGTTCATTGCTCTCTCTCTCTCTCTCTCTCTCCCACACATCCCGTCCCCTCTTTCTTGTCTGCACTCTGTCCCTCCATGTATCTGTGTTGTTTTGGCCTTGACCAGGCTGTCAAGCTGGGGGAAAAAAAATGTAAGGCCTCTCTGTAACAATCGCCTTGAGCATGAGAGCAGACATGTGGACCAACAAGGAGATGGTATGGCCAGCATGCCTCCATGTCAGCTCACTCCTCATCCACTGTAATGAGTCATTTCCCCACAGACAGGCAACAGAGATATGATTTGTCTCCATTGATGGGCCAGGATCTCCCTTTTTTTTGGTCATTCATTCTGGCTTGTGTGCTTATGATGCCTAATTACTGTGTGTTTACCACTATAAATCCTATTTTATACCATGCATACTGTACTTTATGCTGAACATTAGATGAATGAACATGGTTTATTTAAATAGCATTCGTTTTGATATGCACAACATAACTGCTTGTCTTGTATTTTTATGCGTCAGCTATTGTTTTGTACTGCTGAATTGTGTCATCGTAATTACGGAAGGAGCTAAAGCTCTGTAGCCAATTTATACAAGGATTTATGTTGTCTTCTCCCCTTTTTTTTGCTTGTCAACACTATGCATTGTGTCTTCATATGTGTTATTTGCAGATGTAACAGTCCAGACAGTTGTGAACAATGAACCAAGCTGCTGACAAAGGGAATAGTTCCCCACCGCTCTGATCCCCTTGAAATAGATTTTCTATTCCTTCCTTTTCTTGCCCTCTCTCTCTCCCTCCCTCCGTCACACAATGTGCTCTCTCTTCTCTCACATGCTCCATGCTAAAAATATCCTGGAAGTCATGCTCTTCCCTTTTCTTTGTCAGGTGGAGTCTGGCTTCTTCCACGAGAGTGATGCTAAGACCGTGGGAAAGTCGATCAGGGATCGCGTGGCACTGATCAAATGGAGGAGGGAGAGAACCGTGTCTGCTGCAGTTCCAGTGGATCAAGGCGAAGGGGGTCACAGGGTCCAGATGACACCATCTCAGGGCGTCTCTGCTGGGGTTGCACATGTAGGACAGCCTTTGCTGGAACCAGAAGAGGCAGAGGCAGACCAGCACAACAGGATGCGTAACCTGCCAGCCAGTGTCACCTCAGTGACGTGTAAGAGACTCTGCTCTCCTCCACTCAGAAACACATGAGATTAATCTTTGACTTTTTTTATGAGTGCATGATTTATGTGTCTCTGCAGCAGACGGCACGCTTGATAGTGGCATGGGCTCCACTGTGTACTCAGACTCCCACAGCAGCCAGCAGAGTGTCCTCTACCAGTCCCTGCTGGAGCCTATTACTATGGCAACACAGCAGGTCTGTATCAGGAGCATACACACCCAGGTGGACAATATGCATTCGGATTTATTAAAATACCCACACTCTTTGAAAGCAGTCATTGCTCAAATGGCCTTGGGGCTGAATCCAGGCGCTGTATCCAAAAAAACAATGTTAATCTGCACAGTCAACACATTTCTTTACATTTGCAGATCAGTCTTCATTAACACAGTCATGCACATTACATACATATGTCTTTCTCATACATTCATGTGTTGTTGCAAGCAAGTTTGTTTGTCCTCATCTCATCATAGAGTTTTTTGGTTATGATTTGTTCATTTTGAGTAACATATGTTTTGCTTCTGGGTTGCTCCTCGATCAGTGCCAGAGCAGCAGTAGCCCTTTCCTAACAGATCGACCTCACTCCTGTGAAAAGGTTGAAGTATGGGGGTCAACACGGAGCCCAGAGCTCAGGACTCGTTTAGGAGCTGCAACCCGGAGAGGAAGTGCCCCCGTTATTGACACTAGCAGTGCAAACCACATTGCTCAACTCCATGCCCTCATTCAGTCGCAGAGATCAATCAGTCCCACCCCCCACGTGCCAGAGAACCAGTTGGAGGTCAGCCCCCCTGAGCTTCACTCAGAGGCTAAGGATGGATTCCCCTCCCAGAGTGCTCAGCCAGTACTGCAGGTCTTCCCCGTCTCTTCACCTTCTGAGTACCGCCGCTTTAGTGACACCATTATCAGACCGTCATCAGAGGCCTCCAGTGAAAACTTCACCCTGCCTGTGCCAAGTGGACGCAGACACTCTGACCTCAGTAGTCTAACTTCTCATCATAACCACCATTTTGCAATGAATAGAGGCCACGTGTGCCAGGCCTGCCTCGCTTTGCTTCTTCTAAGGTCACGAGAAGGAGGCTACCGCCGTCCTTCTGTTGCCATGCCAACACACCATTGTCCATATGACTTTAGACAAAACCCGTCCTCCGGTGGAACAATGACCACCCCTGGTTATGGACGGCTGAAAGGTTTGAGCGATTTTGCCGATTTCTCACTGCTGCAGCAGTCCCTGTTCAATATAATCAGCCGCAAAGCAGCGCCTTGTCACACAACGCCCACCCAAGCCTCCTTGCTGCACCCCTCAGCCGCCCACAGGCCTGCCCGCAGTGACGGAGACGGCAGCCTGAAGAGTCATCTCCTGAGTCGCGGTTTGGTTGGGGACCAAGAATCCCTCCAGGACTGCGAGGATAGTCTCTGTGCCAGAGAGCAGCAAGTTACCGGGGCTGTGGGAGTGGTAGGTCACATTAGCAGACAAGTCGCTTTGGTTTCCCATATGGGGCCAACACCTGCTTAACTGATTGCTCCCAGCCTGTAGGAGGTACAGCATTATTCTGCATGGAGCTGATCTTGAGTCTTGCTGCCTGCATAGGCCTACAGAGCCGACTGTCCTCTTAAAAATCATACACTTGCTCCTGTCGGAGGACAATGACCTCATTTCCCTGCTGATTAACTTTAACCAATCCCTTCTAGAACTGACCTAGATTTTAACATTTTTTCCTTCCTGCTTTACTGGACCAATGCTACAGCTGTCTTGGAGGAGATGGGGCGTCTGTCTGATCTCCCTCCTCTTGGTCTCTCCTACTATTTCTCTCTTATTTTAGCACACACCTGTCACCGCCTGCTCATTGTTGAAACAGATGTCTCATACATTTATTTTTTGTCCGTCATCCTCTCATTATACTTGCATCCGGTAATGTGATTGGCACACTTATTAGCTTTTGTGGGATTTTATCCTTGACTGGTAAAATTCACTCCCAAGAGGGTCTAATTTGAATTTTCTCTCCTTTGTTTCTTTAGACCAGTTCAGCAGGTCACCAGAATCAACCATCTGTACAGGGCCTGCCTTCTTCCAACACAGCAGTGCACACACCACAGCAGTACATCCAGCCTGGACACAGTTACCCTGCTGCTCCATATGCTGGCCAACACAGTGCTGCAACACCAGTTCCAGCTAGTCTATGTTCAGTCAACATCCAGCATACAGTCAGTGCTGTGAGCTACACACCTCTGAGTGCACAACAAGTTGCAGCAAATGTTTCAGCATCAGCTGTGCCACAACATGTTGCACAGAGCTACCAAGCACCCGGCCACCAACAGCAGCCGGCAACAGCAGCAAACTCTTTGACTTTTCCTTTGAACGTCCAACAAACGTGTCAGAACTGCGTGGCCCCAGCTCAACAACAGCCTCACTCTGCATCAGGATATCCTACTCCAGTTCAGCAACAGACTGCTGCAGCAGCAAACACCCTGACAGCACAGCAGCCAGCACAAAGCTATCCTCTTGCATCTGTAGCCCCAACTATGGCAGCCATGGCCCCGTGTCATCCTACACAAGCTCCCAGTGCACTGCAACACATCCAAGCCGCAGTCAAACTGCCAAGTCAGCAGGCTGGTCAGAGCTCTTCCACACCAGCACTTTACAGCCAACAGATACCCGTTCAGCAAGAGCACCAACTAAATACTCAGTGCAATGTACAACTAGCACAACATGCTGGGCAGGCTTATATTCAGCCTCATAACCAAGAGACTATGCATACCATACACCAACAAATGGCACAACAGCCCACCCACCTTTCTCAGAGCCAGGATGTATCCCAGCCTACAGTCCAACAGGTTCAGACCCCAGCTTCTCAACTTCATCCGACAGCGCCCCCAGTTTTGCAGGTTGCAGCCACACACCAGAGTTACCCTGCTGCTGGTCTACCTGATGCTGCCTCTCAGAGCTATGCACATGCTGCCCTGCAGCAACAGACTGCCCCAGCTCAGAGCCAGTACCTGTCTGCGCAGTCTTCTGGTGTTCCACAGACCTACGGAGCACAACAGGTGAGTGTTGATAATCACTATACAGTATATTGTTGCAAGGTGGCATGCATAGTGACCCCGTTTTGAATTTTATGTTCGTTTTCCCTCCTCTGACCTCACCCTGTTTTCATTTTCCATCAGTATCAACCCTATTTTTGCGCCGCTGCTTTCCTGAACCAGGTAGAGTGCCTTTTGTCTCAACACAATTTGTCACTGTGGGACTCTGAGAGGGACAGAAAATAATGCACTTAAACAAGTAAACATTATTATTTATGGCAATGCTGTTGGGAGCCACTCATATTATGGTGCCTGGTTCTGATTTGGTGCAGCTGTGTTGGTGGACAGTAGGTGAATGAAAAAGTGAACAGCTCAACAGCAGGCAACAGCCAACAGAGAGATGGAAACAGTAATGAAAACAATAACTGTGGTTTTAGCCGCTGCATCCGCCTGCCCTCCCCAGGCTTGCTCTGTGGTACGCAGCGCTCTAGTATGTGCAGCTGATTCAGACTGATTCCAGGCTTAGGGACAGGATGGAAAATGTGAGCTATTCTGATCTGGGTCAATAGCAGGAAATGCAGATTTCCAAACTGAGAGATGAAACTGGAATCTGCCATTATTGAACTTCCTCCCTCTTTTCTCCCTCCTCTGTTTGTTCTTTCTGTAGAATATTCCTGCTGGTCCTGCTGGGCTTAATCTCAGCCAGTCAGCTTCAAGTGCGCCAGTCCCTCCTCAACAGTCAATGGCTCCGGCTACTGCCCACCAACATCTCCAACCTCTGCAGATTCCAAACTCTCTACCCCCAACACATTCATCCCAGGTATTATCTGTTCTCGCAGCTTTCACAAATATCTTACCCGGATAATACCCGTTCATTTTCCTTGGTTGCGTCAGAAATTTCATACCAACATGCTATTTAGTAGCTAAAACAGTATGTGAGATTTTTTTAGTGTGTCCGAAACATTAGTATGAAACCAGTAGTATGTGGATTGCATACTATTTCTGATAATGAAATATATAATATGCAAACGCTGGACTCTACGGCGGCATAAATATCCCACATGGCAATATGGTACTGATGACAACGTTCATAACAAACGTCAATAACGCTTCAATTTAAGTATAAGTAAAAGATTTCACTTTGCTGGGCGTAATGCATTTTTAAAATTAGTTCAGAATCTCAAATCATCGTTTGGTCACATGAGGTTGGTACGGGTTACCATGGTTACGTGTCTCCGTAAATTACTGCTCAATGCGTCTGAAAAGATACATACTACTGTTTATCCACACAAAAGTATGTTGAACGATAGTACACATATTGGGTATGTAGTGCATAGTATGCCCTTGTGCCTGAGTTATTGTATGCCTCAGCAGTTTTTTCTATTTTGGCTTATACAAACCAATAACAATATAGATGTATAGATGCAAGTTATCATGATGCATCATCCTCCTATGTTTGATCTTAGTTTTCTAGATTATTTGATTTCCTCTTGTTTCTTCCTTTTTTTCTATTCCCTTCAGTTTCCTTCACAGTATCCCACAATCCAGGTGATGACAGCTATGACTGACAGTGAATCCTCCTACCCCCACTCCTGCACCGGCCCTCACCCTCCAACCTCCTCTCATCTTAATCACATGTTCCTTTCTCCTGGACAGACTCTTCCTGTGACCCCCTCTGTCTCCCCCCTTTCTCCTCTGCACATTGAAAATGCGTTAGTTTCACCTGTACCGGTGTCCCTCGTACCGTCCCCCTCAACCTTGCTGGGTACGGTGGCACCCACGTCCCCACTGCACCAGCCCAACGCTGTTCTAAATGTTAGATCTGAGGCTTCTCATTCACAACCTGCGTTTATATCAGCACCAACCACCCACCCCATACACACACACACTGCCCCGTGCCAGAACACACACCCTCCCACAAACGGCAGCACTCAGCCTCTGATACAGGTAATTATGATGGCTGCAGATGTTTACCAAGAGGGTGTGAACTGGAACCTTTGATTGTGATAATCTCTATCAGGTTGTTTTTTTTTGTTTGCAAAAACTTTTAGGGTCACTGTGATGTTGTTTATTTGTTAAAGTCAGATTGATAAATAATACAGATGAAAAATGGCTTAAGTTTTTGCTGACTCATGTTGTTATACATACTGTACTTCATAGATGAAAATCCTGTCGAATATTTTTAAGGAATTCTTATCAAGAAACGACACAAATATTTGAATATCTCAAAATGTTTGCAAAGGATTCTTCCAAGATAACATATTTATGTATGATAAGAATGTGTTATCTTGTTTGTCTTTTCCAGCAGGTTCCCCAACATGCCCAGGCCAGCCATCCTGAGCTTGTTCCCTCTGCTCATCCAGTCCAGCCTGCAGTCTTCTCCTCACCTCTGCAGAATGGGTCAGACCCTGCTGCTGCTGCCCAGCTGGACAACAAGAACCCGTGCCAGCTGGCCCTGCAGGCCCAGAGTCAGGTTCAGAGCCAGATTCCTGTACTGCAGCCCTCTGACTCTCAGAGAGTTTCATCTGGGTCTGCCAGCTCCAGTCTGACTCAGCAGAAACAGCTCAGTAGTCTCACCGGAGCTGCAGGTCAGGGTCCAACAGAGACCAACACAGAGGTATGGACACATACTGTAACTCACTTCTACATTTTTTAGTTCTCATTTTGTATCTCTTCCTCTGCCCACCTTGCTTTGCAAACAAACAAGTGCACCCACGTGTATCACTGTACTTCCTCTCAAGTCACAGTCAGAAATGTAATCTAAAATGAAATACCTGATAAATGTTACTCTTTTTTTATTCCTTCTCTCTGGTACTGTATTTGTTTTGTCTGTAGGATCAAGCTGCAGAGAAACACACTGGAGGACAGAGCTATGACAGGTACTAGCTTCTTTCACCTCAGCCATGTTTGCAGGTGATAAGTCAGAGATTCTAAGAAATGTAAGAAATGCATATTGGATGTGAGTCACAGCTCTCAAGGGCTGTCAAATGGACATTAATCCCTAGAGCAGCAGTATGCCTGATAAGCAGTGACCTGAATGTTGTTATAATGCATTTGGTTTTAAACAGTTTCCCAACCTCTCTTACTTCAGACTTAAAGAGCTCTGTTGTTTACATTGTTACAGTAGCCACACCAATAAGTGCCATGTTGAAAAGGATGCCTAGCAGAAACTTGCATTGGTTGACTACATCCCTCTTTTGTCTCAAACAAAAAGTGAAAGCTTAAAACATTATCAACATTGTTTGCCTTTAGAAAACATTGAGAGCGTTCCACCAATCCTCACAAATGATGGAACAACTCCTAACTAGCTAGCTGTTCCTAAAAAAAATTGTCCTATTTCTTGTACTGTATTATATGTTGTGTAATGTGGCGCTAGATGACAGCTGTCTATGCCAACTTTGTCTGGAGGTGCGTTGATCAACGGACAGCTCTCCAGCTATACAAAAATTTCTGTAAAACCAGAGTGAACACTGATCAACACTCTTATGGCATCTATCAATCTTTCGTATCAGTGTCCAGCAGCAGCTAAAACTCCTTTTAATTTCAGAAATTATCTTCATAATGAATAGCAGACAGTTAATCCCCCACAAATCTACTGTATATCCCCTTTAAGTTCATGTTGAGTTTAGTGTCACCCATAGTTGACATATCAGACGTTTGCCAAATCCTGCAGGAGATCCAGAGCAGCAATAAACTTTACAAAACCTTTTCACTAAGCTCCATATCGAGGCGAAAAAATTAGAAGATTTTCAGCAGGTTGTGTGACACACTTAGATAATTCCTTTCTATTTATCACGCACCTTATTTACTATTTCTCCTTTTGTCAATCCACTATCTGTATTTGAGCAACAGTTGTGAACATGTTGGAATGGGCACGTTGTGATCTTGAAACCACCTAAATGTGGAGCTGTGTGCTCGGTATTCAGGTATTCATGAATAAGGCTTATACATATTAATACTTAAACTGATGTACTTGCCTCTCCTCACCAAAACCAGCGTCAACTCTGATGCCATGTCAGGGAAGGAGATGAGTGACGGTTACGAGGGGACACATGGAGGTAAAGGCGAAGGGAAAGTCCGCAAACACCACCGCAGGTCCACACGCACTCGTTCACGGCAAGAGAAGATTAGCAGGCCAAAGCTCAACATGCTCAATGTGGGTAACCAAAATATATTCCGACAAGGAAGACGTTTCTTTAAGACAATGTTCGTAGTAGACAATGTATTTATTGTGTCTGCTCTTGTTGCAGGTGTGCAACACTGGCGATAAGATGGTCGAGTGTCAGTTGGAAACTCATAACCACAAAATGGTCACTTTCAAGTTTGACCTGGATGGAGATGCACCGGAGGAGATTGCTACATACATGGTATGTAGGAGACAAAGTCACTGCCACTTTAATTGATGCAAAGGTTTTTGTAGCATGCTGTGACCAGTGGGCAACCTCCGTGTCTGAGAAATGAAGCCAATGCTGAAGTGCCTTAAACTTGCATTCTTTCTAATAGCCAGCAGGGGGCGACTCCTCTGGTTGCAAAAAGAAGTTTGATTGTATAGAAGTTTATGAGAAAATGACCCTACTTCTTCTCTCTTGATTTATTACCTCAGTAAACATTGTAAACATGAGTTTATGGTCTCAATCGCTAGTTTCAAGTCTTCTTCAATACAGCATGATGTTCATTTAGTGAATTATGGTCCCATTTAGAGTCAAATAGACGATAAAGCAGGGTATGCTTTAGGGCGTGGCTACCTTGTGATTGACAGGTCGCTACCACAGCGTTGTCCGGTCTGGGAGTTGTTTACGCTTTCGTCTTACAACTTTAACCCTTCCACAGTGTGTTTTCAGTTCATTAAAGTTAATTATAACCTTTTGGTTGCCTAAAAATGTCTTATTCGGCATTCGGCTGTCCTTAACTCCACCCTCTCGTGTCACTTCTGGTTACAAAAAAAACTAGATGCCAACGGCCAAAACGCCAAACTCGAGGCTTCAAAACAGCAGTCCACAAACCAATGGGTGACGTCACGGTGACTACGTCCACACATATATAGTCTATGGCTGTCAGCTGCCTGAGATGCTTTCTTATGGCTCAGAACTCTAAAACTCTCCGTGTTGCTGTTCTGAGCTGCAATGCAGCAAAAACATTTGTCTGTCTCTCTCTCTCTCTTTTGCTACGTTTCTCTCCTCCAATCCCAATCAATTCATAATGGGCTCATATTTATAGATAGATGAATATTGATGGCATATCTGCTCCACAAACTTATCATGTATAATATAGGTGGTCCAAGGCAAACGCCTACTTGTGAAGCTTATTAAAGCGAGTCATTTAATTAACTTTTATGATGTGAACTGCTTGGAGACATAAATACTTAATAAACTTAACAAATTATGCAAAAGTAGTCCATGGATTTTCTTGGATATAAAATTGAATCGAGAATGTGTCTGGAAATTTCAATCATTTTGTTCATTAACTCCATTTCTTGGTAAGCTAAAAACCTTTTAATGTTGTGTTGCCTTTTTCTTCATCGTGCCCCTCAGGTGGAGAATGATTTCATTCTGCCTTTAGAAAAAGAGGTGTTCATTGAGCAGCTGAAGGACATCGTGGACAAGGCTGAGGACATGCTGAGCGAGGACACCGAGGGTGAAAGGAACTCCGACCAGGGAGGCAGTCCCAAACAGAGCGAAGGCGCTGGCGCTCTGGGAACGGAGGTGAGAAGGGAACTGTTGACAGTTAATAGTTGCGATGGCACAATCTGTCTACGAGTGCCTCGGATACATCATCCTGACAGCGCTCTCAAGATGACTTTGCGTGCACGTTGCCAAAAATACCACTCTTGCTGATGTGACATTTTGATCTAACTGAATTTGCTTCTGAGGTTCAGCTCTTTAGCTGGCTGAGGAAACCTTTTAAATGCCTATTAAAGTGATACACATGCATCAAATCTGTGTAGTAATCCTTCGTTTTCTTTAGGCTTCCGCACCCAGCACACCACAGCTAGTGTACCAGCAAAATGGTAAGACTTTGAGCCACCTGGAACTTATATTCCCTCAAACAAAATCCACTCACATGTTTCAGTTCTAGTTAAACTCAGCTGCCTCCCTGTACATCTGCATTCTTAAGAAGCCTGTTATGAGGATGATTTTATGAATGACATTGAAATCTGTTTGTATTCTCACTTTTTCTATTTCGCTTTCAAAGTGGTCAGTCAATACCTTTTTAGCTCTTCTGCTGAGTTGGTTTTATAGTAGATGTGCATTTCTGAGTTTTTCTTTCTCTCTGTCCTTGACAGTCCTCCACACTGGCAAGCGTTGGTTTATCATCTGCCCTGTGGCTGAGACGCCTGTGTTAGACAAAGAGAAGACTACATCTCACACCTCTGCAGCCCTGGGTATGCTGCACGCTCAGAAATACAGCGTATCATTAATGCTTCTTTTGTGTCTTAAGATGCACTACTTACTAAATGAAATTCTTTAACATAAGCATCGTGAGCAGCAGTTTTCTCTGCCAGGAGTATATTTTGTATAGAATAAACTGAATCGTCTTACTTGCTGCTGTTGATAGTGAAGACACTGTGCATGCATCAGAGTGTGCTTCTGTGTGGTTCATCTGTAGGGGTCAGTTATATAAGAGTGCTTCTGCAGTGGTTCTAGGCAGAAATGGGTGGGATTTATACGCCAGCTGACAGAGCCTGATGGGGGAAGACAAGCAGTGATGTAACACCCTGGCACCCACAGGACCCAGCTTCTCTTCTTCACGGCCTTGGCTGTTTAACTCCCAATCTGTTCTACTCCTAATTAACGTCATATTTTTATGTTTCCAGAATCTGAAACGTCTGCCTCCTCATCAGTCAGGCCCAACAGCAACACGCCTGTAGTGACTACCGCCGTCGCATCTTTATCCTCCCAAAGCCTGTCCTCCTCCTCCTCCCCTGTGCCCCCCGCAGCTCAGACCTCAGTGCAACCTCAAGACCAAAATGTTGACAAAACCTGGATCCAGCAGTCTCAGCCCTGTGTAACTAAACATGCCCTCGCTGCTGCTGGGGCCAGCCATCACAACTCCCTTCCTGTGGAAGAGCCTTGCATCTCTGCTGTCTCTATGGTAACGGATATTCCATGCTGCGCTATTGTGCCACCTGTCTCTCTGGATGTGAATGCTGTTGATAACGGAGCGGCTAGTAGTTTGACCTCTTCTCAAACTAATCAGCACAACCAGAAGGCCAGTCCTGCTGGAGACCTACCCCCTCAGCTGGCATCCCATCAGTCTGTGGTCCTGCAGCAACCCTACGCCACGCCTATGCAGCCCGGGACCGTCATCTCCCAGCCGCAGAGTCCAGCACATCAGACCTCCCAGAACTCCCAGTCAAGCCAACAGCAGCCAGTGAGCGGGGGTCCAGGCGAGTCAGACAGCGAGGGACCACGCAGGGTGGAGTTTGTAGACCGCACAATCAAGACTTTGGATGAGAAGCTGAGAAACCTGTTGTACCAGGAGCACGCTCCCTCCCAGCCCTCCAGCACTGCATCCGACCCCCAGGCCTCCAGCACAGAGGGAGTCAGCTCACCTCCAGTCTCAGACGGCCAGAGCACCGAGGGAGCACTTACAAAGAAGAAAGGGGAGCCACTGGTAAAATACACTGTCTGTGTGTGTGAGTGAGAGAGTAATCTGAGCATTCAGACTTTGGTTAGGAGCTAAGTTAATGGCAGCATCATTGAATCGTTTCTCCGCACCGTGTCATTGATTTGACTATTGGCTGTAAAGAGCAAGACTAATACTGTGTTTAGAAAGAGGGAAGGGTAACACAATTACTGCTGTCAGCACCATAATTCAATGTGATCTCTCTCTCTGGCAGCTTCATTTTGTGTGTGTGTTTTATTGTGTGCATGCATTCTGCCAAAAACAGATCAGGGTCTGACTCATTCAGACAAAACTGAGGTCAGGAGAGGATAATGGCTAGTTTCACCACACTCATCTAGCGCAGGTAGCGATTACTTGCCACTATTCAAATGATTCCAACCTCCCCCTCACACACCCTTCTCTTTCTCTCTGTTAGCCTCAGATTCCTGAGCGCACAGATAGTGTGGGTGCACTAAGTGACTCTGCAGTGGCAGGTGGGTAACATTATTTATGTCCATATCGTATTATTACTGCATGCCGGTTTGAGAATCATTGTCATTGTTTTGAAAAACCCTCTTCCTGGTCCTTCAGCCACTAACAGGGGTTTGAACAAAAGAGATGTGACCGCCAACTCCAGTTCATACAGCTCCAAAAGCCGTTTTCAAGTAAGAATCCACTTTCAAAACCCTTAAATGGCACATCTGTTAAATTAAATTGTATTACCGATCATGACTTATGCCATTGTTTGTCCTGGATCCCGTTTGTTGGTTTAACATTGCATTAGTTAATGATGTTTATGGACCATAATTTTGTTATGAACATGGGTTTCTGTTCCTTCCAGATCATCCCCACTCCACCGGATGTCATTTATCGTTTAGAGAAAAGCAAGACGAGCTGCAGCACCTGCAGCTCCCCAGCACCCTCTAGTGGTTCCGGAGGGTCTTACAGCCTGAGCCAGGGCCTAGGCAGGAAAGAGAATGACTGTGTGGCTGTGGGCAGATCTTCTGTGACAGCTGTAGCTGATCATGCGACTGCAGGAACATCCAAACCCCCCAGTAGTAACCGTTACTCTGCCCCACCTAACTTCTACCATGCCACCCCCACTTCCAGCCCCGATCTCACCCCACGTCATATCCCCCGGGCCCAGACGATCGACACGCCAACCCATCACAGCTGGCATTACCACACCTCTCACCTCTACTCTGACTCAGCAGATGAGGACAGCAGCAGCGTAGCCCTTCCTCCAGCCCACCCCACTCCCCCAGCTCATGCCCTGTCGGAGCACAGTGGAAGCGACCTCATGAAGAGGGCAGTGGCCTTCCTGCGGCGCTCTGGTCGGAGCAAAAGTGAGCAGAGCTCCGATTCACCGAGCCGACAGCCCGTGGCAATGAACGGTCACGCTCCCTCGCCTGCTGCAGGACATGCCCTCTCATCCTACATCAGCAGTGACAATGACTCTGAGTTTGAGGATGCAGATATGAGGAAAGAACTGCAGAAGCTGAGAGAAAAGTAAAGTAACCTACACACAAATGCATTCACCCACAGCTGAACAAATGTGTTGCATATTCTGTATGTATGTGTAGGTATGCCATCAGAAGTCTGTGTATGATTTAATTTATGATTGTGGCATTTGGCCAGTGCTCTACCTCCATGTCTGAGAAGTGAAGCCAATGCGGAAGTGCCTTAAACTTGCATTCCTTCTAACAGCCAGCAGGGGGCGACTCCTCTGGTTGCAAAAGGAAGTCTGATTGTATAGAAGTCTATGAGAAAATGACCCTACTTCTCACGTGATTTATGGTCTCAATTGATAGTTTCAAGTCTCAATACAGCATAATGTTCATTTGGTAAATTATGGTCCCATTTAGAGTCAAATGGACCATAAAGCAGGGTATGTTTTAGGGCGTGGCTACCTTGCGATTGGAATGTTGCTACCTCGGCGTTGTCCAGTCTGGGTGTTTTCGGTGTTTTCCCTGTTTCCGTCTCAGAACTTTAACCCTCTCATGTCACTTCTGATTGCAAAAAAACAAGATTGCGACGGCCATAACGCCGAATTCGAGGCTTCAAAACGGCCGTCAACATATCAATCAGGGGGACTACATCCAGTTCTTATATACAGTCTATGCATTTTGCAGAAAACATCATTATGTTAACTGACAATAGATGTCGACGATGGATGTAATCATGGTAAATGGTCATGACTGCCTGGTAGTCATGACATCTTTGACAAAGGAGGCCTATGTGCCCCCATTATAATTGGTTATTAAGTAGATATCGTATTTCCAAGTGATTAAAAACAAGTGTGCGTTCCCATTTCATTGAAAGACTGGAGAGATACATTAACTAATAAATTAGGTTGCAGTTGTAACATGAACTTCAAGCATTCACTTTTCACAAGCTTGTTAACAGAACAAGTCTGTGATGTTGTATATTTTAGGAAACATTTTGTAGCATTGTGTCCCCCGACTCGAAATTACTAAACCATGACTTAAGGCTGCAAGTAGTAGAGAAATTAGAAAGTAATGGTTTGTAATGGAATGAAAAAGGTGTCAGTAACTTGCTAAAACAGCTGATTATCCGCAAGCAGACCGGCCATGCTAAAATGATGGCACTCGTTTCTGGCAACCGTAAGTGTGGTGCAGGTACAGGTGCAATGAGGATTATTTGACTTTGATAAGATGATTCATCAAAATGCAGTATGTGACTCATTGCTTTGACTGCTATGTTTGGCTGCCAGATGCAAATGTTTGATATTAGTCTAATCATAATACTGGTAAACTAAATGCACAAATAACAGATTTAGCTTGAACATCACAATACTTTCTTTTCCTGTGCACAGAGCTCGTTAAAAGCTTCAGTTATTGCCTTCTCATAGTATTTTCAGTGACATTAATGATCATGTAGAATCCCACAAAATGATCAGATGAAGTTGAGGTTTGTCAGTCGAGTCGACACGACTTGTTTCTGAAAGACATGGAGAGGTTTTTAAATGACTTAGCTCATCAGGAGAGGATCTCTTGACGCAGGTATTATGACTGCATGCTCTAATGATAGAGGCTTTAGTGGACTACATGGAGAAAACATTACTGAGGCAATGCTTGAAAAAAAAAAAAAAGACGCAGAAATTGACTAGCAGCCAGTTAATTTCCGTCTGTTCTCTCCCTGTACCTTCTCACTAGACACATGAAGGAGATCTCTGAGCTGCAGGCGTTCCAGAGGAATGAGATTGAGCATCTGTACACGGGCCTGGGCAAAACACTGCCTACCAATGTCGGCCTACTTCACGCTGCACCCCCAAGTGGCCGCAGGCGCAGGGCCAGCAAACACAAGCTGAAGGCTGGAAAACTGCTCAACCCGATGGTGCAGCAGCTCAAAAACAATCTTAACACCTCCACAGAGAGGAAAGGTGTGTGGGTTTGGATGATGGTGGTGGTGATAAGTGGTTTATGTGATTGTGTGCATAGGAGAGCATTTTCAGTCTGAAAGCACACAAGTAGAAAACACAGGAATGGCGTCAGGTTCAGAAAACCGTAGGAGTGTGTGATTCACAGAGTGATTCACTCTGACTCACACTCTTTTCTTCTTCTTTTTTTCACCAAGGTGATAGTGCTGCCAGCTCATCCAGCTCCCCGGCTAAAAGTTCAGTTCTGTCGGACGGCTCTGCTCACTCCAGTGGCAGCTCTAGCTCCAGCACTCAGCCCAGTGCCGCCCCAGAGCAGGTCCACACCCAGCAACCCTGTTCCTTAAAGGGCTCTTTCTCCTCAGACAACATCTACGCTGGGCTACACGGGGATGGAACGGCCAACCAAGCTGGCCCTGGCCAAGGTACACATTATAGGTTCATGTGCATGCTGATGTGTGTGTGGACGGGACATGCTATATACAAAACAGCCACTAGGGCTAAGGTAAATGCTTAACAGTGTTAATGTTGTCCATACTGTCCATGGACATCATCTCGAAGGCTTACAGACACAAACACACCTCGTACTGTGTGTAGGACCAATTACACATATATACAATTTTAGCCATATGATAAACATAAATATTTGTAAATTTACTAATGAGATGGCTAGCATCTGTCAGATTGAGAAAATGAGAAATGGCACTTATGCACTATACATCAATATGTGCATTGTGTCCTGGTATATACCATCTGTGTCTCATGTAATCAGTATGCATCAATAAGGAGTTTCTGAAGCTATAACGATAACCAATAATTGGTTGGAGGTTGGCACTATAGCCAGTAATTTAAGTGGTAAAGTTCACTTTGTAAATTAATATTATAAGTAAATTCAAGTCATAGTTTTTTTTATGTAGCATTGGGAGAAATAAATCTAGCAAAGAGCAATGAGTTAATAGTCAGTTCATGCCAAAAACTACATACACGGGTATTAAAATAAAATAACGGAAAAATGATTCACAGTTAATCTACTATAATGTATAATAATAATACTTTTGACTTAATACATATGACTCATAATTTTTCAGCAGCCATTATATAACCAAATTATTAACCAAGCCACGTTTTAGTCTAATGCAAGTTAGACAGTTGAACAAAAATAGAGACGGATACATTTTAAAGCTAAAAGGTCGGTTCATTCTAACAGTCAATAACACCTGCTTACAACTGCAGATAATAAAATATGGCTCTTTATGTATTTTGCTAACAATATTTTGGAGTTAGTGACCACAGGATCCCTCTTTGTAAAATGTCACTGTAGCGCATAAATTATTCTGCAAGACACTAGTTTTGTGCTTTAAGCTGTAGCACTTTGCCATGTTTTTTAAGTTTGAAATGTTTAGATTTAATTCAATTTAAGATAAAGATTGTGCAGCTGATGAACATAGATTTCTGTCTAAAATCTTTTTGTCAGATCTAAGCCTCAGTCAAAGTCTTTGGGTATTTTGTGTAGCTGGTTGATTTATGGCTTTCAAATGTGGTTCAAAATTATTTTGTTTTTAATTTACTTAATTTTTTTATACATATTATTATTTGATCATTTTGATACAATATATAATTAAACTTTTTTAAACTGTAGAAATTTTTACTACATTCATTCTTGAATTGTAGTGTTCTTTTCTTATTTATGCTGTGACAAAAGCACATTTGGGGACAGGTGCAAATTACTACAAGCTGTAAACACTTTTATATTACCCCATTAAAATAAGCAATAATAAATGAATTCACAAACAAATAATATCAGGGTAAAACCCCAAAGATGCAACCACACTAGCCTGACTGGATAGTTTCCCAGCTCCCCTAATAACACTCTCTATTATCAGATGTAATTATTGGCAGAAAATTCTCATGAATCACCAGATAATAATAATAATAATAATAATAATAATAATAATAATAATAGTGGGATCCTGCATAGCGTGCTCTCCTTCTTAGTATCCTTTGCTGGTGCTTTTGATGGTGGGGGTTTCTCATCCCAGTCTCTGTACACTTTTACAAAGTGTCTCTCTTGTTTCTTCTCTTCTTCCCTCTTATATTCATTTTTACAGGCTGGACGGTTTACCACCAAACGTCAGAGAGAGTCACCTATAAATCTAGTAGCAAACCACGCACTAGATTCCTCAGTGGACCTGTGTCTCTGTCCATCTGTTTGTATTTGTTCTTTTCTATTTCCCCTCACTCATTTCCATCTTCTCTTTGTTTAACCTGCCTCTCTCTTCTATCAACCAATTTATTTATTTATATATCTGTAATATAGTGGATCTTCTATATCAATCTCCTCACAGGCCTCCTCACCTGACATACTGTACATCACCCATTTTCTATTCCTACAACTCCCCGCCTCCCCCCCCCAACCCCCTCCTTCAACGACCTCAAAGCTGTATGATATTTTTCTTCTGACCACCAAAGGATCTCCATTACATGCACACGTGATGTTGACACGCATGTCTACAAAGTCAAATTAATCTAGCTAACATAGGCACACCAGAATCAAAGGCTTGTGCAGCCAGGAAATGTTTCCTTTTCATCTTCAAGTAATCAATGTAGCAGGTCACATTTCTGTGTTTTAGCTTATGACTTGGCTGAACATCCCTTCACCTGTTACAGCTGTTAGGTGTTGTAATTGGTGCAGAATTGTGTTTGTGACACTTGGTGCTTTTGGTTCCCAGTCAGGTTCCTGGTAAAAGCTCATGCTTGAGCTATGACTTCCATTAATATAATCTGTGCCCTCTTGGTGCTTGAAGTTCTGCATCAGCTTTTATTTAAAACCCTGGGACGATGAATTCATCCTGCTCCTCTGATGTACACGGTTATCGCCATTATGGGAATTTGATTAAAGGCGCTAAATACGGGATTGGGAACATTTGTCTTGCCTCTCAACATGGCGACGGTGAGCAGGCGACTCGCAGCTAACGGTGCTAACAGCGCTAAAAGTGCAAACAACGGCGAAGTGCTGACAGAGGTAACAGTGTTTACCTGAAGTGGGTACTACGCTTATCAGCTGTAACTGCCGTATGAGAGCTGAGCAGAGCAGCGGCCATGAGCTAGCCAGTGGAGCACGCTCACATGCACGAAAATGCACTAAAAGCATGCATGGCCAGCCCCGAGGATGTCAACAAAGCACAGAGAAGCTCTGATTACAACACACACACACACAGAGGGAGAGTGACTTCATTCTCTGTTCAGGTAGACATTATTCCTCTATATCTTTACATAGAAAATAGTTGTTTGATGCTATATTAACAATATGAATATCGAATTTAGCACCTTTTAAAATCCACTGTGTAAAATTGAAAATGTTCTGACTTTGGTGCCCCCGGTGGTAGTATCAAGAAAGACACTGGCAGACAGCAATCTACACATGTTTAACTGAGTTGCAAATTGAACTCCAATTCAAGTGGCTTGCATTTGGATATCGATTTTGAAAATTGATAGTGACAAATGAACCATTTTAGATCTCTTTTCTTTACAGAAAAGTTGCAGAATGACTTCAGACCTGTTGCGCCTTGTGCAGGCATTTAGATTTAGATGGGTTTCGCTATAGTCTCTGATTTTTTTGTTTGGTATGTTATGTTGAAACCACGTCCTGGTCTGCATTGCTGGGTAGACCTTCAGATAGTTGTAGTAGCTAACATGTGCTTTGTCGTACATTTGTGCACTTATACTGTGTAAATATAGCCTTTGTGTAATCCTGTAGCAGCGACACTGTCTCTGGTGATCAGAAAGACTGAAGTAGAACAAAAAGTAACTGGCTCTGTGAATTCAGAATGACCCCAAAGAGTCTGGACTCCATTCAGTTTCTTGGCATTAATATTGAAAAGGAAACATTTCCAGGGTGTGCGTGCCTCTTTTAGTTCTGTGTGTGTGGCCTCGCCACAGCCCAGGCTGCAACTTGGTTGTTATAGGTATTTCTCTGTACTCTGGCAATCATCCACAGTTCACAGTTCCATTCATAACCATTCATTCATATGTGGTTATAATCTATAATGCCCCCTCCCCCTCATACAAATGCTTTGTGCAGTGCTTCTGGCTTTTAAAAAAAACAGCCCCCACAGCGCACTGGGGCTCGTTCTCTCCAAACATGGGCCTGAGGTCAGATCTAAAACTAGACAGTGTGCCTGTTTGTACCAGTGTGTCTGTGTACATGTGTGAGAGAGAAAGCCTTTATTATACCCTATTTATTTTTCGTGTGTTTCCATCCACTGTTAATTTTTATTGTATAACATCTCCCCAAGTCCAGGCACTTTGCCCAAGTCAGCACTCCTCTGTATACTAACAGAGAGAACCCCCCCTCCCCCCCACCCCCCACTCCCAGCCCTCCCCTGATAGGCAGGGCTCTTTGCTGTGGTAGAGGACAGCTCTCTGTCCCTCATGTTTGGACGGAGAAGACGTGCATGGTGCAGGCGCCAGGCAGGGCACTGATGGAGACTTGCTCCGCCATATGAAGGGCTGTATCATCAATATTACTTCTTTTATCTCCTTCCACCTCTCCTGAGTTACCTGCATGTTTCTGACCAGTGCTGACTCTGATGAGTTCCAGCTAGTATCTGTGTGCTCTTTTCATTTTGACGTTTTATTTTTATTTTGGTTTCACATTTTTTGTTTCACAGGCATTCTCACATCGACAAAGGGATCTCTTTTTAATCCAGGCTCCAGTCTTCCTTTCTTAGAAAACACAATTACCTTGTTACGGTCTCCTCCCTACCAACTAACAGACCAATCATTTATACTAAATCTTACAATTAAATTAATTATTTTTAGGGCTGTCAAAGTTAAGTTAAGTTAATAACGCGTTAACGCAAATTTGTTTTAACGCCACTAATTTCTTTAACGCATTAACGCAACTTGCGATTTTTAGGTTGTAGCAGGCTCAGTTTTAAAGCTAGTGAAGATACTGATATCACATGAAACTAGAAAACCTAAGGAATCCACTGGCATCAACTATGTCATACTAGCTTGTTGCGAAGGAACCTAAATTATGCTAAACTTTGGCATTTTCAAAGGGGGAAAAATGGGTTCTACATGTCTGTAAAGTCTCCCCTTTACAGACATGCCCACTTTATGATGTATGCAGTTTGGGGCAAGTCATAGTCAAGTCAGCACACTGACACACTGACAGCTGTTGTTGCCTGTTGGGCTGCAGTTTGCCATGTTATGATTTGAGCATATTTTTATGCTAAATGCAGTACCTGTGAGGGTTTCTGGACAATATTTGTCATTGTGTTGTTAATTGATTTCCAATAATAACTATATACATACATTTGCATAAAGCAAACATATTTGCCCACTCCCATGTTAATAAGAGTTTTAAATACTTGACAAATCTCCCTTTAAGATACATTTTGAACAGGTGAAAATGTAACTATCATGCAATTAATTGCGATTTAAATATCTTAATCGATTGACAGCCCTGATTATTTTACTTTATTTGTAAAGGCAATTAACATGATAGTGACTGCCTTTTACCAGATTTGTATCCAACACAACATTGTTAAAAAATAAAGAAAACATTTCAGTTGTTTTCAGTAAGTTCATTTCGAAGGCAGCATGAAATATGATGGTCTTCATCATGACAGTGTTGCTATAAATCAGTGCAGGAACTATTTACAACCCATCACAAACCAAACCAAACCAAGGCTAGATGTGCTTGTCTCTTTCGTGTCAGGTTCACTTTCTAATAGATTTCCCATTTTATAGAGTACACCTAGGCTCTTCCTTCCAGTCCTCCTCACTTTTAAACCCCCTTTGTCCTCCTTTTCCCTCCTTCTCTTTCCCCAATTGTTTTGATAGCTGAATGTGCTTTTGAAGCAGCTTGTCCACATTACGTGTGGTGTGCAGTGTGTCCTGGCCTAACTGTTTCTGTCTTGTGCTGTTTTACCTTTTTATAGGGTCCACTCTGAAACGACTATGTCTAGGCAAAGAGCGCAGTAGTAGTAACTATCTCATTTACTTTCTTACTCTCTGTCTCTCTTACTCTGTCCTCACTATTTTAGTCCTCCTTATGTTTGTGTGTGCACTTTATTTTCTTTTTTTTTGTTTCAGCACTTTGTTGCAGTTATTGTTGAAAATGTGGGTACTCTACAGACTGTTGCATTAATTTACGTTTGTTGTCGTTTTGCATGGCGGTGTCGATGTCTTGATTGCTGAATTTTGTCACTGCTTGCATATCAGACATTTCATTTGTCTATAATAACTCATGAAAGTCACTCATGTTGCAATCCTTTGGCTGCTATGTTGGCAAAATATTTCACAGTAAATACGTTGTGTACACATTTACTCTGGCCTCAACAAAATCATGAGGATTTTCCTTAAAAGTTGGCTTTCATGAAGGAGATAATACAGGCTCATTGTGTCAAAAGTGCCTTAAATTACGCCATACAGCAGCCAATTGATTTGACCGTCAGTTTTTCTTTTGAACTGGACAGATTTTTAAGACTTTTTGTGTCTTTTCAGGGTCTTCTCTCAACACCGCCACAGCTCAAACAGCCTCCGGTCAGACGCAGCCATCGCTCACCACAGCCACGCCCTCGCCGTCTCCCCAGCCAATCTCACGGCTCGCTCAGGTCCAGACCAACAACAGCAACAACAAGAGAGGCACGTTCACCGACGATCTCCACAAACTGGTGGACGACTGGACGAAGGAGACTGTTGCGGCGGCCAATCAGCTACGCCCCTCCCTCAACCAGATCAAACAGCAGAGGCGCCAGCAGGACCTGGAGGGCAGAGCGCCGCCCATGGGAGCAGCTACGCATGAGGTATCCGAAACGGAGATCAGGGATAGACGATAAAGGATCAGCATACTTGCCAACCTTGAGACCACAAAAATAGGGAGGATTTGAAAACCAAAGTGGGGGTTTGGGGGTCCCCCTGAAATTAGGCTAATATTCATCAGTTTTCATTCATTCATTTTTTGCCCTGCTTGAGTATTTCTTTCTCTTAGTACTCTCCATGTCTCTCTCCGTCTTTTACTCACTGAAGGCCCTCTCAGACACAACGGCACCACTGAGCTCTGAAACCCTTCAAGCGCCACGACGGCTTTACACTGCGTCGAGCAAAGCCCAACTTTGGTTGCTGCACGCTGTGTCGCGAGCATCTCTTCCACTGGGAAACGACTTGGAATGATTTGGTGTAGCTGTATTGTTGTCCAGGTGGAAACAGTAGGGCTTATACACCTTGTACAGTGCCAGAAACAGGTTGAGATAAGGAAAAGGAAAAAAAAGGTGTGAAAATGTGTCATAAATCGGGAGAAATACCGGAAAATTGTGACCCCGGGAGGAAAACCGGGAGAGGGCAATGAAAAACGGGAATCTCCCGGGAAAAATCGGAAGGGTTGGCAAGTATGAGGATTAGTTGTACTTTGATCTGTGACATTTGAGGCGGTCTATGCACAACTTTGTACAACAACTCCCTTCTGTTTCAGATGAAATGCCATGTTGGTACCCACAAGTTCCAGCTGCCACTTTCCTGTCCCCTGACTGCTGCTCTAGGCCCCGGTATGCCCTCAACCTTAGCTCCCAACGCCTCAGCAATGCTCCCTCCTGGGTACCTTTTACCATCGGGCTCCTATGGAGGGATGGTTCCTGGTCCTCTTTTCCCCCAGCAGTGGCCTGGCATGCCTAGTCCTGTAGGGTCCGCGGGTCCTGTAGGCCTGCTCGGTGCTGCAAGAATGATGCCCTATGCCTCGATGGCAAACCCAGGGATCCAAGCCTATCCTCTGGTCATGCACGACCCCGAGAACGGTCCGAAAACCACGAGGACTACCTAATCTGCTAACTAATATTTGTTAGTGTGTCTGGGCACAATAGTCCAACTCCACTCCGCTCTGGTTCACCAGAGCCACACATGTACATAATGTGATCTTGTAAATAACATGACGCCAGTGTTGATATTCTTTATACAACACCTATATCTGTAGTTAATGTGTGTGTGTGTGTGCGCGCGGGTATGTGTGTGTGCTATACAGTATGTATGTCTGAATACCTAATGCTTTTTGGCTTCGGTTTTGACTAAACTCAGCCATACAAGAGAATTTGTCTGCAGTCACGAAGAACGCATTTCACTTTATTCTCTGTTACTGCAGTTTTCACATGGATTTTTTTTGCCTTCCTCTGTGTTACGTACACTTTAAACACTACATTGGAATCCAAATACCAGTGGTTTGAGATACAGTAACAGGACAGTATTTATGATGAAGATATCTGAAGGAATGTAGTGCCTTGAACATTGATTTATAGATTATTTTCTTCTGTGAAACAAAGCATGTCTGCATCCAAGTTATTTTATTTGACGGTAGCTTGAGTGCAGTCTCCTTTTTTTTTTTTTTTAATGCATTACAGACACTTGTTGTTTTTTGGTTTACATATGAATGCCCTTGTAGAAACTGCACTATTAACACAGTATATGCTCTTATTTAAAATAATAAAATCATGTTTTAACCCTTGTTTACTTTCCACCCCTGTGACAGATGGAATGCCATAGTGGTGAGATGTACCGTTGCCTTGCAGAATCAAATGGTTAATGTTAAAAAAAAAAAAGTTACGCCAGCAGCCAAATCCACTCTTTCAGGTCAAATGGTTCAGTCGGACACGGCCTCTTTTTGATAAGACAGCTGGTGCGTTGGGCAGCACAAGAGCTGTCAGTGTTGTAGCCTTGTGCTCAGAGGAGAGGTGGTGTCCAGAGCCATATATATACTGTACATAGTTCTTTCTACAGTATATGCCTCTGGTAGTGTTCGGATCTGAATGTAGCAATTAATATGTGAAGGCTCGAGGCTTAAAAGTGCAATTTAACCCCTCCACAAAGCTTTGATCGTGGCCTTGCCACAAGCCTTATCTCTGATGTGTGCAACAGGAGCAAGCTGAAAAAAAGTTGAACAAAGTTACAAATCACCAAGCAACAGACAGAAGTTACCGGGCAAAGTATAAACATTACAAACCACCACACAATCAAGTCACTACTGCTAAATGCTCTTTCAACTTGGCTATCCTACTACTCAGCATACACTTTATGTGAAATGTTTTGTGCAATCACCTGTCAAGTCTGATGTTTTTTAAATTATTTGATGTTTAAAGCTTGATTTTTTTTTAAATTTTTTTTTTGATGCTGCTATCGTCTGAGGTGATTCCACTGTACAGTTAAGCATTATATTCACATAAGATGGTACTTAAATAAAGAAAAACTCCTCAAATTATCAAATGAGATGCTCACAAAGCAGTGTTATTGCCTTGTTGAAATTTTGATGTTTATTTCCCTGGTTGCTTTGGATGACCGCCTTTTTTTTCTTTCAGTACTATATATATTGCAAAATTCAAATGATACTTGATGCGGGAGATTTGCACAACATATAGTCTCCAACCTATGTTTAAGAGGTTCCTACACTGTACATAGTGGGTTTCATCACCTGTACTTTTTTATCACTGACAAGCATGGCCAACTTTTCATGTTCCACAAAGCAAAGATAAACAATATAGCTACACAATGGTTAGGTATTTCACATCGCCACAACACATTTGAAAGGTTTCAGCATCCCGATTCTGCCAAGCTGTGAATTGTACAGTTTTCTTGTAGTTTATATTTGTATATTTTTTTTTTTTTTGACTGTTTCGAGATGATGGTGATGGTGGTGGTGGTGGTGGGGTTGTTTTGATGTATATTATGCCATCAATTTGGTTTGAATTGGACTTTTATAGGATATTATGCAGAGTCTTCTGCTTTGGTGAAGTACTTCCAATAGTAAGAGATTTCTGTTCTCTGTCACTCGTATCTGGTTTTGTTCCACCTCTGTCGCTGCCAGCTCCTGGTGAGCAGAGGAAGGAATGACTATTGTTGGCATGTTCATTTGGATGCAGTGATCAAACGGAGGAGCTGAGATGCACAGAGGAGGAGCAGTCCTGAACACTTTCTCCTCTGCTGCTCATCTCTCTGGACAACATTGCCCCCTGGTGAATTATGCTCTGATTGTTCAAGGCTTGTATTCAAACTGTGTGGGATTGCTTCTGCCTGCTGTTTGTCCCACTGCATTACCCCACCCTACCCTGCTGCACTCTAATCACAGACTGTATGTTGAGAGAGAAATAAATATTATTTTGTGCTTGATGGTATGTTTCATTGTTGTTTCTTTTGCCTTTTTTTTAATTTCAGAGGCTATTTTCATATTAAAATGAGGTTAAGGTTATGTAGAATGGAGTTAAACCTGCATTAGGCAGAATATTTTTGGCACCATTGGGCAAAAATTCTATAATGACCTTTCAGCATGTTGTAATTCAAGTGTTCTGAGAGAAAACTGGACTCCTGCACCTCCTCATCTCTCTGTTTTCATGCTTTAAAAAATCTAGCCCACGACGGGAGACTTTGGTCAATCACAGGTCATTTCAGAGAGAGCGTTCCTATTGGCTGTCGTCCGGCTGCTAGGAGGTGCTTGGTATTTCCTCAACTGATCTCAACATGGCGGCCGGGTCACAAACTTTATCATTTTACAGATGTTTCTGAAAACATTTGAAGTGAGAAATGGGCATTGCAGTTACAAAATATTTATTCATATTTGATCAGTGCTGCCTAGTTTGATCGGAGTTCACGACAGGCTCCAGCTCAGCTCTGATTGGTTGTTTTCCTCCGGTCTGTGAAATCTTGCAGATGCCATTAGGACACCGGAGGACACAGAGGCACATGAGTTTTTTCAGATTACCTGTCTCATGCACTACTGTCAGGATATCGTGACCGTTTTATAAAAATAACTTTTCTTAATCATTTTTGCTCCATTTCTACCCACTGCTGCTTTAAGGATACAGAATATCACAAAATGACATCAACTGTGTCACTTTCAGGTTTCACTTTCAGCATTTTCAGGTTTACCATATGACTACACTTTACTGACATTTTGATATAATTTCCCATAAGCTGACTGTTTACATTATCAGTTGCTACATGAGCTCATGTTGAGACAACTGATGTGAATTTCCTCTCCCCATACCAGAGTTTTTGTTTAATCTTTTCCGCGCATCATGAAGATCCCCCACCCAACCGGAACACCCACTCACCACCACAACGTCTATGTCTTTAGTCATATCGCGTCAATTTCTGGTCTACACTCTCTGAAATTGAGCCAATCGCAACACACGACCTCAGCTTCAGTTACACTGCGCTTCTGGTATACCCCTTATACCACAAGACCCGTGGCCACCTGTGTCCTAGCCTTTTTCAATAGGCCTTGGCAACGACTTGTTGTGAAGTAAATGCAACATCTAGTGGCTGAATGTTATCAATGTTATTAATAGCACCTTTAAGATGAACAATTAGGATAAATTCATTCAATAAATTTGTAATCAGGAGTGGTTATATATTTTTGTCTAATGATGATGTTCAAGTTTTCTGTCTTTTCTTTTTTTTTCTGTCTTTATTGTACACATGTTCATAAACAGAAGTACAAACAGATGCATAGACAATTAAAAAAAAAATAATAATAATTACATTTCATAATGCCAGAGTTTGTGTTATATGCATCATATTATATTCATTTAATAATGTAAAGGTCTTAAAGGCTTTTTTGTTATATACTATATATAGTATATATACTATATATAATATATAAAAACTACGATTTTAAGTTTTTTTTCCAATACATTTTATTTTAAATTTGTAAACATTTATTTATTTTCCAAAAATAATAGATAGTTGTATGATATATTATATATACTATATATATTTACATATATATAGTATATATAGACAACGATTTTAATTTTTTTTTGTAAACAATACACAGAACAATTAAATCAATACATAAAGGGGGGGAAAAACACACCAAAAAAACATTTAAAAAAATAAGAATAAAAGCAATGAAACACAAATCATGCCAGGGGGTAAAATAAATAAATGAATAATAATAACTTCATAAATAAACTTCACCGTTTTACTAGCCCTTTTGTTTTTTGCAGAATATATTTTCTTAATATATATTTCCATTTCTTTCTTTAAAAACATTAAAATGAGATTTTAACCCTCGCAAATTTGCATTTATGAATGTAAAAACAACTTTGCAACAGTGAATAATGAGATTGATTAGATCAATAGATAGATGTTAAGTGTTTGCAGACTTATTTGAAAGTGTGACGCGCACTGATGTGTTCACTCCTGCAGACATCTTTGAAACAAAGACACAGATTCGCAACATTCAAACACTAAAATAACCCGTGGGAAAGTATTGGTAAATTATTAAATAAATTCTCTGAACAGAATATAATTGATATAATTATAAAATCTTGGTTAAAATGTGTCTAACAGGCTCTACTTTAACAAGAAATAGACCCTGGCTCTGTGTGGCGAATGTGTCAATCCGCGTCCTACACGGCGTAACGTCACAGCAACGGTTGCCCCCTTTTGTTCAACGGAGTTCCTGAATTATTCCCCAATAACACAATGAAATGATCGGGATTATTATATTGTTTTATAAACAACATTTTACCCTGCAACCTACGCCGTGAATCTCGTCTGGGATTATATATCTAATGAATTAAAACACCGATCTGCTGTCCGATATCTTGGTGTGAGGAGGTAACCGAAGCACGCAGCAGTCCTGAGGAACGTGGAGTAGTAAGTGTTTATAACGTTAGATATGTAGCCGTTAAAACCGTTAAAACCGTTGGTTTTGTGTGGGGGGGGAAACGGTCGATCTACTTTAGCTATTTTAACAACAAGCACCTGATTCCACATGCTTGTAGTAGTAGTGGTCATGAAATCATGATGGTATACTGTCATTTAGCAGGGTGAGGTCATTGTGGAGGGAAACACTGTAGAGAAGGTCTAACTTTAAACACTCGTTGTGTATTAATCATACTAAATAAGTATCTAACACCCTCTCTTGTGTAGCTAACTAACGGCTGCCTCTGTGACTATAGCAACCATTTAGCACGCCAGTTAAACTATTAACCGTCACTGAGCAACGGTTAAGAAGAACAAATTAACGGCAGTAGCTAGTTTATAACGTTAACTCTTGTGTGTGTGTGTTAGTTTTATTCTATGTAGCTGTGTTTAGGAAAGTGAACTGGTTGCTGGTTGGTGTTGTTGTTTGCTAGCTGCTGTTGTTAGCTTGCTGGCTAACAGCGTCAATGTCTCATTGTTTGAGGAGGCAGAGAAAAGCATCAGCAAAGATGCTAAAGCTAATGGTAGCTTGGTTTATAAAGTCCCAACGGTTAGTTTTTCAAACTAAAGTGCACTGCTGTTGCTAGGCAGAACTGACTGGCTGTTGGAAGCAAGCTTGCCTTTACAGTCAACTAGCTTACAGTAAGCTACAGTGCAGTTAGCACAGGAACAGAAACATAAATATTGACCCTAAATTGCACCTGTTACTGAGGAACCAAACACAACAAGTTTCCTACTGGGAGTGAGGGACACGTGACTGCACCATAACAGGTGCACAGTGTGCACAGTCTCTAACTGCAGTGACTACTATCTAACTTAATGTATTGTAATTAATCCCCCCATTGGTCCTCTTTTGTGCTCCTTCTCTTTCAGATGTAAACTTGATGAACAGCATCTGTCCCCAGCAGTGGCTGTTGGCACAATGGGGCTGGACTTTGATGTAAAGACGTTCTGTCACAATCTGCGGGCCACCAAGCCCCCTTATGAGTGCCCTGTGGAGACGTGCCGTAAGGTCTACAAGAGCTACAGTGGCATTGAGTATCACCTTTACCACTATGACCACGACAACCCCACTCCTGCACAGAGTGTGCCCCAGAAGAAGAGAAAGGGACGGCCTCCTCGCGCCTCATTGGCTGGGTCAGGGGATACGGACGATGGTGGGGGTAACGGAGGAGGTGGAGGACCGGGGCAGGGGGGGAACACACCGGGTAGCCCCAACCGGTCGGATCACTCCCACTCCCCGGGGAGAGAAACAATGACATACGCTCAGGCGCAGCGAATGGTGGAGCTGGAGTTTCAAGGACGCATCCACCGCATCAGCATCTTTGAGAACATTGACGTGGTGTCAGAAGAAGACAGCGATGCGGAGGATGCTCCACCGTCTGGTACTGGTGGTAGTGGCGGAGGGGTGTGTAACGGTAGTGATGGTGGAGCTGGAGGTAGCGAGGTAGGAGGTAGTGGCAAGGACCGGACAGATATCCCGTCCTCTAATGGCGGCAAATCCACCCCAAAGTCTGGGAAGCATAAGAGTAAAGAAAAGAAGAAGGACGGCTCATCTCATCATCACAGCGCTCAGTCCGGCCCTGCGGTCAAGCTCCCTGAGGCGGTGTTCAGAGAACTGGACCAAGAGAGACCTGAGGCCCCCCCTCGACCATCATCTTACTACAGGTCTGCATTGAGAATTATAATCTGGTTCATTAACTATTACATAGTAGGTGTAAGAATCAGAAACAGGATTATTAAGTACACGGCAGGCAATTCAAAGATAAGGAAATTTGTTGAGTCATGAATATTTGAGGCACACATGTATACAGTCAGTCACCAGCTTGTTTGCAGTTGTACAGCTTGTTGTCGTGCTTGTATCAGAAATTAATTTGACCTCAGGTTCCTCGTATTATTCTGTCATTGTTTCCTCTTTCTACAGAAAGTTGAAGTTGTTGCAAACCCTATACTCCCACACTTCTTTTCCACCCATGTACTATTATGTAATAATATAGAAACACATTTTCTCTTTTCTTTCCCACGCTGGTGTTCAGGTACATTGATAAGTCTGTGGAGGAGCTGGATGAGGAGGTAGAGTACGACATTGATGAGGAAGACTACATCTGGCTTGACATCATGAACGACAAGCGGCGGCGTGACGGCGTGACACCCATCCCTCAGGAGGTTTTTGAGTACCTCATGGACCGCTTAGAGAAGGAGTCCTACTTTGAGAGCCACAACAAGGTACCGGAACCTGAAAGCTGATGGAAAAATTATATTTTAACAGATAGAATGCATCCAACTCTGATCTCTACTTATCCTCCTGTCTCCCAGGCTGACCCCAGCACCCTAATCGATGAAGACGCTGTCTGCTGCATCTGTAACGACGGAGAGTGTCAGAACAGCAATGTGATCCTGTTCTGCGACATGTGTAACCTGGCAGTACACCAGGAGTGCTATGGTGTGCCCTACATCCCAGAGGGACAGTGGTTGTGTCGTCGCTGCCTGCAGTCGCCAAGTAGAGCTGTGGACTGTGCTCTCTGCCCCAACAAGGGAGGTGCTTTCAAACAGACAGACGATGCTCGCTGGGCTCACGTAGTGTGTGCCCTCTGGATCCCGGAGGTAAATCCACTCACCAGCACATGCGTTCTTGAGCAGAGCTTCATAACCTTGCAGAGATTGAGGTGCTCTGCATTGTGCCCTGTTCATCTGTGGTGCACACAGCTTTCAGTATTAGTTTTTCTTTCAGAATCAAAGTTGCTTTAAGTTTCTGCAGCGGGTGCATAAGGATTTAACCTTATTAACTGATGCTTACACAGCCCAGGACTGTGAGGATGATCTATATTTTGCACATTTATGGATGGTTGCTTAGCTTGTTTAGTCACATGTTAAGTGCAAGTGGTTTGATAAATAGCACTAGGTGCATAATAGAATAGAAAACACAACAAAAATTATATATTCCAAGATGAAACAGTGATGAGCAGTCTTAGATTGTGATCTGTTGTTTATTTATATTTTCTTATACACAACATAACATTGGGCAATAACATATGATACAATATCAATACACATACGCTCCAAAAATATAGGAATATCAGCAAGTCATACCAGAGTCATGAAGCCCAAAGACAAAAAAGAACAAAAATGAAGAAAAGAATGAAAAAAAAGAATAATATATTTTAAAAAATGTATCAAGTACTTGCAAAAGCCAAAACAAAATTAAGAAAACAAGGACTGAAAATAAATAAATAAAGAGAGACAGAAAAAAACAAATTCTGAGTGTTGAATGATTACTAAAAAAATAAATATATGGGTCATCTTGGTCCAAACATCAATGTTAATGAACAGTTTAGCAGGTATCAGTAAGTCTGTTGTCTCGTTACTACCCTAACTCTTCGATTAAAGTTTTGCAATAAACTGAATTCTGCTGCCTTTCCTCAGGTCTGTTTTGCTAACACAGTCTTCCTGGAGCCAATCGACAGTATTGAACACATTCCTCCAGCACGCTGGAAGCTCACTTGCTACATCTGCAAGCAGCGTGGTTCCGGCGCCTGCATCCAGTGTCACAAAGCCAACTGTTACACAGCCTTCCACGTCACCTGCGCCCAGCAGGCGGGCCTCTACATGAAAATGGAGCCCGTCAGAGAGACCGGGGCTAACGGCACCTCTTTCAGCGTCCGCAAGACGGCTTACTGCGACATCCACACGCCCCCGGGATCGGCGCGACCTTTGGGAGGAGTGGGCGGCGCCAGCATGGGTTCGTCTCACAGCGAGGGAGAGCTGGAGGAGGATGACGAGCCCAGCATCGGCCACGATGACGACTCCAAGGGCTGGAGCTCTGAGCGAGCCAAGAGGGCGAAGGCCAAGTCCAGGCTGAAGATGAAAAGAGCGAGGAAGATCTTGGCTGAGAGGAGAGCTGCTGCGCCGGTGGTGTCTGTGCCCTGCATACCTCCCCATAGGTACGTGCACAATATACATGTTTCCATGTGGATCAGCAGGTTGACCAGAACCGAAATGATCACATATTTTTTGCATTTGTGACATGGGAGTACCCGAGTTAAAATTTGTTTCTCTGCAGGCTGAGCAAAATCACCAGTAACTTGACGGTACCCAGGAAGAGCCAGTTCATGCAGCGGCTTCACAGCTACTGGACCCTGAAGAGGCAAAGTCGTAATGGTGTACCTCTGCTACGCCGGCTCCAAACCCACCTGCAGTCCCAACGACATATCGACCCACTCCCACCACCACCTCCATCACAACTCCCTCCGTTGACTTGTGGAATTGTAAAAAAAAAAAAAAAACAAAAAAACAATTTTTTTTGTATGTTACTGTAATTCTGTACTTGTCTAACACGTTTGTGCGTGTTGGTGTTGCAGAGGGACAGCGAGGAGAAACATTCGGCTTTAAAGGAGCAGCTGAAGGCATGGCAGAGACTGAGACACGACCTGGAGAGAGCCAGGCTGCTGGTGGAGCTCATCCGTAAGAGGGAAAAACTCAAGAGGGAGACGGTGAGACACAAATTACCTTTTATTTCTGTAACTAACAGATATCAAAACACTAGCAGTGGCACTCTATCTTTGCAATACCCATACTACTGTACTATTTTGTATGAAGAAATATGTAGAATGTCCCATTACACAGTATGTCAAATGCAGTATGCCAAAAATACCAGGATGTCCTACATCTGGTCGTAATTTGCAGTATGCAAGCCAGCATGCTTTTGTGGCTATTCCGACCCACAATCCTCTGCGCAGCGTCACCAGTGACATATCTGTAATATGATGACAGATGACAGCTGCTGACAGCTTATTTGACAGCTTACTGACAGAAGCCGTAATGACAGAAAGCGCATGCAAGTATAAGTAGGTTGCTAATGTTACATATTTTTGCAACACATGTATAACGTTAATCAATACATTGATATAAGCTGCCGAATTGCATACTTTTTCTTTGTACTTCAAATTTCGCGCTATGGAGTACGACAGATAGCAAGAGATGAGCAAGAAAGTCAAAGTTCAAGGAACAATGTTATGACAAAGTAGTATGTCCCAATTGTTAGCATACTGCATGCAACAGTATGTACTTTGTAAGGGCAGTGTGTACAGAAGTAAGAAGAAAAAGTATGCAATGTGGAACACAACCTATGTTTCTCTCCAGTGAGCTGTATAGGACGGTGCCTAAGTTTTCTCTTTGGATTAGCATGTTGAATTGAATGTCTGTACACATACAAAGTTCTTACTACACAGATTTCTCTCTGTTTATTTATTCAGTCAGCAAGTGTGAATTGTTAAAATATTGTGTCTGTGCTCAGATTAAAGTGCAGCAGATGGCGCTGGAGATGCAGCTGACTCCCTTCCTGGTGCTGTTGAGAAGTACGTTGGAACAGTTACAGGAAAGAGACATCAACAACTTCTTCACTGAGCCTGTACCGCTGGCAGAGGTAAACACACACATTCCCACACACTCAGGAGGTTTAGATATGCGTCCTTTTTTCATGTCAATGTTAGTTTTGAAATCTGATCACATTTGCCTATTTATGTGTCTCCTCCATTTATTTAAACTAGCTCATAATGTGTACCTTCCTTCTTTATCTATTTGCATTTTATTTAGAACTATATTTATAATAATCATATTATAAGGGATCATGCCAGAAATGTTTGTGTGTTTATGTAGAAAACGAATGTCTGCTGTTATATCGCCTCTTATTGCACGGCTTTGTTGAATACTTTATTCTGATTAGTCAATCACAGCGTTCTACGGTCTGTATTTCTTTATAGCAGGCTGTTGCTATATATAACAGACCGTTGCTATGGGGCCAGTTATGATGTCGGACTCTGGCGGACCAATTTTGTGTCAAATTACTAATTTTCTTAAGTAAGTAGCCGTGTAATAAGCGAGATAATATACAGCCAGCGGGTCATTGTTGTGAAATAAACCCACCTGCATCGCCCTCTTGTCAGGGTTTATTTTACAACAATGACCTGTTGTGCATTATCCCTTACATATTGTTGGCAGCCTCAAAATTACAGTATTGGTCAGGCTCTGATCCTGACCTGTCTATGTTCTCTGACTTCTACATACTCACATCTGCACTGAAAATTCATTGCACATATACTTATTAGAACATGCGGGTCATGCCTCTGCCTGATCTCTACCCTCTACTATCCAGGTGCCAGACTACCTGGACCACATCGACACGCCAATGGACTTCCAGACCATGTGGAACCTGCTGGAGGCCCATCGCTACCTCACTTTCGAGGCCTTCGAGGCAGACTTCGGCCTCATTGTCAACAACTGTCTCAAGTACAACGCCAAGGACACAGTCTTCTACCGTGCCGCCCTGCGGCTCAGAGAGATGGGCGGAGCCGTCATAAGAACCGCCCGGCGCCACGCTGAGCGGATAGGCTTTGACTACGAGGCTGGCATACACCTCCCCCGAGAGCCGAGCCCAGACAGTCAGCGTGACCAAGACAGGGACAGAGAGAGGGAACGGGAACGGGAACGAGAACGGGAGCGCGAACGGGAGCGAGAACGGGAGCGAGAACGGGAACGAGACAGAGACAGAGACAGAGACAGAGACAGAGACAGAGACAGAGACAGAGACAGAGATAGAGACAGAGATAGAGACAGAGACAGAGACAGAGAACGAGAACGAGATAGAGAACGAGACCGGCCATTGTCCTCTAATGAAGATGGTAAGTGAACCTCTTTCATTTTGGTTAAGAGCTTTATGGCAGCCAAAGCATTGTTTCTCAAGCACTAAAGTGAAAAATAGGTGAGAGGCAAACAATTTAAAATGATTTATGTTTGGCAAAGAGAACTTCTAGGTCGTTCAACCACTTTCGGGCGGCCAATTGACAACTCCGAAACAACATGTTCTAAAATTACACACTACAGGAACATTTGGCAGGCTAGAAGCTAGATGAAAATGTATACTTCGTTATCAAACAAATGTGAGTGAAATACTGGAGGAAATATTAGGGTGGAGGGATAGGAGGGCAGACCACGAGACATGAGTGTAAAAAAAAGAGGTAGTAGGCATATATAACAATTTAGCTCTCAAGGCTAGGTCTAGGTTATTGTTTGTGTTTTTGTTTGTTTTTTCTTTCCTTTCACTGATTGAATGGCAGTTACAACACATTCCTTGTCACAAATGTTGAGCACTGGAACAGTATTAGACATGTGGAGTAAGATGCTGAATACAAATATATTGAAGAGGAAAAAAATATCTTTGCGCAGTAAAGCATGTTGACCACTAGGGGGGTGTATGACATTCATTCAATTCAGTTGCTAAAAACATCACTCATCCTTGTTGCTTGTATACTACTATCTACATCTTTGGTTTAAAACCAACCTCTATAAATCTTTGTTAATAGATTAAAGCTACAGTTGGAAACTTTTTGTCATATTTGCTCTAACTGTCACTATATTGTGATGTACTACTGTACATGAGACATAGAATCTCTGAAAAATCATGTTCCTCTGCCTCCTTTCATTGCTCCCATTGGCATTTGCAAGATTTCACAATGCCTGAAGAAAAACACCCCATCAGAGCTCACAAAACTGGCGAACTCCGATCAAACAGTCAAACTAGACAGTGCTTATCAAATATGAATCAATATTCTGTTACTGTAATGCCTATTTCTCCCCTCAAATGTTTTCAGAAACATCTTGTAGTGTACTGTTTAGCCGTAAAATGAGAAAATTTGCTCCGGCTGGTGGGCGGTGCTTATGTTTTGGCTTGACTGTTTTCCACATGGCATATGGGTCACAAACTTTCTCAGTTTACAGCTAAACAGTACACTAAAATATGTTACAGGCATTACAGAAACAGAATCTTGATTCATATTTGATCAGCGCTCCCTAGTTTGATCGGAGTTCACAAGCTTCACAAGCAGTGATTGACAGTTGCGTTAGAGACTCTTCGGCTCTGATTGGTTGTTTATTTTTCGGTTGCGACGGAATCTTGAAAATGCCATTAGGAGCACTAAAATGAGGCAAGAGAACCTGATTTTTTTTTCACAGATTATCTGTCTCACGTCCTACTGCCAGGATATAAAAAACAGTATGAGCAAATATGACAAAAACTTATTTTTATTAAAGTTACCAACTGCAGATTTAAGTGACTTGTTCGGCCCTCTCACATATTTCATTTGAACTCCCATTAGAACTATTTTTGAACAGTCTCAGATTAGGTTTGGTGAATCTTGCAGACATGCTGAATTTGGTACAGTTTATACCAATACTACACAAATTAGCATAATGTTGTCAGATGTCTGGTAGCACGGGAATTCTACCAAACATATTGTCCATCAGGAAACAGCCCACACCCCTCCCTTTGTTATAAGGCTGCCCCCTCTTAGTCAATTAGTCGACTGATTGGTAGTTTTTTGTGCTTTTTTCATGCTGAATGACTCATTTCCAAGAAACTTATAAGCACATCTTTGATAAACACAAGATTTAAAGTGTTGCTTTTGTGTGATTCTTTGTGTAGAAACTCAGTTTTACAGATTTGCCGTTTAAATCAACTAATCGATTAGTCGACAAAATCGTGAGAGTGTTACTAAGAATTTCTTTGGTCGAGGACAGCCCTACTTTGTTAGTTTCCAGTCATATTTGACTTCCTTCATAATTATTCTCATTCTCTTTCTTTCTCTGAAGGTGTTTAACAACGTTTCTCTCCCTGCCTCTCGCAGACTTGCTCCTGCCAGAGAACAGGCGACGGCTACCGCTGGAAGAGCAGCTGCATTACCTGCAGGCGCGTCTTGATGAGGTCAGCACGGGGAAGCACAGCATTGGGCAATCTCGCAGAGCCAAAGCTCTGAGGAAGGAAATCAGTGTGATCAAGAGGAAGCTCGCGCACCAGCGGGAGGGAGGCTCCGGTATGGGGGGAAGGGAGTCCGTGGGAGGAGGAGACCGGGGCTCTTCCCTCCCCCATCACCCATCCTCCTCAGTACACCACGATGAAGGGGGAGAAAGCAGCAGCCAGGAGATTGGTGGAAAAGGTGTAAATTATCATTAATGTGCATGGAAATGCTAATAGCTATTAAAGGAAAGTAACATGATGAACATTTGCTTGCACTTTAACTTATAAAGCTCTCTCCTCCTCAAGATATGAGTGTGTCCTCGTCTGCCCTGGCTCCAGAGGTGGGCCGTCGGACATCTGTCCTCTTCTCCAAGAAGAACCAAAAAATGGCTGGACCCCCCAAAAGGCCAGGACGCCCCCCCAAGAACCGTGACGCTGGCTACGGTGGGGCGGGGTTGAGCCAAAGCCCTATCGGTCCCCCTCAACTGCCCCTACTGTCACCAAGCAGGCAGAGGAAGAGGCCACGCAGCCCGCGCAGCAGCTCCAGCTCTGACAGCGACAGTGATAATGACGACCTGCTCCCAGGTACCGTAGATGATAACATAATAAATGTTAACTTACAATTTTTGAGTCACACCCACACTCACTTCTCTCTCTCTCTCTCTCCTTCTCCCTCTCCCACTCCCTCTCCCTCTCCCTCTCCCTCAGGTTTGCCAAGTAACGGTTTCGACGGAGGAAACCAGCCAGTAACGGAGAGCTTCCGCGTGTACAGAAGTGAGTCTCGTCTCCCTCGTTCCAGCTCGGACTCTGAGTCCACAACCAGCAGCAGCAGCAGTGCAGCTTCTGACAGGACCAGGTGATTAGCGCACAAACATTAGCTCATTGGTTTGGTTTTACAGCCACAGATTTACATGGAGGGGTTATTCCCAGCACTCTCATCATCCCTGTTTACAGCCGCTACAGGCAGCTGTTTTAAGCAAAAAAAAGCTCAGATGAACTCACTGTGCAGCCGTACCAACTTCATATGGCGATATAAGTCAGGAAAGTGTGTCTGTAAGCCGGTTGATGAGTTATTCTGCCTCCAAGAGACCAACAATAATCAATTACTGCAGCTTTAAGTCCCTGACACACCTTTTTGAGGTGTGTTACACATCGTCGGCTCTAGTCTTCCCGTGTCGGAGGCTTTTTAGCCGATTCAGCATGTTGAATCAGCGACGGAGACCGACGGTGAGAGAAATCACTCTGATTGGCTGTTCAGCTTAAACAAATCAGTGCACGAGAAGAGAAACGGAATTGAGGAAAGCAAGCAAACGAGTAAAGTCAAGAGGGCACACACAGAACGCTCTTCTCATTTTTCATCTTCATCTCAACTGATCATTCCAATAGACGGATATTTTCACGACCACATGGCCATCTGGAATGAAGCTGAGTGGTGAGTGAGAGTGGTGTGAAAATGATCGGCAAACGCCGCTTTGTTTCATGTACCTATCTTAACAATGGCTTGTATATCCGCAGTCCTCGGCCTTCCGGTTTCCCTTTTTGAACGACGATTTTATCTCACGCAGGCGCAGAACATACGTGGTAGTTGGCCGTCAGCTGTAGTCTTTGCGGTGTGTTCGCGCGCAACTTGTTGGCCAAGATAAAGGCGGCGTAAGGTGACTTAAAGGTCTGCCTTCGTCGCCACTAGTTCTTTGATGTCAGGTTGGTGTGTCTGGGCCTTTAGCCATACCAACTTCATATGGCGATATTATGTCAGGGCAGTGCTGAGGAGTTCTTCTGCCTCCAAGAGGCCAACAAAAATCAATTACTGCAGCTTTAAAGGAACAGTTCGACATTTTGCTAAATACGCTTATTTGCTTTCCAGTGACTCCCTGGAGTCTTGTCATCACTTTGATGTTCCCAGGCAGCCAGCGGAGACTCCAGAAAGCCACAGCACCCGGCCCCTGGTCACTGAGAAACAGTTCCAGCATGTAAATCCCTGTAAAACAGCAACTTGTCGTTTTAGTGTTTATGTAAGGATTAAGAAACCAAGATACAGTGTGATAATTACGGGGCTTTTGATGTGCTGGTAGGCATTTTTATGAATTTTAAAGTGAGCCAGGCTAGCTCTTTTCCCCCTTGATTCCTGATTTCTTTATGCTAAGCTAAGATAGTTTCAGAGTTAATGCACAGATATAAGAGAAAGCAAATAAACGTATTTCCCAAAATGTCAAACTATTTGTTTAATGTGCTTCCTGATATGACGTTGCAGTAATGTGAGCCAACCAGGCAGTCATCTCAAGGGAATTATGGCTTTTATGCAGTGGTTAAACATGCAATAATTGTTTTTAGTAGCACTAAAAAGATATAAGTATAAATGAGATCATCAGCCACGTCTTGTTTAGCAACTAGTGTTATAAATTTGATAACATCTTAGACCAGTCAGAACGTAAACACTTCTAATAAAGTTACATTATGGATCTTTATAGTCTCGTCTCTCTTCTCTCTCAGTACGACCCCGTCTAAGCAGGGCAGAGGGAAGGCGTCGTTCTCTCGCTCCGCCTTCCAGGAGGACAGCAGCGAGGAGACGTCTGGCACTGAAAATGATTCCTACTCAGTCGGAGGATCGCGGAGTGTTTCACATTGTAAGCACACGTTCACATCCTCACACACACACACACACACACATCCATGTGTCAGTGCATACACAATTGTACAATTGCATACGCAGTATCTTTGAGTCTGGAACCAATCTGATATGACCGCAGTCATTTTTGTATTTGATTTGACTCAGTGTCTTCAGGGGAAAGTTTACTAATCATGTTGTCATGACACTGGTTCACACTAAATAACATGACATTTCTTGAAGGTTGTCTTTCGACTTAATAATAATGTGTTTTACATTTGCCTGGGCCCAAATTATACTCTTTTTTTTTTGTTTTTTGTTTTTTATTGGGACAACAATCTATGCTAAGAAAGATTAACCTTCCCAAAAACGATACAGAAGACAGGACAGAATTGGTCCTTATGCTACAAAACAGCCAAACAGTATTTCTGAAATACTGTGGTGGTTCTGTTACAGAGGAGTCTGGCAATTTGAGTCTGGAAAAGTATGTATTATTTTTGAAATGGAAAATGTGTAGGAAACCTGATTTCTGCAAAATGACACAATGCAAAGATATTATAATATACAGTGACAGGACACAACTACTTACTACAGGACACAACTATCCCATTCATTTGAATATAACAGATGGAAAAAGAGCTGCGACATAAATGTGGAATTATCAAATAAAAGTCCCATTAAAATAAATAAATACAAATTTAATATTTTTTTAAATACTTATTTATTTATTTATTTAATATTGAATAAAATGGCATCCATAGTGAGCAGCATTGTTGCACAGAGAACATGACATTTTCAACACTAAACAAAGACATGGCAGCTGCTGTAGTTGTTTTCTATGACAGGAGGGAAAATGAAACAAACCAAGAGAAAATGCAGATAAAGTGATCAGCATTCGCCATGTGAAGTATTGAATTTTCAAGTTCAATTGGCGACCAACACCGTTTGATTAGGACGCCAAACCCACCTCGCATCTAGTCTTGTAGGAGCTGGATGTTTAACAACAAGCCCAGTTACCCCTCACACAGTTCTAAGGAATGGGGTGTATTTTGTAATAAATACTTACTTAGAAGAGTGTGATTATGATCATGACTGATAGTTTAGTTAGAAGGGAGGTTGCACAATGGTGACTGTCTTCCTGTTACCGTGTTCCTTACCGTCAGTGGTGCGGGGTCGGGCCAGGTCAGCATGCTGGATGTCTTCTGATGACTATTCTTCTCTTGAAGCTTTGGATCTGGTGTGGGCCAAGTGCAGAGGCTATCCTTCGTATCCTGCTCTGGTGAGACACAAAAGGACACTGCAAACAGCACAGAGTAACTCAGGACATTCTGCAGGTTAATGACGGTATGTCTAACCCTCCACTTGCCACTGTTTGTCCTGAAGATAATTGACCCGAAGATGCCCAGGGAAGGGGTGTTCCACCGGGGCGTCCCGATCCCCGTCCCCCCGTTGGATGTGCTGAAACTAGGGGAGCAAATGACCCAGGAGGCCAGGGAGCACCTGTTCCTGGTCCTCTTCTTTGACAACAAGAGAACTTGGTCAGTGCTCTGGGTCACCTTGTGTCACCTTTTTGTATAAATTAATTTTGTTTGTGTCTTCTTTGTTTGTTCTCACTGACGTTCTGTCTTTTTTTTTTTAAAAAAAAATGAGTACGCTAGCAAAACAGGCTTCTGTTATTGCTGGATCTGTGCTCACACATACCTCTGTGGTAGAAGGTCAAAGGAAACTGCACTCCTTGTTCTAAAGTGCAAGACGACAGAACATTTAGCAGAAATAGGGCAAACGTGTTTTTTGAGAACAGAAGAGGAGGGAAAAACCAGGTCATATTTTAGGTCATTGTGTGCTGCGCAATCACATAAATTCAAGGTTTGCTTTTGAGTTCAAAGGGGAAAAAAATGATGACCACAGCCAGTGTCACTCTAAACTGCAATGACGATCCTCTTAGAGGGCATTAGGAGTTGAACTACTTTCATGCCGCGGCCTCTACAGTGCCTAAAGTCAAAAGTTAGAACTAGTTTACTCTTGCACATGAAATGACCCAAACTTGCCTGCAGAGGTATTTTTATTATTTTGTTCTCCTTTTCTTGCACATTTCACTGTAAAATAAATGTACTGTACCTCTGTTTGATTGGAAATGATTTAACACTCAGGTATATGTCTGTGTGTATCCAGGCAGTGGCTGCCGCGCTCTAAGCTGGTGCCGCTCGGGGTGGACCAGGAGCTGGACAAGGAGAAGATGCTGGAGGGCAGGAAATCCAACATCCGCAAGTCGGTGCAGGTGGCGTACCACCGCGCCATGCAACACCGCAGCAAGGTGCAAGGAGACCCCAGCAGCGAGACCAGTGACAGTGACTGAAAACAAACACACACACACACAATCACACACACACTGTGGAGTGTCTCTATCGAGAGCCCAGCCCTCCATCACAGAACAGAAGAAACCAGTAGCACAGTGGGGAAAACGAACATCCACTACATTGGCCCCAAGACACACACACACGTCATGCACACTAAGCCGTATTTAATCTGACATGTAAAATATTGTATTTAAGAGAATTGAAAAAAATGGAATAATGATGGAAAAAATATGCTATGTTCAGAATCACCAATCAAAATAATCCTCGTATGCGGTCGATATGTTTAAGAACGATTGAGATGATGGTTTACAGACTCAAAACTTTAACACATTTATGATGCATACACAGCTCTGCCTCTCCCTGTCATTTTTACACATGTAGTTTTTACATCTGAATAGGGAAATGCATGTGTACATCAAATGCACACAATGTGGGTATGGCTGTGAATGCCATCGCCCCTGACACATCTTCACATCCATCAACCACCTCTCCAAAAACAAAACAGGCCTGGTGCTAGTGTCCAGTCATCTGTCAGTGGAGCACAAAGAGAGACTGCTGCAGCCTGAACTGTGGGCAAACCAACATTAATGTTATTTATTCTGCTTCTTAACAAGCTCCTTTTTATCATGGACTACTTCTAATCACTCCTGCTACACAAGACATTATTGTGTGGTCCTATTTTTCGTCCGTCACTCTGTGTTCATCATGTCTCCTGTTTTTACGGTTTTGTTAACGTCACACAGGCCGCCGGTCAACGAATAATGAGGACTAAACTTAAACACATGATCGCCTCAACTGTCTGTCTTAGACTCAGGCTGATGGCTTTAGAACTTTTATATATACAGATTGCATAAAGATAGAAGTTTAATAAAAAAGAATTGAGTTTTTTAAACTTGTGGGTTTGCATTGTGGACTGAGAGTGAGTGTGGATTGTGTTTGTTCAACTTCAGCGTTCTTCCTGGTTTCAATCATGTGTGGAATAATATCCTTGTGTGTTCAGCTCAAATTCCTACCCGCCCATTACCTCTTTACAAAGATTTACTACGCTGTATCTTTCTGATACCTCACATACACTGACAAAACACTTAATTTGACATCAATGAACATGACCGGGTCAGGTGTTATGTTTCTTTAAAAGGATTATCTACGCTGCAAGGACAAGTCTTGAGGGTGCATAGTGGCCTAAACACAGTTAAACTTCCTCTATTATAATAACGGTAAAGACTGGATGTGTCCCAACATTTGAGAAATTTATTGTACCTTGCTCAGCCCACAGGCTTTCTTCCTCATACCTAAGGAAGTTCAATCAGGGTAAATATGCCCTCATCCATGTGTTAGTAGATAAGTTCCTTGTGGTGGTGTGACAGTTAATGTAGTCTTTTGCGTTGCTTCTTGCGTTGTGCAGTCCTTTTATGGTGTGCAGAGCACAGACTTACTGTAAACACTGGTTCTACTGGTCTGACAACCTTTACACAAACACACAGGTACCATCAATATGCCTGTTTTTTGCAGAGACTTCCAGATAAACATTGTGTGCTGTGTCTTAAAATGTCTTAAATGCCCAGATGTTAAGACTGTGGTTTGGTTGCCTGTGAATTATACCTGAAGGGCCTTTAAACCTGCAGTAGGCAGAATATTTTTGGCTTCATTGGGCAGAAATTCCATAATAACCTTTCGGCATATTGTAATTCAAGTGTTCTGAGAGAAAACTAGACTTGCTTGGTATTTCCTCAACTGATCTCAACATCGCTTCCGGGTCACAAACTTTCTCACTTTACAGCTAAACAGTACAATGACTAAACCTTGAAGGCGTTTGTTAAAAACAAAACATTTTTGCATGAATAATTGCAGCCACCTCAGCTCCGCCTCTCGTCACAGTCGCAGACAGCCGGAGGAGGAGAAAGGTTGAATCCGAGCCCAGTTAAACCCTCCTGAGGCACCAACAGAAAACGATACTCCAATAGGAACCTGTAGACCTGTCTGTCAGGTCAAACTTATAAATATCATATTGATTTTTTTTTAATTACACCTCCTCACCTATCACTTTTGTACCAGATGCCAGGAAGCAATGGTGAGGACACTAATTATTTCTCTCACACACACATACAGGATGTTTTGGATCGCTGTTTTCATGCTTTAGAAAATCTAGCCTGTGACAGGAGACTTTGGCCAATCACAGGTCATTTCAGAGTGAACGTTCCTATTGGCTGTGCTCCGACTGGTTGGCGGTGCTTGGTATTTCCTCAACAGATCTCAACATGGCTGCCAGGTCCAGCCTTTCTCATTCTACAGCTAAACAGTACACTACAAGATGTTTCTGAAAACATTTGAGGAGATAAATAGGCAGTACACTAACAAAATATTGATTCATATTTGATCAGCGCTGTCTAATTTGACCGTTTCATCGGAGTTCGCGAGTGATTAACAGCTGCTCAGAGATTGCTGGCTGAAGCTCGGCTCTGATTGGTTGTTTTCCTCCGGTCTGTGAAATCTTGCAGATGCCATTAGGAGCACCGGAGGACAAAGACGCACATTAGTTTTTTCAGATTACCTGTCTCATGCACTACTGTCAGGATATCGTGACCGTTTTATAAAAATAACTTTTCTTAATCATATTTGCTCCATCTCTACCCACTGCTGCTTTAAGGATACAAGATATCACAAAATAACAACCGTGTCACTGCATTTTCAGGTTTACCATATGACTACACTTTACTGACATTTTGATATCATTTCCCATAAACTGACTGTTTACATTATCAGTTGCTACATGAGCTCATGTTGAGACAACCGATGTGAATTTCCTCTCCCCAAACCAGAGTTTTTGTTTAATCTTTTCCGCGCATCGTGAAGATCCCCCACCCAACCGGAACACCCACTCACCACCACAACGTCTGTGTCTTCAGATTTGCAACCATAACAACGCCGTTCTCAGTAAAGACACATTGTTTCCTGCCCTGAGCAACGCTCCGTGTAAGTGGAAAAGATTGATAAGCATCAGTCAGTGGTTTCGACAGCACGTTTTATCACGGCAGCATATGGCCTCGTGGTGTTTTCGGAAACCTAACCCTGTTTTGGCTTTCCGCTCTAACTGGCTACCAACATTTGCTGTCTGTACCCTCCTTCTGTACACGGCACACACAATAATGCATGGGCTATCAGGATAAGAATCAGCTTTATCAGCCAGCTATGAGTACGCATAACCAGATTAGACTCCAGTTGTTGTTGCTATCTGTGTGTGATTGGTGTGGTTATAATAAGATTGTATTTAATGGAATGAAATAAACCACAAACCAGATCATTTATATCAGAGGTTTTGAAGTTGGGAGGCGGGTCTCCCCGAAGGGCTCCAAACAGTTCACATAGAATAGCCTAAATGTGTGTGATTTGGTTAAAGAGATAGTTCAGAGATACAGTAGTTTTGGGGAATTTCACTGTTTTGAATCATAAACTAATAAATGTCTTTAGGACAGACCTTTTTTATGTATTTGGTGTAGTCTGAAGTTATGTCAAACAGCAATATTAGGCTACCTTGGCTCAATTGTTGAATGTCTATGTGATCATATAACATAATCATGATCCCATAGGCATCGAGGAATTGAGCGAATCTAAGCAAGTAAACTAAAGGGGGGGTGAAGGGGCGCCTTTTAACAAGCTTTGTCTGAAGAAAGGCCCACAGTCTCAGACTTTGAAAACCTCTGATTTAGGTAATACCACTGCAGCTAATTAATCTAAATAAGTGCACGCGTGTTTTCCTCGTGACGCCCTGCTCTACGCCGATTTACAGCTGTGCCATACGCTTGCCACTCCTTAATAATTGATTTAACTGGAATCTAAGGGGATGTTCGTTGACTTGGATCAACTGACGTGTGTTTTTCAATCACTTTCTCTCCGAGTTGCTTGGAGTGTTCCTTCATGGTCTTCATGGTGTAGGTTTTGTCATAGACTCGCTTTCCAAGTACAGGTGTACCTATACCATCAACTTAAACTCCTTGTCTACCCACAGGAGATTTAACTTATGATGTGACTTGGCTCATATTGGCTGCACCAGTGATGATTTAGGTGTCATATTTGACGGGGTGAATGCTACTTTGTATTTGTACAAGTACTTGATATTGACTTGCACTGCTCCTCTGCCTGCCTGCTTGCCTTCGCTCACACAGCGCGCTCGCCCTCGCTCGCTCAGCTCGCCCTCGCTCGCTCAGCTCGCCCTCCGGCCGCGGTCGGGAGATGAGGGAGGAAAAGCCAACACTAGGATCAGCATTGATTCATGGAGAGACCTTCGTCTGGTCAGCTAACATTACCGCCAAGCAGGTGAAACATAGAGTGATATTGTGGTTTTAGCTGACGTGTCTCGCCTAACTGTTTTCACGGATGCTCGCTCACGTTCACGTAGCGCGTGCACACGGGCGAGCTAGAGCAACAGGACGCTGACTTTCGCTGACTTAACGGCCACAGGTGTCGCTGTTACAACCAACTTCTGATTCTTACAAACAGTCCCTTTAAGGTTAGGGTAATTTAGGTTTAGGTTAAGGTCAGGGTAAGGGTTAGGTTTAGGCAGCAGTTCTGGTTAGGGTTAGGGTAAGTCTCCAGGAAATGAATGGAGGCCTAAGTTAATGTCATATCCTCTAAAGGGATGGAAACACAACCTGTATGTGTGTGAGAGAGAAAGAATTAGTGTCTTCACCATCGCTTCCTGGCAGCTGATACAAAAGTGAAAGGTGAGTAGGTGTTATTCAAAATAATCTATATGATATGTGACAAGTCTACAGGTTCCTATGGGGGTATCGTTTTCTGTTGGTGCCTCAGGAGAGTATTACTGGGCTCTGAGTCAACCTTTCTCCTCCTCATGCTCTCTGTGACTGTGACGAGAGGCGGAGCTGAGGTGGACGAGGATTGTTCATGCAAAAATGTTTTGTTTTGATCAAACGCCTTCAAGGTTTAGTCAGATGAGGACTTAGAGAAACAGGCGGGCAGGTTGGAGCAGCAGAGAGTCAGTGCGCTCAGAGGATCTACTATTTGTTTTACAAGTTTTCGCTCTTCCCAGCATTAACCAGCTACATGGACCAGCGGGGAAAACTGCAGCTTCGTGATGTCACACGATATTTTTGTGACTGTTTCCTATTTTAAATGTGTTTTCAATGTTTAAACGAGGTTTCGGCACCGCGCTGGCACTTCTGGCCGTCGTGGTGTCCCCACTGCTGCTGGAATGCTCCACAGGATGTCAGGTGAGTTTAACACCACCATGAACTCACTGCAGAGATCTCTACAAAACAATCATTATGCAATAAGACATGCATATGCAATAAGATATGCATACGTTTTTGTGAATGCTTGACTTATTATGTTGTCCTTGTACTTTAGATGAAGGAAGTTGATGGAGGAAATAAAAATGGTATGTTAAAAATTATCTTATCACATTGATTATAGTATCATTATCTCCACGTGGAAGCCACATGTGTTTACTAATACTCTCCTGTTGTCTGTACAGATCATGTTGGGGCAGACTGCCCTGTGAGACTGACCTCAGTCCTGCCTCAGAAGTCTAGGGACAGTTACTCTGAATTTGTCACTGTCCATGTCTGGATGAAGACTGATGGTAATGGAGCCAAACCACAGCTGCAAAGTCCATTTTGTTATCTTGTATACCCACATTTCATCATCTCTAAATACATACGATACGATAATACTTTATTGTCAGACAGGTCTGAAATTTGTTTTGCATCACAGAAAGGACAAAGACAATCAAAAGAAATAAGGATACATACATTTAAACATTACAATCACAGGATATTCAGGGCCCTTCAACGTACATTTGATCTGGGATTAGGCTCCATATTTAGTTTTAGGATACACTGGTGTACAAAAGAGTGCTTCAGTCTAACCTTATTAAATCGTGGAACCATGTATCTCCGATTTGATGGTAACAATTCATATTCAGTGTTCAAAACATGGTTGGAGGTCAGAGACGATAGTGTTTTAGTCAGCCTTAATATGTTATCATGATAGGCTGATTCATAGAATTTCTCAAGGGGTTGACCTACAATCCTTGAGCAGATTTTCATTTGGTGGAGCAGTTTTGACTTTAAAGTAGTGGACAAACTCTTGTACCATGTAGTATAACAATACTGTAGAACACTCACAATCACAGAAGTAAAAAACAAAAAGAAGAATTTGTTTACTCGCCCCAAAAGACCTGAGGCTGCGGAGAAAGAAAATTCTTTGTTTTGTCTTTTTACAGACAAATTCGGCGGTATCTGCGCATACATAAATGATCTATGGTAAAGCTGTCATTGTCTCACAAAAGTGTGTCACACTGCTCTCTTCCAGACTTCTGCAAGGCCCCAAAGATTGAAATTGTTGTCTGGACCCCTCCCTACACAGAAAAAGAGATAATTAGGCCTGTGAGAACAAGGAAAAGACTAAAAAAGGTTTGCACCTGCCCCAAACTCTGTAAATGCCATCATGAGCCTATACAATTCATAGTAGTTCAAGGTGGAACACAATGGTATCATGTCTCTTTCTCTATTCTCTCTTTCTTAGTGTGACAATGAAATACAACCGGGTGAAACAGAAGTCAGGTGTGTCAGCCGTGTCACGCAACCACGAAGCGATACCAGATTTGCTCTGGTAAGAGGATTTTTCTTGTTTTTGGCTCAAACATACTGTGATGATATGAAGACAATTCTGATGATGATGGTGTATTTTTTTGTGTGTTTTTTTCCAGTGGGAGCTGGTACATAATTGTGTCAAGGCTGAAGCAGATGGTGTTGTTTCCGTGTCCTACAGCACAACATCAACAAACTGCAGTGTCAATTACACAGTACCAGGTACTGTATATTTAGGCTTGATGTTTTTTTTTTCATACACTCTCCACGATTCTTTCTCCATCAGAGCAGCCTGTGTAGCACAAAGGAAATGTAAGAGTCAGGTGTGATATATCCTGTCTCAGATGGGTGACACATTAAAGGAAAAAACACAACACAAAGTGTCTCAGGAAGTGTGTCGGGCCACTACGAGCCTCCAGAACAGCTCCAATGCTCCTTGGTATAGGGATGCACTTATCCGACTTTTTCAGTCCTGATACTGATAGCAATACCTGGGTTTTGGCTATCGGCCAATATAGAGTACTGCTCCGATACCATTTATTAATAAGCTGTATGTCTCACTGTGTGGAAGTGACTAGGATGATTATTTTATGTGTAAGGCAACATCAGGCTTGACTTAAACATCGCTTTCCTAACTTTGTAAAGCAAAACATAACATAAATACATACGTAAAACAACATAAATGTTGTGAATTGTTATTTATTATTCAAATAATAAGTCGTACACCCACAATTTGTCAAAAAAAATCTGTTGTAGCATATGATTCATTTCATTTTTATGCTCTTCAAAACATTCAGTGACCTCTCACGCCCTGTGACTGGGATCATTGTTAATCCTGGAAAAACACGCACATCAGGGTAGAAATGTATCAGAACAACTTAACTGTTTCTCAGCTTCACTCCCTTATCCACATTTTTCCTTCATTGCGCCACCCGTCTGTATGTTTTGACCCATCAGCGTTGATGATCATATCCTGTATTATATCACTTTTTTCTGTGACTTAGATCCCGTACCAGACTTTGATCTGTCTGTGAACCAGTCGTCTAAATCCATCTCTGTCACCGTGGAGCCTGGAGACAAAGTTCACGCCAGATGGTGTTACCAAAAAGATGCAGGGCACTGCAGTTCAGACTCCAAACTAATAACTGTAAGTATCAGAGATACATTTATCTGCATGTGTGAACTTTAGTTTGTACCCACTAAAGAAAGATTTTTTTCTGTAACATATTTGTATGTTCTTTTCAGATTGATCCATCTCAGTCTCGATCCGCTCTCCTTAACATCCCCTACCTGCTGCCCTGTGTGTGTGTGGAGGTACTATCAGCTCCATTTATTTTTCTATTCAGTCAAAATTATTATTTTCTTTTTCTCACGCCTGTACATGTCTTGTCTGCATCAACAGGTATTTTACACCCGCACAGACTCCAAGCGACAAAAGAAGTGCCCTTTTCAAAATGACAGCCTCACAGGTGGGTGTGACAGATGATTAATGTCAGGGTCGGATTGAAAACAAAACGATCTTGTTGGGAACTTTTGTCAGTTTACCACGGACGACTGAGACACTGTGTCTCAAGCTTCAGAAATACAAAACTAGTATTCCCCTTCATCTGTTAGATGGAGTCTTGCAGTCTTACACAAGACCAGTTTTAGATCTTGTTACAGTTCATACTCTTTATGTAACTTCTTTCTGTGTCTCAAATGCATCAAAGCTGCCTTGCTGGTCACAGAGCTCACTGTATTGTGTACTGAAAACTAGTTCACAAACTGTAGTCTCTCTTCTCAGCCAGCTAGATGAGGTAAAATTGGAATTCATTACACAGACTCGCTCCTGTTTTGTCATATATTGTTTAGAGCACACCAGTTTTATTAGAGAATTGTATTTTGAGAAAATCCTTAGTTTTAAAGTTGCTATTTTTAAAGGGTCAGTTCACTGAAATTACAAAAATACATATTTACCTAGTGGTATCTATCCGTGCAGATAGTTTTGGTTTAATGTGTGTCAAGGTTTTAAGACATATGGGTGAAGGGAACTTTCTGGTGCTTACAGCACTGAAAAAATACATTCGAAAAAACTCAATGATGTATTTTCAGAAACAATGTAACTGGCCAGCTATTCAAGAAAATACAGACCTCATGTGTTCAGTTTTCACTGGAACTATTTCTCTTTCCTATCAGTGGAACTACAATAGAAACAGAGGACATTGTTTCTGGAAAGACTAGTTGGTATTGAGGTTTTTACATTTGCATTGCAAATTTAAAGGAACAGTCCGATATTTGGGGAAATAGGCTTATTTGTTTTCTAGTTAGAGTTAGAGAAGATCTTGTATCTGTTTGGTGAATATAAGGCTACAGCCAGCAGTCAATTAAAGCTACGTTTGGTAATCTTCTTCAAAAATTAAAAATTTAAATTATCATTACATCCCAACAGCTATAAATAAATCAAATGCTCTGACAAAAAAAGGGGGGGGGGAACGGTATCTGTCTACCTACCTGCCCGCGGTCACTCTGCCTGTGCACTCATTGCACGTCACCAGAGTCTTCCACAATGTGCTAGCTTGACAGCTGTGAGTAATAATAATAGCCATGTTCGTTGTTTACGCTCATTATGATATTTATTTTATTTTGCCTTTATTTAACAAAGTAAGTCAATTGAGAACCAAATTCTCATTTACAATGACGACCTGGCCAAGAGGCAGCGACAGAAGGCAAGTTGATACAAGCAAATTCAAAAGCAGGTGCAGTGATCAGAAAGTATTGCTTGTAATGAGTTATTAAAAGAGGGTAACAGAATGAGGGTGTGGAGTTTTAGCATGTTCTGTAACTCATTACAGTCAGTAGGAGCGGCAAACTGGAATGAGAGATAACCAAAGGAGGTGTGGTATGCTTAGGTTCATGATAATCATTTTGGGGGAGTGTCTTTGGAAGGAGCCCTGAAGGGATGTAGTGGCTAAAAGAGTGCCTGCAAACTTGGGAAACCCTCATGATTGTTAAGGTAAAGTATTGATCTCGAATAGTTAAAGTTAGGCGTTGATCTCAAATAGTTAAGGTTAGGATAGGTCGTCGGGCAGCGAGTCTCGCGAGAGCTTTTGCAAGTTTTCGTAGATCTCAGATCAAAATTTGCAGTTCGTGGGCTCCCTTCTAGACATGACCCTGAAAGGACGGGTTGTCAGTGTTGCAGACCTGGCAACTTTCTCTCTAGATTTAGGGACTTTTGGAGCTAGGGCTGCTAGCTACTTCATTGGATATGGGAGAGGCGTCGACCTTCTTATCTAAGCTTTGGCAATAAAGTGAATAAGCATTGGTATTTCCCAAATAGTCTCTTTAATTCCATTCACCTGGATTGTATTGGGATGGCGAGTGAAGTTTCAGAGACAAAAACCCAAACTAACTGCATGGCTTGACACCAGAGGGGGTGAGAAATATGTGATAACACTTCATTTTACAGGCCCACACATTTCATGGTAATTAGGTGATAATTAGCAAGTAACCTTTTTAAATTTTTTTGGGAATTACTGCCAAATTATCCCAATATTTACCTCAAAATGTAATTACTTTATTATAAACATTATTTAATAATTATATTCCGCTATTTCCCAATAGCTGGTAATTTATTTAATACATTTCCAGGAAAAGAATACAAAGTTGATTGATATGCTTTATTTCCATGTCTGCTGGTAAATAGATAATAATTAGCAAATAACTTCTTTGAAATTTCTTTAAAAAGTCCCTGAATCATTACATTAGCTACCAGGTTACATTTGTGTAGACAATTAAGTCACAAAATGGTGAGATTTGTGCCTGATCAGAAGTATCTTCTATCAGTTCTGGTTTTCTACCTCCTTCTCAAGCCAAACGGCCCTATTTTAACCATTATATGCTATTTCAGCATTTAATTATTAAATAATGTTTATAATAAAGTCATTTTTAGTCAATTTTGATGTAAATATTGGGGTAATTTGGCAGTAATTCCACATAAATTTCTAATAGGTTAATTTTACGTTTGCTAATTATCACCTAATTACCATGAAATTTGCAGACCTGTAAAATTAAGTGTTACCAAATATGTTTATTTTGTAAATTAGAGTATCTGATCCTTTAGAAGCACATGTTCATACTTTACTGTATCACTTTGATACTGCTTATTATGATGCTATCATTGCTGTGGGTTCATTAATATCTTGGTTGGCTTACCACAACCGCATCCTTGGATAAACCACAGTTGTAAACATTTGCGTCCTCAACAGATGTCGGAGATGTTTGGCTGTCCTCTGAAGTCACGCCGTTCGAGTCAAGTTTGATGTGGCGCTCCAAGTGCGACCTGAAGGTCTCTGCCTCCCTCTGCTGGAGGCAACACGAACACCTCTGCACACCTGTACTCAACTCCACACTGGAGGAGGAGAACGACGATGAAACAAGCCTGGTAAGTCTGGCTGGACTGCTGTTGATATTGGTGATAAATTCCTGATTGAAACTAATAAAGCTTTCTCAAACACCCGCTGTGTCTCCTCAACAGGTATATAACACATCTGCAGTGGACAAACACCCTCAGATGTGTGTGCAGGTGAGAATTAGCCAGATGTGCTTACATTGATTGAAACATGTCAAATTGTTTTAATTGCAGATTCACATACTTGTGTTTCATTTTTACAGTTTTCTCGACAAGGCAGTCATCACATCCATTGCCCCTTCCAGGCTGGTGAGTCAAATAGGATCAAAAAATATTCTTTTTCCTGATAGCTGTGATTCTCAATGTATCTGTCTCCCTCTCTCCTTGTCCTTTACAGATATGTCTTCATGGGAGGTGTATATTGAACCAGGCAGGCAGAGTGTGTCTTTGTATCTCACTTCTTTCGTTCCTGCAAAGTTCTCGGCTCAACTCTGTGTCCTTAATAAGAGAGGATGTACACCCATGGGCCAGGTCCACTCAGTGACAATGGTAAGCATGTGTTTGTGAGCAGAGTTGTCCCTGACCAATTTGGTGCCCTAGGCAGGATTTTAGCTGGTGTCCTTGCACTCTTTTGGCACGCGCGGAAGATCAAATCTTGTTTTTATTAAAAAAATAATTAAATCTGACCAGAATGCACCAGTAACATTAACAAAAAAAAACAAGGTAAGGTGATATATATCTTTTAAATGAAATTGTCTTGTTTGAATAGGCTAAAAATCCAACTGCAGCCTACTGGTAGGCCTATTTCCAACATAATTGAATTATCTAAAAGTGAAAAATAGAACCATAGGTTATATTTTAATTAGACTCTGCCTGTCTCATTGATCACCATGATCTTAAAACTGAAATTATTCCCTTCCTCAGTTCTTGGTTTACTTGGTCATCTGACTGGCATTAACATTACTGTCTTTTGAAGGCCGTTGCGGATTTCAGTTTTTAAGATAGCTATAGCGATGAATCCACTGATACCACACGTCATGCTAGCTTACTGGGAGAAGGGCTAAATATCACTCCAAAGTTGAGCCGTCTTTATCGCGACGTCCACCTCAGTGGCAAACGACAGTGTTATGACCAGGCTGTTTGTGCCCCCTCGGGCACTTGGTGCCCTACGCACTGCGTGTGTGCCTAGCGGCCGAGTTGTTTGTGAGAGAGAAAGAGCTAAAGAGAGAGAGAGAGAGGGAAAAGATGGAAATTTAATGAGTAAATATGTGACTTTTATCCATTTTACAGGAAGAGAATACTGCTGAGACGAGGATAAATGTGCCTCTTCATTTTCATGCTGGGAAGCCGTGTGTGCAGGTAAAGTGCATGCCCGTGAGACAGGTGTTTCTGGCGTTACCTTTTCTCTGTTCTCACTCTTTCAATCTGCTTTTCTGCAGGTGTGGCAGTCGGATCCTGCTCTTCGTGGTAGAAGAATTCTGTGTCCGGACTGTGAGTCTCAAGTTTACCATCGCTTGAGCTTTTGTGCATCAGTGCATGACTGCATGCATGCACACACAACTCCTGCAAATTAAATAAACACACCTTTTCTGTTTCTACAGACACGCACAACAGATGTGGCATGTATGCTGTGGCAGCTTTGATATTAGTGGCTATTGTTGCATCGCTGGGAATTCTCATTCACCGTCTCACCAAGAGTGGAGCTGCAGGTCGGTTCCTCTCTGTCTTTGAGTGGTTGCACGTCTCCCATCTTCAGATTTTGTGTTGCCTCAATTGATTTATTTGATTGATGCCTGATTGCAACTTTGTTAAATTCACAGGAAGAATTGGAATTCAGCCAACAAATAATAAATAATCTCTTCTTTTTTTTTCTCCTCTGTCTTTTCCCCATATCTCCAGGTTGGCTCTGTATCCAGGAGCCAGTCTTGCTGGTGTGCTCATCAGAGCAGTCAGCCCACGTCTCTGCCGTGTGTGCATTAGCCTCAATCCTACAGGGGGAACTAAGTGCCAAAGTGCACATGGCATTGTGGGCCCAAAGCTCACAAAAGCAGGCTGGGACCGGGACCGGGACCGGAGTGGCAGATCTGGGTCCACTCCCCTGGCTGTACGGGCAGTGGGAAGCCGTGCGTAAGGCACAAGGAAAAGTGTTGATTATTTGGAGCCCTGGAGCCACAAATACCTATGAGAAGTGGAAGGAGGAGAGGGCAAAGATTGATGAGAATGAGAGAAAAATGGACGATTACAGCAAAGCAGAGGTGAGACATGAGAAAATAAGAGTAGAGATTGAAGAGGTTTTGAAACCAAATGGAAGAAAACACAAAAAAGAGAAAGCTGCAGGAAAAAAAGGTGTAAAATTATGTGATGATAAAGACTGGTACACCCAGAGGGAGCCCTCTACAGTGATCGCACCAGTGTTTACGGCTGCTCTGGCCTGCCTAGAGGGGGCGCTGCAGGAGGACAAAGGTCAAGGAGTGGCCCTTGTCTACTTCCAGGGTCTTTGCCACAGCAGGGACATCCCAAAGGCCTTCAGAGGTGTCCCTCGGTACTGCTTACCGCAGGATTTCCGGGGTTTGATACAGGAGCTGGGAGGGATGAGAAGACAGACAAAAACTGGTAAATTCAGGTGGCACTGCTGGCCCAGGCTCCTGTCTAAAGTGCTGTCAATATGGCTAGCACGGCAGCTAGCCCAAAGACTACAGAAACTGCTGCCTCAGACGAAAGGAAAGAAAATGCAAGAGCTGAGCGTCACACCTTCAGCAAACATGATGTCTGATAAAAGCAGGTTCAAGTTGCCACTGGCAGCCAACATGGCCAGGCTAGGAACTGTACAAGAGCATGAGCCTCTCCACTAGTCGCCATGGTGAGCAGTGAAACTTGAATCTCAAGTTTCACCTGTCTGATGGGGACAGACTTTTGTTCTGCTGGAAACATGATACATGAGATACGGGAGCCGGTGTTCCATTGTGAGCGCCTCAGAGCCAAACGCTCTGTAAGAACTTTTCATTACTTGACAACCCATCATGTGAAAAACGGCACCACTTGTTTTGCATATTAAGAATAGGTAAATACTCTGTCCTGTCCGCATTTAGCCTCTAAAAGAGGCTCTTTATGTTGCTTTCGTGTATGAGCCATAGTGAACACCTGTCTTATCTACTGTATGCAAATATGCTAACCACTATGAAAATCTGTTTGCAAATTATACCTCACTCTTCATGATGCATTTAATGTTTGAAAATATTGCAACAGCAGAGGTGACCAGCTTTATGACTGCAGAATACAGGAACAAGCACATTTACTTAGGATTTTCTAAACAGGGACGTTGAGCCAGACCTGTCCCAGGATCGCCAGTGTTAGAGTGCAACAGGTGGAAAGATGAAGTGACTTGTATTGAAGTGTGCTCGACCATTTGGCAGTTAATTCATGTGGTCATGTACTACTACTGTTGCCTTTAGTATGGGAAACTTATTATTTAAGAAGACGTATTCTGCTTATTTTCAGGTGCATACTTGTATTTTGGGTTTCTACTACATGTTCACATGATTTAATGTTAAAAAAACTGTTTACTTTTCTCATACCGGCTGTGCTGCAGCACCTTTTATCACCCTCTGTCTGAAACGAAAGCCCAGTCTGCTCTGATTGGTCAGCTGGCCCTCTCTATTATGATTGTTCAGCTGAACCTAACTATTCAGGTCCGCTTCAGCTCCGCTCTAACTTATCTTTGTTTGAGGGCATGCCATACTAGCTGCTAGGCAAACTGTGTTACTTGGTGACATCACCGTGTTACAGAAAAAAAGGCGGGACTTCAATCAAGGCGTTTCAGGCAGTTCAGGAGCAGTGTTTCTGTGGGGGAGAGTAACTCTCTTTGGCGTGGACTTTGCAGACCTTTCACATATACAAAAAAATATATAACATACTAAAGGACTGGGAAAATGCACAAAAGCATAATCGGGCCCCTTTAAATCTGTGCACACATACATACTGCCTACTAAGAACTAAGTATTAATCCATCAATGTTTTGTTATTTATTTTTCACAGCATACTGCACTTCTTTATTCAGCAAACATTTGATTGCCCCTTGAAGAAATATTTGTTCAGCACTGTTGGCATTAGAACATTTTGAATGGAAGATAATAAAAATGCTTTTAATATATATAAATAAAGAGATTCACTTACTGAAATGGCCAAGGCAAAACTGCTTTTATATGACTGAAATCTGTTTTTCAGCATTCAGTGTCTTTTTTTATAAGCTTCATGTGTTTTCTTGAACCTGTTTATTCACTTGAGTTACACTGAACGACCACAACATTAACAAATCTCCAGGATTCTGACCTTCTTGACAGGAATACTAAGGAAGTAAATCATCATTTACAGTATCAACACTGGAATATCATGTTCAGCATGTAATGGTTAGTCTCTTAGTCTCAGGAGCGTAACTTCCTCTGATGTGGACACTGAACTAAGACACACTTTTAATAAGTTCTATAGACTGACTGTCTGGACTGACTGTCATTTCAGAGGGAGCGTTCTTATTGGCTGTGTGTTTTGGCTGGTGGGCGGTCCTTGGTATTTCCTCAACAGATCTCAACATGGCTGCCGGGTCACAAACTTTTCATTTTACAGCTAAACAGTACACTACAAGATGTTTCTGAAAACATTTGAGGAGAGTAATAGGCATTACAGTAACAAAATATTGATTGATATTCGATCAGCGCTGCCTAGTTTGACCGTTTGATCGGAGTCCACGACTGATTGACAGCTGCTCAGAGACGGCAAGGCTCCAGCTCGGCTCTGATTGGTTGTTTTCCTCCAGTCTGAAATCTTACAGATGCCATTAGGAGCACCGGAGGAAACCGGAGGACACAGAGGCACAGGATTTTTTTCAGATTACTCTTCTCATGCACTACTGTCAGGATATAGTGACCGTTTTATAGAAATAACTTTTTTTAATCATATTTGCTCCATTTCTACCCACTAAAGCTTTAAACCAAGTCTTCACCCTAAAATGTCATGGTTTACGATATGCGGGCGTGCATTTTGTCCCGAAAAGGAAGGCGAGTCCCCACAATTCGACTGTGTATACAGATTTGTCTCCGCAACATGAGTAATACACGACTATACACACAATAAAAATAACTTTGTTTTAACCATATTTGTTCCATTTCTACCCACTGCTGCTTTAAGGTGTAAATCACACAAAGTAACAGAACTGGGGTAATAAAAAAATAGTCATAAGATGGGAAAAGAGCCTATTTCATATTTTCCAATACAGTACTCATTTGAATTTTAAGTATATATGATTGGATCCCCAATAAAGATCACTGTCTGTTAGTCAGTTTAATCACATGGGAATAGCTTTAAGGCCATAAAATAAAGAGCTGAACCTTTCCTTTGGCACAAACCGCCAAATACATTTAAGAGCCACAATGATTTTGCATTTTATGTTCGCTCTCTCTAAAGGATCACAGTTAACGCAGGTGGTGGAAGGGCCCTATAATGCACCGTATGATAAGCAAGAATACAAACTATAATCTACAACATTGGACTTAACCGACCTTTGATTGCGGTTAATAATTAACTTTTGCACTCCAACTGAAAAACTTTCACACAACAGTGTCTATTCATAACCAAGGTGCCAAGGTAGTTTACAGTTAAAGTGGCATTGTGAGAAACATTTGACCTTATCTCATTGCTTCATCAAAACATGTTTAATCTGACAACAATCATCACATCTGCCTTTGGCCTTATTATAAATCTCATATTTGTGTCATGACTTCAATTCTACTGAATGATGACGACAGCCAAGCAGGAACTTGTTGTGACGCGTTTCATCCACCCTCACCTGAGCAGGTGGCGTTGGGACACGCCCACCTGCAGAGCTGTCAATCATCGTGGAACAACGTCCCAGGAGCGCCACACAGTTTGGTGTTGTGTTGGACACGCCATGGTCACTGGTTTCTCCGAGGAAATATCACCACCATGCTGTGGATGTGAGGATACCGGGCTCTCCTCGTTGTGTCTCGGATGTGGAGAGCAGATCTAGCCGTGGATCTCTCCCAGAAACATGGCTCTTCCTCTCCTACAGCCACATCATGTTTCTCTCCCTCCACTGCTGCTGCTGTCACTGCTGCGTGTCTGGCTGCTGCTCATGTCCGCCAGCGCGCTGGAGGTGATCGACCTGGACGCACCTGAACTCACCTGTAGCCAGGTAACAAGTCAAAACGTTTACATGTGCACGAATAGAATAGAATAGAAAGCTTTATTGTCATTGTATTAAATACAACGAGATTCACAGTTGCCACTTCTGGTTCAGTGCTTTAAAACAAATACTTGACAAGACTAAACGAGGCAGATAAAACATAGAACTGGTAAAAACACACACACAGTTATAAAGCAAATAAAACAGGTAAAGTAGATGTAATAAATAAATAGAAACAGAAGTGTTACACTAGAAGTATAAAATATAAAAATAGATTTAATGTAAACAGATGTAATTGCACTTGTAAAATAGGTAGAGTATATAAATAAATGTAAACAAAGTTGCACTTGAGGTGTATATTGCATCAAGGATATATTGCACAGATAAATGTATTCACATTCAGTGTATTAATATTGCACAGATTTATTGTTTGCAATACATCCTGGTTTTGAGTTTTTTCATTTTGTTTTTAAATCATATTCGGGATATGTCATAAACATGGACAAACCTGGTAATTCATATGCCACATGTGTACATGATCATAACCAATGATGATCTGTGTGCAGTTGTGTCGTTCTGCACCATGAAGGTGTTTAAATCAGTGGTTTTCAAAGTGGGGTCTGGGGACCTCCAGGGGTCCTTGAGAGGGTTCTAGGGGGTCCCCATATGGGAATAATTAATTTTCACAATAATTCCATCCATAAGTAACACAATAACAATAATGTTATAATAATAATAATGTATGACTATTTTGGTCATGGATTTAATGCAATTTCTGTAATAAAACATCTTAAAGCAAAAAAAAACAACTCTCAGATGGGAGACCCTTCTCAGATGGGGGTTCGTGATCTAATTTGTGTCGGTTTAGGAGTCCTTGATGTGAAAACGTTTGAGAACGACTGGTTTAAATGTCACAGTATCTTGGTTTCTAAGTTCTTATCGAGGTTTCTAAAACCAAGATGGGATGTGTACATACAGTAAGCTGTACTAACCTCAAACAATAACTTCAATCTGTAAGAACAGATAGGTCTATAGATTTTGTGTAATTGTGTATTATGTACTCGGTAGTGAATTTATAACGGCTTATTATAATATATTATTATTGTTTGATGTTTTTTATGAGGTCATTTGTAAAATGGTGCATTTTATAATACAAGACAACAGCTAAATAAAAAACAGTTATAGGTTGTTTAGAATTTAGTTGATCTAGTTTTACTTAATAAATATTACTTGGACTCTGCTTAATTAAGTGTGTTACCTCCACCTTTTTTTTTTAAGTTGTTGTTGATGAAAAATTGAACCAATCCATACATGCAGAATAACAAAATTTAGTGTGCAGGATACAGGTTTTTGGGTGAATTGGGAGAGACAAGACAGAGAGGGAGAGAAAGAGATATCAGAGTTTAATGTCCATTACTTATTTACTATTGTGCCTGACACCTTACTCCACTGCTCCGTTTCCAAGAAGGGATGTTGTAGCTAGATTTTTCTCTGAATTTTGCTTCAGAGATGTAAATCAACCCCTAAGAACATCAATATTATGTAGTGTCAAATACACATACAAGCACAAGAAGTAGAAGTATAAAGGAGCATTAACTGAAACACTTGAAATTGAAGGTGTAAATAATCAATTTAATGATGGCTGAATTCCATTTAGCGGCTTCTGTTTCAGGTTCCTGGTATTGTGCATGCTGGCTCGCTGTCTCGCGGTCACTCTCACTGGGACACTTGAATACAATGGAGCCGTCGTTAGTATCAGTAACACTTGTGCTTTGCCTACTATGACAAGTCAAAATGTAGGATGCTGTGAAAAAGGCCTATTGATTAGTACAATTGTACACCGGCACCCGGTCAGAGACGATAACATTTCTCGCTGCGGAACCCTGTCACTTCACAAGACACGGGAAACCTTTGTTGGTCTGGAGGAGCTGCAGCAGTTATTTCTGCACAAACGTCCACTTTACATTCACTAAATATTCTCAGAGCTAAACCATCTCTTCTGCAGTGTGTAGTGTGCGCTTGCACGTGTAGAGGTGGAGCGAGACAGCGAGAAAGCTTGCGGTGTGTGAGTGAAGGCAAGCAGGCAGAGGAGCAGAGACTCCGGCCACACGTGAGTGCCCAAATGCGAGCGCGCATGGGAAACCGACCCGGTAGATTTATACGTGTAAGAAGTTACAAACAGTCCCTTTAAGTATGAATGATTGTTAAAAAATAAACATAATACAGACAGATAATTGTATACAGGAAAACTCATCTCTGATGCAATATTCAAATAATCTGCTAAAAAATTCATCCAAATCGCTCATTTTACACAAACTTCCTGCAGTTATTGCGTTCACTATTTGGGCTAATTATACAGTTTATCAGTTGTTCTGTACTGTTATTGTTATGCATTGAATATGATATGAAATATCTATATGTCACTTAGTCTCAGGGGTCGTCAGCTTACTCAATGATAGAAAAGGTGTACCTTAAGGAAAAAGGTTGGGAATAACATATAGCATATGGAGCATCATTGTTCTTAAAGATAGTCCCTCATTTGGTGTGTTGATAATGGTGGTCCTAAACTGATTCCACTCCCATACAGTAGATCTAAATGCAGATGTCACTTTAGTCACTATTCTTACTGAAATACTATATATACTTTGATATGTCACCTGTCTGTAGTTTCCATTGCTATTATGTATGAAACTTTGAAATTGAAATGAGAATGTATTGCAGTCAATGGCTTTTACTCATGTAAAGGATCTGAATATCTCTTTCACCGCTGTCGACACCTACGCTACTCAAGTTTCATTTCTGGTGAGTGGATTTGTTGGGCATTCAATTCTCATCCACAACTTTTCTTTCTCCAGGGTTTGACTGACTGCCACGTGAGCTCAGGTAGAGACACCATCAACACCAGTGCATCTCATATCACGGTAATAACCTCACAGTTTATCTAAAGCAGACACTCTTCCACTCTTCCACAGACTCTCAGTACGCTGCTGCTCTGCCCGATCCAGTTGATACGGTGAATGTTACAGATGTGCAGCTTAAAGTGATTCTGCGCTGTTCAGCCACACAAGACTGTGATCCGTACCTGCAAATCATCATCGCAGTCCAAGGTAGCTTTGTCGTCAATAGGTTGACACACCTTGAACTTGTTTTTCCTTTCCTTGATGTGTGTCATCCTTATCACAATAAGTGTTGCAATTAGTGTCAAGTCATCCCTTGAGTAGCTGCTCCCTGCATTGTTATCAAACTTGTTTGACTTGTCAGCTTGTCAGTTGTGGTCTTAAAACATTGTGCTCTCCACTGTAGTAGGCTGTTTACTGACTGTGATCGTTGTTGCAGAAGTTAGTAACACAAAGGAGGTTTCTGAAGAGGTTTCTGGTGACCATAATGATGAAGAGGAGTTATTTGGCATGAATCAAATGGCAGAAGGAAGTGGTCACGTTGTGCCTCCTGAGCCAAGAGGTATAGAGTCATAAGCTCAACACATAACACACACAAAGTCACACACATACTGTTTCTAATCACTCAGTTTACTCTCCCTCTTCTCTACTCTCTGTGTTACAGCTTTGGTGATAGTGTGTGTCAGCTCCCCAGGCTCCATTGACAGCTGCAAGACACTTGAGTTTAAACCAAGCTACTTCGGTTCAGACCAAACTTCTTCTCAACGGCCCACACATGAGGCAGCTAATATTGTTGTTTCTGCTGTTGTTGTTTCTGTTGTTCATTAATTAACTAGTCTCAGTGGTGGAAAGTAACTGTAGATTTGCTCAAGAATTGTACTTAAAGGACCAGAGTGTAACATTTAAGGGGATCTATTCGCAGAAATGGAATATCATTTTAATATGTATGTTTTCTTTAGTGTATAATCACCTGAAAATAGGAATTGTGGTGTTGTTACCTTAGAATGAGCCGTTTATGTCTACATAAGGAGCGGGTCCTCTCACGGAATCCTCCACGCTTTTACAGTAGCCCAGAACAGACAAACCAAACACTGTGTTAACCTTTCCTCCTTGGGCCGGAGTCGATAACGTCACTCACTCCGGAGTTAAAGCTGAAGTAGGCGAGATTGGAGCATATTTGATTAAAAAAAGTATTTTTTATAAAACGGTCGCTATATCTTGACAGTAGTACATGAAACAGATAACCTGACAAAAAGCATGTGCCTCTGTGTCCTCCGGTGCTCATAACGACATCTGCAAGATTTCACATACCGGAGGAAAACAAGCTGATCTGAGGTCCGCTGTCCAGCTGCCGTCTATGAGAGTCGGCTGTCAATCACTCGCGAACTCCGACCAAACAGTCAAACTAGGCAGTACTGATCAAATATGAATCAATATTATGTTACTGTAATGCCTATTTCTCACCTCAAATATTTTCAGAATCATCTTGTTGTGAACGGTTTAGCTGTAAAATGAGAAAGTTTGGGCCGCCGCCATTGTGAAATCTGGTGAAGGAACGCCCAGTTCCGGTCACATGCCAATCGGAACGCTCTCTCAATGAAATGACCTGTGATTGGCCAAAGTCTCCCATCACGGGCTAGATTTTCTAAAGCCTGAAAACAGAGCCACGAGGAGGTGCAGACGTCTAGTTATCTCTCAGAACACTTGAATTACAATATGCTGAAAGGTTATTATGGAATTTTTGCCCAATGATGCCAAAAATATTCTGCCTACTGCAGGTTTAACCACACTTCATATTCTCAGAGCTAAACTAACTCTGTCTTCTGCTCCACTGCACACATCCGCATCTCTCTCTCTCTCTCTCGCTTCACCACTCACCTCCCACGTACACACACTCAAACACAATCTATGCACTGGCTCTACTCCAAATGTCCTACGCTACTCTTACAACACCTGGCTCTAGAAAGGGCCGTTCACATTTTCACATTTTTGCATCGGACACTGTATTTGCACAAGTTTAAGTTGGTTGCAATCTGCAACCTCACCGCTAGATGCCGCCAGATCCTAGACACTGTTCCTTTAAGGAAAATGTTGAGATATTATTCCAGTAGTGATATCAATTTTACATTACTTTAAACTTCTACTTCACTACATTTATTTGACAGATGTAGTGACTAGTTAATTTACTGATTGAGACTGTGCATAAAACACACAATAATCGTATAAAAGAGGCCTACAGCACATTGTTAAGATTAAACCAGTGGTTCCCAACAATTCAGCTTGTGGCTCCTTACAAAAAGCAGCGGCTGGTTGGGGCACTTTGCCACTTTTCAGATGTCTGAGTTGTTTGCAGTTTCACAAACATTTCATCTCTAAACTTCTCAGATGGCTTCATATGAATAACTGTTTGAGGCCCAAAGATGTAAATTTGCCCATTATTTTACAAAAAAGCAAAGAAAAAAGAGAAAAAGAATGTGAATTCAAGACTTTTATTTGTAATGGAGTATTTTTTACATTGTTGTCTTACTTATGTAAAGGATCTTAATACTTCTTCCACCACTGCTAGTCTCTCACTGTTCTGCACTCCGTCTTATTGAAGTGCTCAAAGACTAGTTTCCAAAATGTCTTTGTCTTTTAGTGTGTTTGTTGTTACTGATTGATTTATATACTTAAAGTTCATGTGTATATATTTCATGAGTATATATTTCCTACAAATGCAGCTGCTGTTGAGAGAGAAAACAAAGTTTGGCATTCCTGTTGTGGTCCACGTCCATGAGCATTCAGAGGGAATGCAGAACATTCAAAATATCACAATCCCATCTTTACTAGACGGTGAGGTCAAGCGCTGTAATGTCTAAGCAAAGACAATGAATGGCAGCTTACTAATGTCACTGACCATCAATCTCCCTTCTTTCAGTTTGCTCCATGAAACTAAAGGGGACTGAAAAGAAATGTTTTGGTAAGATGTGTTTGTCTCCGCCTGTGTATCTGGACTAACATGTATTGAGTGCCAGCAAAACCAGTTTTACACACTTGTAGAGTGATACAGCTCAATTATAAATCATGATGGTTGGTGTTTCAGTTCCGAGACTCCGAGCTGATCATAAGAGAAATGGGGTCCTCCTCCAACTGGAAAATACTGATGACGATCTCACGTGCCGGGTGTATTGGAATAAAAATGGACAGGAATTTGCGTGGGTCAGTCAAGGCTAAACTTTTCAATCTGCTCTGTTAGTCAAAAATCAATATTGTCTGTGTAACTTTGTTTTTAACCTTTGCAGCCCGAAGACAAGAGAGAAATGGTCTTTCCGTCAAGCTTTGTTGCACCATGCCTGTGCTTCCAGGTAGCTTCACATGTTAATTATAACTGACAAAAAAAGGTCAAACATTTTATTTGGGAAATAGATTTTTTTTCTTCTTTCTTTTTCAGGTACGGTGCAATGGAAAGCTTCCAAGTGAATCCTGTCCTTTCAAAAACCACCAAGGTAAAGAAAGTTCACTGAGGTCAATCTGAGAGCAAGATAAATTTGCAAGATTAATTATTTCACAGCATAGCAATGTTTCTTTTTGTTCAGATGCACTCGAAAGAATGCAGCACAGTGTGTCTGTGTCTTTGGAGAAGTCTCGGATGAGGGACGGTGGGACAGGGCTGAGCTGGAACATGACTGCCCTCTGCAGACTGGACGCAGAGGTGAGGCTGTGCAAGAAAGACGTGGCAGGAGGCCAGTGTGAAGAAGTGACGGGCTCCAGACAGACACTGCACAGCCATGGAGATGCTGGCTGGAGGGCAACGCGCAGTGGATACTGGGTAAAAACATCAACAAAAACTTTCTTTGCAAGCTGTCAATCACTGTTGGAAAGTAACTAAGTAGATTTACTCAGGTACTGTACTTACGTAGAATTTGGACGTACTTCTATTTATTACCTTCCAGAGTTTCCACTACCATTTATCTGACAGTTTTAAATAAAGCTACCAATGCTTATGGACTTTTACTTAAGTAACATTTGAATGCATGACTAGTTGAGTATTTTTATATTATGGCATTGCAACTTTCGCTCAAAATAAAGGACCTAAATACTCAATCCACCACTGCAAACATGCGCCTAACCCTCACCCTGAAGGACCACCGTGGTTTTAAATGTTGTTATTATTAATTGTAAGTTGCATATGCTTTACATTATTGTATGTTTAATGATGAATCTTTCTTCTTGGTCATTATTTATTCATTCATTCATTAATTTATTTCTTAATTTACTTTTCAGAAAACAGGAGATTTCAATGTGTCGTCACATCCTCTGCTTTGTGTTCAGGTGATCTTTGTTCTTGTCCTGATATATTAAATATAATCATAAACATGTTCCACTGCTTCTTCCTACACTACATACTGTGCTAACTCTTTCACTTGTTTTTCTTTTAGATAAAGATAAAGGGGATGGAGTCATACTTAGAGCCCCAGTGTCCATTTGCGAGTGAGACTATTAATTATTGTCCAGACACAGATTAAGTGTGATTAATGTTTAACTATTAGCAGATAAATAATTACACATTCACTGTACACTTAGCAGTATCTGTGAAACTTCTTTAATATGCTTTTTTAAGACTTCTGTACTTAATAATTTATTTATTTTCCAGCATCTCGATGGAGATGGAGCCTGCTACTCCTCATCGGACTACTACTGATGTGTTTGGCCATACTAGGGGCCTATCTTATACAAGGGGTCCTAAAAGGTCAGTTTTTAATGACCTATCTGTTGGTCATTAAATATTAATAGCACCTTAGCAAAATACCTCAATGTGTACTTCTGTTTCCCTTCTAGGCTACATGTGGAGATGGTTGAAAGAAGACGATGTTAAAGGTATGAGGAAGCCTGACAACTAACTATTTGTTTAAACATGATAAAAGCTCTTAAGGGGACTTTGGGTGTTTTGAAGTGGGGTTGTATGAGGTACTTATCCATAGTCAGTGTATTATCTACAGTATAGATCACAGTCGACACGCCACCAGTTTGGAGAAGGAGACAGGAGTTACCGCACAGAAGCAAAGCAATGTATGCTTGCTGTGGACGGGGCCAGCAGCAAAAACGTCATTTAACCACCGAAAAGAAAGGCCCACCTAAAAAAATCAATATCAGTTTAACTGTATGCTATATTTAGAATATTTTTACCGTTAGACAACTATAACGTCTATGTTTCCGACAGGGAACTGAAGCCGTTATCTATGCTCTCTCCAAAGCAACGAGACAAAAACAGTAATTTTACAGTTTTCGGAATCCGAACTACCCAATGTCACACAATAACACAAACAAACTGACCAATTGAGGCAGCAGTAGACCAACAACCCTCTTATTTTGCAAGGTAAAATTAAAGTTTTTTTCCAATGGAGTCTGGTGGATTTGGTGAGCGCATAGATGGATACAACGGCTTCAGTTCCTCGTCGGAAAGGTCTGTCTCACGGCAAGGTAATCCGGTGAAAATATTCTAAATATACGTCCACAGCAGTACATTGCTTTGCTCCCGTGTAGTAACTCCTGTCTGTTTCGTAATACACTGACTATGGATAAGTACTTCACACAACCCCACTTTAAAACACCCAATCTAATCTTCCTCTATTTCAGGTGCTGTGGGTGGAGGTCATGTAGTGTTGCTGTACCGACCTGATGACGACCAGGCTTTGCCAGAGCTGATGAGTCACCTGGGCTCGTCCCTCCAGGCCCTGGGCTTCAGCGTGTCTCTAGACCTGTGGAGCCAAGCTGAGCTCAGCGTACTGGGCCCCGTGCCTTGGCTCCACTCGAGACTGAACCGACTGCAAAGGCAGGGGGGCAAAGTGGTGCTGGTCTTAACCCAGGCTGCCTGGATAAGGGCTGAAGAGTGGGGAGCTCGGAGCTGGGAGAGAAACACTCCCAAGGAGAGGAATAGAGACATGGAGGAAGAGAAGGGAGGAAGAAGCTGCGCTGCATCTTCTCCCTGCGTAGATGTTTTTACTGCTTCGTTGAGCTGTATCCTAGCAGACTATTTACAGGGCCGCGCAGGCGAGCGGTTCATGTTGGTGCAGTTTGAATCACTTCCACCTGAGCCTCCGGGTGGTTTCCGGCCGCTGCCAGAACTTTTCCGCGGCCTTCATGTCTATAGCCTCCCCTCCCAGAGCCTGGGCTTTCTGACTGAACTGGCCGGGGCTCGGCAGATGGCTACTGCTTCAGCCAGACGGAAAAGAGCAGGGGGGCTCAGGATGGCATCCCGAGCTCTGGCACGAGGGCTGTCGGGGTTCACGGCAGGGACAACAGTATTACGCCTTGCAGGAGTGTCCCAGAGTTGTGTTGGGGTAGGAATTGAAGACTCTGGGGAAACAGTGCCCTTGCAGCCCTGTCTTATCACGCCTCCCTCCAGTCCTGACTCGAGCCCCAAGGTCAGTGAAATGGATTGGGTCTGACAGCAAAGAACGACACAAGACAGTTTGGGGATGAGCGGCCAGTAATGACTTGAAGTGATACTCTGGGAGATAAATCAATATCAGTTTGCAGCTGTTACATTTGCTGATATAAACATCTGGGGTTTAGTTGAAAAGGAGTGAAGTGTTTTATGTGTCAGAGGAAACAGTAGTTCCTTTTTCAAATAAAAGCTGAGTTGTTAGCTTGAGCTCTTGCTGCTCCAGAAAAATAAAACCAACAACCTCAAACAATAAAAGCTCACACACTACTTCTAAAAGTAAATTCAAGGAAAAACACATCAATTGATACACAGTTTGATCACAAAGTGGTCTGTGGTGAATATATTTGAAAACATTAATATATATAATATATAACACATAACATAACATAACATATTTACTAGTGTTTGACATTCTGCATGCACTATCTATTGCTAAAAGTACTGACATGAAGATGTTTTAAAACAGAAATAAGCTATTTCCTTTTTCTTTATACATAAGTTTTTCAGTTGCTCTGTAGGCATGGTGAGTCTGTTTTATACTGTGTTTTGTCTTACCGTTTAAAGTTGGATTGAATAAAGAATCTATCTGAAACATGTCAGATGCTCTTTTGTACAAACGATTGTTAATTCTTATTCATTACAATCACGACATGAGATGTGTGTTTGCAGAGCGACACCTTTACATTTGTTTAACATGCATAAAAATGAAAGGTGCTATTGATAACATTGATAACATTCAGCCACTAGATGTTGCATTCTCCCTCCCCCGTTACATTGCATTTACTTCACAACAAGTCGTTGCCAGGCACTTACCACCAATCTCAGCCATTAATCCGTTTTTTTCCCACCCTAACTGACGACCCAGAGATACCACGTGATACCAATGTCGTTTTTTTCCCCACTTTGTTTATTAGGTTTCACATCTTAAAAAACACATTTTGTGTACAAAAGAAACAGTAAAACATTTTTCATCTTTTTCTTTTAAGGAAACAAACAGACGTAAAAAATCAAGCATAATAATCCCCATATTAAAATAATAGTAATAATAATAATAATAATAAAACAAAATAATAATAAAAAAAGAAATAACACAACGACAATGGACAAGGTGTGTGTTTGTATGTGTACGCGGCAGTTTGGGGTAAACAAATTGTATAGGAAATGATGAAAACAAACCATACTACAATCTCACAGCTGCTCAGGCAGATATGTAATGAAAGGTTGCCGTATGCTGCTAAAATTATTCTTCGGTCCTCGTAGACCAAATCTTATCTTTTCTTGCTTCAAAAATTGTAGTGTATCTCTGATCCAATGTTTAAAGGAAAGCCTGCTTCTAATTGAGTAACATGAGTGTTCTGGCTAAAAGAGCGACATAAGCGATGCAATTTGACTGTGACAATGTCGTTGTACCATTGGCTCACAAGACTTGTTAAAATTGGGAACCAAACGTCAGATATCTTCAACAGAGTTAAACAAAACATTCATTTTGGACCCGCCAAAATGTTCAAATTGATTCAAATTGTTTTTAGGAAAACTTTTATTCGGCACCATTCTAAAGGCTATGTGGATGTATTATTATTATTTTTTTTAAATAATATGCATCTACATAAAAATGTTATCAATAACACCTTTAAAGGTCCCATATCGTGTTAATTTTCAGGTTCATAGTTGTATTTTGTGTTTCTACTAGAACATGTTTTCTTGCTGAAATGTTAAAAAAAACTTTTTGTTTCTCATACTGTCTGCCTGAATATGCCTGTATTTACCCTGCGTCTGAAACGCTCCGTTTTAGCACATTTTGACGGAATTGCAACAGAATTGTGTTGCTAGGCAACAGCTTGGGTCCATGTTTACTTCCTGTCAGCTGATGACATTCACATACACTGCAACCCTGAATAAACTGGGACACATTTACAATGTTTACGTTTAAAACTGTGTAATGGGTCTAAATATTGTATATTTGTGACATCACAAATGGACAGAAATCCTGACAGCTTGTTTCAAATGCTAGAGTTTCTGAATACGGGCTGTGTGTATTTCCCTGTGGATTGAGTGTTTCGATACTTTCACAGTATTTATATAGGACTTAAGCCTGCTTTATAATAAAAACAAAACATGAAAATCTCACTTTTTTTTATAATATGGGACCTTTAATTCCAGATCCATAAAATCAAGAAATTGAGGCACTATGCCACAGCAGAAAGTAAAAAAAAAAAAGAAGGTATGGGAGCTTTCTTGGAACCCACAAGGCTTTCTCAGTGCAGTCAGTTCAAAGGTTTTAACAAATAAAAAATAATTACACATATTCACAATTATAATTTTCAATCAGTAATTGCAGATAACTTGAATTGTCTCTAAATGTTAACATACTGTATGATATGGCTATTTAAAATGTATTTTAAATGCATTTTAACATGAATGTAAAATGTGACTGATTGGTTGATGAATTAAACCCCAGCTGGTTTGGGCGGTGCCATCCTGCACATCCTGTGTGTGTGCTCAGCTGCAGCAGCAGCAGAGAGAAGAGACTGGAAGAGCTGCTGCTTCATTCATTCATCCTCAGCAGCAGAGCTCCAGTAGCTCACAGCTCTACACACAAGCCTAGTGCATATGAGCACTACACCACCAGCGTTAACTAGCTTAACCAACAACAAAAATGGCACATTTGAAGCATTAAAAGTGACCAAAGATGTGAAACCCTGCCTGCGTTGTGTGATCCAGCAGACAAGACAATCTTCATCTTCAGTGGTGCTGCGGACGAGGAAACAAGGTAAAAACAGATTATATATCAGCTAAAAGAAGCTCTTAGCTAGATAATATCAGAGCAATAAACATCACCTAGCAGATAGTTAAATATATATATTAGGAGGATGTTATGGGACTGAGTTCAATAGACTTTAAAGTGACACCGGATAGATTAGCAGACAATGACAGAGACGCTGTTAGCTTAGCTTAGCAGCTAGCTCTCTACTGACCTTAGCTACACCAGCTGCTAGTTGGCAGATTGTTGTTGTGGTGCTGATGCTGAGCTAGCTAAGCTAACCAGGAAGCTAACGCTGGAAGAAGAGCATCACACAACCAGGCTGAGAGGAGTGTGTTTAAAGACTTAATTAATATAACAGCACTGAGCTACTGGAGGATTGCATGTGTTTAGGTATAAAAAATAACTTAAATCTGTATGATAATAATATTTTTGGCATTACAGAGGATGTGCTTAATATTACAACTAATGCAATCTATTTAAACTACAAAAATACAGCTTTAAAAAATACCAGAAGTTATAGCCACTCTGACACTGTCCCAATAAATACTGAATATTATGCATCACAAAAGATATACTGTATATAGATATATATATCTATATATGTAGAGATATATCGTTAATTCTATTTTTATTGTATATTTTATTTCTTTTATCTAGTGTTAAGTAGTAGTTAAGTTAAGATAAGATAAGATAAGATAAGATAAGATGAACCTTTATTAATCCCCGGGGGGAAATTCAGGTGACAAAGCAGCAAAGTGCAGATACAGAGGTACAGGTGTACAAAAAGATTATTAAACAATAAATTGAAATACAGAATATACATAGTGAATATACATAGTGAATATACATAGTGAATATACAAAGTGAATGAACATAGTAAATGAACATAGTGAATATACAAAGTGAATGAACATAGTGAATATACAAAGTGAATATACATAGTGAATGAACATAGTGAATGAACATAGTAAATGAACATTGTGAATATACATAGTGAATGAACATAGTAAATGAACATAGTGAATATACAAAGTGAATGAACATAGTGAATATACATAGTGAATATACAAAGTGAATATACATAGTGAATGAACATAGTGAATGAACATAGTAAATGAACATTGTGAATATACATAGTGAATGAACATAGTGAATATACAAAGTGAATGAATATAGTGAATATACAAAGTGAATGAACATAGTGAATATACAAAGTGAATATACATAGTGAATGAACACAGTAAATGAACATTGTGAATATACATAGTGAATGAACATAGTGAATATACAAAGTGAATGAATATAGTGAATATACAAAGTGAATGAACATAGTGAATATACAAAGTGAATATACATAGTGAATGAACACAGTAAATGAACATTGTGAATATACAAAGTGAATGAACATTGTGAATATACAAAGTGAATATACAAAGTGAATGAACAGTGAATATACAAAGTGAATATACAAAGTGAATGAATATAGTGAATATACAAAGTGAATGAACATAGTGAATGAACATAGTGAATATACATAGTGAATATACAAAGTGAATATACAAAGTGAATGAACATAGTGAATATACAAAGTGAATATACATAGTGAATGAACATAGTGAATGAACATAGTGAATATACAAAGTGAATATACAAAGTGAATGAACATAGTGAATATACAAAGTGAATATACAAAGTGAATGAACATAGTGAATGAACATAGTGAATATACAAAGTGAATATACAAAGTGAATGAACATAGTGAATATACAAAGTGAATATACAAAGTGAATGAACATAGTGAATGAACATAGTGAATATACAAAGTGAATATACAAAGTGAATGAACATAGTAAATATACATAGTGAATATACAAAGTGAATGAACATAGTAAATGAAAATAGTGAATGGACATAGCGTGTACCGTCCGTCAATAAAAAAATGTAGTGTACAATAAATAGATGTAATATGTGCAGTCTATAAAATGGAATATGGGATGTAGTGTAAAGTAAGTTTAAAGTGCAACAGTGGTTAGGAGAGGTGGTTGCAGGTAGTGCAGATAGTGCATAGTTGGTATGTATATAGAGATTTGTGAATACAGTGTTTTTTGTACTTAGCTCATGTTGTTTGTGTGAGTGATGCACGTTTTTGTGATGTATGTAAATTGCTGCTGTGACACCTCTATTTCTCTTTGGGGATCTATCTATCTATCTATCTATTTATCTATCTATCTAAAGTAAAACTAGTATATATTGCATGGCTTTGTATTGTGCAGATGTTCTTGTTGCGTTACTGCATACAGTAATAGTGCGTAGCATCCAGTTAATGTCTTCTGAAGGCATGTGTATTTGATGATACTTCCTAGGATGATCACTGTCAAGTATTTAAACCTGAACATTTTTATTTATTTACCATACCATTACTGGTTTTGTGTGTTTTGTGAAGGATCATGTGGTGGGCCTGGCCGTTCCTGCCTGCTCTGGTGCTTCTCTCAGAGCTCTCTGTGGTGAGAGTCCAGACCGCGCCATGCCAGACTTGCCGAAAACTCACAGAGAGTTTCATTAAGGTACCGCAGTTAAGTTAATGTACCATCAGTTCATGCTTGTCTTCTTCTGGAGCCAAGCTTTTTCAGTATTCCTGAGTCTTGAAATTAATTTCCCCCTATTTAAGGGCTTGGAAATAACAGCCAACAAGAACTTTGGGGGAGGAAACACTGCCTGGGAAGAAGAAAAGCTGGCTAAGTATGCACGCAGGTAAGAGAAAGTTTAATTGGAGTTACACCTACACTTTTTTGACTTACTTCTATCTATGGGGATTTTGCAGTCAGTCAATACTTGGTATCACAAATACCAAAAAGAAAAAACTTCGATCTTTCTTGAATTTGTACCATCCAGAATCAATTCGGAAGTCCTTTGTCTTCCCTGCACATCTATATGATATTTTGTAATGTGTGAATGGTTACGTAAGGCGGTCTGTTTTAAATGTTACAGTCCACTGAGGTTAATGAATCCTCTCGGTGGACCAGAGCAGGGCTCCACTCTTCTTTGAGAGTGGGAGGGGGTGAGAAAGCATCTGTTCTGTAATTCTACTTTTGTCTTACATATCTAATTGCTAGTCTCTTGTTTCAGTGAGACTCGGCTCCTGGAGATAGTTGAGGCCGCTTGTGAGAAAGCCGATTTTGAATGTAACCAGCTGCTGGAGCAGATAGAAGACCAAGTGGAGACATGGTGGTTCCACAGGTAAATATGTGTATTATGTAGTATAATTTTTTGTTGTTCTGTGAGAGGAACATGTTTTAACTTCATGACTGACATGATGTATTTGTCCTATAGGCAGCAGGAGGCACCAGACCTGTTTGAGTGGCTGTGCATAGAGGAGCTGAGACTCTGCTGTCCACCTGGGCGCTTTGGACCTTCCTGCAAAGGTGTGAAAAACATAAACAGAAGCTTCCTGATAGCAGTGTAGAAAACCTTACCATGCCAAACCGTACTTGTTCACATTGGTTGACCCATGTGAAGAATGTTGTAGACTTCATAAAGATGTAAAAAATCACCATGCTAATTTAGACCCAGAGTACCACTAATAGCATATTTATGTAATACAGAGTGTCCATCCAGCCCTGGTGGTGTGTGTGGAGGTCTGGGACGCTGCGAGGGGGAGGGGACTCGCCTTGGAGACGGAGAATGTGTCTGTGATCCGGGATACTCGGGCCGTCTGTGCCAGAGCTGTGCTGATGGCTACTACAGAGAGAAAAGCTCCAACGACAGCATAGGAGCGTGTGCAGGTGCCTGAGATTCAACCCTCTACATGTATTTAATCCTGGTTGAGGTCGTCTTAAATTGACCTTCCCACTGTCTCCTTGTCTTTCACCCTTTGTAGCTTGCTACCACTCATGTAAGAAATGCGCAGGGCCGCAGGACTACAAATGCCTTGACTGCAAACCCGGCTGGATCCTTCATGACAACAAGTGCGTGGGTGAGTTTGGCTTTAGAGGTCGTTTGGTAACATTTCATTGACTCTGTGCCAGTTGTGTGGATGTATGTTGTTTGACTGCCCTTGTATGTCTCTTAGACATCGACGAGTGTGGTACAGAGCTGGCTCGTTGTCCTTCTAACACCTACTGTCACAACACAGAAGGAGGATATGAATGCAGAGGTAAGTTCTCTCGTGTAGTTGCTGTTCTCAACAAACTGTATTGCACCAAATGAAATGCAAGTACGCGTCACTAGATTTTCTGCGGTTACTACAATTTTTCTTTTTTAATTATTTGTGATGAGAGGCAGGTTTTTAGTTACCTTTGCAAAATTGGAGAAATTATAATAAAAAATCTACTGTATTTCATCACAAAATAAAATACGAATGGTTTTCGGTGCTACTAAGTGTTATTTGAATTATCGATTAATATTCTGATTATTTTCTTGATTAATAGTGGTGCAGTAATGAGTCCTAAAACCTGGAAATTAGTTAACATTTGTGCACTTCCGGTACCCTCATCTTGATGTCAATGTTTTTTGTTTTTTTAATGGATTTCGGTTAGAAGCCTTTTGTTCTACAACATAAAATATGTCAGTAAATATCCCATTTGTGAATTTTGAGGACTTTGCGTCTTAAAAAAGGTGATTGCTAACAAGATAACTTCTGTTATGATTTGACGCTATATAAAAAAGAATTGAATTGAAAGTGGCTAAATGTCATCACGCTGACTCGTCGGCCATTACAGCCTCATTGTGTATACTCACTTTTTGTTGTGTGATGCTAACTTCCTGGTTGGCTTACATAAATGCGTCATCCCTGCAGCACTCTATTGTTTTGTCTATAAAATGCCATAAAGTAGTGATATATATTAAATTATAATTTCCCACAGCTTAAGGAATTTGTGTTCAAATTAGTTTTATTTTATCAACAGTCCAAAACCCAAAGACATTCATTTTACTGTCATATATGACGAAGAAAAACATCAAATCTTCACATTTGACGAGGTCGAACCAGTGAATATTTGTCACTTTTGCTTGAAAAATGGCAAACGAATTCGATCAATTATCAAAGTACTTGGCAAATAATTTTTTGTTGACTAATTGTTGCTGCTCTATTTGGTCGTTATTGTAAACTTTATTTCATGCTGTTTTTTGTGGAAATGGAAACATTCTCCACTGTGTGACAAATTCAGTTATTCATAAAATGTAGCACTTAATTCCCAGTTTAGTACCTAATGTTGACCACTTTGCTTTTGTGTATCCAGGCTGTGACCAGGCGTGTGTGGGCTGCATGGGTAGTGGTCCTGCCCGCTGTAAGAAATGTGCACGTGGCTACAAATTGAGAGGAGCAAAGTGTCTCGGTAAGGATATACCACTTATTTACTGAAATTCTGTGCCACACCTCTGCACCTTTCTTCCTGATTTCCTTAACATTTTTATTTGCTTCCTCGCACAGATATAGATGAATGTAGCGATCGTGCAATAGCATGCCCAGGACTCAATGAGGCCTGTATCAACGAGGAGGGCTCCTTCCACTGTGACTGTGCTGATGGATTCATTAGAAGAGATAGCATTTGTGTTGAAAATAAGCCTCCTGGTAAGCAGCCGCAGCAGTAAATATACAAACACATAATATTGTTGACAGCTTCTCAGATCTGTTGGCTAAGTGTCTTTTCCTCTACCTCCTCAGCTGGCCCAGAGAAGGGCCTTTTTGACGACATGACAGACGACGAGGTCCTCGTACTGCAGCAGATGTTCTTTGGCGTTGTAATCTGTGCCATAGCTACGCTCGCTGCTAAGGGTGACATGGTTTTCACGGCCATTTTCATCGGAGGCGTAGCCGCTATGGCCGGATACTGGCTGACAGAAAAGGGAGACTACATGCTGGATGGATTTCTGAAGGGACGCTAGACTGTCCGGAGCAAGGACACTGGGATACCAGCCGGTTAAGGTGACTAAGATTCAACTGGGGGCAAGAAACTATCCCTGCAATGCTAGCCTTTCAGGGATTTACACGGGGAGTTACTTGAAAGGGCTCGGGTTCATTTATGTTTATGAATAGGATAATGCAGGAAAAAAGTGAGAACTTGAAGGCTATGAAGCCGTGAATCTTGAAGAGGAATAACAAAAGCAACACTGCACTGATATAAAGGAGCCGAACTTAATCCCCTACCTCAACTTTGTTGGGAACGAGGGTGACACGAAGACCACTACTGATTGTTAAAATCTATTATGCATTTGGATGTCTCATTTGGCCTCAATGTTAAAATGATGTCGTTTTTCTTCCACACAATCAAAACCTCCAGTCATCACGTCCATCATGTTTTTTTCATGTCAATGCTGTGAAGCAAAGGGTTTCCCATAGTCTGAATGGTACGTACGGTTTGGCTGTGTCGGGTCACTGCAACACTCAAGCTTCTTGCAATGGGCGTGTGGTTAGATATGGGAATTTTTAGGAATTTCCTCAATCATCCCAAAAAGAAAGCTCATTGAAACTCTGGGATATTTCCATTATGAGCCACTTATTTATGTTCACTGAATGACTTTTTACCTCCTTACTTACCGAATGATTCTTTTTAGTAATAATGCATGAAAATAGGATTTGGAATGAAAGGTACGACACCCTATGTATTAATTTATTGTCTTACTTTGGCATGGAAGACGTTTACACTACTGCTATTGACCATTAATGAGTGTGTGAGGGACTGTGCTACGGTAAATACCAGCTCTGATCTGGATGGTTGAAGCCATTTTCTGTTGCCTTTTAATTTATTTTGAAAGCAATATTTATTGGGAAGATGTTAATCATATTTTGCTCCGGACATTTTCATATTTTTGTGTGTATTTCCAACACAGTTTTTTTTTTAGTCTGTTCAATTGTAATTCTAGCAGATATACTGTAATAGAATCATGTTAGAAAGCCACTGAAGCATCACTTCTTATCCGACCATCTACTTTGGTTTTCCTAGTGAGGAAAGTTTCCCACAGTCATTATTCGTTGTTTGCTTTACAATAAAAAGTCTGTCACTCCTCATGCTTTTTATTTGAAGTGTTAATTGAATTTTGTCAAGCTTCCTCTGCTCTTTACATAAACAGAATGAGGAAAAACATTCAATCTTGTGGAAATTATTTTCTACAATTGCATGTTGCATCATAAATTATAGGACATGCAGGAAGTCAGTGGCTGAAAGAAACCTTTGAAGGGGAACTCCACTGATTTTACACATCAAAGTCTGTTTACAGGTCTTGGGGAATACTCCTCCACATGTAGAAAAAATTGTATGAAGTCTTTTTTTAAATTAAGTTGTTTGGGGCAAGGGATTATGAGTTTAAAAATAAAGAAAAAATCTGGGGCTGTGTAGTTAGAAATAAGTGACCTTACCAGACCTCTGTGCTCCTCATCTCTGCTTGAGGCTAGTAGCTCAAAGCAACATTAGCCATCGCTAGCACAACCTATCCAAATCTCCAACAGAATTGTTGGTGATTGGGTTGCATTGTGGGTAATGTAGGCACCAGGTTTTGACAAGAAAGAAGAATGCACAGAATAAAAAAGACAATCTGTTCCAGTACTCATACTACCATACTATTAAGTATGCCAGAAAAAGATTTAGGATAGCTACGTTCCAAATCACATACTTTTTCTTTTTACTTTTAGTATACTGCAGCTGCCCTTTTATATGAGCAAGAGGGTCAAAGTTCAAGGTGCAATGTTATGACAAAATAGCATGTCCCAATTATATGCATACTACATGCAACAGTACGTACTTTGTAAGAGCAGCTGCAGTATGTACTAAAAGAAAAAGTATGTGATTTGGAATATAACTACAATCTCTGCATTGATTTTATAACTTTTTATAATAACTGTCCGTCTGATAATGTTATAGGAGTGCATATCTAAATCGGGGGAGTACTTAGATTTACACGGTGGCGAATAACACAACCTTTATAAAGTAAGATTGGAGATAAATCAGCATTCTTATATATTCTGAGGAATGCTGAAGAGCTTCATTTGGTTCGTCCCAGTTTCGAAAATCCTACGAATATCCCTCTTAAGTTCCTTCAATAGCTATCACAGCACTAATTACACGCACTGTATATGTTGCATCCCATTTTCATCTGACATCCATGAGGCCGGAGTCTGAGGTTTTGACTCTGGGTGTTGAGGTTCGACCTATTTCAGTGTTCCACTCCAGTTAATGGGGTTGAGGCCTAGCAGTTCTCTCTCCTTCAGGGTCTCCTGGGAGCGCGTTAGTGCTCTGTCCCTCCAGCTCTGCTCCATTAGCTGCTCACACACACACACACACACACAGCAAGAGAAAAACCTCAGACACTCCCTATATTGTTGTAACCTGAGAGCATCCAGCATGTTGGAAGCATTATCAGGACACTATTGTGAGGGACATAAAGCATTAGCAGTGGAAACACAAAGTATATGTGAGACTTTACCCTCTTGTTCTCGTCTCTGTAAGCAGTCATTGCTTTGCTGTGCTGGATCTTCAGCTGTCTTTCACCGAACAGGGCGAGGCGGTCCACTTCTCGTACATACTCTGCTTCCTTCACTTTACCGGCCAGCTGCAGCCTCAGCGCCACACTTTTCTCCTCCATCTGCCTCTTTAACTGCTCACGCAACTCCTTCCTACAGGAAAGTGAACAGCTTTTCTTCGTCACCAATGAACTTAAAGATGTATAATTTATATGCAGTATAAAATGCAATCCCCATTTAGGAGATTTTGAGTATGAAAGAGAAAGTGTTTATCTTACCGGTACTCTTCTCTCTCACTGCTGGTCCCATAAAAAGGTTTTCTCCACACTTGATGATACCTGACACATTAACCATCTACAAGTCAGGGACTTTAAACTCAGCTCTCCAAAGCAAAGATGATCTCAGTGATTCTCTATCGTAGTGAGGTCAGATGCTCCTACCTGTGGTGCTCTCTCCTCTGCATAATCAGAGTCCTCTGGTGGTTGTGGTGGTGAACAGCTGGCGTCTCCAGACAGACAGTGCGTTTGTGGACCAAAGGTGGATGTAAAGGGTTCAGTCTTGGAATCATCTACAGAGCAGATTTGTGCAGTTTGTTTTTTTTCTAACCTCAAACATCTTCCTATGAGACATACAGGAGAACAGCCAGACAATGGATGAAGTGTCAGTGAATGCTCACCTGACTGCTCGTCCACAGCCGGGCAGAGTCTGTGATGCTGGGAAATGCCACGGGGGTGACCACCAGGCTGCGACTCTGCCGGACAGGAAGTGTGTCGTGAGGGATCCACACTGGTGTGGAAGCTATAGAGATGGCTGCTGCGGTAATGAAGATTGAGATGAACAGAATCACAGAATATGTTTCAAGATGTTTACTAATAACACTAAATAGACAACAAACGGAAAAACAAGGTGGTTTTCTTACGTAGTCTCATTTTGTAGTTTCTTGTTTCGCCCAACAGAGAAGTCTTCGTGGAATGGAACTCTCCAAAGTGTCAAATCCTGCACGATTTAATTATCTTCTTAAAGTTGCAATTCACATTTCTAGTAAATCATAATAAAACTCCAAATGTAAATACAGCAAATTACTGTACTGGCACTAGTTAGAGATTAAACCGTGACATGCTTGTGCATTCACTGAGTGTTTTGCGGTGGCAACAGTTGCCTTGGGAATCAAGTCCCCCCCCCCACTCTCCTCTATTTAAAATCAAGCTACTGTGTGGATTGTAAGGTCATGCATCAGTGCGCTCAAAAAGAAAGATTATTAGCCTGTGACATTGGACTAACCACATACAGTCAGAAGATTTATTCAGATCTCATCTACGTACAAAGACATGGAACAAGAAAACCAGTCAGAAAACTTAATAATGCACTCATGAATCAATTTTTAAACCACTTAAAACATTTTATTGCACATTGAGTAAAACTTTTTAAAAGGAATAAATAAAACAGCATAATTTTAAAGGGATGCGGGTTTAACATTGCAAATTCATCATAATATTAATATTGTTATGTGTATTGTTTATGTGATGTAACTGATTTTCTTGTCTGCTGCGCCACAGCAAATCTTCCTCATACGTTGCGTTTCAGATTCCAAGTGTTTCATGGTTCTCCCACAGCCAGTCGTGGTATTTGTTTAACATGTGATCTTCAGGTTTCACCTTTGACATAAAAATAGTATTACAATGTCAGATTTGGCATTAATGAACATTGCAAAACTAATGTAATCCAAAATAGTTAGGATTAGACTCACCTCTCTCCACTCTCCCACACAGAAGATCCTGTAAGAGTCGTTGCCGTACTTCCCAATACCGTGCAGCTCGATGGGGTAACGCCACTGTTTATTTAGATATTCATCTACACGGGAGAAAAAAGGGATTGTGAGGTTTTTCTGGCCACTCTTATTGCTTCATTGATTTTGATTAAAACATTACAAATCTACAGTGACAGCATACTAACACTGCACTGTAATTAATGTGCATAGAAGTGGATACTGTTATCCATCACGTATAAAAGACGAGCACATTCACCTGAGAAGCGTATGATTGATTTGGATCTGAGCTCATACAGGCCTAGTGGCTTCATGAGTTCACACAGGGGCTTCCAGTCGGCCTCCCGGGTCACCTCTGGAGACGGGTATTGCTCAAAGAACTGCCACAGTACTGGTATGGCCATCTTGCCTGCAGTATTGTAAAAAAAAGGAGAAAAGCTAGACTGAAGTACTCATTGGTACAATAATGTCGCAATGTAATGTGTGTTTGTGTATGTTGGATCTTTTACCAGTGGTCTTATTCAGAAAAATGGTGGCCACTAGGAGCTTCCAGGGGTCGTGGAACAGGGTTTCCTGTACGAGGTTGTAGGGTGAGCGAGGAGGTGTCCACTTCTTGAAGGCCTTCCTCTTGGGTGGGCTAAGGCCTGCGTAAAGACAGTCGACATGTCAACTTAACTGTTGAGGTAGGCTATACTTTATGCTATCACATTTAATACTTTTATTTAAATTATTTAAATGAACTGTTTTAACATTACCATCAGTGGGGGGTTTCCTGCTGAAATAAGGGCTCGTTTTCCGTTTGTCTTCCACACTCTTGGACCCTAGGCAGACGGGAAACATTTATGTATATTTATATATAAAAAGAAGACATTTCTTATGACACATAATGTCAGAAGTCCACATCGAGGAGATCACATGGTCACAGCTGAGGCAGGGAGGATAGCACAAGCACTCCTGCCTGGAGAGGAGTCGTCCCCCCCTGAGCTGCAATCACTTCACCCTTAATGAGTCCTTTCCTCTTTACTTTTGATGTCAGCCATGGTGTGTGAGCCCTGTGAGTGAATTTTCTTGCGTAATATTTGATTTACTTTTAATATCGCACACAATGTCTGATGAGATGTTTGATTTAATGTTTGCAGAGCTTAAAACACACACAGATTTATAAAGAAATCTACAAAGAAATGAAAATAAGATTTAGATTTAAACACGCAAGTAATGGGAAAATGTTTAAATAACCCACTCAAGCTGGTGACTATTTCAAATACTTGGTGGGAATTCTAAATGGTAAGTAATATGATACTTCCAGACGCTGCAATCAAATCATACTCATCATATGTGCACTTCTATGATCATGTCTGAAGTTCAGTTAATAATGGAAGTATGTGCTCAATGCCCTTAAAGAGGTATTCTACTTGTTACAAATCATATTAGTGGCCACCATCAAGTGTACAGTATTACTTGAAACCTGTTCCTGCCTCAAACTATGGAACAAATCACATATATTCTGTAATAATTGACATTTCTTCCCCCCTTTGAACATCCATTTTTATGTAGTCATAACTGGAAGTGAGAAGAAATGTGAAGGCAGCTGGAAACTGGATAAAGAAACTGTTAAAATGTGAAATTATAGTGATTGTGCTGCATTATATAAGATGCTGAAATAAAAAATAAAATATAAGTTAAAGTAGATCCAGAGAAAACTAACTCAAACTGCTACTTTTACAAGCTGACAGATGGTGTGGATCAGACTTACTATTCTGGGAATCTCTCACTTGTGTGCAGCTCCCACTAGTGATGTCAGGTACCAACAACACCTCCTCTTCCTCATCCTTGTAACTGTCAGCCTCCAGTTCAGAATTAGGCTTGTTGCCACCTTCACTCTGTATCTCGTCTCCGCCTCGTTCATCCTCACCCTCGTTCTCGCTCTCAGTGGCAGGTTCAACATTCAGAGTCGGGACAGAAGGCAGCAAGTCTTCCTCTTTTTCGTCGTCCTTGTGAACAATGAGAGTGTTTTGTTGGTTACTGGAAGGAGCCAGTCTGAGTAGCTTCTCTCTCAGCTGACCCGCCCTCTGAGGGCTCCTCTGCAGTTTGACATCATCCTCTGTAGCTGAAGGTGCAGCTTGTTTGCAACACTTCACAGTTGCACTCTTTACTTTTTTGTGTTTAGCATCACTTCTGAGGGAGGAAGAGGCTCTTTTAGATTTATTTGGAGGTGGATCGAGTATTTCTGTTACACCTTCTGTTGTCTCCTGCTGTCCATCTGCATGTCTTTTTTTCTTTCTCCTCTGTTTCACTCGGGAGGGGAGTAACTGTGAAGTGGTGACGACATCGTCCTTGGATGTGGTGAAATCAAAAAGGTTTATGTCTAAGTTTCCTTCTCCATCTTTCAGGAGGAAAGCATGCAGGGATGATCTTGAGCGGAACTTCTTCCCTTGGGGACTTACACAAGAGAGAAATCAGTTAAGACACTGATATAACTGGAATTCCAAAGCACTTAGTCATGGTATGATGACAATGCAGACAGGATTGCAAGAAAACAATGAGTCACCTTGTAATGTAGATGTCCATTTTGCCTGCTGTCTTCCCTGCTTTCCGCTGCCTCACCTCTCTGATCCACCCACCGGGCAATGCGGAAGTACGGGATGAGTCATCCTCGTCCTTGTGACTTTGGTTAGTTATGTCTCCACTGTTTTCCAGCTGGATATCACAGCTAGACTGCATTTTGAGAGGTGTGCTGGTGTTGTTGTTGTTGGACCCGGTGGATTCTGAAGTGATGGAGTCCCCCTTGAAGCTCAAACATCAGCAGCATCCATTCCTGGTCTTATTTACCTAAAATATATGATTACAACAAGGCAAGGCAGCTTTATTTGTCAGCAACAGGGGAATTGAAAGTGATTTACATAAATATTCAAGAACATTTTGACAAAGTGCAAAAGAACATTAAAACATAATTAAAACAGTTATAAAAAACATAAAAACATTAAAGATTAGAAAATAAAAACAAGGTAAAAATAAAAGCTAGGATCCAAGCTAAAATACAGTATAACACACAAGAGTAAAAGTTCTAGTGCAGTATAAGATCATTATCTGGTTTAATAAAAGGCAGCAGCAAACAGGAAAGTTTTAAGTTTCGATTTAAAAGAACTCAGAGTTGGAGCTGGTCCTGCAGGTTTCTGGGAGCTTGTTCCAAATATTTGGTGCATAAACAACAATAACAACAACACATGGATAACATCTATCTATTATACAATGTAAAATAAAGTAGGTAAAGTACCACCACTTAACATATCATGGATCTAACTATACAACAGACATGATAACCAGCAATCAAATTGTTTACTAACCTCTATCTCCTTCCTTTCTCACAGGAGTGCAGGCATGTATGATGCAGCAGACTCATGGGTGTGCTGAGCTCTCTGTTGTCTTTCACACAGGAAGAAGCGAGCAGATCTGAGCATGCGCAGTGAGAACGAATCATGCAAACGGAGCTAGTGATGGGAATTACTGCTCTTTTTAGTGAGCCAGATCATTTGGCTCAGCTCACCAAGAAGAGCCGGCTCTTTCGGCTCCCAAACGGCTCTTTGTTTTACCACTTCTGCCTTTTTATAATTCAGCCAAATTTATCACTGTTTTGATTTTTGATTAGTATGTGTGAACAAATATCACTTAAATTCAATATAATTATACTAAACCTTATAATTTCCTGAATACCATAATTTTACATGCTGCTTCGTTTCCGACTGTCACTCATCTTGTCTGCTATTCGCACAACGCACTCCTCTCTCTCTTTCTCTCTCCCTCCTGCTCTGTACCTGTAGACCGTCAACGCGCCACGCACCCCTGCCCCTCCCTGCTTGATGGTATGATCCTTGTCTGTCATCACCTGATTGGTTGCACGGACGTCATTAACACAACATTCAGTCACAGTCAGTGCATGGAGTGCATGGAGTGCATGGAGTGCCCGTGGCGCGGAGAAGAGCGTCCTATCATTCTGCCTTGAATTAAGTAAAGAAAAAAAAAAATGGCTCTCGGACGGGAGCCGGCTCTAATGGTACGTGTCCACAGGCTCCGTGCTTTCCACACTCCCCATTCATTGTCTATGTAAGCAGCCACGCAATGCATTCTGGTAGCGTGACGTCACAACACCCGCTCCTTGTTTGCATAAAGTTGAGGGCTAGTCTACTTTATGCAAATCACGGGCGTCACGACTCGCTGCCCCTTGAAACTCCCGAGATCTTTTAAAATAAACTTTGTCGATCCAAAATAAAGACAGATTCAGCAACTGCATGGCTTATTTCTCGCCTCAAATGTTTTCAGAAACACATTTCGGTGAACTATTTTCGTGAAATAAGTGAAGAAAGTTTCCAAATGAGCCTCCATACTGTTTCCGGTTTGAAAGCTGGGAGCAGCAGCCAACCCAGGGAAAGCGTTCGTCCAATCAGGTGGGGACAGCCTGTGTCTAGTGACAGCCCACCAAGCGTCCAATGTTGGGAAGCGTCGCGTCCCCTCGCGATAAAAACGCTCCTGTGGACAAGTACCATTATCGTTCACTTAAAAGAGCCGGCTCTTTGAACCGGCTCGTTCCGAACCTACACATCACTAGTTGGTGCTCGGTATGAAACACCGGCCGAACCAGCGACACCAACCTGTTGATACCAAAACCCACCAGTCCTTCTTTTACTGTTAAAAGCTGGAAATGAGAGCCGTCCTAGCATGGAAAGAAACTATTCGTGAACAATGGTGAGCATCTGGATGTTTGTGTTTACGCTGTCAGCCTGGGCTCGATGCTGGGAGGTAACTAGGGCGGTTAGCAACGGCGGTTGCTATGTCAACTAGTGTTAGCCAGGTAGCTAGCATTAGCATTAGCCACGCAGCTATTATAGGTTATCATCCACAAATGAGAGAGATACTAAAGTTTATGATTATTGTAACGTAGTTTTCATGCAACATATTTTTTCTTTCGCTAGTGTAGCATGTCAACTTTTATTGTGTAGCACGATATAACGTTAGGTCGAAGCCATAATGTTAATGTTAAGCTAGTTAGCTCTAGGTGTTGTTAGGTGTTGCACATCATTGCTTTCTGTGAATGACATTTTTAAGATAAGATTTAAGATAACCTTAGCATAGCATATACAGGTTACCTCTCTGAGCCCAAAGATAACATATTTCTAAATTAACAGCAATAACTTTATTTGCTTTGATTGATTCTTATAGGACTACAGCTAATAATGTAATGAGTTAATTTGTAATAGTCCTGTATCACAATCTGATACACAATAATACAATAATAATACATATTATGTGCAATAACAGATAATAATGCACACAGTGCACTTTCATAGACTAAGTTACTGGAGTTACCCTGCACTATACTCATTTTTAACAGTCTCTTCTGCACTATATTCACATTTGTAATAGTCATGTATCACAGCTGTTACCCTGCATTATATTCAGTTTTCACAGTTTTCTTCATCTCCTTGTATTTTTATATCTGGATTATTTTTTTGTTCTTTGCACTACTAACTTTTTTACTGCCTTTTTACAAACATGTTTTGCACTATGGAACTGTGATGCTGGAAACTTGAATTCCCTCTGGATCAATACAGTTACTATCTATCTATCTATCTATCTATCTATCTATCTATCTAATATGTAATGTATGTAGGTGATGTATAGCAGTTATTGTGGCTGCAATCAATGCTCATATGTAAACAAGTGTGGTCCGTCAATTAGCTAAGAAGCTTTTGATATATTTACTGTATTGTTATTGTTGTTATTATATATATAACTTGTCCTAATTGTTTGTTATCACTTTTATGTATTCATATTATTTCTTTATATTAATCTTGTCTCTGGGTGGAGGCTTCAGATAAGCCCAGTGGTTCTTTTGCCTCTTCCTGCACTGTATATCATTCTTTTTTTTTTGTTATGTTGTATAGTCTTAAATTGTGAAAAACAAAAATAAAAATAAATTAAATTAAAAAGCTACACCTGTACGGATCAAGCATAGACCTACTCAACGTCTGATTTGATAAGTACTTTACAGATATTAACGATTAACATAATGATCTTTTCATTATTTGACAAAAACAAAATGGTTTCAATTATTAAGGTCCTCTTCCTTGGGTGGGTTTCTCGAGTTTTCAGCTTTTTATTTTCAGCTGTTTGACTGAAACCCCTCTGAAAAAACAAACAAGTATACTTTGTGATAAGACTTTTTTTTTGGCATAATACTATTTCCAAGGTAAACAATGAACCTTCAAACAATTTTTATTGATTAAAATGTTTTAAATTAATTAATAAGCGCTCAACATCTTAAAATGTCTTGTTTTATCTGATCAACAGTCCAAAATCCAGACATGCATCTAAAGATATTCAGTGTACAATTATTAAAGAAACTGAGCAAAGCAGCAAATCCTCTTATTTTAAAAGCTGAAACCCATGAATGGCACATTTTCTTTATATGTAACTTCAAGGATGAGTGGATCATCAAAATTGTTGATTGACTAATCAATGTTTCAGAAAAACAAATCCATTATTGTCTTTTGCAGTGTTTATGACCTTGCTTTCAAGCCAGATGGCACCCAACTCATCATTGCCGCAGGGCTTCGTGTCCTGGTAAGGCTTTCCTGTTTTCTTTGGCCAAGGCACATATCTAAAGAATGCATGCATTATTACTGTATTACATTTAATGTATTTTATTTTTGTTGCAGGTTTATGATGTAGCAGATGGAGCTATTATCCAGCCTTTAAAAGGACACAAAGACATTGTGTACTGTGTGGCCTATGCTAAAGATGGTACTCGACTGGCTTTTCATTTGTACACTCCTTTATCAGTCATCATTGTTATCTTACTAACTACTGCGTTCTTCTGCAGGTAAAAGGTTTGCCTCAGGGTCAGCAGACAAAAGCATAATCATCTGGACGTCTAAATTGGAGGGTATTTTGAAATATACGTAAGTGTCACTTTCACTCATCACTTTAGTATCAGTGCGTCCTCTGCAGTGTGTATTACTCCGTCTTTTGTTTCTTTTCATTTGTTTATCTGTAGTCACAATGACTCTATCCAGTGTGTTGCCTACAACCCTGTCACTCACCAACTTGCCTCCTGCTCTTCTGGAGACTTTGGTGAGTGCACCATGAGTTTGAGTCTACACTGGACTAAAATCCTGTGCATAATATATACTAATTTTTAAAAAGAGAAATTGCCCACATGGAGCACTGGACATCTGAGTACCTTTTTACATTTTTAGGTCTGTGGTCCCCGGAGCAAAAATCTGTGAACAAACATAAAGTGAGCAGCAAAATAACATGTTGTGGGTAAGTGAAGTCTGTTTTCATAACTGTCTGCAACATTCGTACACTTTAATGTGACACATTTAAGTTGATTAAGTTGGTTTTATTTGATTGAAGGTGGACAAACGATGGCCAGTACCTTGCCCTTGGCATGATGAATGGAGTGGTGAGCATTCGGAACAAGAATGGCGAGGAGAAGGTCAAGATAGAGCGTCCAGGAGGCTCCTCTTCTCCTATCTGGTCCATAGCCTGGAACCCCTCTAAGTTAGTCTCACTTAATTATTGCTGCATAAGATAAGGTATTTTTTCTTCACTAATCTTATGCACTGTCCATCCATGTCGCCCACAATTTTGAGTAATGATGTGCTATTGAGAGTGCATTCCATTTTAAGAAAAGTGCTTGTGTGGCGCCAGCAGGTGGCAGTGGTCAACCGGGGAGTGTTTCTGTGAGAGAGAGGATTATGAATCTTCTGAGCAGCTGTCCATGTTTTTGATGCCCCCCTCCAGCCAAAGCCAGAAGCACAGCTGTAGCCATGACAGAGGACTACTGAACAGGTTAACTGAGAGAAAAGGGCACATTTGCAGGAGGAATGATAAAGAGGGTAGTGACGAGAGAAAATGACAAGATGCACCAGATATATTATTTTGGGTTGCTTTATGGAATATAATTGGTATATCACAGGGAGGTCAGAGCTTGAGGTCAGACAGGGAATAGCATCTCTTGAGCTGCTAGGGATTCAGTGTCTTGCTCAAGGACACTTCAACTGGGTGAATTCTGCTCAGCACACAGGCTTACATGGATAGATACCAAGGCTATTATTTGGAAAATAATGAAGATAAATGCAACGCCCCGACATGCAATTAAAATGGTTAAGGATACAGACATAGTGAAGCTAAAAGCCGTCAATTGTTAGGGGAAAGGGCTTGACCATGCACCCCCTAGTTGAAGGGTGGCTTCTCTGCTTTTATTATAACACGTGTCAACGTTACCTGAACAACCAAAGCCCCGTCCGTACAGTATGTTGACAGGAGTACTTATGCCTAACATCATATTTGTTGTTTTTTCACAGGGATGAGCACAATGACATTCTGGCTGTGGCAGACTGGGGTCAGAAGCTGTCCTTTTATCAGCTCAGTGGAAAGCAGGTGAATACCACAGGTCTATGTAATTTAAAATCCCAAATTACCATATGGTATGGCTAAGTACAACCAACCAACATGGTGAGTTGTATACATATATACAAAGTCTTATTCATGCGACATGTTCTAATAAAACAACTAATTTCTCCTTTGCCACTTGAAACTCATTAAAAGTACATTTAGATGATTAAATATAGGCAGTCTCTTTACCTTGCATGGAAAATACCAGTAGACTAATAGCATTTTGAAACACTATCTGCTATCACTTGCTGTAGCAATAAGAAACAAGAAAACTTAAGTCCAAAATATATGGTATTGGGAACACTTTACTGAGTTTAAGACCTGTGTTTCCTGTGGTAATCAGACTGTCAGGCTCTATTGAAACCATAACAGTACATTGGAAGTGATCCTGCTATGCTTTAATGGCCCCCTCACTGTCCCTCCTTCCTCCTAAATTCCCCGTGGGCAGTACCGTAATTATAGACAAATATGCCCTGTTCATTACTCTGCCGTTCTGCCTTAGGCTCGTATATTGTCATCGGCCTATTTATCTATTTAAGTGAACATTCTGTTTTGATTACAACACCAGGAATTGTTCGCAATGAAAGAAAATAACTATGGATTGTCGGCCAGCTTTTTCTTTTTTTTCCAGAGTGAGGAGAAACAGATGCACAGAGTTGGGGGACTGATATGATGTTGTGCAAATGGACTTTGAACATGAATACAATAGAGGTTGTTTAAACCAGAGGAAAAAAAACTTTTTATGTCCATCTTTTCATCAAACACTCAAAGGGATGGTTGAATGTACTGTTGACTTTGATGTGTGTCGACCCAGACAGTGGGAAGTTTTGGCCCAGGCCCCCAGGCAATAAATATGAGAAATACTACCTTTATTCTTGGTTTAATGTCCACCTCTCTCTTTGTCTCTCTCAGATTGGAAAAGACAGGGCTCTCACCTATGACCCGTGTTGCGTCAGCTACTTCTCCAAGGGCGAGTATATAGTCATGGGGGGCTCTGATAAACAGGCCTCCCTCTACACTAAAGACGGCGTGCGGCTCGGCACCATTGGAGAGCAGAATGCCTGGGTGTGGACATGCCGGGTAAAGCCTGACTCCAACTTTGTGGTGGGTCCACAGCTTGTGAAGTCATATGTCTGGAGAAGTTATCCCTGCCCTTGAATAATAGTATGTGTCAGATAGAGAGAAGAGATAGGAAAATGTCATGCAAAACACTGATAACACTCAGACCTGATATAAAGAGTGTCAGTCTGCATTAGATACTTTTTCTTGATCTCATTTAGCTACACAGATACACAAGTAATTTTATTTAACAGTAACACCTTTAGCACCTTTTCCTTTCACTATATTTAACTGAAAGTGATGGGGCATACGAGAGCGAATTTCTCTCAGTTCTACTGTGTAAATGCTTTTAACAACAGGAACATTTTCCCACTCTCTGTCTTTTCTTAGAGGTGTTAATAGGATGTACTGCTACATTGTTATCTCTTATCTAGGTGTTGGGCTGCCAGGATGGGACCATCGCCTGCTACCAACTTATCTTCAGTACAGTTCACGGCCTCTACAAGGATCGCTATGCTTATAGAGACAGCATGACCGATGTCATTGTCCAGCACCTCATCACTGAACAAAAAGGTGCACTTTTGCTTTAGCTGCAGGATATTTAGTTTATAATCGAAGACCTATTGTGATGTCAAATGATAATGTATGTGTCTTGAAGCATCTCAGTTAGTGCCATGATCAAGGGTATAGAGGCAGTATTTTCTGAACTAAACTTTAAACAATACCAATACCTTAAAAGGGATAGTTTGGGTGTTTTGAAGTAGGGTTGTATGAGATACTTATTCATAGTCAGTGTATTACCTATAGCAGATGAAGGTCAGCACACTCGAAAACAGAGAAACAGACAGGAGCAAAGCAATGTACTGCTGTGGACGGGGGGCAGCAGCAAAAGGTATTTTAGCCACTTAAAAGAAAAGCTCAACTAAAAAAAATGTATATCGGTTTAAGTCTACATGATATTTAGAATATTTTCTGACGAGGAACTAACTGAAAGTTAAACTTATCTGTATTCTCTTCAAAGCCAGCAAGGGCTGTCTGACGGCAAGATAAAGCTGTAAAAATATTCTAAATATAGCCTACACTTAAACTGATATTGATTTTATTAGATGAGCCTTTCTTTTAGGTGGCTAAAATATGTTTTGCTGCCGGCTCCGTCTGCAGCAGTACATTGCTTTGCTCCCATGCTGGTACTCCTGTCTGCTTCTCCAAACTGGAGTCATGCCAATTATCGTCTACTGTAGGTAATACACTTAGTATGGATAAGTACCTCATACGACCCCTCTACAAATCACCCAAACTATCCCTTTTAATAAGAATATATTGTATCTTTTCTAATGTTTTTCATTTGTCATATTTGTCCTATCAACTATCATCCGATTACATTTTTGTAAGGGTATACAGTTTTTCAAATGGTGGATGTCTCATTTCAGTAATATAATATAAAAGGAGTTGTTTTCATAAAGGAGATATGACAGCTCATTATTTTAGTAATTCATTTTTAAAACGTACAGGGAAAAGCAGCATGACAGCATAACTGGGATGGTAACAATCAAGCTCTGAAAAAACGTATGCATGAAATTATGACAAAACTTTCCTCTCCCTCCTAACATGTCCACTCTCTCCCTTCATTTCCTTCTTTCCCCAGTGAGGATAAAGTGCCGCGAGCTGGTGAAGAAGATCGCCATCTACAGAAACCGCCTTGCTATCCAGCTGCCCGAGAAGATCCTCATCTATGAGCTTTATTCAGATGACTCCTCAGACATGCACTACCGGATCAAGGAGAAAATTTGCAGAAAGTTTGAATGCAACTTGCTGGTGGTCTGCTCCCAGCATATCATCCTGTGTCAGGTCAGAAGAGATGTATTTCCATAGTCATTGTGCAGTATAATGCTCGTAAAAACAAAGCTTATTTAAAATGTCTTGCTCACTTCTTCTAGAGCTTGTTTTTGTTTTGAGTCTTTCCCCACATAATGAGTCAATCAGTTCTGCTTCTCAGACTAAATTCTACTGACCTGAAGTGACTCTCTGGCTCTTTGTAAATTACACTAATGCACACTTGACAGATTGCGCAAGCGGCCGTAGAGACATTTGAGCCCTATTAACATGATGGAAGCAGAGTGAATCAGTGTTTAGCCATTCAATACAAGCCCAAACAGCCCAGAGAAAAAAAATGATAATATCATGAAATTGCTGGTTTTCCAGATGTTTCCGCCTAGTTTGCAAAAGGCTCCAGCTGTGCATGTGCTCTGCGGGCTCTATCTCTCTCCCCTTCTCAACCCTCTTCAAACTGGATAAAGCAAGACAGTTGAATGAAGGGGAAGGACCACAGTCTGTTGAACCAGTGGGTGTCTCTCGGGGTTCCTCTCTGCTTCATGTCTCTATGTGTTTGACAGCGGCTGGTAGGGAGGAGGAGCAGCCATAACACAGAGGTTATTTCCTTTTAAATCTGTCTGGTGTGACAGAGGTGCTTCAGATCTCTCTCTTAACAGGCGTGCCTGTGTTTCGTGCCTCAGACAGCTTTTAGACCATATAAATGGGCTGTGCTCGTATGGGCTGCGTATGTCTGTGTCAAATCAAATCATTGTTTATCTTTATAGCATTGCTTTCTGCCGTTGACCCACACTTTGCAGTGTTTAAAAGAATGTGCTAAGATTTGTTAGAGATTTACCAGTATGTTTAAATAAGGTTAAGGGTGTAATTAACAGACTGTGGAATAATAAAAACAGAATAATTTGGTCATTCAGAACCAGTCAGATTTTCATGTGTTAAATGTAATTGTGGTCTCGCCTTTCCCGCTCTGCTATTGTGCAGGAGAAGAGGCTCCAGTGCCTGTCCTTCACCAGTGTCAGGGAAAAAGAATGGGTGATGGAGTCTCTAATTCGCTACATCAAAGTGATTGGTGGTCCGCCAGGCAGAGAGGGCCTGCTAGTCGGGTTAAAGAATGGAGCTGTGAGTATTTTTGAGAAAAATACATTCCCACATTAAGTAACTGTAGAAATGACACTCATGCTCTTAAGCCAGTGGTTCAGTAATTTGAACATAAATATAATAAGGTTTACATTTATTACAAGTAGCATTAGTTCTGATGCTCTATTCTGATTTTGCTCTGCTTGTCCTTGTTTTTGTGACGTAGATCCTGAAGATATTTGTTGACAACCTGTTTCCCATCACGCTGCTGAAGCTGTCAACCTCAGTGCGCTGCCTAGACATGAGCGCCTCCCGCAATAAACTGGCTGTGGTGGATGAGCACAACACTCTCCTGGTCTATGACATCAACAGTAAAGAGCTGCTTTTTCAGGTCAGCAGAGGGTTAAGAGTATGGTGGAGGAACCTTACCTGGCAGATTTAAAAAAACACATTTCAGAGGTGCAGTGGGATGGAATAAAATAGAAACATGTTTGTGTAATTATTTGCATTAGGTACAGCTACGTATACTCATGTACTCCTGTCTGGTCTGTGTTCCACAGTCACCTCCAGACCTTATTTCCCCGCTACCCCCCCCTTACCCGCCTCCTCTCTTTTGCTTTCCCTGTAGGAGCCTAATGCTAACAGCGTGGCCTGGAACACCCAGTGTGAGGACATGCTGTGCTTCTCTGGCAACGGCTACCTCAACATCAAGGCTAGCAACTTTCCTGTACACCAGCAGAAGATGCAAGGCTTTATGGTCGGCTACAACGGCTCTAAGATCTTCTGTCTCCACGTCTATTCTATGTCAGCTGTGGAGGTGCCCCAGGTGTGTAGTAATGTAGAAATGACAGCACACTATTGCCAATGGTTGGTGTATCTTAAATATCATGGTATTTGTTTGTACTACAAAGACAAAAATACTTAAATGGACTGATTTTCTATGAGTTATTGAACTAGGTATGTGGTGAAGATATAATTTTGTTGGTGGTCCTGTATAGTTTGCAATGCTTTTTGACGGTGGTGTTGTTGCTCTGCTCAGTCAGCACCCATGTACCAGTACCTGGAGAGGAAGATGTTCAAGGAGGCCTACCAGATTGCCTGTCTAGGTGTGACTGACAGTGACTGGAGGGATTTAGCCACAGAGGCCCTGGAGGGACTTGACTTTGACACCGCCAAGAAGGCAAGTCTGACACACACAAACACATCGACCTACTCATTTTACTACTTTTATCTTCACAAAATAATAAAAACGTACAAATAGCAGCAACTCCTCCAAATGTGGCGTCGGTACCTTGCTTTTACCTTCGCCTCACTCTTAGGCTTCATGTAATTTGTAAACTCTCAACACTACCGGTAAATTACAGCATGTACAGTACCCAGACAGACAAATATAAATTAATGTTCACATTACATCTTTGAAGCAGGATTTAGAAGAAGCTGGTACTGCAAAAGAAAACAAAACATCAGATTCTGAGAAACCATCCTCTAATCGTAACACAGATTAAGCATATTCTTACTACCATTTGTACTCTTAGATGCCATTGGAACTATTTGTCTTCTAAAACTTTTTTAACATAAATACTTCAGACCTGTTTGATAGTGATAAACAGAAACGCCTTTCTATTTGAATCATGTTAATGTGTTTTGCCCTGATATGTATGTGTATAGGGTGCTTTGTAATTAGATCTCTTTTTAGCTTGGCTGACTTCATGGCTTTGTTCGCTAGCACTTGAAGACGCATGACGCATTTTGGACTCCTCTCGCTGTTCTCAATAAAACCAAACTCGATATAACAGTGGTCATATTTTCTCAATTTAGATAGTTTGGGCTTAGCGTCACTTGACAATGTGGACTGACTCACATATTTCTCCATACTAGCTAGCTGGCTAAAAAGCCAAGCTAAGCAGCAGCAGGAACGGTTTGGTGCGCCCTGAGTAAAGTGACTGATTCATGACAGTTTGACGTGATGTGTAACAATCATATCAGAGTTTCTATTGGCCCAAAGCTAACGTGGGTGGGAGTAATGGACACAATATGCTTGTTTTATTTGTGTAAATGGTCACCATCTGTAGTTATGTAGTTTTTAATGACACAGCCCAATTTTATAATTTAAAGCAAATTATTTGGTGGACCCTCAGGCAGAGTGACACGGACCCCACTTTAAGAATCACTGCTCCTAATTATATCTTGTCTTTTCCCAATTTCAGGCCTTCATTAGAATCAGAGACCTGCGCTACCTGGAGCTCATCAATAGCATCGAGGTAATACCTACTCTCCTTTAATATTGTGAAAAGCCAAGTTCAAATTTTTTGTTTGCTAATTTCTGCTCCAACCAGAGCTGACATCATTACATTTATACAAGGCTTGGGGGATACTGGGTCAATCACAATTATTATGGTCATCATACATTTATTTGCAAGGCTTTCCCGTCAGCTACACTTAAAAAACTCTTGAACAAGGGAACAACTTGAAACCTGAATGACCACCTCGGGTCCAATATACACACACATGCAAGCAAATATATACACACGGCAAAGCACACACACATTCCTCGACAAAATGCATGCAGAGCAAAGTCTGTTTCAACTTGGCTAGCGCCAGGAGAAAGTTTCTGCTCTCACTTTTGAAAAGGGGAAACGCGCTTCTTTGAAAAATGTTTTCAGTGATATGAAATAAATGTTTATTGTATTCTATAAACATTTTATTTGTTTTCTAACTTTGTTATGACTGATGACGTAACAGTTTATTGTGGGTTTAAAAGTGAAGCTGATTGCATCCAGCAAGCCAATAGTTTTTAGTGCCTTCTGTGTTTTTTTACTCATTGTGTGTGTAGATGCATGTGAGTGTTTATCTCTGCACACATGCCAGTGTTTGTGTTGACTGATTTGCAGGAGAGGAAGAAGCGGGGTGAGAACGACAATGAGCTGTTCCTGGCAGACGTCTATGCCTACCAGGGGAAATTCCACGAGGCAGCCAAGCTTTACAAACGTACCGGCCACGAATCCAGAGCCCTGAGCATGTACACTGACCTGCGCATGTTTGAGTATGCTAAGGTGATTAAATCATCGATTGACAAAAACACACATACGCATGTACAACATACTTTTGTATCAATATGGACAGAGTGACCTGGAAAGCGCTGCATGTTTTAGGGATGTAGAACATGTGTTTTTCTTCATCATGTGCAGTTATGCCAAGTTGGGGCCCTGCACTGTGTTCAAATGGCCCCCCTTTACCGTCTGTCTTTCATCTCCTCATATATCACTGGAATCTCCACATATATCATCTGATCAGTACACACACACACACACCGTGCTTTTACAGACATATCCATATACAACACAAGGGTAGCTTACACACATAGTTAGAGTTGGAAATGGAGCACAAACGGAGAGAAATAAGGCGAGCGTCTGCTTTTACGTGAATACTTTGATGAGGAGGTCAGTTGGAGTTGAGACAAATTCATGCTTTATTGTGTTTACATGTGGGGGGGACACTTTGATCGTCAGCATCACATTCACATTGCTGGAGCAGATGACACAGCTACGACTCGTTCATGTATATTTGTGTGTGCGTAACTATCAGATTGTGTGTGCGTTTGATGTGGCTGCTGTATATTTATGTGGCTGTGTGGCCATCTGGTCCTACAGGCTGTTTGTTTTAGGTAGGATGGACACCGGAGGGCTAGCCGCCTGCTGTTTGTGTGACTCTCTTCCTCCTGTCTCGGCCTTGACCCACATGGTTCTGGCTGTCTGCACTGGACTCTTGCTCTCCATCCAGATTAACTGTGCTACATACATTCCTCGCTTATCATCAGTGTTAATGGGGATTTCCCAGTTATCCATTGCTATGTTTAGTAGCAAGTTTGTAACTGTGTGTGTCTTTCTTGCAGGATTTTGTCGGAGCGACAGACCCCAAGAGCACTCGGATCCTGATGACCAAGCAGGCAGACTGGGCTAAGAGCAGCAAGGAGCCCCGGGCAGCAGCGGAGATGTACCTGTCAGCAGGAGAACATCTCAAAGCCATAGACATTATAGGGGAACACGCCTGGGAAGACATGTAAGTGTCAGTCACTGTATGAAACATGCAAAATCAGTCCTCCACTATAGGATACACTGTTATTCCTGTTTAACCTTTTCTAAACCGCCTTTTTAGATTTGTGTGCATGATTTTTCCCAAATCTATAAATGTCATCCAAATTGCTTCTTTGAATTTAGTAAATGGGCACATTTTCTAGCACATAACTGATCAAAAGACGGTAATGTCGAGATAATGGGGTTAGATACTGTATGTTCACACTCTGCGCTCTGCCAAAAATGCCTCAATTTTACCGTCAGTAGTGGAACTCTCACTCTTTGGCTTTCTATGTTTCTAGACATTAATAGAATACTCGAACATTAGTGGAAGAAAGGGATTGAAGCTAGCTTGGGACACAACACAAAGGGCCACTTTGAAGCCCTGATGTAGATTTAAACCCTGAATCAGGTTGAATCTTATACAGATGCACACTTAGCCAACAAAGTCATCAAGATGCTTCAACCATCGCAGAATCCTGATTTGATGTGTTGAAGTTTTAAGTTCCTCTCAACTCAAAAATATTTCTTGCTTATTGTTACTTGACTTGGATGTTTGACCCTCACTGTGCAGAATGGTGTATTTGCAGATTTTATAGGCTAGAAAGCTGTTTTCATATTCATCTGCCGAAGGCGGAAATTTTCTCTCTGCCCACCTAAAATCTAAGTTTTGGTTTGACATCACAACGAGTTTGAAGTTTGGAAGCCAATCACGGTCCATTATGCAACAAGTGTGATGTGGAAACTTTAAGCCTTTGGTGCACACACACTTAGAATGAACTTTTCAGTAATGTGAGAGACTTCTTGTGTCCAGTAGTTAAACGTTTTGAAAGGAAAAGTATTCATAGATATTCTGGATTTCTCAATGAGGGAGAAATAGTTGATATAACTTAAAGGGGAACACCTCCCAAATTCAGAAATCCAATATGTTATTCCCATGGCCTAGTAAAGTTGAATCTATATTTATGAACATGAGCTCCTCTCTCTCAAAGCCAGAAACCAGAGAAGTAAGTCTCAAACTTGTGATGTCATATGGAATAAAGTCTGGAGCTGCCCCATAGACAATGAATGAGAGGCTGATTTTGTGAACCCACAGAATGTTTGTTTTCTTTTTTATACCCAAATGAGCTTTATTCTATTGTAGTGTCCTCAGTTGTGAAACAGAAAATGTACCCATATAGTCTATGGACCAGCTCCAAAATGTATACTCACAAATCACAAATTTGAGTTTTAGCGCTCTAGTTTTGGGATTTGAGAGTTGTTCATGTTTTCTAATATTTTGTGGATCGTTTTAGACCATAGGAACGAATTTTGAAAATGGGCGCAGTTCCACTTTGAAGAGTTTTTAATTAGGTCGCTTAACTTTTTTTTTTCTGTAAAAACCACATCAGACATGAATTATCTTAAAATATGCATGGAGGGGATGTTGCATCTGTGTTGCATAGTAGTAGCACAAGGCAGCAATAGTTAATATCCAGTACATGCATCTCTCTATGAGGATCATTATTAAAAAGTATATTTAATACGCTGAGTCGAAGCTATGATAGCTAAGAACGTACGTAGGGAATTATTACTTTTGTATTAGCGTTCACACATACATGCATAGTGGGAATGTGGGGTGTGAGTGTGTGTTGTTGAAAACCAGGCTAACTGATAAGTCAGTTGTCTGGTGGTCATATCAGACCTCCCCACTGACTCCATCTGACCTATTGTCTGCATGCTGTGAGTCTCCTGTGGTGCTACCAGCGGGTCAGCACTATAAACACTGCAGCTGAAACAGAGTCAGGGCTCTTAAACCCAAATCTGATTCAGCTAGTGACCCCGACTGGTTCATATTCTTTTTACGGGTCATGAGCATAATTTGATAGACCGGACCCCGATGTAAGGGTTTATCTGCACTCGCCCTCTCTGTGTGTGCTCACTCCTCTCTCTCCTTTCATCCAGGCTGATCGACATCGCTCGCAAGTTGGACAAGGCTGAACGCGAACCGCTGGCAAAGTGTGCGCTCTACTTCAAAAGGCTGAAGCACCACGGCTATGCCTCAGAGACTTATTCCAAGATGGGGGACCTGCAGGCCCTAGTGCAGCTGCATGTGGAAACCCGGCACTGGGAAGAGGTCTGACACACTTAAAGCACACAGGAGGCACACCTGCTCCGCTCATCATGACTTATATATAGAGTGTCCTGAGACAATCACATAAATATAATGTGAACCACATAGGACTGTGCTAAATAAATTGCTGTGGTATTCAGAAACCCATAAACCACTTTATGGTCATGGCCAGAAAAGTATATTGTATTTGTTAAAGTAACCACAGCTGAATGCAAACAATAAGACAATACATCTGCCTGATATCCTACACTGACAAACTTAAACCACACACGCACTCCAGAGCTAATCATCCAGCTTTGGATTTCTCTGAATCCATGCCCACATGATGATTAGTGAGTGAGCAGCACAAAACACTCTACCGCACTGAAAGAGTATCAGCTTAAAGCTCTATTCTGCTTCCAATCAAATTCCTCCATCAGGGCGGATCACGCTGCTCAGACAAGAAGAAAATATAGCGTTTCTTTAATCCATCTGCAGTCTTTAATCGAGTTAAAGGCGTTACAGAGATGCACATTAGCAATTTACATGCTGAAAACAGAAGAGCCAAAAACAGAACATCAAATCACGATCGCATGGTTCTGCTGTAGTGTCTGAGGAAAGGCTTCCCAGATATTTATTTGATCCTCAGAGAGAAAAAAGAAAGCAGAGGGGGGGAATGCAGAGAGAACTGTTAGGCTTTATGTGCTTCACTGGGGGAGGTGGACACCAAGACGGGACAGAGCACATACGGCATGGGCCACATGGATACTATTCACTGCTCCCACTCTTCTCTACAACAAAGTATTCCTTTAAATGACTTTGGGCTCACATGCCTTAGACACACACAGAGTCTCTTTCTCTCTTTTACTGTATGGTATGACTGGTGTGTTTCTTGGCTCAAGTTTTGCCACAGGACATTTACATTAATCAGTCACCATGACAGGCAAATGTGTGTCCACAGCGCACTTCAACAGCTCTTTATATGCTGTCATTCAAACAGCGCAAGAGCTACAGTTGTAGTTCTAATTGAGTGTGAAATCAACTTAGCTCATACACTTTTTCTTTGTTCTCCACTCATTAATAATGCTGTATTGCGATGTTTTGACTGGAAGTAATGTGTGTTTTTCTGAATAATGTGTTGTATAATAATGTCCCTAATCAACTGCAGTTCAGCCATAATTACTCAGGGCAGCCTTATGTTGTTCTCTATATATTACAATCTGTGGGACTTACTAATTCGTGTGTCAACTTGTCACATGTATTGCATTACATCTCTCTTTTCTCAGGCCTTCTCACTGGTAGAGAAGCACCCCCAGTTCAAAAATGACGTCTATGTGCCTTATGCGCAGTGGTTGGCAGAAAATGACCGCTTTGAGGAAGCTCAAAAAGGTGAGTTTGCATCTCCAACAGGGCTTCACTTTCACCTTTACTCAGTCTATTTGGGATGCTCCAGTGTGTACATTCACATACTTTTTAAAAATGCATATTTCCAGGATTATTTCAGTGAACTTTACAGCCACAGCCAAAGTTTACATATGGAAGTGATAAAGCCTGGCCAGCTCTGGATGCAGACATTCTTCACTACTTCCTTAAGATTCTCTGTATTCATTGTAAAACATGATCCTCTTTGCTGGAGCAGAGCAGAACAGAACAGAGCTGAGCTGCCTGTTAACTGAATGACATGCATGCATGCCTCTAATCACCAGTACTACAAGCGGCTCTGATGATGATTACCAACTGTAACCATAGTTATAATCAGCTCATAGATTTATAATTATGATCTCAGCAGGCATATTTCCTCTTCTACATAATCTTCCTCTGCCCGTCTCGACATGGAACTCATGACTGAACAGGCCTGATTGTATTGGAGCTCACTTATGGTCATGCATTTTGCTGATTGTGTGTATTTTAGTCAGAGCGGTGACGCAGTATTTTGTTACTAGTGATTGTAATGGAGTCTAAGACTCCAGCCTGTCTCCTGTCCACTGCACTGGTACTTTACCATAACAACTAAGAAAAAGTTAACGCTAGGCTGAATTGGTTGGGTACTTATCTTGGGGGCCAAGTTCAAGTGTAGCTAAAATGAGGTTCTCGACCTTCAGGGCTCCATCGAGAGATTTAATTGGGTTTTGCGGCATTTTTATCATCACCTACAGGCTGATTGACCACTCTCTCATTACAAATGTCTTTAGTTTGAAGATATCTTTTTTAGGTAGAATTGGTAATGCTGAGAACTAGCAAGAGTACACTAGATTTTAAAAATAATCCAACTGAAAAACCCAGCCCAGTGTTGCCAGCTCTTTTCCAATGAAAGTATCTAGCAGCACTAGCTCCAAAAGTCACTAAATCTAGAGAGAGAAAGTCGCCAAGTCGACAACACTGACTGTCGGTTTGTTCAGGCCTCCCTCCAAAATTATCATTATGAATGTAACAACAAACATGGATATTGTTAGTACTCACAGCTGTCAAGCAAGCAGCTTGTGGAAGACGCAATGAGTGCACGCAGACAAGCAGGCCGTCCAATCACTGCATTCAGGCCGAATGAAATGGTAGACAGGTTTATTACAGTCCTGCGACAGACACAGACACCACTCAGATACCATTTTTTCTTTTTCTAATATTCGATTTATTGATTGCTGTTGGGGTGTAATGAGAATTTCAACAAATACAACTACATTAAAAAATGTATTTGAACAACACTACCAACCCAACCTTATAATAGTTGCCGTATTTCTCAGTTTCCTTCATTGACATTCTTGCAAAATTGCATATTGGATCACTCTGCAGTCTTCTAATTGATTGAAAAAAGCCACTTTAAATGAAAAGTTGACAGTTTTGCAAAGCTCCATCAATATCATGCTATAAACTTGATTAACTAATTTCTGTTATAGGCCTGCACATAGAAAAATACATGTTAATGACTGAGCCACTTCTGTGCATTTTTGTCAGCTTCTGTTTTGTGTTTCTGTAAGCGGGAAGGAGTGGGTGTTACTTCCTAACATTAACCAACAGCAGCTGAATGTGGTTTCTATCCAGTTAGGTAGACTGATAAATATTTGCCACTTATATGTATGTCCTGACCCCCACTGTGGTTGCAGAGGCAGGGTCACTGCTGGGGTCGACTCCCTAAAGCTGCTTCTAATTACCCTCTGATGGGAACATGAAGAATAGCGCTCATGTTTATTAGGGCTTTAAAGTCAAAGTGTTTTGTTGTTTCATATTCAGGAGCAACCTACCTGTTTGGAAAAGACTTATGTTAGTTATTATTACATGTGAAAAATTAAGAAAACTTTGGTATAAATTGCTTGTAGTGCCATGTAGTTAGTGTGTGGGTGTGTGTGTTAGTGTGGGTAAGTATTGTACATTTCTGTAGTATAAGAATCCAATTGTGTCAAAAAACTCAGCTGGTCTTGAGTGATTCTTTCCAGATGTGTGACTGTCGACAGAATACATTAACAGAGTGTGCATCCCACGTATTGTTTTTGTATCGTCTCCTACACTTTCATAAACATACATGATTGCTTTTGTACTTTTTAATGCCTCCGTGCCGTCGACAGCCGTGGCCGGAAGCATTATGTTTTGGGGTTGTCCGTATGTCTATTCTTGTGAATGCGATATCTCAGGAACACCTCAAGTTGAACAACTGATTAGATTTTGGTGGTGAAAGGTCAGAGTCACTGTGACCTCAAAAAATATGTTTTTGGCCGTAACTCAAGAATTCATACGATAATCATGACAATTTCAGACAAATGTCTAAAAGGATAAAATGATGACATTTTGGACAGACATGGATGTAAACTGCAACTTGACTGGCTGGTGGAGGCATACATCCGCGAGGTGGTAATTCTAGTTATTAATAATATAATAAAATAGAAATTCAACCCAAAGCCAGGTCATGAAAGCTATGTTGTTCTTAACTGTGTCTGGTAGCTTTTTCCTTTTAAAATCTTTGCCGAACAGGACAGGAGAGGCATCATCACTGAACAGCTTTAAAAAAAAAAAGAGCTCTTCCTTCTGAAATGTCATTAACAGAAAGAAAAAGATTTGTCATAATACTTGCCCATCATAAACCACAACAATGACAACTTGGCTCCAAAGATGTCGCCCCAGAAATGAATCAATAAAGAAGGATGTCTTCCTGGCACCTGAAATCCAACGTCGCCGCAAGGGCACATCATAACAATCAATCACCACTTCTGTCTTTCTTTCATAGCATTTCACAAGGCAGGGCGACAGAACGAAGCCGTTAAAGTCCTCGAGCAGCTTACCCACAATGCAGTGGTGGAGAACAGGTTCAACGATGCAGGGTACTATTACTGGATGCTGTCTATGCAGTGTCTGGACATCGCTAGAGGTGAGACCCATCTTCACTGCAATGGAAAGAAGCCTTTGTTTTTACTGTAATGCATTTTATTGTTTCCTACTAATCCTTTTGGTACGTCTGTGTACGTTTGTCTGACGCAGAAAGTGAAGACCAGAGGGATGAAATGCTGAAGAAATTTGAGCGTTTCCAGCATCTTGCTGAGCTCTACCATGTCTATCGCTCCATTCAGCGCTACACGGTGAGAATGTGCTACTTTGTCAACCCTAATCTTTCATAGCCAGACCAGACAAAAGTGGGAGGAGGCCTTAGAAATCAGGAGGCAGCCATGTGATTGGCTGTCAGATTGAAAGCCATGGAAACAGTACCTGCTATGTGGTTAGGTTTCTGTTTGGGTACAACACATTCATGTTCCAAATATTTCTTTTTTTTAACATGGAAGTATGCTGACAGCCCACTGCGTTTCTGCCCTCTTTCTAATCAACTTTTGTACTCAAATTTCCCGAGACTGCTGTGGGTTTGACAAGGAGGAGGTCTGGCTCTGCAAGATTATGTCAATCCAAGAAAAGAGACTCGGAGTAAAGGACAAATGAAAATGTGTGCAGGTTGTTTGGTAAAGTGAACAAAAGAGAGTTGAGGGTGTAAAGTTCAAGTGAAGACTACTGAAGAGGAATTTAATCACCTTGAACTACTCAGGAACCAACATTATTTTTTTTTATTTTTGCAAATTTTTAGTTAAAAGTTGACTAAGAAAAAGTCTGATGAGCACATTACACATAACTGCTCATAGTGGTAGACATGCCCTTTATGCAACAGTCAAAATGGTTCACTTCCTGAAGCCTCTCTGATCCATATCACCATGGTAACCAGCTGCTTGATTGATCATGATGACTACCTCATCAGTGGTCTTCTCCAAGCCCCCAGCCCTAACCTACTTACAAACAAGCAATGAGCACTCAATGGGTGACCTGGCCTGTGTCAGTGTCCTCGGTTTGTTGTTTCAGCTTTCTGCTCGGCTTTGGTCACACCCGTGCAATAGAGAGGCATCGCTGTGATCCAGACCAGAGCAGGAAACCTCTATATCTCACCTTAACTCTCTCAGGCAGGCACTATAGATTTGAATGATCAACTTTTGGAATAAAGTGCTGTTAGTGATTGCTTTAGCAAATTCGTCTTTCCCTGCCACTCCAAAAAAGTGAGTAGGCGCTGTGAGGTGCTATGAGGCACTGTACAGGGTTTTTGGCCAGGCTAAAAGATGAAACAATTAAGCAGGGGAGTAGGAGAGATGGTGCTTTTAAAACAAATGTAAACCACCTACATTTTAGCAGAAGCTAATTTTTTTCAATCATTTCTTTTGAACTGTTTTTATCTCCAGGATGAGCCCTTCAGTTCCCACATGCCAGAGACGCTCTTCAACATCTGCAGGTTCCTTCTGAACAACCTCACCAAGGACATACCGCCAGGCATTTCTAAAGTGTATCCTTCCATTTGAGAAAGTAGTCCTCCTAACATAGCGGAAAATATCAAGCAATTATTTTTAGGAAGAAAGTATTGTGGGGCCCTTCCTCTCTGGAAAACTCTCAAGAACAGACATGCCAATCTGAAATCAAGACTGGCAGAGACGGTGATGATAAAGTGGTGGAAAAGAGATAGAGGTAGAAACAAAACGGGAGAGTTGGCGCCACTGCGGAAGCCATGCTGCTGAGAGAAATAAAAAGGGGTGATGATGGGGAGGAGGAGAAGATGCCAGCAAGAGGCACATTCTCTGTTCTCTAAACAAATGCTTTGATTGGTGAACTTTGTGCATATGCACACATACACAAACACACTAAACAACGTGCTTTAATTTGAAAAAATACACACACAAAGACACCCACAGCCACACAGAGGAATCCATGTAGTCACACACACACTGGAGGCAGAGTATGAGGAAGGACAGCCCAGCCTTTGAGGAGGAAATCAGGCTGAGCAGCTGGGATCCACTGCGGCCAAACTGAGGTGTTCCAGAAACTTTGAACTTAGATTTATAGACTGAGCCGGGATGTGTTGGACTCGGTTTGAACAATAAAACACAATGTCACAGAAAAGCTGCACTAAACAACTTTCACAATGGGAGGACGTGCATTTATCAACAGTCCCAGCCGTGGAACAGAACTGGGTGTGTGGGTGGAGCTGGAGAGTAGCTGAGTGGAGAGGAAAGGAGAGGAGCGGTGTTAAGTTTTAGGTGATGGAGGAGTGCCAGCATAGAGCTGCTGCAGCTGCAACTCATTGACCTGTCATTGCCACTCTCAGAGTTGCTCCCTCTCAACAATCTGTCTCCATAAAAATACAAATAAGCAACAATGTCCTCAACTCGAACACAAAAACAGGAACGCATGCTTGTATAAGCACGCACACAAGCCTACAAATAACCTAACCAAGGTATTACTTCCAAGGCATTCAGCCAATGTTGCAGGCTCAGCATGGCTCTTGTTCTACTCATTAACTAGTAGAAATGAGGGAATATACAGTTATGTCTATTTATAAATACACAAAAGTGTAAATGTTTCCACATAAAAAGTAACTAGTTTTGATTAAGATACCTATAAATTAACATCCCTGTTCCAGCTGTTTCCCTTACAATAGTGTTCCTTAACCTTATTTTTTAGTAACACCTTGTATGCGTTGGCCAAGGAGAGTCAAAGACTGGGTGCACACAAGCTTGCCAGGTATTCCTACGAGAAACTCCAGGATCTGCACATTCCCTCTCGCTTCCAGGAGTCCATAGAACTGGGCAGCCTCACCATTCGCTCCAAACCGTTTCAAGACAGCGAGGTGTGTTAAACAGTTGGACGTACATGCTGGTATATTTAACTTGTTGTGAAATATTGGGCCTCATGCAAGAAGCAATATACGAACAAATTTTCTCTTATTTTTATGCGTATCCACGATTTTTTCTTGTTTTGTAAGTACCCAATGATTTCTAGGATTCATCAATGTTTTCTTATTGTTGCTCTCTCTTAGGTAAGAGAACATTTTACAAGTGGTTGAGAGCATTCTTACCAAGAGAAGAAAAAAACATTTTGTTTTCACAGTCCACAAATTGTTTGTCCAACACAAGGAAACATGCGTTTTAAATTTGATGCATGAATATCATATAATCAAATTTACATTATTATTATGTTTTAGAGTAATTGTGATTGGATTATTAAATGTGTGGGCTAAATGAATACTATTGGTCCATTGATCCCAATTAAGACCATAAAAACCCTTGGATGATATTGCGTGCATTCAGCTTCTGAATGGCTTACATACTGCTCTTCCATGCTTTTTGATTTTCCTCTAACCCCAGTACTGATGCTCTGGAAAATCACATATTTACTTTGTTAAGTCTATCTATCTACCTATCTTATCTAAGTTCTCTTTTTCTTACAGCATTTTTTTCTCTCCAGTTCTTGTGCATGTGCCAGAGTATTTGTACACGGCACAACACCTGCCTTATAGTGTTTAGGGGGCCTTACCTATGTTAATACCTGCCCTTATATAGTGTTTGGAGGCATTACCTACGCTTATACCTGCCCTTACATTAAGGGGTGTTACCTATGCTAATAAAAAAACAAATCAACTGCACACCTCCAATTCATGATCAAGTGGGATTCTTCATTCAGAGCATTTGGTGCATCTGGAGTTGACTTCTCTTCTTTTTTCTCTTAACAGAAAATTAAGAGAGTGTTGCTGCATGAGGCCCTTTGTTCATCCATACTCTCTGATTATTAGAGGAGTCACCCCCGCCCTGTGCTCCCGAGTGTGTATGTCAAACTTCCATGTGTTTACTGCAGGACCTGATTGAGGGCATGATGTGCTACCGCTGCTCCACCCACAACCCCCTGCTGAACAACCAGGGGAGCGTGTGCATCAACTGCAGGCAGCCTTTCATCTACTCAGCTTCCTCATATGGTCAGTGACACACAGACACATGGTGCGCAGTATTTGCCAGAGGGGACTCCATTTGTGTTTGTAATGTAGCGTATCTCCTCCTTGTGTGCAGAGGTGTTGCCTCTGGTGCAGTTCTACCTGGAGGAGGGCATCAGTGATGAAGAGGCTGTGTCTCTGATTGACCTAGAAGTTCCTCACACGGATCAGAGGGATGCACGCTGGCAGGATATGGACAACGGTGGTATCCTTTGATCATCTATTCTACGCTACGTGACTGTACACAGTATAAACACATACACAGAGTAACAGATGATTCACATGCTTTGTATGAATTATTAACTCCTCACTCTGCTGGTCCTGAGAGGCTGTATCCTTGCCCTTACACGCTGCACATCTCTTCGAAATGAAGCACGTGACTCCCCTCCGCCTTGTGACAGTTCTAAGAAGCGGTTTAGTCTGCGTTGGCCTCGATTCTGTGCTGGTGGTTAAGCTGTCAGAGCTAAGTCATCTTAGCTCTTGAGCTAATAGGGTTAGCGAGGCTCTCCTGTCTCATCTTAATGACACTAACCCTCCAAGAGCCGTAGCCACAGCCCTAGTGCAGGGATTAACCTGCATTAGCCGGCAGACACTCAAGGGCACTGAGGTCTGCTCTGTTCTTCCAGAGCCACGACGTGACTGACAGGCTCGACTGATCGGCATTTTGAGCACACTCACTTTTAGAACAGTCTCTGGGGGGATCGTTTTATAAGGGCTTTTCCTGTCGAAAATTACAACAAATAAAATCTGATGTTGAAATGTGTGAAATGTATGCATTGCTTTATGTATTTGTTCTTAATTAACAACATGGCAGAGCTGCAGGCTTTGAGGATGGATGATGGTTTGGATGATGCAGAGGAAGACCCATTTACAGCCAAAATGAGCTTTGAGGTAAGAAAGGACAGAGGAGATGAGGCGATTAATATTCCACCAACTGGGCGAACCAGCTGGAGAGGATAAAAGGACGGGTTCTATAATATGTCCATGTGTGTATCCAAACAGCAGGGAGGCTCGACCTTTGTCCCCGTCAAGGTGAGTCGCTCAGTGCTGCGCTCCATGAGCAGGAGGGACGTCCTGATAAAACGCTGGCCCAGGCCGCTCAAATGGGAATACTTCCGCTCCCTGCTGCCTGATGTGAGCATCACCATGTGCCCCACCTGCTTCAAGGTACAGCATTTATAAGACACACGGCTATATATCCTGGGTAAACCACAGACGAAGCTTATCTGTCTGATTTCTTTCTTGCCTTTTCTTCCTGTCACATTGCTTGTCTCCTATATAATAATTCTTATCAGATCTATTTATTCTGGGCTTTTCTGATGTTCCTGTTTTTGTATTTTCTTGTAGATGTTTCACAGTGAAGATTATGAGCTCCTGGTGCTTCAGCACAACTGCTGTCCTTATTGTCGCAGACCCATCGATGAACCAAACTGATCTACTTAAAACTAGCAGCTATTTAAGACATTCACAATTTTGTACCTTGAAGCTGACCTTTTTTTCCTTTTTCTATCGTGCAGTTGATTATTCTTTTGCATTGTAATATAGTTGTCAACTTGTCACTGTAATATATATCTGTTTATCTTCCAGTTAACGTGTTGCATGTTATTCCTCGAGTTCCCTCTCTAGAGCAGCTCTTTGCCCTCGAGGGATGAGTGACTGAAGTAATACCTGTAGTATCTGTGTGTTGGTCATTATGGAGTGTCAGAAAAGTGCACCATCAGCCAATCAACCCAATTGGATTATTAGGATCAGATTACCTTAATCTGCCACTGATTACATCAACACTTTAAAGGGAACATGGGTGTATAGTATAATAAAAATATCGCTGTAAAAACAAATTTATTTAAAAAACACTATTTTAACTTAATAGATAACATCTATGTGTTGTGTAGAAGACAAGATGCCATCAAATGCATTCCACAGATTTATATGCTGTAGCGCTACTGTATGTTTTATAACAGTATGGGACATGTCATCTGTTGTGTAGTCATGAGAATGTATTTTTATATTGTTACAAAGGAAAAAAAAAAACTTTTCATTAAAGTATTTTGGTACTATTTATTATAGTGGGTTTTCTTAATGATACAAATAAAGTAATATTAACTTTAACTTACTTTTTCTGATTGAACTTCACAGTTTGTGTCTATAAAAAAAGAAAAAGCTGCTGTGAGAGTGCATGCTATTAGCGGTATGCCCCACTGACTCTGATTACACTTAAGGCTATGAGTTGAGCTCTGCATTATGCAGTGGTCAGGGATTAGGCTTTCGCGGATGCAAATAAGTTGGATTGCTCAAGAAATTTAATTTGTAGTTTGTCCACTCGCAATTATAAATAGGCTGGTTCCTTCTTTGCCTTCCCTCCTACTCTCATCTCATTCTGATGATGCATTGATGCACACGACGGTAATGATGGGGTTTGGATAGCCATGGCTGTAACCTCTCACCTTGAAAATGCTTAACATACCGCATAGCTATTTCCGGAGTTTTCTCCTGTAATGCTTTGTGTGTGTGTGTGTGTGAATGTGAGAGAGAGAGGGAGACTGAGATTGTCTTAATTCCATCTCTGCTAACACTTTGCTCCATGCAAGTCCCTAATCCGGCCAGCCTGTTAAAAGGTGCTGCACAAAGGGGGCTGTAGAGCACATCTTACTTCCACAAGATCCATCCCTCCAGTTACTCCCCCATTTGCTCTCCTCTGCACTACAAGACTCCTTCAGAGTATTTTATTCTGAGAAGAGGCACAGGCTGTTTTATCAATTGTTAAGGTCTCAGAGGAACAAAAAACATCACCAACTGCAGCCATGAATGGCACAGAAGGACCCAACTTTTATGTCCCCATGTCTAACAAGACTGGGGTGGTTCGCAGCCCATTTGAGCACCCTCAGTACTACCTGGCTGAGCCCTGGAAGTACTCTCTTGTGGCTGCGTACATGCTGTTCCTCATCATCACTGCCTTCCCCATAAACTTCCTCACCCTCTATGTCACCGTTAAAAACAAAAAGCTGAGGACCCCTCTGAACTTTGTCCTGCTCAACCTGGCGGTGGCCGACCTCTTCATGGTCATTGGGGGCTTCACCGTAACTCTCTACACAGCCCTGCACGGATACTTCATCTTAGGGGTCAGCGGCTGCAACATTGAGGGATTCTTCGCCACCTTAGGAGGTAAGAGATGGGGACATGAAATTGTTTATAAATGTATATTGTACGTTTGATGCTTTCGTTTAGATTTTGTCACTTTCATAATTGACAATATTCTAAAACATGCATTTTTGTGAATACTTAAAATTTTAAATACTGTGTCTGTACAGTATAAGTGTAATATCAAGTAAATGTGTTTTGTATTTAAATTTACACCTGCTTTGTGTCAGGGGAGATTGCTCTCTGGTCTCTGGTGGTTTTGGCTATTGAACGCTACATTGTGGTCTGTAAGCCAATGACCAACTTCCGCTTCGGGGAGAAACATGCCATTGCTGGGCTGGCATTCACATGGATCATGGCCATGACTTGTGCTCTTCCCCCTCTGCTCGGATGGTCGCGGTACTGTATGTTTCAGTATCTAGACTGTGCTTGCCAGGCTTTAAAACCATACAAATATTGTACTTATCATTTGCACACTAAAGCACATCAGAGATTACCTTTGTTTACTTGTAGCACACTTACTCAAAGACAAATATCTAGCATCAAATACTAAGTGTGATAGTGTTGATGGAAATTCTTGGATTATTATTATGTGTGTGGATGCAGGTACATCCCAGAGGGAATGCAGTGTTCCTGTGGGATTGACTACTACACCCCCAAGCCTGAGATCAACAACACCTCATTCGTCATCTATATGTTTGTCCTCCACTTCTGTATCCCCCTCTTCATCATTTTCTTCTGCTACAGTCGCCTACTCTGCACTGTGCGAGCGGTAAGAACAACATTGCCAGACAAAATATTAATAAGGATGTGATACCTTGTTTATCCTTGAAGATAGATTTTTTTTTTACCTTTCTCCCCTCCACAGGGAGGTTAGCAGCATCACAGAGCAGAGTCTCTGGAGATGTGAGGGATTTAGTGGCTCAAGGACACTTCAGGAGGGCAGATCATTGCCAACATGGCAGCTTATACCTGGGTCCTCCAGCTGAAGGGCAGTCTGCCTTCTCACAGTATAGTCCTGATACCCTCATTAATAATAGTATAGCAACATTGATAATGTATTAGCAGTCATGAATAATAATAGTAATAATATTAATAAAAAAAAAGAATGCAGACATTTTTCATTAAAGTGGCTATAATTAAAATTTTCATAATAAAAAATAAACAATGTGTAAACAATGTTAAAGGGGCCGTTCGTAGTGATGAACCTACAGAGAATTATCACCTGAATCTGTAGCTCCCCTTGGCTTTACAGATTTTTATAACAAGTTTCAGTTCATGTTTGTCTGTGCCACTAAACTTGACTGTTTTGGTTCGCTCTCACAGCAACTAGCTTGGGAACACAGTGGAGCATTTAGCAGCTAAAGAGCCAGATATCTCCCTCCGAAGTTGGCGGAGACCTAGCTGCAGTTTGTGGCCTGAAACACTACTCTAAATGAATGAAAATGTTGCTCTTTAACTGCTGGATGTGTAATTCAGCAACTGTTTGCTAACAAGTTTGCCTTGCGATAACAGTTTAAAGAGTGATGTCAATGTTGTGTTCACAACTTGTTTCTGCTGCTCGCAAGTGGCCCAAAAAAATCTGTTATTGCAGGTTCAAAACTGATAAAGCGCCAGCCTTTCTATTCTTAAAGGTTCAATCTGTAATTTGACACAAATACCATATACTGTATTTATATTTGCATATATAATTGGAGACTTAATAATGAAAACTTACTGCTGTGTTTGAAACCTTTACCGATGTAAACAAACCTTCAACAGCATGAGAAAACATGACTAACTGTAGATTTATTAGTTTTCTAGTGTTAGTCCATTGATTAAAAGTTAGTTTGGTGGTCTAATCCTGCGTGTTTCAATGTTGGTGATTGGCTGATCCTTTTGTTTACATTTGTATCAGTCCTTCAATAAGTTTATAACCTGCATCTGTCTGTTCTCAGGCTGCGGCCCTGCAGCAGGAGTCTGAAACCACCCAGAGAGCGGAGAAAGAGGTGACACGTATGGTTATCGTCATGGTGATCTCCTTCTTGGTGTGCTGGGTGCCCTATGCTACTGTGGCTTGGTACATCTTTGTCAATCAAGGAACCGAGTTCGGACCAGTGTTCATGACTGCTCCGGCCTTTTTCGCCAAGAGTGCTGCTCTGTACAACCCAGTCATCTACATTCTGCTAAACAGACAGGTATGTGAAGCAAATATGTTGTCTATGTAGTATGTTTCGTGGAAGAGAGGGCTGTTTTTGTTTGTTTGTTTTTTACTTTTTAATGGCATACTATACTATGACTTTTCTGACATTTTTATATTATACTATGACTTTTTTGATAATTTTATGACATACTATACAATGACTTTTTTGACTTTTTTGATTTGTGACATACTATGACTTGTTAGCCTGGTGGCAGGCAAGGTGGGCACCTAGGCGTGCTGATCTCTGGCATTGCAGACTGGCTGTAGGAGTGTGGAACGTCACCTCTCTGGTAGAGAAGGAACTGGAGCTGGTGCAGGAGATGGAGCGGTATCAACTAGATGTAGTTAGGCTTAACTCCACGCGTAGTGCTGGTTCTGGAACCAAACTCCTGGAGAGCGGCTGGACTCTCGCCTTTTCCAGAGTTGCCCAGGGTGAAAGGCGCCGGGCAGGTGTGGGGATACTCACAAGCCCCCAGCTGAGCGCTGCTGTGTTTGAGTTCTCCCCGGTCAATGAGAGTGTCGCCTCTATGCAACTGCGAGCCGCTGGGAGGAAGTCTCTGACCTTGGAGTACCCGGCCTTCTTGGAGTCTCTGGGTGGCGTCCTGGAAAGGGCGCCGACTGGGGACTCTGTAGTTCTGCTGGGGGACTTCAGCGCTCAAATCAGTGACGATGGCGAAACCTGGAGGGGGGTGAATGGGAGGAACGGCCGCCTGATCTGAACCTGAATGGTGTTTTGTTATTGGACCTCTGTGCTAGTCATGGATTGGCCATAATAACCATCATGTTCGAGTATAGGACAGTTCATACGAGTACTTGGTACCAGAACACCCTAGGCCAAAGATCGATCGGTGGACACCAGCGGTAAAGGAAGCCGTCAAGCTAAAGGAGAAGGCCTTTCGGGCTGGGTTGGCCCCGGGGTCTCCGGAAACAGCAGACAGATACCGGTTGGCCAGAAGGGCTGCAGCTGTGGCGGTCGTCAAGCAAAAACCCGGATGTGTGAGGAGTTCAGGGAGACCATGGAGAAGGATTTTCGGTTGGCCTCAAGGATGTTCTGGCAAATCGAAAGTGAAAGCATAGCTTGGCTCAGGCTTAGTTCAACAGGGGAGGAGAACTGCGGACTTGGACTGGCGATATTGTCAAGCGGTGGAGAGAGCACTTTAAGGAACTCCTGAACCCGACCATCACATCCCCGTGGAGGAGGCAGAGTTTGAAGACTCAGAGGAAGACTTATCCATATCCTTGACAGAGGTCGCTGAGGTAGTCAAAAAGCTTCTCAGCGGCAAGGCACTGGGGGTGGATGAGATTCGCCCTGAGATGCTTAAGGCTCAGGACATTGTTGGGCTGTCTTGGCTGACACGCCTCTTCAGTGGAGGTCGGAGACAGTGCCCGTGGAATGGTAGACCAGGGTGGTGGTTCCCACTTTTTAAAAATGGGGACCGGAGGGTGTGCTCCAATTATTGAGGTATCACACTGCTCAGCCTCCCCGGGAAAGTTTATTCTCAGGTGCTGGAAAGGAGGCTCAGACTGATTGTGGACCAGCTCTTTACCCTCGCGGGGCTGTTGGAGGGGTCATGGGAGTTTGCCTATCCTGTCTACATGTGTTTTATGGACTTGGAAAAGGCTTTGCAAAAGGTCAAACACGTTTTCAGTGGGTGTTGCCCTCCACCAGGGTTGTTCGTTGTCACCGATCCTGATAGTGGTTTTCATGGTCAGGATCTCAAAGTGCAGCTGGGGGAAGGAGAGTGTCCGGATAGGGGACCTTAGAATTGCGTGTCTACTCTTTGCAGATGATGTGTTTATTTTGGCTCCATCTGACCGTGACCTTAAGCAAGCACTGGGGCGATTTGCAGCCGAGTGTGAAGCGGTCAGGATGAGAGTCGGAACCTTCAAATTTGAAGCCATGGTTCTGTGCCGGAAAAAACGGTGATTGCGCCCTCCAGTTTAGGAGTGATTCACTGCCCCAAGCGAGGGAGTTCAGACATCCAGAGGGATGCCTCAGATCCTGAGGTGGTTAAGGTATCTGATCAGGATGCCTCCTGGACGTCTTACTTTAAAGGTTTTACGAGCATGTCCAACTGGTAAGAGGCCCTTGGTTAGACACAGAACACTGTGGAAAGATTATACTTTATATCTCGTCCGGCATGGGAATGCTTCGAGGTCCCCAGGAAGAGCTTAAAATCCTTGCTAGGGAGAGGGACGTTTGGAATACCCCGCTAAGCCTTCTGCCCCAGCAACCTGGCCACAGATAAGCGAAAGTAAATGCATGGATGGACCTTTCTAATGACTTTTTACTATACTAGACTGTGGCTTCGTTATATATTTTGATGTACTATACTATGACTTTTTGACATTTTCATGGCATACTATATTTGAATTTTTTATCACTTTGACTTTGACTTTTTTCGACATACTATACTTTGACTTTTTTTTATGTAGTATACTATCACTTCTTTCGTTATACTATACTATGACTTTTTAATTACATTTTTGACAAACCATATGACTTTTTCGTAACTTTTTTCGACATACTATACTCTGACTTTTTTTTTACATACTACACTGAGTTTTTTAAAGCTTTTTGTTGACATACTATTCTATGACTTATTTCGATACACTATACTTTGACTTTTTTCTTTATACTTTTCTTGACATACTATGACTTTTGTTGACGTCCTATGTTATGACTTTTTTCTTCATAAATTTATGAATTATTTTTCAGCATATTTTAATGACTTTTTTCATACTTTTTTCGACATACTATACCATGACTTTTTTTTCTATTTACTATACTATGAATTTTTTAAAAACTTTTTTTTCCAAACTATACTATGACTTTTGTGACTTTTTTTCTACATACTATACTGTGACTTTTTTTCATAACTTTTTTCGACATACTATTCTATGACTTATTTCGATACATGATAGATGTCGAACTCTGTCCAAATGAGAGAATAGATTATCTAAAATCCCCACTTTGTATAGAGAGAGAGAGCAAAAAGCTGCTCGGTATTGACCAATTATTCATAAACATTTAATCAAAATGGCTATAATTTAATGGTTTGATTCTGCAAACTGTCTTTTAATTTTGCCTTTTTTCGACGCCTGTTATGACTTTTTTCTTTTCTTTTCAGCATACTTTTATGACTTTTTGCCATATTATACTATGACTTTTTTATGACTTTTTTTCTGCATCCTATACTATGACCTTTTAGACATACTAAACTTTTTTATCACTTTTTTCAACATACTATACTATGACATTACTCGACATTACACTACAAATTTTGTTTTAATTTTTTTGACATACTATACGTTGACTTTTTGTCGTGTACTATCACTTCTCTCGTTATGCTATACTATGACTTTTTAATGAAATTTTTTGACAAACCATATGACTTTTTTGTAACTGTTTTCGACAAACTATACTATGTCTTTTTTAATTTTTTTTCGGCATACTATACTGTGACTTTCTTTGACATACTATACTATAATATGATTTTTTATGACATACTACACTATGACTTTTTTCAACATACTGTGACCTTTTTATGAATTTCTTCCATATATTAAAATATGACTTTTGTATCACTTTTTTATGTACTATACTATGACCTTTTCATGACTTTTCTTGACATACTATACTTTGACTTTTTTTGATGTAGAATACTATCACTTCTCTCGTTATACTATAATATGACTTTTTAATGACATTTTTTGACAAACCATATGACTTTTTATGACTTTTTGTTTTACTTTGTCTTTTAAAAAAAAAATTTGGCATACTATACTATGACTTCTTTTGACACACTACACTGACTTTTTGAAATACTACAGTGAGTTTTTATTTTTTTAACTTTTTTTTTACATACTAAACTATGAATTTTTAATGACTTTCTTCAACATAATATACAATGATTTTTTTATGAATTGTCGACATACCATATTATGACCTTTTTATGATGTTTTCGTCATTTTATACAATGATTTTTTCATGACTTTTTTTTTACATAATACTATGACTTTTATGTCATAGTAAACAGTAGAATGTTGAAAAAAAAAAGTCATAGTATATGTGGAAAAAAGAAAGAAAAGTCATGGTATAGCATGTGGAAAAATGAAAAAAATAAGTCATAGTATGATATGTGGAAAAAAGCCCAAAAAGTCATAGTATAGTATGTGGGAAAACGCAAATAAAGTCATAGTATAGGATGTCGAAAAAATAACAAAAGTCATAGTATAGTATGTCGAAAAAAGCAAAAAGTCTTAGTATTATGTCGAAAAAGGCAAAAAAAAAAGCAATATTGTATGACGAAAAAAGTCATGTCGAAAAAATAAAAAAAGTCAGAGTATATTATGTCCTAAAAAATTCATAGTATTGTATGTCCAAAAAATGTAAAAAGTCATAGTAGTGTGTCGAAAATAGCAAAAAAAAAGTCATAGTATAGTATGTCGAAAAAAGTAAAAAGTCATAATAGTATGTCGATAAAAGAAAAAGTCAGTGTAGGATGATGAAAAAAGGAAAAAAAAGGCAATATAGTATTTCCAAAAAAGTCATAGTATAGTATGTTGAAAAAATAAATCATAGCATAGTATGTCAAAAAAAGAAAAAAGTCATAGTATGTGGAAAAAAGAAATTCAGTGTAGTATGATGGAAAAAAAGGCAATATAGTATTTCCAAAAAAAGTTATAGTATATTGTCGAGAAAAGTGATAATCATAGTATAAAACCGCAAAAAAAAGTCATAGTATAGTATGTCGAAAAAAGAAAAAAAAAATCATAGTATAGTATGGCGAAAATAGCAATAAAAGTCATACTTTAGTATGTTAAAACAAATCATAGTATAGTATGTGGAAAAAAGAAAAAGAAAAAGTCAGTGTAGTATGTGGAAAAAACGAAAAAAAAGGCAATATAGTATTTCCAAAAAAGTCATAGTATATTATGTCGATAGTGATAAAAACCTCATAGTATAGTATGTCGAAAAACGTGATATAGTCATAGTATAAAACGTCGAAAAAAGTCATAGTATAGCATGTCGAAAAAAGTCAAAAAAAGGTCATAGTATTGTATGTGGAAAAAAGCAAAAAACAAATCCTAGTATTGTATGTGGAGAGAAGCAAAAAAAAAGTCATATAAATGTATGTCAAACTTTTTTTTGAAGTCGTAGAATAGTGTGTCTAAAAAAGCAAAAAAATAAGTCATGGTACAGTATATCAAAAAAAGTCATAGTACAGGATGTTGAAAATCATAAAAAAAAGTCACAGTATAGTATGTCAAAAAAGTAATCAAAAAAGACTTTACTTAAGACATACTATAGAATGAGTTCTTTATGACATGTTTTACTTTAATGGATTTGAATACTTCTTCCACCACTGAGTGAAGGTGTAACTGTGATTCTGATCTTCTGAACTTCTTTTTTGCCTCCAGTTCAGAAACTGCATGATCACCACAGTATGCTGTGGAAAAAACCCGTTTGGAGACGATGAGGGCGCCGCTGCCACCTCCAAAACTCAGACTTCGTCGGTCTCATCCAGCCAGGTGGCCCCCGCTTGACCGGGATCCACACATCTTTCCCTGCACACCTAGGGACCCACCACTGCCAAGCAGCACTATGTTCTATTGGCCAATCCTCTTGACTTGCCTCTCCATGTGTCTTCACTGAACTGGCACAACCACACTTTTGGTGGGACTGACAGACTCAAGAGCCAGCATGTGTATTTTCAATCCACTTAATCGTGGAAAGTGTTCAGCTGGCTTCACAGAGTTTAACCCGGCATCAAGGGGGTGTTGTCCATGTGATGATCCAACTGAACACATTCCAAGCTCCCCACTATCCAAAAACACACAATAGGTGAAAACAAACCACGCCACATGATTTCCTCCACCTCAACTCTTGTTCAAATAATTGTTGCAGCTATATATCCTCAAAATGTGCTTTGAACAATTCATTTTATGACCACTTAGGTGAAATTAGTTATGAATTTGTTTAGATATCGTTTTTTAAAGCATCAGATGGGGCTGTCCTCTGGCCTCTCGCCTTGTCTCTATGGTGACTAAGCTGGGGTTGTTAGTTTGCTCTTGGCATTGACGGAGACATGAGTGTAAACAGATGGACCTGAAAAAAGCCTCTGCAGAGAGAGGGCGCCTCCTGCAAGAGAGTGGATGCGTGTGTTGGACTTCAGAATGCCAATGTGTGTATCAAAGAGATATGGGGATATCATTATGTAAAGGCTAGGATCTTGTGGAAGTTGTTCTGTGTCCTGCAATAAAAACAAAGCTAAATGTGTACACGACTTTTACAAGGCTTTCTGAGAAGTTCCAGATGCTACTTTGGGTAGCAGGCCAGATCTTAATGGTTTTCAAATGTTGTTAAAATTTGCTATGCTGCAATGCATGTAGAAATGAAGCACTTTGAGATTTAGTACAATACACATTGTCATCATTAAAATCCTAAATACTGTAATTTATTTCACAAACTCTGACAAGTCATTTGGCATCACAAATAGTCTCTCCTTATATTGAGCTCACATTTTTTTCTCATTAATGTAAATTTCCCTCTTAAATTGGTCAGAATCCAACAAGAAATTCATTCGTTTTACAAGCACACTGATCAACACTTCTATACTGATGCAGCTCTTCCCAGTGAACTACATTACATCTGATTTCAGTCATTTATATTCCTCTCTCCACTCCTCCCCAACCCGTCATCAACCTTCAAAGCACCGATGGGAGCGAGTCACCCATCTTCACCGAGCACACCTGAGAACATTGCAGGCTTTAGGAGATGGGAGGAGTTTATCGCGGTCCTTCTTACTCATCCTGATGGACAGGCCACTTGAAAGCATTATAACACATCTATAAATATTGCTATGGACATTATAATACAATACAGTGCATCATTGGCTCGTTCCCTTAAGAAAAGGGTTCAGTGCGTTAAGATCGCCACCAGGGCTTACTGTCGGTCCCAGTAACTGTAAAGACATCCCGAAAAAGCCTCATCTCCCAGCCCCCTACAACCTCCCTCTAAAGCATAGCCGAGTCAGACTGGAATTCTGTCCGTGTCATGGAGAAAGATTTGGGAAAATTGCTTGGCATTCCCAGATCAGAGGAGGAACACCTCGCAAATTTAAGACGCTTGAGAGGCAGGTTTAAGTCCTTTGCCACTTAACACGCTTCTTATAGTCTGTGGGAATAATAATGCCACGTAAGAAGACTACCTCCGTCGTGGCCGACATTCCCAAGTAACTCTGTTTGTAGGAGAAAGGCAGCTGTCAGCAGGAGAAAGAGATGGCTTGTAGAAAAGACACTGGCAGGTTCAGGCTTCGCTGCAGCACTCGTAGATGTTGTCCTCCACAAGGGCAATGACCTGCTCGAACTTGTGGTGCAGCTGAGTGCGACGTGCGGTGGGGTTGGCCTCGAGAGCGCTCACCACCTGACCAAAGGGAGATAGAAAAGAAAAACGCAACATAGACTTTCAGTGGCTGTCGAGCATTCATGCATCTATCTGTCTAGGAGCGGGAGGAAAATCAGCCACCTGCCTGGACATAGAAAGTTAAGCGAGAGTAAAAGGGAGAGCAGCAGAGGAACAAGTGAAGTGCTTCAGTCTCTTCTCCAGCCTTCACGCATGCCTCCACACCACAAAAGCCTTTGCTCTTCACATATTTACAAAACCCACATCTGCTCTGTTTTTCATGCCCAATAGTTGTCACGGTGTCAGTGGGATTTATGGGCTCATAGCGGCAGTGTGCTACGAGGCAGAGCGAACTGAGCCGGGGCGAGAGAATAGGCAATCAGGGGCCATTCACAGAGCTCTGTGAATCAGAGTCTAAGCTCCTGGCCCACGTCAATACAGTAGCATGACAGAGGAAAGCAGCTAAACGGTATTATCACGAGGGTGCTCCATTAAGGCACAGTCACCACTGACTAAGCCTCTCCTGAGAATAGTCCCAGCAGTTAACGAAACATGGGGGAGGACAGCAGGGGCTTGTAGAGGGCTAGTTCAAAGAGAAACAGGAGATATGGAGCACATACTTAAATGTGTCATTAGGCAGATAGGGGTGATGGATAAAGAGCGGGTAAACAGCACGTTGTTTGCCTAAAGTGAAAGGTATATGCGGGCTGGAAGGTAGGATTGGACACGTTTGAGAGACAGGTTGTAAGGCAGTGGACTACATCTCTCAACATGCACATGATCCTCCACACTGATACGTCGCGCTCTGATACCCGTCTGTGAAACTTAAAACAGCCAAAGGGGTCGACTGAGGTGTTGTGGCTGCACAAAAAAGGGCCAGTTTAAACACGAGTAACATATCTAATCTGAGATCAGAAAGACAGAAGTAACGCAAGAATCTCTTCTCTTACCTGGCTTCTGTATCTCTTGGCGTATTTGTAGATTTCTGTCAAGGCCAGGTTGGTGTTGAAGTCATTTCTGTATTTCTACAGGATGGACAACAGATTTATATTAGATTCCAAAGTAAAACTTGTATTTAATTGCAGGCTTTTATGGAGCCAGATCACTAACACACAATGACTTTCTAAACACTTTACTCACTCGTGACTCCTCGGCCAGGTGAGCATTCATCTCCTGCTCGCTGAGAGGTGCCATGTCCTGTATCTGCTGGTAGTAGCACTGCACTCTCTTCTTATACTCCGGGATCTCCTTGGCATACAGCAGCTTGTTGGTAGGTGAGTCCTGAAAAAAAAACCCAAAAAACAACACATTTCAGTCAGGACAGTTTCAATCATTTTTTTTTGCAGCAATATGCATTTTAGTTTGGCAGTGAGGCTCTGCCCATGTGATGCTCTGGAACAAATCTGAGCAAGCTTGACACAGACTGTCCTTGAGTTCACTAACCCCCTCTGGCAGAGCCTGAGACACACAGCATTTGATGAACATGAACACATGTTCAAAAATGTACAAAAACCTGAATGCTACAGCAGGAGGCGGCTAAAAGCAATGTACCCTCTTCTGAGGGTTAATTCATAATTTAGCACTGGACCTCAGTGTAGAATGAAGAGGTTTGTACATGTGGTGCTCTCCTAACAAGGAGCTGTTCAGTTAGACTGGATGTTATTAGTTGATAACCTGATCTAAACCAGTGAGACAATGGAGGGAGGGTACAGTTTCCTTTCCGCACAACAGGAGACTCAAAAACTCAGAGCCAGAGAAGGAAAAATTCCAGTCTAAACAATACTCCTTCATACCTCTGCCACTCTCTCCACAGTCACTCCAGGCACTGGTGTTTATTCAAGCAAGAAGAAAAGTAGCGGGGCTAAGAGGTTGTGGGCATACTCTGGTTTTAGTGGTGGCTACTGTTGCGAGCGAGTGTGTGTAGGTCTTTGTGTGCGAGAGAGAAAGGGACAAAAAGAAAGTAGGACAGGGAGAAAGAGACGGCCTGCCTCAGCTTTCAGCATCAGTGAATGTGCTTACAGCGCACCTTAATATTTCTATGTGTCATGAGTTATTTGTGTCACCTAATGTGTGTGTTTGTTTGCATGTTTGTGCACGGTAAAAGGTGCAGGGGGAGTGGAAAGCCTGTGGCCGTAGTTGCTCCTTCTGATAGGGAACCCTCTCTCTTCCTGTCCACAAGGTCACTTCCTGCTGCTCGCCCATCTGCCTGGTAACCCCCCTGTGACCCTGTGGCCCTCCATGTCTGCATCTAGCCAGATAAGAGGGTTTCCGTGGAAACAGCAAGCGTTGCTTGGTTTCCTACCCCTCGTGCTCACCTTGCTGTGCTCCTGCTAATCCAGACCCCGTACCCTTCACCGCCCTGTCCCGAGGCCATCACACACTTGTACACAAACACTAACTAAGCGACTGTAAACACTCGAGGGAAATGTAGAGGTGTGTCATGCCAGTCTCCTTGACCTACAGGACAGAATGTGGCCATATCCTTGAACCTGGTGACTCCACAATACATGCACAGCCAGATGCGACATGTTAATGAGGACGCTGCAGAGTGTGTGGAAATGTCCCATTGCTGGAGGTTTTATGAATGTCTCTAGGGGTGGACATTTTTTTTATAGATTTTTATTTGCGATTTTGAAATCAATTTTTTTTATGCCAGAATCAATATATTTGCTTCATTTGAGTCTATGCGGAGGCAGAACAAAAGTTACTGCTTTTATAGTTGTAGTCAGAGTAACGTGATGTCATATCTGTTCCGTAAACCAAAACAAAATGCAGCCGTCCGCAGTGAGCCGAAGCGACAAAGCAGAAAAGAGCAGAGGGTCCAAGTGGATACGACCTGCACCCTCACATGTTAAATCCAACGTGGTAAACACTACACATACAGTAAAGTATGGAAACACTTTGTGTTTCACACATCGCCAGGAAAAGCAGAGCTAGACATCAAGGCTAAAGCTGCATGCTGACTCCGTCATCAACAGGAAACGTTATCGTATTGCGGTAACGTGCGGTCAAACTAACAGTCACTCTCATCTCTGTGGTCAAATCGTCCGACGCTACAACTGTAGAGCACCCATATACTGACATTTATGTTAAATGCATTCAAACGACCCCGATAGAGCTGACCATGGATGTTTAAAGAGAACGGAGCTGACTGCAGAGCTAGAGACGGACTTGGCGAAGGTTCGGTTTTTAAAATAAGGTGTTAACAAATACATATTATGGAAATAAGATTGATTATATTTTATTCACCAGTAGTTTAAAACATTACATGTCCCCTATAAATTAAAAGAAAATATCACTAAACTGTGAGGAAAATGTCTTTATTCTTTGATTTTTGTAAATTAATTAATTTGTAAATTGTAATAAATAATTCCTGACAATGAATGATATATTTGACTTCAGGACATCTCTGACTACATACATGCTGAAAATCAAACATTTTACTGTATTAATTGAGATATTTTCCAAAGTAAAAGTCCCAAGAAGTGTATGATTCAACTTTTTCCCATGGTCTAGTGTTAAAAACAACAAATCGTAATATTAAATCGCAATACTTCAAAATCGCAATACATATGGAATCGACACCCAAGTATCGGGATAGTATCAAATCGGGAGATGGGTGTATCGTCCCAGCCCTAATGGTATGTACCTGCCTGCATGTACATGTGAATAGTTCTGCCGTGAGTGCGCTGGCTCTTTGGCACTGAACTGAAGTATATAAATCAGACTGTTTCTCAGTGAAAGAGGAGCATCATTTGATGAGTCCTCGGCTCCCTCCAGGGAGGAAGCCAGTCAGAGAGAGACAGGAAGCAGAGCGTGCTCAGGGTCACGGTGTCTGAGGGATGAGACGGATTTGTGAGCAGTGAGGACATTGACATGCAAGCACACACACACAGACACCGACAGACAGACAGACAGACAGAGACATATGCACGCCTGAACACACACATACACACACAGCACAAAAAGAGATCCCTGGTGCTCATGACCTTGGATCAGCCGACTCGGCTGAAATAACATGAGGAGAGGTAGATGGAGCTGACAGTCTGAAGGCTCAGGGATGAGGGTTCACAGGGGGACTCGGGAGGTGTGTGTGTGTGTGTGTGGTCAAACTCCCGGAGAGACATGAGGGAAAGATCTTGCGTGAGGTGAAAGGGACAGGTGTGTCAAAAGTTGTACTCCTTCTCTGCGTCAGAACTGTTTTTTATGCATCTGCACTGGCGACAGCGCTTTTATATGACATATATGACATTTTTTCCAAAATACTATACTATGAACTTTTTATGACTTTTTTCAACTAAATATACCATGACTTTTTTATGGCTTTTTCCGACAAACTATGCTATGACTTTTTATGAAGTATTTCAACATACTGTGACTTTTTCTTACTTTTTCCAACATACTATACTATAAAAAAATGTCGGCATACTATACCATGACTTTTTTACAATTTGTTTTTACATACAATATGACTTTTTATGACTTTTTCCGACATACTATACCAAGACTTCTTTTTACTTTTTTCAATGTACTACACTATTACTTTTATCGACATACTATACTATGGCTTTTTATGACATACTACACTGACTTTTTTCGACATACTATATTATGACTTTTTTTTACTTTGTCAAAATGCTATACTATGACTTTTTATACATACTATACTATGACTTTTTGTCATGACTTTTTTCACAAATGTCTAAAAGTATTGAATGATGAAGTGATGACATTTTGGACAAACAAGGATGTAAACGTGAACTTGACTGGTTGACAGAGGTATACAACCGCGAGGCGAAAATTCTAGTTTTGATTCAGTGTGACTGAATCAATGATATCATTATCTCCAGTGTCCATCACAAATAAACGTTCATATATCTACTTATACATCATAGAAAAAAGATGCTCCTTGTAACTCCATAACTTGCCCAATAATCATGATACGTTTTTTTAAGTTTTCTTCAATACCAAAATGATCAAGTGAGAGCGGTCTTTACATCTAGGGTACATTGCAGACAGGAACTGCTAATAGCTAATTCGGCATACTTTTAAGGGTGTACATTTTCCACAGACGGACGGACGGATGGAGACAGACTCACCTTTCCTAGCTGCAGGTCCGAAACGGAGCAGGCATCTATGAAGGCCTGGGCGATGACAGATAGACAGGCGTCCATGTGATCCGTCTTATCGATGTCAAACACAAACTGAGGATTTTTCAGGATGTTCACCCAGAAACGCAGTGGTAAACTGCACAGAGAAGGAAAGATAAGCTTTTAAAGCCTTGCACTTGGACAGCGTGGTGACCAAAGGGGACTTTAATCACAGAGTTTAGAAGGTCTACCTGTTGGTTTTCCAGATGTGCAGGGTGTCTGGGTCTGTGATGCCCCGTTTGTCAGCCTGCTCCTCCAGGAAGTCAAAGAAGTATTTGATAGCCAGAGGGGGGCGTTCCGGTGGGATGCTGAGGATGGCTTGAAAGAGGTCATCCAAGAACTTCTGAAGAGTTCCCTGTGGAGGAAAAAAAAAAAGGCGGCTCAAGCATATGTATAGATATGGTTTCATGGGATGTGGGAATTTTGAGACGGCTCCTGAGGCTAATGTGGGCCATAAAAACAAGAAATAGAATGATGACTTAGATATCAAGCTGTAACTTAAGTCTGTTTATAGTGTTGTACAACAGCGTCTTGTTTCTTGTGTTCACCTTGGTAGACAGTAGGCGTGTCAGGTAGATTTCAGGCAGGACCTTCTTGCGGTGGCTCGTCCTGTGTGACCTCTTGTTCTCACCTAGCTCATCATGAGGTAGGACCTGGAAAACCAGAGGCCGAAGGTCAACATACTGCCCACAGGTTGAAGTAATAAACCCCTAAGAAGCTCAATGAATGCTCTATTGTCTCTGCTGTCTCAGCTTTCAGAGGGGAATTTTCTGTTTCTTGCATTAGACACATGATCCAAAAACCACATCAGGGTATTTTGAAGCGCTAGATCATATACAGTATTGGGGAAGTGATGGGAGTTGGGGAATTCTCGTGCTTTTCTCTGGTTGCTGTGTACAGGATCATGTCTCTCAATTGCTCATACAAGTCTAAATAGGGGTAGTAGAAAAGAAAGAAGCAGTCAAAATCCACCTACTTGTGTTAAAAAAGGACCACAGAACTGTCCTGTAAAAACTAACTATTCACCCGGCAAATTGTGTTCCAAGGAACTCATTATTCTAAAGTCAAAGGGCCCATATCTTGGCTGACGTTTATAAAAGAGCTTAAGCAGCATTAGTGCTGTCATGTCCTCTCAGCAGCTTTCCTTTTCACCTCCATTCACCCCCCCATTCTCTCTGTCGTCATGCCTGCTCCGGGCTGACTAACAGTGGCACACACAGGAAAAGCTCTGGTAATAAACTCAGAGCGCAATTATAGAAACATTTTGATTACCTATGTGGAGATACTCACCAAGTGTACATACTTCTCCGTATCCAGATCTTTAACTAGGGAGAAAGAGACAAAAAAAAAGATACATACAGCATGAAACAATGTGCAATCAGCAAGGCGGAGACCTGAGAGAATGAGAGGAGACAGGAGGAGGGAGCACAGAGGAGTGTGACAGAGAAAAAAAACACGAGAGGGAGATTGACAGGAGAGCACGGGAGATAGAGTACATGCGAGAGGAGAAAGTGATTAAGGTGGACTGTGGGCTGGTAGGGGAGGGGAGCTGTCTGAGAGTATGAAAGAGAAAGATTACGAGTGAAAGGAGAGAGAAAAGAGAGAGATTAGGGGAGACAGACACACAGAGTCTGTGATTGGTTCTGGAGCCGGTGTAATGAGATGGTAATGCTCGGACAGCGCCGGGGAAGAGCATTAAACCTTGCTGGTTTATATATAGATCTAAACACAAACACACCCATGTGCATGCGTGAACACATATGAATATCTGAATACATGTAGATGCAAACACAAGCTCAAAGCGGACAAATAAATACAGTAAATTGTTGTACACACACATCAGCAAAAACAAAGACAGGTATTTGTGTAGATACACACACGAACACAACAGCATTGTGAGTGTGTTCTCATTACAGGCGGCTCTGCCAGAGATGCTCCTGCCCAGCGGGCCTCAGTCCAGACCCTCAACACTGATCACAGGCAGGCAGGACAGTGTTTTATATTAGCCAGGGAGCACTACAGGCTCATAACACCCCCTTGACGCTTTGATGCCGGAGCCAGGTTTGGTCCACATAAGCCTATTTTTGGCCCAGTATGAATGAGAGGAGAGGCTTTGATGGACAGAGCCTGAGCAGAACTGAGCTCTGGTCTGGTACTGATTATGTAAGGTAGACCCTGGACGAACGAACGGACAAGCCCATTAAAAGCTGTATGTAAACTCATCTGTCAACAGGCAGAGCAGTCATTATATTCCAGGTTGAGGCTGGACAATGGGCCCACTTGTCTCGCATTTTTTTCTCACAAGCTGACATTTGCTAATGGAATAGATCTATAATGCATTAAAAGAGCTCTGAATGAAGCGGCAGCATAACTCCTGTGCAAAGCAGGAGTGTTATGATTTATTAGGTGTGAGTGTGTTTAGATGTCCGCGGTGTCTTTTGGGGACGGGAGGATGTGTGGTTTCATGCATGTTTACATGAGCGTATCGTGTTCTCGTGACCAACTAAGCATGCGCCGTTTCCTGTGATGGAGTGAGTGCGTGTATTTATCCAAGTGTGTGTGACAAAGCGACAAGGAGTGGGTGTGTTTGAAGGTGACGTACCTCTCCCCAGGGTGTTATCTCTCTTGTCTTTCATGCTCATAGCCAGCGATGCCCCCTCTGGGATCTGTGGAGGGAGAGAAGGAGAAGGAGGGAGGGAGGGAAGTAAGACGAGAGAGGACAGAGGGCACAAGGTCAGGGGTGAGCTGGGGTGCACCAGAACAGCATCATTAAGCATGCCCTCAAGGGGAGTGTAGTGTTGAGAGGTGGGTATGTATGTTTGTGTGTGTGCATGTGTGTGCGTGTGCGTGTGTGTGAGTGTGTGTGTTAGGCTTGCGTGCATCTAGAGTGGTGACAAGTCTGCGGGAGCCTGGCTGGGCTCATTAAAGTCAACCCGCAGTGAAATGGATTGAACAGCCTTGCCACTGAACCCAGACTGTTAGTACATGCTGCAGCTCACTGCTTTCACAGCTCTGTCCCCATGGCTCAGCAAAAACTAAACAGAGCACTTAACAAGTACAGGCAAGGGTCAAAGGCCAAGGGTCACCGAGCAACTGTTTACTCACGCACAAATGAACGTAGACATAAACAAACACGCATACAAATAAAGACATATATAGTATATATTGCAAATGTTATAATAGTACTTACATTTCCTGCATTGTTGTGTAATTTAAAGTAAATGATGATGATGTATTTCAATAAATGCATATGCAACAATGAATGTGTATATGTACTATTATCATTAGTAGTAGTACTAGTAGTAGTAGTACTGCTAGTAGTAGTAGTAGTAGTAGTAGTAGTAGTAATAATAATAATAATAATATTAGTAGTAGTAGTAGTAGTAATGTATGTTAAAGTACATTTATTGAATATGTAAATAATGATTGGGTAATTTCCTGCATTGTAGTATGCAGTATGTAGTAAATTATTACAGTACATATTAATTAAGGAATAAGTATCATAAATATTCAATACAATGTATTAAGGGCTCATAACGACAGCTATTATTATTCAAGAACTCCACTAGAAATCATTGTAATTATACTTAATACATCATCTTTTTGGGAGCGTCTATTAAGTGTGTGGGCACCCGTTTCTCTTGAAACTTTTGAAATGAACAATATCAGTATATTCATAGATTTTGTGTTTTTCAATGAGGTAAAAGAGGTAGATGTCATTTTAAGAATTTTTCACAAAGTAGGTAATCTTTTTTGAGGAAAAAACATATTAAACACAAACTATTAGTCTGTTTTTGGTGTTTTTTTTTAAAAAATGTCTGGAGGTAGGTATTGTACATAAATCACGTAGGTTATCGTAGTTACTGTTAATTAACAAGTAGCAAATGTTATATTGAGTAACAGTTGTTTAACATTACAATCATTAACAATTGTTTTTTATTGTAAAATGTTACGTTATTACTTTAATAATTACACTGTATACTGTATGCCTAAAATCAGAATCTGCATAACCGTATAAAAGCAGCAGCTGCTACAGCGATGCTACAATAAACAACCTGTACATAAAGAGAAACATCATACAACAGCAGACAAACACAGACAGAAGCACCTATAACTAATTGGGTACAGCCACATAGAAACAGAGCGTATCCTTCCATCCATGGACAGCCAGTGACACCATTTACAAGGAGTTCTCACCTTGAACACCCCCGCTGTTGCTGTTACAATATCAGGGATATACAGGTACACCATGACAACACCTACCACAGTGATCTCACAAAAATACACACTCACACACACATACCAGGTAATGGGAGACGGTGTTGAGTTTCTTTCTGCCATCTTCCATCATGGTGGAGTTATCCACGTCCTGCAGAAGCTTACTGTTGCTGCCAGAGTCAAACCACTCTGGAGAGAAAGGAGGCCGGAGAAGGGAGGAGAATGATATTAGACAATTTCATCCCAAATTTGGAAAAGAATATGCGAGACAGAGGGCAGGCGTGCTCTAACTCTCCGTGTCACGGCCTGTGGAAATATTCTTGCGCCATTAATCAAATCAGCTCTGCAGGCTCCACAGCTTTTGAAAGCAATAACTCTTTGTGATTATGACTGTACACTCTCCGCGATGCATTCTGTCATTTATTATATTGCAGCCTCAGGTTAGTTGAGCTTCATGAGAGGAATTGACCTTTTGCAAAGGAGATTACTATATCTCAGAGGGCAGGGCATGGGAGAGGATGAAAATAATCAGAGAAAATGTGCTCTTACCCAGGTCGACATCCTCTGCTCTGGGCCACTGGGAGAATGGCAGGTTTTTATAAAAGGCTTCAAGGATTTTTTCCTTCACCTGGCAGATTGTGTCTGTATTCATGACCCTGACAGACAGCGAGTCCATGCCACAGCCCTGGAAGGACACATTGATGTTCTGCGAAAATAAAAAGAGCAATACATTTCAAACTTTTGCAAAGTTTCGGATTTCAGCCTGACTGAAACTTTCTGGCGGTCAACTTAACGACCTCTGAGCTCTAAAAAGCAAAACCGAGGGTGTGAAAAATTAACTGGGAGTGTGTGAGGTATCAGACCTGTGGCTTGGCCTCGATGTTCTCGCGGAGCAGCCACTCCTCATTGAGGGTGTAGCGGGCCTTCCCTGTGATGGCGTCTATGGAGCCCTTGTTGATCTGCTGCTTGATTGCACACAGCAGCAGGAAGAAAGGCTCACCCACTGTTTCCTTAAGATCGTGGCAGAGAGTCAAAAATCAGAGATGTGGTAATTCTTTTTAATCAAGCCTCCCTCATAATTTTGCTGATGCTCACCTTGAGGTAGCTGTACATGCAGATGGACATCCAGTTGGTCAGCATTTTCTCCACGACGGATTCAGTGCGGCGCAGCATCAGTTTGGGGTTCTTGGAAGCCGAAGCATCGATCAGGTCCACCAGCAGATCTTTCATGATACTGGTGTAATACTCGAGCTTACCATGAAGGGCGATGGTGAGCAGAGACGCAAGGCTGCATCTGAGTGGGTGAGAAAACAGATTAGCTGAGGAGACAGATGAGCAAAAACATGCTCTTGCAAACATGCCCCGTCAGAGTGTGTGGTCAGTGGAGATTTAAAAATAACTACATTACAGAAACAACAACGTGGTTTCATCCTCCCCACAGCACCTGTGACTGCAGAGCCAAATAAAGGACTGATCTAATGCAGGGAGTGTCTGGGTGAGTAAGTCCAGAGGTGCAGGGGATTTCCCTAACAAAGCTCCTTTAATCCAGGGGAAAGGGGCCAAATCAGTCAGTAAGTGCTGACGCTGAGCTGGGACAGGGATGTGGTCTTGCCTCTGGAATTTTTTTTCTGATTCTCCACAATGACTGGCTAGTTTTAAGACATCAGGACCAAAACAACTACACTGATAAATGACCATGTGTTTACAAAGCTGAAGCAACCACTTTTCTGAACAGTAAATATATGTTTGTGCTGGATACAGCAGCTACAGATATGAGAAGAAAAGAAGCTCTTGTGGTAAACACTGGAAAAATAGAGACACCTTCTGTATACAAAATATTGCAATTCAGCCGTACAATAAATACTGTGCTATACTATGACATTTTTTATTTCATTGTTATGGCATACAATACTATGACTTTTTTTGACATACTACACTATGACTTCTTTTTTTTTTTTTTTTACACCACTATAAATCTTTAAGTTCGACTGATTTAATGGCCTAAAGTCAATCTGGATGGATGTTTTTTAACTGCCAAACACATATGCGTTGATGCATTTACCTGTCTCGTACAGCGAAGTCCTTCTGCTGCTCCAACGCATGGACAAACGTGACCAGGAAGTGCTTGTTATTGAGAAGAGTGGAGAACAGTGTGATGCCCTCCTCTACATTAGGCCTTGTTGTGTTGGTGGCCTGAGGACAGAAGAGGGATGAAACAGTTATTTCTCTGCGTGATTTCACCTCAGCTGCATTACACACCTGCTGCGCCCTCCTTAATCTATTTCACCACCTCTCGAGTGACCCATCTAGTGAACACTTCCTACTGTATCATCTTTCTATCACACCTCGTCCTTCTGCTTCTTCGGGTACCTCCCTCTCTGGTATATGTATCTCTCGCTCCGGTCCCCGACTGTGTGTGATTGTCTCTAAATGTGCCGAGTCGACTTAATGAGTATGGCCTATCTATGGGTGCGACTAAGCAGCAGTGTGATGAAGTCTTCCCTCTGGACTGCAGCCATATGGTGTGGTTTGCAGCCTGACAGAAGGAGAACAGGGGTGTCCATTAAGATAAATGCCCGCCTGTGAGATTTATTTGCTGTGACCTGGAAAACACTTCCTGGGAAGACGATGTGGATCCAAGGCACTTCATCACCGCTAGACAGCCTCCCCCGGCTGCCGACCCAAAACTAGCGCTGCGATCGTTACTTTCTATCTTCTTAACGTGCACAGACACACATATACGTGCTTTCGCTTTCAGCATCCATTCACACTGAGTTTTATGAAAGTGCACGCTCCCTCTCTTACTCTCTCTTTATAACTCCGCCCCTCCATTACAGACACACACACAACTAGAGATGGATTTCGATGAAAAGCATACTGTTCGGTTCGGCCAGTGGGAAGTGTGTCAACAACCTGCCATCAACTTGCTGGGCAGCAATATGTTTGACAAGCTGAAATTTTTGTTTGTGTCTCACTAACTAGAAACCACTGAATGACATGCATTAGTATGCATATGTGCACACACAATGTCGCATGTGAGTTCACACAAACACATACTGACATACTCCACAGACACATTATATCAAGCACACAAAAAAAATGCACAATATGCTTTTCTTTACTCTTCATCAACCGCAAGCCAACTGTGAAACGTTAATAAGCTTCAGTGTGACCCAGTTGCGAAGAAAGAGACTGAAAAAGGAGCCAAATCAAGGCACTGTGGCAGAAGAAAGCCTAACCTAGCACCCTAATGGCTTAACCCTTCACCTTCCACTCCTGCAGCAGCGGGTGGGTCTCTGGCAGCACTCGAGGGCCCAGGCCATCATTCTCGTAGGCGGGCTGGACCAGACTCTTCTCGTAATCGGAACACATCTGAAACACACATAAACACACTCACAGAAAACTGTAATACAAAGTCAGCTGTAGTCATAAACACAGCAAGATGGATAGACAGGCAAAACTAAAAAAGAGCTGGCCTTGAGACTTTGGTTTGCAAATTTGTAGTCTGGAACCAAAGGGCAGAATTTCATGAAGAGGCCCCGAAAAGGCCCCCGATTGACCATGAAAAGGAGCATAACACTGTGACATGAAACGCCATGAGCCTTAATGGCTTCAAAGACAAACTGACCTAGAGCCAACCTTTCAAAAGTGTCTGTCATTTCAAGACAGCTACATTTGGCTTGTATTCTAACCGTGTCTAACACTCTTGTAAGAGAACCAGAAGCTCTAATGGAAAAAAGAGCACAAAGGGTCGTGACTAGAGTGTTTGCTGTTTTAGCGGAAATCTATGGAGAGACGATACTGAAGCAGCAACGCTTGAATTTATGTTTCCCTCTATGCAGCTTTTCAACACTCTCCCCACTCACTTCCTTCACGACAGAAAACAGTGTCCAGTGTCTACTGCAACAAACCAGCGCTGCTGCCCTTGCGCAAGAGCTTGTATACTTGCAAAACAGTCGTGGGTGTGTGAGCTGAGTGAGGAGTGTGTTTTGAGAAATCAGGGGGAAAGTTTCCTTGTCTCAGTGCCCGTCATTGTTCTGTCTCCTTGAAAAGTCCATGCCTGTGGTTGGAAGACAAAGCCTGCTGAGTTGTGTCTAACTGTATCGGTGGAAAAATACCCACCAACAAATAGACCCACAGTCTACCTTCAGGGTGGATGACACTTCAGACAAATGCTTACCTATAGAGAACATATTAACTCTCCAGCAGGGTGCCAAACTGAGCTACACTTCACTAGGCGTCTGCTATATGTTTAAAAGTTTCAAGGTGAATTTTTATCCTGCATATTACAAGCGGCGGGAAATATGGCACACGTAGGGGAAAAAAAAATATTAAAACCCCATTGAGAAAAATGGTATTGTCAGTCTGCCAGTTAAAATCAGATAGCGGGTGGAAAATAGGCTTTCTCACCTTGGGGAAGAACGTTCGTGTGACAAACTGTTTGTACTCCAAGAAGGGGATGCCCTGGCTGCGATTCAGCTCCTTGGTCAGGTCTGTCATGTCCGTTTGCAGCTCTGCAAAGCCTGAAAGGACAAAAAAAATCAAAGACCCAAAAGGGCTCAAATCATGGGACTGTTTTTAAACCACAGTTCTGTTTCTGGCTCCTCACAGGATGCTGTGGGATCTGTAAGAATGTGGCTGATTTTAGTGGAAAAGACTTTAGATGAGACACAGAAATTTATCATTTAAGTCCCTAAATCTAGTGTCGTGTTCTAGTTGAATACTAAATGTACCAAACATGGATCCTTTGATCCTTCTCTCTCTTTGCCAGTCCAGCACGGCATGCAGGCAAATATTTACCAAACGACAATCATAGCAGCCAAATCCTGTCCCTCATCCAAAACATGTGTGCAGGCTGCAAGTTTACATGCTGCGAAAACAGTATCAGCATGTCCAGACACTGACTTGAATCTGCCTGCTAATACTGTAGCCACTTTATTGGATAGCATGTTCTAAGAGAGGATAATGTTTTCCTCTAATGAGAAGCTGGAGATCCCTTTATGGAAAAGCTCTTCCTGTCACAGGATGAGAGACGTATTTGGGTTACAATGCCAGTTTCCTCAGACTGTGTTTGTGCAGAAAGAAGGGGAATACTGGACCTGAGGGATTTAAAACATATTTCATTTACTCCTCCAGGTTATTTATCCTCCTGCTCACTAAAGCGTCCTCTATACCACCAGTCAGTTCACACTATCGACTCCTGATTAGAGTACCAAATCTCCCCCCTTCCTCACTTTCCAGACAAATACCCAAACCCTCCCATTCCTGTAACCTGGAATATGTCAATTTCCCATTTTGCCTTCACTCCCTCTTCTTCTGCTTTTATCACATCCTTCATCTCAGTAGAACTATCCCTCGCTTTCTGCATACTCACCCTGAACTCAGCCACAAATCTATCTGTCCTCTGACTAAATAACCTCCCCTCATCTCCTCCTCTCCCTCCCACGCTTCTGCTCCTCCTCGGACTTGCGGCCCTGACTCCCGCTCCTATCGCTTCCTCCCTCCATTTCTCTTTCTCTATCCGTCCCCCCATCTCTACGCAATAAATCTGGTTGCTCAGACGCGGAGTGGCCTTCACACGGCTTTACTCTAATGCCCTAGAAACACACACACATACATGCACAGACAGATACACAATCATACACACACAGGCCTTATTTCTACAGGGTAGACACAGCAGAGGCGATGTGGCCACTCCGTGCGTCTGTGTGTGACTGATCATTTGTCAGACACTGTTTTATGAGTCACGCTTACTCGGCACAAATCTGTCAACTGTTGTATCTCCCTCCCACTTCAGACTAGAAACAATCGCAAACAAACACACATTTTGAATATGTGCTGCACACACACAAATATATGTGGTCAATATTTCTGTCTTCCCATAAGCTCTTTCTTCATGTCAATTGACCAAAACATAATTTGAGGTTGAAACAACTCTGATAGCAAAGCTTGAACAATAGTATAGGGTGTTTGTGTATGTCTGGGTTCTTGTGCAAACACACCTTTACGGATCTCCTCTCTGATCTGGGACTCCATCTCCTCCATTTGGAGTAGAGTTTTCTGCCAGTAGCGTTCTGCCCTTCGGCTCTTCGTGCAGTACACTACAAGAGCTGAGAAAGACAAAATGCAGTTTGAATACAGTATATTTCAACCCAAAGCCTGTAATCACACTCTGACAGCTTTCAGTAAAACACAAAATAATCAGTAGGATCAAAAATGTGTCTAAAAGATTTTGAATTTACAAACTGATGTTCAGAAATGGTTTTATATCACATTTTGTGAGCCTGTGAAAAAATGTGCGTGCATATATCTGACTGTGAGAACATGTAAATGAAAATATCTGTGAAAGTGTAAATAACAGTGAAGAACAAGAAATATGGATTCTGTGAACATCTGAGAACTGATTTAAAGCAGGAAACTGTGAAAATCCACCACAGCACCAATTTTCACCCATGCACCTGCCCTGCACACACACTCTCACACAAAGCCTAAAGAATACAGCACGCACACACAGACACACAGACAGAGTAGACAGCGAGGGGAACAGTGAGGTCTTTGTGCTCCGGGTACTGAGGAGGGATGAAGCAAGTGCGGGAAACTATGATCCCTGAATTCCTTTTATCTGTTCCACATCTGGAGCATCCATCGCTACAGCAGGCACACATCCATCATCTGCTGTTGAGCGTGTGTACACAACCTACCCACAGTGCACAGCAGCAGCAGCACGCAGCACACCACAATGGATACCACGATGGCCAGCTCGCTGCCGCCGAGCTGCACTTTGGCGATGGTGTGGCGAAAGTTCCCCACTTGCACCTAAAAAGAGAAAGAGAAACAACACATGAAACTGGAGTGAGCTCCTCTTTTGTCTTCTTTTATCGCTTTTCTTCTACGGTTCTCACTATGGTCATATGTTCTTTTATTTAATTATTATCAATTATTTGTTTTTCTTTTATCACTGTAGTAGTAATTGTTTATTTGTGTGCAGCCCATATGGACCAAATATGCACGAAATATACTGCTGCAGTGGTGAAATTTGTCAGAAAATGTTCTTACATTAAAACTTTTGTTGTAAACAAAAAACTCTCTTCTCCTACAGTAAGCACTAGTGATGCGCTGGTCAATGAGCCATTCTGCACCGCTCGACCCGCAAAAATATACGTTAATAAACCACCTCAACCCGACCTGCAAACCGCCAACTTTATGCATTATAGTAACACAATTGTCAGGACTGACGTCTGAGGCAAGGACAGAGACAAGTGGACTTGAGTGCCGCGGCTCACGGTGGGTGTGGGTGTGCGTGGGTGTGCGTATGTGTGTGTGTGTGTGTGTGTGTGTGCGTGTGTGTGTGTGTTTGAGAGAGAGAGACAGAGAGAGGGGAAGAGGAGGAAGACTATTGCATGCAATCAGGCTTGGAAATTAGCACCAGCCACCAGCCAAATGCTGGTAAAATATGCAAGTGGCTACTAGATTTGCTTCACTCACCAGCCAAAAATACAATGGTAGTCTATTGAGTAGGTTTTGGAATCCACTAGCCACAGTGGCAGGTGGACACAAACAAGTACATTTCCAACCCTGCATGTAATGTTTCTGTAAGCTATTAACATGTTACTCTGAACGCTGCTTTGTCAATTTGTCAACCGCCTGCCCAAACCCGCAATATTTTCTAGTAAGCTTACCCAAACCCGCCTGATTAATGGGTTAACCCGTGGGACCCGCAGGTTCTGGGTTTACCCGTTCATCACTAGTAAGCACCATCAATTATATCTACCACAAAAGGCTCCCTTCCTAAAACACAATACAAGTCTTTTATAATTATGCAACTAGAAGAAGTCATAAGAGATGAAGGGCATCTTAATATCGCCCGTACTGTAAATCATCTTATAAAGACCAATAAAACTCACCTAAATAACATCAAAGCCTATCTTCTTCAGAGAAACAATTAGACCTACCCTACTTACAGCTAACAGCAGTGTACCTGAAAACAGAGCTATTTGACTTTTGGTTAGACTATATTTCAAATAATACTCTATAGTTTTTTTTTTATGAGACAATAATTTAGATTAATACTATACAATCATCGTTCCATAAGGAAACATTTGCGTTTTATGAATTCAGGGCACACTAAGACTGGTCTTGAAAAAATAAAATTATAAAATCTTTCTATTTTAGTGAGCTGCTGTTCATCACAAGTCTACTCCAAAGCTTTGCAGGGAAAAAGGAAAGATAAAATAAAGGCATGGACTTCTTTCTTAAGATCTGCTACTGCTAAATACCTCCCTGGATACTTGGTTGTCAGTTAAGTTTGCAGTTAAATAAAATCCTTTGTATTTTTTTTAATAAATTCAGCATTATACCATTGTAAACCTTGTGCATTTGCTACAGTATGGCATTTCATTAATTCATTATTATCAGCTATCGTTATCAGCTAATAAAGCAAATTTGACTTTGAGAAAGAGAGAAAGACGAACACAGAGGCAGAGACAGATAAAGCAGTAATGAGCAGCGAATGCACAGTAGGAGCATTAAGTATTTTCTTTGTAATACAGTATATAAAAATGCATGCAGTATAACATGGGCAGTTCTTAATTGGGAGCACAAGTACCTGCACACATGCACATATGCACAAACATCATTTTGTTCATGGACACAGGTGCAGACAGAGAAATAAATTACACCTCGCAGTTTTTGAAAAATGGCCTCTCGCTGCAACGAGCTGTAGGAGTCACCCAGTTCAGAGCAACCCAGATGTGACAAGAATAAGACTTTCACTTCTGCCTTCTGATTAGTCAGCAGGGTCTCCGTGGTCCCTCCTCACATCCTTGCCTCTCCTTCCCCAATCCGAACATACTTCATAAAAAGAGCCTCAGATAAAAAGCCTCCAATCCTCAGACCAAATCCCTCATACGCTGCGCTTACTCTGAGGGGGGGAAACTGCCTCACTGGGCTGCCTCCGTCTTTTCTCATTCCATCTTTCTCTTTCTGGTCCAGGCATTTATTTACCCAGACCGGCAAGAGAGGGCCCTCTTCCAGAGACTGCAAGAGCCAGGCCTGGTGTAATGGAGGGGAAAATACCATTGTTCCATGTTCCTGTTTCGCTCCGGGTACAAAAACACTGCTTCCCCACAACCACTTCTGCAGCTCAGCTCCACTTCAGAGCCAAGCAAAATACGGGCATGTAAAAATAGATGTGCCACCGAAAGCAAGTGAAGAAACATAAATGGCCATAAGCTATGCAACAGCTGCCCAAAGTGTATGCATTTATTCAAATGTGCCGACACAAAGGAAAATGTCTGTTTATGCCCCTGTCGAATGTGCACACTAATCATCCTCACTGCTCACGTGCAGGCAGCCCACCCGTTTGTGTTATGACATCTCATTTGACCCTTGCCCTCCTTTTATGTCTTTGCTAATTGCCTGTTTATTCTCAGAGATCCTGAGAGGCAGACGGGGTTGGGTGGGGACGAGAGCGTGAGCTACAGGTACACAAGGAGAGGGGATGGGGTGCAAAATAAAAGAGCTTCCCTTCTATTTCTGTGTCAAAGTGGGGAAACACTGACAGATAGAGACAGAACAACATATGTTTCTGAGCTATTTCAGCAAACCACTCACAGTCTGGCTCGTATTTAAATATAGATGAATGCTTTCCCCCTTAATAAAGCCCTATCAGAATGGACAACAACAGATGGGAAAACGTGGGTAGGGGAAAGAGTGTGTCTAGTTTTATTAGGACTGCGCATGGCTCGACCACGTCTTGATTAAGACCTTTAATTGCGATGGATGGAATTGGGAGACTAAACAAAAACACAAGCGAGGAGTGAGATCACCGCTGAGTCAGAAGACTTGGGTATCGCTATGAGCAGATAGAGTCTGTGTGATGGGTGATTGTGTCGACGATGATAGACGGACTGATAAGGGATTAAAGAGATAAAAGGGAAGTGGTAAACATTTCACTGTTCAACCGTGGCATTGTGGCGCACCACCCCCACTAACTGCTGATTCATGGTGGCATGCTCAGAGACTATAAACCATTCATAATGCCTGGAGAGAGACACACACATATCACTGACAGGGCATGGACCTGTGCAGATCAAATCTGTTTCAATGAACATCACAGATGGTCTGGATTCTGACTAAATGTTTGGCTTATGAGTACTGTGTGACAGATGGGTGATATCTTCGAATTATCAGGGTCTATCCAGCAAAATTTTCAACACAAGGTTGTATGTGTACAGTGGAAACCGCTTATAGTGATCACGTCTGTCCGGGTCAAATTGATCACAATAAGCGGATGATTATTATAACCAAATGTTTGTTGTTGCGCATCATTTCTCATGCAGATTACCATCTAATTGACATTTGTATGTTTATTACATGAAGTTATGAAATGGACAGCTTTGCTAATTACAGGCTCGCTGCCAATTCTTCTGCCTTTTCTCTCCTTCCCTTTGACGGCTCTGCATCGCAAGGGTGCATGCAGATGAACAGCGCCCCTTTGCTGGGGCTCCTCGCTCGCTCACCCGGTAGCGGCATGGAGGGAGACGGGTGGTGGTCTGCATGTGCTGCCGGATCGGCAAAGTTTCACTTTGGGGGCATGACGTGGGCGGCTTCAACCACAGTTGTTTACCCCCGTGCGCATTCGTTTGTTATTCAGAGAAATTCATTTTCCTGTCATGATTTTAATGTGCACACAGCATCAACCTCAGGCAGCCAGCCAGAACGTAGACGGTCCGCGTGGCAAATTATCAAGGGAGTAAAGTAAAAATCAAAAAAAAAATTAAATTAATTAGTTAGTCTAACATAGTTTTAAAATATTTTTCCATATGTTGTCATGTATGAAAAGACCCAAAATGAACACTACTAGATTACCATAAGCAAATTATTTAAACAGTAAAGGAATGATTCTGCCCAAGCTTTTTGATCCATAGAAGTGGTTGATCACTGTAACCGTGATCACTATAAGCGGTATCCGCTGTATTTTTAGGTTATTGTGGTGTTTAACATGTTTGCATACTTACAGTGACAGGCAGCTCGCTCTCACTGGAGCCCAGCAGTCCGTTGATGGTGCAGTGGAACAGCTGGTCATTGTGGAAGCTGATGTTACAGGGATAGGAGCCAATCATCACGGAGTATTCCTCCGGCACCAGCTCCAGATCGCTCGGCCCTTTCTGCGCCAGAAACGAACAAAAACAGCCGTCAGACGGTCAGCGGTAAGAGACCAGAGGGGCCTGGTTTGAACAGGCACAGATAACATTCATGAAGACCGCAGCAGCTTTAACCCGCACATACGCGCAGACACATACGCATTCTCGTATGCACACACGCACAGAAACAGAGCTGCCGCGGGCCTGTCATACAGCTGTCACACAGTGGAAGCCAGCAGAAAAATCATCCATTTTGGGCTCGAGTTCAGCTTAAAGCAGCAAACATTCCCGCCGCCTCTCTCTCTCTCACATGGCCAGGGAAGTTTCTACAAACAAACCCGCTGACAGTCATCCCTGCCTCTGCCCAAAATAACATTCTCAGGGCCTTTACAGGAGCATGTTGGAAGAAGCTGCATGGCCCTTTTTTTATCCAACCCTGTCCTGTGTCAATCAAAGCCCTACTATTCACTGCTTATTTCTGGTTTAATTAAAAGGGACACTCCACTGATTTTACACTTGAAGTTCAGTTTACTAGTCATGATGAGTAATCTCACCTTGGGTTTGGAGACTACTGATTTATAACAGAAAGCCTGTGGGGCATGGAGTTAAAGTTGTTTACCAGGCAGGGAGGGTTTAATGAAAGATGCCATTAAGTTGCATCATGGGAAATGTAGGATCCAGTGTTTTTGGAGCTTGTTGCTGCTGCTGCTTCAATTTTGACTTTTTTTGTTGATCTTAAGTCCCCAAACTTTCTGAAAATGCAATAAACTAAATCACTGGAATAGCACTTCAATATCAATTGCATCAAGTCTCTATGGATTTCTACTTAACAAGTCTACATGTTTAACTTTCAGTTACAGAACATGAGGCAGTAAGATTGTACAGTTTGTTGACTGTAAGGGACACTCATATTGGTCTTAAAGGAAAATTTCAAGTTGCAATTTGGCTGTAATTTTTAGAGGTTTGATCATCAGTGTACCCCCCCAAAGTGATCGTTGAGATCAAGGAACGCATCATCAACATCGCTGCAACTTAGTACGAAAAGGCAAGAAACATCAGTGGATAGATGATCAGACAGGTAAAATCGAATCCGGAAGTCAATGTGTGATGGATGTTTTAAACAGACAACACCCTTCATCTTCGTTTGCTCCTCTAAATAAGTTAGGATAACTTTGGTTTTCTGTTTAAAAGCTATATAATAATCTGACTGCTCTTGTTTCTTGCCCTGTCAGACGTATTTTTAGGGATGTTACAGCATTGCTAGAACTCTGCAGTTTGGTATGTACCGTGTTATTAGTAATATATAGGAGTAATACCAAAACTACGAAAATCACGAAACTGCAATTTCCCTTTAATATAAGAATGACAAGTGAGGAAGCATGTGTGTGTGTTTATCCCCAGTGTGCTTCCTTGCTTTGATTACACCCTTAGGGTCCTGTCCTGTCTCTACTGCAGGATGCCACCCCCTGGGTCTCTGTCAACAAATACTTCCTTACATAGACAAAACACACACACACGCAAACACAAAAATGCATACACATTCATAATACACAGACACAAAGTGCATCAAACCCTCATACAAAATATGTCTGAGCATATTGGAAAGCATACTGTATACAATATTTACAACACAGCATTTTCACACTTAATCTCATTGGACCAAAAACAATGGATTCTAAAGGCCAAAACAAGAGGAAAGCAAACAAAATCCACCCACATTCCAGCTCAAGTCCTTAATATAGGATCTGGCTGACTAACAAGCTCCCTATTAAACAAACACACACATTCTCTCTCCAACCTCTCCCCCCCTTCAGGTCCACCACAAGTGGAATCCACCTTCCTACAGAAAACAGGAAACAACAGACGAGTCGCCCATGTAGACAGGCTGAGGCAGCGATTCCTGCAGGGGCCTCATCCTGACACTCACAAATACATCAAGAGGAAGCTGCATCGTGTTCAAACTTCCCCGTCTGTGTTGTTAGCATGTGAATGTCGTACGGTGTCACAGCCGGCAGCCCTTTTGGGCGATGAATCCATGCAGACAGGTGCTTAGATCAGCCAGACCACGGGAACATGGGACCTCCCACTGAGCTGCCAGCGCGCCCTTCCCCCACCTCAGACCCCCAACTGAAATCAACACGTCTCAGCGGATGGGGCCTTTGATGTGCTTTATGTGCCTCTGGTTTATGTGAATATGAATAAAGAAAATGCTCAGCCTTGTCTGCTGTTCACAGTGGGAGCAGCCAGTTTACAGCAGTGATGCTTTTAGAGCCAAGAAACCTTTAGAGAATACCATCACTTGTTCTATGTAGAAATTGAATATGGGTTTTTGAAAGCAGAGATTGTCAATAGTTAGGGTTTTCTGCTGATGGTATCTTTAGGTTTGACTAGATAATACAAAATGAAATGTAGGATAGTTAGTGTTTTTGTCAGATTACTAGCCATGTTAGCCGCGTGGCTTTAGGGATGGCCGGTCGGTCCACCTCTTAGGTCCAGACTGAAATATCTCAACAACTACTGCACAGTTGTTCAGTCATTGTACAGGCGCTCATGGTCCCCAGAGGATGTATCCTCCTTTGGTGATCCCCTGACCTGTCAATGAACGCCTAAATGAGGTCAACATTTTGTGTTTTTAGTGAAATGTCCCAACAACTGTTGGATGGATTGCCATGACATTTGGTGCAGACGTTCATGTTCCCCTCAAGATAAATTGTAATGGCTTTGTTGATTGTTGATTGATTTTTCATCCAGCGCAATCGTGTAGAGCTGCAACAATTAATCGATTAGTTGTCAACTACTACATTAATCGCCAACTATTTTTGATAATTTGTTTGAGTAATTTTTAAAGAAAAACAGAGACAAGATTCTCTGATTGCAGCTTCTTAAATATGAATATTTTCTGGTTTCTTTACTCCTCTATGACAGTAAACTGAATATCTTTGAGTTGTGGACAAAACAAGACATTTGAGGACGTCGTCTTGGGCTTTGGGAAACACTGATCGACATTTTTCACCATTTTATAGACCAAACAACTAATCGATTAATAAAGAAAATAATCTACAGATAAATCAACAATGAAAATAATCATTAGATGCAGCCCTACAATCAGGTCAAAATTTGTATTTGACCCATACTCTGGTTTATGAGCAAATACCTGCTACCTCCTTTGAATATCAGTTTATCTGTAATGTCTGTTACTTAAAATGTGTTTGTTTACCTAAAAAGTTAAGTAATTCAAAAAGGACATGCAGATTGAATTCTTGTTTCATTTATGATACAACCCTAGCGATACAGCAAACTATTGCTGCACAATTGTATTGAACCATACAATATATAGTATATGTAATCAATAAAGAATCATCTCATCCAATTAGAGGTGGACAACATTGACTCGAAAACATACATTTTCTAACAGGTGAACATCGCTTAACTAATCAGGAAACCAACATAGCGGTGAAGCACTAATCTGAACTTCCTGTCTCAGCAGTGTCACTCACGTTGATGACGAGTGTCAGTGGCTCTCCCGGGTGGTGTTTAATCAGCTTCTCCTTGCTGGCAGTGAAGAACTGAGGGTCCTCCATGTACTCCAACAGGAAGTGACCTTTATGTGGCTCCCCGTCCTCTGCCTCTGCCTCGCTATCAAAGGTGAAGGGGTTGTCTCCCGTGTAGAGGATTTTGTTCAAGAAGAACTGCACTGAGGTCTGCTGAGACTGGCTGGATCTCGGGGACGGGCAGGTGATCGTGAAGGGGGAGACTACCGTGCAGAGCTGCATAAAGACAAGGGAAGACAAAGTAGCTTAAATGCATGTCATTCCTTTTCTATTCACCTATCCAATGGTTGATAACTACCTGCAACATAATTCACTTTAAACTGTAAATGTGTGTATCTTTCTTAAAGGAATAGTTTGGCTTTTTGGGAAATACGTTTATTCACTTTCTTGCCGAGTTAGACGAGAAGATCCAAAGGTAAAAAATCAGCCTAACAGCACCTCTGAAGCTCACGAACTAGGCTTACCATTGACATGTTATATCTCGTTTGACAATTTGTAGTTTGACGGGGGGGGTTTAGGATCTTGGGCTGATTCTGTTTACTTTTATTTGACTTGGTTTCCTCTGGACAGAGTCAGGCTAACTGTTTCCTCTCTGTCCCAGTCTTTGTGCTAAGCTAAGCTAACCCGCTGCCAGCTGTAGCTTAATATCTTAGCAACAGATATGAAAACGGTTTCGATCTTCTCATCTAACGCTCTGCAAGAAAGCTACAGTAATAAGTGTATTTCCCAAAATGTCAAACTAGTCCTGTATGTTTTTTAGGTTGTCAGAGGTGTGATGAATTCATGACACAACGTTTTTCATTTTGTTCTACTTAAAAGAGACAGTGTGTAGGATTCGGCGGCATATAGTGGTGAGGTTGCAGATTGCACCCAACTTTGTACCCCTCCGGCTGCAGTAATATGATCCGCCGAGTGTAAAACCATGGTAACGCCGTTTGCCTTGCTCAGAGGCCATCCTTACCATAATAACACTACTTTAGGAGCAACGGAAGTCAGACGGCGGCTGGCAGTACCACGGTTTTGCACTCTGCGGCTCACGTTGCCAAAGTTTCACAAGCATGTCGGAGAACTACGTTGGCTTTCCGGTGGCCAGTGTTTGGTTTGTCTGTTCTGGGCTACTGTAGAAACATGGCGGAGCAACATGGCGGACTCCGTGAAGAGGACCCGCTCCCTATGTAGATATGAAGAGCTCATTCTAAGCTAACTAAAACACAATTCTTAGTTTCAGGTGATTATACACTAATGAAAACATAGTTATGGATATTATATTCCATTTCTGCTGATAAATCCCCTGAAATGTTACACACTGTTCCTTTAATTATAAATTGACACAAGTCTGATTATGTGGTTGAAGTAGTTTTATCAAGTAAAAAAGGATTACTCACTTCTTCTCCAATTTCCAGCACATCCATGGTGACGGTCTGCACCAGATCAAAACCCTGGCCTGTCACTGTGATGGTCCTGCCACCACTGTGACAAGCACACACAGACAGAAAGTCACATCTCAGCTTTGACAAAAAAAATTGTCAAATTCCTGCTGGTATGCAAATACTTTTGGGACACTGCATCAAAAATAAAAGAGAAATGGGACCAGATAATAATGCAAAACAGTTCAACTTCAGTGCAAATCCACACACATGTCATCAAAGACATGCCGCTATGCTCTCACACACATGCTGTGCTATTTAAAACACAATAGGGAGAAAACGCTGCACATCAGGGCGACATTACAGTAATGACTTATGTCAGTGACTCTGGGAGGGAAACCACAGACTTTTCCAGCTTGAGATGTTTAAGACATCTTGGTTTTAATACTTTTGATGTGTGTAGCAATCTGCCTACCTGAGGTAGCTCTTCTTTGGGTGGATGAAGCTGATGGTGGGGTTCTTCTCATAGGTGTAGGCGGTGCTAAGCTCTGCACTTTGACAGGGAAGGTTTTCAAACTCCACACACAGTGCCACTGTGTCAGTGTGTGGCTGTAAGGCTGGAGGCATGATGCACTCAATGGTTTCATCTGTTTTCCTAAAAGACAAAATGAGGTTAACATTGTGACCAAAAATGTTTCCACTGAGAATCGAAGTTGTGTTTATTAGTTTGGCAGATTTTCATAATTATACATGATACGTTACTATAGCTACAAGTAGAGCTGCTGACTTTAAATTTGACACTTTGACTCGAGTCAGACTTGCATTAAAAAACAGAGAGGACTTGTGACTTGACTTCAGCTTAACTAAGGTGGGACTTTAATTACCTGAGATTTGAAAGCAATAATCTTTCAAGTCAAGTTTTGACCTAGTAAAATCTCACCAAAAAAGAAGACAGCTTCATGCAGGCCTCGCATAGCCACACAGCTTGAGTATTTGATCATTAGGTATATGCATTTATAGCACTTTACAGCACCTGGTCAGTATTAAGTGACTGACAGACATGAGACTTGACCTGGACTTACCTCAAATACTTAAAAACGACTCTGGCTACAAGAAATTGAAAACGAGCAGCACTCACCCTGTGACGGTACACTCCAGCGTGTTGTTGACCTTGACTCTGACCTGAGAGCCAATGTCCAGGTGTTCCCCCCTGATGATGACTCTAGTTCCTCCAACACGAGAGCCCTTCGTCGGCTCCATGGACAGCAGCTTTGGGACCTGAATACAGACGAGAGATACAACACATGACTAAACAACACATCAAATCTATCACCAGACATCTGACAGCTTCTGTCACTGGAAAAGACAGGCTTACTCAAACTGTGTTTTGTGCTCTATGATGCTTTTCATGACATTAAATAAAGTATTTTCTCATCCTTTGAGGTTCAAATATCGTGTCCACAGAGATTGGCTGAGACAGCTGCTGACTATAACAGTAAATTAGTGAAGAAAACTGTGAAGATAGCCCACGCTGCAATATGTTAAAGTGCTGCTGAAGCCAACAGGCCTTTGGGCTCAAGCTTGCAGGACAGCTATTCTAAGAGGCAATAATGTTCATGCATATACAGGAGAAACCGATGCACATACAGTCATATATACACATGCACACACACACAAAAAGGTTCCTGGGGCAAAGCAGAATATCCCTGTCCAGCTCTGCAGCAACCAGCATCAGCATTCCCGCTCTGTCCGAACTTTCTATCCCCGCCATGAACCTCGCCTCCAGGGAAACCTCTTATCCTCACTGACAGGATTCACTTCCTCAGTGTGCACGGATGGAGGAGACCTATTGTGTGTTTGTGTGTCAGAGTGGGCGTAAGGAGGCAGATGTTTCCTTCTAAAGCTTTGAGGAAGGAGATGATGTAGAGGCACATATCCTGTCTCCAAAACTGTTTTCCCTTTCTCCCACATCTTACTCTCAACACCCATCGGTAAAAACCTTTCTCCTCTCGCACGGAGCATCTCAGAGATGGATAAGGAAACCCGAGGAGTTCCCACAACAGCACGGCGTAATGTTTGTTGTTCTGGATTTACTTCATCCTCATGTATCAAGAGGGGCTTCAAGATCGGGGTAATTTCTCAGTGGGATGACTCACAGACAGAGCTGCTCTTAGAAGCCGGTGAAATGATAGAGCGTTCCAGCAATGAATAATAAAAAACTCTTTGTCTATAAACAAAAAGAAACAAAGGGCTTACATGGGTATTTCCACTGACTGAATATTCCAAATCCAATGGGAGACTGTGTGGGTCTAGGTCAATTAACACAATGCTGGCTAGCTCGCCTCGACCAGTGATGAATTCAGAGCAAAGGGACATTCCAACAATCGCCATATTTGTTTTTGCTGGCAGCGAGTGCAGAATGACAATGGTGCTTAGTTGCAGCTCAGATGAATGTTTGAAGATTCCCACACACTCGCATTCCTCTGAATCATAAAACGCATCTGCTAACACTCAACTGACACACATAGGGAGGCTTTCCCAGTGGGGAACAAGGAACAAGAGAGCGTAGAAGAGGAAGAATGTGGAGGGAGAGACGGACAGAGCAGAAAGCAAAGATCAGCAGGAGGGTATAAATCTGGAGAATACTCACTAGGTATGAGAAGCTCTCCTTTGACGTCCCCATCCCACTCTGATCCACATCCACTTGGACAATATCAGCTCTGTCATGAGCAGACCGCCCAGTGACACACACCAGCCTAGGGAAATTTAAAAAGAGTGTGACCTCCTTGTTTGGTTGTCAAAACATTATAATCAGACATCAGTTAATAAAAAAAAACTGATGATACTGGATAAGAACACTCAAAGGAGCTGCTTATAATTTGAATCTAATAAACCAATTTTTAAAGAAAAGACTAAAATTGCAAGTGAGGGGAACCAATATAAAGATGAAGAAAGAGATCTTCATCATGACAGCTAAACAAAGAGACATAATTAATCTTGGAGAATGGTGGTTATGAACCAATTCATCAGACCATATTTACATATGGAATCCAATAAAGCCTTAAGATATCAGATATTAGCAGATGTAAAGGTTCAAAGCCTCCTCAGACCAGATGTGTCTAACCACAGAGGAGATTAAGGGGCTGCTGAGGCTTGTTCATTCGCCTCCTGGCTGTGATTAAGCCTTGTGTCATCAATGCACGCTCTACAGGGACGTCTCTTATTAATGACACGGTGGTGTACCGAGGCACAGGATCTACTGTTCTGGGGCCTCACTGGAATAAATGTACTGGGGGGGAAACACGACCTTTATCACCTCACATGATCCCCCTCCAGCTTGACACCCTGTCGGTTTATTTAGTCAGGTGCCTGGTGCTACAGTGGTTAGAAATTCTCAGCGAGTGACCGTATGATTGACAGACGAATTGTGAGGAATTTACATAAGCGGAGGAGCTGTGTTTTATGTAGGAGGACCTGGCAGGACATGCGGTGGGATGAGGCTAGGCTGGACAGATTGGGGCTCGGCTGGGGCTCGGCTGGGGCTCGGCTGGGGTCAGGCTGTCGGGTCTGAGACCAGGGCTGGCTCAGAGCGCTGAGTGCATTTTTAAATGTCAGGCTCAAAGAAATGTTCTGTTTTACCGAACCCAAACCACTGCAGCATTTAATGAGCCCTATTAAAACATGAATTTTCTTTATAAGCCTGAATAGCTATTAAAATTATTCTAAAATAACCTGCAGTACCAGCCATCTGTTGATAGCAATGTCTACATGTGTGCTCATTAATTACAGGAGCATCAAGTAAAGAATATCATTACACTCAAATTACGCTCCTGTCAGTTATGAGCTGTGAGGGCAGAGGAACACCTGTTTGAAGAAAATGCATCATTTCACATTCTCTGATTTAGGGAAGACAGAAAAAAATGAAATGAAACATGACTATTCACAGATTCAAGCCTGAGGGAAATAAGAGAAACTGGAGCCTGAATCAGCCTGAACCTGTAGGACTGCTCCGGGCCTAACTGGCTTTAGAGTGAAAATCAAACCATCATCAAACAAATACATCACATTATATGACATCTTCTATTGAACCATTATTCTGGGGACAAAAGACAAACATAAAAGTATAGAGAAATGCTTATCAGCAGATGGAAGGTGTGATGAATTCAGCCGGTAGCATTTAAACAGTACACATACACAGGGTTTCTTCAGGGTTAAATTAAATGTAAGACTTTTTAAGACATTTTTACACGTAGAATGCTGTTTCACAATCGGCTACAGTATGAAAGTATGATGGAAACCCAGTAGGGACGATATGGCTTTAGAGTTATTTATCTTTACATCACATTTTTTTCTAGTACTTCCCTGCAGATAGGGCAGTTATTTTCATTATCAATTCTCCTGACAATTATTGTCCTAATTAAAATCTTGATCTATTAAATGTCCAAAATAGTGAAAAATGTCCACCACAACAGTCCACAACCAAAAAATATTCACTTCACAATGATATAAAACAGAGAAACACAGAAAATCCTCACATTGGAGAAGCTGGAACCAGAAAATAGTTAACAGCTTTGTTTTAAAAATGATCAATTATCAAAATTATGCAAATTTTTTAATTGCTACCTGCAGTATATAACAATAATTCCTAATGACATAATTACTGAAATTAATGTGACGTGGATCCAGAAAAGCATTAGGAAATGGATGGATGGATTAACCAATTAAAACCAATTCATTCATTTAGCTTTCTGCTAAATCCGATACTTAACCGTTATGAGACAATTGACTTCCTATAATTACGGTAGCTAGCAGTAGTGACAGCACCTGTTACAGGTCTGATGGGGCTGATTGAAACTCCACCAAAAAAATTATAGGTTTATAGGTTTGACGTCTCCCAACAGTGCGCTATCAGACACAAAAACATCCAAAAAAGACTTGTAAATTAAGTACTTTTTAATACCTTAAAGCCTTTTTGAGAAAACTGCTTTTTAAGACGTTTGCAGAACTGCAGATGCCCCGGTGTGTGTATGTGTGTGTGATGTTGATGCAGTGTGATCCCAGTCAAAGGACATGCAGACTCCCTGAGAGCATGGACTGACCCCTGCTCCACATTCCAGCACCGCCCCACTGTGGAGATATTATCGGTTTCAGTGGCCGATATTTTGTCTAGTTTTGAAGATGTCTCCAATCATTTCCCTTGAGTGGATGATGAGGATCATCGACAATCAAGTCTGTGAGTGTTTGGATGTGAGTGTGCAGTTAAACAGACGGGGCGAAGGCCACTCAGGGCTCAATGAAAATGATAGAGGGGGCAGCATGGAGGACCTGAGCCAAAAATCTAGAGAAGTACTCCAGTAAATGAGGTGTGCCTAGGCTGACTGTGCCATTAATTAAAATGTTGACACCGAGTTGAGTGGAGCACAGGCTCTCCAGTGCTGCACATTTTCCTTGTGGCACACAGCTGTGAACTTTCACCTCTCAGCACACGAGCAGACACCTGTCTCAACAGCCCTGGTAAATGAGGTCACATGTGCCGGTGTGTGCGTGTGTGTGTGTGTGTGTGTGTGTGCTGGTAAGTGTGTGTGTATGGCATTTCTGCAAGAGCCAGTTTGAATTGTAGATTATTGTGAAACAGAGTTTCATACAGACCTCACATCTTCAACCGGCTTAAGGGATGTGGTATGTGTTTTTTCTAAATAAGGTTTATAATAAGGTTAAATGTTAAGGTTGAATGTAAACGCTTTAAGTTAAAGGGATGAGATAGGATCATATCTAATCATATCAACGTGAGGTCCCAGGATGTATATGTTCGTGCATGTGTGTGCGTGCAAGTCAAATGTGCTGACACTGTCAGATGCACTGACGTGTTATGATTTGTCAGTGCCACTTCAAGCAACGAGGATATGCTCTGCTGTCATAACAACCAGCCTCGAGAGCCAATGAGGAATGACGACACGAGATGAGAACACCCCTGGAGTGAAATGCGATTCGCTGTTTTCGACATGCACGGTTTCGTGGAAACTGTGTCGGGCAGTTTGAGTGACAGGTAAGACCCGCAGGTCACCCTCGAACTGGTCTTAATACAATGATTGGCTCCAGTGGAGCAAGACCAGATAAACAGTTCCATTCAAGAAACATTACAGATACTGAATGGAAGTTTGGATGTAACTGTAGAGTTACCGACTTCCACTGAGCTCTGTTATGCCGGTGTCAAAGCGGGGTCCTGCTGTCTCCATGGTGACAGTGTGATGGTCCCTGAGCTACGAAGGGATGGCGATGCATAATGATATTTGTGAAAATTAGCCTCATGAATACATGAAAACTAAACCATGCGGGGACGGTTGAAGTTCTATTTTCAAGACTGGTAGACATGCTAATGATCTATGATGGTGATCTGTCAGAGGAAGTGTAGTAACTCATATAAATGTGATTCATCTGGGGTCTTCTTTAAGTAAAAGCTTGTCAATTACAACCTGAAAAGTATAATTGGCTCACATGAGCTGCTTTTAATGGATTATTTTACTCCCTTGTGCAACCTGACCAGCAGGGACAGATCTTTTTTATTCTATCTATTCTTCTTGCTTGTCAAAACCGGGCACCTTCATTACCCACAATGCAACTCAACCTCCGACAGTTCGGTTGAATTTGGATGTGTTTTGATTAGGGCTGTCAATCGATTAAAGTATTTAATCACGATTAATCTCATGATTGTCCATAATTAATCCTGATTATTCGCAAATTAATCTCAATGTATGCATATATTTATTTCTGGAAATCAGTTAGCAACACAAAACAATAACAAATATTGTCCAGAAACCCTCACAGGTACTGCATTTAACATAAAAAATATGCTGAAATCATAACATGGTAAACTCAAGCCCAACAGGCAACAACAGCTGTCAGTGTGTCAGTGTGCTGACTTGACTATGACTTGCCCCAAACTGCATGTGATTATCATAAAGTGGTTATGTCTGTAAAGGGGAGACTCGTGGGTTCCCATAGAACCAATTTTGATTCTCATATCTTGAGGTGAGACCCGTTTGACAATGATATGACATGGTTTGTACCAATGGATTCCTTGGGTTTTTCTAGTTTCTGCCAGTATCTTCACTCTAGCTTTAAAACTGAGCCCGCTACAACTTAAAAACTGCAAGATGTTTAATGCTTTAAAGAAATTAGTGGCGTTAAAACAAATTTGTGTTAACGCGTTATTATCTCGATAATTTTGACAGCCCTAGTTATGATAGTAGCAAATAATGTAGCCTTGAACTGTTAGCCTCAAGCAGAGATGAGGAGCAGGCTGCAGAGGTCTGGTAAGATCACTTATTTCTAACTCCGCACACCCAGAGTTTTTTTTCATTTTCAAACTCGTAGTCTCCCTCTGGAGTTGTCACACAATGCTTTATATTGGCGACAGGGTCAGACCCAAGGCTCATTGATGCACGTGGGGAGCGAAGGCTGGCCCTTGTTGTCCGATCCAATAGAAGAGCTACTGTAGCTCAAATTGCTGAAAAAGTTAACGCTGGTTCTGATAGAAAGGTGTCAGAACACACAGTGCATCGCGGTTTGTTGTGTATGGGGCTGCGTAGCCGCAGACCGGTCTGGGTGCCCATGCTGTCCTAATGTTATGGCTTATCGGTGTATATATATGCAGTAGTACTCCCCAAGTCCTGCAAACAGACTTTGATGTGTAAAATCGGTGGGGTTTCCCTCTAAATATACTGTAATATCTGTATTATAGGTATTAAAGATTTTGTAGTGGTTCCCAAACATTTTTATCCCATGGCACACATCAATTTTTTCATGCATTTCCCTGCAGATAAGGCCTTCCTGTGACGGACAGCTAGCTTCCTCTATTCATTAAATGTAATAGGTCAGGTAGCTCTCACTGTACAGTCTGATCTGAGATTCACTCTTCACTAAGGGTCTGACCTATACATGTCAGAATTTCTTTAAGGTTTACTAACTGTGACAAATCTTCCCATCACTTGATTGCCATTTCTGCCTGTCGTTCACCTGACCACTCACCTGCACTGAGAGCTTGTCAGGTTACCATGACAACGGGTAATTGTTAGCGATTATCTCACCAGTCCTAATTGCAGCACAACTGCTCATTTTAGCGGGGTTTTAAATATAAATGATGTTGATGTATAGGACGTACTCTTATTTCTTGCTCATTTTGTCATTCTGACAATGCTGATGATGTAAAATGTAATCAAATCAGTACAAGGCGGAAAAAGTGCCGGCACACTGCTATGCTTCAGCACACACTTCAGGAACAGTTGACATAAGCTTATACATGCAAATTTGTGAATCATAATTCAGCCATATGTTATAGTACTTACTCTAAAGAGATGGTGTAGAGCTCAGGCAGGAGAGTACATGGCACATCTCCAATAGAGACCTTTACAGCTCCAGCCCTCCGGCCCAGGTTCCTGCCCTGTACTGTCAGCAGCGTGCCTCCTTCCACTGGACCCCTCAGGGGGAAGATCTGACAAAGACAGACTCAAGTAATGAACAGGGAGAAAGAAAATCCTGTGAAAACCCTGTAATATGCACAATATATTAGAGCTCATAAGAAGATTACCTCCCTAAAAATGTTCCACTTATGGTGGGTGATAATGAACATGACAGAGAATTAAGAGAATGGAGATGTTGTCTCAGATGCTGACATGGAGGGTGGCACACAGAGAGATAAGGACAAGTGGCCCGAATAAGTGTTCTTCTGCTGAAGACTGAGATCTAACAGAATAGACACACGGTTTAGGTGTATACACACACAAAGCAGACTCTTAACTGTGCCAGTCTGAGACTCTTCAGCCTCTAATCCTCTACAGCACATGCAAATAAAGAGCAGCCTAAGAGCCCCCTTCACATCCCACAAGAGACAGACGAAGCGAGAGAGAAAGGGCTGGAGAGGCGAGGTGGAGAGCACAGCAGAAAGGTGGTTGAGTGGGGAGGCAATTTAGGGAACTGAGTGTCGAGAGGAGAGTGAATGCTGATGGTGGTGGTGAGAGAGCAAAGCCTCAACAGGGGAATTAATGCACAGCGCTATTCCCTTTCATCTGTTTTCCTGTGTCTGCTCTGTCAAATTCCTTAGTCCCATTTCTGCTGTTGTTCCGAGGCATGCTCTCACGCATCATTTCATCCCTTGCCTTTGGTCTTTTAACTTTCCATTCAAGAGCCGCGGAAAGAAAAGAGAGGACAGTCACCTCTCCAATCACCACGGAAACGCGGCTTCAGAGATAGCATCGCCGACGCCCAGACAGAAGCAATCAACTCTCATTTTGCCACTGTAGCACAGCTAGCCCAGCTGCGTGCATGCTTTTCTGAATGACCCCCCCGGCTGAGCCGAGGTCAGTGTGACCCCTTGGTGTTATTAGCCTGGCTCCGGCTCTATCAGAAACTGAGCTCGAGAATGAAAACAGCACTTCTGTTTGGTCTAGGTGAGGGGACAAGGTTTGGCTCTGCATACTGATAATTTGAGTGACAGCGCAGATAAATAAACCATATATTTCTTAGCTAAAAGGGGCAGGCAGTTATGTAAAGAAAGAGTGTATTGCTTTTAATATAAAAAAAAAGCAAGTGTGAAAACAAACTAACCCATTACGTGCAGTATTTCTGTGGGATCTACACCACAGGAAATGATGCAAATGTTTTTGTGGTTATATTAAGCTTTGGATATCAAGTGTCACCATCCTGTGCCTACATATATAAATATATATACTTCCTTTGACAAAAACATATAAAGTCATTCCTTCGTACACGTGTAATGCACAAGCATAAATGAGCACACGTACTGCAGCATGGCAGACAAACGACCCAGCACCCAGCCTCTCTACAGAGCTCCGCAGTAAGCAGAGTTATTTATCATCACTATGCGTCTTATAGCACCTCGTGCGTCTCTGTGGTGCCATTGAGCATTGACATCAACATCAGCTGGCATGCTGTTCATTTACACCTCTTACAAGTCTGTGAGTCCTGATTTACAGCGCAAACTCTGCCAGGCCTCCAGGGAGATCACAGGGTGTGAATGTCTCTGCGAAAAAAAAAAAAAAAAAAAAAAACTCCACAAGGAATATTGGAGCTATGAAATGCATTTGAGGACTAAATTATTCAACATCCTTGTATTCAAATCAAAAATATTCAAAATGTATGGCACACGCACAGATAAACTACTTAACTGATAAAATCCATATGTTTCCCTTTTGTTGTTTTTTGTTCTGACTAGATGGCTGCGAGGCCAGAGCTTTCATCTTCCTCTCCTCACTCCAGTTCCTCTACATCACACTAATCAAGGAGGACGTGAGGACAAAAACAGGAAAAGTCTTCTCACTGTTACTGTACCCTTCGCCATCCTTTCTCCCAAACCATTTATGTCTCAAACAGATCCCTCTGTTCTCTCTTTCTTTCATGTCATGAATGAACTATGTTTGGTAGTTCCTGTTTTGGACGGCAAAGTACCTCTAATCAATGTTTTTTTAAACAGTGAACAAACCCACACATAACATGAGAATAAAGGGCCTGTAGAGATGATAAATGTCTCCATTGTCTTACGTCACTGCATTGAACAGAGAGCATTTTTCACAATTAGGTGGTATGTGGCAAAGTTTAAGGAATAATGAAATCCTCCTCCATACTATTGATATTTTGGTGCTGGTGATAGAGATTGCATGTGACAAAGCAGAGCAAGAAAATCACATTTCATTATCTTAGCTGTACACACTGTCACTAGGTCTATACAACATAGAGCTGCTGCGGTATGTGTGTGTGTGTGAACGTTTAGGGAGAGCTGATCTTTTCCTCCTTAAGCCGGAGTACTCGGGCTCAAACCCCTGTGGATTCTCTGGGAAAACATGGCTGCCAAAGCATTGCATCACACACCCCACAGAACCACAGCCCCCAGTATCCTCTCTCCAACCCGCTCTCCCGAGAGAGCCAGTGGGAGTGTGTGTGTGAGAGAGAGAGAGTATTGCAACAATGGTCTACCCACGCATACGGCATCTCAGCCCCGGCTAACTTCAGTCACGTAAGAAGTCCACATAAGTTAGACTCTCGCAGAGCATCCTGTTAGTCACAGTATGCTGACAGCTACAAAGAATGAGGGATAATCGTGAATGCTTCAATATGGCCTTTTTCGTGTGAAATATTTTGAGTGTGTGTGTGTGAGTGAGAAAGAGAGTGTGTGTGTGTCTGTCTGCTTTGTTTTGCTGGCATATTCTCCTGGGCCGACCAGGTTTTTATCTACAGGAAGTTCAAGCTGACTGGCTATCATGTGAGCCGTGCTTCCCATGACCGCCTACGGTTGCTGAGCTGATATAAGGTTCGGTAGCGACAGAAAAGGCTCTAACCAAACTCCTATTACAGCTAGACAAATAAATGAATATGATCATGCAAATGAGCTTCATAAACAGTTTAAATAAAGGCTCTGCCGGTAATCGGGATGACCGCTTTGACGTTACCGCAGTCAGATCCTGTGTAAGATAAACAGTTTTGGTCAGTGTGGTTTTGTTCTTATTGTGGTCACAAATCCAAAACCTTCCCTGGTTCTTATTTGCTTTCCTTTAGTTTCTGTGGTTTTCTACACAAAGAGCTCTACACATATAACTCTCAGAACCCAGCCACACAGTTAACACTCATACTGTAGTTACACAGGTCAAAAGGTGTTCCCATGCCCTTCTGAGTGATTGCAGATTGACTCCGCTGTGTCCCCTGAGGGCTATGGCTAAGTGAGTGTTAGTGTTATTACTGAGTGAACTGCTTTAATGAGACTCTATTCAAACACTCCCTCAGCAGCTGACGCTGGACAGACAGGGCATGGGGGCACCGCACCATGTGAGTGACCTCATGATTCACCATTTTTATGGCTTGAAAACAGAGCCTGGAGGCTACAGAGAGGAGGTGGGCAGTGCAGGAGGATGAATGCGAGCATTTGTAGCCTGCATTCGTGTTTAACCTGTGATCGTACCTTGTGGATCTCAGGAGCCGGACATTGATCCATGATTGGCTGGCAGTCATCCCTCGACCTGCAGCTGTTCTCACACCAGCCACAGAGGTGTCCCTGATCCTCCCGGCCCCAGCACTGGGAGCAGTCTGAACTACCCACTCCACAGTTGTACACCTCCACTAGAGGGAGATGGGAGAGACAGAGAGGTAAGTATTATTATAACACAGCATTACTGAACTGTGGTTGCCTTGTCGGGTTAACTTAAGGTACTGTAGGCTCCTAAAATTCTTTTATAGCTTACAGTATATGAACCATATGAGCTGCATGTTCTATATAAAGAGCATAAGCATTTGCAGGATGATATATTCATGGCTATAAAAATAAACCAGACAGCTAGAGGAGTGAAGGAGAACAAAGCCAGCTAGAAACAGATGATTATGTACATGTTCCAATGTGCCTCCCAGTGAGAAATCCCATTTGTATCACCGCATGTGCATCTGTGCATGCATTTGTGTGCCTATTGAAGTGTGTGTTAGCCTGCATGTGTGTGATAAAGTGTGTGTCTTTTAAAAATTTGATGACTCTGCTTGTTATGAAGCCACCGTCATGTCCTTAATAGTGCAGGGTGTCTGGCAGCGGCCCAGGGCTGTTGTTCACATGCTAGACACATGGACTGCGAACAGCACATCTGGGACCGGGTTGGACAGGATTGGCTTGAAGCTGCGCTATAGACAACATGCCAAGTTTAACAATATGAGGGCCACTTTTCATCATGTCACTGTTGTCATGGAGCTCAAATTGTATTTGAGACAACACATACAGACAGTGCTTGTGCGGGGCATTGATAACACTTTAAATTGCAGGTCCCCATGTTCTATAATCATTATGTGTAATTAGACGGTAGCAGAATATGATATTATGGTAAATTACTAGTTGGCAAATTATGTGTTGTAATACATGAACTACTATTATTGCAAGTGAAAGGCAGTATAGCACTGTTTGTCCCTGTAAGCGATTTTTCATTGTCCTCCAGGTTTAATCAAATCCACCAATCTCATCAGGAAAAACATTTGTGCACAGGTGAAATGCATTCTGGGAGCAACAGTGGCAGCTATGTCAGATTTCTTCTTGTTTTTGCGAATTTCTAATTACGCTGCAAATACAGGAGAGCTGGGGAAACAGCTGAAGCGTAGCAAATGGAAACTGTATTTTTGATCTGTACATAACAACGTCTTACCTCTCATGGGCTGAGGGCTGTCCACAAAAACATCCTCCCCCCGTTCCCTGAAGTATCCTCTCCTCCTCAGGTTGAGGTGGTAAACCTGGCTCCTCTGATTAGTGGACAGCTAAATGGATAGAAAAGTAGCGGGCAACAATAAAACAGTGCTGGGCATCTCCTCAGTGAGAATTTTGCCTCCACATGCATTTACTCCCTCTTGCTGTTGCTCTAGATAATAATGGGTTCTTAGTCAACTTATAAACAAGGGTTTAAAATAATTGCAATAAAAACAAGTTGCATACAAGGCTTACATCTAACAATAATGAACACAAACGTAAATGCACAGTAACTGAGCTTCAGCTTAACTGATCTTTTTTGGGGGAAAATGTACTAGCTAGTTATTTCTGGTAGGTCATTGTCTGTACTTACTGTTACACCACTGCACTTGACAGTCGAGCTGTTCAGCCATTTGGCCTCATATCGCTGCTCTGTCCCAAAGTCACAATCCAGCTCCTCCCCCTGTTAGGTAAAATACTTATTTTAAACCAAAATGCAATACTTCATCAATAACTAGTGGGCAAACTGTGATTTTATGCTGTTCTCAGAATGAGATACCCATTGTTTTAGTACCCAAAATGAGCTTCTGCAAAGAAACGCTCCCTCAAACATGTCTGGTAACAATTGACAACCCGCAATAATTGTCCCTGCCAGGAAAAGATGCAATCCATTCAAAATTCATATTCATAAACATCTGGACTCCCACACCTCTGCAAAGTCATCTGGGAGCCAGAGAAATATGAATATGAATTCATCCTTCGTAAAAATCAGAGCCCTGAGTTTGACTAAGCCAAGATATGTGAAGGTAAGACCATAAAGATGCTAAGATAGGTAAGAGCAGTAAAAGGTGATTACTTAAAGTGGAAGAAATCATTTGTCTGCAAGTTCAGCCAGCTTAAAAAGGTCTACTTTTATCACCTTCTCCAGCACTTTGCTATTTCTCTGAGCTTTTTGACACCAGAGATGCTTGATGTTTTTGGCTTCTGGCGGGTTCTTTTTTTCCCAGAAAAACTCCACCATACCACACATTGAAATGTTCTCTGGACTTAAGTTCAGCCTGAGAACGAAAAGAAACTTACAAGCACTTGCTTGTTGCTCCATGTTTTGGTATGACTGTTTATCACACTTAAGTCTAAATAATTTATTTTAAGGTTTGGGAAAAAAAAGTGTGGGAACCACACCAATATCCACCACAAATTCCAGAGCGTTCTGAGAGTGACACTGCATTTCCTGCCATGTTTACTTGCCGACAAGATGAAAATCGTTATTCAAACAACATCAATTTGTATATACTATCATAATAAAAGAAGAGTATGAATAGCTAGTCACATCCAGTTTGCCCTGAGGAAGTGTGTGTGTGGATTTGTGTGTGACTCAATGTCTGTCACCATAGCAACACACCAGGAGAGGGCTCGAAAGGCCAGCCAGGGTTAGGCGTGTGACTGACCACGCCTGGCAACTATTCAGCACTGGAATTTTTAGAAGATCCCAGTCGTGTCCTTATCAGTGATGCAGGATCAGCGCCTGACTCACTCAGCGTGGATTAAGGAGGAGAATAGGAGTTTTAAAAAATGATCTGGAAGGACTTGCCGAATTTAAAATGAAAACGAGTGAAATAAAGCTCCTGCCGCGTCTGCTGCTTCAGACCGACTGCATATTGTACACTGTGCTGACGAAGACACAACTCAGCTCGTCACAGTCAGATACCAGAGGCATGGTGGGCCCAGGCAGCTGAGCCGAGAGCAACATAAGCATAAAGATACTCGCTCTCATTCTTCATTTTCATCTCTGTCTCACAACATGGAGATCACCCAAACTCAGGTTTTGCTCATTCATTGACCCGAATCGCAGCACACAAAATATCCATCTGTGTTTAACTCAGCTTGAAGCAAAGGCACCATATGCTTCTGTTTTATTCCAATCATATTCACAACATGCATATTGGACTAAGTCCAAGTCCAGCTCCATAGCTGGAGGTAGTCTGGCGTACCTCCTGGATGTTGATGAGGGATAAGGTGAAGTCCTGGGCCATTTCTGATGGTGATGGAGGAACCTCCGAGGCAACCAGGCTGGGACAGGAAGCTGCATTCTGTAGAGGGGTGGGGTGTAGGGGCAGGAAGTGACATATAGGAGTTAATGAAAACAATGGCTCCCCTGCACACATCCGCAACCCAAAATACCTGTCCTGTTTATCTGGAGGAGGAGGAAATGAGAGGGTAAAGTCTCGCTCTGAGGGAAACAACAATAGCTTCAAATAGAGAGACGATGAGGGATTAGAAAAACAGACCCACCGGACACTGTGATGGGCTCAGCAGAACAGGAAAAACCACCTCCTCATCTCTTTATGACCTACATTACAAAGACCTAATCGAGCTTTTTCATGTTTAAAAAGAACCTAAAATTGAAATAACTGAAAGTGACTTAAAAAGCACAGGCCTCTTGTGCTTTAATATGTTTGTTTTTGTGTATCTTGGGATCTGAAACAGCACGCCTGACTAGGATTTATTGCGTTTGCTTAGAAAAATGCAATGATGTCTTTATTACTTCACTTGTTTAACAAAAGGAGCCCTTTCCCTTTTCAGGGGGTATTGTGATATAAAGCCGAACGTTAAACACTCACAGCTATAAAACACTAGAACAAGACCACTTGACCAGCAGCTGACCAGAGGACTGTGAGTCACATCTTTTCCCCTCTAACTGGAACCAGTACTGTGAGTAGACACAGTCAGACCCCTGCACCCTCAGGGCCAAAGTCTGCTGGGAGGATGCCTCCTCACACAGAGACCATGGGATCTGGCTGGGCAATAAAACGCCAGAGGGGACAGGACTAATATGATGGCTGACTTAATCTTTATGTTGTCAGGAACACGCACTCAGGACAGCAGTATCTGGGGAGCTTTACTGTAGTTCGGGATCATTTTCCCAGTTTAACAGCCTTTTCGTGCGCTCGTGCCAAGCAATTTGATTTGTTTGCTTTCAGAGTAGTTTACACCCTCACGGGACTGTATATTGCCAAACATACATCTGCATAATCCATTTGTACAGTCACCTACTTAAAATGAAAGGATATATAAAACCGTAGCTGAAAATGTAGGTGTAGATTTATCTCTTCATTGGCAACAAGCAGTCTTGATATTTAGTAATAATTCTTTATAAAAATAGGGACACAGTGAATCTACTCTTCCACATGCTGGGGTATCAAACTAAACTGCCAAAAAGAGAAACTTGAGAGGAGCTTTAAAATGGTACATTACCCTGTAAGGAGTCTGTTAAACCAGAACCTCCTGAGATTTTATAGCGAGTTTCAACATTTCTACACACTGTGGTTGAGACACTTGTAACCTCATACTGAATTACAACACAATTGCTCTTGCCTAACCCGTCTGGACTCAGATCATTGCAGCACACTAGGAGTTGTTGGACAGAATATTATGTCTGAGAGTCTGACTAGTGAGATCTTAATATTATGAGATCCTCCAGGCGTCTGTTTGCTTAAAGGTTTAAAAAAAAAAAAGGAGAATTACTCACCTCTAGCAGGTTGTGCTTTGACTCGTCTTTACTGGAGACACAAAGGTGGTTCTCAGGGTCCCAGTAGCACTTCCATCTGGTGCTCAGACAGCTCACACATCTGACAGAGATGAGACATGGAAAGAGTTGAGAAACCACAGATCAAATTGAGCCAAATCTGCTATGTTTTCTCCCCTGCATCTCCCTTTGATCTGTACCCGAGCAGTAAATACAGTCTTTTCAAAAGTTCAATATGTGGCCCATTTTGAGTGCAACACAAGCTGAGAGGCCGACCTGATTACAGGCATCAAAGTTTAATAAAAGGAAGTAATGATTAGTCACAGTAGCGAACATTCATTCCACAGTTACGACACAGCCAGCCCGGAGGTCAAACTGGGCCAAATATGCTGAGATGAAACAAAGCGCTTCTCTATAAACAGTGTGTGTGTGAGTGAGTGAGTGCTGTCTCCTGCAATTCTATCATTATGAGTATCATTTTGAGTTTTACACCACCTACACTAAGTGAGGACATTTTAGCAAGTAGGTCCATCAGCAACTTGTAGACTCCATACAATTCATGCTTATTTGTTCAAGAATATACAGGTTAAAGACATGACCTCTTTAGAAACTTATTTAGAGTGACTTGTGGAGAATATAAAAGCTGCAGATGTCTGTCAGTCCTTAGTTCCTCAACAATATGTTTGATGGCTAGAACCTGGTCTTATGGTTAAAGATAAGTCTGGTGATAGTCTATAACTTAATCTATAATTGTCAACAAATCCCATGAAAAGACCAACGCAACTTTTGAAATAAGAAATAACACTATCTTCTTCTTACAAATGAAAAGTTGAACTCATATGCAATAATACACACCCTTGCTCTATTCAAGACACTTAAGGATTTTGCTAAATAAAAATGGGTTCTATGGGTACCCACGAGTCTCCCCTTTACCGACATGCCCACTTTATGATAATCACATGCAGTTTGGGGCAAGTCATAGTCAAGTCAGCACACTGACACACTGACAGCTGTTGTTGCCTGATGGGCTTGAGTTTGCCATGTTATAATTTCAGAATATTTTTTATGCTAAATGCAGTACCTGTGAGTGTTTCTGGACAATATTAGTCATTGTTTTGTGTTGGTAATTGATTTCTAATAATAACTATATACATACATTTGCATAAAGCAGCATATTTGCCCACTCCCATGTTGATAAGAGTATAAATACTTGACAAATCTCCCTTTAAGATCCATTACGAAGAGAAAAAAAAATAAGCGATTAATTTGTGATTAATCACGATTAATTACGAACAATCAGGCGATTAATCACGATTGAATATTTTAATCGATTGCCCTAATAAATATATATGAAAATTAGCTTTGTTGTGATTTGGGTGATCTACCCTCTAAGATCGGCTATGAGTTAAGGTTAAACGTGCTGTTGAGAAGATTAAGGGCATTGTTTAGGGTTATGGATTATATTGTATTCATACGTGGAAACATGTGTGTGTCTTCCAGATAAACTATCTTTACTGGAACACCTTCACTGTACAGTATGTGTGTGACTCGAGTGTGTGTCACTGCATTGCCTCCGGGATGAGACAGATGTCCCACACTAGGAATGATAGTGCCTCCAGTGATAGCAGCACCCTGGGGGGGTCTTTAGACTTGGGGGAGTAGATTGGGATGGGTGTAAGGGGATGCTGAAATCTAATCGAAACGTGTGTGTGTGTGTGTGTGTTCTGACTAGAAGCAGACGGCCCCCTCAAGGCTCTTATCAGCTGCAGCTTTTCAGTTTTCCCTGACTCCCTTTCTGTCCTACTAAAACACCTATACACTACACACACATTGTTCACACTCTCTCTCTCTTTAGTTGACCTAACACTGACAGTAAATACCCTCTGACACTGCCCACCCCAAGTCATAATGACCATGCACTCACACACATGCACTCACACACACACACACTAAATACACAGTCAGGTTCACACTCTCAGGGCCTCTCCATGGACACAGCGGTTAAACACACATCCTCAATCACGTCTCTGTCAAAGAGAAATACGTCCAGAAGAAAAGGCCAGATTTCAGGGGGAGCGACAGAGAGAGACAGAGACAGGGCAGCAAACGGACAGACACAGACGAGGGAAAGGAGGGGGAAAAAAAGGAGGAGGGCCAAAACTTGAGACATAAAAAGCAAATAAAACAGAAAACATAAAGTGTGTGTGTGTGTGTTTGTGTGGGGCAGAGAGAAATAAAAAGAGAGAGAGAAGTAGTGTGAGAGGGCAGGTTAGGTGGTTGTCCTACTGGGCTGTTTGGTGAGACAGGAATGCTATCGTCTGGTTGTCATTAACACTCCGCCTAGTGACCACTTTGAATGGGTCATGGGAGAACTGTCTACACACTCTCTCTCACACACACAAACACAGTCGCAAAGAAAAACACGCAAACTGATTCAACACATAAATGTACTATCATAAATAAAGACCTTTTAAGCTGGAATTCGTAATTTCCCTCTACGTTGGTGATGTTTTGTTCAAACTTCAACCAAATATAAATGGAATATTTTGCCATGTTTAACTTGATAATGATAGATAAGGTAAGATATTCCTTTATTAGTCCTGCAGTGGGGAAATTTGCAGTGTACAGCAGCAAAGGGGATAGTGCAAAAAAACAAGATGCATCAGCTAACAGTAAAAAAAAGAGCTAAACAAAGTGTCACAAAATATGAACAACTTAAATAGAAGGAAGTATAAAAATAGGAGCAGTATATACAATAAACAGCCTATTAACAAAATTGCACAAGTGGAAAATGGTATTGCACAGTGAGAATGAAATGAAATTCCACCTGAACATATCTGGTTATTGTTATATATTTGGTGAGTAAGTGTAAGTGGTCTATTGGGAGCAGTGCTGGTTGTGGAGTCTGACAGCTGCAGGAAGGAATAATAAATGATAAATGTAGACATTACTTTCTTTTTTTGCATACATCAGTGGATGATACTTCGTGATTTCTATGTTTATCTTGCTTTCATTACAGTAGGACAAGACTTTTAAAATATTATTATTATAGTCCCTGCATGGGCCAAGCTCGAAAAAATGCTGGATCCTACAATTCCCATGATGCAACTTGATCTTTCGACACACTGTAACATCGCTGACTGAATGATGGTCTAATGTGTAATAATGCAGCTCCAAAGACGATACTGTGAAAACACTGGTTATAAAGAAACATAGCGTCTTTACTAGCTTACTCTCTCTAACTAAGCAAAACTACGAAAATACATTATAACGTCACTTATTATCAACTAAAGTAGGAAACGAAATATTGACAAACCTTGTGCCGTTATCAGATAGCTGCTAAACAAACAAACTGTTACGACTCTCTTCTGTTGCTAGGGGAACACACCTGACGGCCGTTGGTCTGTTTCCTCTTTCCGGCATTACCCTTTCAAAATAAAAGCACCCACCTGTATAAATGGTCATGTCTAGAAGGTAACGTGCAAAAACTCTCGCGAGACTCACCGCCTATCCTAACCCCTAAAATTAAAGCAGCAGTAGGTAGAATTGGAGCATACATGATTATAAAAAAAGTTATTTTTTATAAAACGGTCAATATGAGACAGGTAATATGAACAAAATCATGTGCCTCTGTGTCCTCCGGTGCTCCTAAAGAGCCAAAGGGGAGGTGCAGAAGTTTTCTCTCAGAACACTTGAATTACAGCAGTGGTTCTCAAACTTTTTACATCACGTACCACCTCAGAAAATATTTGGCTCTCCAAGTACCACCATTATGACCGATGTTAAAATACAGTAGCGTAGGCCTACCCTAGTCAGCAATGCACAGTTCATGCAGGAGGCAAATGTATTCCTAATAATAATATTACTTGTTGTTGACTTTTGTCAGCCACAGCCACGCTGTACAAAGGGGTAGCACTAGAGCTGGCACTTAAACTCTTCCATAAAACCATAATAATAGTTCCCGTTTGGAGCGACGATTGCAGTGTTTTTTAACCCTTCATCATTCTAGTTACCTCCGCTTACTATCTTTTCCTCACAGTATAGCTTGTAACTAATCGTGGATGTTTGCACGCACTACTACCCAACTACGTAGCTGCTACGTGGCGGGGTAGTAGCGCGTGCAAACGTTTTTTTTTTGGTTTCAAAATAAAAAAGCCATAACTTATTTTAAATCCCATTTCAATGATCTCATTGTTAAGGTATTTTCATAGTAGTAGTAATTTGATAGTATTATATGTTTTTAAATACATTTTATTTCATTTTTTAAAAGTATTTCAGAGATTCCTCCGCGTACCACTAGAAGGAGGACGCGTACCACCAGTGGTACACGTACCACAGTTTGAGAACCACTGAATTACAGTATGCTGAAAGGTTATTATGGAATTTTTGAATACAAACATTCTGCCAACTGCAAGTTTAACTATTCGAGGTCAATGCCTCGCAAGGTTTCCCCAAATTGTGGGTTACCTTCAAGACATGACCCTTTATAAAGTAACAGGATTTGCAAAACCCTATGAAACACAATATAACCACCAATATAACCTAGAAATGTACTTGACCATGCCGAAGGTCATTTACACACTGACTGGTCTCACATCTTTCAATATAATATTTTGAAGTGTTTTAAGCTCAATTTGATATAACCGTGATGGAGATATGCGAAGGACATCACCCAAATAGCCTACACAATACAGACAGAGATATAGCTTTATAGTTAGATGGGCCTCAGACAATTAATTTTATTCATTGCAAAATTTGTAAATCTAGCTTGGAAAATAGATTCATATTGTCAATAATTCATTAAATTTGGTAGTCCTTAAACGATTAGTCAATTAATCAACTTATTGATCTAGAGAAAATTAATCAGCAACAACTTTGTTAATCGATTGATCTTTATGTCATTTTTCAAGCTACAATTTCCTAACATTACCAATTTCCAGCTTCCCAATAGTGAGGATTTGCTGCTTTTCTTTGTCTTATGTGATAGTAAATTGTGTTTCTTTGTTTGTTCAGACAAAACAAGCAATGGGAAGACGTCACCTCCGACTTTGTGATAGACATGTGGCATTCACTATTCTCTGACATTGCAGACCAAACAAACGATTAATGGATTTATTCGAGAAAATAACTGATAAATCAACCATGATCATCATTAGCACTTTGGCAGAGCATGCAGAGGCATGCTGTTGACATCGTTTCACCTCGTTGTGTGTACTGAAAATTTGTTTTTGCTCAAGTAATTAAATCAAACACTAAAGCAGCATGGGGTGACAGAGCTTCCAATCCAACAATCAGTTTGCAGTAATTTTATAATACTTCCTGTATGATTTTGTACAGACCCATACAGATGACATAAACAATTTTGAATCCAAAAACGTTTAAGATTTTAAGCTTCAATGCCAAAAAACACCTAAGTAATGGCACAAACCATTCTACTATCTAGTTTCATTGTGGAGAAGTGGCTCATACGACTCTCTTTAGGGATTATTAAAAAAACAGCTTGAAGTGATTAAAATCAGACAGAGTATAGCAGCTCCGCAGTTTGCAGCCCAATGCTCATCCTGTGAGAATGCCACTTTGCTCATTATCACCTTCAACAAACCACCGTCTAATTTCACACTCTTGAACCTCGCCGAGCACCGAGGCCATGTGCACATATTGGGTGCAGTCTTGCACACATGTACCTGCAACTGCTGTGTTCACACCTCCAGACTCTTTTCCAAAAGTGAACAAAAGGGACACACCCAAACGATTTCAATCTCAGGGAACCAGTCAAACACACATACACACACAAACACACACACACAAATGCCCCTTTAAGCCTAAGATCTGCCCATCAGATAAAGTGAATCCTCTGACATGGTCCAACATGCAAGAGGAAGCCAGCTGGATTGCCTCAAGATATGAGAAAACCCTCTTTGTGACCAGGCCATACAAGTCGCAGTCCTTCACAAAAACAAACATCAACATGCCCAGCCAGACATACATATCCAATTTCCTTTGGCTTAACGTTTACAGCATATTAATCCCACATTTGATCCCGCACTGAGAAACCCTGAGTAAGCCAAATACACAATAAGCCCTCCGAGAGGACGTGTCGGCAATATTTACCCACTGAGGCCTAAATAGAAAGCAGAGGAAAAAACATGAGAGGCAGAGGTTAGGGACAAGCCATCGGTGTTATTTCCGCTTCCAGCTACAAGTGCACATCTAGAATACCATAGAGACTCAAGCTGACATCTGAGTGATGCTATAGCTTGGCTTTAATCATAGTTTGTTGGTAATAAGGTTTCATTTAGGATGTTTGCTTTAAGGGAACCCCTGCAAATCAAGTAGCCAGTGGATGAAGGCCTAAGCAGTGGTGGAAATACTACTCACATTCTGTACTTAAGTAATAGTACATATAAAACAATTTAAAAATACTCCATTATGAATACGTCCTGTTTTCAAAATCCTGCTTTAAAAGTACAGAAATGTTATCAGCAAAATGCATTTAAAGCATAGACTGTATATAAAGATGGACGACGCGTCTCCACTTCCTCCCACTGTACAGAAGTGAAGCCAAAACATCCCGGATACGGGAGCTGCCATCTTCAGATTTTGACATCACTTGGAGCCAGAGTCTGTGCAGTAGTGATCGGGCGGTGGAGCCGCGGTAATAAGGTCACCCGCCTGAACCAAACGCAAGCCGAGCATGTTCACAGCTTGTCAGCGAGAGATAATTACAGCTGTCAATCATGACGTCTCGACTTTTTATAGCATCAAATAACTAATTAATACCAAACCTGTCAGAAAAATGAACTCTGAACATAAATCAGCGTGATAAGAACTACCTAAAATGACAGAAACCATCTTTGGGAAAAATTTATTTGACGTGTATTTTGACTTTTTAGTTTGACCTATGTCCCATCCGCGAACATGGAGGGTGCGGGATTTATGACCTATAATGCAGCCAGCCACCAGGGGGCGATCGAAATGTTTTAGCTTCCCTTTTGGGGAGCTGTCATGTCATCCATCTTTATTTACAGTTTACAATTTAAAACATCAAAAATACATTCTGCAACACAAATTCGTATTTATGTTTGGATTTCTCTCTAATCTTTCCTTTTTTTGAGAAATAGACAATTTGACCTATTTTATCTCAAAGAGCTATTTAAATGAAACCACCTGAAAAGTTAAGAGGGGAAATCAATCTTTGGAAATGCTAACAGCTATCTGAAACATGACAAAGGGCCCAACACTAGGGGACACAAGCCAAAAAAAAGTTGGGAAGCACTTGTTTTAATCTTTAACAATGTAGTATTCTCTATCATATTTTGTTTTTATATGAAGTCTAATCAAATAAACAAAGTGATGGAAAAAATACAAATTTTTCCTCTGGAATGTTGTGAAGAATAAGTAGTATAAACTTTACTCAAGTGAGGTACAAGTACCTCAAAATTGTACAAAAACTACAGTACTTGGGTAAATTAACTTAGTTACTTTCCACCACTGTATCTGTGAATAAATTTGGACATGAGGCATCAGAAAGATGTTGGCCAACCATCACCAGCTCTGAATAAATCCCAAATTTGAGATAAATCGTGGTGACAATGAATGTGTTACTCACGACGTCTTGGGGTGTATTGCTCCAGTCCTCTCGCAGTTGAAGATGATGAAGCTTCCAGATACCACAGATGTGCCATTCACTTTTATCGCCACAGAGACAGTCAGATGATCTACAGAAACAAAGGCATGTAAACGATGCAGCATGTGTCGAGCATTCGAGATGGTATCAGTGTCATAAAGACAGCGAGGGGAAATCATATTTGATCTAGTGCAGCTCAACATAAAGAACCACATAGTGTAACTGTACTTGTGTTGTGTGGAGAGTTATGGATGGCAGCGGTGGCACACAGCCAAATGGATGCTCTCAATCTCACCTGTGCCGGGGAGGATTGGTTGGTAGTTTTCTCGAGGGAGCAGGGGACATGTCTGGATCTGAGCGGGACCGTAATCCAGGTGCACCGTGGCAGCTGTAGAAACACCCGGTCCATATTCGCACTCCACCCGCGAGCCAGCCAGATCAGGAACACTGCCATTTATCAGAATGCCGACATCCTAAGACAAAAACAGATATAGGAGCATAAATATGAGTAACTGCCTTTCTTAACACAAATCAACTACTAATTAAATTCCACATGCCCACACATATATATTCAAATCTAGTGTATGTACAGTTAGTCTTAAGTAGAGGGCAAATAGCACTGGCATTACTTCAGGCAGATAGATAGAGAAACTAATGTGCAATGAAGAAACAGATGGCACGGTGCTACATTCACATCTAAATGTGGCTATGTGATGAGGTATGACAGACATATAATGAGAAACATAACACCTCACTGACATGACTGAATTTCAGCTAAATTATTTCAATGTGAGAGGAAGAAAAAAGGGAAATGGGTGGGGGGGGGGTGGAGGGGAGGGGGGCAGACAACAATTGTTAAGCAGAGAGGAAGAGCAAGATGACATATTCAGTGGCTCAGCAGATACGAGCTGAAGTGGCCAGCAACATGTGCTAACATGTCTTAAAAATCCACTCTATTGTTCGGTGGAATTGATCATTTCCTGCCTAAGGCGCCGACTTCCTGCCTGCTGCTTCCTGTTTGGGGAGACAACCTTGAGCCAAGCTTCCTGTGGCTCTGAAGGGTGCCTGTGGATCGGGGCAGCTGGTAGATCTATTACAGCCCAAAGCCAAACTGACCCACATAACAAGCAAATATCCACAATTAATGAACCAATTAATGACCTGTCGTCTCTCAGTCTCGTCTAATTATGAGCTGTAATTAAAGGTCAAATATATTCCTAGTGTCAACATTCAGAGAGCTAATTATCATAGTGTTGTTATGCTTCTGTTACATGATATACTGAGTGGAAGAAATGATTTAAAACAACCGCTTACATGCAATGTAAGTCTGATGCAGGCACTCTTTCTGTCAGAATATATTATCCTGCCAGTTTTGATTAAAATGAGACTGGTGGTGTTGTGTAGAACTCGATATTTGACAGTTTTTCTGTGTCCAAAATCCATTCAATACCGGCTCTACAGTGGGTGAAGGGTTTGAGATGACACATTTTGTGGTTGCTTATCATTGAAGTCAAGAGGCGGTGATGAAGCGCATCCTTCTCTAAGGTTCATGTTCATTGTGAGCCGTTGTGTTTTCCATGTATTTGTCTGAAAGTTTAACTTGCATTTCTTAATTTGCACAACAGAAACTTATGTAAAGGGAGTTGGACTCGTTCATGTTTATGTTCTTGATAATATTAGCCGTTTTGTTCCACAATATTTTTAGTGGTTGAAAAATCTAATTGGTTTGCATCTGCAAATGGGTGCAACACTATACTGTAGTATGTATTATAAGCTCATCTTCACAGTAGATTGAATAAAATGAATTATTGTACTTTCACATATTTTTAAATGAGAAATGACACCAACATACGGCAATCAAACTGTCACTTTGGAAAGCTACTACTGTAAAAATTTAATCTAAAAAAGACAAAGCAGAATGTTTTTCCTAAAATTACTTTTTTTAATTTCACAGACACTCTTGGAGCTGTCTTGTCACCCTTCTCACAAATTTTCTGTAATGTTTTCCAGGTGTAAGTAGCTCCATCAGCAGCACCCTCAAAAATAGAGCACATTTGGTATGCATAGAGACATTTTGCACATACTTTTGTCACTTTTTCAGACATCCTCAAAGTTATACCCAGTTAGTATAACTGTGTGGAATTGATTTGGGATACAGCAGCAGATGTCAATATATCACAGCCCATCAGGCCAATTAATGTTCTTCAGTCAGAGACGCAACCGCACGTCAACAGTTGTTTTAAACTGTTTAAAATCTAATTTAAAGTCAATGGTTATACTGTACAGTTTGGCTTATTACGCTAATTGTGCTGAAAACCAACACTCTAATCTGGCATGCTAATGCTGAACTAAAGTAACTTAGGGACAGTATGAAAATGATGTGGGTAGGGAGGGGGGCTGAATCTTATATTTAATTATATGAAAAAGTGAGATCATCCCCTGGCGTATTTACATTTCCGTTGATCCCTCCCACTGACTTTGAGAAGAAATGTAATACCCTCCCCCCAAGGTCTCAAAACAAACAAAATCTATGGCAAACATAACAAAGGAGTTAAATAAACTATGGCTGCTGAAGGGCTTGAACACCACAATATTTTCACCCCAACCTGAATTACAACAAAATAAATATTATTATAATTAAATCAGATGATGTTGCAGCCTGATGTGTACGCAATCAGATGTCTGACTGTCCGTTATAGTAAATAGTAATAAAATAATAATAAAGTAAAAACATGATGCAGAGTCACATGACCAGGCATGTTGACGTTTGACTGTTCCAAAGAGCGCACAGTTATATATGAAAACATACGTCAATACCATTGCTAAATTAAAGTTTGGTGCTCGCAGAAGAGCAGAAGAGATAGAGAGAAATCTGTGTGCAGCATGCGCTTTCACTCTGTTGATCTGTAAGCTCTGTTATGTACAGATTTGAGGTCGTGACATTAAAGTGTTAAAACTGGCCCTGTAGCTGAATGAGCCAAATAGGGACAGGCACCTCGCAATTTTGTCTGCCCCACTCCGGATTCAAAATAATGAAAATAATTACATCACATTATATTGTGTGTATGAAATCAGATTTCTGAATGTCATAAACCAATTACATGATGGCTGAATTGCATAACCAGGCATATTGGTATTAAAAGTTTAATAGGGCCCAGTTATCTCATGAGGCAATATTAATGTGTAATAATCACTTGTTTTTTTTGTTTTGTTTTTCTAAGTCTGTCAAATTGTATTGTGCGATAGAAAAGGTAGAATAGTTTCATGTTGATTTCCTGAACTATGATAGTTATAGTCCAGTCTGCTCCTTGAGAGTGCTGCTGTTGATGGAGGAGAAGTTTCATAGAGTAGACACATTTAGAGCTGCAAAGATTAATGGATTAATCGATTAGTTGCCAACTACTTTGATAATCGATTGATCGGTTAGTCGTTTTTTTAAGAAGAAAAAAAAAGACAAAATTCTCTGATTGCAGCTTCTTAAATGTGAATATTTTCTGGTTTCTTTACTCCTCTATGACAGTAAACTGAATATCTTTGAGTTTGGGACAAAACAAGACATTTGAGGACGTCATCTTTGGCTTTGGGAAACACTGATCAACATTTTTAACCATTTTCTGACTTTTTATAGACCAAACAACTAATCGATAAATCGAGAAAAATAATCAGCAGATTAATCAATGATGAAAATAGTCATTATTTGCTGTCTTTGACACCTTATTTCTTGGCTGAAAATTTTAGAATAAAATCAATGTACAATGGATTTGCATTACACTACTGACTGGGGTCATTTACCACAGAGCATCATCACATACGGGACACTTCAACTTGCATAAATCTTGAGAGTTCTTGAGAACTATAACATTTTGCTTCACCCTCCTTCATCCCAAATAATAATACTTCATATGAATTAGATCTGATGATGGTGACTCAGATTAGGTGTCTCGATTTGGCAACATGAATCTGAAAAATGTTAACCTGGTGTGTTTTGGAGCAGCAGCTGGAGACTCGGTGGTAACTTTCCTGCTGAGCCAAACAGCGCTGGCATATATCAAGTTAATCACTGTCAGTAAATGGTTAAAGTCACTGCTCATACGCACGTAGGAGAGAGGGAAACAGCTGTGTATGGCATGCTCTTTCATGCTGTGCCACCGGTAAGCTGGTTTTACACGCACACACCTGGTTTGCTTTTTTTATTACGAACAAAGTGATACATGTAAATTACGTTCTCAGTGTCTTGGTTACAGTTCAACTGTGAAAGAACAAATGATGAAGTGTGTGTTCAGATCAGTTCGTGACCTGAAGGAATTGATATTATAACAGTCACACATGTTTCATTGGCAGCATTGAACGTGCATCACAACATTATATTCTAACTTTGTACGCCACATTTCACTTTACCAAAACCAACGCAAGAACAGTAAGACTGAACTAGTAAACATTGTTGTCATATTGTAAAAGGGGACCTATTATGCTTTTGTGCTTTTTCCCTTTCCTTTAGTGTGTTATATAGTTTTTGTGCATGTAAAAGGTCTGCAAAGTTACTAAGTCCACGCCAAAGGGAGTTACTCTCCCCCCACTGAAACACTGCTCCTGAACTGCCTGAAACACCTTGCTTGAAGTCCTGCCTTTTCTACAGTAACGTGGTGATGTCACCAAGTAACTTTGCCTAGAGGCTAGCTTGGCAGGAGCTCAAACAGAGCGTTTCAGATTGAGGGTGAAAAGACGTGCTGCAGCACAGCCGGTAAGAGAAAAGTAAAGCGTTTTTTAGAACATTAAATCATGTAAACATGTTCAAGTAGAAACCCAAAAAACAAGTATGAACCTGAAAATAGGCATAATAGGTCCCCTTTAATATAAAATATAGCATCTTTAACATTCTTAGTAAAGTCAACTTTACCAAAAAATAAGCGTAAGGAGGGGGAGGTTGGGGTGGCAGAGGGAGCTGCTGCAGCAAACAGTGTTGGCATGACTTTATCAGCTGAGTCATAATAATAGTGTGTATAATAATAGTGAGTGGTGTCAGGTTATAAAGGTGGTCATGAGACATCGCGTTTCATCAGCTTTAAATACACTGCCCCCATTACAAACATAACTTGATGAGGCGGAACGACAGTAACGTTATGAAAGGGGTGTGATGGACAACAATAATATGGAGGGAGTTTTTACCTTGATGTCTGCAGCGATGCTGATCTCCGGGGGTGTCAGGGTCATGGACGGACACTGCTGAGGGCCTTCACCCATGCTGATCCAGGAGCGAGCCAACAGGCCCTGAGCACACTCTTTTTGGATGGTACATCTGGACAAAATGACAGACAGAAATTTTGGTTCGGTAATCATATTTCGGTGCAGATTAGATTACAGCACAAAGAGGCAAGGATATTTGGAGATTTCCTGTACTGATATGCCATGGAAACTAAAATCCAGAAATCCAGAAACTAATTTCTTTTCTTGATTTTCCATCAGCATGTCCCATATCAGAATGTTATCATCAAATATATAGTAATTGCTTGTCAATACCACAGCTCGTAATCAATCAGTCACTGGACTACCAGACTGAGCTTTCGGGTCAACATTTCATCCTTTGTTAGGAGAGGACGAACTTTTGTGTTTTCATTTCATCCCTCGCAAATTCTCACCGTTGGGTTTCATGGTCGGCTTCCCACAGATTTATGAGGTGCTCTGGTCTCCTAATGTCACATATTCAGACCTTGGCTGTCAGTTTGTCTGGCTCAACACAAGAGACTACTTGACTTCAGGTCACACACGTTGCTGTGGCAACACATCCCGCAGGCACTAAGATCAGGGGCCAGTTACCGAATAAAAAATACTGCTGATTCCTAATCTGTGTGGACCAGCAGTGTGTGTGTCTGTGGATGACATGCACAGAGAATACAGTGTGTTTGCGCCTATCTGTGAGTATAATGAATGTCTGGGACAGAAGAATTGTAAGAGGGCATTCAACAAGCAAGGTGGCCTCGTACTCTCTGCTTCACTAATGAACTTCACTAGCCGCTGGCACGGAGCTCAGTTCATCTGCAGTGCAGACTGGAAGGACAAAGTGACCTCAGAGTGAGGAGAAACCAAACGGGCCCCATTTAGCAGCGTCCTAACACGCTACATAATGAGTTTGGCACATCCCACTTCCCTCTCACACTTCTATAGTTTTTTTAAAATAAAGCGTGTGTCTGTGTGCCCACATGCCTCTGAGTGTGAGTATTTGTGTCCAGAAAGCGAATGTCCAGATTCTCAGTCCCACTGGCACTGAGGGACTGAGAGGGGCCGTGAGGTCGGCAGCTGGGCTAAAAATAGAACTGAGTGCCTCTGCAAGCCCCACAAAAATCCCCAAGACACAAACAACCCAGTCTAATACACTTGAAAGTTGTTTAGCTATTGATCTCATTTTCATTTTGTTAGTTGTTCTTTGAGTACGACTGGGAATTGCTGCTGTCAGTGTGATTCCTGAGTTTCCTGAGAATGCCAAAATGATCCTTTTTTTGACCTACTTTTTGTTCAGACATTCATGGTCCCCAGTGGATGAATTCTAATAACGTTCATCTACAGTAGCGCCATCATCAGGTAAAAATTCAATGTTTTATGATCACACCTCATAAACTGTATATAAGAAGTGGACGTAGTCACAGTGACGTCACCCATTGGTTTGTGGACGGTTGTTTTGAAGGGTATTATCTAGAAGGGAACCAGCAAATTGGAGAGACTCTCGCGAGATGGTTAAGGTTAGGCAAAGACCTCAAACAGCAAGTTTTTGCAGATCTCAGATCAGATTTCCCAATTTGCGAGTTATCTTCTAGACACTTCCCTTTTGAAACCTCGAGTTCAGTATTAGCGACCAAAATGTTACAATTAAGTGTCATGAACTCAAAACACACTATGAAAGGGTTAAAGTTGTAAGACGAAAACACGGACAACACTCAGGCCGGACAACGCCGTGGTAGCGACCTGTCAATCACAAGGTAGGCAATAGCAACAGTGCTGACTGAGATAACCGTGTTTACCTAGGGGTAACCGGAGGGAGGGTGCTAAGCTTCCACCATTATCAGCGTTATCTGCTGTATGAGAGTAGTGTAGAGGATCAGCCACGAGCTAGCCAGAGGGGCACTACAGAAAGACTCACATGCACTAAAATGCACACAAGGCTGGCCCCACTATGTCAACAAAGCACAGAGAAGCTCAGATTACAACACACAGAGAGGGAGAGCAAATCATTCTCTGCTCAGGACGTCATTATTTCAGCTTTATATTACAAATAGTTGTTTGCTTCTATATTAAAGGGACAGTGTGTAGGATTTAGTGATCTAGTGGTGAGGTTGCAGATTGAAACCAACTGAGTACCCCTCCGCTCACTCCTCCATTTCCAAGACTGTGGTAACGTGGGCCGCTGAGTGCAAAACCATAGCACGCCGTTCACCTCGCTCAGAGGTCATCCATACCATAATAGCACCACAACAGAAGTCAGAAGGTGGCTAGCGGTAGCGCGTTTTTTTTACTCTGTGGCTCACGTTACCACAGTTTCACAAGCGTGTTGGAGAACTACAGTGGCCTTCAGGTAACGTAAAACGTGAAAGGCTCTCTCTAGAGCCAGTGTTTGGTTTTTACGTTCTGGGCTACTCTAGAAACATGGCGGAGCAACATGGCGGACTCCGTGAACAGGGCACGCTTCCTATGTAGATATGAAGGGCTCATTCACTCTTAATTTCAGGTGGTAATACACTAATGAAGACATAGTTATGAATACTATATTCCATTTCTGCTAATAGAGCCCCAAAATGTTACACACTGCTCCTTTAATGCTCTGAATCCCGTATATAGAACCTTTAACAAAACACGGCAAATTTCTCAAACAAGAGCTTTGCAAACATAAAATAGGGTAACATTAGCATCATAATGACTTCAAAAGAGACATATCTGATGGTGCAGACCTGACAAAGTAGGCTAATTGATGCTAACTTTTGGTACTTGACTGTTTTTGCTACTCGATGGAACAGCACGCGTCAGTCAGCACTCAAAAAGTATTGAGGTTTGACATCCCAGCCCTATCTTTAAGATTATAATTACAAACATTTGTGACAACTAACCACAAATTATGTCAAATGTTTTGAGATTTATTTACATTTCATTTTGAAATCATGGAGTAAAACACAACTTCCTCTTTGGGTCAAAAGTGCCCTCAATGTTTTCCATCTGGAAGAATATATTTAGATTATCAAGTAAACTCCAGATTTTATCTTTAAGTACTGAATACATCACAGATGCCACTTGGCATAAACGGAAGCTGGCATCCAGGAAACATCATCTTGTGATCTCGAAAGAAACAGACATGCAGTCTCAGATGAACATCAACAAACGCTGTGTGATTTGTAAAGACTGGCTGAAAAAACTCACATCATGATATCCTTTCCTTTCTCTATTGTATCTATTTTTTTTTTTTTAAATGCATTCATCATGACTCACCTGCTTATTCACACGACACTTTGATCAAGTGCAGCAGTGAGGAGAAAATACATTTAAAGCACTTCTCTCTTTTTCTAAAGGGCTGGAACAACTATATATACATACAATAGACATACAGTACAGTACACACACACACACATACACACACGCATATACTCCTCACCTGCCTCACAACAGCATGCTGACTTTTCAAACAGCTCCTAAAATAAACAGAGTCAACATATGCAGCTAAAATATGACCTGAGAAAACTCATCACCTCCTAAGTGTCTGTTCGACAGATAAGGTGGGAAACCAGTGAGACTGTTAAACAGACGGAACTGCACGCACGCACCGACACACACACACACACACACACACACACACAAAGTCACTGTGAGATAAGCATGATCATTTGTGAATGGCAAAGACTGCACATGACGCATAATTTGATTCAAATAAAGATATTTAAGTGCTTTCTTGTGACATGTGGCAGATTAAACCGGCTCCAGCATGAAGAGTGATCAAGGACTAAGCTTTATCTCTGGTGGAGAAGCTATCTCTCCCTCTCTTTCAGACAACAATGCCGACTCCAACGACCGAACAGACATGTTTTCATGCTCGCTCTACATGCAGACGTGCCGAGGAACATCAGAGCCATGCATAAAATCAAACCGGCACCCACGGAGACAGTTGTGGCTTCACAGATTGCGAGATAGTTCCCTAGTAGTCCTTTTCCCCTCCCTCTACTCAGTGTGTGTGTTGTATCAGACAGCGAGGTGATGGAGGAGACCGTCCACCCCCACACATCAACCCCCTGATCCCCCGGGCTCTGAGGCCACAGCGCCAGCTCTGCGGCTGGCATGACTGGCCAAACAGTGCGTCAAACACACACACACACACACACACGCACACACTCATGACATCAGTTCCCTGGCCTCTGAGAGCCAGACAGCGACACACACTGACACTTACACACAGGCTTACACACTTTGACATTTCCTTGTCAAAAGAACCAGTGTGCACTCTCCCTCCCACCACCATCATCACAATCAACGCTCCTTTGTAGAGGGGATAGAGAGGAGGACAAGGGCACTGGGGGAGGAGGAGACGAAGACTAGAGCGACAAGAGAGGGAGGTTGAGAGAGGGATAACTAAATTCTCAAAGCTACTGGAAAATAAAGGAAGCCGAAGACAGAGAGAGAGAAAATCACGAGGGTGAAAAAAATGCAGCGAAGCGAGAAAGGGACTGGGATAAAGAGACGACAGATAGTTAAATAAGGAGAGGAGACAGGAAGATGACAGCGAGACAGTATGACCACACATACACACAACTCTCATCAGTTCCACTCTTCCAGCTCTGAATGGCCCCTGGCAATGCCAGAGTCTCCAGAGCTGCAGCACAACTCATCACAAAATCCACTATCTCGTCTGATCTGCTTTAATCACCAAGCAACCAACCAACCAACTCACACACACAAACAAACATAGCCCGACACCACACATATTCTCCCCTAAAAGCCAGCGAGCAGAGAGCCAGAGAGCCGGTCCTGACAGAGTCACATTAATCACAGTGTGCTCTCTCGCTCGCTCTCACTTCAGCCAAGCCACTCCTCGCCGGGCGCTCCCAGCCTGTCAATCCCTCCCCAGACGACCACAGAACCAGGGGACCGCTCAGAACAATGATGTTACTCCCCAGTCTGAGGTCTGAGGCCTAATGAAAAGCAAATCAATTCTGCTCGATCCAGCAACAGCTCTCCAACCCAAAAACACACTCCCTCACTGCCAAGACCCATTCAGCCGAGCGACATTTTGAAACTGAGAACGAGGATGATGAAAACCAACAAACGAGCCTCGGTGGTTTCAGCGCTTCTAAAAGTATGAAAACGACAAGCTGAAAGCGTTTTATTATGCCATCAATCCCATCTTTTATTGCTTGAAAATCAGCGTTCACTTAAGTCAACCGCTCATATAAGCAGCTGCAGCTGGATTGTTGCTTAAATACAGACAGTAGAGACATTTCCACGATGTCTAAACAGATTACTTAAAAAAAAGCATGTGGTATGTGCGTGACACCAAAAGCATATGATGATTTGATTGAATTATATGTTTTACTGGCAGCAGAAGAGAGGCTGAGAGTCTTAGGGGGGGGGTGGTATTTAACTGGATAGATAGAGAACAAACCGAAACAAAACAAACTGTGTGTTTTTCTCACCGATTCTCCAGAGTACACCAGCCACAGTGGGCGTCGCCTGCTCCCAGACAGTCCCCGCAGCTCCTCCACTGGTCGCAGTCTGCCACTCTCACCCTCAGCATCTGCACAACGCATCACAAACACACACACACACATAACACTCAGATATACATCAGAGGAAAACAGCTGATTTTTCAAGATTCATGCAGGCCTTTAACTAGGGCAGACCCAAATGCTTCGAAGCGTCGACCGTTGCCATGGTAATCGACCTCCACATCAGTATTCAAATGCTTTTTTTTTTTTTTTTTTATATATATAAGTAATATTAATTTATAAATCCCAAATTAGTCCATGAAATAAGGAAGCATTCCACATTTTTCATTATTCATGTTCATCATTAATTAGTATTAGTTATTCTCCTACGGATATTGCTGTTTGTTTTGTGTAGAGGTGCGTGTGTGTGTAAAACAGCGACACTGTCCCGAAGCTTCGAATACCTTTGAATATCTCTCATTGAAGCTTCAAAGCCCAAAAATGGTATTCAGGACAGCCTTACCTTTAACTGAGAACTAGCGCTGAAACAATTTATAGTAAAATCTCAACAAGCATTTTGATAATCAACTCATTTATCAAGCAAAAATACCAAATATTCCCTGGTTCCAGTGTCTTAAATGTGAGAATTTGCTGCTTTTCTCTGTTTTGTAAATTAAATATCTTTGGGTTCTTAAAGAGGTCACCTTGGGCTGTGGGAAAACTGGTTAAACAAACAATCAGGTGCAGTTGCATTATACAGATTTGCTGGAGGTGCAGCCACATCCTGTCGTAGGCGCGATAGTTATGAAACACATTGGTTTGGAAATGTAACACCAATACGACCTGAGCACACATAGCTATCTTCACGTATCCGACAATCAGCTAAATTGAGGTGAGAAGGATTCACTGGATGTAAAATGATGATTGTTGCCATTATGATTCTTCTTCTTCAACATGAATAAATCAGTGACAGAGGTGGGGGGAATCAACAGGGAGCCTCGCCTGCAGCCACATTCTTACATGGTGAGAGGTCATGACATAAAGGAAGTTGCTGTCGTTGGGGTCGAAGGTCATGATGTGGTGGACCGCTTCGCTGGCGGGCAGCTTCAGTGTCCACTGATTGGCCAAGGTCATGTTCGCCAAGAGGGTCAGCTGTGAAAAAGACACCAGAGAAAAGGACACAGGTTGGAAAAGGTGCAGGATGTTGCAATACATATTTTCTCAAGGTCAATTCAACAGGGGAAAGTCAACTGAGCAACACTTTGCTTCACCTTCGTAGAAAAGAACTCCTCAAATATTTGAGAATTGCTGAATATAACCGCAGTCGTTTTCTGTTGATCAAGCAACTCAGTTCAAACTCAGGGCCAGGTGTTTTTCTCAGAAGCAGCAGCTTTTTTATTCACTTCCTCCAGCTGCTTTTGGCAGAGCAATCCACATCATGATCACTCCTCTAACTCTGAGGCAACTGCTACCTAGCACTAAGGTGTTTCAAGAAGATAAACACAATCTTTTGTATGGGAAGTTTAGCTCCTCTGAACCGGTCTGAGATACACCAGAAAGCACTAAAAACTGAAATTAATGAATCTACGTATAAATAATAGCTGCCACATTTTGTTAATTGTATTTTTCTTAATCACAACTGTTCCTATCTTTTATTTCAAAAATATTTTTCAACCCTCAAGAATATTTTAGGAGCTCCTTTGTTCGAGTGTGTGTGCCTAATCTTGTTTCGCCGAGCTGTGATTTATCTACACGCTGGCCTTCCTGCAGCTCCAGATAATAAAACGGGTGACATGTTCTCACGTACGCACAAACATACGCACACACAGAGCAGTGTGTAGAAAAACAAACTGTGCCGAGTGAGACTTCCTGTCACGCAGACAGTGAAAGCTCTTTTTTTCTGCGATTTTGTCGGGTCTCCCCTTCAATGGAGACATCCTGCCATCCTGAGGAACTGGCAGACTGACCAGCATCTGGTGACAAGCACGGGTTGTGTCACTTCTCCATCCACTGAACACACAAACACACACATACACACACAAGCATCACCACCCACTGAGACGTTGCTGGTTAATAGTTAAACCAGAGCAGACAGAAGCTTAGTAAACCATTGGCATAATCTGCGATGAGAGGCATTATCTCAACCTCCAAATATCACTCGTTTTTATAACACCACCCACCCATTAACACACACACACTCTCTCTTCTGCCTTGGAGATAGTAAGCAGCTGTGCTATGTCTTCACCCCACACCCCAGCGACTACAAACACATACTGAGTGACACAGTGAGCAGCGAGTAAACAGCAGCCCACACACCTGGACAGCAAGTAGAATAGGAGCAGAGAGGAGGAGGAGGAGGAGAGCTGCGTGGCACGTAGCGCCACCAGGTCAACCAACAAAACACCTGCTGTACTGGCAGGTCGCTCTGACTCCATTCTCTGTCTATCTGCCTGCACATGAAAGACCCTATTCAACTGAGGAGTGCTCAGCTGCTGTGCGCTCATTCTCAGTGTGTGTGTGTGTACCTGGGTGTAAAGGAGGGAGAATAAAGAGATGGAGGTGTGGCACGAGTAGAGAAAGAGAGAGATAAAGTCTGTTTGTTTGTATAATGAATCAAAGGGTCTTTTATATTTGAGACGAAGCACGACAGGAGACAATGAACTGAGAAGTGGACTGACTGAGGGAGTAAATTTGAGGAGGAGAGTGAGCGAGATAAAGGCGGTCACCGCGAGGGGCAGTAAATGGAAGTCAGCTGTAATGGGGGGAGGGGGAGACTTCATTAAAAAATGCATGTAATTACAAATTACTTCACTGAGGGCCCCTCTCAAAGACAGTAAAAGAGGGCCTAACTTAATCTCAACCACTGTTCCCCTGTGTTTAGTCGGAGCCAAACTCACAGTCAGAATCACATTACACACACTAACAGCACCATTAACCTCTGTAACAGCTCTATCCTCGGGGCACACACACACACAGAGGCAAAGACAGATGCTGCCCAACAGATACATACACAAACAATAAAAAAGAGACGTATTTTGTTGCCCAAGGTCACAGAAATACCATACTCCCTATATAACAAGACAATCTGAGAGAACACACACATATAGCACATAATCACAGGGTATCTGAGTAAACACATGAAATCACTAAAACCGCTCACTTTGGCCCGCAGACAAAGTCAAACACCCAAAAACACAGTCAAACCTGCAATCAAGACATACACAAACACACACAGTCGCTCACACCATCCCGACCAATGTTGTGCATCTGATATAAACCGTGCGAAAGCGAACTACTGCACGCTCAGCTGGGGTTAAAACAGTGAGGAGCTCTTAAAGCTGGCCCCAAAATGAAACACCCCTGCAGCAGAACAGACCTAATGTAGTAAAAGGTAGCAGCCTAATGCAAAACAATAGGGTCAGAAAGCTTTCAGAGTCAGTTTATGTTGTTACCCGCAGACAGCTGAGAAGCAGCTTGTGGCGCTTGAAGCCAGGCTGTTTCTCAGTTCGGCTCAGTCAGGGGTGACTAGGAATGTGGCTGAGAAAGAATTAAGGAATGCTGTTAATTGGGAAGGTTTTCACAAGCTGGTCCTTCTGCAGATGTTGAGGTCGCGGACCAACACACGGCAGGTTTGAGTCATACGCCGTCAACCGCTTTTGTTTAAACGGCTTTCTGGTGAGCTCTCAGACAATAACCAGGTCTGAGGAACATTAGAGCACATGATTAGGACTACTTAATGGGCCGTGATGGGTCATAGGACGAATGGAGCGAGGAGGAAAGGGGGTTGGGTGGTGACAGTGCTGAGAACCTACCGGATGAAAGCAGACATTCCTGCGAGTGTGTCATCACACACACCTAAGTTTGGTTTATTGAAAGACTCAGCGGCCACATCAGAGCAGCACTACGGAGCTGTTGCTGTTATAGTTTTTCCAAGCTCAAGGGCACGATCACATTAAAAATACTAACTCCATTCAGTGGTGACCATCTGCTGCCACAACTGTGTTTTGACCTGAGGTTATGTTTAGAAAAAGTTTCATTCTTCGCTCAACCACTATATAAGCACTGATAGTGTGTGTCTGCTGGTGGTCATTGTTAAAGCTGAAGTAGGTAGAAATGGAGCAAATATAATTAAACAGTTATTATATATATTAAACAGTTTATTATATAAAAAGTTATTTTTATAAAACGGTCACTATACCCTGACAGTAGTGCATGAGACAGGTAATCTGAAAAAAAAACATGTTCCTCCGGTGTCCTCCGGTGCTGCTAATGGCATTTGTAAGATTTCACAGACCGGAGGAAAATGACCAATCAGAGCCGAGCTGGAGCCTGCCGTCTCTGAGAAGCTGTCAATCACTCGCAAACTCCGATCAAACGCTCAAACTAGGCAGCGCTGTTCAAATATGAATCAATATTCTGTTGCTGTAATGCCTATTTCTCGCATAAAATGTGTTCCGAGACATCTTGTAGTGTACTGTTTAGATGTAAAATGAGAAAGTTGAGGAACAACACAGTCACACAGCAGTTTGTGAAATAGTCACAAAATTGAATCTATTTGATTCGTGTACATAGACATGAATTTCACTTTTTTTTTCGTGACGCTCAGCACGACTTTCAATAACGTATGTTTTGTGTCTTTTTATATCCGCTCCAGTCTTTTCAAAATAAAAATACTTAGTTAGGTTTAGGAATAGATCTACTTTGTTATGTTTAGGCAACAAAAGTACTTAGTTAGGTTTAGGAAAAGATTGCGGTTGTGGTTAAAATAATACCAGAAGTGCCATAACATAAGAAGTTACGTGACAAATAAATCAACTTTGACTTGTGGTTTCACCCAGGACACGGACATCGGTCTCCTAGGAGAAAGTCCTGTGTTTTTTGACCCCCCCCATCCACTCCAACCTCCTCCCTATGTGATGTTTGCCACTCTTTATACTTCCCGGTTCACAATTATGAGGATTACGTGCTTCACGAAAAGAAATTGAAATTCGTGTCTATGTACACAAATCAATACATTAAATTTCGTGACTATTTCACAAACTGCTGTGTAACTGGGCTGTGAGGAAATACCAGGCACCGCCCACCAGTCACAGCAAACGTTCTCATTTTACAGCTAAACGTACACTACAAAATGTTTCTGAAAACATTTTATGTGAGAAATAGGCATTACAGTAACAGAATATTGATTCATATTTGATCAGCGCTGTCTAGTTTGACAATTTGATTGGAGTTTGTGAGTGATTTACAGCTGCCTCTGTTGAATGAACAGCCAATAGGAACGTTCTCTCTCTGAAATTTTGCCCAATAATGCCAAAAATATTCTGCCTCCTGCAGCTTTAAGTGTCTCACCTTACGCAGTCGTCCATTAGTGGTTCCCAGAAAAACCACAGTGTGGTCGTGTACATTGTCCACAGACACTGAGCTGAGACCCGTGTATTCAACCAGAGGAATGGCCCTCAGGGACCTCCGCAGGGCCAGAGGGTGCTGTAGGTGGGCCGCTCCGCAGTCCAGCTGCTCCGGCTGCAACTGTACAACACAGAGACGAAATGAGAGTGAGATCAATGCTCATTAGCTCACACATACAGATTAGAAAACAGGAGAGAACAGAGTACAAGAAGAGCGCCGCACGATGAAAGCGAACTGGAAAACAAGAGCTGATAGCGGCTATCACAACGGTGCCGCTCATCTTCTAAATCACTTTTTCAGACATCTCAGAATACTTGAAAGGGGCTTACAAGGGTCTTCAACACTCATAAGACTCTGCTTTTGTCAAATCCCTCAGCAGGCAATGATAAAACATTAGTTCCATGCTTCGATGAGCACCAGGATCTATTGGGAATTCTCTGAATATTTCAGAGCACGCAAAGGCAAAAAAAAAGAAAAAAAAGAAAAAGAAAGAAAGAATTAAGCACAGTGGATATTTGTAGAGTCGTTTCCCACGGGCCCTTCTGCTCGCGGCCTTGTCTCTCTTATCATGAATTGTGTCTGGCTTTCCCTCAGTGCTGGCCTTCAGACTGCCGACTACAAAAAAGATCACATTTCAACGACCATGGCAACACAAATGTTAAAGTTAAGAAAGATTCTGTGAGTTGTAATGGGGTTGTATGACTGCAGTACTTGCTGAATTTGCACATTTGTCTTTGTGTTCAAAGGGGAATTTTTATGCTTTTGTGCTTTTTCGCTTTCATTTTGTGTGTTATATATTTGTTTGTGGGTGTAAAAGGTCTGCAAAGTCTAGGCCAAAGGGAGAAACGCTGCTCCTGAACGGCCTGAAACGCCTTGCTTGAAGTCCTGCTTTATCTTCCGTAATGTGATAATGTCACCAAGTAACACATTTGCATAACGGCTAGTTCGGCACGCCCCTCAAGCAGAGCTAGTTAGAGCGGAGCGGAGCTGGAGCAGAGTCCAAAGAGTTTGGTTTGGGTGATCAATCACAACAGAAAGCCAGCTGACCAATCAGAGCAGACTGGGCTTTTTTTCGAGGGGGCGGGGCAGGAGTTTCAGACAGAGCGTTTCAGACAGAAGGCTAAAAAGGGTGCTTCAGCACAGCCGGTATGATAAAAATAAAGTGTTTTTGAACATTAAAGCATGTAAACATGTTCTAATAGAAACCCAAAATACAAGTATAAACCTGAAAATGAGCATAATAGATCCTCTTTAGTGATAAAGTTTCTAACTAACTAACATTACAGCAAGAGAAAAAAATCTACTCTCAACCACTTTGAACTTGTCTATTTCAAGAGGGCCTGTGGGCCACTTGAGATAGTATTCAGAAAACCGATCACGGGAGGAGTGGCCCCGGGGCCACCGCCGACAAGACAGAGCCAGCGACGAGGGCGACTCTCTGACCTGACAGCACAGCATGTCGCGGGACAGCCTCCTTTGACCTCAGCTCTGTCAGTCAAAACAACCACATCGAAAAGCTGGAATTTCACTGCATTCCTATGAAACTGTGTGAAGTTCTCTCTGCCTTTAATATCAGACGTCATGATATAGAGGGAAAACCGGGGCCATATACTGTATAGCGTGCAACGCTTAAGTTTCCTTAAGGGCAAATGTTTGGTATGCGAGTGGAAAGCATGTAATATAATATCTGACCATGTGTTTACTACAAAGACGTTATTTATTCACTAATATTGTGGTTCAGTTAGAGTTACCGGCCCACTCTCAATCGTAAAAACACATTTCTGAGGTTGAAGTGAAAAACAAAGTAGACTATTGACTCCTTCCTCTCTTCATATTTGATAAGACAGGGAGCTGCAGGATGTGAGGGGGGATCTCACCCTTCCCACAACCCCCAGCGTGGCTCTGGAGCATCTTTCCATCTATCATGACCTCTGCTCGTGACATGGGAGATCCTCTCTCCAAGTCATGAGCCTCTGGGCTAAAGAGGGTAACGGCTGCAGCCAGAAATGGAAACTGTCAGAGATGTAGCAGTCATGAGTAAGTTTGTCTTGTTTCATATAGGGTCAGAAGAAAATGTGATGTGACCTCAGACACAGGATTATTAGCCAAGTATGTTTGTGCATACAATGAACTCTGGTCTGGAGTGGTAGAGAGATTAAAAAGGGTAATAATTAAACTAAAGCTGTAATTTTCATCATCTTCACACTTTGTCTGAGGAGGATATATCCGGTTTGAATCCAATAACAAAATAATGCACAAATTTGAAATTAAAACATAAATTAAATCATAATTAAAAGTGGAAAAAAAAATCTGTTGGTGAGGTTAATAATGTTGTTGTGACTGTTATCACTTATTCTGCCCCATCGAGATACTGACACTTTACAGAAAACTGCCTCAATAATTGACTTTCTAATTACTTCCCATTGTTGATGTTGAATAAGAGTTGATAAAATGTTAATTTTTCTATCACATGCCCACATCAAATCAAACTAAACTACACTCATTTCAAATGTCATATATATATAAACTGGGAAAAAAAGTTTGGAAACTTGTGTTTGGTGGATTATTTCTCTGTTGTAACAATGCTAATTGGCATTGTATTTTACATTGTTGGAAAGCCTGTTTATTTACCTTCACAATGGTGTCCAACTTGTAAGGATCATGCATTTGTGGGATTAGCAGCACAGCTGATTATGTGGGTAGCGCCCAAATAAAATTTGCCAAAATGCTCTGCCAATGGTAAACAGTGTATTCTGGTGTTGGTACTGACTCTTGTTTTGAATACATATGTGCAGTCTATAAAGTTGTATATAGGATGTATAGTGTAAAGTAAGTGTAAAGTGCGCCAGTGGTTAGAGTCCACTGGCGCACTGATTTTAGGTTGTTTTATAATTTTATTCTCAGGTATTGTCTTATTTATTGTAGTATTTATCAACTGTACTATTTATAGATTTTAAGGGCTGAGAGAGAGCCAGGGTAAAATGCATCTCATTGCATTTCACTGTACACTGTACTTTTAAATGCATGTGACAAATAAACTTGAAACTTGGTTGCAGATGTATTTAGATGTATATAAATGAGCTCTTACCACCAGGTTCCCCTTCAGGATGCAGGCCGCCCCGGAGCCCTGGATCACGCTGTCCAGCACCTGGACGTCGCTGCTGGGCGAGTTGGAGCAGTTCCTGCGGCCTTGTCGGATCTCCTCGTCGATGTCTCCAAACTTGAAGGCGCACAGAGCAGACTTCCTATCCGGCTTGGTGAACACCCCGAACAGGTACGGCTCCTCTGATCTCCCTACATCTCCAGTGTGGATCTCCGCAGGATAAACGGACACCAGCCGGTTGTAAATGTTCCCGTTAAATCCACACTGCAGCGGCATCTGGATGTAGGACTCGGTGAGCTTCCTGCTCTCCGGTCCACTGGGCTTTTTCTGGTTCTCTGTATCCAGACAGATCCTGGCGAGAATGCTGTTGGGCTGACTCTCCTTATGACCCATTTTTGCATCATTATTAAACGCAATGTAGGAGTAAGTCTTCTGCATGAAAGCGTGCACAAAGTTCAGCTTGTTCTTGCTTTTAACATCCTGTTTGATCTTGAAAACATTATCCTCTGAAGGGTTAATATCATAAGTGAAAAGTCTGGACAAATCCTTGATGTTCAAGGAGCGGATTGCAATCTCAGGTGTGTTCTCAAAGCGGAGGTCTTCTTTGCTGTGGTTCTTGGGGAAAAACTGTGTCCCAGCTCCTGTATAAGTGGCTCCAACCAGCAACCGGGTGTTTCCTCCGTGACTCTTGAAGATGAGTCCCACCGTGGACGCGTTGGGGTGATTTGCAGCGATGTTGAGCATGCTTGGGAAAACAGTCTTCTCACCTTGATGTGGGAACTCCACCGCTATCTCCGAGATGTTCTCCATCTTCCTGAGCTCACAGAAGCCTTGGTACACGGACCCGCACACCACCACGACGCCCTGATCCCGGTCCAGCTCCAGCAGCTTGTTGTGGTTGTCGGTGAGGGATTTTGGATGCTCGCACGGAGCTTGAGGCAGCTGAGGCGCATGGCACAACAGGTTGTCCTCCACCGGGCCGGTTCTCTGCTCCACCTCCACAGTCAGGGTCCCGTTCAGCTGGTAGACGGTGTTCACGGTGGCCAGGTAGATTTTCCCGGTTACAGGGTCCACCGCGAAGTTATTGGTGAGGTTTGGAGACGTGAACAGCTGTTGGATGTGCAGCGCGCTGGTGGTGGTGATGGAGCTGCGGCGCGTAAGGACGCCGATGAGGAGGACAGCTATCATCTCTATCGAAGGAGGCATTTCTCCTTCTGCTCGGCTTCCGCGTGTTCTGTGCCGTGGGGTGCATTGAGCAAAAGACAAAAAATGTGTTGTTTTTGGTTCCTATAACTGCCGACAATCCGAGAGGAAAAGGCTGTTTCCTGCTCAACGCCTGAACCCAGAGTGACGCGAGAAGCGAGTCGTGCTTCCTCTTCAGTCTCTCTCCTCTTTCTCACACTGTGCTGCCTCGCTCCTCTCTCTCCAAGAGGCGCACTGAGAGCCACAATACACCTCACAGAGATTTTGTATGATCTTTAAAAACAATAGAGACAAATAGTTCATACTGATTTTGTTGGTGCGTAATTTCTGGACAATGTCATGCCTGCATGCGTAAACTTGTTTGGAGTGATTTGGAGTTTTTGACTGGCTTACTTAAGAATGGAATCATATATAAATCATTAGGCTAATAAAAGTAGTGATTTAAGTCAAATTTAGACTTTACTGTCTGGGAACAGGGGCGTCGACTCATTACTCCTGAAGAATGGCACAGCCTCATTATTAGATGTAGTTTTGACCTGAATGTCATTATTTTTTAAAGCTCAGCTACATTTGAAACTAATTTGTTGTGATCCAACTACAAGATAATATTACAGGTCTAATATTAACTTATTGTAACACTGGGAACAGGGGCGTGGACTTATTACGCATGAAGAGTGGCACAACCTCCATACAATATAACCACATTATTAGATGTAGTTTTGATCATTATCTTTCAAGCTCAGCTACATTTGAAACTCATTTGTTGTGATCCAACTACAAGATAATATTACAAGTCTAATATAAACTGAGACAAATAGCTCATATGGATTTGTTGGTGCGTAATTTCTGGACAATATCATGCCTGCATGCGTAAAGTTGTTTGGAGTGGTGTTTTTTTTTGCCCTGCTTATTCCAGAATGGATTCATAAATACATCATTAAGCTAATAAAAGTAGTAATTTAAGTCAAATTTAGACTTTACTGGGAACAGGGGCGTCGACTCATTAGAATGACACAGCCTCCATATAATGTAACCTCATTATTAGACGTAGTTTTTGACCTGAATGTCATTATTTTTCAAGCTCAGCTAAACTAATTTATTGTGATTCATCTACAAGATAATATTACAGGTCTAATATTAACTTATTGTAATACTATATATGTGAGAATATTAACTTTTTTTCAATAATGTGAGCTCCTCCTGCCCCATTAAGCTTTATAATGACCATACAGCCTATATACTGTTTCTTCCAGATCTTGACGGATCTCGGTTCCCTGCGTGGTTCCGCTGGTCTCGAGGTTAATGAGGGGTCACCTCCTCTCCTCCTGTGCTCCTCAGTCCCTCGGCTCTCAGATTAGTTCTGCAGATCCGGAGGGTTCCGTTTTTGGGCACATACGGCACGGTAAGCACCGTGAAAGTGCTACCAGATGGGCACATCAGCACACCTTTCCGGGGTTTTGACATTCACATCCATCCAACACACAGCCTTTCTGCCTCATAAATATTCAAGCACAACACATGCGCTCAACCCACTCAAAAATGCACGAATATGCAATAGCATTTTTTTTTTTTTTTGGTCTCTGTAAGGAAGGAGCGTGCATATGCTCACATCTCTCTGAATAGAAATGAACGGTCCCACTAGAAGGCAAAACGACCACGAGAGTGTCAGACACTGCATAAATCAGTTCGCCGAGAGAAGAAGTGTTATCTCTGAATACATGCAATAATTAAAGTTGATGCTGAATCGTGCGCAATCGCTTGTGCCTATTTATTGTGTGAACTCCTCTGGGGGGATAAACTCTCTCTCTCTCTCTCTCTCTCTCTCTGCTCTCCATCACCACTTGCAGCTTTCAGTATAGGGGCAGATAAGTGCGCCTCGTGTTTACCTTGGCGCACAGCCATGCGCATCAAATCTGGCAGTGGAGAAAAAGGAGGAAAGCTCCTGATAAAGTGCGACATAATGACCCCCCCCCCCCCCCCCCCCCCCAAAGTCTCAACACTGTGCGCGTGCGTGTGCGCGCGTGCACGAGGTCCTGCGAGGATAAGGCTCGGTGTGGGTCAAAGCTGTCAGCATCAGATATCACCTGCGAGGTGTGACTGAGTGAGTGCTGAGCTTTTTTGGTGCTGCTCAATCAAACACCACATTCAAATGGAATTAATCTGAGTGTGTGCGTGTATATGTGAGGATTGTTGAATAAAGTGGAGGGGTTGGGGGGGGGGGACGTGGTCTCTCCTGTGTTTATAATGAAAATATTGTCCCCGGTGGCCCACCACTCTGACATTTTGGCAGTTTGACTGTGGTTAAAGGGGCCTTCCACCCAACCTGTTTCCTTCCTGATAAGATGCAACACCTCCTTGAGTTCAGACCCCCACGCCTCCCTCAAATAGAAAAACCATTCACACAAACTAAAAACATGGGTGGGGAAAAAGGAACATTTTAAGGAAGGGCATACAAGGCAAAATATCTCCATCTAGTGGTCACATGAGGAACCTGCAAGAGGTGACCTTTAAAAAAAGGGTATTCAAAATGTGTGTAGTCAGCCCATCCTGCAATAATTAATCTCCCCCAGTAGACATGCATCCCACAATAACAACAAACAGACATTAATTAAAACAAGTTTAAGAAACAAGCGACGGCTCACACGAGTCAGTCAGGAATGCACTTTATTTATTCCACACTTAGAAAAAAGGACATCAGAAGGCACTGGAGTGGTTTAGCACACAACCCCTACATCACAGGTGTTACTGCAAGGTCACGCTGAAGGTCAAAGGTCAGCTCACTCTCAACTTGCCTTGATGGCAAACATTTAAATAGATCAATAAATCTACCATTTTAATTGCATGTTCAACTTGTGAGGAATCAAGTTTATCGACGTTTTGACAAGAAATGGAGTAAAGTCCTCTTCTCTTTAGACGAGGATGACAGTGATGCTGACCCGAGTCAACTCTTCTTATCCCACTGAGGCCTGCTGTCTTAAAGAGTGACAACCTTTGAAGCGTCCATCAAAGGTTCCTCAAGCCTCAGCCTGACTTGTATGTTATCTAGCCATGTGCTAAAGTGCAGCTGTACAGTTCGAATGATCTCGCTATCTGATAGGAAATCAGCTTCTCAGCATGAAATGCACAATGAACTATTTAATGTGCTGGGTCATCTTGTTGTGTCCTTGACTTGATGAGAGAGAAAGAAAGAAAGAAAGAAAGAATAAAGAAAGACTGGACGCCCAGCCAAAGAGTTGTACTCAAGGAGGCAAGGTGCAGAAACACAACTGAAGATCTGGAGTTCATATTCAGATTTCTCCCTTGCAAAAAGATACATCCTTGACATTCAGGCGAGACATTCGTGACAAATCTGAATAGAAGCAACACCTCCCTCTTTCTTTCTTCTCAGCGTAGACCCTTTGGGCGCTCAAGCAATCCCTGGGTAGACTAAGGTTTGGCACTGGGTGATTACCACCAGAAGACGGTGTACTTGTAGAAAAAGGAGGACGGCCAGAGAAATAATACACAGGGAGAAATGATGAAGAGTACAGTATCAGTGTGCATTTGACTGACGTGGCAGTGGAGACGACTTGCACTGTAGATATAAAGCAGCAGCATTCCTGTTCCAACTGAGATGGAGCTGGATAAGCACCAGTGGTCTCTCTTTCCTGACCTGATCACATCAAATATGGCGTGGGGGAGAAACAATTACCCTGGGAAATTGATTTTACTTGGACAATGGGCTTTTGTCAGTGCTTTGAAAAAACACAAAACTGGTTTCTAATATGTAATGTTTCTAAATGAAAACACGCAGCATTGTTTGCACGTTGCAAACACGACAGACGCTTAACAATAACCAGATGTTCTGTGTGTGTTTATGAGCTGTTTCTATGGTGAGCAGCCTATTGTAGCTTTTCCCTCTAAAGCCGGCCCATTCTGTCTTTGTGTTTCAGTTATAATCTCCCTTATTAAACACAGGTTTTCTTGTTTTACTTAAAAAAAGGAAATAAGTAAAAGCACGTGATTAGAAATGGTAAGGAAGCACAAAAAGTCTAGTCATCATGACACTCAAAAGGTCATGGTCAGTCCTTCAACATGTTCTGTACGAACAAAGTTCCTCACAGCAAGAAAAGGAGTAACTCCCAGGAAGGTTTTCAGCCTCGGTTCAAATCTACCAATCACAGCTAGGTAAGAGTTCTCTTCCTAAAGGCAATCAACCACATTATCACATTTGCATGTCTCTACAATTGGACCGGGCCTTTGGAGCAAATCGCCGACCCAGTTTCCTGACTAAGCTCCCCATCATGTAGAGTGAGGGGAGCGTAATGCTACATGGTACTGAATAAAATAAAAATAACATTATTAGAAATAATAACATTATAATTGATTAAACTCTAAAGATAAAAACAGTACGATGCTGCGTTCTGAGGGACAGCAACACAATAGTTCATTATCAGAAATGTAAACAGTCTCGTCCTTCCTAAATGACAATCATATGTTCTCAACGTTACTCTGTTTCTTCCGCTCTTTCTTGATTCCGTGTTCCGAATGTGCTCGGCCGTTTTTTTCAGTGCCCGGCCACGCAGCCATTCTAACGGCGATCGCGTTCTTCAAACTTCCTGCATGACTGCAGCAAAAGTTACATCACATGGGTGTCACCAAAGCAACATCTTCTATCTGGTCATCCTGGGGGCTGCAGGGCGCGGTGCGTGTACCCCGAGAGAGCGTCCCAGTTCCTCCACAGGAAGGCCAGCAGGAGGATGAGGAGGAGGGTGGAGAGGGAGCGCGAGCGCGTCTTCATCAGCGGGACCACGCAGTTGGCCACAGTTGAGACGAAGACCAGAAGGACAGCCATAAGGGCCAGCAGCACATTGATAAGTTTTCCCAGGAGGGTCCGGGCTGTGGCATTTTCCAGCCCCTCCAACTGGACGACCTGCTGTTGCTGCTGCTGGAGCTCCATCTTAGAGATCCTGGTCTGACACGCCTCCAACGCCTCCTGCAGAGGACACGAGGAAGAAACAAAACCAAAAAAATCATCAGCAAAGTCACCTCAGAGTTCAAAGAACGCATCCCACAACACTGGACTGCATTATACTGAAATGTGTTTCTAATATTCTTGCCCTTTCATCATGTCAAATGAGGTGCACAAAACATGGACACACCTCTCAGTATAATGCAGTCCACTTCAACATCACTGCAAACCTCAATAATAAACAGTTAAACTAATACCTCTCTGACAGTGTCCGTTATCATTGTAAAGGTAGAATTTATGGCGGAGCTGTCGTATTGGGTTGCATTATTTTACAGGTGTCCCTAACAGAGGGGCCACTAAGTGTATATTTCATAGACCTCTACCGCCCCCTGCTGTCGGGGAAAAGAAATGCAGCCAACTTGAACTGTGAATTCACATTTCATACAGGCAGCATACACACATTAGAAACTCACAAACTTGAGCCGTAACAGACAAGAGATAAGGACAAGAGTAATGTGAGTCAATAACAAGGAAACGCTTGTGTTTTGAACAAACAGAAGCGCAGATGGACGGACTGGATTCTCCGTCTCATCTTCCTGTTTACAGTGTCAACATGGATGAAATAACGCCTTTAGCTGTCGGAGGGTGTGTGACCACCTTAAACTTGACGCCTAGTCTGAGCGGACCAAATGAGCTTACTGCACCAGTAAGACATAGAGAGAGGCTGAGCTCGCTTCAGCACTTTCCCTTGCAAAGACCACGTAGTGTACAACTCCAAATGGCAACATTAAATAAAGACAGACATAAATAAGCAAGTGTGACATAATTTAAATGATTTATACTACATTTATCATTGTTAAATGTCATTTTGTCACTCTTGTACTGACGATAGGTCACAATGACCTTGTTGTTGCTCTAGTTAACAGGAGCTACCTGGCTGAATTCAGTAGCAGTTGTTGAGCGTGCTAAGAGGTTGAGAGCATGAGATTGTCTGTGGCTGACGGGTCGGGCACAAGGGCATTTTTCAGTATCGCAACCCAATACTGATATTGGATCGGATCAGTCCCTTCTCTAGAAATAACTACTACATATGAAGAAAAACTAAATAAAGTGGGCATGTCTGTAAAGGGGAGACTCGTGGGTACCCATAGAACCCATTTTCATTCACATATCTTGAGGTCAGAGGTCAAGGATTGAAAATGACCATGCCAGTTTTTCCTCGCCAAAATTTAGCGCTAGTTTGGAGCGTTATCTAACCTCCTTCGCAACAAGCTAGTATGACATGGTTGGTACCAATGAGTCCGATATAACCTCTGGAGATTGATTGCGTTAAAAAAAATCAATAAAACGCGTTATTATCATGTTTACTTTGACAGCCCTAATCAGAAGACAATGATACCATCAACACAGGTATCAGTATGACTGAGTGCTAAATGTTGGTTAGTGCATTGCTGTATCTATATAAAAAGCAAAGCAGTTACTTGTGTGTGTCTATCAGGTATTTTGTAATAGCTTTCAATGACTCAGCTGCTCAGAAGTGAGGACCAGAACTTGCCATTTAATTGAACACTTCCTAAAAATGCCTTTTCATCCTTTTCTGACAGTTCATTTGTACTACAAACTGATTTTTGAAGCAGACAATTTACAACGAGAGACTAAGATGTAATTTCGACTCAACCGATTTCTGTAGCCATTAATTTATTTTCAGACAAGGCAGTGTGCTTGTGGACGTCAGCCTGACAGACCTGTATGTCTCTGGCTCTCTCGTAGGACTGGTAGGCGATCTTCTCCTCCATGCTGGCCAGCTCCTGTTTGAGGTTGAGGATCTCGTTCTGGTGGAGTTCTGTCAGGTCGTTCAGCTGCTCCTCCAGACGCTCACACCTGAACACACACACGTGAGAGTCTGGGTCGTTATAAGCTTAGACAAAGAAACACATGCAGGAATTAGTAGAAACAGACCCTGGAGGCATCTGACCACATGGCACCTGACTGAACTGATGACATGCCCTGACAAGATTAGGGCATGCTTACTCATATGCTGATCCAGCGGGCCAATCAGAGAGCGTCAGCAGTATGAGATTGGCCAATCGGAGGAGCCCAGCAGGAAGAGAGGGATCTATACTGCTGTTTATTTTGGCAGTCACATACAATTGGATGGACAACATAGCAACGAGAACAGACATTAGACTGTCTCTGTGTGTGTTTTTACTGAGTTTAACAGATTTTTACTAAATATTTCAGGTACCTAATATAAATATTCTTGATTAATTGATTATTTGTTTGGTCGATTACATGCCAGAAAATAGAGAAAGGGGAAAATCATGTTTTCCCAGAGCCCAAGAGGATGTCTTCAAACCCCAAAGATATTCAATTATTATTATAGAAGACTGTGAAAACCAACAAGTATTCACAACACCAGCGAATTTCTTGCACTTTTGCTTCGAAAATTACTTAATTAATCAATTATCAAAATTGTTGCTGATTAGTTTTCTGTTGATCGGTTAATTGTTTTAGCTCTACATTCATCAAAAATGAAAATGATAGTTTAAAAAGTCCCATTTTGGGCATTTCTTGGTTATGCAAGTGATGGATTCATTCCCAGAGGAGCTATTTAGCAACATGACGGGTATATGAATGATTATTCCCAGGGGATAGGCTGAAAAGAGCTCCTTAGTGGTCATTTTGTTCTGTATTATTTTGGTCTTAGAGGACAAACACAGACTGCTCTGGATCCACATGGACATTTTAGGGAGAAAAATGCTTGTGTTTCTTTTACTATGTAAGCTGCTCTCTATATCTCCCCTCCTTTTCCATTGTCCTGCCCTCTTAATCTTTGTGCCCTCTTGTCAGAACGTTCTGGAGGAATGTGAGTGTGTTATTTTACGGCCAACTGCCCACAGACAAACCAAAACAAAAGCTGCACAGAGACGTCTGAGTCTAAGGCGAGATATGCGAAGCTGGGACGAGGGCTGAAATAACCCCAAGGATCTTTGTATTTAGAGGACACTGTGCAGGTGTGTCTGTCCCTTTTGTGAACTGCTGTCTCAAAACAACATGAAGCTAGTAACATTTTAATATACGTTTCAGTCTAAATGCTGAAGCAACTTGCTAAAGCAACAGAGTTAGTTATTGTAATGGTACTGCTTATGGGGGACACAGAAAATAATAAGACTGACACTCAAAATCTGCATATTGCATGTGACAATGGCACATACGCCTCGAGGCCGAGTACAAGAGCAGCACCTTTATGCAGGTTTCACATGTTTATGTAAAGGAGGTCCAGGTCAAGGTTTTGTTTTTATCTGCAGTGTGTTAGCTTTGATAAAAGAGCTCTCCAGAAGGGCGAGGGTTGCCCATGATGATGCGTCAGCAGCAGCAGCGTAGCAATATGAATGATCAGTATTGTATTCAGGAGTATGTTTCCAAGGAGAATAGTTCTTCCTGATTACACACTGTTAGTTGGAATTTTAGGGGATTTCTTGCGCTAAACAGGAAGTGTGTTAGGAATGCATGCCACTTTCGTATGGTTTCTTTTCACTCTGTACCTGAAGCGTTCCTCCTGCAGTGCTTGCATAACAACAGTGTAGTCTCTCTGATAGTGGCTCTTCAACCCATCGAGGTTCTCCTCTAGCCTCGCCTGGCCCTCCCTCAGGTCCTGCATCTCCTGTAGCAGCATGTCCAGACTGGAGCTCTGGCTCCTCTCCAGTGTGTTGCCTTTGGAACTCGGGGGACCTCCGGGGGCCCCTGTGGTGCTGTTGGCCCCAGCCGAACCCGACGTAGCACTAGAGCAGTCGTCCTCGCTACCGTACTTGGGACTGGGCTGGAGGTGATGCCCGGCGCTGCCCAGGGAACGTCCGCCAGCCCCCGTCACGCCTTCTTCCACCGAGGGGTCGTCCAGAGAGTCTTTAAGCGAAGGGATGTTGTCAGCGCTGCCGAATTTGTGGCGAATCAGCGACGCAATCTCCCGGGGTTTGGAGACGACGGCCCCGGCAGCGGAGTGGGTGGCTTGGGAGAAGCTGGAGAGGCCTCCCTTCACGCTGTCCACCACGCCTTCGCTGAAGCCCGTGACTTTGGCTCCGACATCCTTCAGGCCCTGCTGCATGTCCCGCAGAACATCCTTGGGTTGGCGTGGGATGCCGTTGTGCTCCACTTCCCGCAGCTTCCGGTGGTAGTGCTCCAGTTTCCTTTGCAGCTGCTGGATGGTCTGTGCAGACTTCTGGTTCTTCTTCTCAAAAACCTGACAGCCACAGAACAGGTTTTGATTAGTGAGGGGAATAAACATTACACTTCAATATATTTAGGCAGTTCCCTCCCTACCCCTGGGGACAAACACAGTGAACAAACAGGTTTAGTGTTAATGCACTGATTGTCTTATATTCTTAACAGGCTTGTGTGACAATTAATCTTCTGGAAATAAAGATACATGTATTAATAGTTTCATAGAGTGCAACAACTAATTTTACCTGTTTGATGCGTGTGCTTTGCTGTTTGTCAGCATTGTTGGCCAGTTTGAGGTACTCTGCGACGTTGTCATCCCTGGCTGTCTGCTCGATCTTAATCTGCTCTGTAAGCTTGAGGATTTTCTGCTGCAGCTGGGCGATTGCCTGCTTTGTGCGCTGAGGGTCCGGGGTGCTATCCTCACCCAGGAATGAACCGTCCGCTCCGCATGAAACAGCCAAGGGTGTTTGGCCCAGCCCGCTCACCTCCAACCGGTCGATCTGAGAGCGAGGAGACGGGAGAAGAAGATAGGGAGATTGGAGTAGGTAAAGGGTCAGAGGAGGAAAGGAGGGAGTAAAGAGGAAAATAAAAGCGAGGGAATAACAGGGAAGAAAAAGTGTGAGTTGCATATTGTGGCTTCTTAGTCATTTTGCTGACGCACATAGAAAACAGAGGCTTCTGCATTTCTGCTGCCAGTCGCCAGGAAAGAGCAAATTGAGACAGTTGAAAAGGCAACCTGCGGTCAGTTTCTCTGAAGAGGAAGATGCAAGATATTATTTCATTCGTTTACAAAGAAAAGAAAGCGGAAGAAAAAATTATTGATAGAAAAACTCAATAATTCAAAGTGTGAATCTACAGCAAGTCTCTTTTTCTTTTGTTAAACAGGCAAAAACAGAATGAAAAGAGTATCAACCTAATCTCTATTTCTGTTTGTTCAGGGAACGACGATATAGGACAAGACTGACAGGATATTAGTTTTTTGCTCACAATAGTTTCAGAGATTAAGAATATTTGTCTGTGTTGTTCAGACACTGACCTGATTTTGTCAACAGGCCACAAAGCATTCGTGTAAAATAAACGCAAATAAATAAATGATCTAAATTGGGGTTTATCCTGTATTTTCCTAAAACTAGATCAGCTCTACCTGAGAAAATGAGGAACCTAGTAGCACCTGAAATCACAGGCAGCTTGATGTGACTCATTTCCTCAAACGCCTCAGGGGAAGAACACTGTGATACTGCTGGAGCTAATAGGTGCTTCAGGGAGGGATTGTGATCAAAAATATTCTTCTCATCCCTGAGCATGCACACAAAATAAACAGCTGTACCTGACAACACACACCGTGGAGGCTCAGAAGCCACCCAGAAAAACAAAAAGCCAGTGGGAAGAGTCAGAGCAGAGGGGTATCCACCGCTACTCACACATCACTCAGCCTCCTCTGTATAGGCTGGCAATCATCACCACTACCATACGATTGCCCAGAAGTCATTATAGATATTTAAATCAATATCCTCCTCACAAACACTTACCATAAACTTCCACGCAACACACACACTCACTTATATATTTTTTATATATTTACTGTATTGTTATTGTTGTTATTATATATATCTTGTCCTAATTGTTTATCACTATTATGTAGTCATATTAATTCTTTATATTAATCGTGTCTCTAGGTGGAGGCTTCAAATAAGCCCAATGGATTTTTTTCCTCTTCCTGCACTGTATATTATTAATGAATTCATTTTTTTGTTATGTTGTGTAGTCTTAAATTGTGCAAAACAAATAAACAAATAACAGGTAAAACACAGCACCTGAGGCTCACCTGCATGCCAAACAGCATGACTAACTGATGACAGGCACCACTAGTCAACACAAAACCACATCCGGGAGGAAAACCAAAACTCCACATCAAAGATTATATCTTCCAAATGACTTTAAGTATAGAGAAATTACCCCAAACTAGCTCTTTTTGATAACTTCTTTTCTGTCATCAGAAGCGACCTCAACTCGCAAAAAGCAGCTCACCTTTCCATTGGTCAAACGGAGAACTTGTTCCCAGTGCATTTTCTACAAAGTGGAGGCGAGCTGCGTATTTTCATCTGCCCTGAACTCTTTGTTAAAGTTAAAAACAGCTAAAAGCCGCGCCGGTTCCTTGAAGCTCCGCCGGACACTGCTGCTGTCGCTCCAACTCGCCGGCTTGTTGTGAAAGTTGAAGCGCACCTGAAACTCTACTGAGGACAGAGCAGGAAGCCCCGCCCACTCCCTCCCAACACAGCTGAGCGATGACATCATCCTCGGAGCTGCATCATCCTCACCACACCAGCAGAAATAGATCCTCATTTTACTGTAATAGATTCACTGACATTTACGGACAAACACGAATACTACTGCAACACTTAATAACCAGTATTACTAGGCTACAACTGCTAGGCTTATGTCTGTCACCATTACAGTATTAGAATAATACATTTACTGAGTAATAGCTCAGAATATTGTGAAGTTGGGCTTCAGTGAGCTACACTGTCTGCTGGTTTTCATACTTCTCTTTTGAATTCAGATGATCAACTCTTGGCTGGTTGGCCAGAGGTATTTACTGTACTGGCCTCCCATCTGAATTCATTGGAATTATTCTATATAATAACATTTCTATACAAGCATAACATACCTGTAATATTTACAAATGGCACCAACTGTACCAGTCAAACATTTTTAAAAACATTATATTCTAGCTTTCACGGTCTCAAAGAAGAACAGGTATAATATAACTGAGAAATAACTAGCCATATAAGAAACTGTAACTGTTTCATACTACTTGGTACTTCTACTCCGTCAGAATTCAGTGTTTTACTTTTTACTTCACTAAATGTATTTGACAGCTGTAGCCTAGCTATTACTTACTTTTTCAAATTAAGATTTTTCATACAAAATATGTCCGTTTATAACATACCATACCACTTATGGAGATTAACCCATTTGTGCCCAAAGACTATATTATTTAGTAGGATAAAAGGAAAAATGCCACAACATTTGTTCAGATTGGTCAAAAGTCTTGGAATTTGGTATGGACATACTTTGGACAGTACAACATAGACAGTTTTAGATCACATGAAAAATCCCACTTTTTAAAGAAGTCCGGTTAAAGATCGGATTTTTGAAAAATGAGGAAAAACGCTAACATTGTGTTCATTAAACGTTTCCATATGATTTTTTTTACACTGCATATGTGTGCATATCATTTATATTGAACTTGTTATGAGTTAGTTCATAGATACCAAATACTTGATTGTGTTCTTTGTAGTTTCTGACATACAACCACTTTCTTATCATACTATATTTAGTCTTTGGGCACATGGGACTACTGTTTTTTTGCAAAAACAGTAGTCCCATGTGCCCAAGGACTAAATATAGTATGGTAAGAAAAACTCAGTTTAGTTTGACCGATTTAGAAAATGTCGTCACATTTATGCTTAAGCAAGCCCAGAGAACACTTCCATCAAAGGAAAATAAAAGAAAATTCAGTTACGGGCACAAATGGGTTAACATATAAAATAGTTAAAATTAGCTCGACCGACTACAACAGTGAACTTCTACTTACACATAAAAACCTAAATAATAATCCATGGTGGTTCTGTGGTACACAAAGTGCAACTGGGAATTATTACTAGGGAATGTCATTCATAATTTATCTCATTTATGTAACTTTTAACAACAAACAAACGAGTGAACTACATGGAAGAATGAGCAACACAAAACCTGATCAGTATCTCAGACCTGCACCACAAAAATGAGACAGTTTCTTGTTGTTGTTTGTTTTATAATATATTGGAGAATAATGTGTTGAATGATTTCAGGCAAGGGTGACACATTTTTGCAGGTTAATATGTGAAGTGAAATCCTATAATCAAGTCAAACAAGAGGCTACAGGGTAGACTGGGAGTCCTGATGTGAGACTCCCAGTCTTTCTGTCTGTCTGTGCCAGCCAATAGAGAGGAGCTGTAGAGGGCAAGAAAAACCAGTCTGACATCCCTTTAACCCCACCAACACACACACACACACACACACACACACACACAGACACACGCACACACACACACACACACACACACACACACACACACACACACACACACACACACACACACACACACTTAGCTAAGGGCACATTCCTTTCAGTGCAGGGAAACAAGAGATTTGGCAAGTCATTTCCCCTTTTTTAGGTAATTTTAGATAAATGAAACAGTTTTGCATCATGTTGAGCGTTAAATAGAAGAAGTCCCTTGAGCCAATTTACCCAACAACTGTTCGGTACAGTAAGTCTAATCATGATCAAATCCGCTTTGACGGGCAGCCAAGGCGATCAAATGAATCAGAGAACTAGAGCAGCCTGCTGGGCTGGCACAGTGACGTTTCACAGCGGCACCTGGTCTGTTCTCGACGGCTATAAACAAAATAGTATTAATAGCTTCATGAGGGCAAGCATGAATGAAATGCTCATTTCATCCATATCAGCACTCCATGGGGGTAAATGAGAAGATTTCCCAGTTTGCTCTTGTCTCACTGATGACTACATTATCTGAATAATTAGATGTGTGCCCTCTGACATAAAGATATACAGAAGATAAAGAGGGCAAAGGACGAGTCAGCTGAACCCTTTGGACTGGAGTTCCCTGCAAGACAGAGTAGATAGAGGTTTTAAACACTGTGATAAGAAAGCCTCGGTGCACACTGGCACCAAATCAACAACTTTTCTTAGATTAAAAAATTCTCTGTCAGCAGAGTTCTTCCGTTACGTATGCGAACCACGCACAGCTGGTCAGTCATGTGGTTTACAACTGACAGCTCATGTTCTCTATGACCGGTAACATACAGACTCATACTGCTGCCACACATAGCAATGCAATGCTTCATGCCCAGCTTTCTGACGCAGATAAATAGTTCCAGTTTCTGAACAAATTGTCTGTATGATCAGTGTCGTACCCAAATGGACTCAAGTTTTTTCTGCGACTAATCATGCATGTAATTAAAGATGGTGAGCTGAAGGATTAGGCTAATTTCCCAGGGTTAACAGAGGCAAACATGTTGATGTGCTGAGCCACTGAAGCAAGAAGTGACAGACACTGCATCATGGGAGCTTAAGTGGCCTAATGAGACGACTGTTTGTAATTGGGGGGCTGCCTGATCCCTCTCTGATTAGACTTTATCAGTAAGAAAGACAAAAGGGTCTGCATGGACCTGTGCCCTATGGCTTCTTGCATACACACACAGGAAGGGGTCGGTTCTCACTCCACCCTCGTCCCCAAACTGGTCCGCCTGCTGGTTGACCAGGTTGTGCAACAGCCTCTGATCCATGCAAAGCTAGTTAGAGCCGTGAAAGGCCAACCCTGACTTACCTCAAATCCACAAGAGGCCTGGGAAAAGACTGGCCGAAACCTAAACACCCAGACCTACGGCCGTCCGTCTCACACAAGCGGGCATTTAGAAAGCATTACCGGGCTAACGTTGTTAGATATGTATCACACATAATTAGATACACGCAACAAGAACATCTTGTACTGCCCCATCTCAATCTCTCTCAGCCACACAGGACACGCATATGCCTCAAATTCCTGTCTACTCGATGTAGGTCATAGAGCAGAAAATGGACTGATGCTGTCGTAAGACACTCTCCGATATTTTTAGGCAATTTCTCAGTTCTCGTTTCTTTCTACCCCAAAGCGTCAGACATGTCACCTCCTGTTTTCTACTCCTGTAAGTCCTGTTAAATGTGTTTGTTGTTTTGTCAGGTGAGTTCAGGTTCAGGTAAACAGAGATGTTCTGATAACAGACATTATTAAGCTTCTTGTCACCCACGCTAACCAGGTCAGGGTGAATTTCAACCCCATTTCCATCCTTGACTGCTGCTTATTGTTTAAAGATGAAGAATTTTAACACTATGTTTGAGAATGAAACAAAATCCTCCTGTTTCAGACTTACATAATAGTCTGAAAGGCAGTATTTAGCATAAACATGACATTGAGCTGAGCGGTGATTGTTTTGAATATAAACATTCTGGTCTAAATACCTTCTTTCTATTACATAAAAACTGTTATGTTCTCTAAGGTCAAGGTCAAGTTTCTGCTATTTGTGCTATAAATGTGAGTGTAAAAGTGCAGTACCTTGTTGGTTGTTATGCCTCGCATTCCTGTGATGTCAGCTTGTGTTTCTTGTGCCGAGATGCAAGAGTGATACTACCAGGATACTGTAACTTTCTGGGAAATCTGTCTTCCTCTACACCTCTCCTATTACAGCATTCTCTGCAGTATGGATAAAGGTACAGTGCTAATTTGTCACAGCACATCAGAGTTTTAGCAGCTGTAGGCTGGGTGAGCTGGTTCTCCAACCTTGCTTATCTACAGAGTCCGATATCCATGAGCGCCGGGACCTTAGATCCATGGCGGACGTAAGAATCAGAGCTTTCCGGTGTACACTCAGTGTTGCGGCTGAATCATTTCTGCGATCCGTCCACCTGTTAACAGTCATTTTTAATTTTACAGCTGTCTTCTCTCCCTTTATACCACTTGTATCTCTCTGACCTTATCGCTCAGCCGGCATCGAAGCCAATCATCTGTGACTGACTGAACTTCACACTCCTGATTAGTTGGTTTGATCTTTAACCCTGCAGTCAATCACAAAGTGGTTGCCATAGAAACAGCATGACATTACAAAGTGATCGTGATGTCTTTTATTAAACATAAACATATATCAGTTTGTGCCTGATGGTGTGCGGGTGTGGTGGTACAGTGGGTCCATAGAGTGTGTAGCTGCACTTATTAGTTATTTAGTTATCAAAAACATCAGTGCATGTCACAGATCTGTGCCATATTTAACACATATTAACCCTTTTTTTACGCCAACCCCTTTTCATTTCCTCATGGTTTCAGTTCCCACTCAGACGTGCCAAATTAAGCGGTATGGAAATTGACAAAAATAGATTGTTTTTAAATCCTCTTTTTGTTTCCTTTAAGGGGATCCAATGAGGCAACAATGAACCCCATTCACAAGATATGGAACCTTACATAACTCCATGTGATGCTGCTGGACAAGAGGCAGTTCACTCAACACATTCACCCACGAATTAGCACTAAACACAACACAAACTACTAATCAGACACAACAAACCCCAATGGCCAACGGCTGCCAGTGCATTTCCTAAGGAATTCGGAGGGTGTGAGAAAAGCTATTTCGTGTTCACATCCAAAAGAAAGAAACACACAGAGTGCAGGTCTGGGGAGAAAGAGAAAAAAAACAAGGCTTTTCTAGGACCTCACTATCATAACAAAGACTTTCAATTCCTATGATTTCAAGACAATGTCCTCTTCACACCAAGAGAGTCGTCTCCTACCAGATTTTGTGGTTTCTACTGTAAGATCTGAGACACACGACAGGTAACACCCAACCATCTCATAGGTACCAACCATGTCATACCAACTTGTCGCGAAGGAGGATAAATAACGCTCCAAACTTGCGCTAAATTTTGGTGAGAAAAAACTGTCATGGACATTTTCAAAGGGGTCCCTTGACCTCTGACCTCAAGATATGTGAATGAAAATGGTTTCAATGGGTACCCACGAGTCTCCCCTTTACAGACATGCCCACTTTATGATAATCACATGCAGTTTGGGGCAAGTCATAGTCAAGTCAGCACACTGACACACTGACAGCTGTTGTTGCCTGTTGGGCTTGAGTTTGCCATGTTATGATTTGAGCATATTTTTTATGCTAAATGCAGTACCTGCGAGGGTTTCTGGACAATATGTGTCATTGTTTTGTGTTTTTAATTGATTTCCAATTATAAATATATACATACATTTGCATAAAGCAAGCATATTTGCCCACTCCCATGTTGATAATAGTATTAAATACTTGCTAAATCTCCTTTTAAGGTACATTTTGAACAGATAAGAAATGTGTTATTAATCGCGATTAAATATTTTAATTGATTGACAGCCGTAGTAAAAACATATATGATGACCATGACACATTATTTACAGGTGGAGACTCACGGTGGTGGGAGTGGGAAGTGGAGAGGTGTCAGCAGTTACCAGGTTGAGGATGACCTCCATGGCGGAGAGACGCATGCGCACGGCTTGGACTGGAACTTTGTTTGGTCTGCCTATCTGTGTGTGTGTCCCTCGGGAGACGACCACAGCCGGGGGAGAGGGGAAGAGCGCGGCCCTGGGAGAGCCCTCATCACTCAGGACACTTCTCCCAAACAAAGTCCACTTGACTCAAAGTCCACCGGACAAAGACTTCACTTGAGAGACTCTTAGGAATTACTGTTGCCTTGACTGAATATCCAGAATCCATAGAATGCTTGGTCCCTCCAGCAATGAACCATGACTATTGATAGCTGCCGAGTCTAGGGAGCGTTGTGCTGCTGGTTCACAGAGCAGCCGCTCCTCAAAGCCCATGACCACGCTTCAGCGCCAACACACGCTCCGCAGTAATCGTCAGAGAGCCTATGGAGCACACATATATGCGCTTCGATAAATACGACTCCCACAGACGGCATGCATTCGTGGGAGAACAAGGACTCCTCTGGAGCAAAGGGTCCGTCTGATGGAGGTTTGGGGTGGCAGAGCTGAGGCGGTTAATCGGATGAAGACTCGCAGGTTTGGATGGAGGCAAGGTAAAAAGAAGGAAGAGTTTACTGTGAAGTTAAGTGTTCAAAGAGTCCGTGGGGGATAAAATCCACAGAGGGAAAAAGGAAAAAAGAGGCAGAGACCCAGAGGACGGATGTGAGGGGAGCGAGGGAGCAGACAGGAAAAAAAGAGCCCACCAGGAGCTGTCACTGAGAGGGAAACGGAGCGAGAGAGGGAGCAAAGGAAAGAGGGGTTGTGAGAAAGCTTTGTGAACGGAGGAAGGGGGGCTTTTCTTCTGTTGGAGTTTCTAGGCCAGCTCAGCTCCAAAACAGTGGCTAGCTCAGACAGAAAGAAAGGGAGAAAAATCCTCCACTCCCGCCTTTCAATTATCACACAGTTTGATTGTCGCAGCCAATCAGATTCCTGAGTGATCACGCTGTAATAAATCACTTTCCACTGCCATACAGGGCTAAACCAAATGTGTCTGCTGACCAATAACCCACAGAGCTGTGCTTAAAGTGGCATGTTTTTGTCACATATGTTGTATAACATGAAATACACAGATACAAAGGAGTGAACAGTGTGGAGAAAAAAACTTGCACCCAAGAAAAAACCCCAGATTAAACAGATTACACGGTCATATGATGATTACAAAGCTGCTATTCAAAACTGTGCATATGTGTGCACACATGACTTTAGCTTATGATTGCGTCACTTATCCACTGACGAGAAGTGCTTCAACACTGCTTTGGTAATATTCTTACAAATTCAGCAACAGCATGGTGATCGCTTTTATTAGAATTCTTAGTTTAATTATGTTTACAGGAAACAGCTCACAAGCACCACGTCACTGTCGATTTATCTCATTCGTACAGATAATGTACGAACGTCAACAAAAATCCAATGAATATTTTTATTCAAAATCCAGTGGTTAACAGTCTGATGTCGGTCACACCTTCACTTCATTAAAACACATGCAAATTCATATCCAAATACTCCCACAAAATACCATTTTATGAGCTTCAGCACATTGTTCTCCAGGATAAAATCGTGCTGTTTGTCACTTCCAAAAATGTACAAACCAATTAGGGAGAAAAAGCAAAGCAGGGAGCGTAGGGGGTAAGGCAGGACAAGGGCTACTAAAGACTTCTGTGCAGAAGCCGACGGGAGGGAGGGGGTGAGGAGAGCATGAATACAGGCTTTAATGAGAGAGCGGGAGGAGTTAAGGCACCGAGAAAGAGAGGGTATGATTTAGGGAAAAGGCTGCTTATATAAGGATAACCCCAACTTGCTCAGATGGCAGTTCAAGTGGGTGACATGTCGGTTTGACCCCAGTATTACATCAATGCGACAAAAGAAATTCAGTTATTCCAAAACTGAATATCATGGAAGCTACATTCTCTTTATTTCCCTTCCCTTTGAACACTTTCCATTCACACATATATAAATATATATAGTTTTTTTCACTCTCTTTCTAACTTAATTTAAGTCTGCGGCCTCGTACATACGCACCCGAATTAGGTTGCACCAGCTATTCGTTAAGTCCTTCCTGAGATCTTAGTGGGTACTGGCTAGTGTCAAACTAGCGATTTACTAAATCAGGTTCCACCATTGAAATTGAACTAAATATCTTAGCTAGTTAAGACATTAGTAATATGTAAGTTGGTTGATAGAAAACATCTGTAGCATTGTATAATCAAAAGCAATCAACTATGTAAACAGAAAGTCAGTGTAGCATCACAAGCTTTAACACAATCTCTGCTCATTGTCTACAGTTCGATGAGCAACTTGAGATGCCACTCTGGAGTTTGAGTTGAGAGACGATGTCTACGACTGGATTTTTTCACAAGTAGCCAGTTTACAAATTAATTTTAAACCAATAAGAAGCTAAATCACAATCAGACGATAGCTGGTGGGTTCCGAGATTGCATTTCGGCCGATGCGTTCCGCCTCTTTTGCTCTCTGTTTACCTGCATTCAACCAAAACCTGCTCGAACGTGATTGGTCATTATGACTTGGACTACAAACAGAAACCACACTACCGGCACCAAAATCTTGTCGAGTTGCCTACAGATTCTGCATGTGAATGCAGAATCTGTTTATAGAGATTAGCTTTAAACAGAATTTCAACAGAATTTCAACAAAGTGTCAAGTCAGATATGTTGACAATATTAGCAAGCTAATGTTAGCAGTAGCTCTGTCAATTAACCTAGCAAGCTAGTTCATTTAGCTGATTAGACCTGGCAGTTTGTAAAGTAAATATTTAGAAACAACTAATCTCGATGTAAGAATAAGTTTCTGTGGTATTGTAACCCTTTTTAAATTAGTGATGGGTAAATCGCTACTTAGTAAACACTAAAAAGTCTAAGTTTGATCTTAAGAACAGCTGGTGCAACTTGTTCCTAGACTGGGACCATAAGTAAATGTACATCATACAGTAAAACTAATAAAACTAATAAAAATGTACATCGTCGTACGGTATTTTTCTTACAGATGGCTTCTTGGTTAATCATTAGTCACTTAGGGGAAACTAACACACTGGAACTTCCCGCTAACAGGTTCCTTTCAGACATGAATGCATTACACTCATTCTTAACCCTGCTCTCTGTGTCATTCCAGGCTGAGGTCTGACGTCTCCTATGGAGGCTATGTGGCCCCCAGCAGCTCTCGTCAGTCCAGGAATACTCTAGCTTTCAGGGTGACTCAGGACATCTTTACACACTCTCTGGTAGCATGACTTAATAGCATACCTCAAATAGCAGAGTGGCTCCGCAATGACAAATTCACAGCGGGGAGTTGGGGGGGGGGGGGGGGGTATACTCATGCCCTGACAAGTGACTGATGCTTGAAAACAAAATAAAAATGGAGATGTTGGCCTCAAGGGCTGTTTTACCTCATCAGAGCCACGTTAGCTGCTCAAAATTAGGGGACAGAAAGAACAGCTGTGACCTTCCCTATGAACTATTTACATTGACAGAAATAAATATTAGCTACATAATAACTAAAATAGTAAGAGAGTTATTAATAAATAATCTCTTCAATGTGTTATTAGAATTAAATTAGGAATTGCTTTTTCAACTCAAATATGTCCAATTTGTAGGGAGAGTCGTAGTAATTATGCATCTTATTGCTGACTGCCCAAAGACTGTGCATATCATTCATTAGATGTCATGTTTTCTGTTCTATTCTCTACTTAACAATAGAGTTGAATGTAGACATTTTCTACAGAGACACATCTGGGATCGGAGTTGTGTCCAGGTCCCAGATCATGTGAATTAGAGTTAAATTGCACCGGCAATTAAGTTCATTTATAGCATTTACAATAAATTAATCTTTATGTGCGAGTGTGTGAGGATATTTGTGGAAATGAGTTCAGTAAAAAAGAAAGAAAATGCTGGTGAGATCCTTTTATGGCGTCTCAGTTAATAGATTTGAGACAGATGTGCCTCGCAGACAAAACAATGACCCAATTTGATGAATACATCACATTACAATAACCCCTTTTCTTTCTCTCTCTCACACGCACACATGCATTTTACGCATGTGTTAAGGGGACACGACCTGCTGAACTGGTGATGTATGTCGCCAATCCAGAGCAGGAATGCTTATCTAGTTATATGATACACCCAGCATTAGCACTTTAGGCTAAGATCCTATGGTAACACTGAATGCACCAGTAACTCAGTATTGCATTAAAACAATGTTACTGTAACACATTTGTTAAATTTTATTTGTTTTAATAAATGTATTGGAAATGTTTAAATCTCATTAACTTAATTTTTCTATAAGACATAAATAAAGAGCACAAGACAAAGAATTTCAATATACTCACCCACTGTCTTAATAAATTGCAGTTCTATTGCCTTGTTAGCCTGCATTTTTACTTTGGAATATATTCAGAATAATTTTTTTTATTATGTTACATGTGAACATTTTCTTACACTACTGAGATAAACAAATAAAGGACCTAAGTAGATGACAATGATGCAGCAAGTTGCAAAGCTTCATCATTGTTATGTAAAATGAAGATTGACAGAGCTAAGCCAATGTGTTTGTAATAATTTCTATGCCTGTCTAGTTCATGTGTTGGCTGGGATCTACACGCAAAAAAGACAAATACTGGTATTACTGATGAAAATCAAGTATTTTGGGGAGACAGACAATAATGCTATATTTTAGAGCACTGGTTCTCAAATTTTTTCACATCAAGGATCCCTAAACTGACACAAATCAGACCACGACTCCCCATTTGATAAGATTTTGTCGCAGGGTCCCCTATCTGACAGGATTTTTGCTTGTAGATGTTTTATTACAGAAATGTATTAAACCTATGACCAAAATAGTCATACATTATGTCATTATGTTACTTATGGATGGAATTATAGTGAAAATGAATTATTCCCCTTTTTGCTGGGGACCCCCTCGAACTCCCTCAAGGACCCCTGGGGGTCCCCAGACCCCACTTTGAGAGCCACTGTTTTAGAGAGTGTTTGGCACTGTATTTAGGATGCTAATGTGAGCAATTTGTGAGTCATTTATTGCGGATTTAAACTTTCTAATGTTTATTTTCATTATTAGCTACTAAAATGTAGCAAGTAGTGATGAGATTCACCCATAGCTGCTCCACCTTAGTAAAATATTAGTGCTTTGACACGAAGTGCTGACACTTTTTTGTATCAAACTATTACAGTGAAACAAAAATCTGATGTTTTACACGCAGGCTGGTTTGGAAACAGAGGTACTGTACATTTTGAATGGACAATGCTCTGATGAGCTCACACATGAAGGCATACAGAACAACTTGTGTGTGGAGATATTTCCTCAGCCAGCAGATGGAGGCAACAAGATTCTTATAATGCATAATACTCGTTGTCATTCGGAAGACAGAGCCTGGTGCTGAACTGAGGCCAGGTAGGCGCTACACAGCCAACAAGTTCTGGAAGAATCCAGGAGACAAAGGGAAGAGACTGGCTCTGATGTAACTGGACTGGGATTGGATAAAGGGTGAATTGAGTGAGTGTGATAAACAGAGAGCCATATAGAGAGTGAGAGTAAAACAGAAAACTGGAATTCAATTAGAGAGCTATTGCAATTGGGACTACATGAAGTTATAAGGATTTATTTTCCCAATAATTATGCATCATCTAAGTGTAGAATAACCAAACCATTGTTTAACTGTGCCAACACCACAGTCCCCTCCATGTGATGTCGTAAATTGTGATAGGTTATGGTGTGGCGTGGTTTGGGGGTGTGAGAGGTTACGTAAAGGCAGAAGAGCGAGAGCTTTGTCTGCACGGACTGGGGGTAATTCAAGCCTGAGAGAGGAGACAACCATGACTCGGGGCTCGGGCCTCGCTGAACAATACCTTCCCCATAAAAAGAAGCCCCCTGTCCAACCCAGTCCTCCCTAGTCTAAGCTCCAGTATAACCAATGGCCCTATTAGCAGTTACATAAACCACTGGGCACTTTATACACAGGGGCCATTATGACTGGCGAGGTCAGAGAGCGTGAAACATCTTAGTAGCCAACTCCAATACTGGCATCTACAAGAGCCAGGCAGGAAGGAAAACAAACAAATAAACTTTAATAACAACAACAACCTAAACAATTAAGTGTTCTCAGTCTCATTCCCTGTCTAGATGACTGTGATCACTACTTAGTTTCAACTAAATAAATAGTTTGTGTCTAGAAGGTAACACGAAAATTGGCAAGTTCAGCTGTTACAGGTCAGCGTTGTACAGTATGACGGTTTGCTAAGTTACAGTATAATGTTTGAAACTTTGACAGTGAATGAAGCACATCTGTTGGGTTAAGTCTCGGTTATACTTTCAGCAAGGACGGTCGCATGGACATGAGCTGACGTGGAATCGTGTCGAGGAAACGTTTGAATCTTTTATACTCCGTGCGTATTTCTCCTTAGGGATGCACTGATCCCACTTTCTCAGTCCTGATACCGAGCACTGATCTGATACTAGTGTTTAATTAATAAGCTGTATGCCTCACTGTGTGTAAGTGACTGGGATCAGTGTTTTAAGGCAACATCAGGCTTGACTTAAACATTGCTTTCTTATCTTTGTCAAACAAAATGTGACAAATAAATACATAGATATAAATTTATTTAATTCTTCTTTATCATTAAAATAATAAATCGTACACCAGCAACATGGTAAAAAATCTTAAAAATTATCAGGAATTACAATTCAAGTATAAATCTTTTTTAAGCAGCAAGAAATTGGTCAAAACTTAAACAGGAATTAAAATGACAGTATATAATGTATATAAATATAGTATATAAACGTAGAACTGAATTGAATAGATCGGCCGCATTGTCACCGATATCCGATCCAGCCATTTGAGTCAGTATTGGCCCTATACTGTATACTATCCAGTATCAGTATCGGTGCATCCCTATTTCTCCTCGCAGCAAACCAGCATTCTCAAAGCTCTTCAAAGTTCTCCATTTTCACCGCCCATCCGTGTTTGCGTAGTTAGAAAAATTTGGATGTACACGGAGAGGCAAAAACCTGACGCACGCAACCCCCGCAAAGTGTCTGATGGTGTGACGTCACTTTGGCCGTACAGGCACTTGTGACCCTCGCGGATGCGAGTATTATGAAAGTGTAGGGAGAAGACACTGGAAAACACATGTATATGCATGCCAGTGTACTACCAGTATAGCCAGACCAATAAATAGGTGGGCCTTTTTATATAAGCTAATATCAGCTTATTGCAGATATACTGTATCTGTATTGGCATATATATTGGCCAATAAGTAAGGTCTGGGGTAATTTAGGGGTTATTTATATCCTGCTCAGTACATATCATGGTCACAGATTTTTAAATAAAAAAACTAAGGGATCCTTTGTCTGTTTACTAATGTTAAAAAAAAACGATAGTCATTTCGCATCAGCCTAAAAAATCCAGTATTGGTTGGGTTATAACCTCGAGTGTTTATCTTTTTTTCCCAGTATATATATGTGCAGGTGACAGTGCAATATGTGTAAGAGACAGTGTGGGTACATAAGATGAGACAAAGTGTGTATGTACAGCAAAGCGGTGTGTGTGTACGTGAAGGGAAACGGAGTGGGTACGTGGGCAGAAACAATGTTTGTCGTCCATTGGTTGGTGGTGGTTGGTATTTGTTGGAGCTGCTTCTGTTTATACTCAGCCCATCCTGGTTATGCAACACAGAAACAAAAAGGGCACAGGCCCAAAATGTGCAAGTTTGTCTGGCTGGATGCTGTACAATACCCAGAGTACCATGGGGCAGCAGTATGCAGAACCAAACAGACTGCCAGCCTATTCATGAGCAGGAAGATGGAGAATCTAGAACAAACAGTCCCAGCTTTTTGGCCCTGAAAGATTATTTAGTCTGGCCCCTTCTCAGTTTTCTTGTTCCCTCCACCCAAACCCCATACCACTCATGGTCCCACGTTGACCCCACTTTGAAACAGACTTATTGCATGGCCGGGGGCCTGGGTACTGTTTGGGAAGTTTTAGCGAGACTTCACTGTGTGAATTAGGCCACTAGGAAGCAGTAGATTTCATAACAGGGGGACAGATAAATGAGGGTTGTCATTTCGCTAATAGGAAGTTCTCATCAGCGTTTGACAGCTATTATCTAATGAAAATCTTGGAGGGCATTCTCTGTTTGCCCATTCAGATTATATAACAATGTAATGGACTGTCTCAGCTAAATTCCAAAACTGAGCTCACAATCATCAATCAAGATCAGAGTTGAGACCGGATCAAACTCTGCTCTACTTTGTGTGAAAGCTGAGTGATTTCCTCATTCATCTCCATGTCTGATGCACCGTATCCGCCAAACTGAACACAGAAGGTAAACACATCTACTTACAATTATATTAAATTGTAACAGTCCATAAGACCCTTATCACACAATTAAAATAGAAAAACAGAATGTTACAATAAATGAATATCACAAACAACTACAGCCTTAATCCATGAGGGGGAGCTATAGCACAAAATATGCTACACAATGTGTGTCATCTTCTGTATGGACAATTTACTCTGTTGCTGGCCTGTCTTTGACTGCACATTTCCTGACATGTTTCCTGTCAATAACCCTCCTTTTATTGCATTCTTTCATTATCTCTCCTCCTACTGACAGACATTCATTGCAGCCCTTTATGTAAGATAATTCAGACCTGATGTGGCCGTCACATCAAGGCACACAGGTACTGAGAACAGGGAGGAAGATCAAGAATGAGGGCGGTAAAGGGGGTATAGCCCTAGTGGTTATATCATGTTTCAAGACAGGAGATCGTGAGAAGAGATTAGAAAAAGACATGAAAAAGGTGTGTCTATGCAGAAAAAGCCTTTTTGTGATACTACATAATTTCAGACGGAACGTTTTCAATCAACTGCATTATTTGCCTGGACAAAACAAACATAATGCCAATTTTGTCTCAGTGGTCTAGAGGTAATTTGCCAGTGGGAAAGTGAGCCTTTCTGATGGGATGCAAACAGTGAAAAAATGAAAGATTCCTACTGGCTGACACACATGAGAATGAGAGGATTGGTTCTGGTTATTAGCGGAGACAAAATATGACGATATTTCCCTGGAGGTTGTGATCAGATTTGAATTGTGTGCGTGCATGTGTGTTCTAAGTGGGTCAGTGGAGCAGAGCTGAGCTCAGCGATCTATAGCCTCATCCATAATTCATCAGAACCACACAAATGATATGGACTAAGCAGGGAGTGGCAGGGAGCGTGCCCTGTCTGAGTCTGTCGACCTTCTTTCTCCCTCTCTCTCAGAATGAGCAATTTCCCTTTGAAAACAATCTACTGACCTCTCCGAGTAAAGAGAAGAAAAACAAACATTATTTTTCATTAAGGTTCACAGTAGTGTATTTTGACAACACAAGTCATGGAAGTAATTTTCATACCTAAAACGGACAGTTGCCTCAATCATAGCGAGCACTGTAGACCGTAGAAATTAACCCAGCCAGAGGACTGTGTCTGAGGAACAGACATGTGGGTCACGGGTGACCAGAACATCCTCAGTGACCAAGTATGTGGCAATCCTGCAACGGCTGAGAAAACAGCATTGATGCACGTGCATGCCCACACCAATGTCCTCTTTCACACACACCGGCCCAAAGAGGAAGGACCAGCTGCAGGCCAAAAATAAATACACAAAGGATGACCCATACTGACTCACTGCTGACATGTTCACTTACATGCACATGACCTTATGTACACGTAACTTAAAAATATTCATTCAGGATGCAGATAAGTATTATAATAATTAAAGCAGCAATGGGTAGAATTGGAGAAAATATGATTAAAAAAAGTTATTTTTATAAAAAAGTTGCTATATCCTGATAGTAGTGCATGAGACAGGTAATATGAACAAAATCATGTGCCTCTGTGTCCTCCAGTGCTCCTAATGGCATCTGCAAGAATTCACAGACCGGAGGAAAACAACCAATCAGAGCCGAGCTGGAGCCTGCCGTCTCTGAGCAGCTGTCAATCACTTGCGAACTCAAAACAAACGGTCAAACTAGGCAGTGCTGATCAAATATGAATCAATATTCTGTTACTGTAATACCTATTTCTTGCATAAAATGTCTTCAGAAAAATCTTTCAGTGTACTGTTTAGCTGTAAAATGAGAAATTTTGTGACCCAGCAGCCATGTTGAGAACAGTTGAGGAAATACCAACGACGGTGGATTATTAGTCCACATGAAAAGAACCTCTTACTTGTTCTTTTTTCAAAATATATTAATACATTTAAATACCCTTGAAAAGTGAACTTGACCGGCACTAGTTCAGACATCTGTCTATTAATAGCAGCAGAGAATCAGGCAGAGAGCTGCAGCAGACTCCTTCCTCATTCAGACCCAGATTAGAAACCTATAAAACTGGCTGAGAGGGAAGAGCAGCTTCAAAATCAAGGCTTTATCTCCCTCTCTCTTTCCCCATGACTTTGTCCATCCTACTGATCCACACCCGCCCTCACACACACATTTACCTTTCAAACATTCCTCCACCCCATCTCTCTTTTGAGCCCTTCCTTTCACACCATTACACCCGCCTTGATGGTTTCACACACAAATTAGCTTGTTATGCATGTTAGTATGAGTGTGTGTGTGTGTGTAGTAGTAGTAGTTTAAACGTGTCCTAACTGTTGTGAATGCTAATAGCAACCAGCACCGGATCAGGGCGTTGGCCTATATATATATAATCACATATGAATATTCAACCGCCTAATTAAACAGGCTGGGGATACGCTTCAAAGGGAGCACAAACAGCTGGGTGGAGAGTTCAAACACACACAAAGACACACGCACGTGATGCATACACATGCACGCCTGCACACATTAAAGATGAGAATCTGACTCAAGGCTACTCTCCGGATTTTACATGGTACAACAAAACTTTTACATTGCAAGTATTTACTTTGTTTTGTTCATGCACTTTGAAGTGGAAGACAGGAGTCCCATTGAGGTCTGTTAACTGTCAAACACACACTTTTCTTTACTGAGACTGCCACACTATGCACAACTCTCTTTGTGCATCATTCAGAGGACTTAATTTAAATATGTGTGAGAGGAGGAACAGGAAACAGCGGCGTCTCTTCAGCACTGAGATCTAAGCGATAGGGTGCCGTTCCAACACGTCTCTCCTGTGTAGCTCTGGTATTTGAAATACTTTGACGAAGGAGAAAGCTTAATTACGAGATTTAGAACAAACAGTATTTAAGACAAAGTCGGCACATTTGGCAAATTGCACAGGAGTCTAATTTTAGAAGACACCTTTTCCCCCCTCAGACAGGCTGATGCGGTGGCTACAAGATCAGACGGGGGACCTGTGAGCATTCAGCTGGGTAAAGCCGCTACGGTTCCCTTTGAAAATCACCCTGTTACCATGGAGATGGGCAACCGGCTCCACAGTCTGAGCACTGGACATAGATGAGAGGGAGAGAGAGGGAGAAAGAAATGGTCATATCCAGTAGCCTAACCATTACAGACCAGACTTATGTCAACCTCTAACAATCACGGGGCACCCTGTTGAAAAGATTAGTTGTTTTAAATACTTAGGAACGCTCTGTTGCTCTTGAGCTTACTGTACAGATTGTAAAGCCCCATGAGGCAAATTTGTGATATTAGGCTATATAAATGAAATTGACTTGACTAGGCAAAATCCCTAATCCTGAGAGAAATGTCATTAAATCTTTAGTTGTCAATTTAAAATGGGGGTCTTATATCGCATTCTGAGACATGACAATGAGATGGCTGGAACAAACCCCGTCCACAATATACACTGGCCGTCCGATGCAATATCGTAAGCACCACTTTACAATAAAGTATAGGAGCCTTTAGACAGTGCTCTCCATCACCACCATTAAAACACCAAATGAGGGGAATATCTTTCAGAATAATGGTGTTTGATCTCTTCAGTAGAGCTTGGAGACTTGTTGAATCCATGCCGAGGAGCTTTGAAGCTGTTCTGGTGCCTCATGGCGGCCCAACACCTTACTGAATTTGACACCCACAAACAAAGTACATACACAGACAACCCACAAGTAATGTAAGTAAGGAGAGAGCAGAGAACAGGACAGGACTAAGGGGCTAGAATAGGAAATCCATTGTGTTTAATTCAGTCGATAATGGTGTTTGTTCTTCTGATCAATGAGCGTCTCCTCGCCCCACATAAAACCACACATGTATACCCGCACAATAGAATACACATTGTCTACCACACAAAAACACGACTAACCACGACTGATTTAGTCGACAGGAGAAAAGTAGGTAAGGCGATATTTACACTTGTCATAAAAGAGACGATGGAAAGAAAGGAGGAGTAGTTTGTTTGTCTGAGATGAGTGATAGAAGACTAACGAGAAAAGACAGGGAGGGAAATGACTAAAGGGTAGATAAGACTGCAAGGACAGGAGAGGGAGGAAGATTACACAGCAGAGAAGGGAGATTAACACATTTGAAAAGAACATTTTTTTTGGTCCTCTGAAAGTCAGTACAAAACCACATCAAGCCACAGATGTGCCAAACCCATTAGCAGCTTTACACTACTTCCTCATCTGACTGGAACACCATAATAAGGTCTAATACTTAATGTCAACAACCACAGAGAGTCATCATGGTGCACCGACAACAGCAACTCACACACACGCACAGTGCCTGAAAAACAATTTGCCACGGGCTGGTAGTTGGTAAACAAAGCAGTGCAGTGACATCACCTCGGATGTGGACTAAGAGCACATGCTTCATCATCCCCATGGAAAGTCAATCGAAACTCAGTTGTTTGATTAAACACAGGTTTGACTGCGTGCTTCTGTGACTGTTTACTGAGACTAGAGGGCAATCTGTTTTTTACATTCAAAGCTTCTACTGATGTTTTCAAATGGAGCTTAGAATGTTGGTCATCATATTTAAAAAAAAATAAATATAATGATAATCCTCAAAAAAAAAATCCTCAATATTAGGGATGCACCAATTTATCGGGCGAACATCGCCATCGGCCTATCTGCAAATAAGATGACATTCGCCAATGGCAGTGGCCGATGTTTATCTGCATCTGATGTGTATCTATGGTGCGTGTTGATGATTATCTGTTTATATCAAGCAACAAAATGTTGTGTTGGTTATTTGCGGTCGGTCTCAGACAAGAAGCCACTGGCAAAGTGAAACTGTCTCTGAGAAAGATCAGCACCAAGAATGTTATGTTCAACGAAAAATTAAGCAGTAAAACAATGGCTTACAAGATTTCTTAAAAATAATCCTCCATGCCGTGCAGTCCGTGCAGCAGTCCGTGCAGCAGTCCGTCTCCCTTACCGCAAGCCAGTCCCAGGTGATATGTAAGTACTGAAACCTTCTTTTCATTGAGTAGGTAGTTGTATAGCAGCTAAAAGGCTTTTGAAGCAGTTATTTATTTAAAAAAGATTATTTTTCATGTGAAAGAAGATTATATTAAACATTGTATCATAAATTTGTATGATTGAATTTGTGCTCATTCAAAGATGGTGTAATGAAATGCTGAATGACCTTAAAACAGCTCAGTTATTGTTTTATAATGAAGAGTCTTTGTTTCCCTGGCACAAAAAAAGGAATAATTAACAACAAAAATTAAATAAACAAAAACATTGGTATCGGCTATCAGCCAAATTGCTATTTTAAACATCGGTATTGGTATCGGCCCAGAACAATCGGTGCATCCCTATCAATTTAAATACAGTGATTCAATGGATTTAATGAGTTGAGTCTTTTTTTATTATATCAACTTTCTTTAATGAATATAACTCAACAGTGTGTGCGTCTCCCTTAGTGTCCGGCAAGCTGGAGAGCAAACTGTTCTTTGATCGCAGTGAAGATGTTGTTTTTGAAAGGCTTAACAGCAACAAATGTGGACTGAAGCAGAATATTTTGTTAGATAAAAACATGTTGTGAATTTTGGAAATAATTACATCTAACTTTTATCAATACGTTTTGACTTTTAAACGCTCTGGAGTTATTGGAAATGTTTGGATCACAAAAGTCAGAAACAATCCTACGCAGCCACTACTAGAATCTAATTCTACAAATAGTATAATACTAATAATATTAGTGTAGCCTAATCTTTATCTGTAACTGTGCAGAAATACCAGCTTTAAACTGAATGAATCAACATGCAAAAAAAAAAAAGCTGTGCAGCGCTCAAATGTTGATTTAGAATTTGAATGTCAACATTATAAATGAAGCTTTTAACTATTCGGTACAACCCTAATAGTTATTATATGCACCTGCAGCCCTAGTTATATATAAGTGAATGTGACCTAGCAATACCCCGTGTTTGTCTTCTGCAGCTTTTCAAATAACTCAATGTCACTAATAGAGTTTCAGGACGAGCTGTGTGTCCTGCTGCAAAGGGCACAAACGCTTTCATCAACACACAGCCAGTAGCCCGGGGGAGGTGAGAGACGATGAGAGAGCAATGATGAGGATGTTAAACTAGCAGGGACGGAACAAGCCTCAGGGGACCAGGTGATGTTCGGAGCCTCCCACTGACACTTCTCCTTACTGCGCTCTTACAGGACAGCAACGGTGGAATTACACAAGTCCAAATCCTTCATCTGTATTGTCAATAAATGGAGAAATTAATTTTGCTTGTTACAAATCCTATTAATGGCAGCCGTTAAGTGTATTAGAAGTGCATGGTTTAAATCTGGCGGTACAAAACAAATCTCTCACAAAACTTGGCTTTAAAACAGTATGTAAACTTTAAGAGATGGAACATAAATCCTTTGTATTAAGGCTGAAAAAGAGTTTGAAGCCCTGTTAATGCAATTAAATTATTTAATCCATCCTACAATTGCTTCAACAAACTTACATGCATTTTCTTTATTTTTTTTGTTGAATAAAATTAAGCAATAACATTTATTTTTTGCTCTCTCTCTTAATAAAATAAAATTTGTTACCTTGAGATGTAACGTAACATTTTTCTTAATTAAAAAATCTAACCAGTGTTTTAACATTATTGAACTCTTTCATTCTCTAAGGACAAGCCTGATCAATGGCACAAGACCCATATATAGTTTATTTGCCTGTATTCACTATATACTTAACTCAGGTAAATTACAAAAATAACATTCTTCCATAACAATCAACACACTAATGTGTTTCTAAGATAAATTCTTGTTTTTTCCATCTATGTCAATCAATGAATTAGTTGATTTTAAGACATTATAATCATATGAAGGCAGCTGAAAACAGGATAATGAAAAATTGCCATGTGAAATTGAATTGGACTGAATAAGATACTGCGCTCAAAATGAATAAATTATACGTTTTTTTATTTTTTAAATGCTGAGATTATTTTCAATTTAAGTCTGCATACGGCTGCATGATTCCAGCTCGACTGGATGTTGCTCCTCAGAATTGTTTAAATCTGAGGCATTTTGTTTTAAGATGGGTAGGAATTACTGCAGGAGAACACGGGATGCTGTATTTGACATGTGGAAACCAAAATATGGCGATAAACAAAAGAAGACAAAGGATGAGCAGGAAGACAGGTGGACATGTGGAGATGTGGCCTGGGGGAAAGACATGGGGTTATCTATCCAAGGTCAGTGAACCTTTGCAGGCCCTGGAGGAGGTTATGTTTTTCTCCAAAGACGAACAGCTTCTGTCTCTCACACACACACACAATGAAAGGACTAGCCTCAAGGCTCGGCTTCTGTTTCATCTCAACTCAGTAGCTCACATCCCACCAGAGCCTACTCCTGTCTTCCATCCTGACACTAGACATTTTGCACCTTGCAGCCCTTCACTTCCTCTGTCTGTTTTTACTTTCCATCCCTCCGAGAAAAGAGGAAAGACCAGACTACGTCAGTCTCCATCAGTCTGGGATCAGGCCTTCCGGTCTCAAAGTGAGACTGCGCCTACGTCTGCCCATGTGCGCATTTGTGCACGTGCATGTTGATGCTTTCAGGCGTATTAACGTCCACCAGCACCATTACACAGAGCTGAAGATGAACAGGGAGGGCGTAGTCAGTCAATCAATTAATTAATCATCAACAGCTAATTGTAATTAATCCCACAGGCTGAGCACCAGCTGCAGAACAGCGGGCTCTTAACAGACCTAATGCTGAGTTTTGATACAGCCCCTCTACTCTCTTTAACAGCACTACCACTAGGGGATACATATATCAAACTCATCAACAGTTGCAGAGCTGTAGACTAGCCCCTTATTGCAAATGAGTCATAAACTCTCCCCAATCAGGAACAATCAAACATAATATTTACCAATAATTTCATCCCCTGGCGACAGCTCCTGCCGACCACTGTGCTCTTACTGCTGCTGTAACATGAGTTACTGTTTAACAAGAGTTGAGATAAAAGTGCGCAGACGGACCACTCAGTTACTGTATGGATCGAACTACCTCAAAGTGAATGGAAACTCAGAGGAAAATCTCTGCATACCAAAAACAAAGTTGATGTGCAAGAACTGTGCAAACAGTGCTTTCTCCCAAGTTGTCAACTGGCTGATATACTAGTGTACATTGTTTCTGCAAACTGACAAAAGAGTCCATCTGTACAATTTTGACTGCTGTCCTGAACAAAGCCCCAATCAAGCAACCAAACGCACAAACTCTTGTCACAATACCAAATAGCTGGAAGGCAGAGAGACAGAAAGATGGAACACCACCAGCTTCGTCAGCAGCAAAGATTTAAGACAACTGTGCCTTTAGCCATGAATGAAGCTGCAGCATGGAGATGGGAAGACACACACACAAAGACATGGTTTTAATAATTAAACAAACTTGTGTGTTTTGTTTGAAGCTTACCTTGGAGTACTGTCTGCGAAGACTGAAGCGCTGCACCATCCTGACTGACCCCTGTTCTACTCCTCTCCACTGATATCCCTCCAGAGCACACAACGCCTCACATAGTACAGTCTACATCTCCAAACAGCCATGTGCACACACATTTCTAGTCCACACCGCTTTCGTCTACTATGCAAACACAAGTGAGAAGAGAGAGAGAGATGAAAAAGAGGGAGGGAGAGCAAGCAGAGATAAAGACAGCTCAGCTGTGTTGCCCTCTACTCATATTCACAGTGATCCCCTGAGCTCACACACACAGTCACTCACACAAGATTCCCACCCCACATGGCTGTCAATGCACAAATGATTTCCAGCACACACTATTTCTACTACTTCCACTCACACACCCTCTCCACATCCTCTTTCATGCGACATGCATCACACACAGCCAGCTCTCACTCATCTAGGACGAGGCAAGGTTGCCTCCTGCTTCCTGTCAGTGAGCCGAAGGGTGGAGCAAGGAGGAGGTGGTGGTGGTAAAGGAGGAGGAGGAGGAGGAGGAGGAGGAGGACGGACCAGCTGACTGTCTATACTAACTACCTCCAGGGACATAGGGAGGGGGACAGGGAGGGAAAGAGGAAGAAAAGGCGAGGGGAGCGCGGGGGGGAAATTGCTGAGAAAAAGAAAAGAAAAAGGGAAAGAAAGAAAAGAATCATCATCCCTGATACACACTCAAATTTAGACAAGCTACGCAACCCTCGACCTCCACTAACAGCAGGATGCCACACACCTCCAAGGTCGACCACGCTGTTACTATGGCAACCCAAGCAGGGCGTAGTTCTAGGCAGCAAGTTTTGGGGTTACCACGGCGACTGCTCGGATGACCTCAATGACATTGCTGTGTTACCGTGAGACAGGGCTGTGATGTTAGCTAGAGACGAGCGAGACAGGTTCATCATCTCTGCCAAGGGCGAGCGACAGACCACACGAAGGTTGATGGTCGCCTATCACGGCAGCAGCACTAATGGAGCACAGATGTCTGGTTCTCTCAGCCCTGCTCTGTCATCCCAGGTGAGGTCACTCACATGGGACTGAAGGATACTTGATTTTGAGGATGAGTATTTTTAATTTAGCTCACAGATTGAAGCTGTCAAATAAAGTGGATATCAACGCCTACTGGTTTAGTCTTCCTGCCCACTTCTGGATTGATAGCCAACCATCACTCCCATCTGTGACACAATGATACTGAGTCCTCGGCACGGCTTGTTTCATTAACCCAGTCTAGTCTACAACAAACATGAGCTCACAATGCAAACACAACCTCCACATGAACCAAGCCCAGTACTGCTGCTCACAGCAGGTTAGCTGATCTGACAGTGACCTCTGGTGGCAGACAGAGCAAACTGAAGTCTGGTGGGAAGGTGGTTCAAAATCAAACTTGAGGTTAAAGAGTAAATTGTAAAGGGCTGTGAGGTTTTAACAAACCAATACTGACATACACACACACACACACAAAAAAACAATGCTGATTATTTTCCATTACAGAAGCTGCAAAACATCGAACCCACTACACTACTTTTAATGATCTCAGGATTAAACACACTATGGTTTTCCAAAAGATAGCTTTTCACAAACCAGTTATATGGCAATCAAATGACTTTATAAACGTCCCTATTTTTATGGACTTTATTTACCATATTCTGTATGTTCTCTTTGGCCCAGATGTCAAGCAAACATCAGACTTCTGCAAAAGTCCAGGCCAGTCCTCTCCCTCTCATGTTAACCTGTCATTTACCTGTGTTCATCTCAATAAATAACTGCACAAGCAGCCTGTGTTTTGTTTTGCTTGGAAACAGTAGGAGACGACCTCTCACCAGCGGTCTCAGACCGGTTGTTTTGGTCCGCACCAGAGTACGATTATTATTGCATTCTTAACTGCCCAAACGAACCGCACCAGGGTTCGATTCAAATGGACTGAATATTGTCTTGTGAAAGCGCCCCTTGTAGTTATTATGAAGCTTCAGCAGTCTGAATTGGTCAAATCAAGTGAATATCTTCCAAAGTTAGTCATTATAGCACAAAGTTCCTCCTTTTTGTTTCCCCAGACAGTGTTTCAGCGCAGAGCTGCAGTGAAGGGATGGTAACACAAGGCTGGTATGAGCAGAAGGAATGATTAAAACAAGGAAAACTGAACATTGTTCAAATGGGTGCCTGTTTCAAGGCTTAAAAAGTTGTGAACCTATCCTTATTGGCTGCACGGTTATGTATTATTGTGTATCTATATGTGTGTGCATGCATGTGTGTCTCAGCAGTAATGACAGACAGTAGTAGACCTTCTCTCTGTGTTCACAGCTAATACAGCAGGGAACATTACATCAGCAGCAAGGTGAACTTCAGCTTTTGATTGACAGTTCACTGACAAACAAGGCCCGACATCATTAGAAGGGTAAAAGACACATCGATCAGCTTGCGTAGCGATAATATGATTCACGGCTCTGTCACTTACCCTGTCTGTCTCCTCCGTGGAGTGGTACCCTGAAGACAGCACCACATCGCCTCCAGTGTATCCAGGTGTGGGGCTGCTGGGCGTGGTGTCGGTGGTGGAAGAGGAGCGCGGGCGGCTGGTGTGCTGCTGTGGATCGTGGGTGTTGCGGCGGTGCGGGGCCTGGGGGCTACCTCTCAGGAGAGGATCCCGGTCTCCGCTGCCAGATCCCGACCCGGATCCTTTGCTGCGGCGGCTCTGCAGGCTGGTCCCGCGCCTCATCGTGCCCGCAGCGCCCGAGCCCTGGCCAGCTGTAGAGGGAACCACAGGAGCAGATAGGTGGTCAAATTCAGGACAGCAGGGCCCCAGGCCATCCTCAGGGGCTGAGGGGGAGGTGCCACCTGCTGACACTACAGAGGAAGATGAGGAAGAAGACGAAGAGGGGATGGTGGAGCGAGAGAGGGAGAGACGTTTACGCTGCTGCTGGAACAGCTGTTTCAGTCCCTGGCCAAGAACCCCCATGCTCTCCCTGGCGTTTTGGCTCATCTTACTGATGGAGGGGTGCTCTGACTGGGACGAGGCCCTCTTCAACCCCAAGCCTTGTGAGCCCCTTGCCTGTCTTCTAGCTCCAGGACCTGAACTGGGGCCCACCTCCTCTGGCTCCCTTTGACTGTCATCCCCCTGCTGCATGTGTCCCTGCTGACCTCGCATGAATAGCAGGGAGGAATTGTCCTATCAAACAATCCGCTAACACTTCCCTCTCTATCTGTAAGACATGCAGAGGGTCAGACCAGGATAATGACTGAAGGAGAGAAAACAGTAGAGTACAGTAGAGAACAGTGGAAGTGGAGATGGGACAGTCTGATGGAGGGTTGGATCAGCTCAGTGGCGGTCAGAGGGATGAATCCAAAGAGGGAGCATGCATCTTTTGATTCAGGAACAAGAAGCCATGCTGGTCTAGCACAGAGAGAAAGGAGATGGATTATGAGACGCTGGAATGTTGCCTAGATCCAGTGACATGAAATCACAAATTTTCATTTTTAACTCGAGACCATTTGCCATTTTTGAAATTTCATGCAAATGGTATAAAGTGTGAATGCACATGACTGGCCAGCATTAATCTGCATTGAAGTACCACAATGAATATGTGATTGTCATTTAATTAATATAGGATCAATTCTGTATCATCAGTTGAAGATGGTATCAGACAGGCTGCCCCAGTGACAGCTGTGCCAGGCTTCTGGATCATTCTACATTCAAACAGGCCAATGTTTTATGAGCAAATACAACATAATACAAGGAAAACAAGCTGGATCCAGGTTTGCTAGCATGATACAAAGATCACAAAACAAAGCATAAATGAATTCAAAAGTAAGCAGGTATATGCAGGCTAAGAAAATAAACAACAGCCTGGAGGGGGGTGGCGACAGATAGGCACGAGAGGCTGCTAGAATAAAGGAAAGGATGCAGAGAAGAACAGAGGGGTGAGAGAGGGGAAAGAGAAATAATGACTCACATCAGAAGAAGATAAACGCACCTACCATCAGCCCAACTGTCAGCCTTGCGTGACTCACTCTTGTGGATTACCTGAGAGGGAGACCAAAGAAGGAAAAACAGAGTCGTTTTATTTTAAGATTCGAAACTTCAATGTACTCACTGACCTCAAGACAGTCAAACAATCAGGCATATCATTCAGTTTGCAATCAATAATCATTTTTCCCTATGAGCTGAGAACACGCTGGGCATACTGAAAAGAATATGTGCGATATTACGTGACACAACTTAGTGTGTGTGTTCCTTCAGGGGCTCATTTAGTATCCCCAAAGGCACCCCTTCCTTATCCTGGGGCGGTATCAAGACACAATGGTTTCCGCACTAGAAACAACATGCAGCGCAGTGTCACAAACAAGGTGCCTGGTCGCCTCCTGCAACCTTGCACGCTGCCTGGCTGAACCTGAAGTCGGTGACAAAACCGGAGTGGACACCTGATAGCATACAAGCTGTCCTCCACAAGAATGAACCTTATTGGTGGAACAGTGATCACCTCACAGACAGACAGACAGGCTGCCCGAGCCTCCCTGCAGCATCAATAGCTGCTCCCGTTGAGAGCAGCAAAACAAGCAAGGCAGGAACATTCGGAGCCCTGGGGAGGGACAGCTACATACTCAAACTATATTCCCTCAGCTGCACTGTCAGGTCATGAAAGAATAACATTAAGTTGGACAGTCGGACGCGCACACAAAACTGCAAGAATGTAATCTTTGCAAATGAAGCTGTGACAGGCTTCATTCACATTCGCTGTTCAGTTTTACACCCCGTCCAGAGACAGAAGGAGAATGAGCATGAAGCTACCAGCAGGTAGCATATAGCTAATTACAATAATGGCCACGCCATCACTGCCAAGAAAAGGCACATTCATGCACGTAAACACATTCTCACGGCAGCTTTTACTATGATCTCATCTGTTTAATCTTTTCTGTTCAATAGTCAGATTCAGACCAGCGCATAATGGTGTGCTTAATTTAGAGGCTGTGTGTTAATATGGTGGTGCCAATAAGTCAAATGTGACTGCTGCCTGCCAGAGAGAGAGAGAGAGAGAGAGAGAGAGAGAGAGAGAGAGAGAGAGAGAGAGCGAGCAGGTGTTGAACAGGTTCAGTCACCTGCTTGCCGGCTGCTGCTGCCTGTAGCTGTGAAGATATTGTGCGGTCAACCGTTGGGAAGTGTTTTTCATACTGATGATAACACAGCTTCAACTTGGTATTTTACTGATTACAGCTGGGCAATGAGTCCGTATATTCTTTATAATTTCTTCAATAGAAATACAATTCATGATGAAATAATGACAGGGCGTTATCATAATACACAACTCTGTTGCAAATACACAACTAAATATATCCCTCACAAAATATGATATGAAGGAAATCTGTTTGAAGAACCTGAAATAACAAAGAAATATTTATATTTAAAAATAGTTTAATATTACCATTAGGGGTGGGAATCACCAGAGGCCCCACGATACAATCCTATTATCACAATACGTTTTTATTGCGATTTTAAACATTCTGCGATATGCTGAGTATTGCGATAAGATATAGTCTATTACGATATATTGCGAAATATCTTTATTCACTTTTTTTCAATTTATTATTTCAACTGTAAATTATGCAGTTTGTCAGCATCTGTTTTATCTGATAAGATACAGTTTTCACTCTGTTCATCTCAGAATTTTCATTCACATATCTTGAGGTCAGAGGTCAAGGGACCCCTTTGAAGATGGCCATGCCAGTTTTTCTTCGCCAAAATGTAGTGTATCTTTGGGGCGTTATTTAACGTATTTAACATGACATGGTTGGTACTAGTAGATTCCTTAGGCTTTCTCGTTTCATATGATACCATTATCTTCACTGTAGCTTTAAGACTGAGCCCGCGACAACCTCTGAAAGACAGAAGCAGTGCGGAATAGTCGCCAGTCGATACTTGACGTCCGTGTTTCGATACAATATTGACACGCAAAATATCGCGATACTATGCTGAATAGATTCCCCCCCATCCATAATTACCAAGGAGTTAAATGCAATCATTCTTATTTAACATGACTAAGCATTAATTTCTTCATTGATTGAATCTAATTTAAGTGGTCATTTCTCTTTCCTTCCTTTCTGTGAGGATAAATAAAAACTCAAAGACTCATGTTTGCAGATATCGACAGTATATTACTACTGCGATATGAACGTCCTGTATGCCCATAGAAGGTGGACAGTCATGCGCACATGTGTATCATAACCAAGTATACATGCATACTTGATTATGCATGCATGCATGCATGCACCCTCACAGTGAGTGGCAATTTCTGGCAGTCACAGTGACGTGTAACTGATTATGATGGAGCACTGTGCTGTTGTTTCAGAGCTGGTGAGTGGAGAGGGGTAAACCTAAGTTAATCCTGTCCTGAAGCTGAAGCCCTGTCCCTACCCCGGTGCCCATCCCTCCCTTTGCGTCTATAAATCCCCTCCTTCATCCCCAGGATGATCCCAACACTGGATTGGATGTTTTCTTGATTGTCTACGGTTTTATATTCACACTAAATCCTCTTTCAGGAGCCTTTAGAGGACAACGGTTTATTGTCAGACTTGGTGTGTACGTTTGTGCACATGCAAGAGGTCCTGCATCTTAATTTAAGCAAGGCTTGTCGTTCCACCTTGATGAGGTGATGACGCAAAAGAACACCAGATGGGTCTTTGAATGACGACTGTCCTGTTCTGACCCAAATTACTTTATTTTCACCACATTGTACTTCTCTGACAGTGCATCAAAATGTTTCTGAAAGACTGTTGGTGTTCTTATGTATTTTAGAAAAACTACTTCATGTGAAAGAGCAAGAAATCTCAAGTTCACTATCTTTTTTTTCCCCCAACACTGAAATATTTAACAGTGTTTGCTTCACTTTGAACAAAAATGTGATACTTTGGTGATCCTCTTAGGAAAACTCTCCCTTCACTTTCTCCCCGGATAAAGCTCACAAACATGCATGGTGTATGGATGTATGTTGGTGTATTTAAGCCCTGTCCACCACAGAAACAGATCAGTGATGATCAGTGATTAACAGGTGTCAGCGACGGACGGGATCAGCAGCCTCAGTGAGTCAGCATGTTTCTCAGAAATGTCACAATACTGTCAAAGGTGAATTACAAACGGCCGCATGGACAATAGCCTCTCTGGAACTGTGTCACCCTCACTCATGCCCCTGTATAAATACACACACACATACATAAACACATACGTCCTTGTCCTTAGCTCTGTAGCTCATTCCATTCAGTGGAGCTGCCAGCCGTCCAGTCCTGCGCTCATTGTCTTTGGCGAGCTGGTGAAAGCTCAGCAGAGCTCTGGCACTGGCAGACTGGAAAAAAAAAACTGCTCACACTGACAATTTGTCATTTTGCGGACTGTGAGAACCATGTGAGAATTAATATAATAGATCCAAGATTAACTTCCTGATTTCTTTGCTTCATTTAAACAAGCTCTGTCAAGTGCTCGTGTTTAACAATGAATTACAATATCACAGCTACCTGAAAATGTCCACTTTAGCTCTCTAGATGCAGCTCCATTCAAGCAGAAGAGGTTATATTGAAGAAGATGTGGCACTAAAGTGCTCTAAAATCACATCCATTATCATTATTGAACAAAGAGGACAATCAAAGGTGATTATTTAAAAGGATATTAAGCCCCAGAGTTACAAATGTGAGAATGAGAGTTCAAATAGCTGAGTGATAAAGTCGATAATGTGCAATCTAGCGTAACGTGAGATACATTATGAATCAGTACTGTGTAAAGTGTTTTGGTCTTTTCATGCAAATTCTGCCAAAGTACCTCCAAACCAAATATCTGCCCAAATAACCTGATCACTGTCTTCTTGACTGTTCTATTTAATTCTACTCTTGACATAAAAAAAAGGTTGCAAATTGGGCATGACCAACACAAATAGGGGGTCAATCTGGCCCATGTTCTTTGACACTGAAGCAGCCATGTTGTTGCTCATTGCTGAACATACAGTCGGTTAACAAATTCAAAATATGGCCATAGCTTAAACAAGCCCATGTAGTGTTTCCAGAGGAGTCTGAGAGCTGGCGTGGAATAGACCACTCTTTGTTCCATCTGAGCCACACACAGGCTCGTCGCTGCTCTTTGTGCTGCGCCTCTTTCACTGACAGACACACATCAATAAGAGGGGAATTAGGCCAGAGAGTTCTGGCACCGACGTTTGTGTGCGAGCGCACGCACGAAAATGCGTGTGTGTGTTTTTTTATCGGACAAAGACAGAAAAGGAAAGAGAAATAGAGAGAGATAGATGGAATTATATTGTGTGGAAATGCGCTTATGTGCATATGAATATGTGCGTTTGTGCGATGGAAACTGGACCATATCTCATTCAGCAGCTGCATAATGACAGCATGGGCAGGAAATAGGAACAATCGTTATTGTATTTATGTGTGTGTGTGTAGGGGGGGGGCAGAGAATAGCACAGTAGTGTCAGGTCTGACAGTGCAGGAGATGACTTCAGCATACTGCAAAGAGTGTGGTAAGACACACAACTCTTTGTATCAGAAAGGGAGAGTGAGTAAGTGAGATAGAGAGTTACAGAGGGAGCGAAAGAGGCCAGACTGGATCAAAGGCGTCCCGTCCGCGGCAGGTTTCGCCTGGCCGTGTCGGGTTCGGCTCAGGCGCTCAGCACCGAGCGTGTCTGAATGAGGGGGTGAATGGCAGGTAGTTCCCTGACAGAGGGCAGGCACAACGCCCTATTGTGCAAGATGAAACCCACAGGGAGGCCCTGCTGCCAGAGTTGTTGCCCTCAGCTTTCCAGGAACAAGACAAACCAGAAGACATGCAATCATTTACTCCTACACATGTGGACATAAAAAAAAAAAACACAACAAGACATTTCTACTTTCATAATGACACCACAGACGGAAAAATGTTATCTGCTTCTACCGCTGCGAGGAGGACTATTATTGGAGACTGATTCACACCTGGTATTTGTGGTAAACTGACCTGAATACACCTTTTCTGAACATATTTCTAGCTTAAATAAAGCAAACTCTTCGAGTGGGGATGTGGAAGTTACCCAATACTGTATTTCAGATGTAATTTTATCTCTAAGGCAACGGGAGCTGAATGCCATCTGTAACTACATCCCTCGCTACCACCCCCACCACTACTGCTGTGACAACAAATACAAAATGTTGATCACAAAAGACAAATAAATAATACACATATGTACACATATACTGAAGAGACACAACCACACAAAGGGAACAACAGGTGGTATATTGGTTGTGAAGCAAGTCTGAGTCATCTGACACTTCCTAACAGAGTCTATGAGCTGCGAAGCTGCAAAGACAAAGCCACAAAGAGACTTTACTTATTTAAAAGAACAGTGTGTATCATTTCGTGGGATCTATTAGCAGGAATGGAATATAATATTCATAACTATGTTTTCATTATTGTATAATCACCTGAAACTAAGAATTGCTGTGTTTTTGTTAGCTTAGAATGAGCTCTTCATATCTACATAGGGAGCGGGTCGTCTTCACGGAGTCCACCATGTTGCTCCGCCATGTTTCTACAGTAGCCCAGAACGGTCAAACCAAACACTGGCTCTAGAGAGAGACGTTTTGCGTTTTTACCTGAAGGCCACTGTAGTTTTCCGACCCGCATGTGAAACTGTGGTAACGTGAGCCACACAGTGCAAAACCATAGTACCGCCAGCCGCCGTCTGACTTCTGCTCCTAAAGTAGTGTTATTATGGTAAGGATGGCCTCTGAGCGAGGCGAATGGCGCTACCACGGTTTTGCACTCGCCAGTTCACATTACCGCAGTCTTGGAACGGGAGGAGTGAGCAGAGGGGTACTCGGTTTGTCAACTACACCACTAGATGCCGCCAAATCCTACACACTGTACTTTTAATTTCATCTCCACAGAGGAACTATTACGTTGATCTTGTTACGGTTGTGCAGGGCTCTAAGTATCTCTGAGTTATAGGTTGTACAGAGGGGTTGGACAGTGAACAAATCTATAAAGCAGCGCAGTGAAGTCAAACATAATTGAAGACTGGCTGTGAGTCATCAGGCTGAATGTTAAACATGTTGGACGGAGCTATACGTTTACTGGGGAAGCGTTGTTTAAAGGCACATCTCTGCATCTGTGCTCAACACCACCGCAAGTGTCCTAATGAATAATTCACCATGTGCATGGAACCGACACTGGTCCAGACCTAATGTGCCTGAGCTGATGGAGAGTCAGTGGTGGTACGGAGGATCTCATTCCCTTGTTGTTTACTAGTAAGACAGATGTCCTCAAAGGGGGGTTTCCAGTGGACGAGAGGAGAAATTAGTAGAGTATGTGATACATTTTAATCCCCTGCAATGTGGCCTCACTTACTAAACTGATAGGTGTTTAACCGTGGCCAGGCCAACTTAGCTCATATTTCACCAGCTCTGGTGATGCATCATCAACTGTCAACGGGCTGGAAACCACCTACACACCGGCTGAAATCTCATAGCAGAGATTGTGTTAAAGGTGCACAACAACCATAACTAATGGGAAAAGGGAATGCATGTCAGGGTCAAAACACACGTTGTGTGCGACTGAAGAGAGAATCCTGCCAGGTTATCAGGCCATAGGGCATCTGGCTCTTTGTGGTGCCAGCAGGTGAAAACAACTTTACACAGTCGGATATAAATCATCCGTATCGTCACCTATTTAAATAACTCTCCAGTCAGATCTCTGAGCTCAGGTAACCAGACACCTCTATGGCCCGCTAGGGGGGTTAGCGGGGATCAGCACATCCAAGCTCTGGTCTTGAAGCTTTTACTATGAGCGTGATATTGGGCTCAACACGTAGGCTGTGGGTCAACAATATCAAGTCTATACAAGATTTAAGTTGAAAGAAAGTATTCCTCCTGATCTCTACACCTTAATATCCACTAATCTAAAGCTCGCCATTTAAAGATAATAACAAGTAAACAAGCCGAAACAAACAAAAAAATATTTTTGTGCAGAAGGCAATGTCTATATAACTTAATATTGGTCCGAATAAAAATCTGCAGTCCTCCCTCCGTAGACAGCCTTTTAAGTACATATTTCCTATTCTTTAAATCTAAAACGTGGACCTCAATCCTATTTTAAAGTGCAAACTCTTGTGACGCCGTGTGACCCCTGCTTCTTTTCTGCCTCTGTCTTCAAACAGGAAGGGATCACAGGGAAGCAGGCAGTTCGTTGCCACTAGAAACCACAGCTTTTATAAAGGAATTTCACCTTCATTCTGGGAAGTGTGGGAGTCCGTCCTACTGGAGAGAATAAACCCAGTCTGTCCACAGTTACAGGATAAAAGCAGGATGGCACAGCGTTTTACTTGTAAATGTTTCTTGATGGCATTGGCAAAACAAAAACTCTTGATTGCAGCAGAGAACAAGAATGATTTCAGTCTGTGGCATCTAAATTGAGCTGCACTATGACACCTCACAGCTAAGCTCTGCTAGAGGAGGGACAAGGTGAGAGAGACAGAGAAAGGAAAAACAGTGTTTCCTCTTTGAGATACAACACTTCCTTTTTAGCCACGGCTGACCTTTGGGTGAGGGAACAGAGCCAAATCACTGCCTGAATGATGCTGATAATGTTTCGACAGAGTATCTGAATCCTTTTAAAATCTCTTACTGAACATTTTTACATAATTTGTTTGAAAAAAAAAAAGGACAACAAAATTAAAACTGTAACCCCTAACTATAAAAAACAGTAAAACTTCACAAAACACATTGACCAAGATTAATGGTATTTTTTCATTGGGTTCATGTTGAGTATTGAACATCTTCATTACTGCTGTATATGCCATGTTTTAGGATTTAAACACACTTCCCCATATAGAGGGATATAATGGTGATTTATGATAAGCTAAAAAACTTTACAGCATTCAGATATTGACATGATTTGAGTGGATAATGATGATGATTATCCCCTTTTTGCCCCACTTTCACCCACAATTTGGTTAGGCCAACTTCCTTGTTCTGTGGCCAATGCCACCGGTAACACCAGGATGTATGTATACAGCAATGTGCCTCCTGTGATACACACTTCCGTCCAGGTGCCCTCACCAACCAGAAGGACTTTAGTGCAGCAACAAAAGATATGATCCCTCACCAGCTTCCAACTCGCAAACACTGCCAGAGGTACCGAACCACTGCCAAGAATTTAACCCAGGTCTTTGCAGTATATGCCGCTCTCTACATTACACAACATATCGTGTTTTCATCTGCAGCAGAGGGGAGCAACCAAGCATGAGGCACAAAACACTCCTGTATGTTTTCTTTACTTATCGAATTATTAAATGTGGCAGAAATATTCTGCAACACCAAATAAAGCATCTATTTGTCCATCTTCTATCCTATTCAGGGATGCAGGGGCTGAAGCCTTTGCATGGCATACATTGGGCGAGAAGTCTGGTACATTCTGGACATGCACAGTCTATCACAGGGCTAACACGTCCACATAAACTAATAAACATTCCACATTCAAAGTCACAGCCATGGGCAATTTAGAGGTCAATTTATGGCCAATTAAGCTAACCTGCATGTCTTTGAACTATGGGGAGAAATTGTGTTAAATCGTGCTTGACATTAACTTCCATCCATCCCATCCACCACCCCTCCCGCCCGCCCTTAACAGACTCTCACGCCATTAATAATAAGTCACTTTCTCCGACCGTTGATTAACGCCGCAGGTGGGTTTATATTGGAGTTAGTTGAAAGCCTGGTTTGTCACATACTGTCGCTAAAGGATGTGTCCGTGCATCGGTTTCCCATGCCGAG